>NC_140580.1:326275939-328676411 GCF_964204655.1 Triturus cristatus
ATCCCAGATGAAGGAGAATAATAAAATTAATTGAGCGTGGTCTCCCAGAAGCGGGCGCTTGGTATTACATTAAAAAAAAAAAAACAATTGAGCGCGGTGTCCCTGAAGCGGATGTGCAGTATAAGATGAGCACCCTGCCTTCAACTGGGCCAGGCCAGGGCGCAGTGCTCATGCCATACCACGCCTACCAACCGCGATGCCGTCACTCTCGTTTCGCAGGAAAAGAAAGATTTAGAATATGAAAACTCCGGGTGGATGAGAGCCCGCCTGAAGGAAGATATAGACGTACTGTCCCCATTACCAAGCCATGAGAGGGTATCTTCTGTCCACGGATTCAAGACCTCAGCACCCAATCTCGATCTGCTTCATCACCTCCTATTTCCCGTCCCGTTCCCACTCCCCTTTCACCTCACGCGGGGCTGAATATTTCCATAACATCTGACTTGCTTTAAATCTTAATTTACTTATATTTGCATCCTAGAAAAGGACCTGCGCGCCCCACGCCGTAGGCTGTCCATTTGTTGGGAAATACTAGTGCAATTTGGGGTGTCGCTTATGTCTAGTGGTACAGCTTTACAGGTGGGCCATTAATACGGAAGCAGGAGTGCTGCGTGGTAGTGGCGTCTCACTGGAGGTCTTGCGCGATGGTGTTTGGGGACAGAGATGCCACAGAGAACAGTGAACGCGTGCCGGTGCTTGCTGTGTGAGGGTCCATCACAGGTCTGAATTGAGGTGTTAGAGTCGCGAGCAGGTCAAAATACTGGGAGTACTGAAGGCGTTTCAGGGTTTGGTTGCCTTGGTGGTCTCAGCACTGGAAGTGCACACTGGTGCTGCAGAATGGAGGTACATCACGGTACTGAAAGAGCCAGTATGTTGGGTGTTCGCAATCCACATTTAAGGCTGCTTTTTATTAGGAAACACAGGCTCTCCGCAGTACTCCTAAGTACAAGCACATCTCTCCCTGAGGCGGGGTAGAATAACAGGACAGACCATACTGGTAGGCAAGTTAACAAGCATTTGCAATGCAATAGGCCCGATTGCATTGCAAATGCTTATGTTTAAAACTGAGCACAGCGCCGCTTGAAGGACACCACGCTCGTTTTTTTTTACTTTAACACTGAGTGCGGTGTCCTTGGCGCGGGCGCTGCACTCAGTGTGAAAGTTAAGAGCGACGGGGGGAGGGAGGGAAAGTGAAAGCGCGCCATGCGTGTGTTGTGCTAACGCTGCAAGCCCTATGCGTGCACATCTCCTGTCTTCCACACGCGTGAACATCTCCTGTCCCCCTTCGGCCAAGAAACCGACAACAATAGATCTTGCCAAAGCGTGCAGCGCATGCGCTGCGTCGCTAGGCGAGACCTAAAAATGGGCAAAATGTACAATACGGATTAATAATGGACATAATGTATGCACCTAGAGTCTAAAAGTCAATGTGAAAGAAGAGGGTGGCTACAAACAAGTTGCCATACTCTCTTCTCCGGTGTCACGGCGGTGAGGTAGTAGTAAAAGTGTGCTGCAAAGTGTACCACCATGTGCTTGCACTGGTAGAGCGTGAAGATACAGAAAAGGCAAGAGGGAGACTGGCGCAACACAGTGTGAAGCATACATAGCCACAACAAGTGACTGTGTGTTCAGAGGGAGAAAGTGCTCACGCACCCCGAAGGTGGGGACAACATTTTCTTAAGGGAGATTATGACAGTAAGACATTTGAGTAGCACACCTGTGAAGAGAATTTTTTTTTTAAATGTCCACTCCGCTGCAGGATGGAGTGGCCCCAGTGCCTCACTTCGCTGCACACATGCACCAGTCACATTGCTCTTGCCGTTCACCCAATTGGTGGATCCTGCAACTACCGACCCACAGTGGCGTCATTGGATAGGGTACCTTGAACATGTCTTTGCACCATAAGTAAGACCACCAGCACTGTCAAGAGGTCCATGGTGCCTCACGTGGGCAGTGATGAGCTATATTATTTATTCAAAAGTCTCCCCAACACGGGAGATGACAATGACTTTGATGATGCTGTGGCTGCTTTTAACCAGCATTTTGATCCACAATTGAGCCCTGACTATGAAAGATTCAAGTTGCTGCAGGCCCGGCAAGCTGAGGGCAAATGAGTGGATGCATTTTTTGCACGCCTTTGCAAACTAGGAAGCACATGCATGAACATCAACCTGCCAGACTAAAGCAAAGCTCAGATTATCCAAGGGTGCCGATCATCCAACCTAAGGAAGCTTACCCTATGCCAACCAGGCATCCCACTGGGAGACAGCTGGGCTGATGACATGGGGGCAGCCCTCAGCTGAGAAGCAGTCCACCAGCAATGACAAAAGCTGTGACACTCAAGGAAGAACAAGTAGACACTATACAGTGCCACTCCACCCAGCCACACATGGCTGCCTCCCCTAAACAGAGTGAAAATGGCTGTGGAAACTGCTGCATGGTTCATTGCATGCCAAATGTGTGGCCAGCACAAGGAAAGCCCTGTCTAAAATGCGGTCGCCTGTATCACTTTGCCAAGGTGTGCCACAAGCTCTAGTTACCGAGGATGAGGGCAACTGACCCTCCAACAACTGTTCCTCGAGGACAGGGAGGAAGGGAAAACCAGCCAACGTAGTGTGGCTGTGAGTTACCCAGAAGATGAGGATGATGAGGAGGTGTTTACTGTATCATTCCCAGGCAGAGAGAAGCATTGCAAGAGGCCTCCACCCATGTGTACAGTAGTGATTGGTGGTGTCCACATCTCTGCTCTCATCAACACTGGTTCTTCTAAAAATGTAATGGACACAACTCAGCTCTGCAGACTGGTCCGGCAACCCTAAATCACACCCAGGAAAGACAGGATCTATACTTACAGAGGCACAGAATCAATACCCTGGTGGAGTGTTTGAGTAACAGTTGAAAATGAGGGTTCGAAAGCACGAGCCAGGTTCCTGATAACAAAAGGAGACACTGGCAATCTGCTAGGGTGCCACACAGTGGAGGACTTGGGCCTGGTCTTCTTCGCCTGACAGGTACACCAGTCCTATGCAGACATTATTCTGATTGACTTTCCCAGAGCTCTTCGAAGGCCCTGGTTGCCTCAAAGGGGTCAAGATGTAGCTAAATATAGATTAAACAATAAGGCCGGTAGCCCTAAGACATAGAAGGGTACCATTCCATCTACACCCGCTAGTTGAAGGAGAATTGGAACAGCTAAATGGGCTGGGTGTAATTGTAAAGGTAACAAGACCAACTCCATGAGTATCACCCCTTGTGATAGCCACTAAGCCCACCCAACCGGGATTATAAAACTTTGCATAGACATGAGGCTGCCCAACAAAGCCATTTGGCGCAAGTGGCACAGCATCCCAACCATTGATGACATTGTAGCGGACTTAAATGGAGCTCGTTGGTAGTCTAAAAGTGACAGAAACACCGAATACCATCAGCTCCTGCTCAACAAGGTGAGCAGGTACATCACGACCTTCTCAAACTATGTGAGCCTCCACTTATATCGGTGCCTGAATGTTGGAATATCGTCAGTAGTCGGGGTCTTTCAGGAAGCCATTCGTAAGATCTTATCAGGGCTGGTAGGTACGATCAATGTGAGCAATGATATCCTCATCTTCTCGAGCACCTTGGAAGAGCATTGTTTGAGACTGAGAGCCACCCTCAAATGCCTGGCAGTCTGTGGACTACACTTAAATCAACAAAAATGTTCCCTCTACACCAATGCAGTAAAATTCTTTGGTTATCACCTCTCCAGTGATGGTCTATAAGTCGACCACAAGAAGGTGGAGGCCATCAAGTCGGCCGCAATCCCACTGAATGCATCTTAAGTTTGCAGCTTCCTGGGATTGGCCAACTATTGCGGATGCTTTATCTCAAACCTGGTTACCTTGACAGTAACGCTACGGTCTCTGGCCAAGCACAATCATCCCTGGGAATCGGAATAGGATAGCAAGGCAGTGCAGGCATTCAATGAGGTAAAGAGTGTGCTCCTGCATGATACCACGATGGTGTACTTCAGCCCCAAGCACCAAACTGAACCTGTGGTGAACATGAGTCCTGTGGGTCTGAGTACCGTCCTGCTCCAAGAGAAACATGAAGGGTTGTGGGTCCCCACTGTATATGCAAGGAGAGCGCACACCAACGTCGAGACCAGGTATGACGGGATTGAATGTCAAGCCCTAGCAATCTTGTGGGCATGCCGGCATTCCACCTCTATCTCTGTGGGCAAAAGTTCCATGTGGTGTCTGACCAAAAGCCGCCAGTCTCGTGCTTTGCCGGCACTGCCTGAAATGGGCCTCCATGGATTGAGCAATGGGTGGTCCAACTCCAACAGTACTCATTCGAAGTTGTGTATCGGCCTGGGGTGAACAACCCTGCTGATTACCTCTCCCGACACTCCATGGCACCCAATAACATAAGGAGCACGGAAGAGGATGAAAGCGCAGAAGGAGTTGTGAAAATGACCATCAAGGACACTTGTCCATGCGCGCTATCATTAGCCGAAATCCAGCAGTGACAACAGCTGACAGGTGCATATCGAAAGTAAAAGGGGCACTCCATAGACTGCAGTGCTGCAACTTCTTTGATGGCGCATGAGCACTTGCCAACAAGGAACAAGCAGCCATGAGCTAGACCTAGCGAGGCTGCGATGAGCTCAGTGTGAGTAAAGGAGGGCTGCTGCTGCCAATTTGTGATCCCATAAAGTCTATGAGCCCAATGTGTCAAACTGGCCCACCAGGAGCACCAGGGTAAAACCAAAACCAAAGCTTACCTTTGAGACAAAGTTTGGTTTCCTACCATGGACAAGTGGGTGGAGGAGAAAGTGAGAAACAGTTACTTATGCGCCACCATGAGCGGAGACCCACCAAATGCTGCGATGATCACTGAGGAACTGAGCTTACACCTGCGGTCATTGGTAAGCATGGACTTTACGACCTTTTCTGATGGTCGACTAACTGCCGTCATCATTGACAGTCACACCAAGTACCCTGCTGTAGAACTAGTAAGGTCGATAGCATTTGGAAATGTTAGGCCAGCATTAGAGAAAATATTTGCAATGCTAGGAATTCCTGAAGAAATCAGAACTGACAATGGGCTGCCATTTCAATGACAGGAATTCCAGACATACCTACACAGCCTCACCATAAAGCACCAGAAGATCACGCCACAATGGCCCAGGCCAATGGAAAACTGGAGCGCTTCATACGCACACTCAATGGTGCACTCAGGATTGAAGTTGAAGTGATGAGAAAACAGAGTGCTGCCTGCACCAGTTTCTAAGAGCGCGCACCCCAGAGCACAACTGGGCGTGCTCCAAGTGACTTATTAATGCGAGATGCGCCCAGAACATCATTCCTACATGGCCTAGCTGGAAGCCGGTGGTCATCGATGTACAAGCCACTCATCAGATGCGCCGAGCCACAAATGAGAAGGCCAGCAAAGATCGCAAAGTGGCGGAACTTGACATCAGCGTGGGTGATATAGTGATAATGAAGGACCGCCATTCTAGATGGAAGTTTCGCACCCCGTTCGAGAAGGAGGTGTGGGATGTCACCAGAGTGCAAGGGACAATGATAATTGTCCAATAGGGGGATTCAGTAGTATCCAGGAACATACCATGGTTCAAAAGAATCAGATCAGCAGGACTTGAACAAAATGAAAATGATGATCAGATAGGAGAGGGTACCCATGCCGAGGATTCCAACCTCAACACCCACAAGGACACCCCCATCAGTAAGATCGCCACAAGAAGAAGGAAGACCCACAGCCACTCCAAGCCACCTGCCGACGATGCAACGAGCAACAGCAAGAAACAATCCATGAGCCAAGATTTGAATGGTCGCTGCTACAGGTATGGACTCTGGCCCAACCCAGAGACTCTGTCTGCTGCACATTGGTGCCATAAATGCATTTGTTATTTTATTTTGTTATTTTCACACCAATAAAAGTTTGGAAGGGATATATAGTGCCACCTGGCCTCTACGAGACTATGCAGCAAGCATGCAGCCAGAGGGCCGGGCACGGCCTGATGGTATAAATAAAAGCCTGGGTAATCACTCTTGGACACTTACCGATACCAGCATACTGTCTGCGTCTGTCATTGCGGCCACAGTGTAACGAGCATCCTGCTGCCCAGGTGTAGACCCCACACTACCCACACAAGCGGACAATAATACTTAAGATGAGATGCTTGCTCGCCATCCATTTTGTGAGAACAGCGATACGCGATCTGCATTTTTCTACATATAGAAGAAAACTTTTAGCAACCGCTGTAGTAACAATGATCAGAAATATTTGCATAGACCAAAATGAAAATGGATTCATGTTCATCCATCTTTGATTCGCTTGTGGTTTTCTCGCTTCTGTGTTGTAATGCCTTCACCTCACCCATTAAATGGCTGGCCTTATTAGCATAGCAACGGGTTGATATCCATTCTAATTGTGCGTTACTATTCAATTGTAACACCGAAAATGAATCTGAGCACATTTGAAGCGGTAAAGGGAGAATAGCCAGCAGTCATTTCTGATTTGTGTTAATACATTCCTGAGTTTGGCGAGTAGGAGCAGTGGAAAGATGCCACTTGGCATCCAAAGGATGGCTACATTCACAAGACAGTCCAACAAATTAAAGCGGAATTTGTTTATGAAAGCTGGAAAATACGAATTCCCACAATCCGTTATGTTTTCAGCAATTTGGGAAATCTGAGAGGTGCACTGTCTATTCTTGTCTATTTTGATGGATTTTAATCGGACTGTCTGAGACATGCAGAATTAATTGCCGGTGCATAGGAAAAGAATTTCCTTTCACAGGCAACATATAAAAAGTATGTGTTTTTCTCTGAATTGGCCAAGCTTTGAAACTTTCTGTATTGTCTTGGAGGTCGGAAGACCTAACCCAAACAAATGATATGTGATACCACATAATCACTGTTGTAAGCTTAAGAGGTGAGACATTAAGTATTCCAGATAAACCCATCTTGTTTATAAAGTTGCTTCTAATATGGCAGACTTAGTTGACCAACAAGTCCACGAAAGGTGGGCGCTCTAGTAGATGGAGTTTGCCTCCCATGGGTCGCACCTGCCATAATTATTGCAAAGGGTTCACTGTCCAACAAAAGACTGAAATTCCACAAAGTGCACCTCATTGAAAACATTGCTACACACCTACCTCTTTGAGTTCCCTTTTTCCAAAGAGTGGATGAACTTGTAAATGCTATGGTAGAAGGAAATTGCCTCCTATGGGGAGCGCTTTTATACTTGATGCAGAGATTTCACTGTCCAACTAAAGACGGAAATTGCACCTCCTTGAAGACCACGCCACAGACCTGCCTCTTCAACTCCCCTCTTTTCGATGAGAGGATAAGTATGTACCACTATGGGAGTTGAAGATGAATTACCATGGGTGGCACCTGCCTAACTTGTTGCACAGGTTTCAGTGCCCAACATAAGACAAAAATTCCACAAAGTGCATCTCGTTGAGGATTGAGCCATACTTATAGCTCACTGAGTTCACTCTTGCCAACAAATGGATAAGCATGCAACAAGTCCAACTTTCATCTGGAACCCACAGAATCATCCTTCCTGTTATCATATATAATTCTACCTGTTTTTATACACAATTCTTCATTGACACTTGGCCTATGACAACTCTAAATGTATACCCTTGTAATAAACACTCCCCCTGAACGCCCTCTGAACATACACACAGTACAAATGTATACATTCTAAACAAAAGTCAGACTTACTCAAATTGACTTGCTATTCATTCAGGGAAGGGGCGCCCAGTTACTCCATCAACTCACCATTGGAAAAGTGATCATGACAACAGCTCAGTGACATCTGCGCATTAAGGGATACCATAACATGTCAATACCATGTGCCATAACAAAACTCCTATCGTTCTACTCAGTCTATTACCTTTTATAGTCACTCTCTCCTGAATGTTGTCACCTTTTTAATGTCCTCTGTTGTGATGTTGTGAGTCTATCATCACCTCGCCGGCATCGTCTTTCTCCATGTTAGATTTGCCCCCTCTCCAAAACAACCAACTCTTGTTGCATCATTTACGTCCTCTCTGTTAGACAGAGTGAGAGTAGCGGAGACTGGGGTGAGAACAATCTAGGACCACGCTCCGATCCATCTGGTCATTCTCCCACCCAGACATCAGTTATCTCTAGTGATGTGAAGTTTGAAAGATAGTCTCTTGCTCAGCGAAGGTACTAGGACCCTTTTTGCGGAGATCCTCTTTTTCTTCCCCCGGGAGAATGATACAGAAGGGATATGGATGCATACTGTTTGGTACAGACAAGAGATGGATATCTGGGGCACGTTGATTTCAATTTCATCTCGAAGACCAGGTTAGATGAATAGAGGAAGTACTCAAAAGAATGGGAGCTCAGTCAGTTTGGTGCAAACTAGTGGGTATGTGATGTTAGCTACAGACAGTAAAACACTGAGGGGCATATTTACAAGCCCTCAGTGCCACCGTAGCATCACTTTTTTGACCAAGGGGGGCACAGCACCATTTTCCATATTAACAAGGTGGCGCTAAGCCACTTTGCATGGCTTATCGCACCCTGTAAATATGCCCCTTTCCGTCGCAGACCTCTGCGGCAAAGGGGCGTGCAATGGGTGTTGCTGTGGGCATTCCACCGCAACACCCATTGCTTTTTGAGATGCCCCAGATTTGCGAGACTGAGGCAGAACCAAAAACGAATGCCATGGAATACCAGGGGCTAGAATGGCGCAGTGAGAAGAAATTATTGATTTCTCTTCGTTTTTTGCTCTCTCAATGTGAGCTGCATTTTGCAGCACACATAGAATGTGCAAATCGCTATTATTGATTGTTTATGTGCAGGAAGGTTTGCCTTCCTGTATGTGCAGGAAGGTGTCCCTTCCTGCATATGAACAATTGTCCCTACAGCGCCGGCACCGTTGTAACATGGTGACAGGGTACATGCACTGGCATTAGGCAGCTTTTTTTTGAGCCAGCAATAGCGGAAACGCAGGAGTGCACCATAATCTTGTGAATACGAGGCATGCCTGCGTTTTGAAAATGTCGGCGTGTGGAGCTGCCAAATTTGGCGCAGCTCTGCACTCCGACAATTTCTTGCGAACATGCCCTTTGATGTTCAAATTAGGCTGGAGCGAATGTACTATAAGGATAAAAACAGGCTAGGAAGATTACTGACTTGTCGGCTCACAGATAAAGTGGCAAGAGACAGAGCGACTGCTATTAAACACGAACTGGGATAGTGACAAGAAGGGGCATGGAGTGTTATACTCAGCAGAAGAGAAGAACCAGACGGTATTACAAATTACTTTCAGAATGTAGCCTTAACAAGAAATAAATATGCAGCTTCTCACAAATGTCCATCACTAACAAGGAGGTGATAATTGGCACATCGAAACTACAATTACAGATGCCCCAAGGCTCGTGCGGTTTACAGGGTTACTTTATGTGACCTCCTGCCACACCTTAGAACGATCCTCACGCAATTATGTGGTATTTTCAGGGAAACAGGCTCAATTATTGAGATTTAATGTTCATCATCAAAATCATTAGACTCTCAACATCCATAATACTGGGCACAGTAGATAGAATCTCCTACCCACTCAGGACCTCAAGAGAGAAGCTATTTACACTGCCTCTCATAGAAGCCAAGCAAGTGATTCTAGCCCTCAGAGGACCATAGGGCAGTCCCAATCACAGCTCACGGCTGTCCAAATGCAGGAGCTGATAGGTCTGAAAAGATATCTGTGACGGACCAGCGGGGGAAACACAACAAGAGTGCCCTGGGGGCACTCCGACAGCTCGACTGGTGCTGACGCTGACAACAGAAGGGGGGCGGAGCCGAGAAGCGGACGTAAACCCGGAAGCAGACGTCGTGGGAGAGAGACGCAAAGGAGGCGAGGAGCTCGAGGGAGACGAAGGAGACGGAGGAAGCAGAAACAAGGCAACGGTGACGAGCACGGAGGAGTCCAGCTGGGCGGCGGCTCGTGGAAGCAATGACGAGGCGGGAGTGAGGCCCCAGGCGAACCCCGAGGAGGACGTTCTGGACAAGGCGACTGGGTCCCTGTCAGCGGGCTCCGGTTTCAGGCGAGTAGTGGGGAACACAGGGCGGTCCTTGTTCGGGTAGTGGCAGAGGGACGCGGGTTTCTCAGGTCTATAGACGGGGTGGGCTACGGCAGCGGGGACGGGTAAAAGAGGGAATTGAGTCCTCACGCCCATAGCCAATAACAGTCCAGACCAGGAAGGACACCGCAGAACAAAAGAGGGGGTATCCCATTAAACCCCATTGGGAGTTCCCTGAAGAAAGGGCCCAGGGAGGTGGATAGGGTGGGTGGACCCTCTGAAGCACACGAACACAGCGCAACCTAGGGAGAGGAATCCCTGTGCAGAACCAGGAAGTGTAGAGCCAGAAAAAGCCCACTGACGCGGGTTAACTAACCGCCTGTCCTTTTCTATTTCCGAGGGGACGTCCGGCGAAACCAGCCCCGCGAAGAGACCCGAGCAGACGCTAGAAGTCCCAAGGACCCAAAGGAGAAAACGACGACAACAAGGAGTGACCCTGAGCCACAGGAAGACAACCACCCTGGTGTTACTCCCTTGATTAGGGCCAATAAAAGCCTACCTACCTCATACCCTAGTCTTTCGTCTCTGTGGACCGTGACAGTGGTGTCAGAAGTAGAATCCACCATACCCGAACGCCATGTCGCAACCCATTGGATTGAACGAAATGCTGACGCAATTGGCAGAAGGACAGCGCCATCTGCAGCTAGTACTGGACGCACAGTCCACAGAAGCAAAACGGGACAGAGACCACCTACAAGAGGCACTCCAGGCACAGGCTGGCCCATGGTAAAAAACCAAGCAGTCCAAGATACAGCCATACAGAAGCTAACAGAGACTATCGCAAGTACGAAAGTACATCCCAACATGCCGAGCTCAGTTTTACAAAAGTATAGGGCAGGAGAGGACCCGGACTTCTTTTTTACTAACTTTGAGCGAGTGGCAAGCACGGCCCAGTGTCCCCCGGAACGGTGGGCCCAGTACATCGCCCCCTTACTGTCTGGTGAACTACAGACAGCCTATCAGGCAGCAAATCCCGGAGGAACCACCCCCTATGAAACAATAAAGAAAACGATCCTGGAGAGACTTGGTTATGACCAGGAACACTATCGTGCCCGGTTTTGGAGGGAGAAGTGGCAAGCCCAGCACAACCCCCGGGCTTTCTATTATCGTATCCAAGACCTCGGGACTAGGTGGCTACAACCCCATTCCTCTAGCATGGAAGAAGTAATGGATAAAGTGCTGCTTGAACAATTCGTAGAAGGTCTCCCGACGCCCACCCGGGTGTGGGTCCGACAACACCCGAACCTTACGGTGCCCTATGCCATAGAGCTAGCATGTGCGCATCAGCGAAACCCAGAAGCAAGACCCTTCACACCCCGGCTCCCGACCACCCTCATCCATCGATGGAGGGCCGCCACACCAAACCCCTTGGCTCCTGCCCCTCGTCCGCTCATTGACTCCCGGTTCTTGCCCCGTCAACCTACTAAAGAGGGAACACAAGGGCCCCAGTGCTTCCATTGCGCCGAATGGGGCCATATCTCCCGTAACTGCCCACAGAAGCCTGTTAGTGCTGAACCCATGGACATCGGATACACAAAGGGGAGGATACTCTGGGCGGGAGAAGGTAAAGAGGCATACCACCTGACCCTGCAGGTAAACGACGTAGACACCAAGGTCCTAATAGATTCCGGGTGTAGGCATTCTGTCATTTCCCAAGAGCGGATACAACCCCGCCAGTGGCGGGAAGGAGAGAGTGTATCCATCACGTGTGTCCACGGGGATCAGAAGAGCTACCCCGTCGCTGTGGTGTCTCTCAGTAACGGCAAAACCAAAGAGTGGATTAAGGTAGGGGGCATTCCCCGAATGGTAGAAGACATGATTATCGGGACAGACTATGTTAATTTCCCCTCCCTGCTCTCGATGGCCATCAAAGAGAAAGACACACGGGGATGGCTACAGGACGCTCCCCTGTACAACGCCGAGATACAGCCGGGTGTGTATAAGACGAAGAAGACCCGTAACGAGAAAAGAAAACAGGGAATGCTTAAGGTGTTAAACGGTCTGTCTAACACACCCTCTCCCTCCTCCCTAGGTACAGACGAGGCACCCACACCACCACCCAGCTTTAGGGCTGCACAAAGAGAGGATCCGGCTTTGGGACAAGCCTGGGCCCGAGCAGCGGCCGACGAGGATAGCCAGGTAGGCCCTTGTTTTATTATCACAAAAGGACTGTTGTATAGAAAGATAACAAAGTCCGGAGACATAGTAAGACAACTCCTAGTCCCTATGTCGTTCCGTGATCAGGTACTCTATTTGGCCCATAATCAAGCTGGAGGGGGCCATTATGGGAGGGGGAAAACCGAGGAATACCTATTACGGCGGTTTTACTGGCCTGGGGTCTTTTCCGATATCAGGAGATATTGTACGGCCTACCCCACATGTCAGGTGACCAATCGCACGCATGTCCCCAAAGCTCCACTACAACCCCTTCCTATCATAGACATACCCTTCTCCCGAGTAGGTATGGACCTAGTAGGACCCTTGCTCATTTCATCACGGGGCTATAGGTATATCCTCGTGTTGGTTGACTATGCGATTCGCTACCCCGAGGCCATCCCTTTCACGAGCATGACCACTAGTAGCGTAGCCCAAGCAATGATCACGTTCTTTAGCAGGGTTGGGTTTCCTAAAGAACTCCTCACTGACCAGGGAACGCCCTTCATGTCCCGTTTAATGGCTCAAATATGTTCTTTGCTAGGGGTACGGCAGATTCGCACATCCGTCTATCACCCCCAAACGGACGGCCTCATTGAGAGATATAACCAAACGGTGAAACTCATCCTGAAAAAAACTGTGTCCGAGACCGGGAGGGATTGGGACCGACAGTTGCCCTTGACCCTTTTTGCCATACGAACACATACACAGTCCTCTACCGAGTTTAGCCCCTTTGAACTGGTGTTCGGTAGAAAACCTAGGACTTTGGTGGATATGGCAGCCGAACGGTGGGAGGAGGAAGAGGATGAGGGAAAAACACTCCTCGCATACACCACTCAGCTGAAAACCCGATAATCAACACTCTGGAACCAGGTTAGGGACAACCTCGATGCGGCCCAACACAGACAAAAAAAGGTATACGACCGACATACCACCCTCAGGCGCTTCACAGTGGGTGACAAAGTGCTGCTCCTTCTACCCACCTCCGATAACAAACTCCTAGCTCGCTGGCAAGGACCTTACGCGGTCCTCGCCCAGGTCACGCCTGTCACCTACAGGGTAGCCGTGCCTCACAGCGGTACGAAAGGACAGATATATCATGTCAACCTACTAAAACTATGGATAGACGACGCAGACAACCCAAACAAACCATCCCCAACCCTCCTCATCACTGACAGCAAACCTCTTGATATATCCTTTCCCTCCATGGGCAGAGTTACCATTCCTGAATCCATACCCAAAGGTTCCCACTTAAGCCCTGAACAGAACCATACACTCCTAGACCTCCTTCGAAACTATCAGGACGTGTTCTCCACTAACCCTGGGAGAACCACCCTTGTACAGCACGATATCCGAACCAATGGGGCGACACCAATCAGACAACGACCTTATCGCATTCCAGAGACAAGACGACAGGTCGTAGAAAACGAAGTGAGAGATATGCTCTCCGCCGGCATTATTCAACCATCTTGTAGTCCCTGGTGCTCACCCATCGTTCTGGTACCCAAACCGAACGGCACTGTGCGCTTCTGGGTTGACTATAGACGCCTGAACGCCGTGTCACGCTTCGATTCCTATCCTATGCCACGTGTCGATGAGATGCTTGACCGCTTAGGGACAGCCCGTTGCATGACGACGCTTGACCTGACGAAAGGGTATTGGCAGATAGCTCTATCCCCAGATGCACAAGAAAAGATGGCCTTTGCCACCCCTTCGGGCTTATACCACTTTCGAGTCCTTCCCTTTGGGTTGCATGGGGCTCCTGCACCTTTCAACGCCTTATGGACTTTATACTAAAACCCCACCACAAGTATGCGGCCGCCTATTTAGATGACATAGTCGTCTTCAGCACCACCTGGGAGAGACATATAGAACATCTAGGGGCTGTCCTACTCAGTCTTCGGGAAGCCGGACTCACGGCCAACCCGGATAAGTGCATGTTAGCAACAGACAACATTAAGTTTCTAGGCTACCACATACAACACGGACACATTAAACCGCAAGTGGACAAAGTGAACGCTATCCAAGCCCTAACCAAACCAACCACAAAACGGGGTATCAGGGCATTCTTGGGACTTGTGGGTTATTATCGACGCTTTATACCCAGGTTTTCTGAAGAGGCCGCCCCACTCACAGACATGTTGAAGAAAACACAACCAAACACGATCCATACTTGGACCCCAGAACAAACTCACAGCTTCGATACCATCAAGTCCCGACTGTGCAACAACCCCCTTCTGATTTGCCCGGATTTTGCCCACCCGTTCACACTGCAAACGGATGCGTCAGACAGGGGCTTGGGAGCGGTCCTTTCACAGGTGGCGTCCTCCGGGGACTCTCACCCCGTTGTCTACCTTAGCCGCAAACTCCTGCCCAGAGAAGTCCACTACTCCACAGTGGAGAAGGAGTGTTTGGCGATCCGGTGGGCGGTCCAGGCTCTGCAATACTACCTCCTGGGTCGTTCTTTTACCCTGTTAACCGATCATGCCCCTCTGGTTTGGCTGGCGAAACATAAAGACACCAACCCCCGTGTTCTTCGGTGGTTCTTAGCCCTACAACCTTTCTCCTTCCAGGTGACACATCGTCCGGGCATACAGCAGGCTAACGTGGACTTCCTCTCACGCTGCCCGACGTCTTCATGGCCCGATCGGCCATGCCAGGTGGAGAGGTACTGTGACGGACCAGCGGGGCAAACACAACAAGAGTGCCCCGGGGGCCCTCCGACAGCTCGACTGGTGCTGACGCTGACAACAGAAGGGGGGCGGAGCCGAGAAGCGGACGTAAACCCGGAAGCAGACGCCGTGGGAGAGAGACGCAAAGGAGGCGAGGAGCTCGAGGGAGACGAAGGAGACGGAGGAAGCAGAAGCAAGGCAACGGTGACGAGCACGGAGGAGTCCAGCTGGGCGGCGGCTCGTGGAAGCAACGACGAGGCGGGAGCGAGGCCACAGGCGAACCCCGAGGAGGACGTTCTGGACGAGGCGACCGGGTCCCTGTCAGCGGGCTCCGGTTTCAGGCGAGTAGTGGGGAACACAGGGCGGTCCTTGTTCGGGTAGTGGCAGAGGGACGCGGGTTTCTCAGGTCTATAGACGGGGTGGGCTACGGCAGCGGGGACGGGTAAAAGAGGGAATTGAGTCCTCACGCCCATAGCCAATAACAGTCCAGACCAGGAAGGACACCGCAGAACAAAAGAGGGGGTATCCCATTAAACCCCATTGGGAGTTCCCTGAAGAAAGGGCCCAGGGAGGTGGATAGGGTGGGTGGACCCTCTGAAGCACACGAACACAGCGCAACCTAGGGAGAGGAATCCCTGTGCAGAACCAGGAAGTGTAGAGCCAGAAAAAGCCCACTGACGCGGGTTAACTAACCGCCTGTCCTTTTCTATTTCCGAGGGGACGTCCGGCGAAACCAGCCCCGCGAAGAGACCCGAGCAGACGCTAGAAGTCCCAAGGACCCAAAGGAGAAAACGACGACAACAAGGAGCGACCCTGAGCCACAGGAACACAACCACCCTGGTGTTACTCCCTTGTATAGGGCCAATAAAAGCCTACCTACCTCATACCCTAGTCTTTCGTCTCTGTAGACCGTGACAATATCCATAATATGTGGGAAAAAGTGGGCTGCAGTTGGAATGCTTTGGAAGCCGTGCCTGTCATTCTTGGTGACTGAGTCCAAAGAAATAATACGGCCAGATTTCTCAGAGTTTTGTGAACAGATTAATCTCAGTGAACTGCCTTCCGTGCGTTCAAAGAGTGCTAGACCGTACAAGGGGGTTCGAGCTCCAGAATATGGAGCTGTATTAACTTATAGGGACAATATCAGGGTCTCTGTGCCTCAAGCATTGCATGGCTCAATGGCCATGGGGGATCAGAGGGATGTTTATTTTAGTGTCATGTTTATTTGACCAGTCAGCCATTGGCTGGAGGCAAATATGTGCTTAAACACAATAAAAATAAGTGCTGCATAAAAGTGCCACATTTTAGAACATCACTCAAGGTGTCAGCACCACAGATCCTGCCATGGACTGTATGCTCATTTATTGAATGTTCTGCTGATCTTATGGTAACAGCACTTGAGGAAAAGGAACTTACTGTGCTTCACTCTGGCCTTATAATGGCCCCAAGGGTTTTACCCAACAACCTCTACTGTGGATTGAGATAATACCTGTATGCCGTCCTGTGTACTGACAGACACAATCTCAGCTCTTAACCTATCCCAGCTGGTCACTGCCCCTACCCACTAAGCTGGCCATACTTTGGATTTTATATTCTCAGACCTCTCCTCTGTTTGGGTAGGCTTTCTTTCCCCCATTATCTGGTCGTGTGCCTTTCGCTTTCACGTATGGATCTGAACTTTCTCTTAGTTTTAAGCAACTTAAACCTTCACGATCGTGGCACAGGATTAAAGAAAAAATGTATCAATTAACGTCCTCTAAGACAATAAATGTTGGAGACATGATGGAAGATGAGAAATCTACTAATCAGTGGCTATTGGCGGCCTAGACAAAATTGCTCCTTTGAAAATTGAAGGTTCCTCCAGAACAAAACCATCAGCCCTATAGTTTTCAGCAGATCTCCTGATAGCAAAAATCAATTTGAAATGTTTAGTCAAAATGTAGACAAAAAATATGATCAGGTAAAAAAAAATCTATAAAGCAGCCCTAAAAAAAATCATACTGGGTTTCGCAAAGCTGAGGTGGATTTCTTCTAGGGATAAATTCTGTTGGCAACCAATGTCCCCAGAGGGAATACTTTAAAATTGCCCTGTCCTTTCTTGCTCTAAATGCTTGTAACGGTAGGTTACCAGATCAGCTAAATTGTGTGAAAGTTAGTCACAATTGTTTCATTAAAAAATTGAGAAAACGTATCCAGAATTTGAGACCTCTGCAGTTACCTCGAAATCCCTTGTGTTGTCAAACATTCTACCGCTATAGAAGGTCCCTCTTCGCAGAGTACGTAACACTGGAAGAGTCGGTGCAGGCAATACTTAACTGCCATTCTGGCCCCTCATTAGTCTCTTGTCCGCACATATTAGTCAAAGCCTTGCCCCCAGTTAATCCATTATTGAACAGTTTGTTAAATCAGTCTCTCAGCTCTATGGCTGTTTCAAAGAGTCTGAAACAACACAATTGATTCCCGTATTCAAAAAGTAGACTGAGGACCTATGAGTATGGCACACTATAGGACTATATCACTACTTCCAGTCGTTTCTAAAACGCTGGAGTAAAGTGTCAGCTCTTCCACTATCTTGAAGCGCATGACCCACTCCGTGGAACCCAATATGGCTTCAGACCAAGCTATAGAACAGAATCAAAAATTCTTGCAGTGTCGGAGTTTATCAAGATGAGTCTAGATCAAAATCAATTTGCTGTCTTGGTGTTGCTAGACCTCTCGGCGCCCTTTGACATAATTTCTCATTCTATTCTTCTGGAATGCTTAGGCAACCATATCAGTAGGCGAGTTGGCACTTACAAGGCTCCAGTCTTTTCCCTCTGACAGATGCCAGACGGTCGACCTACAGTGTCCCACAGGTCTCCTCCCTGAGCCCTAAGCTGTTTAATGTTTACATGGCCACTCTCACTGCTATCATCCAGTCATTTGGTATCAAGGTGGTGTCATAGGCAGAAGATAGACAACTCATATTTTCCTTTCAAAAACTTAATGCTGAGCTTTATGAGGCTTTCAAAAGCCTGTCTCAGCAGAGTTGCAGATCAGATTAAGAATAGCTGTTGGAAACTAAGGCCCATATTGATCTTGGGTTTGCATCACCTTTGTGCCATGCCAAAAACTTAAGTAAGATTTCTCAAGCCACGCAAGGCCACCTTGCATGGCCCTGCATGGCTTGATAAATCTAGAGCAACACAAATCGCTGAGTTTGGTTACTCTTCGGCAAGGAGGCGTTCCATGGGTGGAGTGTGGGTGTTTTAATCCACCCATGGATTTCAGTGCATTCCCAGATTTACTATTAGTGGTAGACCTGGAATGTGTCAAAATCCTCACCTCCCCGGGGGAGGCATAACAAGGAGAAATAGCTTCATTTCTCCTCATTTTTCCTTTTTCTACATGTGCTTCATTCAGCAGCACACATAGAGGAAAATGCCTCTCAGGATTGCTTTTGCACAGTAAGGTCTCTCACCCTGCACTAAAACAATCCTGCCTACAACACAGGCAAACTTGCACGGGTGGCTGTGTTGGTGCTAGGCAGCTAAAAGTGCAACAGAGCAAGGAAAAGACAGGAGTGGGCCATATAATGGCAAATACGGTGTATTCCCACCCTTTCCCTCATAAGCAGTGCAGTGCAGCAAGGTGGCTTGCTGTAGTGCCCTGTGTAAAGGAATGTTATATCTGCCCTAAATTTGGAGAACAATTAAATCTTGTTTTTAGGAAGCTCACAGTCTGTATTGGATAGTGCTTGGTCGCAAAATGCATTAGGTGAGCCACATAACCTGGCTGATTCCATGAGGAATTTAGGAGTCAAATGTGACAGCAATTTCTCTTTCTGTCTGCAAACTAAGATGGTGGCTGCTACTTGCTTTAATAATCACTGCTAGGCTAGATTATGCAAACACTCTATGTCTGGGTCTGCCTCACTACCTGGTCTGGCTGCTCCAGTTGGCACAAATGGTACAAAATGAAAGCCTCTTACTTAATATTCCCTGTCAGCAATCAATCACCCCTCATCTTGAGAGGTTACATTGGCTTCTACATAGCGGATCGAAATAAGCCACCTCCTAATTCATGTCTGCTTAGCCAGGGTGACTTATGTTCAGACCTCAGTCGGGTGAATACACTCAGTGTGGAGGCTTGATCATCCTGGGAAAGCAGTGTGCAGCATGTGCCTGTATCTGTACCGGGCTATGTCCTGTGTTTTCACTGTGTAAATGCACTGCAGAAACAGCATCCTGGCTTCACCACTTACTGCCACACTTGTGGTGGGTTTTTTGCTGGGTCAAATGTTACTTTCTGCAATAGAGGGGAATGCCACAGCGGGAGTTTGGCAAAAGTTCCTTCACAAGAGTTCAGAAAACAAGCATTGTCATAGCCAATAGGTCTCGCATTTGGGACCTTATAAGTGTTTAGTTATTCAGCACAATATCCTTGGTGCAACAACATCAACTGTTGCATGGCTAAACACTTATAAGGTCCCAAACGCGAGACCTATTGGCTATGCCAATGCTTGTTTTGAGTGAGTGGCTCGTGCAGGTATGCCATTGTGAGGTAGAGATGCTGCGAATGGTTTTACAGGAGCCCCTGTGACATTGCGCCTCTTCAAAATGTATCTCGGGTCTGGTGCAATACTTCTGACACCTATTCCGGTCTTCTCACACCCAATGCATCCTTAAATGTCCCATGCACAGCCAGGGGTGACACTCCTATTACCCCTGCCCTCCAGTGACACTTAAAATGTCATGGGTGGTGGTGGTGGATGTGGTGGATGTGGTGGTGGTGGATGTGGTGGTGGACGTGGTGGTGGTGGTGGATGTGGTGGACATGGTGGTGGTGGACATGGTGGTGGTGGATGTGGTGGACATGGTGGTGGACATGGTGGTGGACATGGTGGTGGTAGACATGGTGGTGGTGGTGGATGTGGTGGTGGACGTGGTGGTGGTGGTGGTGGACGTGGTGGTGGTGGATGCAGACATGGTGGTGGTGGACATGATGGTGGACGTGGTGGTGGATGTGGTGGCGGTGGACATGGTGGTGGTGGTGGACGTGGTGGCAGTGGACATGATGGTGTTGGAGGACATGGTGGTGGATGTGGTGGTGGTGGACATGGTGGTAGACGTGGTGATGGACATGGTAGTGGTGGATGTGGTGGAGGTTGTGGATGTGGTGGAGGTGGACGTGGTGGTGGTGGTGGACATGGTGGTGGTTGTGGATGTGGTGGACATGGTGGACGTGGTGGTGGTGGACATGGTGGTGGTGGACGTGGTGGTGGTGGACGTGATAGTGGTGGATGTTGTGGTGGTGGATGTGGTGGTGGTGGTGGATGTGGTAGACATGGTGGTGGTGGACATGGTGGTGGACGTGGTGGATGTGATGGTGGTAGACATGGTGATGTAGGAGGACATGGTGGGGGTGGACATGGTGGTGGACGTGGTGGTGGACATAGCGGTGGTGGTGGATGTGGAGTTGGACATGGTGGTGGTGGACGTGGTGGTGGATGTGGTGGACATGGTGGTGGACATGGTGGTGGACATCGTGGAGGTGGTAGACATGGGGGTGGTGGACATGGTGCTGGTGGACTTGGTGGTGGAGGTGGAGGTGGTGGTGGATATGGTGGTGGATGTGGTGTGGACATGGTGGTGGTGGACTTGGTGGAGGTGGTGGATATGGTGGTGGTAAACATGGTGGTGGACGTGGTGTTGGTGGATGTGGTGGTGGTGCTGGTGGTGGTGGACATGGTGGTGGTGGATGTGGTGGACGTGGTGGTGGACATGGTGATGGTGGACGTGGTGGTGGTGGATGTGGTGGTGGTGGTAGATGTGGAGGTGGTGGTGGATGTGGTGGTGGATGTGGTAGATGTGGTGGTGGATGTGGTGGTGGATGTGGTGGTGGTGGACATGGTGGTGGTGGATGTGGTGGACGTGGTGGTGGACATGGTGGTGGTGGACATGGTGGTGGTGGACATGGAGGTGGTGGATGTGGTGGTGGTGGTAGATGTGGTGGTGGTGGATGTGGTGGTGGATGTGGTGGATGTGGTGGTGGATGTGGTGGTGGTGGACATGGTGGTGGTGGATGTGGTGGACATGGTGTTGGTGGATATGGTGGACATGGTGGTGGTGGACGTGGTGGTGGTGGACATGGTGGTGGATGTGATGGTGGTGGACGTGGTGGATGTGGTGGTGGTGGTGGATGTGGTGATGGTTGTGGTTGTGGTGGTGGATGTGATGGTGGATGTGGTGGTGGATGTGGTGGTGAATGTGGACATGGTGGTGGTGGACGTGGTGGTGGATGTGGTGGTGGATGTGGTGGACATGGTGGTGGATGTGGTGGCAGTGGACATGATGGTGGTAGACATGGTGGTGGTGGACGTGGTGGTGGTGGTGGATGTGGTGGTGGACGTGGTGATGGACATGGTAGTGGTGGATGTGGTGAAGGTTGTGGATGTGGTGGAGGTGGACGTGGTGGTGGGGGATATGGTAGTGGTGGTTGTTGATGTGGTGGACATGGTGGACATGGTGGTGGTGGATGTGGTGGTGGTGGGTGTGATGTTGGTGGATGTGGTGGTGGATGTGGTGGTTGTGGTGGATATGGTGGACATGGTGGTGATGGACATGGTGGTGGACGTGGTGGATGTGGTGGTTGTGGACGTGGTGATGTAGGAGGATATGGTGGACATGGTGGTGGACGTGGTAGTGGACATAGTGGTGGTGGTGGATGTGGTGGCGGAAGTGGTGGTGGTGGATGTGGTGGTGGATGTGGTGGTGGACATGGTGGTGGTAGATGTGGTGGTGGATGGGGTGGTGGACATGGTGGTGGATGTGATAGTGGTGGCGGATGTGGTGGTGGATGTGGTGGTGGTGGACATGGTGGTGGTGGATGTGGTGGTGGATGTGGTGGTGGTGGATGAGGTGATGGTGGTGGTGGACATGGTGGTGGATGTGGTGGTGGATGTGGTGGTGGTGGAGTGAGTGGCTCGTGCAGGTATGCCATTGTGAGGTAGAGATGCTGCGAATGGTTTTACAGGAGCCCCTGTGACATTGCGCCTCTTCAAAATGTATCTCGGGTCTGGTGCAATACTTCTGACACCTATTCCGGTCTTCTCACACCCAATGCATCCTTAAATGTCCCATGCACAGCCAGGGGTGACACTCCTATTACCCCTGCCCTCCAGTGACACTTAAAATGTCATGGGTGGTGGTGGTGGATGTGGTGGATGTGGTGGTGGTGGATGTGGTGGTGGACGTGGTGGTGGTGGTGGATGTGGTGGACATGGTGGTGGTGGACATGGTGGTGGACATGGTGGTGGACATGGTGGTGGACATGGTGGTGGTAGACATGGTGGTGGTGGTGGATGTGGTGGTGGACGTGGTGGTGGTGGACGTGGTGGTGGTGGATGCAGACATGGTGGTGGTGGACATGATGGTGGACGTGGTGGTGGATGTGGTGGCGGTGGACATGGTGGTGGTGGTGGACGTGGTGGCAGTGGACATGATGGTGTTGGAGGACATGGTGGTGGATGTGGTGGTGGTGGACATGGTGGTAGACGTGGTGATGGACATGGTAGTGGTGGATGTGGTGGAGGTTGTGGATGTGGTGGAGGTGGATGTGGTGGTGGTGGTGGACATGGTGGTGGTCGTGGATGTGGTGGACATGGTGGACGTGGTGGTGGTGGACATGGTAGTGGTGGACGTGGTGGTGGTGGACGTGATAGTGGTGGATGTTGTGGTGGTGGATGTGGTGGTGGTGGTGGATGTGGTGGACATGGTGGACATGGTGGTGGTGGACATGGTGGTGGACGTGGTGGATGTGGTGGTGGTAGACATGGTGATGTAGGAGGACATGGTGGGGGTGGACATGGTGGTGGATGTGGTGGTGGACATAGCGGTGGTGGTGGATGTGGAGTTGGACATGGTGGTGGTGGAGATGGTGGTGGACATCGTGGAGGTGATAGACATGGGGTGGTGGACATGGTGGTGGTGGACTTGGTGGTGGAGGTGGAGGTGGTGGTGGATATGGTGGTGGATGTGGTGTGGACATGGTGGTGGTGGACTTGGTGGAGGTGGTGGATATGGTGGTGATAAACATGGTGGTGGACGTGGTGTTGGTGGATGTGGTGGTGGTGCTGGTGGTGGTGGACATGGTGGTGGTGGATGTGGTGGACGTGGTGGTGGACATGGTGATGGTGGACGTGGTGGTGGTGGATGTGGTGGTGGTGGTAGATGTGGAGGTGGTGGTGGATGTGGTGGTGGATGTGGTGGATGTGGTGGTGGATGTGGTGGTGGATGTGGTGGTGGTGGACATGGTGGTGGTGGATGTGGTGGACGTGGTGGTGGACATGGTGGTGGTGGACATGGTGGTGGTGGACGTGGAGGTGGTGGATGTGGTGGTGGTGGTAGATGTGGTGGTGGTGGATGTGGTGGTGGATGTGGTGGATGTGGTGGTGGATGTGGTGGTGGTGGACATGGTGGTGGTGGATGTGGTGGACATGGTGTTGGTGGATATGGTGGACATGGTGGTGGTGGACGTGGTGGTGGTGGACATGGTGGTGAATGTAATGGTGGTGGACGTGGTGGATGTGGTGGTGGTGGTGGATGTGGTGATGGTTGTGGTTGTGGTGGTGGATGTGGTGGTGGATGTGGTGGTGGATGTGGTGGTGAATGTGGACATGGTGGTGGTGGACGTGGTGGTGGATGTGGTGGTGGATGTGGTGGACATGGTGGTGGATGTGGTGGCAGTGGACATGATGGTGGTAGACGTGGTGGTGGTGGACGTGGTGGTGGTGGTGGATGTGGTGGTGGACGTGGTGATGGACATGGTAGTGGTGGATGTGGTGAAGGTTGTGGATGTGGTGGAGGTGGACGTGGTGGTGGGGGATATGGTAGTGGTGGTTGTTGATGTGGTGGACATGGTGGACATGGTGGTGGTGGATGTGGTGGTGGTGGGTGTGATGTTGGTGGATGTGGTGGTGGATGTGGTGGTTGTGGTGGATATGGTGGACATGGTGGTGATGGACATGGTGGTGGACGTGGTGGATGTGGTGGTTGTGGACGTGGTGATGTAGGAGGATATGGTGGTGGTGGACATGGTGGTGGACGTGGTAGTGGACATAGTGGTGGTGGTGGATGTGGTGGCGGAAGTGGTGGTGGTGGATGTGGTGGTGGATGTGGTGGTGGACATGGTGGTGGTAGATGTGGTGGTGGACGGGGTGGTGGACATGGTGGTGGATGTGATAGTGGTGGCGGATGTGGTGGTGGATGTGGTGGTGGTGGACATGGTGGTGGTGGATGTGGTGGTGGATGTGGTGGTGGTGGATGAGGTGATGGTGGTGGTGGACATGGTGGTGGATGTGGTGGTGGATGTGGTGGTGGTGGATGTGGTGGTGGTGGTGGATGTGGTGGTGGTGGATGTGGTGGTGGACGTAGTGATGACATGGTGTGGTGGATGTGGTGGTGGTGGACATGGTGGTGGTAGACATGATAGTGGACATGGTGGTGGTGGACGTGGTGATGTTGGACATGGTGGTGGTGGATGTGGTGGTGGAGGTGGTGGTGGTGGATGTGTTGGTAGATGTGGGGGTGGTGGACGTGGAGGTGGTGGACGTGGTGGTGGTGGACTTGGTGGTGGAGGTGGTTGTGGACATGGTGGTGGTGGACTTGGTGGAGGTGGTGGACATGGTGGTGGTGGACATGGTGGTGGAGGTGGTGGTGGTGGACATGGTGCTGGTGGATGTGGTGGTGGTGCTAGTAGTGGTGGTGGACGTGAAGGTGGTGGACTTGGTGGTGGATGTGGTGGTGGTGGACGTGGTGGTGGAAATGGTGGTGGTGGATGTGGTGGTGGTGGATGTGGTGGTGGACATGGTGGTGGTGGACATGGTGGTGGTGGTGGTGGACGTGGTGGTGGTGGTGGACATGGTGGTGGTGGATGTGGTGGTGGTGGATGTGGTGGTGGACATGGTGGTGGATGTGGTGGATGTGGTGGTGGTGGACATGGTGGTTGTGGTGGTGGACGTGGTGGGTGTGGTAGTGGTGGACATGGTGGTGGTGGGTGGACATGGTGTTGGACGTGGTGGTGGTGGTGGATGTGGTGGACGTGGTGGTGGTGGATGTGGTGGACATGGTGGTGGACATGGTGTTGGACATGGTGGTGGTGGATGTGGTGATGGTGGTAGATGTGGTGGTGGTTGTGGATATGGTGGTGGAGGTGGTGGTGGTGGTTGTGGATGTGGTGGTGGATGTGGTGGTGGTGGATGTGGACATGGTGGTGGTGGACGTGGTGGACATGGTGGTGGATGTGGTGGTGGATATGGTGGAAGTGGACATGGTGGTGGTGGTGGATGTGGTGGCAGTGGACATGATGGTGGTGGACGTGGTGGTGGTGGTGGATGTGGTGGTGGATGTAGTGGTGGTGGATATGGTGGTGGTGGACATGGTGATGGATGTGGTAGTGGTGGATGTGGTGGAGGTTATGGATGTGGTGGTGGTGGACATGGTGGTGGACATGATGGTGGTGGTTGTAGATATGGTGGACATGGTGGACGTGGTGGTAGAGGACATGGTGGTGGTGGACATGGTGGTGGTGGACGTGATGGTGGTGGATGTGGTGGTGGTGGATGTGGTGGTGGTGGATGTGGTAGACATGGTGGTGGTGGACATGGTGGTGGATGTGGTGGACGTGGTGTAGGAGGACATGGTGGTGGACATGGTGGTGGATGTGGTGGTGGACATAGTGGTGGTGGTGGATGTGGTGGTGGATGTGGTGGTGGCGGACGTGGTGGTGGATGTGGTGGTGGACATGGTGGTGGTGGATGTGGTGGTGGTGGATGGGGTGTTGGATGTGGTGGTGGACGTGGTGGTGGTGGTGGACATGGTGGTGGATGTGGTGGATGTGGTGGTGGATGTGGTAATGGTGGATGTGATGGTGGTGGACGTGGTGGTGGTGGACATGGTGGTGGATGTGGTTGTGGTGGTGGACGTGGTGGTGGATGTGGTGGTGGATGTGGTGGTGGATGTGGACATGGTGGTGGACGTGGTGGTGGATGTGGTGGTGGTGGACATGGTGGTGGATGTGGTGGCAGTGGACATGATGGTGGTGGATGTGGTGGTGGTGGACGTGGTGATGGTGGTGAATG
This sequence comes from Triturus cristatus, assembly GCF_964204655.1. Classification (NCBI taxonomy): domain Eukaryota; kingdom Metazoa; phylum Chordata; class Amphibia; order Caudata; family Salamandridae; genus Triturus; species Triturus cristatus. The sequence goes on from NC_140580.1 coordinate 326,302,011, forward strand.
TTGTGGTGGTGGACATGGTGGTGGTGGACGTGGTGATGGACATGGTAGTGGTGGATGTGGTGGAGGTTATGGATGTGGTGGAGGTGGACATGGTGGGGGGACATGGTAGTGGTGGTTGTGAATGTGGTGGACGTGGTGGTGGTGGATATGGCGGTGGTAGTGGATGTGGTGGTGGTGGGTGTGATGTTGGTGGATGTGGTGGTGGTGGATGTGGTGGTTGTGGTGGATGTGGTGGACATGGTGGTGGACATGGTGGATGTGGTGGTGGTGATGGATGTGGTGGTGTAGGAGGACATGGTGGTGGTGGACATGGTGGTGGATGTGGTGGTGGACATAGTGGTGTTGGTGGATGTGGTGGTGGAAGTGGTGGTGGTGGATGTGATGGTGGATGTGGTGGTGGACATGGTGGTGGTGGATGTGGTGGTGGATGGGGTGGTTGACATGGTGGTGGACGTGATAGTGGTAGCGGATGTGGTGGTAGATGTGGTGGTGGTGGACATGGTGGTGGTGGACGTGGTAGTGGATGTGGTGGTGGTGGATGAGGTGATGGTGGTGGTGGACATGGTGGTGGATGTGGTGGTGGATGTGGTGGTGGTGGATGTGGTGGTGGTGGTGGTGGATGTGGTGGTGGACGTAGTGGTGGACATGGTGGTGGTGGACATGGTGGTGGTGGACATGGTGGTGGTGGACATGATAGTGGACATGGTGGTGGACGTGGTGATGTTGGACATGGTGGTGGTGGATGTGGTGGTGGAGGTAGTGGTGGTGAATGTGGCGGTGGATGTGGTGGACATGGTGGTGGTGGACATGGTGGTGGACGTGGTGGTAGATGTGGGGGTGGTGGACGTGGTGGAGGTGGATGTGGTGGTGGTGGACTTGGTGGTGGAGGTGGTGGTGGATATGGTGGTGGATGTGGTGGTGGACATGGTAGTGGTGGTGGTGGACTTGGTGGAGGTGGTGGACATGGTGGTGGTAGACATGGTGGTGGGCGTGGTGGTGGTGGACATGGTGTTGGTGGATGTGGTGGTGGTGCTGGGGGTGGTGGTGGACGTGAAGGTGGTAGACTTGGTGGTGGACGTGGTGGTGGTGGACATGGTGGTGGTAATGGTGGTGGTGGATGTGGTGGTGGTGGATGTGGTGGTGGACATGGTGGTGGTGGATGTGGTGGTGGTGGTGGACGTGGTGGTGGTGGATGTGGTGGTGGTGGATGTGGTAGTGGACATGGTGGTGGACGTGGTGGATATTGTGGTGGTGGACATGGTGGTTGTGGTGGTGGATGTGGTGGGTGTGGTGGTAGTAGACATGGTGGTGGTGGTGGACATGGTGGTGGTGGACGTGGTGGTGGATATGGTGGACGCGGTGGTGGTGGACGTGGTGGACATGGTGGTGGACATGGTGTTGGACATGGTGGTGGTGGACGTGGTGGTGGTGATGGACGTGGTGGTGGTTATGGTGGTGGAGGTGGTGGTGGTGGTCGATATGGTAGTGGATGTTGTGGTGGTGGATGTGGACATGGTGGTGGTGGATGTGGTGGTGGACGTGGTGATGGATGTAGTGGTGATGGACATGGTGGTGATAGACATGGTGATGGATGTAGTAGTGGTGGATGTGGAGGAGGTTGTGGATGTGGTGAAGGTGGACATGGTTGTGGACATGGTGGTGGTGGTGGTTGTGGATGTGGTGGACATGGTGGACGTGGTGGTGGAGGACATGATGGTGGACGTGGTGGTGGTGGATGTGATGGTGGTGGATGTGGTATTGGTGGACATGGTGGTGGTGGATGTGGTGGACATGGTGGTGGTGGACATGGTGGTAGATGTGGTGGATGTGGTGGTGTAGGAGGACATGGTGGTGGTGGACATGGTGGTGGACATGGTGGTGGACATAGTGGTGGTGGTGGATGTGGTGGTGGATGTGGTGGTGGACATGGTGGTGGTGGTGGATGTGGTGGTGGTGGATGGGGTGGTGGATGTGGTGGTGGACGTGGTGGTGGTGGTGGATGTAGTTGACGTGGTGGTGGATGTGGTAATGGTGGACATGATGGTATTGGACATGGTGGACGTGGTGGTGGTGGACATGGTGGTGGTGGTGGACGTGGTGGTGGTGGATATGATGTTGGTGGATGTGGTGGTGGTGAACCTGGTGGTTGTGGTAGACATGGTGGTGTAGGAGGACATGGTGGTGGTGGACATGGTGGTGGACGTGGTGGTGGACATAGTGGTGGTGGTGGATGTGGTGGCGGAAGTGGTGGTGATGGATATGGTGGTGGACGTGGTGGTGGACATGGTGGTGGTGGGTGTGGTGGTGGACGGGGTGGTGGACATGGTGGTGGATGTGATAGTGGTGGCGGATGTGGTGGTGGATGTTGTGGTGGTGAACATGGTGGTGATGGATGTGGTGGTGGATGTGGTGGTGGTGGATGAGGTGATGGTGGACATGGTGGTGGATGTGGTGGTGGTGGATGTGGTGGTGGACGTAGTGGTGGACATGGTGGTAGTGGACGTGGTGGTGGTAGACATGGTGGTGGTGGACATGATAGTGGATATGGTGGTGGTGGACGTGGTGGTGGTGGACATGGTGGTGGTGGATGTGGTGGTGGAGGTGGTGGTGGTGAATGTGGTGGTGGATGTGGTGGACATGGTGGTAGTGAACATGGTGGTGGACGTGGTGGTGGTGGTAGATGTGGGGATGGTGGACGTGGTGGTGGTGGACTTGGTGGTGAATGTGGTGGTGGATGTGGTGGTGGACATGGTGGTGGACTTGGTGGAGGTGGTGGACATGGTGGTGGTGGACGTGGTGGTAGACGTGGAGGTGGTGGACGTCGTGTTGGTGGATGTGGTGGTGGTGCTGGTGGTGGTGGCGGACGTGAAAGTGGTGGACTTGGTGGTGGACGTAGTGGTGGTGGACATGGCGGTGGAAATGGTGGATGTGGTGGTGGTGGATGTGGTGGTGGACATGGTGGTGGACATGGTGGTGGTGGTAGTGGACATGGTGGTGGTGGACGTGGTGGTGGTGGATGTGATGGTGGACATGATGGTCGACATGATGAATGTGGTGGTGGTGGACATGGTGGTGGTGGTGGATGTGGTGGATGTGGTGGTGGTAGACATGGTGGTGTTGGACGTGGTGGTGGATGTGGTGGTGGATGTGGTGGATGTGGTAGTGGTTGACGTGGTGGACATGGTGGTGGACATGGTGTTGGACATGGTGGTGGTGGATGTGGTGGTGGTGGTGGATGTGGTGGTGGTTGTGGATGAGGTGATGGAGGTGTTGGTGGTGGATGTGGTGGTGGATGTGGTGGTGGTGGATGTGGACATGGTGGTGGTGGACGTGGTGGTGGATGTGGTGGTGGACGTGGTGGTGGTGGATGTGGTGGCAGTGGACATGATGGTGGTGGACGTGGTGGTGGATATGGTGGTGGTGGTGGATGTGGTGGTGGTGGACATGGTGGTGGTGGACATGGTGATGGATGTGGTAGTGGTGGATGTGGTGGAGGTTGTGGATGTGGTGGAGGTGGACATGGTGGTGGACATGGTGGTGGTGGTTGTGGATCTGTTGGACATGGTGGACATGGTGGAGGACATGGTAGTGGTGGTAGACGTGGTGGTAGTGGACGTGATGGTGGTGGATGTGGTGGTGGTGGATATGGTGGTGATGGATGTGGTGGACATGGTGGTGGTGGACATATGGATGTGGAGGACGTGGTGGTGTAGGAGGACATGGTGGTGGTGGACATGGTGGTGGACGTGGTGGTGGACAGAATGGTGGTGGTGGATGTGGTGGTGGATGTGGTGGTGGCAGATGTGGTGGTGGACATGGTGATGGTGGACGTGGTGGTGGACGTGGTGGTGGTGGCGGACTTGGTGGTGGATGTGGTGGATGTGGTGGAGGATGTGGTAATGGTGGTAGTGGATGTGGTGGTGGATGTGGATGTGGTGGTGGTGGAGGACATGGTCATGGTGGAGGTGGTGGATGTGGTGGTGGACATGGTGGTAGTGGTGGATGTGGTGGTGGACATAGTGGTGGACATGGTGGTGGTGGACGTGGTGGTGGTGGACATGGTGATGGTGGACATGGTAGTGGACATGGTGGTGGTGGACGTGGGGGTGGTAGACGTGGTGGTGGTGGACATGGTGGTGGCTGTGGTGGTGGTGAATGTGGTGGTGGATGTGGTGGACATGGTGGTGGTGGACATGGTGGTGGATGTGGTGGTGGTGGTAGACGTGGGGGTGGTGGACGTGGTGGCAGTGGTGGCCATGGTGGTGGATGTGGTGGTGGTGAACATGGTGGTGGTGATGCTGGTGGTAGACGTGGAGGTGGTTGACTTGGTTGTGGACATGGTGGTGGTGGACATGGTGGTGGACAATGTGGTGGTGGTGTATGTGTTGGTGGACATGGTGGTGGTGGTGGTGGACATGGTGGTGGTGGTGGTGGACGTGGTGGTGGTGGATGGGGTGGTGGTGGATGTGGTGGTGGATGTGGTGGTGGACATGGTGGTGGACATTGTGGTGGTGGGCGTGGTGGTGGACAATGTGGTGGTGGTATATGTGTTGGTGGACATGGTGGTGGTGGTGGTGGACATGGTGGTGGTGGACGTGGTGGTGGTGGATGGGGTGGTGGTGAATGTGGTGGTGGATGTGGTGGTGGACATAGTGGTGGACATTGTGGTGGTGGGTGTGGTGGTGGACATGGTGGTGGTGGTGGTGGACATGGTGGTGGTGGTGGTGGACGTGGTGGTGGTGGATGGGGTGGTGGTGGATGTGGTGGTGGATGTGGTGGTGGACATGGTGGTGGACATTGTGGTGGTGGGCGTGGTGGTGGACAATGTGGTGGTGGTATATGTGTTGGTGGACATGGTGGTGGTGGTGGTGGACATGGTGGTGGTGGACGTGGTGGTGGTGGATGGGGTGGTGGTGAATGTGGTGGTGGATGTGGTGGTGGACATAGTGGTGGACATTGTGGTGGTGGGTGTGGTGGTGGACATGGTGGTGTTGTGGGTGGTGGACATGGTGGTGGTGGACGTGGTGGTGGTGGGTGTGGTGGTGGTGGACGTGGTGTTGGTGGACACGGTGGTGGTGGATGTGGTGGTGGTGGATGTGGTGGTGATGGATGTGGTGGTGGTGGTGGACGACATGGTGGTGGTGTTGGTGGTGGACATGGTGGTGGTGGACGTGGGGGTGGTAGACATGGTGGTGGTGGATATGCTGGTGGCTGTGGTGGTGGTGGTGGGGAATGTGGTGGTGGATGTGGTGGACATGGTGGTGGTGGACATGGTGGTGGATGTGGTGGTGGTGGTAGACGTGGGGGTGGTGGACGTGGTGGCGGTGGTGGACATGGTGGTGGATGTGGTGGTGGTGGACATGGTGGTGGTGGTGCTGGTGGTGGACGTGGAGGTGGTGGACTTGGTTGTGGACATGGTGGTGGTGGACATGGTGATGGTGGTGGACAATGTGGTGGTGGTGTATGTGTTGGTAGACATGGTGGTGGTGGTGGTGGACATGGTGCTGGTGGTGGATGTGGTGGTGGTGGATGGGGTGGTGGTGGATGTGTTGGTGGACATGGTGGTAGACATTGTGGTGGTGGGCGTGGTGGTGGACAATGTGGTGGTGGTGTATGTGTTGGTGGACATGGTGGTGGTGGACATGGTGGTGGACGTGGTGGTGGACAGAATGGTGGTGGTGGATGTGGTGGTGGATGTGGTGGTGGCAGATGTGGTGGTGGACATGGTGATGGTGGACGTGGTGGTGGACGTGGTGGTGGTGGCGGACTTGGTGGTGGATGTGGTGGATGTGGTGGAGGATGTGGTAATGGTGGTAGTGGATGTGGTGGTGGATGTGGATGTGGTGGTGGTGGAGGACATGGTCATGGTGGAGGTGGTGGATGTGGTGGTGGACATGGTGGTAGTGGTGGATGTGGTGGTGGACATAGTGGTGGACATGGTGGTGGTGGACGTGGTGGTGGTGGACATGGTGATGGTGGACATGGTAGTGGACATGGTGGTGGTGGACGTGGGGGTGGTAGACGTGGTGGTGGTGGACATGGTGGTGGCTGTGGTGGTGGTGGTGGTGAATGTGGTGGTGGATGTGGTGGACATGGTGGTGGTGGACATGGTGGTGGATGTGGTGGTGGTGGTAGACGTGGGGGTGGTGGACGTGGTGGCAGTGGTGGCCATGGTGGTGGATGTGGTGGTGGTGAACATGGTGGTGGTGGTGCTGGTGGTAGACGTGGAGGTGGTTGACTTGGTTGTGGACATGGTGGTGGTGGACATGGTGGTGGACAATGTGGTGGTGGTGTATGTGTTGGTGGACATGGTGGTGGTGGTGGTGGACATGGTGGTGGTGGTGGTGGACGTGGTGGTGGTGGATGGGGTGGTGGTGGATGTGGTGGTGGATGTGGTGGTGGACATGGTGGTGGACATTGTGGTGGTGGGCGTGGTGGTGGACAATGTGGTGGTGGTATATGTGTTGGTGGACATGGTGGTGGTGGTGGTGGACATGGTGGTGGTGGACATGGTGGTGGTGGATGGGGTGGTGGTGAATGTGGTGGTGGATGTGGTGGTGGACATAGTGGTGGACATTGTGGTGGTGGGTGTGGTGGTGGACATGGTGGTGTTGTGGGTGGTGGACATGGTGGTGGTGGACGTGGTGGTGGTGGGTGTGGTGGACGTGGTGTTAGTGGACACGGTGGTGGTGGATGTGGTGGTGGTGGATGTGGTGGTGATGGATGTGGTGGTGGACGACATGGTGGTGGTGGTGGTGGACATGGTGGTGGTGGACGTGGGGGTGGTAGACATGGTGGTGGTGGATATGCTGGTGGCTGTGGTGGTGGTGGTGGTGAATGTGGTGGTGGATGTGGTGGACATGGTGGTGGTGGACATGGTGGTGGATGTGGTGGTGGTGGTAGACGTGGGGGTGGTGGACGTGGTGGCGGTGGTGGACATGGTGGTGGATGTGGTGGTGGTGGACATGGTGGTGGTGGTGCTGGTGGTGGACGTGGAGGTGGTGGACTTGGTTGTGGACATGGTGGTGGTGGACATGGTGATGGTGGTGGACAATGTGGTGGTGGTGTATGTGTTGGTAGACATGGTGGTGGTGGACATGGTGCTGGTGGTGGATGTGGTGGTGGTGGATGGGGTGGTGGTGGATGTGTTGGTGGACATGGTGGTAGACATTGTGGTGGTGGGCGTGGTGGTGGACAATGTGGTGGTGGTGTATGTGTTGGTGGACATGGTGGTGGTGGACATGGTGGTGGTGGTGGTGGTGGATGTGGTGGTGGTGGATGGGGTGGTGGTGGATGTGGTGGTGGATGTGGTGGTGGACATGGTGGTGGACATTGTGGTAGTGGTCGTGGTAGTAGACATGGTAGTGGTGTGGGTGGTGGACATGGTGGTGGTGGACGTGGTGGTGGGTGTGGTGGTGGTGGACGTGGTGTTGGTGGACACGGTGGTGGTGGATGTGGTGGTGGTGGATGTGGTGGTGGTGGTGGACGACATGGTGGTGGTATTGGTGGTGGACATGGTGGTGGTAGACGTGGTTGTGGTGGGTATGGTGGTGGTGGACATGGTGGTGGACATTGTGGTGGTGGTTGTGGATGTAGTGGACATGGTGGACATGGTGGTGGAGGACATGGTGGTGGTGGACGTGGTGGTGGTGGACGTGATGGTGGTGGATGTGGTGGTGGTGGATGTGATGGTGGTGGATGTGGTGGACATGGTGGTGGTGGACATGGTGGATGTGGCGGACGTGGTGGTGGTGGCGGACGTGAAAGTGGTGGACTTGGTGGTGGACGTGGTGGTGGTGGACATGGTGGTGGAAATGGTAGATGTGGTGGTGGTGGATGTGGTGGTGGACATGGTGGTGGACATGGTGGTGGTGGTAGTGGACATGGTGATGGTGGACGTGGTGGTGGTGGATGTGATGGTGGACATGATGGTCAACATGGTAAATGTGGTGGTGGTGGACATGGTGATGGTGGTGGATGTGGTGGGTGTGGTGGTGGTAGACATGGTGGTGGTGTTGGACGTGGTGGTGGACGTGGTGGTGGATGTGGTGGATGTGGTGGTGGTGGATGTGGTGGACATGGTGGTGGACATGGTGTTGGATGTGGTGGTGGTGGTGGATGTGGTGGTGGTTGTGGATGAGGTGATGGAGGTGTTGGTGGTGGATGTGGTGGTGGATGTGGTGGTGGTGGATGTGGACATGGTGGTGGTGGACGTGGTGGTGGATGTGGTGGTGGACGTGGTGGTGGATGTGGTGGTGGTGGACATGGTGGTGGTGGTGGATGTGGTGGCAGTGGACATGATGGTGGTGGACATGGTGGTGGATGTGGTGGTGGTGGTGGATGTGGTGGTGGTGGACATGGTGGTGGTGGACATGGTGATGGATGTGGTAGTGGTGGATGTGGTGGAGGTTGTGGATGTGGTGGAGGTGGACATGGTGGTGGACATGGTGGTGGTGGTTGTGGATGTGTTGGACATGGTGGACATGGTGGTGGAGGACATGGTGGTGGTGGTGGACGTGGTGGTAGTGGACGTGATGGTGGTAGATGTGGTGGTGGTGGATATGGTGGTGATGGATGTGGTGGACATGGTGGTGGTGGACATGATGGATGTGGAGGACGTGGTGGTGTAGGAGGACATGGTGGTGGTGGACATGGTGGTGGACAGAGTGGTGGTGGTGGATGTGGTGGTGGATGTGGTGGTGGCAGACGTGGTGGTGGACATGGTGGTGGTGGACGTGGTGGTGGATGTGCTGGTGGTGGTGGACTTGGTGGTGGATGTGGTAGATATGGTGGAGGATGTGGTAATGGTGGTGGTGGATGTGGTAGTGGATGTGGATGTGGTGGTGGTGGAGGACATGGTCGTGGTGGAGGTGGTGGATGTGGTGGTGGACGTGGTGGTGGTGGTGGATGTGGTGGTGGACATAGTGGTGGACATGGTGGTGGTGGACGTGGTGATGGTGGACATGGTAGTGGACATGGTGGTGGTGGACGTGGGGGTGTTAGACATGGTGGTGGTGGACATGGTGGTGGATGTGGTGGTGGTGGTAGACGTGGGGGTGGTGGACATGGTGGCAGTGGTGGCCATGGTGGTGGATGTGGTGGTGGTGAACATGGTGGTGGTGGTGCTGGTGGTAGACATGGAGGTGGTGGATTTGGTTGTGGACATGGTGGTGGTGGACATGGTGGTGGACAATGTGGTGGTGGTGTATGTGTTGGTGGACATGGTGGTGGTGGTGGTGGACATGGTGGTGGTGGATGGGGTGGTGGTGGATGTGGTGGTGGATGTGGTGGTGGACATGGTGGTGGACATTGTGGTGGTGGGCGTGGTGGTGGACAATGTGGTGGTGGTGTATGTGTTGGTGGACATGGTGGTGGTGGTGGTGGACATAGTGGTGGATATTGTGGTGGTGGGTATGGTGGTGGACATGGTGGTGTTGTGGGTGGTGGACATGGTGGTGGTGGACGTGGTGGTGGTGGGTGTGGTGGTGGTGGATGTGGTGTAGGTGGACACGGTGGTGGTGGATGTGGTGGTGGTGGTGGATATGGTGGTGATGGATGTGGTGGTGGATGACATGCTGGTGGTATTGGTGGTGGACATGGTGGTGGTGGACGTGGGGGTGGTAGACATGGTGGTGGTGGACATGGTGGTGGCTGTGATGGTGGTGGTGGTGAATGTGGTGGTGGATGTGGTGGACATGGTGGTGGTGGACATGGTGGTGGATGTGGTGGTGGTGGTAGACGTGGGGGTGGTGGACGTGGTGGCGGTGGTGGACATGGTGGTGGATGTGGTGGTGGTGGACATGGTGGTGGTGGTGCTGGTGGTGGACGTGGAGGTGGTGGACTTGGTTGTAGACATGGTGGTAGTGGACATGGTGGTGGACAATGTGGTGGTGGTGTATGTGTTGGTGGACATGGTGGTGGTGGTGGACATGGTGGTGGTGGTGGATGTGGTGGTGGTGGATGGGGTAGTGGTGGATGTGGTGGTGGATGTGGTGGTGGACATGGTGGTGGACATTGTGGTGGTGGGCGTGGTGGTGGACAATGTGGTGGTGGTGTATGTGTTGGTGGACATGGTGGTGGTGGACATGGTGGTGGTGGTGGTGGACGTGGTGGTGGTGGATGGGGTGGTGGTGGATGTGGTGTTGGATGTGGTGGTGGACATGGTGGTGGACATTTTGGTGGTGGGCGTGGTGGTGGACATGGTAGTGGTGTGGGTGGTGGACATGGTGGTGGTGGACACGGTGGTGGTGGATGTGGTGGTGGATGTGGTGGTGGTGGACACGGTGGTGGTGGATGTGGTGGTGGATGTGGTGGTGGTGGATGTGGTGGTGGTGGTGGATGACATGGTGATGGTGTTGGTGATGGACATGGTGGTGGTGGACGTGGTTGTGATGGGTTTGGTGGTGGTGGACATGGTGGTGGACATGGTGGTGGTGGTTGTGGATATAGTGGACATGGTGGACATGGTGGTGGAGGACATGGTGGTGGTGGACGTGGTGGTGGTGGACGTGATGGTGGTGGATGTGGTGGTGGTGGATGTGGTGGTGGTGGTGGACATGGTGGTGGTGGACATGGTGGATGTGGTGGACGTGGTGGTGTAGGAGGACATGGTGGTGGTGGACATGGTGGTGGACGTGGTGGTGGACATACTGGTGGTGGTGGATGTGATGGTGGACGTGGTGGTGGCAGACGTGGTGGTGGATGTGGTGGTAGACATGGTGGTGGTGGTTGTGGTGGTGGTGGATGGGGTGGTGGATGTGGTGGTGGATGTGGTGGTGGTGGCAGACATGGTGGTGGATGTGGTGGACGTGGTGGTGGATGTGGTAATGGTGGTGGTGGATGTGGTGGTGGACGTGGTGGTGGACATGGATGTGGTGGTGGTGGAGGACATGGTCGTGGTGGAGGTGGTGGATATGGTGGTGGACGTGGTCGTGGTGATGGTGGACATGGTGATGGTGGACGTGGGGGTGGTAGACATGGTGGGGGACATGATGGTCGACATGGTGAATGTGGTGGTGGTGGACATGGTGGTGGTGGTGGTGGACGTGGTGGGTGTGGTAGTGGTAGACATGGTGGTGGTGTTGGATGTGGTGGTGGACGTGGTGGTGGATGTGGTGGACGTGGTGGTGGTGGACGTGGTGGACATGGTGGTGGACATGGTGTTGGACATGGTGGTGGTGGATGTGGTGGTGGTTGTGGATGTGGTGGTGGAGGTAGTGGTGTTGGTGGTGGATGTGGTGGTGGATGTGGTGGTGGTGGATGTGGACATGGTGGTGGTGGACGTGGTGGTGGACGTGGTGGTGGACGTGGTGGTGGATGTGGTGGTGGTGGACATGGTGGTGGTGGTGGATGTGGTGGCAGTGGACATGATGGTGGTGGATGTGGTGGTGGTGGTGGATGTGGTGGGGGTGGTGGATGTGGTTGTGGTGGACATGGTAGTGGTGGACATGGTGATGGATGTGGTAGTGGTGGATGTGGTAGAGGTTGTGGATGTGGCGGAGGTGGACATGGTGGTGGACATGGTGGTGGTGGTTGTGGATGTGTTGGATATGGTGGACATGGTGGTGGAGGACATGGTGGTGGTGGTGGACGTGGTGGTAGTGGACGTGATGGTGGTGGATGTGGTGGTGGTGGATATGGTGGTGGTGGATGTGGTGGACATGGTGGTGGTGGACATGGTGGATGTGGTGGACGTGGTGGTGTAGGAAGACATGGTGATGGTGGACATGGTGGTGGACGTGGTGGTGGACAGAGTGGTGGTGGTGGATGTGGTGGTGGCAGACGTGGTGGTGGACATGGTGGTGGTGGATGTGGTGGTGGATGTGGTGGTGGTGGCAGACTTGGTGGTGGATGTGGTGGACGTGGTGGTGGATGTGGTAATGGTGGTGGTGGATATGGTGGTGGATGTGGATGTGGTGGTTGTGGAGGACATGGTCATGGTGGAGGTGGTGGATGTGGTGGTGGACGTGGTGGTGGTGGATGTGGTGGTGGACATAGTGGTGGACATGGTGGTGGTGGATGTGGTGGTGGTGGACATGGTGATGGTGGACATGGTAGTGGACATGGTGGTGGTGGACATGGGGGTGGTAGACATGGTGGTGGTGGACATGGTGGTGGCTGTGGTGGTGGTGGTGGTGAATGTGGTGGTGGATGTGGTGGACATGGTGGTGGACATGGTGGTGGATGTGGTGGTGGTGGTAGACGTGGGGATGGTGGACGTGGTGGCAGTGGTGGCCATGGTGGTGGATGTGGTGGTGGTGGACATGTTGGTGGTGGTGCTGGTGGTAGACTTGGAGGTGGTGGACTTGGTTGTGGACATGGTGGTGGTGGACATGGTGGTGGAAAATGTGGTGGTGGTGTATGTGTTGGTGGACATGGTGGTGGTGGTGGACATGGTGGTGGTGGTGGTGGACGTGGTGGTGGTGGACGTGGTGGTGGTGGATGTGGTGGTGGATGTGGTGGTGGACATGGTGGTGGACATTGTGGTGGTGGGCGTGGTGGTGGACAATGTGGTGGTGGTGTATGTGTTGGTGGACATGGTGGTGGTGGTAGTGGACATGGTGGTAGTGGACATGGTGGTGGTGGATGGGGTGGTGGTGGATGTGGATGTGGTGGTTGTGAAGGACATGGTCATGGTGGAGGTGGTGGATGTGGTGGTGGACGTGGTGGTGGTGGATGTGGTGGTGGACATAGTGGTGGACATGGTGGTGGTGGATGTGGTGGTGGTGGACATGGTGATGGTGGACATGGTAGTGGACATGGTGGTGGTGGACATGGGGGTGGTAGACATGGTGGTGGTGGACATGGTGGTGGCTGTGGTGGTGGTGGTGGTGAATGTGGTGGTGGATGTGGTGGACATGGTGGTGGACATGGTGGTGGATGTGGTGGTGGTGGTAGACGTGGGGATGGTGGACGTGGTGGCAGTGGTGGCCATGGTGGTGGATGTGGTGGTGGTGGACATGTTGGTGGTGGTGCTGGTGGTAGACTTGGAGGTGGTGGACTTGGTTGTGGACATGGTGGTGGTGGACATGGTGGTGGAAAATGTGGTGGTGGTGTATGTGTTGGTGGACATGGTGGTGGTGGTGGACATGGTGGTGGTGGTGGTGGACGTGGTGGTGGTGGACGTGGTGGTGGTGGATGTGGTGGTGGATGTGGTGGTGGACATGGTGGTGGACATTGTGGTGGTGGGCGTGGTGGTGGACAATGTGGTGGTGGTGTATGTGTTGGTGGACATGGTGGTGGTGGTAGTGGACATGGTGGTAGTGGACATGGTGGTGGTGGATGGGGTGGTGGTGGATGTGGTGGTGGATGTGGTGGTGGACATGGTGGTGGACATTGTGGTGGTGGGCATGGTGGTGGACATGGTGGTGGTGTGGGTGGTGGACATGGTGGTGGTGGACGTGGTGGTGGTGGGTGTGGTGGTGGTGGACGTGGTGTTGGTGGACACGGTGGTGGTGGATGTGGTGGATGTGGTGGTGGTGGATGTGGTGGTGGACGACATGGTGGTGGTATTGGTGGTGGACATGGTGGTGGTAGACGTGGAGGTGGTAGACATGGTGGTGGTGGACATGGTGGTGGCTGTGGTGGTGGTGGTGGTGAATATGGTGGTGGATGTGGTGGACATGGTGGTAGTGGACATGGTGGTGGTGGTTCTGGTGGTGGACGTGGAGGTGGTGGACTTGGTTGTGGACATGGTGGTGGTGGACATGGTGGTGGACGTGGTGGTGGATGTGGTAATGGTGGTGGTGGATGTGGTGGTGGATATGGATGTGGTGGTTGTAGAGGACATGGTCGTGGTGGAGGTGGTGGATGTGGTGGATGTGGTGGTGGTGGACTTGGTTGTGGACATGGTGGTGGTGGATGTGGTGGACGTGGTGGTGGATGTGGTAATGGTGGTGGTGGATATGGTGGTGGATGTGGATGTGGTGGTTGTGGAGGACATGGTCATGGTGGAGGTGGTGGATGTGGTGGTGGACGTGGTGGTGGTGGATGTGGTGGTGGACATAGTGGTGGACATGGTGGTGGTAGATGTGGTGGTGGTGGACATGGTGATGGTGGACATGGTAGTGGACATGGTGGTGGTGGACATGGGGGTGGTAGACATGGTGGTGGTGGACATGGTGGTGGCTGTGGTGGTGGTGGTGGTGAATGTGGTGGTGGATGTGGTGGACATGGTGGTGGACATGGTGGTGGATGTGGTGGTGGTGGTAGACGTGGGGGTGGTGGACGTGGTGGCAGTGGTGGCCATGGTGGTGGATGTGGTGGTGGTAGACATGTTGGTGGTGGTGCTGGTGGTAGACTTGGAGGTGGTGGACTTGGTTGTGGACATGGTGGTGGTGGACATGGTGGTGGAAAATGTGGTGGTGGTGTATGTGTTGGTGGACATGGTGGTGGTGGTGGACATGGTGGTGGTGGTGGTGGACGTGGTGGTGGTGGACGTGGTGGTGGTGGATGTGGTGGTGGATGTGGTGGTGGACATGGTGGTGGACATTGTGGTGGTGGGCGTGGTGGTGGACAATGTGGTGGTGGTGTATGTGTTGGTGGACATGGTGGTGGTGGTGGTGGACATTGTGGTGGTGGACATGGTGGTGGTGGATGGGGTGGTGGTGGATGTGGTGGTGGATGTGGTGGTGGACATGGTGGTGGACATTGTGGTGGTGGGCATGGTGGTGGACATGGTGGTGGTGTGGGTGGTGGACATGGTGGTGGTGGACGTGGTGGTGGTGGGTGTGGTGGTGGTGGACGTGGTGTTGGTGGACACGGTGGTGGTGGATGTGGTGGATGTGGTGGTGGTGGATGTGGTGGTGGACGACATGGTGGTGGTATTGGTGGTGGACATGGTGGTGGTAGACGTGGAGGTGGTAGACATGGTGGTAGTGGACATGGTGGTGGCTGTGGTGGTGGTGGTGGTGAATATGGTGGTGGATGTGGTGGACATGGTGGTAGTGGACATGGTGGTGGTGGTTCTGGTGGTGGACGTGGAGGTGGTGGACTTGGTTGTGGACATGGTGGTGGTGGACATGGTGGTGGACGTAGTGGTGGATGTGGTAATGGTGGTGGTGGATGTGGTGGTGGATATGGATGTGGTGGTTGTGGAGGACATGGTCGTGGTGGAGGTGGTGGATGTGGTGGATGTGGTGGTGGTGGACTTGGTTGTGGACATGGTGGTGGTGGATGTGGTGGACGTGGTGGTGGATGTGGTAATGGTGGTGGT
Organism: Triturus cristatus; assembly: GCF_964204655.1. Taxonomy (NCBI): domain Eukaryota; kingdom Metazoa; phylum Chordata; class Amphibia; order Caudata; family Salamandridae; genus Triturus; species Triturus cristatus. Next base: position 326,317,225 of record NC_140580.1, read on the forward strand.
GGATGTGGTGGTGGATGTGGATGTGGTGGTTGTGGAGGACATGGTCGTGGTGGAGGTGGTGGATGTGGTGGTGGACGTGGTGGTGAGGGATGTGGTGGTGGACATAGTGGTGGACATGGTGGTGGTGGACGTGGTGGTGGTGGACATGGTGATGGTGGACATGGTAGTGGACATGCTGGTGGTGGACGTGGGGGTGGTAGACATGGTGGTGGTGGACATGGTGGTGGCTGTGGTGGTGGTGGTGGTGAATGTGGTGGTGGATGTGGTGGACATGGTGGTGGTGGACATGGTGGTGGATGTGGTGGTGGTGGTAGACGTGGGGGTGGTGGACGTGGTGGCAGTGGTGGCCATGGTGGTGGATGTGGTGGTGGTGGATATGGTTGTGGTGGTGCTGGTGGTAGACGTGGAGGTGGTGGACTTCGGTTGTGGACATGGTGGTGGTGGACATGGTGGTGGACAATGTGGTGGTGGTGTATGTGTTGGTGGATATGGTGGTGGTGGTGGACATGGTGGTGGTGGTGGTGGTGGTGGTGGACGTGGTGGTGGTGGATGGGGTGGTGGTGGATGTGGTGGTGGATGTGGTGGTGGACATGGTGGTGGACATTGTGGTGGTGGGCGTGGTGGTGGACAATGTGGTGGTGGTGTATGTGTTGGTGGACATGATGGTGGTGGTGGTGGACATGGTGGTGGTGGTGGTGGACATGGTGGTGGTGGATGGGGTGGTGGTGGATGTGGTGGTGGATGTGGTGGGGGACATGGTGGTGGATATTGTGGTGGTGGGCATGGTGGTGGACATGGTGGTGGTGGATGTGGTGGTGGTGGGTGTGGTGGTGATGGACGTGGTGTTGGTGGACACGGTGGTGGTGGATGTGGTGGTGGTGGTGGACGACATGGTGGTGGTGTTGGTGGTGGACATGGTGGTGGTGGACGTGGGGGTGGTAGACATGATGGTGGTGGACATGGTGATGGCTGTGGTGGTGGTGGTGGTGAATGTGGTGGTGGATGTGGTGGACATGGTGGTGGTGGACATGGTGGTGGATGTGGTGGTGGTGGTAGACGTGGGGGTGGTGGATGTGGTGGCGGTGGTGGACATGGTGGTGGATGTGGTGGTGGTGGACATGGTGGTGGTGGTGCTGGTGGTGGACGTGGAGGTGGTGGACTTGGTTGTGGACATGGTGGTGGTGGACATGGTGGTGGACAATGTGGTGGTGGTGTATGTGTTGGTGGACATGGTGGTGGTGGTGGTGGTGGTGGACATGGTGGTGGTGGTGGATATGGTGGTGGTGGATGGGGTGGTGGTGGATGTGGTGGTGGATGTGGTGGTGGACATGGTGGTGGACATTGTGGTGGTGGGCGTGGTGGTGGACAATGTGGTGGTGATGTATGTGTTGGTGGATATGGTGGTGGTGGTGGTGGACATGGTGGTGGTGGTGGACGTGGTGGTGGTGGATGGGGTGGTGGTGGATGTGGTGGTGGATGTGGTGGTGGACATGGTGGTGGACATTGTGGTGGTGGGCATGGTGGTGGACATGGTAGTGGTGTGGGTGGTGGACATGGTGGTGGTGGACGTGGTGGTGGTGGGTGTGGTGGTGGTGGACGTGGTGTTTGTGGGCACGGTGGTGGTGGATGTGGTGGTGGTGGTGGATGTGGTGGATGTGGTGGTGGTGGTGGACAACATGGTGGTGGTGTTGGTGGTGGACATGGTGGTGGTGGATGTGGTTGTGGTGGGTGTGGTGGTGGTGGACATGGTGGTGGACATGGTGGTGGTGGTTGTGGATGTAGTGGATATGGTGGACATGGTGGTGGAGGACATGGTGGTGGTGGTAGACGTGGTGGTGGTGGACGTGATGGTGGTGGATGTGGTGGTGATGGATGTGGTGGTGGTGGATGTGGTGGACATGGTGGACATGGTGGATGTGGTGGACGTGGTGGTGTAGGAGGACATGGTGGTGGTGGACATGGTGGTGGACGTGGTGGTGGACATACTGGTGGTGGTGGATGTGGTGGTGGATGTGGTGGTGGCAGACGTGGTGGTGGATGTGGTGGTAGACATGGTGGTGGATGTGGTGGTGGTGGATGGGGTGGTGGATGTGGTGGTGGATGTGGTGGTGGTGGCGGACATGGTGGTGGATGTGGTGGACGTGGTAGTGGATGTGGTAATGGTGGTGGTGGATGTGGTGGTGGATGTGGTGGTGGACATGGATGTGGTGGTGGTGGAGGACATGGTCGTGGTGGAGGTGGTGGATATGGTGGTGGACGTGGTCGTGGTGGTGGTGGACATGGTGATGGTGGACATAGTAGTGGACATGGTGGTGATGGACATGGGGGTGGTAGACATGGTGGTGGTAGACATGGTGGTGGATGTGGTAGTGGTGGTGAATATGGTGGTGGATGTGGTGGACATGGTGGTGGTGGACATGGTGGTGGATGTGATGGTGATGGTAGATGTGGGGATGGTGGACGTGGTGGTGGTGGATGTGGTGGTGGTGGTGGACTTGGTGGTGGAGGTGGTGGTGGATGTGGTGGTGGATGTGGTGGTGAAAATGGTGGTGGTGGTGGATGTGGTGGTGGTGGTGGACTTGGTGGTGGAGGTGGTGGTGGATGTGGTGGTGGATGTGGTGGTGAAAATGGTGGTGGTGGTGGACTTGGTGGAGGTGGTGGACGTGGTGGTGGTGGACATGGTGGTGGACGTGGTGGTGGTGGACATGGTGGTGGTGGTGCTGGTGGTGGATGTGGAGGTGGTGGACTTGGTTGTGGAAATGGTGGTGGTGGACATGGTGGTGGACAATGTGGTGGTGGTGTATGTGTTGGTGGACATGGTGGTGGTGGTGGATGTGGTGGTGGTGGTGGATGTGGTGGTGGTGGATGGGGTGGTGGTGGATGTGGTGGTGGATGTGGTGGTGGACATGTTGGTGGACATTGTGTTGGTGGGCGTGGTGGTGGACATGGTGGTGGTGTGGGTGGTGGACATGGTGGTGGTGGACGTGGTGGTGGTGGGTGTGGTGGTGGTGGACATGGTGTTGGTGGACACGGTGGTGGTGGATGTGGTGGTGGTGGTTGATCTGGTGGTGGTGGATGTGGTGGACATGGTGGATGTGGTGGTGGACATGGTGGTGCTGTTGGTGGTGGAGATGGTGGTGGTGGACGTGGTTGTGGTGGGTGTGGTGGTGGTGGACATGGTTGTGGTGGGTGTGGTGGTGGTGGATATAGTGGTGGTGGACATGGTGGTGGTGGATGTGGTGGTGGAAGTGGTGGTGGTGGACGTGGTTGTTTGTGGTGGATGTGGTGGTGGTGGATGTGGTAGTGGATGTGGTGGTAGTGTACATGGTGGTGGTGGTGGTGGACATGATGGTTGTGGTGGTGGTGGATATGGTGGTGGACATGGTGGTGGATGTGGTGGTGGTGGACGTGGTGGTGGATGTGGTTGTGGTGGTGGATGTTGTGGTGGATATGGTGGTGGTGGATGTGGTGGTGGTGGATGTGGTGGTGGACGTGGTGGTGGTGGTGGACGTGGTGGTGATGGTTGTGGTGGATGTGGTGGTGGTGGACGTGGTGGTGATGGACGTGGTGGTGGTGGTGGATGTGATGATGATGGTGGTGTTTGTGGTGGTGGTGGACATGGTAGTGAATGTGGTGGTGGACGTGGTGGTGGTACACATGGTGGTGGTGGACATGGTGGTGGATGTGGTGGTGATGGACATGGTGGTGGTGGTGGATTTGGTGGTGTTGGACGTGATGGTGGTGGATGTGGTGGTGGTGGATGTGGTGGACATGGTGGTGGATGTTGTGGACGTGGTGGTGTAGGAGAACATGGTGGTGGATGTGGTGGTGGACATAGTGGTGGTGGTGGATGTGGTGGTGGATGTGGTGGTGGCGGACGTGGTGGTGGATGTGGTGGTGGACATGGTGGTGGTGGATGTGGTGGTGGTGGATGGGGTGGTGGACATGGTGGTGGATGTGGTGGTGGTGGCAGACGTGGTGGTGGATGTGGTGGTCGAGGTGGTGGTGGTGAATGTGGTAGTGGATGTGGTGGACATGGTGGTGGTGAATGTCGTGGTGGTGGATGGGGGGTGGACATGGTGGTTGACGTGATGGTGGAGGTGGTGGTGGTGAATGTGGTAGTGGATGTGGTGGACATGGTGGTGGACGTGGTGGTGGTAGTAGATGTGGGGGTGGTGGACATGGAGGTGGTGGACTTGGTGGTGGACTTGGTGGTGGAGGTGGTGGTGGATGTGGTGGTGGACATGGTGGTGGTGATGGACTTGGTGGAGGTGGTGGACATGGTGGTGGTGGACATGATGGTGGATGTGGTGGTGGTAGACGTGGTGTTGGTAGATATGGTGGTGGTACTGGTGGTGGTGGACGTGAAGGTGGTGGACTTGGTGGTGGATGTGGTGGACATGGTGGAAATGGTGGTGGTGGATGTGGTGGTGGACATGGTGGTGGTGGACATGGTGGTGGTGGACATGGTGGTGGTGGACGTGGTGGTGTTGGATGTGGTGGTGGACATGGTGGTGGATGTGGTGGATGTGATGGTGGTGGACATGGTGGTGGTGGACGTGGTGGGTGTGGTGGTGGTGGACATGGTGGTGGTGGTAGACATGATTGTGGTGGACGTGGTGGTGGTGGTGGATGTGGTGGACATGGTGGTGGTGGATGTGGTGGACATGGTGGTGGACATGGTGGTGGACATGGTGGTGGTAGACGTGGTGATGGTGGTGGTGGATGTGGTGGTGGACGTGGTGGTGGATGTGGTGGTGGACATGATGGTGGTGGACGTGGTGGTGGTGGTGGTGGATGTGGTGGTGGTGGTGGATGTGGTGGTGGTGGACATGGTGGTGGTGGACATGGTGGTGGTGGGCATGGTGATGGATGTGGTAGTGGTGGATGTGGTAGAGGTTGTGGATGTGGCGGAGGTGGACATGGTGGTGGACATGGTGGTGGTGGTTGTGGATGTGGTGGACATGGTTGACATGGTGGTGGAGGACATGGTGGTGGTGGTGGACGTGGTGGTGGTGGACGTGATGGTGGTGGATGTGGTGGTGGTGGATGTGGTGGTGGTGGATGTGGTGGACATGGTGGCGGTGGATGTGGTGGTGGACATGGTGGTGGACGTGGTGGTGGATGTGGTGGTGGTGGACATGGTGGTGGTTGTGGATGTGGTGGACATGGTGGACATGGTGGTGGAGGACATGGTGGTGGTGGTGGATGTGGTGGTGGTGGACATGATGGTGGTGGATGTGGTGGTGGTGGATGTGGTGGTGGTGGATGTGGCGGACATGGTGGTGGTGGACATGGTGGTGGATGTGTGGATATGGTGGTGTAGGAGGACATGGTGGTGGTGGATATGGTGGTGGATATGGTGGTGGACATAGTGGTGGTGGTGGATGTGGTGGTGGACGTGGTGGTGGCGGAAGTGGTAGTGGATATGGTGGTGGACATGGTGGTGGTGGATGTGGTGGTGGGGGATGGGGTGGTGGACATGGTGATGGACGTGGTGGTGGTGGCGGACGTGGTGGTGGATGTGGTGGTGGAGGTGGTGGTGGTGAATGTGGTAGTAGATGTGGTGGACATGGTGGTGGTGGATGTCGTGGTGGTGGATGAGGTGGTGGACATGGTGGTGGACATGGTGGTGGACATGGTGGTGGAGGTGGTGGTGGTGAATGTGGTAGTGGATGTGGTGGACATGGTGGTGGACGTGGTAGTGGTGGTAGATGTGGGGGTGGTGGACATGGAGGTGGTGGACTTGGTGGTGGACTTGGTGGTGGAGGTGGTGGTGGATGTGGTGGTGGACATGGTGGTGGTGGACTTGGTGGAGGTGGTGGCCATGGTGGTGGTGGATATGATGGTGGACGTGGTGGTGGTAGATGTGGTGTTGGTAGATGTGGTGGTGGTACTGGTGGTGGTGGACGTGAAGGTGGTGGACTTGGTGGTGGATGTGGTGGACATGGTGGAAATGGTGGTGGTGGATGTGGTGGTGGACATGGTGGTGGTGGTGGTGGACATGCTGGTGGTGGACATGGTGGTGGTGGACGTGGTGGTGTTGGATGTGGTGGTGGACATGGTGGTGGATGTGGTGGATGTGATGGTGGTGGACATGGTGGTGGTGGACGTGGTGGGTGTGGTGGTGGTGGACATGGTGGTGGTGGTGGACATGAATGTGGTGGACGTGGTGGTGGTGGTGGATGTGGTGGACATGGTGGTGGTGGATGTGGTGGACATGGTGGTGGACATGGTGGTGGTGGTGGTGGTGGATGTGGTGGTGGATGTGGTGGTGGTGGATGTGGACATGGTGGTGGTGGACGTGGTGGTGGATGTGATGGTGGACATGATGGTGGTGGACATGGTGGTGGTGGTGGTGGATGTGGTGGTGGTGGACATGGTGGTGGTGGACATGGTGATGGATGTGGTAGTGGTGGATGTGGTGGAGGTTGTGGATGTGGTGGAGGTGGACATGGTGGTGGACATGGTGGTGGTGGTTGTGGATGTGGTAGACATGGTTGACATGGTGGTGGAGGACATGGTGGTGGTGGTGGACGTGGTGGTGGTGGACGTGATGGTGGAGGTGGTGGTGGTGGATGTGGTGGTGGTGGATGTGGTGGACATGGTGGCGGTGGATGTGGTGGTGGACGTGGTGGTGGACGTGGTGGTGGATGTGGTGGTGGATGTGGTGGTGGTGGACATGGTGGTGGTTGTAGATGTGGTGGACATGGTGGACATGGTGGTGGAGGACATGGTGGTGGTGGTGGATGTGGTGGTGGTGGACGTGATGGTGGTGGATGTGGTGGTGATGGATGTGGTGGTGGTGGATGTGGCGGACATGGTGGTGGTGGACATGGTGGTGGATGTGTGGATATGGTGGTGTAGGAGGACATGGTGGTGGTGGACATGGTGGTGGACATGGTGGTGGACATGGTGGTGGACATAGTGGTGGTGGTGGATGTGGTGGTGGACGTGGTGGTTGCGGAAGTGGTAGTGGATGTGGTGGTGGACATGGTGGTGGTGGACATGGTGGTGGTGGACATGGTGGTGGACGTGGTGGTGGTGGTAGATGTGGGGGCGGTGGACGTGGTGGTGGTGGACTTGGTGGTGGTGGACTTGGTGGTGGAGCTGGTGGTGAATGTGGTGGTGGATGTGGTGGTGGACATGGTGGTGGTGGTGGACTTGGTGGAGGTGGTCGACATGGTGGTGGACATGGTGGTTGATGTGGTGGTGGTGGATGTGGTGTTGGTGGATATGGTGGTGGTGCTGGTGGTGGTGGACGTGAAGGTGGTGGACTTGGTGGTGGATGTGGTGGACATGGTGGTGGAAATGGTGGTGGTGGACATGGTGGTGGAAATTGTGGTGGTGGATGTGGTGGTGGACATGGTGGCGGTGGTGGTGAACATGGTGGTGGTGGTGGTGGACATGGTGGTGCTGGATGTGGTGGATGTGATGGGTGTGGTGGTGGATGTGGTGGTGGTAGTGGACATGGTTGTGGTGGATGTGGTGGTGGATGTGGTGGTGGATGTGGTGGACATGGTGGGGTGGATGTGGTGGACATGGTGTTGGACATGGTGGTGGTGGACGTGGTGGTGGTGGTGGACGTGGTGGTGGTGGTGGTGGTGCTGGATGTGGTGGTGGATGTGGTGGTGGTGGATGTGGACATGGTGGTGGTGGACGTGGTGGTGGACGTGATGGTGGTGGACGTGGTGGTGGATGTGGTGGTGGTGGTGGATGTGGTGGTGGTGGACATGGTGGTGGTGGACATGGTGATGGGTGGGGTAGTGGTGGATGTGGTGGAGGTTGTGGATGTGGTGGAGGTGGACATGGTGGTGGACATGGTGGTGGTGGTTGTGGATGTGGTGGACATGGTGGACATGATGGTGGTGGACGTGGTGGTGATGGATGTGATGGTGGTGGATGTGGTGGTGGTGGATGTGGTGCTGGTGGATGTGGTAGATATGGTGGTGGTGGACATGGTGGTGGATGTGTGGATGTGGTGGTGTAGGAGGACATGGTGGTGGTGGACATGGTGATGGACATGGTGGTGGACATAGTGGTGGTGGTGGATGTGGTGGTGGACGTGGTAGTGGCAGAAGTGGTAGTGTATGTGGTGGTGGACATGGTGGTGGTGGATGTGGTGGACGTGGTGGTAGATGTGGTAATGGTGGTGGTGGATGTTGTGGTGGATGTGGTGGTGGGTGAACATGGATGTGGTGGTGGACATGATGGTGGTGGAGGTGGTGGATGTGGTGGTGGATGTGGTGGAGGTGGATGTGGTGGTGGACGTAGTGGTGGACATGGTGGTGGGGGACTTGGTGGTCATGGAGATGGTGATGGTGGACATGGTAGTGGACATGGTGGTGGTAGACATGGTGGTGGTGGACATGGTGGTGGATGTGGTGGTGGTGAATGTGGTGGTGGATGTGGTAGACATGGTGGTGGTAGACATGGTGGTGGATGTGGTGGTGGTGGTAGACGTGGGGGTGGTGGATGTGGTGGTGGTGGATGTGGTGGTGGTGGTGGACTTGGTGGTAGAGGTGTTGGTGGACATGGTGGTGGTGGACTTGGTGGAGGTGGTGGACGTGGTGATGGTGGACATGTTGGTGGACTTGGTAGTGGTGGACATGGTGTTGGTGGATGTGGTGGTGGTGGTGCTGGTGGACGTGGAGGTGGTGGACTTGGTTGTGGACATGGTGGTTGTGGACATGCTGGTGGACATGGTGGTGGTGGATGTGGTGGTGGTGGATGTGTTGGTGAACATGGTGGTGGTGGATGTGGTGGTGGTGGATGTGGTGGTGGATGTGGTGGTGGACATGGTGGTGGACATTGTGGTGGTGGGCGTGGTGGTGGACATGGTGGTGGTGGTGGTGGACATGGTGGTGGTGGGTGTGGTGGTGGTGGATGTGGTGTTGGCGGACACGGTGGTGGTGGATGTGGTGGTGGTGGTGGATGTGGTGGTGGTGGATGTGGTGGTGGTGGTGGATGTGGTGGTGGTGGTGGACGTGGTGGTGGTGGATGTGGTGGTGGACATGGTGGTGGTGTTGGTGGTGTACATGGTGGTGGTGGACGTGGTTGTGGTGGGTGTGGTGGTGGTGGATGTGGTGGTGGTGGACACGGTGGTGGTGGATGTGGTGGTGGTGGATGTGGTGGTGGTGGTGGAGGATGTGGTGGTGGACATGGTGGTGGAAGTGGTGGTGGTGGACGTGGTTGTTTGTGGTGGATGTGGTGGTGGTGGATGTGGTGGTGGTGGTGGATGTGGTGGTGGTGGACATGGTGGTGGTGGACATGGTGGTCGTGGTGGTGGTGGACGTGGTGATCGTGGTGGTGGTGGACATGGTGGTGGTGGACATGGTGGTGGATGTGGTGGTGGTGGTGGTGAATGTGGTGGTGGATGTGGTGGACATGGTGGTGGTGGATATGGTGGTGGATGTGGTGGAGGTGGTAGACGTGGGGGTGGTGAACGTGGTGGTGGTGGATATGGTGGTGGTGGTGGACTTGGTGGTGGAGGTGGTGGTGGACATGGTGGTGGTGGTGGACTTGGTGGAGGTGGTAGACGTGGTGGTGGTGGACATGTTGGTGGATGTGGTAGTGGTGGACATGGTGTTGGTGGATGTGGTGGTGGTGGTGCTGGTGGACATGGAGGTGGTGGACTTGGTTGTGGACATGGTGGTGGTGGACATGCTGGTGGACATGGTGGTGGTGGATGTGGTGGTGGTGAATGTGTTGGTGGACATGGTGGTGGTGGTGGATGTGGTGGTGGGGGATGTGGTGGTGGATGTGGTGGTGGATGTGGTGGTGGACATTGTGGTGGTGGGCGTGGTGGTAGACATGGTAATGGTGGTGGACATGGTGGTGGTGGGTGTGGTGGTGGTGGATGTGGTGGTGGATGTGGTGGTGGTGGTGGACGTGGTGGTGGTGGATGTGGTGGTGGACATGGTGGTGGTGGACATGGTGGTGGTGGATGTGGTTGTGGTGGGTGTGGTGGTGGTGGATGTTATGGTGGTGGACACGGTGGTGGTGGATGTGGTGGTGGTGGATGTGGTGGTGGTGGTGGTGGTGGAGGATGTGGTGGTGGACATGGTGGTGGAAGTGATGGTGGTGGACGTGGTTGTTTGTGGTGGATATGGTGGTGGTAGATGTGGTGGTGGTGGTGGATGTGGTGGTGGTGGACATGGTGGTGGTGGTGGATGTGGTGGTGGTGGACATGGTGGTGGTGGTGGTGGTGGACGTGGTGGTGGTGGACATGGTGGTGGTGGACATGGTGGTGGACGTGGTTGTGGTGGTGGATTTAGTTATGGTGATGGATGTGGTGGTGGATGTGGTGGTGGTGGACGTGGTGGTGATGGACGTGATGGTGGTGGTCGATGTGATGGTGATGGCGTACGTGGTGGTGGTGGACATGGTAGTGAATGTGGTGGTGGATGTGGTGGTGGTACATGTGGTGGTGGTGGACATGGTGGTGGACATGGTGGTGATGGACATGGTGGTGGTAGTGGACGTGGTGGTGGTGGACGTGATGGTGGTGGATGTGGTGGTGGATGTGGTGGACATGGTGGTGGTGGACATGGTGGTGGATGTGGTGGACATGGTGGTGTAGGAGGACATGGTGGTGTGGACATGGTAGTGGATGTGGTGGTGGACATAGTGGTGGTGGTGGATGTGGTGGTGGATGGGGTGGTGGCGGACGTGGTGGTGGATGTGGTGGTGGACATGGTGGTGATGGATGTGGTGGTGGTGGATGGGGTGGTGGACATGGTGGTGGACATGGTGGTGGTGGCAGATGTGGTGGTGGATGTGGTGGTGGTGGTGGATGTGGTGGTGGACGTGGTAATGGTGATGGATGTGGTGGGGATGTGGATGTGGTGGTGGACGTGGTGGTGGTGGTGGATGTGGTGATGGACGTGATGGTGGTGGATGTGGTGGTGGTGGATGTCGTGGACATGGTGGTGGTGGACATGGTGGTGGTGGATGTGGTGACATGGTGGTGTAGGAGGACATGGTGGTGTGGACATGATAGTGGACGTGGTGGTGGACATAGTGGTGGTGGTGGATGTGGTGGTGGATGTGGTGGTGGCGGACGTGGTGGTGGATGTGGTGGTGGACATGGTGGTGATGGATGTGGTGGTGGTGGATGGGGTGGTGGACATGGTGATGGACATGGTGGTGGTGGCAGACGTGGTGGTGGATGTGGTGGTGGTGGTGGTGGACGTGGTGGTGGACGTGGTAATGGTGGTGGATGTGGTGGTGGATGTGGATGTGGTGGTGGATGTGGCGGTGGTGGTGGATGTGGTGGTGGACGTGGTGGTGGTGGATGTGGTGGTGGATATAGTGGTGGACATGGTGGTGGTGGACGTGGTGGTGGTGGACATGGTGATGGTGGACATGGTAGTGGACATTGTGGTGGTGGACATGGTGGTGGTGGACATGGTGGTGGTGGACATGGTGGTGGTGTGGATGTGGTGGTGGTGAATGTGGTGGTGGATGTGGTGTACATGGTGTTGGTAGACATGGTGGTGGACGTGGTGTTGGTGGTAGACATGGGGGTGGTGGATGTGGTGGTGGTGGATGTGGTGGTGGTGGTGGACTTGGTGGAGGTGGTGGTGGTGGACATGGTGGTGGACGTGGTGGTGGTGGACATGGTGTTGGTGGACGTGGAGGTGGTGGACTTGGTTGTGGACGTAGTGGTGGTGGACATGGTGGTGGTGGATGTGGTGGTGGTGGTGGATGTGGTGGTGGATGTGGTGGTGGTGGTGGATGTGGTGGTGGTGGTGGTGGACGTGGTGGTGATGGATGTGGTAGTGGTGGATGTGGTGGTGGATGTGGTGGTGGACATGGAGGTGGACATTGTGGCGGTGGATGTGGTGGTGGACATGGTGGTGGTGTTGGTAGTGGATATGGTGGTGGTGGGTGTGGTGGTGGTGGACATGGTGGTGGTGGACATGGTGGTGGATGTGGTGGTGGTGGTGGATGTGGTGGTGGTGGATGTGGTGGTGGTGGTAGACATGGTGGTGGTGTTGGTGGTGGACATGGTGGTGGTGGATGTGGTGGTGGTGGGTGTGGTGGTGGTGGATGTGGTGGTGGTGGACACAGTGGTGGTGGATGTGGTGGTGGTGGATGTGGTCATGGTGGTGGATGTGGTGGTGGACTTGGTTGTTTGTGGTAGATGTGGTGGTGATGGATGTGGTGGATGTGGTGGACATGGTGGTGAATATGGTGGTCGTGGTGGTGGTGGACGTGGTGGTCGTGGTGGTGGTGGGCATGGTGGTGTACGTGGTGGTGGTGGACATGGTGGTGGACGTGGTTGTGGTGGTGGATGTGGTTGTGGTGGTGGATGTGGTGTTGGTGGATGTGGTGGTGGTGGACGTGGTGGTGGTGGACGTGGTGGTGGTGGTGGTGGACGTGGTGGTGATGGATGTGGTGGTGGATGTGGTGGTGGTGGATGTGGTGGTGATGGACGTGGTGGTGGTGGTGGATGTGATGGTGATGGTGTTTGTGGTGGTGGTGGACATGGTAGTGAACATGGTGGTGGACGTGGTTGTGGTACACGTGGTGGTGGTGGACATGGTGGTGGACATGGTGGTGGTGGACATGGTGGTGATGGACATGGTGGTGGTGGTGGACGTGATGTTGGTGGTGGAGGTGGTGGTGGTTATGGTGGTGGTGGACATGGTGGTGGTGGTGAACATAGTGGTGGTGGACGTGGTGGTGGTGGACATAGTGGTGGTGCACATGGTGGTGGTGGATGTAGTGGTGGTGGATGTGGTGGTGGTGGATGTGGTGGTGGTGGTGGACGTGGTGGTGGTGGATGTGGTGGTGGACATGGGGGTGGTGTTGGTGGTGGACATTGTGGTGGTAGATGTGGTGGTGGTGGGTGTGGTGGTGGTGGATGTGGTGGTGGTGGACACGGTGGTGGTGGATGTGGTGGTGGTGGATGTGGTCGTGGTGGTGGACAGGGTGGTGGATGTGGTGGTGGAAGTGGTGGTGGTGGTGGTGGACGTGGTTGTTTGTGGTGGATGTGGTGGTGGTGGATGTGGTGGTGGTGGATGTGGTTGGTGGTGGTGGTGGACATGGTGGTGGTGGATGTGGTGGTCGTGGTGGTGGTGGACATGGTGGTCGTGGTGGTGGTGGGCATGGTGGTGGACGTGGTGGTGGTGGATGTGGTGGTGTACGTGGTTGTGGTGGTGGATGTGGTTGTGGTGGTGGATGTGGTGTTGGTGGATGTGGTGGTGGTGGACGTGGTGGTGATGGACGTGGTGGTGGTGGTGGTGGACGTGGTGGTGATGGATGTGGTGGTGGATGTGGTGGTGGTGGATGTGGTGGTGATGGACGTGGTGGTGGTGGTAGATGTGATGGTGATGGTGTTTGTGGTGGTGGTGGATGTGGTAGTGAACATGGTGGTGGACGTGGTTGTGGTACACTTGGTGGTGGTGGACATGGTGGTGGACATGGTGGTGGTGGACATGGTGGTGATGGACATGGTGGTGGTGGTGGACGTGATGGTGGTGGAGGTGGTGGTGGTGGTGGTTATGGTGGTGGTGGACATGGTGGTGGTGGTGAACATAGTGGTGGTGGACGTGGTGGACATAGTGGTGGTGCACATGGTGGTGGTGGACGTGGTGGTGGACGTGGTGGTGGTGGTGGACATGGTGGTGGTGGATGTGGTGGTGGTGGATGTGGTGGTGGTTGACATGGTGGTGGACGTGGTACTGGTGGATGTGGTGGTGGTGGACATGGTGATGGATGTGGTGGTGGTGGATGTGGTGGTGGATGTGGTGGTGGTGGACGTGGTGGTGGTGTACGTGGTGGTGGTGGTGGACATGGTGGTGGTGGTGGACATGGTGGTGGACATGGTGGTGGTGGTGGTGGACATGGTGGTGGTGGTGGATGTGGTGGTGGTGGATGTTGTGGACATGGTGGTGGGGGATGTGGTGGTGGTGGTGGACGTGGTGGTGGACATGGTGGTGGATGCGGTGGTGGTGATGGTGGACGTGATGGTGGATGTGGTGGTGGTGGATGTGGTGGAGGTGGTGGTGGTGGACGTGGTGGTGGTGGTGAACATGGTGGTTGTGGTGGACATGATGGTGGTGCACATGGTGGTGGTGGATGTGGTGGTGGACGTAGTGGTGGTGGATGTGGTGGTGGTGGACGTGGTGGTGGTGGACGTGGTGGTGGACATGGTGGTGGTGGACATGGTGGTGGATGTGGTAGACATGGTGGTGGATGTGGTGGTGGTGGACATGGTGGTGGACATGGTGGTGGATGTGGTGGTGGTGGTGAACATGGTGGTGGTGGTGGACATGGTGGTGGTGCACATGGTGGTGGTGGATGTGGTGGTGGACGTAGTGGTGGTACATGTGGTGGTGGTGGTGGACATGGTGGTGGTGGACATGGTAGTGGTGCACATGGTGGTGGTGGACGTGGTGATGGACATAGTGGTGGTACATGTGGTGGTGGTGGACATGGTGGTGGACATGGTGGTGATGGACATGGTGGTGGTAGTGGACGTGGTGGTGGTGGACGTGATGGTGGATGTGGTGGTGGTGGATGTGGTGAACATGGTGGTGGTGGACATGGTGGTGGATGTGGTGGACATGGTGGTATAGGAGGACATGGTGGTGTGGACATGGTAGTGGACGTGGTGGTGGACATAGTGGTGGTGGTGGATGTGGTGGTGGATGTGGTGGTGGCGGACGTGGTGGTGGATGTGGTGGTGGACATAGTGGTGATGGATGTGGTGGTGGTGGATGGGGTGGTGGACATGGTGGTGGACATGGTGGTGGTGGCAGATGTGGTGGTGGATGTGGTGGTGGTGGTGGACATGGTGGTGGACGTGGTAATGGTGGTGGATGTGGTGGGGATGTGGATGTGGTGGTGGACGTGGTGGTGGTGGTGGATGTGGTGGTGGACGTGATGGTGGTGGATGTGGTGGTGGCGGATGTCGTGGACATGGTGGTGGTGGACATGGTGGTGGTGGATGTGGTGGACATGGTGGTGTAGGAGGACATGGTGGTGTGGACATGGTGGACGTGGTGGTGGACATAGTGGTGGTGGTGATTGTGGTGGTGGATGTGGTGGTGGCGGACATGGTGGTGGATGTGGTGGTGGACATGGTGGTGATGGATGTGGTGGTGGTGGATGGGGTGGTGGACATGGTGATGGACATGGTGGTGGTGGCAGACGTGGTGGTGGATGTGGTGGTGGTGGTGGTGGACGTGGTGGTGGACGTGGTAATGGTGGTGGATGTGGTGGTGGATGTGGATGTGGTGGTGGATGTGGTGGTAGTGGTGGATGTGGTGGTGGACGTGGTGGTGGTGGATGTGGTGGTGGATATAGTGGTGGACATGGTGGTGGTGGACATGGTGGTGGTGGACATGGTGATGGTGGACATGGTAGTGGACATTGTGGTGGTGGACGTGGTGGTGGTGGACATGGTGGTGGTGGTGGATGTGGTGGTGAATGTGGTGGTGGATGTGGTGTACATGGTGTTGGTAGACATGGTGGTGGACGTGGTGTTGGTGGAAGACGTGGGGGTGGTGGATGTGGTGGTGGTGGATGTGGTGGTGGTGGTGGACTTGGTGGAGGTGGTGGTGGTGGACATGGTGGTGGACGTGGTGTGGTGGACATGGTGTTGGTGGACGTGGAGGTGGTGGACTTGGTTGTGGACGTGGTGGTGGTGGACATGGTGGTGGTGGATGTGGTGGTGGTGGTGGATGTGGTGGTGGATGTGGTGGTGGTGGATGTGGTGGTGGTGGACGTGGTGGTGGTGGATGTGGTAGTGGTGGATGTGGTGGTGGATGTGGTGGTGGACATGGAGGTAGACATTGTGGCGGTGGACGTGGTGGTGGACATGGTGGTGGTGTTGGTGGTGGACATGGTGGTGGTGGGTGTAGTGGTGGTGGACGTGGTGGTGGTGGACATGGTGGTGGATGTGGTGGTGGTGGTGGATGTGGTGGTGGTGGATGTGGAGGTGGTGGTAGACATGGTGGTGGTGTTGGTGGTGGACATGGTGGTGGTGGATGTGGTGGTGGTGGGTGTGGTGGTGGTGGATGTGGTGGTGGTGGACACGGTGGTGGTGGATGTGGTGGTGGTGGATGTGGTCATGGTGGTGGAGGACAGGGTGGTGGATGTGGTGGTGGACGTGGTTGTTTGTGGTGGATGTGGTGGTGGTGGATGTGGTGGTGGTGGATGTGGTGGTGGTGGACATGGTGGTGGATATGGTGGTCATGGTGGTGGTGGACGTGGTGGTCATGGTGGTGGTGGGCATGGTGGTGGACGTGGTGGTGGTGGACGTGGTGGTGGACGTGGTTGTGGTGGTGGATGTGGTTGTGGTGGTGGATGTGGTGTTGGTGGATGTGGTGGTGGTGGACGTGGTGGTGGTGGACGTGGTGGTGGTGGTGGTGGATGTGGTGGTGATGGATGTGGTGGTGGATGTGGTGGTGGTGGTGGATGTGATGGTGATGGTGTTTGTGGTGGTGGTGGACGTGGTAGTGAACATGGTGGTGGACCTGGTTGTGGTACACGTGGTGGACATGGTGGTGGACATGGTGGTGGTGGACGTGGTGGTGATGGACATGGTGGTGGTGGTGGACGTGATGTTGGTGGTGGAGGTGGTGGTGGTTATGGTGGTGGTGGACATGGTGGTGGTGGTGAACATAGTGGTGGTGGACGTGGTGGTGGTGGACATAGTGGTGGTGCACGTGGTGGTGGTGGATGTGGTGGTGGTGGATGTGGTGGTGGTGGATGTGGTGGTGGTGGATGTGGTGGTGGACATGGGGGTGGTGTTGGTGGTGGACATTGTGGTGGTGGATGTGGTGGTGGTGGGTGTGGTGGTGGTGGATGTGGTGGTGGTGGACACGGTGGTGGTGGATGTGGTGGTGGTGGATGTGGTTGTGGTGGTGGACAGGGTGGTGGATGTGGTGGTAGAAGTGGTGGTGGTGGACGTGGTTGTTTGTGGTGTATGTGGTGGTGGTGGATGTGGTGGTGGTGGATGTGGTGGTGGTGGACATGGTGGTGGTGGATGTGGTGGTCGTGGTGGTGGTAGACGTGGTGGTCGTGGTGGTGGTGGGCATGGTGGTGGACGTGGTGGTGGTGGATGTGGTGGTGGACGTGGTTGTGGTGGTGGATGTGGTTGTGGTGGTGGATGTGGTGTTGGTGGATGTGGTGGTGGTGGACGTGGTGGTGGTGGATGTGGTGGTGGTGGTGGTGGACGTGGTGGTGATGGATGTGGTGGTGGATGTGGTGGTGGTGGATGTGGTGGTGATGGACGTGGTGGTGGTGGTGGATGTGATGGTGATGGTGTTTGTGGTGGTGGTGGATGTGGTAGTGAACATGGTGGTAGACGTGGTTGTGGTACACTTGGTGGTGGTGGACATGGTGGTGGTGGACGTGGTGGTGATGGACATGGTGGTGGTGGTGGACATGATGGTGGTGGAGGTGGTGGTGGTGGTGGTTATGGTGGTGGTGGACATGGTGGTGGTGATGAACATAGTGGCGGTGGACGTGGTAGTGGTGGACATAGTGGTGGTGCACGTGGTGGTGGTGGACGTGGTGGTGGACGTGGTGGTGGTGGAGGACATGGTGGTGGTGGACGTGGTGGTGGTGGATGTGGTGGTGGTTGACATGGTGGTGGACGTGGTGCTGGTGGATGTGGTGGTGGTGGACATGGTGATGGATGTGGTGGTGGTGGATGTGGTGGTGGATGTGGTGGTGGTGGACGTGGTGTGGTGTTGGCAGTGGACGTGGTGGTGGTGTACGTGGTGGTGGTGGTGGACATGGTGGTGGTGGTGGACATGATGGTGGTGGACATGGTGGTGGTGGTGGTGGACATGGTGGTGGTGGTGGATGTGGTGGTGGTGGAAGTGGTGGTGGTGGACATGGTGGTGATGGTGGATGTGGTGGTGGTGGATGTTGTGGACATGGTGGTGGGGGATGTGGTGGTGGTGGTGGACATGGTGGTGGACATGGTGGTGGATGCGGTGGTGGTGATGGTGGACGTGATGGTGGATGTGGTGGTGGTGGATGTGGTGGAGGTGGTGGTGGTGGACGTGGTGGTGGTGGTGAACATGGTGGTGGACATGATGGTGGTGCACATGGTGGTGGTGGAGGTGGTGGTGGACGTAGTGGTGGTGGATGTGGTGGTGGTGGACGTGGTGGTGGTGGACGTGGTGGTGGACATGGTGGTGGTGGACATGGTGGTGGATGTGGTGGACATGGTGGTGGTGGATGTGGTGGTGGTGGACATGGTGGTGGACATGGTGGTGGTGGTGAACATGGTAAATGCAAACATAATGCAATGAATGTGATAGGACACTTTGGAGGGAGAGCCGTGCACGGGGAAAACTTATAATGTGATATTTTAGGGCTCAGTAGTGTCTGCCTTAAATTGAGGCTATTGTTAATTGTCGTTACAAAGAAAATTGTAAGACGAATTGCTTTCTCTGTACGACCTGCGACAAGAAAGAGAGAGAGAGCGAGAGACATGGTGGTGGTTATGGTGGTGGTGGACCAGGTGGTGGTGGTGAACATAGTGGCGGTGGACGTGGTGGTGGTGGACATAGTGGTGGTGCACGTGGTGGTGGTGGACATGGTGGTGGTGAACATGGTGGTGGTGGACGTGGTGGTGGACGTGGTGGTGGACGTAGTGGTAGTGGACATGGTGGTGGACATGGTGGTGGTGGACGTGGTGGTGGACGTGGTGGTGGTGGACATGGTAGTGGTGGAGGTGGTGGTGGAGGACGTGGTGGTGGATGTGGTGGTGGTGGATGTGGTGGTGGAGGTGGTGGTGGTGGATGTGGTGGTGGGGTGGACGTTTTGGTGGTTGTGGATGTGGTGGTGGATGTGGTGGTGGACATGGTGGTGGGCCTGGTGGAGGTGGTGGTGGTGGTAGACATGGTGGTGGTGGATGTGGTGGACGTGGTGGTGGATGTGGTGGTGGTGGACATGGTGGTGGTGGGCGTAGTGGTGGTGGTGTTGTGAGTGTGAGCGAAAGAGAGAGTGAATGAGGGGGGAATAAAAAATAAGCGCAGCCACCGCCAGATAAAGAACCGACACTGCTTGTGTTATTTAATGCACTTTATGCCCCGCAGCTGGTAGTAGGAAAGTAAATGCAAACATAATGCAATGAATGTGATAGGACACTTTGGAGGGAGAGCCGTGCACGGGGAAAACTTATAATGTGATATTTTAGGGCTCAGTAGTGTCTGCCTTAAATTGAGGCTATTGTTAATTGTCGTTACAAAGAAAATTGTAAGACGAATTGCTTTCTCTGTACGACCTGCGACAAGAAAGAGAGAGAGAGCGAGAGACATGGTGGTGGTTATGGTGGTGGTGGACATGGTGGTGGTGGTGAACATAGTGGCGGTGGACGTGGTGGTGGTGGACATAGTGGTGGTGCACGTGGTGGTGGTGGACGTGGTGGTGGACGTGGTGGTGGTGGAGGACATGGTGGTGGTGGACGTGGTGGTGGTGGATGTGGTGGTGGTTGACATGGTGGTGGACGTGGTGCTGGTGGATGTGGTGGTGGTGGACATGGTGATGGATGTGGTGGTGGTGGATGTGGTGGTGGATGTGGTGGTGGTGGACGTGGTGTGGTGTTGGCAGTAGACGTGGTGGTGGTGTACGTGGTGGTGGTGGTGGACATGGTGGTGGTGGTGGACATGATGGTGGTGGACATGGTGGTGGTGGTGGTGGACATGGTGGTGGTGGTGGATGTGGTGGTGGTGGAAGTGGTGGTGGTGGACATGGTGGTGATGGTGGATGTGGTGGTGGTGGATGTTGTGGACATGGTGGTGGGGGATGTGGTGGTGGTGGTGGACGTGGTGGTGGACATGGTGGTGGATGCGGTGGTGGTGATGGTGGACGTGATGGTGGATGTGGTGGTGGTGGATGTGGTGGAGGTGGTGGTGGTGGACGTGGTGGTGGTGGTGAACATGGTGGTGGTGGTGGACATGATGGTGGTGCACATGGTGGTGGTGGATGTGGTGGTGGACGTAGTGGTGGTGGATGTGGTGGTGGTGGACGTGGTGGTGGTGGACGTGGTGGTGGACATGGTGGTGGTGGACATGGTGGTGGATGTGGTGGACATGGTGGTGGTGGATGTGGTGGTGGTGGACATGGTGGTGGACATGGTGGTGGTGGTGAACATGGTGGTGGTGGTGGACATGGTGGTGGTGCACATGGTGGTGGTGGACGTGGTGGTGGACGTGGTGGTGGACGTAGTGGTAGTGGACATGGTGGTGGACATGGTGGTGGTGGACGTGGTGGTGGACGTGGTGGTGGTGGACATGGTAGTGGTGGAGGTGGTGGTGGAGGACGTGGTGGTGGATGTGGTGGTGGTGGATGTGGTGGTGGAGGTGGTGGTGGTGGATGTGGTGGTGGGGTGGACGTTTTGGTGGTTGTGGATGTGGTGGTGGATGTGGTGGTGGACATGGTGGTGGGCCTGGTGGAGGTGGTGGTGGTGGTAGACATGGTGGTGGTGGATGTGGTGGACGTGGTGGTGGATGTGGTGGTGGTGGACGTGGTGGTGGTTGGCGTAGTGGTGGTGGTGTTGTGAGTGTGAGCGAAAGAGAGAGTGAATGAGGGGGGAATAAAAAATAAGCGCAGCCACCGCCAGATAAAGAACCGACACTGCTTGTGTTATTTAATGCACTTTATGCCCCGCAGCTGGTAGTAGGAAAGTAAATGCAAACATAATGCAATGAATGTGATAGGACACTTTGGAGGGAGAGCCGTGCACGGGGAAAACTTATAATGTGATATTTTAGGGCTCAGTAGTGTCTGCCTTAAATTGAGGCTATTGTTAATTGTCGTTACAAAGAAAATTGTAAGACGAATTGCTTTCTCTGTACGACCTGCGACAAGAAAGAGAGAGAGAGCGAGAGACAGAGTGCAAGCGAAAGAGAGAGTGAGTGAAGGGGGGAAAAAAAAAATACGTGGCCCGGGCTGTGTTTAATGACTGTGAATGACTACTGCTGAAACTCAAACAAGCAGCAGCTGTTTTCAAGCACACTCGTGCTTGTGGTGGCATTCGCCTTGCGGGAGCGAGCAGCGGCCAATTACAAGACGCGCTGCTGCTCGCTCCAGCAAGGTGGATGCCACCACAAGCATGAGTGTGCTTGAAAAGGAGCAGACCGATGGCTAAAGGCCCTCCTAGGGCAGTGCTTGCGCGTTGCCTAGGCGAGACCTAAAAATCTAAGGGTTACTGGGGCTGGAGAGGGAAGATAGGATTCCCTCTCGCCAGCCACAGAAAACATTTTTATTTTTTCTGAACTCTTGCTAAGGAACTTTTGTCAAACTCCCAAGAAAGAGTCCTTGTCTTGGTGCTCCTCATCTGGGTTCCCTGCTGAGTGCAGTAGTCTCTATACAGCCATATGCTGTGCCATGCCGTGTGGAGCATCATTCCCTCTTTTAGTTGTCGACAAAGAAGAAGAATCAAGGGCCAGCCTTGCAAAACATATTTACAGTCGAAAAATTCCGATCCAGAGTTTGTAGCTGCGAAAATGTGGTCATGTACAGAGGCCATTTTAGGAATCAGTAAAGTTTTACTGACTCCTACAATGAGTCTGAGACTGAATACCAAATTGCAGGTTTTTATGGGGTTTTTTTCAAATTGTGACTTGGTACTGGATGTGGCAAAGGTTTATGACCGCAAATCCAGTCACAAACTATTGAAAATGTACTGGCTCCCATGTTGGGGTGGAAGCATATTTGCAACAAGCATTTGCTTGCGCTATTGGCATTGTAAATGACAACGCCTTTTACGTATGTGTTGTTTTTAAAACAGATAAATAAAAGACATTGTCATTTACAATGCCAATAGGCTACACTTCCACAAATGCAAGACCTATTGCATTTCAAATGCATTCGGCGCCCGCACTATAAATATTTTTTTTAAAGCATAAGGAGAGGTAGGAGAGCGCGTGTTTTGCCTGCAACAGCAGGCAGGACAAAGCTATTTGATAAAATAGTGCTCGAAGGCCGTAATTAAAGCCTATCTAGTAACAACACATGGAACAGGGGGTGTCTTCATGGGAGGTTACAAAAATAAGTCAAGGCAATACTTAGGAGGGACTATTAAGCCTATTGACCAATGAAAAGCCACAGCTTACAGTGGACAATGACACAAACCAATGAAAAATATGAGTGGAGAGTGGGCAGAGCTTCAAGTTCATATCTGATTACAGCATGCTTCACATAGCAGCGCATGCGCTGTCCACGCTCGACCCAAAAAGGAAGGGGTCCCCTCTGAAGACCTTCCCCTATTTGAATTGGGGTACAATTTTCATGAGAAGCATATTGTGATCCAAGGGACCACTGAAACATATAAAAAATCAAAACGTTTTAAAAAGCAACTCCGTTTTCTTTAAAGAAATCAGGATAATTTTTAAAAAAGGAACTTTTTATTTTTTTCCCCAAATGGAATCGCATGAGTGGTGGTCTGGGGATCCTTGTGAGCCATCACTGCTGTGATTGTGGCCAATCAGAGTGAGGCCCAATTTGTGACCAGCATAATTAAATTTAGTTACATAGATCGGGCTGTGACTAACTCAGATTCCTTATTTTTATGAATTGACCTATTAGTATAAAGCTTAATCCTCAAAATAGGTTGTGCGTGGCAGAAAGCCTGGCCACAATTTGCGACAGCTTTTGTGACCAGAATAGAACATCTGCCCATTGGGTGGAATAAATGATTCTTCTGGTTTTAGGAGCGAAGTACTTTCTGCTCTGGGCAGTTACTAACCGCACTTAATCATGTATGAGAAGCAGTGGAAGTACTCATTCACAGTACAAGCATATGACATGATGCTTCTTCTAACTCCCTGTCCTAAAGTCCTTTTCTTGTATAACCACTGCTGGCGTTTTCAAACGTAAAGACTGGCAAGTCTAGGTGTGCAAGAACGTGAGTAAACAATTATAAGTGTCAATAAAACATTCCCATTTAAGCCATTCGGTTTGCATCCGGTAAGAGCAATCGTCCTTTGTCTATTTCCAGGAAATGCACAGGTGTTAAGCTTACAAGTAAAGATTGATAAGAACGACGCGGTGGACTCTCCCCCCCTCCCTGCAGCTCTGAGTGGTATCGCCGCAGGCCGCGCTCGCCTGACCTCGCGTGCTGTTACACTATGTTCCTCAAGTCAAGCGATGATGCATTGCACAACCGACGGCCATTATCGAATCAATAATAGAGGCAAAAACAGAGGGCCTCGGTGCTGTAGTTGAATGATGAAGTGTTTTCGCATCATCCCGAGAAAGAAACAACTGTATCCCCCGAAGAACTGTGTGAGAAAAAGTCATTTTTTATCATGAGAAAATGCCCGGTTGATCTGGATGTTACGATGGCAAGTGCCGAACAACTGGTTCAGGATAAGATTTATTTGAAAGGTTTTCATGTTTCCGAACAGTTCAAATTGTAAGCGAGGCCCCTTTAATTAATCAAGAATTACCTTAAACGTCATTCTGTACCACGACCAGGCCCACACTTGACTTACATGAATCTTGTGTCCATTGGTTTCATGGAATATTACTGGTAGTCAAAAACGGACCTGTCAGCACTGCACTAAGATCACACAAACACCCTTAGGTTGGGAGTAGATTTCTAGGACTATTACTGTCAGCGTTATCCTGCAGAATAGTTGCTATGTACAAACGGCTATTACAATTATGTGAATCTGATGCATTTTTGTTCAATTATGGATTTACTGTATTTGCCACATAATCCACCAACTGCCGCTTCAGTTCCAGATTTAAAAAATATATATATATTTCTAGCCGAACAAGATAAAAAGTTACTAAAAAAGCCTGAAACCTTTGCCCAGACAGGAAATGTTATGTTAAAATGACAAAATAGCATAATAACTCCACTATAAAATGTGCTCCATTGTGCCTTATAATTTACCTTTTCTTCTGCATTATTTACTTAACCCTGCTGTGTAAGCTAGGCCTCCTTTGATCCCTTAATTGCAGTCGCCTTAACATCCCCAGACAGTGCGATGCATAATCCAGTTGGAAGCCCTACAGACATATAGGACCATGTGCCGCACATAAGTATTTTCATCAGAGTTGGACTCACTAACAGAATGGATCAATGGCACAGTTGCATGGCTGCAACAAGATGTGCTGGCCTGTCTGAAAAAAGAAGTGCAAAAACTCAAAAGGATAGAGGAACAATTTAAAAACCAGATTGTGACCCAGCCTGTAACAACAAGAAAATATAACATCAAGACTGTAATAATTTAATATTAAAACTCACACACTGTGTTGGAGCTGGCACATACTGGTTGGCTGAGGCAGTACCCAAGCCAAGAAGAACCTACCACTCCCGTCAGGGACAGGTGATTACACACACTGTATAACCTGCGCTCACCCTTGGGTAGCTTGGCACTGAGCAGTCAGGCTTACCACAGAGGCAATGTGTAAAGCATTGGCACAGCACTCACTCACGAAAAATACTTTCAGCATTACAAAAGAGACTTCACACGGGATGTTTGTAAATAAACATTTGTATTCAACACACATAATAATCAACACAACATAAGCATCATGTATTTCTGGGCATAAATCAGATTGGGAATTATTGCGTACAGTACTAGGCCCAGCTGTGTTCAAATGAAATCAGTAATATCTACACCCCCAGCAACCTTATGCGGTGCAATACATTTTCCACCTCAGGCCACCCCAGCTATTCTTATAATTCAATACCACACAGTTATAGTGTGCACCCCAGGTCACTATGATGTCAGAAATATGTACATACCACAAATTAAAACACTTTTAGCAGCACCGTGGGCCGATGCTGCGCGGGTAAAACCAATGTCAAACGTAATGCTATTCTGGCAAGAAATCAATGTAGCAGGCAAACTGCCGTCCAGTGTTGTGAATCACGGGTGGTTCCCCACTGTCACTCTCACACACACACTCACTCTGCACTGCTAAGAGGTGCAATGGATATCAGACAAATATGTATGGAAGCGCTCGCACACATACGTACGAAGCATCCTAATGCGGGTCATTGATACACAGCCAATCAAATGGCTACGCTCTGCAGACCCCGTGGCCCCAAGCCTCTCTCCTCCCTTCAACTCACCTGAACTATCCTACACCCACAGATTGGAGACACTCCATCCTCCACCCTGAGCAGTAGGCAGCACGCGGCTAAAGTCACTCTCAGTCAGGGTCCCAGGAAGCAGGTGTGGTAGGAAGCCAGGTCAATTAGGAGGCAGTTGGCAAAAGGGATTTGGCAACCATTTGAGATACTCACCCACAGGATGTGGAGCAGACACGTACCGAGGGCAACAGGTAGTCATGCCAAAGCTGTCCCGTAGGGCCTTTAGGTACCAGCCTAGTTCTGCGAAGCGCAGGGGGCTAACACAGTCTCTTGAACCCACTTCTGATCGTCCTCGGAAGTGTTCTTCTAGTACAGTCAGTCACTCTCACCACCCAGGCTCCAGCCAGGCAATACTACCTGTCAAGATGTTGTCATCGTGGAAGGACGGGTGAGGAGCCGGCAGTTGGCCCGCCACGCTGGGGGCCAAGTAAGGGAACAGCAAATGAATGAAGACTGAAGCAGGGGACCTATCGGAAGGGGGAGGCATCCCGTCAGGTACACGTTGATTGAAGTCGCACCCAGGCAATCCGGGTACAACGTCGGGTGCGTAATGATACGGGTCACAACAGACCGTTCCGATCACACACAATGAAGAGTTGCAAAATCTATACCTATTTGAAAATGAGGCTCAACGTGTGGTGCACATTGATTTTGGCCACACCAGACAGCACCTGTCACACACACAACGAAGAGTTGCAAATTCTGTGACACCCTGGGAATGAGGCACAAAGTCTGGTGCACTTTGATATTGGTCGCACCGGACAGTTCTGGTCACACACATAGTGGCAAGTTCACCAATGCTTCACGACATAGAATACGATTTTGCCCCTCCTCCAAGGGTTGCAACCTGTGAATCTGACACCGCACGCAATGAGCATGCAGTTGGCGTGTTGCTCATGAGAGATGAGGCACGATCAACGAAGCGGGCCACGTGGGTCCGGCAACCAATGAATCCGCTCAGCATCAACAAGACTCTTATGCGTGCCAAGGTTCCCATGATGCAGGGGGCCACATGCCTTAGATATGGGCCAGACTTCAGGCTCCGCACGAGGCAAACTGATCTCCAGGCACAGTTCTTAGTTTCATGTCCACTCCGTGCTACCAGCTGAATCCAGCAGATGATGTGGGCACTTGAGAGGGTAATGCGCTTCAGGTGCCACGGGTGGACAGTATGGGTCACTCTTAGGAGATCTCTGATGTCCCTGAGACCTCCGATTGAACTGGGGGCAAGCTGATCAAGCTCTTGGAGAGCAAACTTCAGGGTAACACACAGCAGCAGGCAGTTGGCCCAGGCCAGCCACTATTTAGGAAGGGCATGCGGTCCCTTTCAATGATAGAAATCTTCCTTGTCACAACAGAGTCCTCTGGCAATGTGCCCCATGCAGTACAGGTTCTCTGGTACAACGTCCCCAAAAGTGTATCTCATCCCATGCTGAAGTAAGGCACCAGTAGTTATACTAGAGTGTGCCTTTAAATTTGGGGGTGGTTCAACAGGTCTGTCTTTGAACCACAGATGTTGCCCCTCGATTCCAGTCCTGTCTGCCATGAAGCTGTGAAATGTAGATCTTTACCTTTAGTGGGGCCATGATCTGACTCCAGAGGTCAAGTGTCAAAACCTCTTTTTTCAATCTCTCCAGCCGGCCCACAAATGGTAGAGGTCTGTCATTCCAGTTGCATGCCCAGTGTTTTATAGCTGTCACTGGGGAATGCCCAGATGTGCTCCCCTAACCTCCAGTGTGGACTGGGGCCAAGCGCTAAGGCATACCACAAAGAGTTTAGAGCACAGAAATGCCCACCTTCTAGTAATGGCATTTCTTTCCGATTTACTACAAAGCCACCTTTACCACTGGCAAGGGATTGTCGCTGCACATCCAATGATAGAAAACATCATTAGCTGCTCCACTGCAATCCACTATTGCAGTCTGAAGAGATTTCAACCATTTCCCCATGTTAGCCTAAGGGAGGAGTAAACCTCATAGGCAGTGAAAACACGCATGGGTATTCCTCACTACCTGGGCAGGGGACACATATGTGTACCTTCCTTGCCTTTCCCCTTCCAATCGCTTCACCCCATAAGATGTACCCTCGGGGTACTCGGCTGGAATTGAAAGATCCTCTCACGATAGCTAGTTACTTAAACAAGCCAGTCTGAGTAAACGGTCAATTGTGTGCATCACCCTGCAAGGGCAGACTGGACACGTCATTAAGAGCACCATCGATGCAAAGCACACACCAACCTGCAATGGCAGGCTGGACACGTATTAAGGTGCACCATCGGTGCAAAGTGCATATCAACCTGCAATGGCAGGCTGGACACGTATTAAGGTGCACCATCGGTGCAAAGTGCATATCAACCTACAACGGCATGCTGGACACATGCTTGCAACCCCATGTAAGCACCACTTCCTAATGTGTGTAGGAAGGGTGCATGCACTTTTGCACTGCATTTACAGTGGGAAAGTGTCCCAGGCCCCAGGCCTCTAGGCCCTAATAAGAGAATCAGCAAGACCTGGAGGAAAACAGCTAAAAGTTTGGGGAAACGCTATCTGAAGGGTTCAGGTCTAACAGACTCGGGTCCAGATTCCAAAAGCTGACAGACAACTCAGGACAGCACCCAAAGATACTGTGCTGCGTTGCGGGACAAAGAGGGAGCAGTAGAGCACCATATTCACATCGAAATGGCTCTCTCCTCCCCTCTCCCTAGCAACTGCGCTGATTTCAGCTGCCGAGCGCCACGCACACACCATAGCGCTAGTGTGTGTGCATGAGTCTAGCATAGGTTTTGTACAGGAACGGTATCCTTCCTGTCAGTTGCTGCTGGCATGGCTCGCGGGTGGGGGGGCGGGCGCGGGAGGGTCAGGGGGAGGGGTCACCATTGCGGGAGGGATTGCACAATTAAAAAAAGGAATAAATAAAAGTCACTTACTTTGCCGCCACTGGGTCCCGCAACTCTGCTCTTGCTCTCCTGCTCTG
Source organism: Triturus cristatus (assembly GCF_964204655.1). NCBI lineage: Eukaryota > Metazoa > Chordata > Amphibia > Caudata > Salamandridae > Triturus > Triturus cristatus. The sequence continues at coordinate 326,345,285 of NC_140580.1, forward strand.
ACTTCAGGAAGCAGGCAGCCAGGCTCCCTCCCCTAAGCCAATCACAACGCTGCAATGCAGCGTTGTGATTGGTCTGAGCGCCGTGACATGGCGCTCAGCTAGGGGTTGGAGAGGTGGGCATGTTCTCCATGCAGGCTGTAATGGGAAAGTGCGCATGACTGGTTTGGGCGGCCCCAGAGGTCGACCAAACAGTCATTGCGCACCTGGAAGTGGGCAAACCACTCCTCCCCTGCCCTGCTCCGTTAGCAGAGCAGCCCCGCCTAATCGACCACCCGCATAGGAAACAGAAAATGATAATAACTGAAAGTTATTATCATTTTATGTTTTTGCTTCTAGCACTGCTTGAAAGCAGTGGGGGGCAGGCTCCTCTGCCATAGCGTAGAAGCCACCACCTTTTATGTACAAAATACTATGCTTAGACAAGCAAAAAAGCTTTTCCTACTTTGTATATGTGCTGCACAGTGCGTTCGTTTTTGGTGCTACACCCTTTCTACTGATGTTTAAGAAAAGCCTGGGTGGTAGCACAGGTACACCCATGTACTACCCATGTAACGCCTCTTTGATGCAAAGTAATGCAAAGCATTGTTTTGGGCTGCTTTGTGTTACTTTCACATACAAACCAACGTAAATCCCAAATTACGTTGGTTTGTGAATACTAAAAAATGTTTAGCATTAGTTTAGCATTACAAAAATAACACTAACCTGAGACTAAACCTTTGAGAATCTGGGCCTGGGTATCTTTCAAAACATGCATTAGGCCTCTTGCTTATAGGGCTTAAGGTAGCCACAAAATGGGGCCTATATAAAAAAACATATCCTTATTTAACATACAATCACATTTCAGAAGTTACCACTCTGCATATCTTGAACCATTTCTAAAGAACTCAACCATGCCTTACTTCAGGCATGTAGACTAATGTACTACTAGTGACTCACTCTTCAACTGAAAGCTGCTTATGTGAACTGTAGAAAAAAGAAGATCTGTCTGGAATAACAGACCAAGAAGGTGAAGGAATCAAGGAGCAAATGCCAATTCCCAAATTTACTGAGACTGTGTTAGTTTGACTTGGAATGACTCAAAGGGGTGCAAAGCTGCCTATGCTTGTAACTATTCAGAGAAAAAAGTGATTTGTGCTGGAAAATTAAACTTTTTGAAGCACAAAAAATACTTTGTGTTAAGGAGGCGTGACTTGGGTGTTACTGGAGGAGATCAACGGAAACATAGATAGATTTTGAAGCAAAGTCCAGTCTACGGGTTTGTGTTGAAGCAGGCACAAACAAAGGGAAATGTGTTTATTTCTCAATGAAGCAACACATTGGGTGTCTGCTGCAGTGCACAGTACACATTCAGTGCATGGGGATCTTCTGAGTTTATCTATGCATAGGTATATGTACTGGAAGGGTATGCCTCTAGTGCAAAACCTTTGGTAGACAGCATACACTAACCTCTGCACCATGGTGTAAGGCTTTGCCTCACACAAAACAGCTTTGTTTCAGCATCAATGCAGGAGGTGACACCAGCAGCAGGCTAATCTTTGTTGATATAGTGCTGCTCTCAGTGTTTTCCCTTGTGCAACGCAGAACAGTAGATTATGAAATATCGACCTTAGGTTAATGTTTCAATGGTAGCATTGAAATATGTGCTAAGATCCTAAGGGGCATTCTAAGGCATCCTTGTGAGTCCATCAAAGCATATTCATTTATATGCATTTCTTTGGAAGCCTGTGAAAGGTCCTGCATACAGGCTAGATGTGGTCAGAAGGCCAAGGATATGATGGATGACTTGGTTTGGGACCAGTTTGTTTGGCATAAAAGTATTTGCAGTTGTTAATGTGCTACAGGACAACAGTGAGAAAAAGCACTGTAGGAACTGACACAGTGCACCCATGACAGTGCAGGAATAGGGGAGCACAACTTGTGCCCCTGCCACACTTTGAAATGGGCAACAACACCCATGGGCCATCTTTGGGCCCCTAGCATGCCTTTCCAACAGCCTTTCCATGGCGGGGTTCCCGCCATGAACAAGTTGTCGGAAAGGCGACTCGGAATCCCAATGTGGTGCATGCCTTTGCACCACCATCAGACACTGATGCTTCACAGACCAACGCCACTGCAAGATCCACGATCTTGTAGGTGGCGATGGTCTTACGGCTGTCCAACAGTCCCACTTCTATATAGGTGGTTAGAGCAACGGGCATGCGGCGATCGCACTGACACTAGTGTGGCGGTCCAACTGCCAAAGTCATAATCGGACCCTTAGTCTTTTACGTCCGAATCAACCACAGCAGTACACTTATAAAGCTCCCCGGGCCTCAGGGGACGCCCCTAGAGACTCACAGGGCGTCAGGCAGAGGTCAACAGCAGGGTGTAAACCAGGTCCAATTTCCACTAGTCAGCTGGGTTTTTCCAGGAAAAGACATCTTGCAGATTGTTATTTACCTTTTGTCACACAGGAGGTCACCCAACTGATCATTGGTGTCTGCTTCTTTGTTCTGGATACAAGAAGAGGCAGGTCCAGCCCTTCAGCGCTCCTGTAATGTCACAGACAGCAGGTACAATCCACTTTTTATCTTCTGCAGGTCCAGAAAGTGTTCTCAAGTAGGTGCCTGGAGTCGCCACATTTATGTCTGACACCAACTAATAGGTGGTGGTGAGTCCTGTGCATGCCCTAACCAACCAGGGTAAAGGTTACTGAGGCTAACTTTAACTATGTTTGCAGTAGTCCCTGTTTGCCTTACTGCAAACAGGCCCATGTGTCAGGGCATTTTCCAGTTGTCAAAAGTCTTCAGCCACACTAAATTTGGGTTCTAAAGGCTGGGGTGTATGTGAGGAGGGTACTATGGCAAACCGAGCTCCAGATTTACGAAGTCCTTGCATTGTCATTGCGTCATACAAGGCAGCACAAGGCAGTGCAAGGGCATCAGTGGGATTTACTAGGCCACGCAAAGTCATGTTGCATAGACCTGCGTAGCTTAGTAAATCCAGAGTAACGCAAGGCGGAATAAGTCTCTGCCTTGCTTTACTCTGCGTTGAAAGGCATTTCATGGGTATAGCGGGGGTGCCTCCATGAATCCACCCATTGATTATGTTACATTCCCAGATTTACTAAGACTGGTAAACCTAGGACCGCAACAAAATTCAACGCCTTCCCAGCAGAAATGGAATGAGGAGAAATATGTTTATTTCTCCTTGTTATTTCCTCTTTTTATGTGTGCAGCTTTCTGCACCTCACATAGAAAGCGGAAAATGCCTCTACGGATTGTTTTTATGCAGGAAGGTGTCCCTTCCTGCACAATAACAATCCTGCCTGTAAGGCAGACGTCCTTTCACCATGGAACAAGGTTGCCTGCATTGGCACTCGGTTGAATTGTGTGTGCCAGTGCAGAGAGAGTGCAGGAATGTGCCATATATTAGCAGGAGGGAATATGGTGCACTACTGCTCTCTCCATTTGATGCAGCACAGATAGTTATCTTGCTGCATTGCATTGCGCCAAATAATATTAAATTTGGGTCCTAGTGTCTTCTTCACACATATAACACTAAAATTCAGTTTACAGCTTCGCACTGTATCCACAACAAATTTAGTGACAGACATCTAGTAGGGCAAAAACAGGCTTCTTCAGCAACCAGACAGGAGAGCCACAAGAACCTGTCTTGCCATCCTGTTCATTCCCTTTCACGTTAAATTGCTCTAACTCATGGGGCATTTAAAGGGTTAACTTAGTTTGACAACATAGACCCTGATTATGAGTTAGGAGGAATTCCCAGTGGAGATTCCCAGTAGCTGAAATTACAGATCCCTTTTTATCTCCAAATGGAATTCCACCTATTATTATGTTAAACCCCTTTGTAGAGGGAGAAAACTGCGTGGACATGAAATTACCATGTGATATTCTACTTGGTATTCCATATGGAGAGTGGTTTAACACACACACTTTTAACATCAATGGGTGATAAAGATATGTAGGGACTTCTGTGTGGGGGGGTGGGATGAAGTAGGGACAGAGAAGTGGAAGATTAGTTCTGGTAGGGGGAGCCTTGAAGGCTTCATAATTACCTGAGAAAAATGTTGGCTGGAGCAGGAGAAAAGACCTGGCTGCTTTTGTAACCAAAGCCTGTGGTGAACCAGTAATACGCAATCTTTTAAAGCTTTAAATAGTTGTTGCAAATGAGTCATGGATAGAGCTGACCAAAGGGGGCAGAGTCAGCACTTTCTCAGTTCTCAAATGTTGCCATGTATTTTTCACTTTTTTGATGATTTAGCTTCATGGTTGTGAACAAGGTCATGTATGGTTACTCTCATTGTCTCTCAGGTTTCTCCTGGAAATTTGCTGTCCATTCGGTTGCTGTCTTTTTGCGGCAATCAGGCTGTATCCCCAGAAAATGCTCCTTTGTTTTCTGAAGGAAATGTTGAGTGGTCTGTGTGATGTTAGAGGTTGGTGTCAGTGAAAATCCTCATGGCGCCGAGACAATTTACTCGCATGCACTCTGTTTTCTCCCTTGTGCAATGCAGCACAGAAGATTATGGGAGGCCGACCATAGGTTATTGTTTTAGTGGCATTTGGAGACTGTATTATGTTTAGCGGTGGGCAAAAGTATATATAACTTTGCTGGCAAAGTTTTATCAATCTTCACAATAGTATGAGGTTTAGGACTTTTGCAAACCTTCGCTAAATACTGGGGAAGGGACATCTGCCGCTTATGTCCATTTCTGCCACACTATAAATAACGCTGAAGTCTCACCCCGATTATGAATTGGTCAAAATGTATAAATTACTCTTATTCTGAGCTTCAACTTTGAAATTAGTGTAAAATCAGTATTAAGCCTACTGAAACCTGCATGTTTTGCCACTTTTGGCCATTTCCCCCCCATAAATTCCAGCCGGTTGGAATTGGTGAAATCTATCATGGGAAAAAATGTGGATGTCTCTCAATTCTGATCCCAGTGCAAACTCCTTTTCGACAGGGAATCCAAATTCTCCTCCAAGCTTTTCGGGGCTCAAGAGCAAATGTATATCTGTTGAAAACACCAGGAGCTAAGACAGAGAGCTAGCTACCAGTTTTCTTTAGGGAAGCACTGAAATGCATGCACAAGTTGTTGAGTTCTGTGAAGTCTGATGAAATTCTGGACTCCTGATGAGCTTCAAATAGCTGATCTGAGCCCAGTACTCCTAGGGAATAATCAACAGGTGAAAGGCGTCGTCTGAAGCCAGCACAAAAAAATTGTGAGCGCCAGGGGCTAAGGTGAGGGTTTGAGAATCAAAGGCACACAATTGGTGAGCAGGTATGGCAGCTCAGTGTGCCTGCGTCTAGTGGGAAAGTTGCAGAGCTATGACTGTGCGTGATCTGAGGGCCGCAGGTATTACAGCCGTGCAAGGTCTGCTCAGCGTTTCATTCTTCTGAGGTTTATATAGCTAATATAATTAACTGAATTCTAACACCTAATATTTATGCAACAACAGACAATACAGTTCGTTGCATGGTATAGACAAAAAGTTGATATTGTTATCATTACTATTAATTGGTTGGAAAAGTAATGATGGCTTAAAGGTAAGGAATGTCCCTTTTTACCAGCCCCTTCAGTAAACAAAAAGAGAAAGTACATAATGCCCTAAGCAGTAACAAAAAGCACCTGGCTGCTCATCCAATATGTAGATTGACTCCGAGAGGTCCAAATGTCTGAGATGTGTAGTTTTATCCACAGTCCTTCCCTAGCCTGCTCCTGTCAGATTTAGTGTCAAGGAAAAGAAAATATTCCGGAGTGTGTGCCATGGGCATGCACTTGCAAGGAACTCCAGGTGATGCCCTGGTACATTTGGCGGGCACTGAGAGACCGAGCGGCCTCATTGGCTGTGCGGATTACATTAAGGTTTCAGTGCACTGTTGGCAGAGCGCAGTCTCTGGGAAGAAGCCATCTGCATGCAGCAGTTTACCTTTCCCCATAGGCTGGCGCGGCCACTGTGATCATAGAGCAGCGCTGCCACCAGCTCTCACTTGCAATCTTGCTATTTTCCAGTCCCTTTGACAAGGACTTGCCGCTGTGATCAGCGACCGGCACTGCTGCTATCATTGCGGTGCAAGTTAATGGAATATCTCACCACATTACCGCTTCTCGCAGGCTTTCAGCGCTGCTGCTGCGGCTCTCAAAGGGCTGAAGGATGTTTGCATATGTCCTGTGACAGGCAGGACAGCGCCCGACGTCAGATCCCAGCTGGCATGTGTCGGGAGACAGTGAATGCTGGGTCTGAAGTCTGATTGGTGGAGTCAGAAGGCTTGCAACCGCAGTGGCTAACAATGTTTTAACACGTGCTGATCAGAGATGCGATGAGCAGCCGGTACCTCAGGTGAGTGCACGCTCATGGCAGCAATATTTACTCATAGAAACCTGGATGGAGAAAAGTAGCAGTTACACAGTTCTGAGGAGACTCACGATAAAGTATATAACCCTAAAAAGGAATCCACATAGTACACCACTCTTTCCTGTATCCAGTTGAAAATCTCACTTTTGCAGGTACTTTTCATACCTGCTTTCTTCCTTTTAGGGGAGAATGGTGAATTCCGCTCCGCCCTCGGAGTTTACAAAGATTTGCCCACTCTGTGCTCTGCGTAGAGCGCAGAGTTCGGAAAAAATGCAGGGAGCAGAGTTTTTCCTCTTACATGGCTCACCAAAGGTAAGTTGGTGAGCGAGGAAAATCATAAGCTAGACCATCTCCCAGGTGAGATTTCTCAACGCAGACGGTTGGGGCAAGTCGTTACCGTTTGTATTGTGAAACCTGCTGCTCGTGTTGAGGAAGGTGTCGCTCGAGTAGAACATCTACTCGAGCAGCAGAAAGAAGCAGCACCCTCTTGCACTGCGCATGGTGCAGTTCATGCTGGTTTTACAGCAAAATCCCAGCGCTAAAAATCAGTGTGAACAGTGGAACTTATTGCACTCCGCTGCTTGCAGAACTTTGCGGAGCGCGGTGTAAGTGTTTCGGCACTTTGCGGAGTTCTGAGCGGCCTACTTCCTTCATCATTTTTGTCAGACCCCTATTCGCGGGGTCACGTGGTAAACAGTGGGTACTGGGCCTCAACTTTTAGCCCTTGGGTCTAGATTTTTTGTCCTGCGACTCGATTGTATGTGAATTGTTTGAGTCTTACCAGCCCATTCCACTTATTGTGGGAAAGACACAGTAAGGGTGATGTTGTTGATATATAGTAAGTACTATCCAGATAAAACATATATGCATAGCTCTTGAAACTGTACCTTTAGTTCTTGGACATTTGCAAAGTCTAATAAATCTCTCTTCACAACAAGCATTCGTGCTGCAACCTAAAGTCAAAGCACTGCTCTGAGGATCTTCAGCTTTCACTTAGAGAAATCTGATAATTTTTTCCTAATTATCTGCATTTTTTTGGCCATTGTTAGAAATGGGGGTCTCTAGTTGGCAGAGGTATGTATCTTTGTCCAAATAGGGACCCTTGCTTCCAGTCAGGGTAAGGGGGATACACTCCTGAAATAACCCCTGCTCACCCCCTTGGTAGCTTGGCACGAGCAGACAGGCTTATCTCAGAGGCACTGTGTAAAGCATTTGTGAACACATAGAGTAATACAGTGAAAACACTACAAATGGACACCACACCAGTTTAGAAAAATAAGTAATCTTTATCTAAACCAATACAAGACCAAACGACAAAAATCCACACTACAGTATCTAAAATATCCTTAAAAATAGGTTATTCACTCAAATAAAGGTTCTAGCAACAAATAACTCCACCTTGAGTTATCATGACGTTGTGACAGATGAAAATCCCAAAGAACGGCGCTGACCGTGAGGTGTGCGGCGTCGGGCCTGGAGTCAAGCAGACCCACAAATAACAGTACCTTGGAATTGATGAAAGCAAAGACGGTGTACGTTATCGGGGAGGTGATGCTTCATTGGCACCTGCAGTGTCGGTTCCTTACGACCCCAGGAGAGGTGATGCCTCTGTTCCTTACTGCAGCGCAGGGGAGGTGAGACATCGGTTCCTTACTGTGTCAGGGAGGTGACGTCACGGATGGTGGCGAGGCGGCAGTTTCTTACGACTGTGCGATGCCGATGCATTCGGGAGTCACCCACGTCAAGGATTGGCTTCGCGTTGATGAAGCACCAGCATCGATGAAGTCAGGCTGTGGTGCTAGTCAGGATGGTGCGTCACGGACATCACGAGCGGTGTCCTCGGCACCGGTGCAGGCAGCGGCCTTGATGACGGCTTTGGAGTCGATGCGGCACGGCTTCAGCAGGCGTCGGGCTGACGGTGCAAGTCGGGATGGTGCATCATGCAAGCTGTACCCACGGCTTTGGTGCAGTTTACGGTGTCGCTCGCCCTGTGTCGGTGTTGCAATTTCCTTCTGTAGCAGCTGAAACAGCAGTTACTGATGCAGAGAGACACAAGGAATGAAGTCTTTGTGTCCCTAAGACTTCAGAAAAGGAGCAAAGCTCAGTTTCAAGCCCTTTGAGATCTTTTCTTCAAACAGGTGACAAAGCAAACAGCAAAGTCCTTTTTCTCCTTTCCTTGGCAGCAATCAGCCACTGGAAGCCAACCGCAGACATCAAAAAGCACAGGGGCAGTATTCCTCCCCAGCTTATCTGGCTCATCTCCTTGGCGAAAGTTCCTTTTGATTTCCCAGAAGTGATCTAAAGTTCTGGGGTCTGGGCCCCACTTTTTATAGCCAAAAGACCTTTGTTCTCTGAAGGCAGAGAGTGTCTGTACCCAGCCAAAACCAATTCTGTGGGGCACTTTGCAAGTGCACAACAACCTCCATTGTCAGTGTGAGCCCTGGCTTCAGACACACCACAGGGGGGCAGAGCCGTTATTGTAGAAGGCAGACACAGCCCTATTCAGGTGAAGGTGCTACTCCTCTCACCACTCCAAATGCAGACCAGGCCTATTCAGCCCAGCCCTGACTCATCAGACTTCTGGAGCCGCTGCCCCTCTCCAGCCCATGTCATCCAAAAGCCAGACATGCAATACACAAACCTAGCAGAGGCACACTGGATGGTTAGGCAAGAAAATACCTACTTTCTAAAGGTGGTATTTTCAAACACAGAATGTAAAAATCACCCTCACTAAAAGATGCAGTTTAACATTCTGAGTTCAGGCATACTAAACTTTACTTTTCTATCTTGTTCCCATGGTCAGTTATGTTTATGAGATGTTATAATCAAACTGCCCATTCTGTCCTATGAGAACAGATGGCCTTGCAATAGTGAAAAACGAAATTGCCAGTATTTCACTATCAGGACATGCCACACACATCAGGGCATGTCCTACCTTTCACATACAATATACCCTGCCCATAGGGGTACCTTGGGCCTACCTTAGGGGTGACTAATATGTAGTAAAGGGAAGGTTTAGGGACTGCCAAGTGTGTTCACTTAACAAGTCGACATGGCAGTCCCAGACTGCACATAGGTTCTGCAATGGCAGGCCTGAGTTACATTTTACAAGCTGCTTCTGTGGGTGGAACAATCAGTGCTGCAAGCACACCAGCAGCATTTGATTTACAGGCCCTGGGCACACATAGTGCACTGTACTAGAGTCTGACAAGTAAATCAAATAGCTATTCATGGAAACACTAATCCATAACACAATTTACAAAAGAGAGCATATGCAGTTTAGCACTGATCAGCAGTGGTAAAGTGCCCAGAGTCATAAAACCACCAACAACAGGTCAGAAAAAATACAGGAGAAAGGCAAACATTTCTGAGATGACCCTGCAAAAAGGGCCAAGTCCAGCATCCATCCTTTTATCTTTCTATGTGTCTACTTCTCTGGTTGGACAGAGAGCTCAGGCTCTCCTGAATAAGAGAAATGGGATAGCGTAAAAGACAGGAGAAGGACAGAGAGGTAAAAAGAATGGCATAGTGACACACATGAAAAAGAGGGAGAAGGGTACATAGAGGGGATTTGAAAGGTATGTGATGTAGCTGGAAGTAAGGTCCAGAGAAAAAGGTAAGGTAACATGAACCAAAGATTCAGAGTAGTCGAATGATTTGGAGGTGGGTAGAGAAAAAGAGGTACACTTGTAGATAGGGTTTTAGAGTGAGGGAGTGAGCACGAGAGATATGGAGAAGAAAATGTGAAGTGAGGAGGGGTGTGCAAAGAAGTGTGAGGTAGTGACAAAGGAATAAACACAGGTGAGTAGACACAGATGAGTTAAAGAAAGATAGAGGCAGAGAGAGGTCGAGATAGACAGGGAGAGTGGTAAGAGAATTATGGAGAGATTTCTGATAGACAAAGTGTAGTGAAGAAGAGAGGGGGCAACATGAAGTGATGTACAGAAGGATAAAGAGAGACCAGGCAAACAGTAGTGAAGTGTAGAGAAAAGTAAAGAGAGTGGGTTGAAGTGTAGAAAGAGTTATGAGTTGTAAGGAAAAAATAGATGAAGCAGTGAGGCATAGGTGAGATAGACAAAGAGAGGTGAGATGGATATAAAAGCAGAAAGAGTGAGGTAAAGAAAGAGTTTTTGAAGTAGCAACAGAGAGATGAGGTTGATAGATATATGAAGAAAGAGGTATGAAAGTTGACATAGAGAAAGAGGTATAAGGAGTGATGAGAACAAGAGAGAGAGAGAAGGTAATATAGAACAAATGGAAGGGGTAGTGAAAGAGAGGTAGCAAGAAAGGGATAAGGTTGTAATACAGGTGAGGTTTACGGAACACCGCTAGAAAGAGAATAGAGGTGGAGACATGAAATAGCAAACGCATTGTGAGGTCAATTGAGAGATTGGGTGGTGAAAGGTAGTAAAAGAGAGAAAGGAAAAAGAGAAGTGTTGTTGAAAGCAATGAGGGTAGTGAGTGGAATGTGAGTTTGAGAATGAAAGAGAGAGGGGTGAGGTGAGGTGAGGAAGAATGGTGAGGTAGAGGGAGGGTTGAGAAAAAATTTGAGGGAGATGAAATGAGAGAGCCATTAAGAGGAGAGGTAAGGAGAGAGAGAGGGATGATGTAGAGAGAGAGGTGAAGTAGATGGAAGAGAGAGTCAAGGAGTTGAGATCCGGTGTGGTAGAAAAAAAGATGAGGAAGAGAGAGAGGGGTAGAGATGTAGATGTAAACTCAGAGCGTGGTATCGAGAGAAGTCAGGTCATGAGTGAGTGGTAGAGTGAGGTAGGGTACAAAGATGTGTATTTGAGAGACAGAGAGAGGTAGATGATGTAGAGAGAACCGAGATAGAGAGTGGTAGGCCCACAGAGTTGGAGAGCCCCATAGTGTCAGAAAGTGGTAGGTAGACAACTGAAGCGGGGAGAAGGATCAGGATTTAGTGATGGGTGAGGAGAAATGAGATGAAACAAAACAGATAGTGAGGTGAAGTAGAGTCAGGAGGGGTAGAAAGAGAGGTTAGCAGGAGAGGGGGTGAGTTGAAGAGTAAATTAGATGGAAGTATCAAGCAGTGCTCAGCCCCTGCACTTATTTCATAACACTGGCACATGTTCATGACACTTCGCCACACAGTGGCGCAGTCAGTCTCTTTAAAAGAAATACATCGTAAAAGTGTTTAACAATTCAATGTACAATTTCAAAAATAGTAATACCAGGGTGCTCAGGCCATTCTGACAGCTTTGGGGCAGCTGGTGTAGTCCTAATTTCCAAACATGTTGGACTGTGATGCTAAGTAGGTGTTGTTGGTACTGGTAGTTGTCTGCGCTGGCAGGGATAGTAAGTGATGAAACGGCAGCGGACTCCTGGGAAATATCTTGGGCCCTGGCACTTGTTACTGTAGAAATTAACCACTGGTAGGGAGAGACCTAGAAAGAGTATTGAGGCCAGGGAGGGAGATAGTAAAATGACAAAGCAAGAGATGCGTCAGGTGGCAAAGGTAGAGTGTCGAGGCAGGGACCATAAATTGCGGTAAAGGGAAAGATATTAAGATAGAGACACAGAGCGAGTTAAAAGAGTGAAAGAGTGAAAGGTCCCCTGAGCAATGGCCCAGCAGAGAAAGAAAGGGAGGTCCCTGGGCACTTCTTCACTTTCCTCTTGCCTTAAACCTTCTCTGATCCCACATTGCCTACAGGTGTTTAGCATCTTGGGGCGCGTTATCAAAGGTGGACTCATGGAACACGCTATTGCTTCATATCACAACTTCTGCTATTCCAGGGCCTTGCAGGTAGCTTCCACATTCCTCTGTTTCTTGAGGGTCTCATGAGCCCCCCCCCCCCCTTTCAGAGTGTGTCAATATACCTATCTGACAGATTTAGCAATGGTTTTGTGCAAGGTTAACTGCTGTTTATACAATGCTCTACCGTAGACTGCTTACCCAAGTTGCACTGCGAGCTTATGAACAGCTGCCAAAAAGCACAACCATCGGGCGTTTTAAGGAAAAATAGACAGCACAATAAAGAGAATGCGCCCAGTCCTATTAATCTCTGTTACTGCTGTCCGCATAGGACGTGGCAGACAGCAGTCTGCACATTTGTTATCGCCCACACATCTTCAAAACAGGAGTCAGACCTGAAAGTTCACTTAAGAAAGAATATCAACACACGGTCTGGGGGAAGAGCCCGGGGGTGATCTGTCGAGCTCACAAATGTGTTTACAGGATTTGGTGACCTCAAACACCAGGAAACAATGAGCCTTCTAGGGAAGCAGAGGTGTCGGGGGCTGTCTCACCGCTCAGCGGAAAGGAGTAAGGCGAGTCACTGGCGAGTGCAGCCTTCCACATTGAGGCTTTTAGAGGTTTTAAGTTTAACCCCTTTTTGGACCAAAGCGACCTGGGTTTGTTAACCAAAAGGGAGGAGGAGCCTGTGAGAAAGGGATCTGATTCGCTCGAGGCGTGATTTGACCCTATGTTAGGGGTCACAATCACTTCCCAGGAAGAGACATTCCAAAAAAGTAGTTTAATGTTGTTCTTGTGATGTGTATGCTTTGGAATAGTGGTAATAAGTTCCGGGTAAGAATGCATTGTTTGAAATCTGCCTCATGCCTATGGGGGTTTGGTTAGTTTGTTTGGTAGAACATAATTCTTAAAATTACCTTGTGATCAGTAGTGCATCCGAGGCACATAACACACAACCTAGCATAAGGTGTAGTTGTAAAATGTGTGTTCACTCACCCTTTTGGGCACCTTGGTGCTGAGTAAGAGGGGGTCTATCCACATAAGCTCTTTTGGAGTGTGTGATGGTAGCACTGCTGTGCATACTCCAAAATGCAGATCACAGGCCTCTGGCCGGACAACTACGCCTTGTCTATCTTTTCTGTATGAAGATCTCTGCACAATTCTGTGTGGATGTACTACTAAGTGTGGGACAAGGTGAAGTGATGGGAAAGGGGGGGGAATAATTACTAGAAAATGGGTGGGTCAAGGGAAATGTAGTCATGCACCATCAATGGCCAACACTAACACATAGAGAAGCATATAACGTACATTAAATGAAATATCACTCTAAATAAAACATTATTTAAACTCATTATATTGTCATTATTATTTTTTTAACATTGGCAGAGAATTCCACAAACAGGTGTAACGTTACTAGTACTAAATTTACACTCATAAATCCAGTTGCACATACCCCCATCCCTCATTTGAGGGGTTAGAGACTTTTATCCCTACATCTTGCTGTAAATATACAAATGAAAATGGTGAATTCCATCCATGAGGATATTTAAATCTAGGTGTAAATGTAAAGCTATACCTTAGGCAATCCACACATGCAAACCTACCTTTGTGAAGAGAGCCTCAGATGTTTATTCTTAACCAAGTCAGTGGGTTCCAATGGTACTCAATGGCACTGAATGGTGGGAAATGGCCTTTACAACATGGGCAGAGCCACGTGTGCCATTTCCCCGCAAGCTCAACCATACTCATATGAGTTAACCACGCTCAGGGTGGGGTTGAGGGTCGGGTAGTTTTTAGGGCTCAGGGAGGGTCGGGGTAGTCTTTAGGGATGAGAGGGGGGTCAGGGTAGTGTTTAGAGCTTGGGAGGTTGGGGTAGTGTTTTGGGTCAGAAGGGTCAGGGTAGTTTTTAGGGCTCAGGGGGAGTTTGGTAGTGTTTAGGGCTTGGGGGTCGGGGTAGTGTTTAGGGCTTGGCGGGTCGGGTAGTGCTTAGGTCTCGGCGGGGCGGGGGAGTTTTTAGAACTCAGGGCAGGGGGGTTGGGGTATGATCTTTACCACATATCCCTTTACCAGTCATGTCTTTACAACAAAATTGCGTGGTAAAGGCTTTCGTGGTAAAGGAACGCATTGCTTAGACGCATTCATTGTTGGGGCCGTGTAGTACAGGCACGCATGGTTTAGCCATGCGTGCCCCTGTCTTACAACCCCTGAATGGTAATGAATGGTGGCAGATCACGGAGTGTACCTTTTGCTTCCTCCTGATATTAGTGCTGTTGTGGTGGAAGGATGTGAATCAGAAATAGTGCCACAAAAAAGAAAAAATATTTTCATTGACTATTGGTAGAAATCGCTGATTTTTTTTACCGCATCCCAAACGACATTGACAAATTTTGACTTTAGTTACCCAGATCTTACTCGCCTTCATACAATTTCTTGACTGTTTTGCTGCCCACATATTCTTTATCAGGGTCAGGTGGAAAGTGCTAGCTCCATCTGCTCAGCAAAGTAGTTGAATGTGAGGACACTCCACCTTGCCTTTCATTTCCAAATCACTGTAGGGAAAATGGTGGTCTGTTTGAGATGAGCCAATGCTGCAATACACACACAGAGATAGATAGTGTACCGTTGCCTACATCAACACAAAAAACATTCAAACAGAAACTAAACCAAAACAAAAACATGTGCAGATGGACACCAGAGGAGATATAGATAACACATATTCTTAGACTACATCAGCACATCCAATCGCTAGAGATTGAGATAAACCACTTGGAAGCTATGACATTTATTCTTGGCAAAAATATAGGTGTATGCAGGGCTTCTTCTTGCTCGTTTTGTTTTGCGATGTTCTCGATTCTTGCCGTTCACAAAGTTGCGAAAGTTTCATGGTGTACCTTTGATGTCTGCTCATAAATTGTTTTAAAATCACGATTCTCACCCTAGTGTGGCAAAGCTAAACATTTCACAAATTCGCACCGTAAAACACGTTATGTCTTTCCCACAGCATCAAAGATCTTCAAAAACACATTAATCACAAATTCCAAAATACGTAAAAATTATATTCACATAAATGATAATTGCCCAGAAATCAATCGTATAGACAGTAAAATCAGACATAGCTTCTTATTTTCAGCTTGATTTACAGGATACTCCATCAGAACCTGATGGATATCACGCACACTTATTAGAAGAGCCATAGGCGAAAATGCACTTGTAATAGGGTGATGCCGACGGCCATGGCAGACATATCCTGGGCATTTCGCCCTTGATTTACTAGAAGTACGAATCGAAAACCGGACCACTCGGGACAAATTACTGTCCTGTTTTGATTCTAATACTCCCTGAGGAAGCCCCAGGCCGGATGGCCATGTAAAGGGGGCGAAACACGTGTTGGCTGTTACTATTTTCTATTCACCTGAGAGAAAGTCTCAGACAAAAGCCACTGCATAAAAATACTGCACATGAGCAATTGGTTCTATTGGAATTTTTTCCGTGTTGAACCAAGATTTTTATAAATTTGTCCTGACACTTACTTGGAACTTGTAATAGGGCGGCCTGGATATCCGCCATGCTTGTTTCCCATCCACAAAACAGGTACTTCTGCTTTAAATTCACAAGTCTGGAGTTTTGCTTTTTTTATATAGTAATATCGGTCTTAATATTGCTCCCTTGGCCTTGCTGTCTACTGAGATTTGCATAAAAACACCTCATTAATCTTCAGCCCATTGGAGGCTCATCCTGTATGCATATTCACAACTGCTTGTTGACCAGCAGTTTACCTTGTCTTATTGCCCCAATTATTAATAGTTTCCTACCACAGGACATGAATGGGAGAAGGTTTTAGAATCCGTTTCTGTAAGTTCTTTCTGCAGCATGCGCCTTCCTTTAAAACTGTGTCTTTTCATCACTTTTGAGAGTGTCAAGTTTGCTTTTGGAAGACATTTTGTAAAAGGACACATTGATTAGATTTCCACTTGTTTTTAATGTATGTGGCTTTCGTTTTGAGACTTTTAGGAGGGAATATACAGCTTTGCAGTTTATATAGTGTCCCGAAAACAATTACATGTTTGATTTAACCTGAGATTTAAGCAGATGGTAGTCACACTCTCTCGTTGCACCTATAAGTTTAAGAGTTCAGTGCCATTTTAAACACGATTTATAATTCCTGAATTATTTAATGTATTCTCTAATTTAATGATCCTCAAAGTACATCTGGGTGGGCAGGGGAGGTGGGAGTTGCAGCCCCTCCTGACCTTTACCTGCGCCCCCCTGGTCATCAGCAGCACTGGATTGCTGTTTTCTCGATGGTTCCGCATTGAGAAAGATGTTAAATAAAGGGGCAGGCATTTATTTTTGTAGGTTAACTGAAGTTAAAGGATGGAAGTACTAAGGTGGCCTGCTCCATCATTTTTAAACACAATTTGCAACAAACGTGTACAAATACGATAAAGTATCTTCAAAATTCAAATAGTGTATTTCATTAAAATGCAGAAGCTTTTCATCTTAGTAGATCAGATTATATTGGTGCATTGAGAAGTATTTCTTTTTAAAGTGATAGTTTGCAAACATGGCACGTCAGTTATAATATTCACTTACTGAGTGGCCTGGGTTGCTATTACCAACCCACCAATCCATGTCTGGGGTATTAATCAACATTCCTCCAAGCAGCGTAGGCTCCTAATCTTTGAGCAATGGGCTGGCTAAGCGGGTCTTAAGGTTTGCACATTATATAGTGTTGGGAGACCTTAATTTGCAAGAGGACAAAGAACGTACTAGTGAGGCGTCCTCATTGTTAGACACAATGTCATAATTGGAACTTTCCCAATATGTATTTAACTCCACACATAAAGCAGGTCATGTGCTGGATCAATTCTTTTCTAGCACTAGTCTACATTTTGAAGAATTGTTCCAATTAGTCTAGTCAGACCATCTCTTAAGTTTTTTTGGCCTGTCTTGACTAAACTCGAACCCAGGCCAAATAAATTTACATATGGGACGAGGGCATTTCTTAAAATTCTACCTTTGGAATTTATGCACTCCCTGGAAGAGAGTACCACCCCTCTCTCTCAGGTCAAGTGGAGGAAGATGCCAGCTTGCTAGATAGCTGGATTAGAAATACCTTTAATAAATTAGCTCCAATCTCTGCACGCACTCCTTCCTTCTGATCATTGGCTTAAAGAGAATCTCAGGACTATGAGGAAATATTGAAAAACCTTAGAAAGACATTGGCATACAATGTTTGCGAACGCCAACAAAGTCATCTACAAAGCAGCCCTAAAAAAATACTATGCAGAGGTTAGAGCAGCAAAAAAAGTTTATTTTGAGGTGAGGATAGAGGAGGCCGGTACTAAATGCAGCAAAATCTTCAGAGGAGTCAAAAACTTAATGTGCCCTGAAGCCTGTGCTTCCCACTGTAAAATGGTGCGATCAACTGTCAGCTGACTTTCACGACAAGATCACAATTATTCAAGCCAGCTTAGCACTAGGGAACCACGCGGAGGAGAGTCAGCTGGAGACAGTTTACTTCAGCTCAGTCTCTCCCACTTTGGCCTCACGGGTACATTTTCAACCCATTACTTTGGTTAAATCCTTGACGGCTTTACATGCCCTTAACTCAGGATCGCCTGCTGACGCCTGCCCACCTAACGTATTAGTAATGGGTGCAGCTATCATCAATCCAATTGCCAATATGGTGTTGAATTCATGATTGTCTTCGCAAATCATCCCTGTGGCGTGGAAGCAGGCCAAAATCTTGCTCCTCTTAAAAAAGCCCACAGCAGACCCCATGGAACAATCCAACTACAGGCCAATCTCCCTACTGCCAACATTTTCCAATGTACTCGAAAAGGCTGTTAACCAGCAGCTGTCTCTGTATCTTGAAACTAATGAGCTTCCCCATCCCAGCCAGTCTGGCTTCTGGCCAAACTTCAGTACTGAGACTGCATTGGTTGAAGTCACTGAACATATTAGAGGTACCCTGGATGCTGGGGGAAGGCTGTCTTGATTATGTTAGATAATTCAGTAGCCCTCAATGCGGTCCTTCAGTCAATGCTCCTAGTTCACCTCCAATCCATCGGTACAGGCAGATTGGCACTGGATTTGATAGCTTCCTTTGTGAAGGACAGACGGCAGGAAGTATCGGACATCCCATACTCTTCAGAAGCATTTGAGTTGATAGTACTAGTGCTACGGGGGTTGGCCTTGAGCCCCAACCTTGTTTAATATGTACCTGACCCCTCTAGCACATGTTGTCCAAGGGTCTGAGGACCTAGGGGATCGCATTGCATGCATGTCTATTAAAACCTGCTTTTCTTCTGCCTTTCACTGGATGTCCTTACATCAATTAAAATGCAGAAAAGACAGAGATCTTATACTTTGGCCCATATCCTCCGAAATGGCAGATGCTGTGTCCCAAGGATGCCCCACCCCTTGAACCTCAGAGAGGAATAGTCAAAAACCTGGACATCGAATTTGATTATGCTTTATCATTCCAGCCACATATCACGTTGGTGGTCGGATCATGCTTTGGGCTTTTTCTGACTCTGAAAAATTATCTACACTATCTCTCCTTGTCTGCAAGAAAGGTGGTCATCCAGTCACTCATAACATCTAGATTGCACTATGGAAATGCCCTATACTTAGGACTCCCGGACTATCTTGTTAATAAGCTTCAAGCGATCCAAAACATGGCCACCCACATTCTACTTAGCCTGCCCCAAGGACACACATGTCTCCTTACCTCCGTGCTCTCCACTGGTTGCCGATAAAGAAGAAAATTATCTTCAAAATGTTAGCCCTTGTACATAGATCACTGCAACATTCTGGGGCAGGCTATGTTAGGGCTAGAATCAGTTTATATGCCCCCTCCAGAAACCTGCGGTCATCCCGTGGCTTCTTGGCAAAGATTCCGAAGGTCCATCGCATGAGACTGGACAGAAGGACCTTTTTCTTAACATTTCGTGGCTTGGAATAAACTCCTCTTGGAGCTACGCTGTTTATTGCCCACCTCCTATTCAAGAATAAGCTGAAGACATGGCTTTTTCAGTAGGAATAGATGATTGGGTCGCATTTTGTGGGCGCCTGTAAGTGCAGTGCTGGGGCACCTACAGGCAGTAGCCATACAGTTTAGAAGTCTCATTTAATTCATTCATTAGACATGGACAACAACATAGTTTATTAAATAAAACACAAAGAAGGCTTTGTACAGCGCACATCTTGAAGTCATGTAAATCGAGTTCTTCCTATATATGATAGTGAAGAAAAAGGAGGCAAAGTAATACATTTTTTTCTGATTTCACAATGTGCAATTCAGCATTTAAATGTACATTCTTCCCTTACCCTATGCCCACCTGAAAATCTCCACCCTAGCGCCCACCGACTGCCACCATGCTGGTATCAATACGACCCTTGGTCATACCAGAGACTCAACTTTGTGGCCCCCTGGAAAATATTTGTGAGTACCCATGCTCTAATCTCTATGAATTAGATCCAGATCTTGAGAAGGAGGAATGCATTCTCGAGGTATCATCTTTTTTGGGACTGCAAAACGTGTGATTCGCAAAATCACAGTCTTTGTGACAGCATAACGCAATGTTTCAATGTCTCAAAGGCATTTAGTGAGTTGGAAACTCTTTTTTGGTGCACTAAATGACTTTTTTGACTCATTATGAATCACAATTAGGAGGGAGTGTGAAATGTGTATTTCTTCCTAATTAGTGTTTGTAATGAAGTAAATATTAATTCTTTGAGTCCACAGTTGTGGTCATGAACCATTAATTAGATGCTGAAACCCGAGGTGGGGTGGTACCTGATTCTCAAGGGGACGTTTTTCTGTGGCACAGATAACCCTTTGAGAGTTATGTTGGGGGACCACAGGTAGATCAGGCAGTGGTCTACAAGACTACAGTCCGCGGTCCCCCCTCCCACTGTTTTCTAAAATGCAAAGCATTAAAAAAAAGCAGCAACTATCCCCCTATGGGTTACAAGCTTTGTTAAAAATTGGTTTTCAGTTTGGGAATATAAATAAACGGGACGGAGTTCTACTGTCAATTTCAAGCCACCATCCCTGAATTCACAGCCAATTGCAGAGGTTCGTAAATAGCAACCTGCCGAATTAAGTTTCATTAGTAGGCCCTGTGACTGGACAATTTGCAGTATGACCTCTTTGTACAAATTTCACGTGATCCACTGCATCTCTGTTTATAAGCCAGTCTGTGTGCACTTTTTCACATCCTGGGTTGTGCACAGTAATTACTACATTAGGTACAAAATTACTTTTCTGTTACAAAAGCCTGCTTCTGATGTGCGCTAGGTCCACTCTTGCTCCTCAAGCGCTGAAATGGCTGGCACACCAAAGAAGCTTGCACTCATTGATCACAAGACTTGACATCTCTCCCTGTTTATGCTAGAGAAGAGTCCAGTCTGCTGGACAAGTGTCTGTGGTCATCTCATCGATTTTGAGATCTTTGACTGATGATGTCATCATCGTCTCATTGTTCAACACCATCAGGCCCTGGTTCCAATTCATCCTCAGAGCCTGAGTTGAAGTCACCTTATCATTTCAGTGTGTGCCATGAAATGTACAGACATGGGATGCATTGCAGGAGATTGATTGTTTTGCTTCATACTTTCCTTGACGGCATTGACGTGCATGGGCATGTTGTTAAGCTAGCAGTCAGTCTTCCTTTTTTCCTTACCTCACATGTACCCAATAAGTAACAGTTATGGTGGAACATCTAGCCTTCCTCTTCTTGTCCAAATAATCCTCCATTTTCCTTTTCACATCTTTGTCTGCTTGTGCCCCTGTTTTATACTTAATGGGGCTCTTTATTGGCAGTGGGCATGACTGTCTACATCACTGAGCCAAAGATGCAGTGCTGTGCAACATGTTGTGGTAAAATCTCACCCATATACCCAGAACTTGAAGTGCTAGTACTATTGCTCTTTTGACCATTCCTTTCATGATTGCCTTAAACTGTTACACTAAGTCATTTGCTTGGGGTTAGAAGGACATTATTTCCTGTGAAACTTCTATATGCTTCAGAAATTAAGGCTCTTTTCCCCCCACTGGATGGTGGACCATTATCAGTCTTCAGTTTGTCTGGAATTCAGTTCACCAGGCAGCAAAGAATTCACCCAAGGCAAGTAGCAATTGGTTCAGCTCAATCTTTTAACAGCATTTGACGATGTTATCAAAAAATCCCTACTAATCCTTCCACCCATGTCCTATGTGGCTATGCAGGAATGGGCGGAGAAGGAAGAGGATGTGCCAAAGGGAAGTTATAATCTAGAGCCCCATTGTGGTGGAAGTTTGAACAGCCAATGGCAACTGAAGTATGTCCGCCTGTAGCCACCACTACTGGCAGTGTGGCCCAAACGCTGGACCAGGTATTTTGAAGGATTGCTGCCACGCTGGTTGGTCATGTGGCACTGTAGGCAAACTTACGTCTCTGTGTGATAACATCATCCAGCTGCTTAGCGAAACCAACAGGAGCACTGATCGCCAACAAGCTATTGCACCCAATCGTGGTGTGACATGAGTTTTGCACAAAGAGAATGGGTGGTTGAGCTCACAGGGCAGATGCCAAATAGATGGGCCATTCCTGTTGATGTGTACTGTGAGTATGTTTTACAAGCTGGTCACAAGTGGACAGATGGGCATGTTGCGTCCACTGGAAGTAATCGCTGTGCCCTACAACAGGAACACACCAGCAGTTGCCAACCACATAGTTCTAGCTGCCAACATCAACCACTCTACTTCAACATCTTCCACAGCTTCTCAACTGGTCTACCATTGTTGGCCTCAAAGGAGGTATGTCGATAGTTTTAGCCCCCACTGCATCAAACAAAAGTTCACTATAAGCCTCATAAAATTCATGTACATTATTAATGTCCATATGGTGGCGTGTGTATCATTATATGGGTATTGCTGGATTAGTGGCTTTGTTGGGATGACATAGAGGATCTTTTGTACCTGACTAGGACTATTGTTTTTAGCCGCTTCAGTGGGTATTGGGTAGTGTAGATGTGGAGGGGTCATAGATGCATGGCATCAGCAAGTTGTGGTTTATTGAGAGGTGGGATGGGCATTTGTTTTACGTATACTGTATAAGGACCTGATTTAGAGTTTGATGGACAGGTTATGCTGTCACATACCATCCAGCTTGTTAAATGTTCCATAGGTTATAATACACTTATAATAACCTTTATGTTTGTTTGAATTATAATGGCTTTTAGAATCGAGACTGAATTTTGCTGGGTGATGAATACCTCTTCCAAAACCTCATTGGCAAAGAAAGGGGAGGCATTAAATGGAACCTGGCAAAGAAGCGACTGGCTCTGACTTTTTGACGCCTATTTTAGAATCTTGTAAAACCTTGGAGGCACTTCCCTCAGTCATGGAGGAGTCCACTTTATGGGATTCTACCCTCTTCTTTTCAGCTCTGTAGAAAACATGAAGTTCAACCACTCTTCCACTCAGCGTTCAGAATGTGTTCACTGCCTCAATGTTTCCCTAAGCCCTTTAAAAACATGGGCATCCATACTGCATTCTTGCTGGCTTTTAAAAAGCATGGCATTTAATCCCACTTTAACACAGGTGACAATCCCTATACTGTCTGCTTACATTTCATGATGCTCCTTTGCCAGTCCCTCAAGTGGTAGAATTTTAACAGGCACACATCCACTAACGTGTCACGAATAGTCATACATTTGGATTCCTGAAAGCACTCGTCTAGTGCATTAATCACACAGATTGAGGTCTATTTTACTACCCCAACATTATGTAGTGCAAGATGGTAATAGCCTGTTAAATGTTGTACAATATAGCTTTGTGCAGTCATGAATATTAAACCCAGTCTAGGGTTCCATCCTCACCTAGGACCTTCTGAAGTTGTAGGTAGCTACTATCAGGGGCTGGACGTAGCAAACTAGGAGGTGGTCAACTTATTTACACAAGTTATCCACTTCTAAGGGAAGTGTGCCTGCAATCGGTGGCTTCTGTTACTTGGCCCATTGTAACATAGTGAAAGGCATACTTCAGCACACAAATGTTATACTACTTAGGCTTATGCAGTGTAAAGATGTCATGTTCTGATATTCTACACTAGGTCTTCAGCTTTTTGAAGCAATCCAAGAGTGAGGAAGAGTTCCTTGTGTAGAGAGGGAGGCCATTCCATGTTTTGGGTGTGACTTAGGAGAAGGCCCCACCACTACTCCTGGTCTTGTGTATTCGTGGAACTTGTGCGAGGGCCAGTCCTGCTGACCAGAGGTGTCTTCTAGGGCAGTAGAAGTAGATTATACTATTGAGGTATTCTGGTCCACTCTTGTGGAATGTATTGAATGTGAGCAGCTCTAATGTGATTCTCTTGTGGATTGGTAGCCAGTGTTGAGTCTTGAGGTTGACTGGATGTGCTCTCGATGAGAGATGCTTAGTATAAGGCAGGCTGCTGTGTTCTGGATGGTTTGAAGTCTGCTGGTGGGTATTTGGGGACTCCAACATAGAGGCTGTAGTTGAGTGTGCTGCTGAAGTGGGCTTGAGTATACATCTGCTTTTGGTCAGGTGGGAGCCACCTGACAATCCTTTACAGCATTTTCAGCAGGTGGAAGTAGGATAAGGTCAATGCATTGATTTGAGCTGACATATCCAGCCTGTTGTCTAAGATGATCTCTAAGTTTCTTGCTTTCTTGATGGCTGTGGGTGTGTCCCCGGCGTTTGGTGGCCACCATGTGCAGTCCCAGATTGATGTCTCTTTCCAAAGATGATCACTTCTGTTTTGTCTGAGTTGAGTTTCAGACAGTTGTGTTTCATCCATCTGGCAATATCAGTCACGCAAGCCGTGAATTTGTCCCTTGTGCTCATTTCTTTGTCTGATAGGGATATGAGTTGAGTATCATCTGCGTAGGATAGGACTTCTATGTTGTGGACACTGATGATGCTTCCTCAAGGTGTCATGTATATGTTGGAGAGTGTTGAATTGAAGGAGGAGCTTTGGGATCACCAAATATGAGTCCCAGATTCTCTGACGTGCATGGTGGCATGTTGATCAACTGTGACCTTTCAGTGAGGAATGAGGCAAGCCACTTAAGAGTTTGGATGCCTGACTTGTGCAGATATTGGATGAGTATGGGATGTGAGACAGTATTGAAATCAACTGAGAGGTCCAAGAGAATGAGAGTTGCCGTAGCTCCTCTGTCCAGTATACCAGTATAAGCCTGACATCATCAGTAGCTGCGATCAGGGCCATTTTGGTGCAGTGATTGAGTCAGAATCCTGATTGTGAGATGTCGGGATTTGCTGATCGCCGATATTAGCTTATAGGCATCCGTTGATGGCCTTCTCCATGACTTTAGAGGGGTATGACGGGAGAGCTATAGGATGGTAGTTTGTGAGGTTAGTGTGGTCCATGGTAGGTTTCTTCATCAATGCATTGACAGCTGCATGTTTCCATATTGTTGGAAAGGTAGGGGTGCTGATAGAGGTATTGAGTATTCTAGAGAGCATTCTGTTGATGGGGTGAGTGCTTTGTTGAAGATGTGTTTGGGGCAGGGTTCAAATATGGCCCCTGAGTGGATTGTCATAATAGTGGGTTCAGCTTCTTCCTCGACGGTGATGAAGTTCCAGGTAGTCAGGGTTTGCTTGCTTTCTGCGAGGGGAAGGGTCTCTGTGAGGTGGCTGGTTTCAGGTTGGTCCTTGAAGCTCCCTGTAAATGTACTTGATTTTACTGTCAAAGTATCACAAGAACTGGCTGCATTGCTCCAAGAAGGGGTGATGTTCTTGATGATGGATGAGGGTGCTAGGAATCTTTTTACAAGAGGGAGAAGAGTTCCTTGCTTTTATTGGCATTGTATGCGATCTGCAAAGAGAAAAAACAGAAAAAATGTCTAGAGAATCCACATACTAATTCTAAGTCGGTAAAGCAAGCAGCGCATTAAATGCAAAGAACAATACTTATCTAATGTGTTCTCCACAGCGTTTGGAGATTAGGGTTCCTTTTGTGCACTACTGTAAGCTGTGAGAGAAACAAAATGTACAGTTAGTCAAACCTGAAGTCAAGGGACTAATTATTAATTAATTTCAGCCCTGCATGTTTTTGTGTATCCTCCTTATCCTCCTGTTTTCTGTTTTTTAACATATCCAGGTAGGAAATCTGTTTTTTGGCTATTTTCCTTTTGGAAGAATATCTGTTTGGAGCTTTTTAATGATTCTATCTCATCACAGGATATAGTCTCTTCATACATATGTACCCTGCTTTGATTAGAGAAACACCAAATGTTCCAATTTTTTTTTTTTGCTTAGACAGATGTTACTTGATCCTGCTCTGCTACCTAATGAACTTAAGTGGAAGAGGGTAAATTCACAGGTAATTGTTTACTAAGTGTAAATACATTAATAACTTGGGGGGGGCATGGCGTTACATCCATCGTGCGTATATTTAGTTAGACATAGATTTTTTATTCTATGCAGGAATCATAAAGAGATCCTGTAGATCCCTAAGCCATTCCTGGATGTGTGTCTTTTCTCTTTCCTTGTTTCCCCCTCTTAACCCATCTCACCATTTCTGGCTTTGACATTGTTGGGCTTATACGGTGGGTGAGGGAAGTTGGGACCTCACTTCAGAACTCGCCTCTCACTCCTGCGGAAACCACAGGTGAGAATTACGGTAAGCTTCGTTACTGAAAAAGGGAAAAACTGTCAGAGATTGACCATCTGAATTCATCATTTTACTTGCAAGAGGATATTCTCCTTGTTCGATCTACTCCCTTAATAGCCTATGTTTTCATCAAAAAAATATTAAGCTGATCGCAGAGATCTTGGGAAGGTGCAATATTTAATTGTATGTTTGCAACATCAGAGAGATCATCTAGTATCTGAAAAGCCATTTTAGGAATATTTTTTGTGTTCACAATTTTATTAGAAAATTAGTTCAGTTTACATTTAATAAAGAACTGTTTATAAATTAAAATCTGTTTTGTATAAGGTTTTTTGACACAGCCGTGTGAGATGATCTTCATTGTCGTATAAAAAGCTGCAAGCTTGGTTTTAGGCACTCTAAGCTCTGGAGTCAAACATGGCGCTAATATAGGATGAGGTCGCCTAGGCTGCACAATGGGCAAACATGATGGTATAATGTCTGATGGCTCTATCTGTCAAATGTGACTACATGATCCTCAACAAAGAGCCGCAGCCACAAATATGGAGTTATCAGAGAGTCTGTTACACCAGCGACATTTATTGAATTCCAGTGCCTGATGGTGACACTTTGATACCTGTCTAGCACTTCCTGACCAGACTTTTAACAATTAAATGGTTGAACCACATTCAACGTTTTATATCAAGGTACTGAATCCAAAGATCTGATGTTTATAAATAATCAACCGTGAGGCCCTTCGCATGATTGAGCACCTTAATATACTTATTCAAATTAAGAAAAGTAAGTAAATAATGTAATTAACTGCCTTAAGATCCTTATGTGGCCAATCACCCCAAAGGTTGAAAACTTCCACAGCAATAATTCGGGCACAGATGAGAAGTCTAGCTTAAATCAGTTCAAGCCGCTCCTCAAAAACTTCCCAAACCATTTGGGGGAATGAAGTGGGGGGTGATACGCAAGTAAAATCAATGTGTTAAAATAATGCCTGCCTATATAAAATAACAGCTTATCTGAATTAGCTCTTGTTGACACCACCTAAGTTACTTTTGAACTGTTTTTTTAAAAAATGCCTCCACCCACTTTGTTTATTTGACGATTCTGACAAAGGACTTTCCAGCTATCAGGGAGTGCATTTGATTGGTCTTGCCTGGAGCAATTTAGAAACCACATCTCCAAGAGCAATACAACGTCACCCTGATGCTGTTCAATGAAATCCTTAATTTCCATAACGTGTTTAGAGAGTGAATGCATGTTTATGTACTCAAAATTAAGAGTAGTGTCAACGGTTCCTCATGCCTTTGCCCTGTATGGCTGTTTAACGGCCCTGGTCTCCAATTATCTGCTCCTTGTGATCTGCTGATTATATATTGATGTTAGGCTCAAGTGTACGCTTACGTAGTGTCAGCGCACTGCTGTTATACAACAGCAGAGTTTTGCGGTAATATAGTCCGACAATCACTTTGTGCACAGCCACATCCAGATAGTGCCTTTTAATGAATAAAGCTTCTTTTTTCACCAAAAGTTCAAAATCATAGATTGCAGAATTTCTCTCTGGATGTGGTAATGTTCTTGAGACGTAGCCTACTAGATATAATGCTTTTGCAAGTCTTTGAGTAAGGTTTTCAAACACTGAAGCATCAATTTCCACAATGTATTGTCGGGTACAATCTGGATGTCTGAGAATGGCAACTGATGTAAAAGCTTCTTTAAGAAATAATAAAACATTATTTTTCACTTTCCCTTACAAAGTCCACTTCCTTCTAGGTCAGCTGAATTTTTGGAATGTCAGTGTTAGTCCAGTGTCAATACATTCCCAGTAAAAATTTGCAAAACCCAAGACTTTCTGAATTTTCTTTACATTCTGATGTTGAAGCCATTCGAATACAGCTTTCACTTTTTAAGATTCATCTGTACTCCAGGTGCTGATATTACAAATCCTATGAAGATGTTGGAAGAGGTCTCAAAGCAACTTTTCCCCAATTTGACATATAGCCAGTGGTTTCTAAACTCCCTATCATGTTGTTGGTGTTTTGATAGGAAATCATAAAAAAATCAAAATATGATCTAAATATATTACAACTAAAATATCACAAAATATATCATTCACAAAGTATGGAAACACAACTGGTGAACTACAGTAACCAAGCAGCAAGACCAATTACTCAAAATGACCCTAAATATTGTTGACTACCCTCTTCTACTTATCTAGTTCAATAATATGGACAAAATTATAGACTCCTCTTAAGTTGAGTTGGGTGGAGACTTTTGCTGCCTTAATTTAATACAATACAGGGATTAATGGTAATGAATACTTTTTCCTATTATTGATCTGATTCAATTATCTACAGTCGATACAGAGTCTATAATTTCTACCAGGTCTAGGTGAAATGTTTTGTTTTCTCATTTTATTAATCTTTCAGTACTTGGGGCCTGATTTAGAATCTGACGGGGCAGGTTACTCTGTCGCAAACACAATGTACCAACCTATCTACCACACCATCAGGAGAAGTAGGAAAGGCAAAACATATGACAATGGTGGGCCAGGACACAGCCAGAGAATATAAAAAACTGAGAGTATATCAGTGTAAAGCAAAGCATTCATGCAAGAACTAGGGTGACCTACAGTGGTGGTCAATTATGAGGGCAGAGAGCATTTCAAAGGCGTTAGTACAGCAGCTACTGAGAAGACATAGCTGAGACCGTAGGGTCGTGTCCTGGAATTCTTTTCACAGAAAAACACATTCATAGGTGCAACAGTCCATCACTGGGGACCAACAGCAATCTACAGATACACCTATTGTCCATGTCATACACATACATGCCACATGTATGGAAAGTCAGAGTACCATCATGGAAGAGCAGGCACTTGCAATGGTGGTAATAACAGATAATGAGTAAATAATCAGCATTGAAGCTACTTTCCAATAGATTATAAAATTAATTTG
The DNA here is from genome assembly GCF_964204655.1 of Triturus cristatus. Lineage (NCBI taxonomy): Eukaryota > Metazoa > Chordata > Amphibia > Caudata > Salamandridae > Triturus > Triturus cristatus. The sequence goes on from NC_140580.1 coordinate 326,373,951, forward strand.
GACCCAATGCCCCCATATTAATGTTTGCCATGTGTACAGCTCAGAAGCAATATTCAGCAGTATGCTTGACGTATGCTCATGCTTTGGTACAGAAAAGTTTGGATTTTCTGTAGCAAAGCATATATATTGCCCTGTTTAAAGGTAAAGAAAGGGTTAGACAGTAATAGGGGTTGAAGGTCTTTCGATGTTTGGTGAATTTGACAAGGCAGGGTTACTGGATTGTGGTGTAACTTAAACTTTTTCCTGAGAAGCCACACTTGCACCTATTTTAACAAGAGAATGCAGCTATAGGGGCTCAATTTGTTTACCCCATATAATAAAAGAGTCATTGTTACTGTGGTGTGTCATTACCTGTCACACTGAAATATCCTTATACAGAGGAATGTATGACTCAGTATGGAATACAAAAATATTGACCTACAAAAATATCAAGACCAAAATATATAGTTGCAAGATATTGTCACCCCATGCTTATAACTAAAATAATAAAAATATTGTTTCTAAAATATCATCCTACAAAAATATAACAATTTAAAAAATATATGCAACAAAAATATAGATTGCAACTATCTTGATATTCAATATTTATCTTAACTTAGAAATAATCAAAACATTAATGTTTTATATTACAAATATTTATTTAAACATATTAACCCTACATGTTTTTTTACGAATGTGTAAATATCTTTCTATCTAAAAATAAATATAACATTTTTAAACATCTTTGTATTTAAAACAATAATATTTGAAGACATCCTTTCATCTCAAAATACATAACATTATCTTATCTGAACTAACAAGTTTATTTTACAATATTTCAAAATATAACTTTTTGTAGTAATCTATGAAAATGTAAAATGATTTTTAAATATAGTTTAACATTTAATACATTAATAAAAATTCATAAACACATACCCTAATGTAACAAAAAACTTTTTTAAACAAATGTTATAAAATAATTCATTACTTGGCAAAAACAAGAAAAACTAAATGTAAAAGTAAAAAGAAACCATCAAAATCCAACCAAACATAATACAAAATGTAATGCATAACTACTAAATAAATTGATAAAACTTATACAAAAAATAAACATTATTTTTCAGACTTAAATGTAGTACTTTAACTCCAATCCAGGTAACATTTGGGTAAATGCATATAATTGGATTGTGGACAATAAAATGTACTTTTACAACTTCAAGATAAGCAACGTTGAGAAATGTGCTGGACTCTGGGGGTTCTGATGAACAAATTTCCACTCCACCCTGAACAAAATTAGGGAACTGGTTGACTTATAAGCGGTCAAACTAACTATTCCCACTCTAACCTAAGAAAAACTAGGGATAGTGTTAGGCTTTGGAAGAATTATATTTACTGTTCCTACTCCAAACATAAAAAAGTGGGGAAAGCATTGGACTTTGGAGGGATCAAATGTATTAGTCCCACATCAAAACTTCACAGAATAGGAAACAATGTTGGGCATTGAGGGAGGCAAATTTGCTAATTCAACTCCAATTTATGCAACAGTAGGGAAAGTGTTGGACACTGGATGTGCATGATTTACAATTCCCACTCAAACCTAGGCAAAAGTAGCGAAAGTGTTTGATTTTGAAGAAAACAGATGTACTATTCCCGCTCCAACCTAAGAAGCACTACCTAAAATGTTGGACTTTGGAGGGTCAGATTTATTATTTTCGCAGCAACCTAAGCAGAAGTAGGGAAAGCACTGGACATTTGAGAGTTAGATTTAAAATTCGCAATCCAACCTAAGCAAAAGTATTGAAAATATTAGATTTTGGGATGGCCAAGTTTCCTATTACCACCCAAATCTTAACACAATGGGGTAAGACCAGATTTACTATTCCCACTTCAGTCTAAGCATAGGTGCTGAGAGTGTTGACTTTGAGGGAATCACATTTACCTTTCGCACTCCATCCTAAGCAATAGTAGGGGAACTTTGGACTTTTGAATAAGATTTACTATATCAAATCCAATTTAAGCAAACGTAGGGGAAGTGCTGGGCTTTCCAGGGGTCAGATTTACTATTCAGACTGAAATGTAAGCAAAAGTAGAGAAAGTGTTGGACTTTGCAGGGATCGGATTTACTATTGTTACTCCAAGCATAAGAGAAAAAGCGAAATTCTGGACATAAAATGTACATTACAAACCAAAATATTATTGATAAATTTAAGGGTAACAATAAAATAATTATTAGCTTAAGGCAAAATATTTTTCAAAAGCAAACCAATATTTAGTAAAAGAAACATTAAAAGTAAATACAAATAGGCACTTTATTGTATCTATTATATTAATTAAATGTACACTTACGTTGATAAAGTCTTTAAATTCCCTTTTTTGAACACTGTTTAAGAAAAATGAAAACATTCAGAAAAATATATAAACATCACAATTTAATATAGGAATTAAAACACTGCAGCTATTAAAACATTTAAAACATAAGAAACAAAATGAAAAATCTTAAATAATAGGTTTAAATATTCATATATTAAGATACTCTCCACCAGACCAAACTTCATAACCCAACAAGCTGAAAATGACACACAAAATATTTCTATTTTGATAAATTCAAAACTTTTATACGTACATAATACATTTTAAATATTATCAAAAAAAGTGTTTAAAGTTTAATTTAAAATTCTACCCAACCCCAAACCACTATAAAACACAATACAAAAAATACATCAGAATGTCTAAAAATTAAATGTTTTATTAATTAATTAACAATCCAAAATATAAACAATAACTACTTGCAAATCAATTTAAAGCCCAATCCACCAACCTCCCCCCCCCCCATAAAATGCAGCAACCTGGAAACATAAACCATTGAAATTAAAAATATGAAAACTCACAAAAATGTCAACAAAAATCAATTAAATCAAATTGACAAAAATACAGCAAAACTGGACAAATGAACTTAAATACACCTAAAGCCATATCAAAAACAGTATTACAGTTAATGATATTTTAAAATATGATATTAAGGTTACAACAAAAAATGAAATACTTGCCATCAATATACTGGCCCCCACTATATCATAACCTTGATATTTAGGGCATATTCTGCCATTGATAGTAAGTATTTACACAAATATAGAGTGGAGTTAACACAACTAGGAACCTCCTTCCTCTTCCATGTACCTCTATGTACTCCAGTTGTCATTAATATTTTGGTGTCCCTACCAAGTGTGTTCAAGCTTTTGAACCATTAGTGAACCTATTTGTTTACCACTCCCCCTCGTTTCCATCAATTCAGGATAGATTTCATTAGTTCACAGACCATCTAATTGCCTTGGGACTCAGAGGCTCGCTCCCCTATGTCCATTATAGCTGAGGTTTTTGGTAGGCGTGGGCTGAGTTTTACTCTGCGGAATTACGCAGAGTTACATAAAAACTTCACAAGATTCAGCGGAGTTCAGCAAGCAAGCGGAATTCGGCACGTCGCGCTGCTTGTGCTGATTTTTAGCGCTTTGTGCTTGTTCCTCGCTGTATATCAATGCGAACGGTACCACATGGCACACCAGAGGCACTGCTTTTTTCTGCCACTCAAGTAGATTTTCTACTTGAGCAGCAGCTTTCTCAACGTGAATGGTCGTGACCTGCCATGACCGCCCATGCTGAGAAAATCTTGCCGAGAGGCGTTCTAGTGCTTGAAGATCATGCTAGGGGATGCAAATTCTTGCTCACACTCGCCAACTGAATGTTGGCGAACCGCAAATGAGAAAAAACTTAGCCACGCAGCGCTTGGCAGAGTTTTGCCAGAACTCCGCAATAATCGCATGGAGTGGAGCGGAATTCTCCACCCATTTCTAGTTTTTTACCTAAACACGTCCTGCTTCAGGCTGTTGTGACAATGCCTCCTTCTCCCGTGGCATCCTGAACTGTTGCAGCAATGTCTTCCCCTCCAGTGTTGTCTTAGACTGCTATGGTAGGGTCTCCTTCTTCAGCAGGGTCTTAGGCTCCTGCAGCAATATTCTCCTCCTTGGCTGTATCTTTCAGGGATGTTGTGGTTGGGTCTCCTTCTCGACTGAGTCCTGGGTGGATCGAAGCTTTCTTTTTCTACGGCTTCTGCTGCGATGTATTCAGAACAACCAGGAGTCTCTTATGAAGGAACAATTGTGGCCCTGAGATTCATACTTCCAGACACCATTCTGCCTCCACTAGCTAACAACTTCTGGTTTGCCTGACTGAGGGAGGCTGCATCTGGTATGTCTTCGAGACTGCAGGAAGGCAGCTGAACGCCGATCTGTTGGGTTGAGTACAGACAATCAGGCTTCCTATGAAACTTGCCATTGTCTTCTAATAAACAGTGTCCGCAGCATAGTATCTGTCCATTTATTTAGTTTTTTACAATTTTATATAGTGTGAACTTGACCTGAAGGTATTGGATCACATTGTTTGAGCGCCAGTTGCATTACACATGGTCACATTCATTTTGATTTTAGGCACAGGGAGATTAAAGGCCTTATTATAAGTTTGGCTGTGCGGGAGCAGAACCACCCCACTCCCGCACCGCCAAACTCATGTAGGAACCACCTGCTAGATCAGGAGTTTCCTCCTGTCTGGTAGGTGGTTTCTTTGATGTTCCCAGGGTGGTGCCTATGAAATAGGCATCTCAATTGGAACATCAAGGGCAGTACCAGCACGGCATAGACAGCTGCAGTCCATGCTGTGCGGGTACTGGTGTGCATGCACACAGGGGGGCATGCATCCACATGCCGTGAGGGACCAGGGGGCCCTCTAGGGCCCCCTTTATTTCCTAGCCACCACACTTTTCATGGCGGTCGCACCACCATGAAAAGTGTGGTGGTGAAGAAACTCATAATATGCTTGGCTGGCCTCAGTGGCCCTGCCAAGCAATTTGCGATCTCAAGACCGCAGCACCACCGCCAGGGATCTCTGATCCCTGACAGTTTCGGTGGTCCCAGGGCAGTCAGAAGACCGCCATGCCCCAGCGAGTCTAGCAGTCCATGGACCGCCAGACTCATAATAAGCCCCTAGGTGATTCACCCAGACTCACAGGATGTTAAGCCGATGCCAAGACTCAAAGCTGAATCCCCAGTTCCAAAGTTGGAAGCTTTGGCAAAGTGCCACTTGAATGACATGCTAATATCCAAATGTCTATTTGCTTCTGATGCAAAACAATAGCTCATCTAATTGAAATTGACAGCACAAGATTTTCTAATACTGCACACCATATATACTCACAAAGCACAGAGTTAATGCTTGTAACTTAAAATTAAGCACGTTTATTGACTATTTAACTAGCTGTCAGAATTGCCCAATTCATGATCCTTAATCATCAGGTGAAATTGGAGCAACTTCAGGGAGGTCCAGGCTAGTGATGAATTTCTTCAAGGCAACATGCAGCCCAGACACACTGGAGCAGTCCCTTGCACCCCTGCACATCCTTTAAGGGAGGGAAGGCAGCAGCAGCAATATGACAGACAGAGAGCCTCCAATCACACAAAGATCCACAATGTCTCTGTGCTTTTGCTATGTTGGCACCAGAAGTCACCAACATGGAACAGGCACAGATTAGACAGGCAACTAGAGAGCCCATACACTGCCAATGCCCAATTCTACAATCAACCTTCCTACACCCACTCCACTGATGGGACTCGCTATAAGGAAATAGCCCAATGTAGGATTTACCCTGCTATTTCCTCCCACATTGGTCAACAACCATTTCATAAAGCTAGGAGGTCAGTTGCAACAGTCTGTGTTCTGCACTGTACACCAATACATATGTGAAGAACACAACATGTTGACTGAACCAAGGAGTGCACAATGAAAATGCACTATACAAAGCACTGCTCATACATCCAACACAGCACAGATATTCCTTACAAACCCCGATAATTAGCTGGATGCTACTGGTGGGGTGCAAACTTCACACCTGTAATTACCAGTACTGTGTAGTAACACCACGCCTGATGCATGCATTTACTACATAGATGCATCAGAGTGGGGAATACAGTGTGATCACGGAATTCCTGTGTAGAATTCTGCATGGTATTGACTATTCTGAGGGGTTTAATGTGCAAACTTACTCCCTATTCTGACCAGGGGCTTCTCTGTGGGGTGGTGATTGGGTGTGGGAGGGGTGCTTGAGAAGAGACAAAGTGCCTTGCATGCTACCTCCTTGCCACAGAAAGAGGTCAGGTGGGCTTGGAGTCAAGAGAGCCTGACTGATGTTGCAGCCAAAGCCTTAAGTGATTTCATTAGCCAAAATTTCAGACAGTGTTGTAGCGTAAAAGTGTTGGGCCTCGCAAATTATTTTAATTGGTCAGAAACGTATTCACAGTACAACCTCAGCTTCCACAATAATCCCATTAGGTCCTCTGATGGATCTTGTTCTGTGCTGAAAGGGGCCAGAATACTTAGGGGAAGAACAATTATCATATGAGGACCTTGTATAAGATAATTGTTAACCATTCATTTATTACTGATGGAATGTCCTGGATGAAATGTATCTTTAGGTCAGTAAGTTTTGACAGATTAATGGGCCACAACAAATAATGAAACAGAATCAGCAGAGTAATTTGTCTCAATTTGTATCTTTATCAAATTTCAAATGAATAGCATTCAAATCGAATTTTAAGAATTGGAAAGATTTAATAAGGATTAACAACTGTGAATATCAATCTAAAGGGAGTTATCTTCCTCAGCCGAGGGAGATTTTATCTTAAGGAAGTGAGTCTGTAGGAATCAATGTATCTCTCATACAAACCCTATTGATGAAAGTTCAGTAAATCACCAAATGACCAGTTCCAGTTCATGGACAAGATCGTCTGCCCCTGTCCGTACTGCAGTGTCAATGCCACAGCTTTTGTCGGAAACCTTCCAGCCGGGAAGGTTCAACTACTCAAGCATACCAGCCGGCAACAAATGCAGTATTTCATCACAGTTTGTGTTATTTCTGGAATTCCAAATGGTCAGTCTTTGCACCACAAGTTGGGTAAAGAAGGTGGACAAGATAGGAACCGCCTCTTTCCATAGTTTGGGCAATTATACTCCATTGATTTCTGACTTAAACACCTTGACATCACCAACTTTGTCAAACCACTCTGTCCCATTGGTCAGTTTCAGTAGGATGAGATGATGTAGTGAGTAAAAGTATACAAAAGCCGAAGAATTAAGTAATCCATTACTTTGCGTTTGTCCTTAGGACCACTGTATTTTGTCATATGACTGGTTGTGACAATAGGAATTGGCGAGTTCAAGTTCTCATTCTTTGTCAGTTCTTACCCATGCATGTGCTCTAGGAAGTAACAATTTTGTTGCAAGTCTAGTCAAGTAAGCTACAAACGTGAAAAGAATTATTAAGTGTTAGAGCACAAGTAGAATCTTTACAGAAGGTCCCCATAGGATTCAGACTATTCCGTTCATAACTTTGAATTAGGAAAGAAAAATGGTTTTGAGGCCTTTATGAAACACAGCTTGTGCACAATGAATTTGTGCTAAAATATGAATCTCACATTATTGAATACAATGCATTAGTTCTACAATTAGGCAGATTAATGATTTTCATCTACATCATGTAAGTATAAAGTACCCCTAAATTATTTTTGAACACATCAGTATTATTTATCAAACTTCATTCGTACATTTTTCATAAACGTGGTAACTTAACACACATTTGTCATGTTCGGAAATTAATGTCATATATTATTTTTTCAGGGTGAAATCATAAAGATAGAAAAAAGATCATGTCTATGCTCTATCAACAGTGAAATTGGGCATGGTGTTCGTGTACCCGGAAAACCCATGTTTGGAAACACCACACCAATTGTGATCGGTCAGAGTGGAATTCCACACTAGACTAACTCTCCGCCTGACTCGTAATCAGCCATGTTCACTTTCTCCATAAGCCGTGCACTGATCTTCAACAGAGAGCTGGACAGATCTAAAAAAAAAACACACATTCCAGAGAGACCAGTAGACGGTTCCCCAACACCACCCACAACATACAAGTACCTCACTCACATACTGCATGCCAGGCAATGTGTGTGACCACTACCCAAGACGGCACCCAATCAACCTGGTGAAACCTCCGACCCCACTCACTCTCTAACACAAGTTATTTGCTTATACTGTTCATTCTTTTCTGTGTTCTGGATTTAGTGAAATTGATGTTATTATACACATAAAAAACTATCTACCTATCTACTTACCTATTACAAGTAACAGGCATTTCAATGGTTAAGATGAGCTTACTGGGGGAAAAAGTGACATAAATCAAAATTCTACAGACAACATCATACAGCTTTTTAACCCAAATCACACTTGGATCTGCTAAAGGATCTTTGTGACCGGAAGAACTTGAATTTCAAGGTGCCAAGAGGCCATACTATTGGTAAAAACATGCTGTACAAATGATTCTTACATTAACAACAAAAAGATGGTGCAGGGACCACTTGTTATGTGAATGGTGCCCTCTCTCTTACGCCTCACACAAACACCATTGAAATACAAGTGACGGGAGAAGCCTGAGGAGGAGGCAAACACAATCCGTTTGTATGCTTCTTTCCTTACTTGTCTCGGTTTGGGTTTCGCGTTATTTGTTACCAGAATGGTGTTACCTCGCACGTGCTGGAAAATGTCTGACTTCGTTTATTTTATTTATTTTTATTTTCGGGGTTTGATTGAGCATGAACTTTTCCAAATTGCTCACAAAGCGCTGAACAACATTTTCGCGCAAAAACAATTAGGCTAGCAAAACTATAACAATAAAATTAAAGAGCATTAGAATAAAACAATAAAAGCAAAACTAAAACCACGTATTCCGCCTTAATTTCTCAACCCCCATTACCCAGTTGCAAGCAGAGTGACTTCCGAGGTCAAAAACATTTAATCAATTATGAGGAAGGCGCGGAAACAGCAAACTTCTGATTATTTAGTCGATAAGTCAGTGTAAATAGTAATTTTCCTATTTATTTTCTAAAAGATAACAATAAAAGGGGCCAACAGGAGGAAAATTGGTAGAATATTGCGGAAGCACTGGCTGTTGCTACTGAGAGATCCCGTCATCAAATGTAGCTTTTTCCCTCTTTGGGAATATTAAGGTGCAAAGCTCATGTGCTCCTAATTGCACAGAAGCCATCTTGATTTCACCAGTTTGGAGGCCAGATAAAATGGCTGTCGAAGAAGGACCGTGTAAATCAAACTTCACCTGCGTCACATGCTACCAATGAACGGGCTTCATTATGGGCCTATAGGATCATATTTCCTGGTACCAATGAAAATACTGTAGAGCTGACCAGAGAGTGGACAATTTATTTAGTATTCAAACACCATCCTCAAAGTCTGTACTCCTGATCGATCCACAAGGTGAAGTTTACCAGATAGTGCAGTACTTCCGAGACCCCAGCAGCTCTCACAGGACAGACCATGGACAATGCTTTGGTTCAATAAATGTTGCCTCGAAATTGTGAACCCAACAGGAAGATATCACTTGTGAACTGGCAACAGCCTGAAAGTGAACTTAATATTATACCATCCTAGCCTCCCCATCCCTACAGCCTTGCTTAGGCTCAAATGAGTTACTGAGAGCAAGCCTGTATCAATAAAATCACAGAGTTGTCCTTGGGCCAAGACAAGTAAGGAATCAATTTAATTTCCCCGAGCACTTTCATAGGTTCTGCACTCAAAGGTGAAATAATTTGATTATCAAGAGGATAAAATGAAATGGCTCAGCCATCCTCACCTATCAAACTTCATTGTCTAATTATGATTGACTATTAAAGGATTGGCTTAAACAAATGGACATTTCCACCCATCTCCCTGCTCTGGGCCCTTCATGTGCTATCCTAAAGGTGTACCAATCACCATCAGAAATCCTTTGTGCAGCCTACCTGTGCAGGTAATGGCATAGCCAGTTATCCATTTTCCTCATCTAACTGGCATATCAGCCATTTTCCAGCCCTTGCCTCTCACGGTCTATTGAACTATCCCTGATGATGGGGGAGGGGGAGGAGGGAATACTCCTTGAGGTTTCCAAATGACAGTTCATGTTTCATCCAATATTTAAAAAAACGAAAAACAACTAAAGCCTGCCTACAAAACGATGTTGATAAACTTTTTTTTACTTTACCGATCTGAGATGGTACAAATAAAATAATGGGAGAGTAGAATGAAAACACTTCTCTTATGGCAGGGAGGTGGCAGCAGTTTGCTGCGTGTTCCTCTTTTCCCCCACCCCCTAAAAAAAGTTTCATTGAGGGCATGGGGCAATGGAGGAGCAAGGGGAGGAGAGCGAGGGAGGTGAAATACAGCACACAAGGGAAGGAAACATAGGGGTTGTAGGGGAGAAGCACATGAGTGAGAAAGCAACATGGAGCGCTGGGAAGGCAGGAAACTTGGCAGGGGATAATCCTGGAAGAGATATCTTGCAACACGAGGGAACCAGCAACACGGAGCCCTGTGGTGGGTAGCTAGCCAGACGTGGTGAGAAGCACATGAGGGAGAGAGTGAGAGTAGAAAAACACAGGCACTCTCATGGAATCCTTAAGCAAAAAAGTAACAAATTCCCTAAAAATTAGCAGTGGAAGGATGGAAGTCAGCCTATGAGAGTGATGGTAAAGAGGCTATGCTCCAGGGGAAGGACTAAGACAAGATGGACAAACTGTGACAAGGAAAGCCATTGAATAAGAAGTCTGTAAATGAGAATGGCAAAAGAACTAGCCAGTGGTAAGCAATGGGTCGGCTTTAAGCCCATGGAAAGTTCTTTGTAAGCCCACAGTAGGTCTTTTGCAGCCAGACAGCTTGTGCTGACCGATCTATCTGCACTAGCATTTTAGGTCTGATAAATTAACTGATTTTGCTGTTGCAAATCCTGCGATAGATACATTTATAGGATTGGCTACTGCAATATCAGGAGGCCCAATGTTCTACAGCAGGGTTCTCCAAAGTCGGTCCTGGAGGGCCGGATCCATGCCAGATTTTCAGCATAGCCATGTTCAGATAAATGTAGTTATCTTAAAAATCTGGCATGGATCCAGATCTCCAGGACCGACTTTGGAGAACCCTGTTCTACAGGTACTTAGCGAGACAAACACGTCTACTGACTTACAGAGTGACTTTTAGCAACAAAATTCCAGGTCACAAAGAAGATGGGGCATGATAGGTGCTCCCACTCCCTTGTGATTCGGAATGTCATGTATCAACGGATTCTGACTGCAAGTGTAGCCATAAAACAGTGGGGATATACCAACATCCCTCTTGGGTGTTATCCAATTCACAAAGTGGAATCTGACCCCTGTATGCACTTCCTCTTTGAAAATAGTAGTGGGTGGTCTCGGTGAGCCCACACCGTGGTCCAGGGAGCAAATGTATGTTCCCCCCCAATTTTATCCAAATGAAATCGTTTCCACTGTAACATTTTGTTAAAATGCAGGGAATAACAAGGCCTAGATGGAGGTCTGCATGCCCATATATACCTCCATCCCTTCATTCCTAGGAAGTTGCAAAATGGTTCTTGCCTGATAAATATTAATAAGGTCCAAGGTTTTATGACCTTGTGTGAGCATGGATTCTGGTAACGCAACTGATTCGTACATCTCTCACATTTCAAACTGAATCTCAGGCCACAAACAAATCAGCTTTCTCAACAAAATAACTAATTTGTGACCTAGGCTTAGTACAACAGTCACTTTCTTTCATTGAAATGCTGTTCTCACTAGTTCTGTGTCCACCTATGCAGTGGCGGCTTATGGCATTCATTAGTGGTGAGGCAGAGGGAATACAAAGAAAATTGACCATAATTAAAATAAATAAATTTGCACTTATCTGCCACTCCGATGAATGCCGCCTCGCTCCTTTCTGACGATCGTCGACTCCAGCTACACACTGCCCAAGCTCCCAGGTGCCAATCCCAGCGCTTCTTTCATGCAGGGAATATTATTCCCAGCATGGCAGAAGTTCAGGGATTGGTCTGAGTGTCCTGGTTTGTCTTCAGACAGTAACTGGGAGTCTCTGGCATTTCTCCAACCCGGCTATGCAACATAGCCTGGTTAGAGAAACCCAAGTGCGCATGGCGGTTTAGCCGGCGTACGACATCCGGCCAAACCGTCATGCGCACTTAAAAGTGTCAACCACCACTCCCTCTGCCATGCCTGTCACAGGGGATTGCCTGGCCCAACCCCGCTGAAGACTTGCATCGGCGGCAATCGGGCAGGCAAAAATAAAATGAAAAGAAAATGCTTTTATTATCATTTTGTTTCTCATTTTTAGCATGGGGGCGGCACTCCTCCGTCACTACGGAGGAGCCACCCCTGCACCTTTGCATCTGTTGTAAAGCTCCACTCTGCAAAGTGGAGGAAGTCAAACTGCATACGCTCTGGTCTTTAGAGAGAATAGCATCCTGCTGAGTTATCGCACTGAGCTCCGAAGCACACTTAGCAGTGATCTGCCACTGCAGCTGAGTCACAGCTGATTTCACCAACCCAATGTGGTATGAAGCTGCAAATTCACAAAAAGGGTACAAATGTCCAAATTCAACAATGCAATTTTTCAATGCACCACAGGATGCCGCGTGGTACTTTTATTGGATGCTTCAATTATTCGAGGCCTGCACTGCAGGGGTGGGCTGTGCAAAGTGAACCTTACTCTTCTTATGCATTGTACAGCATACTGTAAGGAAAGGCTGTAGATAGAGATGTTGACTCTCACTGTGAATGAAAAATAAAAAACAATAAATAAATGTGCATAATTACAACTGACTGCCTTTCTGTGTAGGCATAGACCAGCAGTGCAATTGTGTCAATAAACGTGTTAGATTTGCGTGGTTAGAGAAGTGGCTTTAATTTACACCTCTTTGAGCGAGGGTTTTGCAAATGTCCAGAACATATGTGTACAAGGTCTACCAGGCTCTCTCTGACCTGCTCCTCACTCACTCAACTCTTTCAAAGATGGGCTCCTTGAAATCCTCCCTGTGTATAAAGGCGGCGTGTTATTCTCTGTCCAGGCTGCGTGGCATTTGTATCTGCTCCCTTATGCCACTAGGTGCAAATGCCATTTTACTGGATGTTTTTAAAATAGGAGGTGGCCGTCAGCTTGCTATAACATGGGTGCCGCAATGTCCCAGCCTCAGTTCAGAAATACTCCGTCAACGGCCATTTCCTGGGTGCTCATTGGTTTAAACATTGAAGCTCAATGCATGCTGACTTGCACAGGAAACGAAATTGAGCTCGGATTTACAAAAGTTCTAAAAACACTGATTTCAGTAATACTAAATTTAATTTGGCTAGTACTAATCGGATTGGGCTGGTCCTTTGAGTTCTAGGGTGGTACGGTGTCTTTCGGAGTGGAACGGTGTTCTTGTGAGCGCTGTGTATTGACATTTGGACCCTTGCACCCTAAGAAAACCTAGTGGGGATGTTTGTGATGCGATTTCCACAAACTGGCAATCATATGTAGTCAACAAGATGACATAAAGAGTTGACATTAGCCACTGACAACTGCTGTGATCTTCAGGTCACGCGATTAAATCATGGTCAATTTAACTCTACCTCCCACCTTTCGAAGGTTGGTTCATTGAGTACCATTAAATGGCCATAGTATCACTTGTTATTTACAATGGTCAGAAAGGATGTATGATGTTCTATGCAAAAAGCAAATGGTGATATTAACACTAGGAAAGTTTGCATCCACCTGCTGTTTCACAAAGCCCTTGTGATGTGGCTGTTTCCTGGTAGCCGGTGTAACACCATCTTCTGGTCTCATTGCGGTGTGCATTTTAGATTCAGTAGTTTCAGTCATATTCTGGCACTAGCTTGTGATCGTTATGAATTTAAATAGCTATCTTTAAAATCCATCCTCATATAAGACTTCACATAAGGCCTCCTGTCTCATGCAGGCATTCGAACCATATCAGCAGCCACCCAGTCTGCTAGGATTGTGGGAAGACGCAAGTACTTATTCTCTGCAGCTAGTTGCAGGTTCTTCACTTAGGGACTCATTTTAGGGACCGAGGGCCATATCATATAAAGCGAGCACTGAGAACACAATAACATACACAAAGCAACATAAAACAATTGAAACATAACAGGTCACAACACTACAGAACATTCAAAACGGATCACAACACATCATCACTTTGCGATAATACATCACAAAAGCACAGATATCCAAAAACCAACAGAACACACCACCACCACAACAAAATGTTACACAGCACAAATATATTAACATTCTTGTGACATGTTACTGCTTTAATGTACCATCAGGGACATGAAATAACACCAGTCAGAAATATTTGTGATCGGCCTCGAGACTAATTTTCCATCATCAGATTTGGCCCAGAGTAAGAGCGAGGAATGCAGAAAAGTGACAAAGAATGAAGAAGAGAAAGATAGGGAAATAGCAACATTGCAGAAAGCAGAGTTGAAAAAGAAGCACCGGGAGTGAGACAAGAAGACAGGAAGTTTAGTTGGTGGAAAAAAAGGTATGAGTCGAATAAAGATTTGGCAGTCTTGGAATTTGGCAAGACTTTGGGGGCGCACACCTGTCTGTTTTTATTTTGTTTACTAAGCCAGCGCAGGGTGAGCCGCTCACCCGATTATCACTTGTGCATCCTATCTTCTACTTTTACTGCATTCATCATAAGCCGATGCCGTTCTTATGTTCAGGGTCTGTACGTTTTTGCAGGGTCGGTGCTTGTTCCATCAACTGCACTTTATTGGTTTGTCTAGTTAAATAGTTCATCTTTAGTCAATCTATCGGTTAAGGTACTAGCTATTTTACTATGGGAGTAAACTTCGAAAAAATAAATATTACCTATTGTTTTTTGTTTCCCACTACCACCCTCGTTTCTGGTTACTGAGTAGGAGAAGAGCAGTATGCTGCTTTTGACGGATTACGTTTCACTGAAAGCAGAGGGCTTTGAGGCGGCCGTGTAGGAAAGCCAAGAAGACAAGAGCAACGAGGGGAAGCTGACCCAATGGCGGGGCCGCTCCATCTGCCTTTACCTCACCTGGGCATGACCTGAGATATCTCCCAGGGCCTTCTAATAATAACAGCCACTTAAAGCATGTCAGGCAAGTGTCGCTGGAGAGGGCCTGGCTGTGTTTTGGAATCAATTACAATAAATGAGAAGGCCTCAGTTCGGGCCTGTCCCGCCGTGGAAGGCTAGACAGGGCCGGGCAGGAAGGCGGGCGTGGAATGGTGTTAAGTGCCCAAGAACCGGCAGTGTCCAGTTACCCCTCCATCACATCCTACGCACTTTGTCGTTTTTCTGTTTCTCTAAATGAAGGCCCAGTGTTGGCAATACATATTTTTGCTCGCAGTGGAAGGGGAGAGGCGGGGCGCGGGGGAGGGGAGAAAGGAGGAGGGAGAGAAATTGTACCTGAGGAAATCATTCCACATTCTCTGCCTCTAATGAGTTTGTCTCCTACCTGAGCCCGCCACCGTCTTAAACGGCGCGCGTTCCCCGCCGCTCTCTCCGGGGCTGGCAAGAGCAGAATTGATCTCAGCGTGAGAAGCACAGCGGCGCTTTTACTGGGGCCGTTCTGTCAGAACAAGGTCAGAGCGAGGTTCCATCAGCAAGAAGAGCACTTTATAAACAAATTACCCGGCAAAGTCATAAAGCAGTTACATGAATAACATTTTCAGGTGCCTTAACATGATATGCAACTAAATAACTTCACAATTTTTTTTATTGAAAGCCAGTGTGGTCCCACTTCGTTCACACGCCAAGTAAATGTGTTGAAGGCTGATAGCCCAGTCACTTTTCATCAAACTTGCTAGTGTGTGTGTGTTTTTTTGGTCAGGTGAACTTTTTATGGTGTCTGATACCGTTAACCATATTCCGTACACTTCTGTTAATTAGCAATTTTCGTGGAATTAATACAAATTAGAGGACTTTCCTAGAGACAGGATTCTGAATCAATTAACAATTGAGGCGTATCCCATGTTTGAATCACTCATATGGTCCTACCCTCTGCCTGACGTGATTGTCGCTTCTCCCCTGATCAGGCTTCTATGAGCTATTTTAAACTCAATTAACTGAAGGGCCAGGGGATCCCAGGTGCTCTCTAAATGTGGAATTATCACTGCAAAAATATACCCTGTGCAATGGCAGCGGCGTATCCCCATCTATAAGATTCAGGGGGTGTGAATCTCAAAATATTCCAACTAACAAAGGGAGGTCATCGGGGTGGTGGGGTGACCTAGGAGTCTGGACCCATGAGAGGTCAGAAACTTGTTGGTGGAGTTTGATTTTTACTTTTTAATTCGTCATGACATGACTTTTTATCCCCAAAATATTTTTTTTAATTCGCACTGTCTAACCATTATTAGGCCCCAAATTGGCTTCAGATTTTGTTAGTGGAATAACCCAAAACGGTCTCGAGAGGGTTAAACTCTGTTGGCGTACCACTCAGTGAAGGTAGGGTCTGTGATTGAAACGTTGTCCAGTTTGCTTTTAGCTCCCAGTCTAGTTCTGTAGCATTAGGCATAAAAATACCAGCAGGATTATTGTGGTCTTTTGTCCTGCTGTCCCACTCACACTCCACCACAAAAAAAAGAAAAAAACACAAAAAAAGAGAACCAATGATTTTTACATTGTGCTCCTTCAATGCATAATATATTGATGTTGTGTTCCCAATACAAAAAAGCCAAATTAATATGCACCCATTACAGGATAGCTTGCATTTACTTCTGCATACTTGTGTGGTAGAACTTCGTACAATTATGCAGTAGTAAACCCCATACACAGATAGAGCGGAGGGAGTGGATCATGATTTGCCTTCAGAGTTTGTGAATGCCCACCAAATTGCGGGTGTGTGGGAACTGACAAAATCAACTGTGAACTTTTCCCACCTTGTAAACTGTTGCAGATTTGCTCAAGCAAAGCACTGGATGAAATCCCTTATAAGGGTGGGAATGGGAAAGGATCACCTTACATTTTCATGGAGGTGAAGGAGTTTCTCCATGGAGAAAAATATTTTCCACCACGGAGTAAAAAAGACCAACTGCAAAGTGACCTTTCCCACTGGGACAATGCACGATGTGTACAATCTGCATTCTGTAAACAGTAACATCGAAAAATGTTCCATGACCACAATGTCAAATAGCATTCCCTGTAGTATGCCTGTACACTTGTTACTGGCACACCTTCCCAAGCCTACTACTGCTAGTGTTTGTGAATTCCAGAAAGTACTAAATCTGCACCAGTTCTTAGGAGCACTAACAGGGCGGCAAATATACTACTTTCTTTTTACGTCAGTCACTATATATATCTCTCTATAAGTTCCTCACCGCCGGCGGGCCATGCCTAGTCCAGTCATGTGACGCACGCACACACACACCCTCGACAACATGCTGTCCTGCGGCTTGTGCTAAACAGTTTTCTGCAACAGGGGAGATGAACTGAGTCACAGGTGACAACATTGGGAAATCCTCACCTGAATTCTCAATGGGAGGATAGAGGTAGTGGCTACCTGACACCAGAAAGCCTGGGATGGATCTGGAGCAGCAATAAACTGGTTTTGGTGTACATACTCACTCTGCATTGATTCTGACAAGTTTAGAAGAAGATGTCCGAGGAGACACTATGGTGCCGATTCCGATCCTAGAAAAACCGGGTACGAATCTTCGGACGGAGCGTTTTCTCCGTCCGACTCGTACCCGGGAAAAATACCTTACAAACATGCAAGTACGATTCGTACGGAAACACCATTTCCATACGAATCGTAAAAAACACCGACCGGCAAAAAAACACACACAAATAGGATCCGGGACACCGCGTACGCGACATTCGCACGGAGTCAGGCAGCGTTTTACGGATCAGCAAGTACGATTCGTACCCACAGCACTTCGCACGGCCAAATTTTTACGGGACCCAAAAAGTGCCGGAAAAGCTAAGTACGCCGCGATGCACGACGAAAAGGGGGCCAGGTACGCACCGTACCCCCTTACCTACACATCTGCACCGTACCCCAGCATCCCCCCCATGTATGCACCATACCCACACCCCCATAGGTACGGAGCGTACCCACACCCCTGTAGGTACGGTGTATACCCACACCCCACCCCCGTAGGTACGGAGCGTACCCACACCCCCGTAGGTACGGTGCATACCCACACCCCCATAGGTACGGTGTGTACCCACACCACACCCCCGTAGGTACGGTGCATACCCACACCCCCGTAGGTACGGTGCGTACCCACACCCCCGTAGGTACGGTGCGTACCCACACCCCACCCCCGTAGGTACAGAGCGTACCCACACCCCCGTAGGTACGGTGCGTACCCACACCCCCGTAGGTACGGTGCGTACCCACACCCCACCCCCGTAGGTACGGTGTGTACCCACACCCCCGTAGGTACGGTGCGGACCCCCAGCGCAGCACCGTACCTACGGGGGTGTGGGTACGCACCATACCTACGGGGGTGTGGATACGCTCCGTACCTATGGGGGTGGGGGTACGCTCCATACCTATGGGGGTACGCTCCGTACCTACGGGGGTGGGGGTACGCTCCATACCTACGGGGGTGTGGGTACGCACCGTACCTACGGGGGTGTGGGTACGCACCATACCTACGGGGGTGGGGTGTGGGTACGCACCGTACCTACGGGGGTGGGGGTACGCACCGTACCTACGGGGGTGGGGTGTGGGTACGTTCCGTACCTACGGGGGTGGGGGTACACACCGTACCTACAGGGGTGGGGGTACGGCGCGGACATGGGGAGGGCTGGGGGTACAGCGCGGACATGGGGGGGTGGGTTGGGGGGGTGTTCGACGCATATGCGGGCACATGTTTGGACGTCTCCATGGTTGACATGGGAGTTCGCTCCGTACGGTGTTTTTTCCATACGGTTGTGCATTCGGACGGACGGGACGGATCGTACTTGCGCGCTTGGACTTCAGTTTGCCGATTCGTATGTAAAACTGTCCGGGGACGTGTCGGACACTTTTTCCGACCCGAGGACGCGTCGGGGAATTTTCCCAATGCGATTTGTATGGATTTTTTTACATACGAATCGTACTTGCCAGTTTGTACGGGACTTGTACAATTCATACGTAAAAAAATCCGGATACGATTCGTACGTGGAATTTTTTTAACGGATCGGATTCGACCCCTGAGTGTTTGAGCCCCTGAAGCCCTCCGGCCTGCCTTGGGGAAACAGCAGCAGGCCCCTGAGGAGCTGGGAGACATGGCTGGAGTACCACAGGTAACGCAAATGCAAGGCTCCCTTTGATTCCCTTTTATTCCCTTCGATTCAGTTTGATGTACTTCCTGAGCTATTGTGTATGCTGAGAAATAAGGCAAGGGTCAATTC
Source organism: Triturus cristatus (assembly GCF_964204655.1). Taxonomy (NCBI): domain Eukaryota; kingdom Metazoa; phylum Chordata; class Amphibia; order Caudata; family Salamandridae; genus Triturus; species Triturus cristatus. Next base: position 326,393,251 of record NC_140580.1, read on the forward strand.
AGTGAGCTCTCTGCAGAAACGTTTGGACTGTCGGATTAAGGAAAAGTCCAAGAGATTGGCAACCAAAAAAGGTACTTTTTCAACCCCGCCCAAAGGCAAATTGAACCTTTCTAAAAGAAAAGAAGAAAACCGCCTTAAAGTGGAAGTTGAATTCAACCACATGGAAACATTAGAAACCTACTCTTCTCCTCTAGGCATGAGCTACCTGAACCCTCCTTGATTAGCCAGGACTTAGCATCCTTGACCATAAAGAATTCGAGAACTATCCCAAAAGGTGGGCTTTCACAGAGTAAGGAAACTAATAAATGGCTGGCCCTTCAGAGCCAAATTCGAGATAGCTGCCCCTAAGAGAAGTAATGGAATGGAGCATGGAAGGGGAAGGCATGAAGACGGTCCAAGACAAAGGCTTAAAAAAATATATTTGGGATGGGATCACTGACGAATTATCGAGAAGAAGAATATCGAATTGCCAAAATATCGAAAGAAAAATATAGAATGCCAAAATATCGAAGCCCTATCTCCAAACAGGTAAGTACAAAAATATAGAATCCAAAATATCGTTGTAAAAAATATAGTTAGTCACAATATCGAATTATTTTAAATGTCTTAAAATTAATGTAAAATTAATGAAATAAAACATATAATTAACTGAAACATACTTAAAAATACTTAAATTACTTTAAAATTAATAAATAATTAATGTAAGTAAAAAATAATAATAATACATATATATTAACGTAATATTAATGAAAAAAATGCAATATTTTTTGCGTAGGATAGCGGGCGGGTAAAATGTACTATTACCACTCCAGTAAGTGCAATAGTAGGGAAAACGTTGGATAGCGGGAGGGTAAAAATTACTATTCCCACTCCAGAGAGTGCAACAGTAGGGAAAGCGTTGGATAGCGGGAGGGTACAAATTAGTATTCCCACTCCAGACAGTGCAATAATAGGGAAAGCATTGGATAGCGTAGGGGTAAAAATTAATATTCACACTCCAGAGAGTGCAACAGTAGGGAAAGCGTTGGATAGCGGGAGGGTAAAATGTACTATTCCCACTCCAGTGAGTTCAACAGTAGGGAAAGCATTGGATAGCGTAGGGGTAAAAATTTCTATTCCCACTCCAAAGAGTGCAACAGTAGAGAAAGCGTTGGATAGAGTAGGGCTAAAAATTACTATTCCCACTCCAGAGAGTGCAACAGTAGGGAAAGCATTAGATAGCGTAGGGGTAAAAATTACTATTTCCACTTCAGAGAGTGCAACAGTAGGGAAAGCGTTGGATAGCGGGAGGGCAAAATGTACTATTCCCACTCCAGTGAGTGCATCAGTAGGGAATACGTCAGATGGCGTAGGTGTAAAAATTACTATTCCCACTCCAAAGAGTGCAACAGTAGGGAAAGCGTTGGATAGCGTAGGGGTAAAAATTACTATTCCCACTCCAGAGAGTGCAACAGTAGGGAAAGCGTTGGATAGCATAGGGGTAAAAATTACTATTCCCACTCCAGTGAGTGCAATAGTAGGGAAAATAATAATTTAATATTTTATTAAAAACAAATACATTATTGATACCAAATAAAAATATTAAGATTAATTACCAAGCACACAATATTTAATAATTAATTTATTATAAATACCAATGTTCTTTTTAATTAATAACCTATTAATAATTAATTACCAACCAATTAATTTTCAATGCCAAAAATTAATAAATAAAATTATTACCAATTAATAATTAATTAAGAATACATTAATTACCAATATACAAAAATTATTTCAATAATTAATTATTTACAATTACATTAATTCCCACCATATTCCCCTATAAACCCACAACCCGCTACAAATAATAAATTAATACAATTAACATAATTATCAATTAAACAATTAATACTAATTAATTACCAATTAATACAAATTATTTGCCAATTAATAATTAATCAACAACCAATTAATTTTCAATACCAATAATAATTACCTAATAACAATTAAATTACTTCCCACCCTATTCCCCTATAAACCCACAACCCGCTACAGAAGTAAAACGCAAAATTAAATTAAAAATAATTAATAATTCCTAAAAATTATTATTTAATGTACTATAATTAAATTACTTCCCACCCTAATCCCCTATAAACCCACAACCCTCTACGGAATTAAATTACACAAAAATTAAATAACATAAAATTCATTACTTTAAAAATATTCAAACATACATTCCAAAATTTATACATACTTTTAACACATATACTAACACTTAAAACACTATAAAAAAATGCGATATTTTTAACAACTATATTATGACTGTCGATATTACTTACTTCTATATTATTTAAATCGATATTTTATTTCTTACCTGATTTTCGATATTCTTCAACAATATATTTTGGCAATTCGATATTCTGTCCATTCTATATTAAAAACTCGATATTCTGTCCTGTCGATATTTTGAATTCAATATTATGTCTGTTTACCTTGGGATGTATTGGGGGCAACAGGGTCCGCCCAAAATGAAAAGTATACATCTTTTCCGATTGCAACAACTTCAATACTTGCCATTCCTCAGCAAAACAAAAAATTGTCTGGTGTAGAAAAGGTTTTCCATGTCTTTAATAAGCCAGACAAAGCTGTAATCGTTACCAATTCTGTCAGCTATCCTGGGGTGAATACACTGACTGAAGAAGGCAACAGCTCAGTGTTTGGAGTTCAAAAAGCTAATCAGTTAAAAGATCATTGTCTGTCTCATACACCTTTAAACCTGGAAAGTGCAGCAATCAGTTTTGACTAAGAAACAGTGGTGGAAGGTAATCCCCTTCGTAGAATTTTTCCTCATTGTTGCAGCTGGTTAAAGATGGTATTGAGAACCGCACAGAGGATACTGACTGTTTTTTACTATCTTGGCTGAAGTACAGGTGGATAAAGCCTGCCAAAACACTCCAGTGCATGCTTTGGGTATCCGTATGGTAGGAATTGAAAAGAGAATTGAGACCTTGGGAGCACAATTGGAAGAATGACTGTTAGAATCTTGGATCTTGAAGATATCCAAAGCTCAATGTCTAAAAAGAGCTCCATTCTACAAAAAGAACTTGCATCCGTGAAGCAACAGCTGGAAGACCAAGAAAATCACTTGAGGAGGTCTAACCTTAGATTTGTCGGTATACCTGAAAGGAAGGAGGGAAAAGCAGGGACGGCAATTGAATACATGGATGATTTGATTTGTACTAATTTCTTGATAGGAAATACAAAGGACCTGACAAAAACTCGTACACATCGAATAACGTTTCAAGGGAATCCGGATATATCCTGCCTCGTACTATGTTGGTGAATTTTGGGGACTATAGAATTCAGGAAAGGCTATTGAATAGTGCTATAAAAAACAGGTATTAAAATCAGAGAGGGGTTTGCAAATCAGGTTTTCCTTGACATGTCATACGAGACTACAAAGTGACTACAGTAAATTTGTTTTGGCAAATGCTATCTTTATTTCAAGCTGCTGGTGGCTGAGCAAGGATTTTACAACTGGCCAGACATAGAACTTTGTTATGGAAGAATTTAAAGTGTTAAGGTCTTAAGGGTGAATTTGAGGTGACTCAGTACAAAATTACTTGCATAAAATTCAGATCAAGAAAAAAGAATGGGTTATTAGTTCAATTTGTTTGTTGAAACTATACGTCTTAAAGAAAAAGGAATTATAGTGTTTGCCTGGCTTTGTATATAGATGGGGGGGGGCAGTCAGGTCCATCAGGGTCCAGAGCAAGATGCAAGCAGTGCACCGTATGCAGGGAAGGGGTGAGGTCGTGACAGGGCGACATGGTCGCGACACAGTGGGTTGGGGCCCAGGTGAGTGGGTGGGTGAGGGTTTGAAGGTAGTAGTGAGTGAATGGCATAGACTTGTAGGTTTGAGGAAGTATGGGGCTCTGTTAATTCTGAAGATGGAGTTTTGTGAGTATTTACAGTGAGAAAAAAAGGTATTTTGCATCGATAGGTCAATCCAAATCAATCATGGATGGGGCAGACAGTGGGCATTTGCTGCAGTTTTTGATCTTAGTGATTAAATATGTCCAGTGGGGCCCCAAGCTGGATTGTAGTGTAGTTCCTGTAAATGTTAGCAGCATAAACCGTCCTTGGAATCACCAGGCAGTTATGGACTGGCTTGTAGAACACAAGGACTCTGTGGTCTCACTTCAGGAGTCTCATAGGAAATCAAGAATTTCATCCGTTAATTGGTTTTCTTTCCAATTATCATGCTATTCGTTGGCATCAGCCTCTCTTAGAGGTTTGGCAGTTCTTGTCAGCCGGAGGTTCGAGGTTCCAGTGTGGCAGGTGGCATCTGATAGATTGGCGGTGGCAAAAGTCCACATCAATGGTAGGGGTGGGGGGTAAACTCTGCTCCTCTGACTGAGTTTGCACAGTGTTGCTCAATACGCACTCCACTTGGAGTGCTGAGTTAGGCAAAAAACTCTGTAAAGTGTGGCATGGTGGAGTTCACCGGGGCCCACCCTATTGTGACGCTGCTTCTAGGTTTGATTATGTGCCTGACCTTCTTTGGATGCAACTGTTGCCATGTGTCACTGCTCTCCTACTACCCTGTGCTGTTCAGGTGTGCTGTTTTCCAACAATGACTTCATTCCTCTGGGTGGAAAGGCTAGGGTATGAAATTGGAATTAGGAGGATACGGAAAAGGTGGGAGGCGAAAAGCATATAGTTCTGAGTAATATAGGATTGACACATCAGTGCGCAGTCTTACATTCTTTGACTTTGCAAGCTAGGTAGACTAAAAGTCAGGTGCGGGCGCCACACTAGGTCTCAGTGAGTCAATTAAGGGCTGGCTTTTGGTGGGGACAGTTGTGCTCCGTTTAGTTGGGGAAGGCGGCAATATTGTGTGTTGGTAATGGAATTTAAGCAATCTTAGCAACCAGAACACAGAAAGGAGGACGGTGCAACACATAAAAAGCTGTTACAGCATCACAACCACAAATTGTATGTGGCTGATCGACTCGGGAACCTGCTCTGTATCTGAGGGGACCCCCACAGCAGGTAGGCAGAGCGCTGAACTGTGTGATTCAGCTGCTATGCTATACCGACATCTACAACGCAAGGTGGCAGCTGGCCGGGGACATGGGGCCAGATGTATCAAGCAGTTTGACCCATTCTGTATCTATGGGAAAATGTGTTTATACATCTGGCCCATGGTCTTCAAGGAGGAAGAGACTGCTGCCCTCGGCCGCAGGTGGGGTGAGACTCCTACCTTGCCACAGGAGCAAGGACATCCTCTAGTAACCTTCGCAGGTCATGTGGAATTGGATCCTGTTGCGGAGGAAAGTGGGATACCTTCTGGCTAGAAGGAGACACTGATCTATTATCATTATTAGCTTCGGGTCAGAATTCCACTGCTCTGTGGAACTCCGCAGAATCGCATAGAGTTTTTAGATAACGCCCAAGAATTGGAACTCCGTGAGCTCTGCCCACCCCTAATCAATGGTAAGAGATATTCCCTAGTTCCTTTTCATGGCTCAACCCTAGATGATCCTCAGCCTTTATATGAATTGTCTCTTCAGTTGGCCAATCACTCAAATAAAATGACAATAGGAGGTGATTTGAATTTTGCTAAAAAAACAGATGTTGATATAAATAGGGGAGTTTTCCCTCAGCACACACCTAAACTGGCAAGGGCAATGCAGAGAGTTAAGGAGTATTGTTTGATCCTTGGCGAGATGTCAATCCAATAGAAAGGCGGTATACTTTCTTCTCCTCTCATTATTGCTCAGGCTCAAGGATAGACTACTTTCTCACTTCTAAGAAATTCCAATTGTGCCTCTTCATTTATATCCAATTCTCTATCAGACCACAGTGCTATTAGTTTAGATGTGCGCTTCTCCAACAATACTGCCCTGCCCAGACGCTGATGATTAAATAGAACATTACTCACTGAAGAATCTTTCATCAAACAAATGATGGCATGGGATAATTAGTTTTTTAGGAAAATCAACACTGTTCTTCTTTAGAAAACATCTGGGAAGCATTTATGGCAACTATGAGAGGTGGTATTATCGCTTTTCAAACCCATTCTAATAATTTACCAAAAATTTAATATAGGGAGTTGTCTGAGGAGCTCCATCTGGCTGAGGTGAATCTTTCCCATTAAACTAGCCCTATACATTTTAAGGAGAGCGAGTTAGCACATCAAAAGCTACTGCGGTTTTTGATGGCGCTTGGCTTGTGACTGAAACTTGACATCCCCCAGCTCACAGGCCATTCCAGAGGCATGTGGTGATCTCTTCAGCCCTCCTAGCGCAGACACAGCACCGTTTGGTGCATGGTCCTGCCACAGCTCTAACTCTGGAATGAACTTCAACGGAATTGTACCGCTCTGCCCAGGGAATGGCTTAACATCACCAGATCCAGCTTGCTCCAATCCGGATCATCAACATGATTCGCACACAGACCTCACGATCCAGGTTGCTTCACAGTACGGCCTTCTTGGCGCACCTCTATCTTCTTAAAGCTTCCTCAATGATGCTGTCCCAAACCAAGGACCCAATCATGGACTAGAACATTCTGCTTACAACTTGTGAATCCCTCTCTACAAAATACAGACATGTGGTCCTCCCTGCTTGGCATCATACAATCCATGGTAAACGCCATTAAGCATACACAACCCTCAGCGGCCCTTATAGAATGCCTCACAAAAGTCTCAGAGGTCTTGTCCATGCTCCCCAATCCTGAATAAACTGTCCTATCTGCCTCAAACCATGGAAGCCCTACTTCAGGACCTCAGGTCACAGTACTGTCCATCCAATCCTGCTACAAGTGGGAATGAGTGGAAAATGTTAGCTCACCATGCAGTCTCACCCCAACAAAATGGTGAAGTGCTTCAAGGTTTGCACATGGTTACTAGCAATATTGAGGCAAAGGGCCCTGGGGCAAACACGTACCTGTTCCTCCAGATAGAGGAAACATGTGCCCAACAAGGCTATTTATACCTCCGAGATTGGAGAGTGTATTATTTTGCCGCCCATTTAATAAATAGCACTAGGTACGTTTATTTGGCTGAATGCAAGACTTTTGATAATTCCTGTCTTTTGGTCCTGTGCGAAAGAGGTTGATTTCGCTTAGATCTAATCTCCCCCAAGAAAAGAAACCAACAAAGATAAGATATTGTACACTTTATAACTGTATGTATTAAGACTTTTATTTGTCTCTCATTTGTTATGTAGTTGGTTATTGCAGCTTGCTGGTTTAATCATATATTTTGCACTTTCAAAACGGCACAGTTGGCTCTTTAGATACTATGCTTCATCAATTGTGGGCCAGATTTGCTAACATTTTGCATCATGTTTACACCACTTTAGTGGTGCATCCATGACGCAAAATGCTGGTAAATATTGACAAAGCCACGCAAGGGGCAATTTTCGCCGCCTTCCGTGTCTATGTAAAAAAATGCAACTTGCTTTGCTTTTCATTCTGGGAGGCTTTCCATGGGTGGAACATGGGCGTCCCCATGCACCCGCCCATGGATTTCATGCAATTCCCTGATTTACAAAGGTTTGTAAACCTGGGCTTGAGTGAAATCACTATGCCTTTCAGAGGATGGCATAATGAGGATAAATATCTGTTTTTCTCCTCTTTCTATGGGTGCTGCACACATAGAAGGAGAAAAAAGCCTCGAGGGATTGTTTTTGGCGAGGAAGGTATCCCTTCCTGCACCAAAACAATTCTCCTTGTAATACAGGCACCCTTGCGCAGCGGTGCAAGGGGGCCTGCATTGGTGCTAGGGTGCCTGAAGTGCGCCAGTGACAAATGTACAATTTAAAGTATGAAAGGCATCTGTGCAGAGGATTAGGAGAAAAATCAACAGCAACTTTGCAGACCCAATTTGGGAGCCCACCCACAACTATCAAGTCAAGAATGCACTTCTTAGAGAAGGGAGTCCACAAAGTAACAATTGGAATGGAGCAAAAAGCAGTTGTGCAACTGTGGACTATGAACTTATGAACCAGCAGGGTTCTCGATGTGTTCTCAAAGTAGATTATTTTTATGGCGTGTTTTAAAAAAAAAACTTTTAAATTACTTTGAGTAATTAACGATTCTGAAATTGCAGGGTTCTTGCCCGCGCCCTGCGCTCACACTCGGGCGATTCGGTGGCAAAGTAAAATGGCATTACCATGCCATTTTATTTATTTGTCTTTGCCTGCTGTGCACGCAACAGGCGGGGTGATGTTCCTCCGTCCTTTAGGAGGAACCGCCCCTGGTTATTTTGAAAGTGACTAAAGTGTGTTCAGTTTGTGTTGACTTGGCTAAAGGAATTTGTTTAGTCACTCAGAACATGCACCAAGAAGACAGAAGTTTTACACAATTCTTCATAGAAATATTAAATCGGGGGGGGTCTATTATATTGCAGAGGGTCTCTCGATTACTACTGTTTTTCTAAATTCTTCTCTCTATGGCAGAAAACATGACTTGTGAGCAGAAAATCCACTTTAAGAAATGTATACAGGGGTGGTGATCTGGGTTGGCATGTTGAGGCATATTAGATACAAAAATACCCCAGAAAATACCAAGCCATACATTATTCCATGATACAGACACGAAATAAAAAATAAAAAAAATGTTATTTATTTCTACTACGGATCAGTGGGGGCGAGGTGGGGTCAAAATGGTGGTTCTCAAGGATCGCCCCCCCCCCCTCCCCCCCCCCAACCTGGAATCGCACTGAGTGGCACAATATAGAGGAAAAGAATGACTGCCCTTTTTTTTTTTGCTGCTTGTGACAGAAGAATAGCTGACTGATTTGATTTATTTTTCTGCTGAAAACCAATCATGCTCCATGATTCTCTGCGATAACAGCAGCTTGAACAGCAGGTTGTTCGAGTCTACAATTTGACCTGCGAGCCCGGCCTGTTAACGGAACACAAACGCATTTCCTACAACAACAGGAGTGCGTTTAACGTGATACATGATTTAAGGTGTTATAAAAGCCCCCGCTTGTGTTCATTGCACGCACATCGGTGTAACAGCGCTGACGGGGGTTCACCGGTGAGTTTCCGAAAAGGACTACAGTATAAAACTATTTAATTTTCAGAATAAGCTTTCTCCTGAGCATAGTTTCTGGAGGAGTGGGGGTGGTGGCACAGAATCTACCCCCAAAGGGTGGATTAGTCTCTTTAGGGAAACATATTGATGAGCCCCCTGGCACACATGAACTATTGCATGCACCCACAGGTTGGTTCAGATAATCTATATTTGGCACCGTTTCTTAGGTCCCTGTGGAAGAGGCACTGCACTCTTGGACATTGTGCCATTTTCAAGTCCTTGCAAGTGTGAGCTGGCATCCATAGTCACGCTTGCATAGTTTCAATGTTCTGAGGCGACCACTGATGTAGACACTGTTGAAACATTAGTAGTAGTGCTTAGTCTTTCTTCTTTAGCGATATGGAATAAACATGGCGGTCTCCAGCCTATCTCAAAACTGTTAACAGATAGTTTTCAACCCTATATCTACAATGACACTGTTGTTGGGACATTGACAAATAGACAAACAAAGTTTGAACTACTCTGCAGTCCTCTAAGGGGCTAGAAAAAAAAGAATAGAAATGGCCTTCAAAAGCGTACTTTCCCCTGTGGTGATTTAGTAATGTAAAAGCTTGGAGGACCCCTAACCCCATATGAATTATCCAGTCGATTAATTTGAGGGATGTCTCAACAATTTGGCTAGCTGATACCTAGAAGAATCTTCTCATTATATGTGCAAAGATTTATGGGTCAATTTTCAGGGAAGGAACCGATGCATAATCATACCGAAAGAATGAAAATGGCGCCTACAGTCAAAAGCACCCATCTGGTTACCCTCATAGTATGTAACCGATACAACCGCATTATTATCCTTATTCTCTTGCCTCTTCCCTCTCATGCCCACTCAAAAAGGTTGAGGATCTATGATAGACAACCTCCCAAAATCCACAACCTTCAGTGAGCACATTCTTTGTCATGTCAGCTATCACTGTGGACACAAGGGGCCATATTTATCAAATGGTTGCGTCGCTTTTCCACCACGCAACGGGGTGCACAAGTGACGCAACCCTTAAGATGCGATTTATCAAGCCACGCAAGGCCCCCTTGCGTGGCCCTGAGTGGCTTGATAAATCCAGAGGAATGCACCGCAAATCCTTGCATTGCGTTACTGTGCCCCAGGCAGGCATTCAATGGGTGGTGCGTGGGTGTTCTCACGCAAAACCCATTGATTTTGACGCATTGCCAGATTTACCATTACTGGTAGACCTGGGTATGTGCCAAAATGTTACGCCTTCCCAGGGGAGGCGTTACAAGGAGAAATATCTTTATTTCTCCTAGTTTTTCCCTCTTTCTATGTGTGCTGCGTTCTGCAGCACACATTGAAAAAGGAAAGTGCCTCATAGGATGGTTTTTGTGCAGGAAGGTGCCAAAAACAATCCTGCATGCAATGGAGGCACCCTTGCACCATGGAGGCACCATGGTGCAGGAGTGCCTTTGTTGGCACTAGACAGTGCATTGTGTGCCAGTGCTGGGAAAAGGAAGGAATGCGCCGTATTGTGTTAAATACAGTGCATTGCTGCCCTTTCCCTCTCACGCAGTATAGCAAGCGTGCTGCGCTGCGTCACTTCTACATAAATTTGCCCAAGGTCTGGGAAAAAGATAAATGATTACTCCTTCCCAATATGCACATCTAAGTTTTCTGCTTGGTAATCTGTGCTCCTCATTATTGAACAGGTTTAATGAGTTATTTCGTAGTTTGAGTGGAAATAGCTGAAGACACACCTCTTTAAAGAACACTACATCATGACGCAGTAAATGCCCACTTCAACTCTGATACCCCAGCTATCTTTTCAGTTAGGTTTACGCAATACAAATGCCATGTTGTGTTTAACTTTGAATTCAAAATGTTGTGAGGTCACAGAATTTGGTGAGCTCCGGGGTAGAAATTTTAGGCACCGTTGATGGGAAGGACGAGTGCGGGGAGAATCATTTATTTCTGCTCTGCTCATGCCATGGGTTTGAGCCTTAAGTAATAAACTTTGAAATCGGAACCTTCAGTAATGTGTCGTATTGAACTTAATAGATTGGCGACGAGTGGCCTAAACCAGAGCTTGAAATGGAAACATAGAAGTGCAGGTACTCTGTAGCAGAGTACCTGCTTGTTTCTGAGAAGTGCCAGTACTCTCCAATTAAAAGTATTATGTTGCTCTTGAGAAGTGCCGGTACTCTCACAATAAAAAAGTGCCGGTACTCCGTACCGGGCAGTACTGGCCTATTTAAAGCACTGGCATAAAACCCAGTGTGGAACCCATGCTGAGTGTGAGGAATGCTGGCCATCTAGCTCTACAGTAAGAGTATTTTTTTTTGCTCTAAAAGCGCGTTCTACTGAGAGAGGCATGCACCTTTTTTCGACCCCAGCATGTGTGGGCACCACCAAGTTTACCGCATTTTACTGTACGGTGGTGTTGCAATGTGTCAGTTGATACACTGAGGGCTGCATTGGTTAATGCATGAGCCAACTCCTCTTATTCTTCAGCGCGGGTCGCACCATCTCCCTGGATACACACTGGTCAGCCCTCGTAGCTGCTTGGCAAACCACATCACCCACTGAGCCTGTGGATGAGTGACATCGTTGGAATATGTCGTGAGGCAGGTTTGCATGCCCGTCGTAGCGCATCTTCATGTTGCAGTGTACTCATGCTGGGAACGTCCATCTTGAATGTTTCAGTGTTTTTGCATATTTTTACAGTGATGTACACACCAATGTTTAGTAATCAATGAGGAGGGAAAGAGAAGCTGTGATCCATTCGGCTTCCAATGGTTAGTACAAAAATCAGAGAGAGGGGAGAATGGACCACTTGTCCTGTATAACCAGGGTCTTTGTTTGTGTGGGAACCGTCATAAAAAACCCTCATATATGTACATAGGCAATTGGCGGTATATCTTGGTTCTCTGCCTAGGTGTACTGTTACAGCATCATCATTGGGTCTTTTCCTTTGTGAATATGCTGACCTCCGCCTGGAGGAAGACCAACTGGTTTGTCAGTAGTAGCCAGAAATGAAAAAGAGAGGGCGTGCTCGGGTCAAGTGAGTTAAAATTCCCTACGCAACTTTTGTCACATGTATTTATTGGAAAAGTTGTGATGTAGTTGTGCGTGTATAGATCCAGTTACTAATTTATCACACTGGTATTGGTCAACATGTTTCAGCCTCCTGGATGCTCTAGAGGCTTTTGTCACGACCGAGGTGTGTTCTTAAGAGCGCATTATGGCTCCTAATAGAGAGGTGTACTCACCACCCTTGTAGTGTTAAGTCAGATCTGTGGTATCTGTACCTAGTTTTATTATTGTGCCGGGCCTCCTCGGGGTACCGGAGAGCTAAGGGAAATCCGATTTGGTTTCAACAAGACCCTCGCTTGTTCTGGCTCTGTGCGCGGTCCCCCGGGTGCAGGACGCTCTTAAGAACACACCTCGGTCCTGACAAAAGCCTCTAGAGCATCCACAAGGCTGAAACATGTTGACCAATACCAGATTAGTAACTGGGTCTATACACGCACAACTACCGTTTTTAATTTCCCACATCACAACTTTTTCAATAAATACGTGTGACAAAAGTGGTGTAGGGAATTTTAACTCACTTGACCAGAGCACAAGCACGCTATCTCATTTTCATTTCTGGCCACCACTGTCAAACCAGTTGGTCTTCCTCCAGGCGGGGGTCAGCATATTCACAAAGGAAAAGACCCAATGATGAAGCTGTAACAGCACACCTAGGCAGAGAACCAAGATATACCGCCAATTGCCTGTATACATATATGAGGGTTTTTTATGACGGTTCCCACACGAACAAAGACCCTGGTTATACAGAACAAGTGGTCCATTCTACCCCCTCTCTGATGTTTGTACACACCAATGTTACAGAATATTCAACCAACAGTTTGTAAGCTGGGAACAAGCATCAAAACGTGTTTATCAAAGCTTGGGGAGAGACAGTGATATTTATTCTTATGAGTGTTACCCCACAAGGGATTATTGACAGTGACACTCACACCTGTTGTGAACAGGTGACTGAATTTTACTGTGAAACTACCTAATGGGAGTCAATTGGTGGTTGTTTTATGGTGGCATGCACAACAAAGCATAAGTGCTCCAGTATGGATTATTGAAGGCACACCCACTGTGTTCTGGTGACTGGTTCTATTTGTGCTTGTCTACGGTGACATACACACCAGTGTGGAACATATTTCTTTTTCACTAGTATACGGTGTCATGCACACCTGTGTGTCACAAGTGTTATTTTCACCACACCATTCCCAGGTGTGATTGTATTATTGTGTCCTTTATTCTTAGCACTACCTAGCAGTGTCCTGTCATGACTTTATTATGGCCACAATGAATCTCTTCTGTCACCACAACTCTTCATGGTACGGGAAGATGAATTGAATCTAAAGTGGGAAGAATGGAAGAAGGACTTTGTAAATTGCATTAATACATTTGAAAGTGAGGCGAAGACGCCAGAGAGGAAGAAAATAATCTTGTTCCATTGTCTGAGTCCGGGAGGGGTGTTGAAGTTGTACAGCCACATGGAGAAAATACCCCGCTTGGAGGATAAAGGGGATGTGTTTACACATGCTTTGGCAGATTTAGACAAATACTTTTCTCCCACTGTGAATAAAACTATTGGCCGATATAACTTCTATTACAGAAAACCAGGTGCTAATGAAAAAACAGAGTATTATGTAGCATCCTTGAGAAAACTGGCTTTGTCATGTTAGTATGGTGGGTTAGAAAATTAGTTGTTACGGGACCATTTAATTATGCATTGTAATAACCCCACCTTACAGGACGGATTGTGGGTCCATGGTGAGTCCAGATTACAGAAAGTTACTGCAGTCATTAGCGAGTCAGAACTTACTTCGAGGTTTGCAAAGGCAGTGGTATCTTCCAATAAAAAAGAGAGTGTGGATGATGTAGTTAAAATTGGGAAGAAGAAATTCACGTAAAGGACGATGAAAAGAAGGAGGTGAAAAACGTAGGGAAGCAGAAACCTAGTAAAAGGAAGGAAGACTTGAAAGGCAAATGTTACCGATGTGGCAGGACAACCCATCTGGTCCATGATAAGAAGCGTCTGGCATTGAGTCAGAAGTGTGCCAGGTGTGGGGTAAAGGGACATGTATGTCAGAAAACCAAAGTTGTTAAGTGCATTTTATATGAGGAGGAACAGGATGACAATCACTCTAGCTCAGATGTAGACAGCCCTCAGGTATTTTGCTTACAAGATTGCGTGATGGGTGTTGAGGGGCAGAACAGGTAGAAACCCATTTGTGAAATGGTAGTTGGGGGAGTTTGGGTAGCTTTCATTGCTGATTCACAGTCACCATATACTATAATTAACAATGAAACTTGGACAAGCTTGTTTTGTCCAAAACTGGGTTCTAAATTGGAGAAACCTGATATTCATGCAGAAAGTTTTTCAGGGGAAACCATACATTTCCTGGGTTTCCATAAATTGTTGTTTGAGTTCAAAGGAAGAGAGGCAGAGTGTAAATTGTACATGGCTGTGGCTGGTCCATGAGTTCTGGGATGGTGGGATCAAGGGGAATTAGTCAGTTGACTTGATCCCAACAGCTCAGATCCTGTGTTAATTGTGAGGTATGACAAGCAAGTAGGAATTGATTTGGTTAACAAGTTTCCTAAGGTATTTATGGGTAAAGTAAGCAAGCTAAAAGGATACGACTACAAAATCGTTTTGAAAAAAGATGTGCGTCCATGTATGCACAAAGTAAGGAACATCCTGTTGAGTGTGAAAGAGGATGTATTTAAAGAGCTGAACAAATTAGTTGATCTAGGTGTGATAGAACAGGTGGAATCTTCTGATTGGATGGCCCCTCTGGTTGTGGCAAGGAAGGTCAATGAGCACATCCGCTTGTGTGTGGATTTGAGAGAGTTAAATAAAAAATATCTTTGTAGACATGTTTCCTTTACCCCGTATAAACTAACTTTTGTCTGTAACTAAAGGGATGAGATGGTTCTCCATGACAGAACTCATCTCAGCGCACCAGCAAGTGCCACTACACCATAGCAGTATACACCCCATGGCATTCATTACTCCCATTGGATGTTTTAGTTTAGAAGGGTACCATTTGGATTAGCCTCAGCTGCTGCTATGTTCCAACACCTCATGTATAAGTTGTTCCAGGGTAGGAAAAGTGTTGTCTCTTACCAAGATAACATTTTGATAATGGGGAAGGATAAAAGAGAATATGACTTGGAGTTGCGTTAAGTACTTAAAACATTGGAACAGTATGGGTTGATGGCTATGGTATCCAAATGCAGGTTCGCTGAAATCACAGTGAAATATTTGGGACATGAAATCAGTTACAAAGGTAGCGCCCCAAAAACGGAGTTAGTATATGCTTTAAAGAAGGCCCCAATTCCACAGAGTATAGATGAGGTGCGTTCCTTTTAAGGTTTACCAGAATTTCACTCTAAATTTGTGTATAATTTCTCTACGAAGATGTTTCACATCAGACAACTGCTGAAGAATGGTAGTAAATTCCTGTGGTCAGAGGAGTGCCAGGAAAGTTTTGAAGTATCAAGGAGGATATTTGCACGACACCAGAGCTTCAAGAGTTTGACCCTGGGTGCAGGAGTTTTATCACCAATGATACTAGGGGGAAGAGCCTGTGGGCAGTTTTGTCCCAACTACAGGAAGAGGGTATTGAACAGGTCGTAGTCTTTGCATCCTGTGCTTTGACCCTGGCAGAGGAGAAGTACTCCATTATTGAGACGGAAATGCTGGAATGTGTATGGGATCTAAGCTTTTCAGACAGTTCATCAGGGGAACAAAGGTGGTAGTAAGGAGTGACAATAAACCACTTACTAATGTCCTCACATCACAAGGTCTGAGCAATGTATCGCCAAGAATAACCAGGTTATCTATGCAACTTTTGGATTATGTGTACGAGGTACGTATGTTCAAGGATTTTTTAAGTAGGCTGCCTTTTCCCATAAGGGAACAGACAAGTTGTGATTGGGATGCTTGTTTGGTAGCAGTGGTGCTCTCGGAAGAATGACAAAGTATTGAATAGGAGGCATGGATGACATCCCTAGCACAGGATAACGTACTGACTAGTGTCATGAAGCATAGTAAGGATGGGTTGCTAGAAAAGAGTCGGCTGGAAAAGGAGCTTATGCTGTTTTGGGAGGTGAAGAATCAGTTGTCTGTTGAGGAAGGGTTCTTGTTGAGAGGTAGAAGATTAATACCACCAAAAGAATTGTGAGTAAAAACCAAGAGCAACGTCAAATAGTCTTATTGGTGGCCAGGAGTGGATAGAGAAATTGAAAGGATGGTGAGAGAATGTATTAAGTATATTAGTTCTGGCAAAGCAATGGTTACAATGAAACTGCCTCTGCATCCCACCGTAGTTCCACAAATGCCATGGGGAAGGATATGGATGAACATCTGTGGTCCGGTGCAGGATGTTAATGGTGTACTCAAACTAATCCTGGTGACTGTGGACCACTTTTCAAAATGGCCCAAGATCAAGGTGATACAGAAAGGAGATTCCTGGGCAATTGTGAATTTCCTTGAAGAGATGTTTTATTAGGAAGGTCTAACCAAGGTAGTGGTTAGCGACACTGGGGGGCAGTTAATTCAGTAGTCTGCAAGAGATTCATGGAATAAACTGGAATAGTTCATAAAACTATCTGGCCGTATATTATCCTGAGGACAGGAGTTACGGAAGCAAGGAAGGATACACGGAGACAAGGAAGTATGATTGGATTGATGATACGTCTATGAGTGTGGAAGATTTAAGTCAAGAACACTCGTTATCACAGCAAAGTTATCAAAGAGAGAGTGCAGAGAGTAGTGGTAACACTAACAGAGATGATAGCAAACAAAAGATTACTAGGTCAGGAAGGATGAGTGTGAAACCCAAACGTTTTGATGATTTTATAGTAGTACTTAATTCTGTTGTATAAATTTGTATAATTCCTAATTCGCATTTAAATGTGATATGCTCTATACTCATGCACATCTTTAGTATAATTTTTGAAAACATCGTGCACTATACTAAAATGTCAAGCAACCCAGCAACACAACTTGCTGTGCTGCGTGACAGGGACAGAGCAAGAATGTGCCATATCTTATACAGTATGACACATTCCTGCTCTTTCCCTGCACTGGCAAACTGATTGCTGTCTAGCAACAACGTAGGCACCCTTGAACCAGGATACAAGGGTGTCTGCGTTACAGGTACACCTTCCTGCACAAAAACAATCCTCAGATGGATTTAACGCTTTCTATGTGTGCGGAAAAACGAAGCACACATAGAAAGAAGAAATAACAGGGAGAAATAAACATAATTATCCTTATTACATCTCTGTTGGGATGGTATAGCATTTTGAGGCATTCCCAGATTTACTATTCTTAGTAAATCTGGTAATGAGCTGAAATCCATAGGTCAATGTGCGGATATGCCCACCCTTAACCCATAGAATGTCTTCGCAACACAGCGTAAGGCAACAACTTGCGCTGCTTTGCATTACTCTAGGTGTACTAAACCATGCAGAGCCACGCAAGGTGGCTTTGCATTGCGTAGTAAATCTGACTTAAGGATGTGCCTGGCCATTTGTCACCTTGCATGATACAAGGGCAATGCAAGCCCTTAGTAAATCTGCCCCTGAGTGTAAGAAAAAAGGCTAGTTAGTTGAGAGGGGTGGAAGTCCCATTCAAACAATAAACACAATCCTTGTCAGAGTGAACCACAAGAGTCACTAAATTAACCTGCACTGGCAGCCCTGGCACAAAGCAGTCAGGCTTAACTTAGATGCACCCTTCCCTGACAGGCTCGAGGGCCTACTTTAGCGGTGACTTATAAGTATTAAAAATAAAGGTTTAGGTATGGCAAAAGGTTTATGCCAGGTCCAAATGTCACAATCCCTTTACCACTATGTAGCAGGGAAAAAGTACACAGAGTTCTAAAGGCCAACAAAAACAAGTTCAGTAAAGGAAGGCAGGTGAAAGCAAACATCTGGGGTGACCCTGCATAGAGGGCCAGGCTCAGCACTCTGCATTTTTCGATTGATCTGGATGTTTAGAGTTTGATGCAAATCATTCAAGGTGGGACAGAGTTAAAATGGGGTGGGGATGGTTCGAAAAAGTATTCATTTGGAGACAACTTTGGCACTATTTAATAAATCTGGATGACACTTTGCAGGCTGTTAGCTTTTTAACATGAATTTTAAGGTTTCAAGAAGATTCAGAAAGGGTGTGCCAAATTAAAATGGAGGAAAACATAATCGATTTGCTAATGACTTTGGTGCCACTTCATATAGCTGCACAAACTTTGGCAGACACTTGGCATGTTTATCTTGTTTCTGAAATGTTGAGTTTCATGCAGCTCCATAAAGAGGGTCATTGTTAAAGAGGAGTAAAATGTTTCAATTAGCTAAGAACTTTGGGACATTTTGGCAAATCTACACAAATTTCATTAGGAATTCACAGATTGATTTTAATTGGTATATCAGGTTAAGCTCAGTGCAGGGATCCCAGGATTCATGCAGTTCTTATAAGAGCAGGTAAAAAGTAAAAAAGTATTGATTTGGTTATATGTTTTGCATTATTTAATGTATTCGCAAAACATTTGAGATACCAAATGTAAGTTTAACTTACAAACTGCATCTGCACTGCAGCTGGTGGCGGCCAGTATGGGATAATGGTTGTCTGCAGAAAAGCAACATTGCATGTGTCTGAAGGCTACAAGCAGCAGTAGTTAGCTGCAAAGTGGCTTTGTGCAGGGCCTCACCTGTGGCCAACCTGTGCAGTGAACCCCACTGCAGATACCTGAAGGCCATGAATAATGCGGTAGGCTGCACCATAAGTGTTGGACCTGGCCCTTTTTTCAGGGTTCTCCTCAGAATTTTTGCCTTCTTCCTGTTTTTTCTCTGACCTTATTCAGTTGGCTCTTAGACTCTGGGCACTTTATCACTACTAATCAGCGCTAAAGTGCATATGCACTCTCCTCTAAAACATGGTATGTTCGGACTCTCCATGATTGGCATATTTGATTTACTGGTAAGCCCCTAGTACCGTGTACTACAGGTGCTCAGGGCCTGTAAATCAAATGCTACTGGTGGGCCATGCAGTACTGATTGTACCACCCATCTAAGTAGCCCTTCAATCATGTCTCAGGCCTGCCACTGTGAGCCTGTGTGTGCAGTTTTAAACTGCCATGTCGACCTGGCAAGTTCATCTATTTGCCAGGCCCAAACCTTCCCTTTTATTACATATAAGGCACTCCTAAGGTAGGTCGTAGGTAGCCCTGTGGCAGGATGCAGTGTATTTAAATGGTAGGACGTGTACTTGTGAGTTTTACATGTTCTGGTAGTGAAAAACTGCTAAATTCGTTTTTCACTACAGCAAGGCCTATCTCTCCCATAGGTTAGCATTGGAGCTACCTTGTAACACTTTACAAGTGCATCTTCCAATTGAGAGCTGATAGAATATTGGAATTTGGTTCATCTGAACTCACAATTTAAAAACATATCTTTTAGTGAAGTTGGTTTTTAAATTGCAGGTCTAAAAATGCCACTTTTAGAAAATTGACATTTTCTTACTTAACCATTCTGTGCCTCTGCCATGTCACTAGAAAACTCGTCTGGGTGAGATGACAGTTGGGCTTTGGGAATTCACTCTAGACAGTCACACACAAAGGGAGCTGAGGTGTGCTCTGCAGCCTGATGGGTCTTCCTGAGCTAAAGTGGTGGGAAGAGTTGACACTTGCACCTGAATAGGGCTGTGCCTGTCCCCAGACAAAGAGCTACATACCCCCTGAAGTGTGTCTAGAGCCAGGCCTTTCTTTGAAATGTCCCTACTTCAAAGGCTAAAATGGGTATACGTACTGGACCTCTTACACAATATACTCAGAACCCGTCTGTACTGAGGCTATTCTGCCAGGAAGAAGAGCTGTTGTGCTGCCAGGAGGGACTGCCACTTTGCTTTTCTGTGTTGGCCTGCTGTCTGCTGCTTCTTCTTGCCTGGGAGTGAGATGACCGGCCTTTACTCTCTGCATCCTGCTTTCTAAGACTCTCGAAGGGCTTGACTGAGCTTGACTCCTGTTGCTGAAGTCTCAGGGACACGATTTAATGACCCCTACTTCAATGCAGCCCCAACTTTGCAGCAGCGCCTCCGAAGAACCGCCACAGCATGAGTCTCGACAACTCGCCACTGACATCCATGGTGCCCCCGTCTCGACTCCAACAAATCCCCGGCCCTGTGTGAATCTCGATCGACGCATCGCCTTGGGTCCAGCAGTATGACTTCGTAGTCAAGGAATCGATGCTCTGTGCTCTTGACATTGACACATCATCAACACCGTGTCACCTTCAGGAACCGGGGTCTTGCACCACCAACTGATGCATCACCTCCTCTGCCCAATGTATCATCCTGGAGCAGCAAAGATTCAACAATCCTGCACCACCTTAAGGAAGCTACACTTCAGCTGTATCTGTGACCCCTCACCTCCTCTGCATGACACATTGTCTTTGGTTTCTAATGCATGCAAGGTATTTTAGGGTATCAGGCCCACGCTCCATCGTGGTCGGACTGAACTTTCGGATTTATTCCAGTCAAACACAACCAGATAGCGTCAGTTGGAGCTATAGACTTCTAAGCACCACATTTTGATTTATTCTTTGAAAATTCATATCTTGACTTGTGTATGTTGGATTGTTGTCATTTTGGTCATGTTTTACTCAGATAAATATTGGCTATTTTTAAACATATGTGGAGTACTATTGTAGTGTTATTACTGTGTGTGTGTGTGTGTGCACAGATACTTTGCACATCGCCTTTTTAGTTTAGCCTGACTGCTCTGTGCCATTCTACCAGTGGGTGAGCACAGGTAAACTTTTAGTGTGCACTACACTTAACCTGACTAGAGTGTGGGTACCTGTTTGGACAGGGTGCATACCTCTGCCAAATAGAGACACCATTTCTAACAAGAAGCAATATCACTCCCCAACACACTGACTGCACACCCAACACACATGGCCACACTGCCACAAGTAAACCAATTTTACCTTTCCATCTAATAAAAAACAGTTAATATAAACTTATGGTTAGGATTGGCTTTATTGTATTTTGAAAAACCTATGAAATTTCGATATGACTTCAAAATAAAACTAAAAACAAACTGAAATTCCCTAGTTATGGTGAGCTATCCAAAACATATCACGCACGTCATGCCAGCCATACATTGTTGGTAGTTTTTCAACCATGTCTGATTGTAAATTATTATTGGAGCGTTGCTTTAAAAAAACTTTATATCATGGGGGTACCAGCCTTCAGTTTGGAGATATGATGAACAGAAATATGTTGTAATGGTGTAAACTATGTGACGTGCAATGTAGAAGATAGGTAGGTGAAAGAGAACAGGGCAACGTGACCGATATCGCCGTAGCTGATTTGAAATGATTTGATCTGTTTTATTATGGTTTGATGGTTAGTATTTTTATTTGACAACCTATGTCAATTTAAAACTAATAAAATATATTCCACAAACAAATTTTATATATTTCTGATCACGGCATTCTGAAATTAAATGGTTTTGAATGTGTTGTCATTAAATGGCTGAAAACTCCATTTTAAACTGATTATGGTGAAATGATCCAGAAATCAACATTATGAATTTGATTAAAAATCACCACTAAAGCAATGTAATGGGACAAGAGCCTCAAATGGCATTGAGTGATACTTCCAGGACAAAGTCCTAAAGACCGGACTGTAATTCATCTTCCCAATTACAGACTTCGAGCTGGATGGATATGAGCTAACTAACAACTTCTTAATCAACTCCTCACTGGGGGTTGGCAAACCAGTTCATAGTAAAAATCGCATCTAACCACATTTGAAAAGTCCCTACACCCAGTTCTTTAAATGGGAAAAGAAAGGTGCAGGTACTCACCTAATTAAGCGATGACCGAGGGAGGTGGCGAGGAGTCGGATTTAGGGATGGAGCAACTGGGAAACATTTACCTGGAATCAAGATTTGTATGGCGTGAGTAATAACAGATACAATTCTACAGTATGTGGTAATGTTAATGTTAGGGGATTTTTTAAGCGCGTGAATACCCGAGGGTATCTTGGCGCTAACTGAACAAAAGACATACTAGAAGAAAATGCTTTAGATATTGAATAGCCAGGTCTTAATCTCCTTCCTGAATGCCAACAAGGAAGGATTGGCTCTGATGTGTGGTGGAAAGCTATTCCATAACTTTTTTTTTTCTTAATTTCTTTTTTTACATTTTTTATTACAGTTGAATGATTCAGATGATTATACACAGTTACATAGTGAGCAATAGCGAAGATATAGTACGTTCCGTTTGGCGAGCCAGGACGAATACAACAGTTAATACTAATAGAATCGACATGATTACAACAGTAGCGCGAGTGACCCGTGGTGTGGCGAGTAGGCCTAGGTAAGCCGTCGTATGGTAGTCAATTGTCAGCCATAGAGTCATGGAGCAAGAAAGCAGTAAGTGAGTATAGTAGGGAATCAGAGCCCGCACAACGTGAAGGTGCATGGTAGGGGCATTCAACCAACACCTGTGGGGACCAGACCCTGTTCCGCCTGTGAGGGGGAGTTGCATTGTAAGGATGACAGGTAAGTTCTGAGCCAGCCCCAGATGTCCTTGGGCCTCGAGGTTGAGGGGACCGTGGTCGCATATATTTCGCTTTGCGTGGAGCAAGAGGCTAAACTACCCATCCAGTTCTTTACCTTGGGTGCGGTCTTGCTACCCCAGTGAACAGCTACTTCTCCTTTAACCAATAGCAAGCAAATGGCTGCAAAATTGCGAACTTTTTTGGGAAATTGGGCAGTGTATCCAAGGAGGGCGATTTCGGAAATGGATTTTGTGAGATGTGGATCATGGTGCTTAATATTTTGTGTATGTCTGTCCAGAATGAATATATACGGGGGCACGTCCATGCTACGTGGGCAAAGTCTGCACGTGCTGCATTGCATTTGCGGCATGTGTGTGGTTTAGAGGGATCTATCCGATGTATTATGGCAGGAGTGATGTATATCCTACGAAGGAATTTAAAGTAGATCAATTTATGTCGACTATTTAGTGAGATGTTTTTCGTGGCCGTACAGCACGCCTTCCATTGTTTGTCTGTGATAACATTGCCTAGGTCTCCCTCTCAGTCTCTGCGGATTTTGTCATCATTTAACGGGATGAGAGCAGTGCAGGATTTATAGAGTTTGGATATTAGATGGACGCCATGAATGTTGTCGATGACCAGTGAAAGCGGGGTGAAAGATTGAGGTTCTAGGGGGAAATCTGGAAACGTGGCTCGAAGGGCAGATCGCATCTGCAACAAAACAAATCTATCCATGTAGGTGGAGTCAGGGAAACGAGCTGCATCAGTAATGTCAAAAACATGTCCGTTTGGAAAGAGGTCACTGAGTTTAGCGATATGAAACTTAGCAAGTGTGCGCTGTATGAGTCGCTCCTCTGTGATTGGTAGGAGTCTGGCATTGGGGAGTGGCAGGGAGGTGGAATAAAGAGCAGGTGTGTGTGTGATTTGCCTGAGTTTTTCCCATGCCCAACTAGTGGTGGAGACCGTTTGAATGTCAGTAGGGTCTCGAGGGAGGCCTTTGGGCAGAATGGAGGCTTGTGTTTCCGGTAGTACCAGATCCGATTCTGGGCGAAGATAAGGGATTCTGGCGTCGGGATGAAACCACGAATGGGCGTAGCTAAACTGGGCTACCAAATAATAGAGTTGCAGGTCAGGCACACTATAGCCCCCTCTATCGTATGGGAGACTCAAGACACGCCAGCGAACCCTGGCCCGTTTGTCGCCCCAGACCAACTGGATCAGATGGGAGCAGAGTGTTAAAAAAAACTGTTGGGAAGGGGTATAGGGATATTGTGAAAAAGATATAAAAATTTGGGGAGGACAATCATCTTGATAAGGGCAATACGTCCTGTCATAGAAAGCAGAAGTTTGAGACACTTATCGATTTGGGATTCCAGATTGTGAACAGCCCGTCCATAATTGAGGCAGATAATATGTTCGGTATCTAGGTGAATGTGAATGCCAAGATATTTGACAGAGTCCAGACACCAATCCAGAGGAAACTCAAGTTCTCACTGTTTTGTGCTGGCTGTGAGGGGGAAAACCGTGGATTTGTGCCAGTTTATGCGCAGGCCTGAGTACAGGCCAAAACGGGTGCTCTCACGAATGAGGGGATCCAAGTTGACCTGTGGGTGTCTAACGTAGAGAATGGTGTCATCTGCGTATAATGACACTAAGAGAGGACCGGTGTGGAACTGCAGTCCTCTGTGCAGATGTTTTTCTTGCAAATGGCAGACCAGGGGGCCATGGCCAATATAAATAATAAGGGAGAAAGGGGACAGTCCTGTATTGTAAAGCGAGACAACGCGAATGGCTCAGAAAGGGTCCTGTTCAGACGAAGCCGTGCCGTGGGGCTATTATAAAGCAATGCTGTGGTAGCCACAAAATCAGCAGGCATCTCCATTCTATTCATTAGGGATATGAAGAAGGGCCATTCCAAGGAATCAAAGGCCTTTTCAGTGTCTAGTAAGATAGCAGCCGCTGGCACTTCGGGTTTTATCCTATGGAGGGTGGAAAATAAGGTGCGCAGATTGAAGGACGTGGAGCGGTGGGGGACAAAGCTGGATTGGGAGGGGGAGATTATGAACTCCATGAGTTGGGAGAGGCGGTTCGCGATGACCTTAGCTAGGATTTTATAGTCTAAGTTTAACAACGATAGGGGCCTATAGGAGCCACAGAGCAGCGGATCTCTACCCGGTTTGGGCAGTAGAATTATAACCGCTTCGCGGAGTGTGGGCGACAGGACCCGTCTCTCCAAGGCCTCTGTGTAGACCTCCAGAAGTTGCGGTGCCAGCAGGTCTTTAAAAGCCTTGTAGAACGTGCCAGTGAATCCGTCTAGGCCAGGGGCGTAGGAGGGATGCAAGGCTTCTATTGCAGCGATAACGTCTGGCTCTGCAATGGGCTCAGCAAGGAATTCTTGCATATGTCTCTCGAGGTAGACAAGTGCAATTTCTGATAAATAAGAGTCCTGTTCGGAATGGTCCTCACTAATTCTGGAGGTATATAGTGTTTTCAGGTGGGAGAGAAATTCCTCTTGGATGTCGAAAGTGTGTGTAAGCCTGTGGCCTGTTGAAGTTAACAATTCGGGGCCATATGCCTTGCTGTATGGAGGACTCACCATTTGTGCCAGCACTCTGCTCGGACGCTCACCCTCCCCGTATTGCTTCACGTTGTTGTATTTCCCCAGAAAGAGAATCTCCCTTTCAGCCGTGTCTCGAAATTCAGTCAACTGTGCTACCCGTTTATGTTCGACTTCCAGGTCTTGTGCCTGAAGCAGCTTGGAGACCAAGTTCACCAATTCGCGCTCCAGGCGGGTTAGTGTGGTGCGTATGTCGCGGAGTACCCCAGCGTGTTAAGATATACAGATCCCACGTATGTAGGCTTTAAAACCCTCCCAGAGCATTGCGACCATGTCCACTGAGCCCGTGTTTATGTCAAAGTATTCCTCTATTGCTTCTCGGATCTCATGTTGGAATAGATCATCATCTAGGGCACAGCAGGGCAAGCGCCATTGTCTCTCGAAGCCTTCAGGGCGTGGGACCTCAATGAGCAGTGCGACTGGGGAGTGGTCTGAATATATCCTGGGGAGAGTCTGGAGTGTACGAAACCAACCGAGGAACCAGGGGGAAGTTCCATGTATTATGGCATCTGGTGTAATGGGTGAAGTCAGTGTGTGCTGGGTTAAGCGCCCTGCTTATATCCATGAGGGTCAGTTGTTCGCGCAGGGACTGAAGAGCCCTACGTGCACGTGGTTTGGGGTCAGGGGCCAGAGATGTGCTGTCAAGGGTCTGATCAATAGCAATGTTAAAGTCGCCGCCAAGCAAGAAGGTAATAGGGCCAAGCGCTAGGAGCTGGGAGAGCAAGGAATAATAACCTGGGGATCTGAACCAGGCTGGCCAGCACTTGCCCCCATTCCTTGTCCCAAAATTGCCAGCCTAGTTCTAACCTCTGTGATCAGTTACAACCTCAAGTGGACAAAACTCCGATCCCTCTCCGGGAAGAACATTAATCACCGGAGTTAGCCTGACATTTTTATTGTTGCCTGAAAATTGCTGGAGGCAAGGAACGCAGTAGCAGGTGCAGGCGTGCAACACCCATTGGGCTCAAAGGGCTTCAGCCCCACCCCGTCGTGTGTGTCAGCCCGGGCTGAGACAGCCTCCCGGGCACACACACAGTCGCACGCGAGTGCTGCACAGGTCTTTGAAAGACCATTTACTTGCTAACGAGGCGTTGTTGTGTTTTCACCCCTTCTTAAAGCCCCTGCATCTATACACTGCATATTACTGGAAGAGTCAGCAAAGAAGGAAGGGAAAGCTGTTGAAAACTACATTTTCAAAGGGCTTTGAAGCAGAGTAAAAAACTGCTGTGTATGCTCACATGATCACCATTGCTTTGAAATCCCGGCATGCTGCAGGCAGTACCAGTTCCCTCCTTGAGCATGGGGAAGTTCCGGTACTGAAGGGGGAAAAAAAGAAGTGCCGGAATTCCCTACCAGCGAATACCAGCCCATTTAGAGCACTGCCTACACCCCATCATGCTTTAGGTCCTTGCACTTAGGCCCTCATTATTACAAGTGGCATTTTACTTCTGATGGGGCACATAACAAGTTACCAACCCATTTATTTATTTTTTAGTTTTATATAGTACGAACTAGACCCGAGGTATCGGGTATCAGAGCAATTTACATGAGCACCAGTTTTGTTACAGATAAACGCATTCATTGTTTAGGTCTCGCCTGACCCAGCGCATGCGCTGGTCTGGCGAGACTTATTGAGAGGGCTCTAAAAAGTGCTACCAGAACAGCCTAGAGCTACAGTGCATGTGCGCGGGCGCGCGCGCCGCTTTTACCGCGATTAATTTCACTTTCGCGGCCGCACGGCCGCTTGGCATAGCCAATAGGTCTTGCTTTTGGCACCTTCTAAGTATTTAGTTATGCAACTGTTGCATGGCTAAACACTTGTAAGGTCCCAAAGGCGAGACCTATTGGCTATGCCAATGCTTGTTTTTTTTGTGTGTTAGGCACGGGGAGACTAAGTGATTTGCCAAGATTCACAGGATGTTTAGTGTCGTTGCCAAGATTCGAACCCGGTTCCTCGGGTCCGAGGTTGACCGCTCTAGCCCTAAGGATACATCCTCTCCCCAATTTCCATTGGAAATATATGTTTTTAATTTTCACAAAGATTTTTCTTCTGCTAAAACCTGGCTGAAATGCTGGTCCTAAATAAGGAATTAAGGAGAAATCGGAACTGGAATTCCTGTTTCCCTAGGTAATACCTCATTTCTTAGTGGTCCCTATGGTCCAAAGCCCGGATTTTCCCATGCCATGGAGTTACCGGAATGCCTAGTTTTGGGATGGGAAAAATCCGACCCATTTTCCAGCCATTTGTGATGGGGTCCGGAGTGCACGTTCTTCCAACTTTTGTCACACTTCTTCACTCCCAGCATTAAAAACTGGCCCCAAAAACTCGATATCCCTCCTCGGCTATTTCCTCCGTGTTCCATCTGCTCTCCATAATAGTACAATTATATAAATAGCCGTAGACCACCTTATCCACCTTATCAAGTGTACATACATTACATAAAAATGTACCTTTACCTCCCACTTTTTGTTGTCCATGGTTCATGCATTTTGTCAGTGTGATGCAAATGTCCTGCATCACCAGGGTACCGAAAGGCTGCCCAGAGATGACGCTTTTCCCAAATATTGAAATTAATGCAAATAGAAACAGTTGGTGCCCCACGAGCCACCAAACTTGTCCAAAAATGCACCCAAACTGATATGTACCGCATTCATCGCTATGTGAAGCGCTTTTCATGAAAATAGTATTTTTAAACTTACAGATGAATAAAAAAGCAAATCAATTAGTACATGTAAAGGAAAATTGCCTGTCCTCAGTCAATGTTAAACAGAGTCACAAACCTTCCTTATTTCTTGTATGTGGTACCATCTAGGCCTCAAACTGAAATAAAACGCATTGCAGCGCAGTGATGAATTCAAGAGAACAAGCCTGCTGCTGTCAGAACACAATAGTCAAAAATAAGTACCCAGAATATACGGCTAACCCATCTGGTAAGATGGCACGCTCAGCACGACCCAGATGTTACTAAAGCGTCATCATCTCCATTCCGTAAAGAAACGGGGGAAATGTGTTCACGAGCCAGATAAAAATTGAGACAGGCAAACGAGTTAGCAAATACTCATTAAAAAAACAAACGACATTTAAAAAGTTAACAAAAGGAATGGTCTACTATAGGACGGATAAAAGGAATGTAGGAAAATACATCACGGATTTACAAACTAGGATTTACACTAAAAAACATTATATAGTTGCCAATCTGTTGGGATCGCTATATCGAGCAAAGTGGCACAGAAAGACAATAATAACACACTACAAAAGAACAGAAAAGAGAGCGATCTATTGTTATACGCTTATTTACATGAGCACAAAGGCAACCACTGCCAACAAGTGAAAATAATACTCTCTTTTGCCTAATAACCACTAGCATGAAGACACGCAGAGAGGAGCAAGTGGAAACCCTCGTCGCCAGTGTAAAGTTGAAATTGCTCACCAGGCAGGCTTGTGGTCAATGATTTATTGACAGTATTGTAGGATCCATAACACAACACCAACACTTCTTCCATTGCTCTCTCTCCCTCTGGAATGAATCTGCATCATCCGATGCATCACTCCATTCCATGACATGGAGAGTATTCTAACTACAGATCACAACAGTATGGCACCCAAACTTGGGGAAGGATGCACGCCTCAGACCTCTGCAAAGGCTTGGAGAGGTCCAATAAGACTCCAGAATTGACACTACACAACTGGCACACTTTTCACTATCAAAGTAAACAATGTTGCGAATGGGCGTAGCCATCATAGTGCGGCAGGTGCAGAGGTACCTGGGCACAAGGGTCTGAGGCGCCCCTTTCCCAAGCAAGAGTTTTGGAGGCCCATTCTTTGCTTGCATCAGTGACAACGGCACTTATAGTTACACAACATTTGTGGTCAATCCATTTAGCTCCTCTCACCAGCTCACAGGTAGATCAAGAGGGGCCTGAGAGTAGAAAGTGAACCTGTAAATCCATTTCATCCACACTGAAACTCTCTTATGCCCTGCACTAGTAAGTCGCTGAGACCAGGAAAGCAGTGTCCTGTCATTGATCTGCAGGTCAGTCTGGCAAGTTATAGACATAATTCTAGGCAATGTACATACATTGGTGCCGAGTCACAAACTGTATTTTATAGTACAACTAATATTACTACAATAGTACTACAGATGTGCTACAAAATGCTAGCCACAAAACGTGCGTAAGGGGTTTATGCCTCTGACTCACCTATCTTTTTCTGTGTGGAGATCTTTTACCCGATTGCAGGAGTCTCTGCATATGCAAGTATATGTTTTAGTAGTAGTAGTTACTGGGGGCGTTCCACCGCAACACCCATTGCTTTTGACACTGACCCAAATTTATAAGGATGTGTAAATCTGAGGCAGCACCAAAAACTAACACCTTGCAAGAGCAGGCGTTAGAATGGCGAAACGAGGAGCAATACTTTTGTTTCTCCTCGTTTTTGCTTTGTCTATATGTGCTGCATTTTGCAGCATCCATTTAAAGAGCAAAAAAACATTAATGATTGTTTATGGGCAGGAAGGTTTTCCTTCCTGCACATAAACAGTCATTAAATAATGACGATTTGTTACTTCTATGTGTGCTGCAGTGATTTTCTCTTTCTATTTGTGCGGTATTCTACAGCACACATAGAAGTAACAAATCACCATTAGTGATTGTTTATGTGCAGGAAGGGACACCTTCCTGCACATAAAGAATCATTCCCTGCAACGCAGGCACACTTGCACTGTGATGCCAGGGTGCCTGCGTTGGCGCATGCAGCTAAATTTAGCGCTAGGGAAAACACACAGGGTGCACTGTATTCTTGTGAATACAACACATTCCTGCATTTTGAAAATCGAGGGCGGCACTGGCAAATTTGGCAGAGCTCCGATATTTCCTCGTACATATGCCCCATTGTTCGGTGGGATATGGTACCCTCCTCAGATGGAGTGGCACTGCCTGGAAGCGGTATTGGACATCAGACTCAGACAGTGCTGCAAGGTCTTATAAATGGCAACAAGCCACTATAAAAATCAGGTTAACACAACATAAAAAATACTTGATGTCACCCTTCCATGCACTACGCTACAATATTAGAAAAGGGTTGTACAGAACAGAAGGTTCCCCACTGCCTGAACCGCTCTTGTTTCAGGAACCCCTAAGGCTAGCCTAGCATTACGATACTGATTTAGCGGCAGATCAACCTAGGTTTCATTGCCAGTGTTACCTCATTTTTACACCTAGGACCTCATTTATGAGGAACTGGTGTAGGGCTACTGCTCAAGTCTTCTTGCAGCGCTGCCCTATGCCAATGTGAAAGGGCAGGAATGCATCATATTTATGAAATACAGTGCATTCCTGCCATTCCCCCCTTACATGAGTGTTTACAAATGGTCTTTGTATTACTATACAAACTTACAGGTACTAGATGCAAATTCATGTATACACAGAATGAGTTCTGAAGGTAAACTCCAGGTAGAAGCTTTGTAAATGTAAATGTTCAGTATTTGTAAAGAGCAAATAATTACCCGAATGTGTCAAGGAGCTGGGGGCCGTCAGGAAGATTAAGCAAGCTATTCCCCAGAGTCACATGGTGCTGGGCTGATCTGCCGCCGGGGATCGAACCGTGAGCCCCCGGGTTCCGGAGTCAGTTGCCATGGCCGCTGCACCACACCCCTCCACTTTGTTTCATTAAAGCATTTGTGTTGGTATGGGAATGTCTCCTGCATGGTAAACAAGCTTATAAGCCTGAGGTGAGTGCCCAACAGCTTGAGAAACTGGTATCCTGGTTTTTGTTTTGACTCTGGCGTTGCATTGATCTAGTGTGTGTGCAGA
Source organism: Triturus cristatus (assembly GCF_964204655.1). Classification (NCBI taxonomy): domain Eukaryota; kingdom Metazoa; phylum Chordata; class Amphibia; order Caudata; family Salamandridae; genus Triturus; species Triturus cristatus. The sequence continues at coordinate 326,424,355 of NC_140580.1, forward strand.
GGTCTAGGCATGCCCATGATAATCTGAGGTTCAAAAACTGTTTTGCGACCTGGAAGGACATACGGAACATACCCTCAAAGGGGACACTGGACTACTCCCTATGCCATGTGTGTATCACAAACAGAGGTAGTGGCAGCATATGTTGTTTTGTGAGTCTAGTGTGACCAAACCTGTTTTCTGTATCAGTAAAAATGGTGTCTATTGACTTCCCTGATGTAAAGTTCTGCTGTTATATGAAACCCAGAACTTGACATTGACATCTTGTGTGCATGTCAGTTGCTTGTATGTTAAGGGTGGTTGGTGAACTCCGCTTCGCCAGCAGAGTTTGTGGAGTTTTGCCAACTCCGCACTCCGCTCTGAGCACAGAGTTCAGCAAAATACTCTGATTCTGCCGGGTGGCAGGGTTTGCCTCACCGCCCACCCTTACATAAAAGGGGGGAAGGAATGCTGGCTGATAAACCATGGAGGAAAAGATCTGCATTTGGAGAAAGAAGACATTCCCTCCATTATGAATACTCACACGTTAGAAGGCTGGAGTTCTTTGTAGGGTAATGACCAAATTAGGTGGCAGGTCTTGATTGCACAATGAATAGTTGCGCACAGGGGTTAGACCTGGGAGTCAAGCTTCGGGCTCTCACTCCAAACTTAAATGTGCCAGCCCCAGTCCCCACCAGACCCCATACCTGCCTCCCTGGCTGCTCTCTTTTCTTTCTGCACACGTCACTGCCACGTGCCAGCAATGTGGTGGTTGCCCAGCGACTGACATTACATGTATTGTGTGTGCCATGCCCTAACTCATATGTTTGAGAGCGAGTGTGTACAGCTGCTGCTCTGCCGCTTGGACCGTGTATTCTAGCACTGCATTCCCAGCATCACTGGCGAGCCCCCTAAAGGGGCAGCGGAGGTGACTCCCCTGGGCGGCAAGAGTCTGATGTAGCACCACCATTGGCATCCATCTTCTTGGGCAGCGAGGCACCCCTTTCAAGAGAGGAGGCGGCACTGAGAGGTGAGTGCAGGGAGCGGGGACGAATCTCAGTGTTATTGGAAGCTGAGCAGAACGCCGCAGAATTCCACAGAGTTTTTAGGCAACTCAGCGGAATTCCAAGTAGTGCAACTACGTAAATTCCGCCCACCCCTGGTGTATGTGCAGCAGTATAAAGCACATTTAATGTAGTAGGAATCAGTCTGTTGTGCGAGTCTGAGTACTGGAGCCAGAAGGATAAATTTTGGATGTGCCTCGTTTGGCATGGTGCAAGATGAATGCTCAGGACTGCTCCCCAAGACAATGGAGATTTTTTGCCTGCATTCTTATGGCTGGAGTGTGGAGACCAGATACAGACTTTTGAGATGATGGAGACAGGACCGCCTTCATAAATTCAATGTTGGTCTTGTTAGCAAAAGACTGCTGGTTATGCCTTCCTGAGCTCTGCCATTTAGTAGATAGAAGGGAGGAAGGGTGAGTTTGCAGTTTCTGTTGTCCAGAGTCAAGAGGTTTCTAGTCAGGTTCTGCCCTTTTTTCTGTCTCTGATTACTGCTTCAGGAAGGCTGATGCTATCTAAGTACAGAGATTTCAAACTTCATTGTGCCGATGATGTGGATACTCTTGCTTTTCTCAGCCCCATTGTAACCTGCTGTGAGAGCCATCACCTTGCACAAAGGCAGTGTCTGAGAAACATCTTGAAAAATACATTCAAATGAGAAGCTACCCGACCAGTTCTGAAGCCTTGGACAGTGGATCCAAATACCCTGTTTGGAAAGGTGGGTAAAGAAGGATGATCCGAACCACCTCACTCTGCTACAGTACCAAGTTCTTCTTGACCATGATAGGGGATGCTCCACAGGGTACTTGAAGAGCTGCTTTTCAACTATGGTAGGTGTCTTCACGAGAAGCAGTCTCCCAGAGGTGAGGTGATATCACTGCAAGTCTTCACGTTTTGCTGGAGGATATAGGATTCTGCCTGAAGGGTCTAAAAAGATGGAAGGAGCATGTCTGGACCTGCAGGAGTAGAGACTAACTATCTAGGAGGAGAAGCCCTGGGTTTTCATGACATGAGGCACAGACTAACTGGCTATCCCATAGAGCAAAGCCACAAGTGACTTGTGCCATGAAGGAATCCCTCATTCTCCCTGAGCTGTTCCTGTATCAGCAGCAATAAACGTCTTAAAGATCAAGTACCTCTGTGTGATGTAAATTTCCAGAATCTGCAGGGATCGACAAAAGAGTTCCACCACTTGTCATGAGAAAAATGCTACCATGCTTGTGAGGCTGGATAGGGCGCAGGGTCAAGACTGATTTGCATATGGCTGGGTCCAAACTGGAATGGCATGGTGAGCAAAAAAACGAGGGATTTAGGCCCAGATCACTGAACTGGGGTGAATGTATGGCATTGTTCTGCATTCTGTCCATCAATTGTTCTTTTTGTATTTGTCACCCCAAGTGGGACAGGTATGCCCAGATGTGGGTCCCGTGCTCTCCATGCCACTAGAGTCAAGCTATCCTGGCAGATGATGGGTGAAACCCCGAAACCAGTTCTAGGATGCTTGTTTCCAGTCCAGGGAGGACCTTGCTTCGCAGTTTGGGCTGGACTGTTCCCTTTGGGCGCAGGGTCAATACTGATTCGCATATGGCTGGGTCCAAACTGGAATGGCATGGTGAGCAAAAAAAACGATGGGTTTAGGCCCAGATCTTTGTACTGGGGTGAATGTATGACATTGTTCTGCAACTGTCCATCAATTGTTCTTTTTGCATTTGTCACCCGAGTGGGACGGGTATGCCCAGACGTGGGTCCCGTGCTCTCCATGCCACTGGAGTCAAGCTATTCTGGCTGATGACGGGTGAAACCCAGACACCGGTCCTAGGATGCCTGTTTCCAGTCCAGGGAGGACTTGGCTTAACAGTTCGGGCTGGACTGTTCCCATTGGGCTCAGGGTCAAGACTGATTTGCATATGGCTGGGTCCAAACTGGAATGGCATGGTGAGCAAAAAAAAGATGGATTTAGGCCCGGATCTTTGTACTAGGGTGAATGTATGACATTGTTCTGCATTCTGTCCATTTTGCATTTGTCACCCCGAGTGGGACGGGTATGCCCAGACGTGGGTCCCGTGCTCTCCATGCCACTGTAGTCAAGCAACCCTGGCTGATGGGGGGGTGAAAACCCCAAACCGGTCCTAGAATGCTTGTTTCCAGTCCAGGGAGGACCTGCTTGACAGATCGTGCTGGAGTGTTCCCATTGGGCGCAGGGTCAAGACTGATTTGCATGTGGCTGGGTCCAAACTGGAATGGCATGGTGAGCAAAAAAAGATGGATTTAGGCCCAGTTCTTTGTACTGGGGTGAATGTATGACATTCTGCATTCTGTCCATCAATAGTTTTTTTGGACCTAGCACCCACAACAGGAATGGATCTATCCAGGGGCAACGGGAGTCCCATTGTCATTGGTTTTATTCATTTCTGTTGCATCCACTAGACCCAGGCAATGAATGTCCCACTTTCCCTTGTTTAATCTTTTCCTGTCCTATCTATTTTTCTGAAATGTCTGGGTTTGGTAGGTTTTTCTAGGTGGCCGCCAGTTCTAGACCCAAATACCACAGCAAACCATATTGCCAAATCAGGTAATTTTTTTAGAGGAAACGTTGATGTCTCATCATTGCGATTTGACCCTTTTCTGTTGAAGCAACCTAGCCAACCCACACAAGGGGGGGGGGGGGGTACAAGAGGGAATGTCTGATTGTAGGAAATTTGTGGATCCCACAGATTCTAGAACTTTCCCTCACAAAAAGGGTGTTTTCAACCTAAGTTTGAGGTCTGCAAGGGCGCCTGGGTAACGAAACCTCATGATTTCCACAAAAGTCACCATACTCTGAACTATTTCAGGTGTCTAGTTTTCAGAAATGTCTGGGTATGGTAGGTTTCCCTAGATAGTGGCAGAGTCTATGCCCAAAATCGACAGCTACCTACATTGCAAAAAAGGTGTTGGTTTTGAGTGGAAAAATATCATCTGTTCATGAGGCGTTTTGGGCCCTTTCCTGTCTCAGTCTCTTGGACACCACACATAAGTGGGGTTAAGGTTTTTATCTGGAGATGTGCAGGAGCCCTGAGCGGTAGGAAATTTGTGGATCCAACAGATTTCAAACGTTGCTTCAGTTTTTATTGGGAGACGTGAGTGAATACAGAATTGTTATTACCAATTGGGTTTCTCTGCATTTGTGACCTCCAAATGTAATCCAGTGTGCAAGATAGAAGACATTTTCCAAAATGCCTTCTGAATCACACTAAAGTGTCGGTACCCACAAATTCAAAGATGTACAAATAACTGCTGTTAATCCACTCAGTTTCTTGTGTAGATTTCAGAAATACATGGGTTTCCTTCACACCCATTTTTCAATCTTTATATTTCACCATATGATTCGCTTTATACTCGGTACACAATGAAAACTCATTATAAAGTGAGGCTCAGTTGCTCGCTCTAGGTTATCTCGTCTTTTTGGAGAACCTACAAACCTAATGCTTCTCCACAACCAGGAGGGCCTATCAGATCTAATGGTATATTTAAAATCGGTCATTGTGACAAGAAGCGACAGCACAAAACATTGTTAGAAATGACTACTCATTTTCATTATTTTTGTATTTCAATAGTTAATTTCTATGAGTCAATCATTTGATTTAGTGACATGCTGGGTAGGGCGGGATTGGAGACCTGGGAGGCAGCAGGAGTGGGCACACTTTTTGGGGGGAAAGTTTGAAATAGCACAAACTTGACCCGAAGTGCTTTACAGAAGCACCAGTTATGCTACAAAGGGACACGTTCATTTTGTTAGGCACTGGGAGATTAAGTGATATGTCCAGAATCACAGGATGTTGAGCATCCCCGCCGAGACTCGAATCCGGTTCCCCAGCTTCTAGGTTGACTGATCTAGCCATTAGGCCACATCCTCTCCCCAAAGTCATGCTTGGTGCAATGTTCTAAGATGGAGCGCTCCTGCCCTATGACCGGCTTCAAGAAGAGCGTGAACTGGCGTAAGTCCACTTCCTGGCATTTGGCAGGTTGTTGGCTGCAATGGAGAGTTTATGGAACATCATGGACACAGTGCCTGACCAACACCCTCTGATACACACACTTTACATAATACCAAGTGGTCGTAAATGTATTACATTTTTTGCTCGTGCATTAGCGCACACCACACCTGAGCCATTGGTTGTGACCCACAGATGCTGGAAGGGGGATGTGGGAAGGAAACCAACACATTGAAATAATCGGACAGAGCGCTCTAGTACCCCAGGAAAGTGCAGCAGAATGCTGATTTCCAATCCATTAAACATAATATCCTCCATAGGGCCTATCTTACCCCAATGGGTCTTCCTCCGTTTGTCCTGGGTGTCAGCTAATAGGCACTGACTTAATGCATATGTTCTGGAGCAGCTTGGCGGCTGTGACACTGTGGGAGGCATTCTCGCCTGCATTGGCAGAGGTGAAGAGGCATATTAGTCTATGCACCTTTGAAGGCATACTGTTAGGTCTGTTCAAATGCCCAAAAGCTGCTAAAGCCACTAACATATTAATTGATTTAGCAATGCTGATCACGTGTAGACTCATAGTCATGTACGGAAAAGCTCAGGCACTTCTCATTGGTGTAAAGCAACACTTAAATGGGGTCGGGCAGAGACTGTGGCACTAAGACAGGAGAAGGCTCCTAGGTTACGTAAATATCCCATTGCGGCAGATTGGGAAGTTCTGTTAAAAGACTTACAAACATACAACAAGGGCCTGGCTGTCTCACCCTGATGTCCATGATAATAAATATATGCCATTCCTAATGGGCCTGGAAAGCTACACCTTTCTATCCTCCCCCCCTCATTTTACAAGTTGATCTGTACACATATATTTTGCTGGTCTCTTTGTGTTGCCGCTTACTCTGGCTTTCTCCCATACATGTGCTGATACCTCAATATCCTATTCTTAGATGCTTAGGAGGAAGCACATACTGGTAACTGCTGATGCCACAGATATAATGCCACGTCTTACAGAGACTGATGCCGATCTGGGTCGGAAGGGCTTCTACTAATATTTGCACAAATATTGAATGGACTGTTCTTGCTGCTTATTCTCATCGGTTCTGTTTTTTCTTGCATGCTACTGAAAGGAACCAAGCCTCCCTCTGATTACTGTATGATGTACTATCAACCTTGTGTACGTGATGCGCAGGGTAACATTGTAATAGTATTTCACTGATGTGACGTATTGACTGGTGCTGTTTTGAAATTAAAATTAAATTTTGGTTTAAAAAACTGTTTCTTTGAGAAAGCTTTTGTAGATCTACACAATAAACTCTTGCTGAATTCAGAATGTTGTCTACTTTTCGGAAATGTATAGCTTTCGAAGATCACCCATTGGTTTCACACCTGTTTCCACCAAATCTGCAAATAGGTTGAAACCGCAAAACTAGAAAAAATGGACTATCTCTTAGAGAAAAGCCAAAACTGTAGTGAAAAAATTACTTATTTTATATGCCTGTGCATGTTCCTAAAAGGTGGGAAGAGGATGATCTTGGCACAACAAACCTTTTGTTGATGCCATTTTCAGAATCAACACATAAACCTTTTGCATCGCACTTTTGCCCATTAAAAAAAAAAATCAACATATTTTAGCCATTTTCTCTGTTCCTTCTCCATGAATCTACAAACTGTGGATACCTTTGGAATACCCAGGATGTTGGAAAAAAGTCCCAAATTTGTCATGGAAAAAGGTATTGAAGGCGTAAGGGCAAAATATCCCAAATAGAAAAATGGCTCTGGATTCATAGATAAGCCTCAGCAGTTAAGGGGATAAAATTGGATCCTCATCCATCCCTTTAGAACCCATTGTGGGCAGGGTCCCCCAAAGGGCCTTAATCCACACTTCTTTTCGATGTTTACATGAAATCATCTCAATCTCCACACAACCAGTAAGACATCTTGGGGACTGGTTCCACAGAGAACTCTCTTTAGCACACCATACCACAGCAACCCTGGAAACCATTAATCTCCAACGGATGAGGTATAATAGGATCCTCTCGTTCCTTGAGCTAGATAGTCAAATTGAACTCAACGGGACCCTGATCATATTGTGGTTCATCTTCTACAACATAATCAACGTGGATGCGAACAATAAAGAGCATTATGTTCCAACCGTCTAGGCTGTGCCTTAACATGGAGAGGTCAGACTGCATTAGTCAAGCTGTTAAAGAACTTTACTGGCTCCCACTGGTTCAGAGAATTTAATTTGAATGAATATGCAGGCTTTTCAAGGGACGTGGAGGATCAGGCCAAAATGATCTTCTCTAGAAGATGCAGAGCTGTGCTCTTTGTGAGTGTGGCATGATTGCCTTTCGTCTTTTGATTGTTCTTTGACGTAAGCTTGTGCATGGACTGGCGACTGTTGGGCAACTATATGGCATTAATTGGATAATGAAAATAAGTATTGTGAAACGAGTTAAGGCACCCAAGCTTCACTATTTAATTTTTTCTTGAATAAAGGGTAGCTCCGCATCAATTTCCTCATTTAAAGGCTTGTCGATGAGAGGGAAAGACGGCAGATATTTTGTATAAAGGTTTTTGGAATATATTCAGTCTCCAGGGCTTTTTCCAAAAGCCGCCACCTGTCTGAAACTTTGGCATGTGTGCTATAAGGATACGTTTTATATATTGACATTAGAGAGCGTCTTGCTTCTCAATAGATCATACGACTAACTCATTGAACAGAAAATGCATGTCATTTTGGACACAGTAGATACGTGGACTGTCGTTTAGAACAAACAGATACAACCTGTTTAAAGCCCCAACAAATATACACAGTCAATCAATTATGTCCACATGAAAGTTGTGTTATAAATATTTAACTTTTTGTGGACATTTTTCAGCTTTTGGTCAGGCATTTATGCTCTATGGCTAATAAAATATGTGTAGACTAACTGACTAATTTAGAGTCTTTCATCAATGTAATTCTCCAGCAAAAATGAGATTCTCACGTTTTTCCCATCCGCATCACAACATGCAAAATCAAGCAGCATGTTCAGTGCTTTCCACTTCCTGGTCTCTCAAACCATTCCCATCCTGAGAACTCAGTACTGGCCCACTATTTAAGCCTTAACAACTCTTTTTTTTTTCACCGTTCCATATTTGGCACAGTTCCCCAATTTATCTCCAATAATCTTAGTCTGTTAAAATCCGACTATTTCTGTCCCCTATTCTTTTCAGAATATTTTCCGCATACCCATGTAATAAAGTGTTCCAGAGCGGCTGGGCCTTTACAGTTTGGCTTCCCTTATGGGGAACAAGTTGCCCAACTAGCACAGAAAAAAAACATTCATCTGCTCACTGAAAAGCAAGAAAACCTTCTTGTTTTTTCTGTACTTCACTTGTCCTTGTTATCACTAGGGGTGTGCAAACTGTGTGTAATAGCTTTAGCGTAATTACGTGAAATTCAGCCAAACTTATTTGAAATTATATGAAATACAAAAACCAGCATTTAGTACTGTACAAAATGCATTGGAGGATAGGATTCTTTCTGTGCTAAAAAAAAAAAAAGAAAAGCTAAAAAAATACAATTACTGGAACAACAGCCGCTCCCGTTTTGGTCTTTCGCATTGTTTCCGTGCTCCCAAATTAAAATTTGTGCTGTAATTATACCACGTAATGACTATATTTAAGGAGTTTCACATAAGCAGCTTAATGTGATTATGCAAGCGTGGGGGAAATTTTACCTGGGCCTAGTTACACTCTCCCTTTCCGACACGAGTTCTTTGCCGCAAAAGAGTGTGGTCTCTAGTACCCCAATAATATAAGATAACATAGCAAATACCGTAAATTGTTTCAACCAGAAGAAGGTTGGGTACAAAAATGCAGAAAATCCAAGCAGTGACATTCTTACCATATATGATTCCTCCTTTATTTGTACTGATTAGAGGTGATGTTGTGCTTTGAGTTCATTATTACCTCTCGCTAGCTATTACGACCAGATTTGGCGCTAAATTCTACATAAGTACATTTTGCGCCTGATATTACACCGAGACCGGGCAGTTACTCTAATTCTGTCCTTCATCGTCTCACATCACATAAATGACGTTCTTAAGACCTGCGTGTCGGCTACAAACATGTCTTACGCTTTAGAAAAGAGACATAAATAAATAATTCCCTTCTTTCCCCACACTGGGGTTTCACGTGAGCGCGCCCAGCTCCTCCTGACCTCGTGTTTGGGTTTAACAGCCGCTGCAAGACATCCTTTCAGTGGCCGAAGTGCCGGGGTTCATTGTAACCGAGAGTTCCGAGCAATTCAAGCTGATAAAGTGAAATGAAATAAAAGGCAGACAGAGCCTTGTGTGTGTTTTTATTATTATTATTTCTGATTAAAGAGGAATTCATTTCATTTCTGCCTCCTGCCAGGGGCTGAGGTGCCGCCATTGAGGTTAACGGTGCGGAAGAATACAAAAAAATTTCATTGAGGAGGATTATAAAAGTTACTAGCTGGAACATTAACAGAAGAGTAACTTGTAAAAAATGCAATATTACAATATTCACAAGGACGGTAGAGCGTGGTAGAGCTATAAAATTCAGCATTAAAATCTTCGACACTCCTGATAACCTAGTTAACAAACACGGGGAACTACTTTTTTGTGCAGAGCTGAGACATATAGTGGTCCCAGATGGAGGGAGCCGAGAATCTGAAACCCATTCTAATGGAAATGGGGCCGCGGTCGTGCCTTGTAGTCAATCTCAGCTTCCCGCGCTCCCTCCCACCTTCTTCTGCTCTCTCCCTACAGCTTTTGACTCTTTGTATCGCCTCTGTAGACCTTCGCTCTCTCTGAATTTCTCCACGCACTTTCCTCTCTTCCGTCAGTTTTCCCTCTGACTTTCTTTGATTGCTTCTGTCTCTTTCTGCTTCCTTCATCCTCTCTCTTTTCTATGTTACACTCTGTCTCTGTAGACAGACAGACAGGCAGGCAGGCAGGCAGGCAGGCAGGCATGATAGATAGATAGATAGATAGATAGATAGATAGATAGATAGATAGATAGATAGATAGATAGATAGATAGATAGATAGATAGATAGATAGATAGATAGATAGATAGATAGATAGATAGATAGATAGATAGATAGATAGATAGATAGATTTTCTCTCTTTTGGACTCCAGGTGGAAACTAGAAACTGTGGCCCTCTAGAAAGATATGGACTGATGGTTGTATGGATGGACAAAGGAATGATGGGTGGATGAATGAACAGATGGATGGACAAATGCAGTTGGTTGATGTGTGAGTGAAGAAATCAGCACGCTGAGGATGTACTGAAAGGGCTGTAGATGGATGTGAATGAATATATAAATGTGGACAGGTGTGAGTGTGTGTGGATGCATGGATGGATGGACAGTGTGAGAGGTGGATCAATGGATCATGGTTGGCTGGATGAGCCGAGGGGTGCCCGAATGAGCTTGTGGGTGGATGGGTGAACCATAATCACTGCACATTCCACCTATTGTTTCTGCCCTTTAAATGAGGGTCATAGAATACAAGCACAATCATTTAAAAATCCTACATACCTATGCTTCATAGACAATTGTTTTGGAGTGTTTCGTTTTCATCACGAGCAGTACTGCGCTCAGTATCTTCATGAATGTCTCTCTTGAGATACAGTCCTCTTGAAATCTCCGATTGCTTCCCAGCCCATTTTCTCAGTGAGTTTTAAGGAGGATAAAAGGCTGAGCCGCGCCTTATAATTTGAAAACGAAGAGAAAATGTGATGTGTGCATTTGAACCGCATTTTTACATTTCAAGGATAAATGAACACCTAAATAACCCAAGTGTGACCAATGTACCTTCTAAATACAAATTTAACACTTCAAATTTTATTTTGCAAGATAGAAATCCTTCACAAATCACTGCCAAAAACAAGTCGTAAAAGGAACCATGAGCAAAATAATACACAAAGAAGCGAGGTAGCGATGAATGTATGACCTTACAACGCATGTCTATACAACACAGTTTTTACATCGCAACATCCTTTACAACGCATGTTTTTACAACGCATGCCATCACAACGCATTTTTAGAAACTAAATTTACAATGCATTCCATTACAACGCATACCATTACAACGTATATTACTTTTAGGTCCACAGTAGAGTAAGTGTTGGATAGTGTAGAGGTATACATTACTATTCCCACTCCAGTGAGTGCAATAGTAGGGTAAGTGTTGGATAGTGTAGGGGTAAAAATTACTATTCCCCATTACTTACCTTATAATGCGTTGTAATGTCATGCGTTGTAGTGACATGGGTCCTGTGGAACTTCCGCCACATCTTCGCTGCTCTCAGGGGACTCCAGGTCCCAGAAACTACCGCTGCCTGGGGGAGGAGCTGGTTTTGCCGCTCGCGCTGAAAAGCGTGCAACGCCACCCGCAACGCGGGACAGCGCGCGCGGCGCCCAGGCGAAGAGGCTGGGCTGGGCCACCCCTCCAACGTTTATTTTGTCTTGCTGGCCAGAGTATGGAACTGGTGATCTAGCTGTGATTGATACCGCCCACAGGTATTGTTGTTGCTATTCCTCGCGGTGACTGTTCTATTTGGAGACTCTAATCCCTCGTAAATTTGTAAAGTCTGGACTTGTTTCAGCATCATACTGCCTAGCTAATAAGTGTTACAATATAGCAAGATGTGCTAAAGTGTTATATATTGATCCCTGCCTGTCCAAGCCTGACAACATTACAAATGGGTAAAAGAAAGTTGCTGGGTGTGGGGGAGGATGGGGGGAGACTGAAAGCACTAGTTCAAGTAGGAGTAGGGGAGGTAAAAGCAAAACGGCAAGGAATCTCCAAACACATGCAAGCAGTAATTGTGTATTAGATAGGATAGACACTCTGATAGAAGAGTGTGAGGGTATCCTTGAGCTAGAACCATCGAGGCAAGCATCTAGTGATTCACTTACTAATCAGTTGGTTCACGTGGATAAAACGCCCATTACTACCATTCCGGCTATGTTCCAGAGAACAAGCGTAAGAAGGGCAGATAAAAATTGTAAGGAGGGGGAAATGCCCAATGATGATATAGCTAACATAGACCAAATTGCTCCAGTGGTGCAGTGCACAAATAGGTACCTCCCACTACAAGACATTGATAATAGTGAATTAGGAGGCGATGGGGGGGGGGCAAGTACATCATCTTTCCCCGAATATTTTACATCAGGGTGGGTCAAACCCATGTAAGAGTCACCAAGATCTAACCTTACAGGTGGGTGCAATGAGGATAGAAATGGGTGTAATGAGAGGCCAGATTGAGGAACTAATTATGTTAGTGAAAACATTGACCTCGGGCCAATTGCACCCTTGGGCCAAAAGGGAAAGCACACTCATCCCCCCTCATTCAAACCAAACACAGGCTTCTGGTGTCACATTTGGTTCAGGTAGGCTATGGGATGGGGCTAAACCGCCATCCTTAATACATCTGCGTGCTGCCCCAAGTCCTATCCAGACTAACCTTATTAATAATAATATTGGATCCTATGTTTCAACAAACTCTGCCAGGGCTCAGGTACACCAGAACGACACTAGGGCACTACACCTTACCCAGCTAAGGCCTAGGGAGGAAAATATGCATTTGGCATGTAGTTCTATGGAAACGCAAGTCCATTAAAAATTATCATGGTGAATGTTCCGAAACTTCCCGTGACCAATAGGCCAGAGAGTGTGGACAATCAATCCACTGGATAAGGCATGTGAGAGGGTGCCGGTCAGTGATTAGGGAAGATATAGTTAGAGCCCGTAGGCTAGTAGCAACAGAAAATTCCCTGGATAGCATCGAGCTTACGATGGCTAAGCCACATATAGCTGAAAATCTTTTTGCCCTAGAATTTCGCACCACTGCACCAGGTCTATCAAATATACAGTTCGGGCGCCCACCGAGGGGAGGAGATAATGTTCAGCAACATGGACTTGACCCCCCCCAGGCTTAGGGGGGAATCAACATTGGAAACCATTGATTGACTTGTGGGTGATTTGGTAAAGGGGAAGCAGGGCAAACTGGCTATGGAGGTGGCCCCCAAAACTGTTCCATTTGGGTTAGATTCCCAACTAGTAGAGCTAGAACAAGTTGTAGGAGTGGAACCCTTGGTAATCAATCAAAACAGAGGGACTATAAAAGAAGGTACCCTAAGCTTAAGCATACCAGTAGCAAACATCAAATCAGCGGATAAAGGGGCATTAGTAATGAATACCCTCATGACATGGAATATTGCGGGATTAGGTTCTAAGGTGGGATCCCAGGAGTGGCATGCTTTTATTGAGAGGTTTGACATCTGTCTGTTTCAAGAGACTTGGTCAGAGGCCCCTATTTTTTGTACTGGCTATCTGAATTTGTATATTCCAGCTATTAAAGGATTACGAGGGAGACCATCAGGAGGTCTGATAATGTGGGTGAGGCAAGATAAGGGGCTGAATATTCACACTATCCCAACCCACAAACATGACATCCAGGCAGTTAGATTGTCGAGGGGCCCTAAGGGGATTGCAGTAATATACAACGTGTATGTGCGAGGCTCACGAGGGAAGAGGTCAAGTGTCTTAGCTGCAGTTGATGATCTTCTGGAGAGTGATCAGTCATGCCTATCTTTGATTATTGCGGGAGATTTTAACACAACCTTTGAGCCACTCTTGAAGGAGGAGGACAGCATAGTAGATGAGGAAGATCTAAGGTGGGGAGTCCCAAAGCTAGAGCTAGAGCCAATAAAAAGATGGACTGATGTGGTGATCCATATTAATTCCATAAGTATGGAAAATGGGCTACGGGCACTTAATGGCCGTACAAAGTCCAATAAGTTGGGGGCTGTCACATTTAATAATGGCTATAGCACAAGCAGGATTGATTATGTTCTGGTTAGCCTAGCATTGTGGCATACAGTGAGGGATATGATAATACATGATAGATTGGAAAGCGACCATAATCCGCTCTGTGTAGATATGGACCTGTTTAATTATAAGTCTTGCAGAGAAATAGAAGACAGTTATATGTCTAAGGATGTGGTACCATCGAATGACCAAAGATGACTAAAATGGACCAAATTAAAAGAATTACCCTTAATGCTGTCTAGCATTGATAATGAGTTGAACAGGGCGATTAGCGATCTAAATGTTAGTGCATCTAATTTGCCCAATTTGCTTGATCGCAAATTACCAACTACCATACATAATTAATTCTTTGGGCACTTGCGTAAGCACTTTGTAGTAAATAGTAAACCCCAAAAGGTATTAACTCCTAAAGTACATGAATGGTATAGTGCCGACTGCAAAAGGTTGCGTGCAGAGTTGGGAGAGGCTATAAAATTAGGGGACCCAGCACAGGTACGATTAGCAAGGGCAACCTACCGGGAGGCAATACTTGAAGCGAAAGGAAACTGGGACTGTAAAAGGTGGGATGATCTGAAGGAGGCCTGCGTTAACAGGAATCCAAAGCAATTTTGGAATATCTATAAATGGAACAGAGGAGGGCAGGCTCCTGAGCCCCATAACCATGTCTCACAATTAGAGTGGGTTAACCACTTTGAAAACTACAATATGCAGCTAGTGAGCATGATAGTGAAGTCAGTATCGCTAAGCAGCTTTTTATTGAGGAAGCATTTAGTAGGGTGGATGTTGAGGTGGCCTTAAAATCTATTATGGCAGAAAAAGCCCCGGGTTTGGATGGAAAACCGGGGGATGTATTTCTTGCCAATAAGGTAAGGTGGGGCAAATATATTTTCCTATTGTCAAATGCTATAGCTCAGGGGTCGCCGATTCCAGATTCCTGGAAAGGTGCGGAGATCATCCCCGTCTTTAAAAAAGGAGATAAAATGTGCCCAGGGAACTACAGGCCCATCAGCCTTATTGACTCGCTTCAAAAGGTAATGGGCAGGTTGGTTTTAAATAAAGTGCAGGATTGCATCGATGAAGACGGTTTCTTATCCCCCCTCCAAGCAGGATTTCGTGCTTTTACTAGCACTATAGATCAAGTATTCAGGTTCACTCTATTGCATTGGAAAACAGTGACCCTGGGTAAGGGGAGTTTATATGCTGTTTTTGTTGACCTTCAGGCAGCATTTGATCTCGTGCCACGAGGGAAACTCTGGTCGACACTAAAAGATATGGGGCTACCACTTGATTTGTTGTCTCTTATCATCAGACTGCACGAAAGTAATAAGGCCAGGATTCGCTGGGGCAAACAGGGAGAAGTAACGGAATTTTCCCAGTGGATAAAGGAGTACGTCAGAGATGTGTGCTGGCCCCGACCCTATTTTCATTGTATATAAATGGGATAGTGAACTGCATGAAATTAACAAACACTGATGCAGCGACACTGGCAGGCAAAAAGGTCCCTATACTGATGTTTGCTGACGACACGTTGATCCTCTCTAAAACTCCAAGTGGGCTTCAGAGGGCCCTCTCAATCTTTGAAGAGTTTTGCGCTCAACGGGGATTGGAGGTCAACGTGTCCAAAACAAAACTGATGACCTTTAACCCACATAGGGCGTTCAAAGGAGGCATCAGGCTAAATAGCATCAAGCTTGATCAGGCCAAGGAGTTCACATATTTGGGGGTTAATATCCAGGAGGGGCTAAGATGGACACATCAAGTTGATCTAGCATCATTGAAATATAGGCAACTGGCAGGGGTATTGTTAAGAGAATATAACTCCTCTTTTATTAAGATAATCAGCCCCGCCATGGAGATATATAGTATGAAGGTAATAATTTCTGCCTTATATGGTGCTGAACTTTGGGGCGACGAGAACCTAGCCAAACTAACCATCTCGGAGAATACGTTCCTTAGAAATATAGCGAGCCTGCCCCAGAGCACCCCGATGCGCCCATTGCTGATTGACCTTGGGCGGAAGCCAAACGCAGAAATTGCAAAATTGCATCCTTTGTTGTACTGGCGGAGACTATGGTCTACCCCAGAGCTAGCACAGTATGTGGCTGGTTTCCTAGATGTAATCAGGGTGAATAGTTCACGCAAAATAAGATGGCTAAGACAGCTTAGAGCCACTTTATTTTGTATGGGTATGAGCTCGCTGTGGGATGATCCAGAGAATGCTATCTTCCCCCCAAAGCAGATCTTAAAAGCTAAATACTGGGAAATGACCCACACGGATCTGGTGAGGAACTGTGAGTCAGCTTCCCTTACTGGCCGTTTCTTATGTGGCAAATCGGTACCTGAGTTAGATCGGTATTGGGACATCATCACAAAGCCCTTCGAGCGGAAATTATATTTCCAGTTCAGGGTCGGTACACTGCCCATAAGAGCCTTCACTAGCAAATGGTCCATATCTTGTGATGATTTGTGCTTGGTGTACCAGTCTAGAAATTAATCTTTATCCCATGTACTATTTGAATGCAACGGCTACAGAGCTCCACGGCGCATCTGGTTGTTCCCAATCAGGGGCGGCTGGTGACATTTGAAAGTGGTTAGGCATAAATACTGTGGCGAGCGAGCCCGAACCACCTACGGTGGGGTTCAGGGGGTCTTCCCCGAGAAAATATTGAAAAATGTGGGGGGCAAATGTTGCATTCTAAAGCAAATTTGAGAAGGAGGTGGCTCGGCGAACACATGTCTGGGAGTAGCCAGACAAGTCTCTTTGCACTTGCACAGATACATCACTCTCCCTGCATTCACATAGGCACACTACTCACCCTACACTCATAGACCCATTACTCACCCTTCCCTGACATCACTAAGCCTGCATTCACCCATCCACATCACTCACACTGGACTCTCACAGGCACACTGCTCAACCTGCACTCACACAGACATCACTCACCCTTCGCTGCACTGCACTCACTAGGTTTAATTTATTACAGTCTAGGTATTTGTGATACTATTTAAAAAAATATAAACAATATACAGAGAATTCCTTCAATTACATTGCTCACGGTGACCATAATGTGCCATATAGACAAAGCATTAAAACAACAGTAGAAATGATAACACCCTTATAGCATTCTGATTCGGTCCTGCAAAAATTCAGTCATTCCAATGTTGGTTTTATGGAAAATAATTATTTAAAAAAATAAACTTATGTGAAACAGGAAACAGACAAAAATTAATTTACATGTGCAACATCATAAAAGCGAATATAGATATCCTGCTTGGATCATAGCTAAGGCAGCAGTCAGCTGCAGCGCTTCATGACTTCCAGCCATGTGCATTGCTTAACTATTTATGCTTTTAAAGTGCCCGCCGCCAGTAGTACCAACAGGATTAAATAAAGCAGAGCAAATCTCAGAAGGCTTTGTTTAAACACAATACCGCAGTCCATCTGCCTCTCCAGGTGCGTGCACTCCTGATTATTGATATAGCGCTGTCATTTATAACAAAGTATGAGGAGCTGAGCAGGAGAGATGTTTAATATCCTGATTAATTAGTCATTGTTACCACAGGTGTGTGTATCCAGCGCTGTGCACCGGCAGCGTGTAAAGGGCTGACCTGTGTGTGCCCAGAAGAACGTTATACCCAGCAAGGGCTATTAAGTAGTATAGGCACAGAATTGTAGGTCTAGCGCCGTCTGCACTCCATGGTGTGTAGAGTTGTGTATCGGGCTGCGCTGCCTATTACAAACTGCTTATACCTGGCAGTTATATACAGCAGTGTGCCATTAACTGAACATACTCTCGCATATGTGCTATCAGTATAGATTTTCATATAGTTACCACCAACATTTACTCACCAGTGGGAATCAGTGGCTGGACTGGGGGGAAGGGCAATATAAATAAACACACGCTCTCTGTATTTCGGCCAGCTCTGAAACCTTGAGATTAAAACACCAAGTAACCCATCGCAAGCAATGATAATACTCAGACCGAGCGGTGCCAACTGCCAGAGTCCTCTCAGCCACATCCGAGAGGCTAAGGAGCTAAACATACCAAAAAGGCCCATTTCCTCCCTACCTACACAGTTTACGTCATGTGTTCCTCAGTAGTGAATGTGTCAGACTGCAGCAGTCTGCTCTCCAACGAAACCTACGGTGCCTGTGATGTATGCTGACCGCTGAGCCGCTCTCCGCGTCCGAGGGCTTCTGTCGTACTTTGATATTCGGGAACCGCGTAGGGGACAGGGCCCTACCCCTGTCTATCTTGGTATTAGCGAACCGCAAATGGTAAATGCGGCACGTACGAGTGCTTTGCGTGTCGTTCTAGTTACGAACGCACTGTGTACACGTATTCTGCTCAACTACGCGGGTTCCATTTTGGAAGCAGTGGCCATCTTGTCATTGCCCTCACATAGGCTATGATGGAGTTAATACGGGCCTCACAGTACATGAGCTTTCCCTCTGACTTCTCTGTGACCTGGGCAGCTGGCTCTGCTGCCCCGGGTCAAACCGGTCTCACGAGCTCCCCTTCCTCCGTCCACCGGTGATTCGTATCAGGGCTTGACCCGTCATAAAACCCTTTCATTCTACACAATCCCCCGGCTAATCTCTTCTACACCTGCATGTTCTTGCTTTATTACTTGTTTCCCAAAACAGGAGATGCTCATGTTTATTGGGGGGTCTATTTACTTCAAACATGGGATCTGAACCTTCCGGTGTAAATCATTGTGGGCTGGCCGAACTGGAATGTGGGATGGTCATCATGACTCTGCTTTTTCGTTTGTAATGTATGCCTTTATATGACCATATCATAAACCAAGGAATGTATGCCTGGAGCATGATATTTTGTACTTAAGGAGAAGTCCGTTCCTATGATTTTCAGCAGTCTCCTGAGAACATACACGCTGTTGTACTTCTAGGATATCTGTCATTGGTCTGCAGCCAATAAACGATTCTTT
Organism: Triturus cristatus; assembly: GCF_964204655.1. Taxonomy (NCBI): domain Eukaryota; kingdom Metazoa; phylum Chordata; class Amphibia; order Caudata; family Salamandridae; genus Triturus; species Triturus cristatus. Next base: position 326,443,172 of record NC_140580.1, read on the forward strand.
GACTTCACCCAGAAGACTCTGTGTTTCTGTAGGTCCGGAACAGGGTGAAACCCCGAAGTCATAGGGTGTGTGCCCCTGCACCGCTGGGTCTAGAATACCCAGTACTTCAGTTTGGCGCCCAACTCGGGCCAATTTCAGCGGTACCAGTCCAAGCCAGAGGTTCGTGAGGAGCTTCGTGTGGAAATTCCGGAGGAAGGCCGCCACTTCATCGACCCCTGCATGTCGACGTGGTCCGAAAGTCTTTTCTGCGAGGTTCTCCGCGTCCCGACGGCTACGAAGGACTGCTGCCCTGATTAATCGACCTGTTTTGGACCCTTGACGAGTTTGAGAGAGCGAAACAATCGAGAGAGTCTTCTGGTGACGTCATCGATCAGCTATATTCAGTTAAGTATAAGTGGAGCGTCTCCCATTTGTTTTGGTATCCCTCGGGATCGTTTGGTTTGGTAATTGGTGATTTGGTGTTTGCAAACCCCAAAGCCAGAGGACTCGTGTATTCACGAGAATATCGTAATCGATAATCCTTTGACGTTTGGATCTAGACTAGTGAGCGAAGATGCCTGGTTCTAGACTATTTGGTAAGTTATTCTGTTTGGGTTGTGGAAAAGATTTCCAGCTAGAGGAATCATGTCCGGTTCCTCCGGTTGGAACTCCAACTTATGAGCTCTATGTGAAACATGGCGTAGGCCCCATTGCATATAACGAAGTGTGGATCCACTACACCAGGAAAGACGGTGTTTTAAAATGGCCCCAAAATGGTAGTTTCGATACCGATATTCTAGATAATCTGGAAATTAAATTGTTTAAGAAGAAAGCCCGGCCGGCGATGTTTGACTCTTTCCGCTTATGGCGAAAAGAAGCCAAACAGAAGGAAATTAAGTTAGCGAAAAAGAACAAGAGAGAGAGAGGTATGTCAGTAATGCAAGCAGCTGTACAATTTAAAGACAATGAAGAGGAGCAAATGAATGAGCAATTGCACAGGCAGCGTAAGTTAGGGATTGACAAATGTTACCCGGCTTTGCCATATTCTAAGCAGGATGAGTCAGAAGAGAAGGAGAAAGATCCCTTGATGTCACATTTGTTGAGTTCGCCACCCCCGTATGCTCAAACTGCCACGGCGCCTCCCCAGCTTGTAAATATGCCACCTCCAGTGCATATACTGCAAGCCTTGCCGCAACCGCCAGTTGCTTTGCAACCAGTTCCTATTCCTGTAGCGCAATCTTCTCAAGCGCCTCCAGTTGTGTTTCCAACTGCCCCCGCACTTCCTGCGACTTTGCTTGATCCAGTAACTGCCTCCCCTAATACTCTTCCTTCCACCACTCCAGTACCTGTCTCTACATCCTCTTTTCTTCCCTCTGTTTTTCCCCCTGTTCTCGCTTCAGCTTCTCCTTCAGCGCGACAGCGTTTGGCTAATGTGGTTACTACATTAATGTCGCCTCTCTTTGGGTCATCTGGTGCAACTCCTGGTGTAAAGCGTAAGCAGTTGCGTAGCCAATTGCCTAACCCCGATGAGAAAAAGGTAATAGATCACATGGCGCGCAGATGGATCGTTTTTCCTTCACTATATGATGTGGAATCGGTTGTTAACACTTTCCATCAATGGGATGCCCCGAAACAGAGATACGTATTTGAGAAAATGTGCGAAATTCTCTGTGAAGAATTGGAGGATAGTGGTAGAAATCCGAATCCGCAGGAATTGTGTAGAGTGAGGTGCGATTTTGGAACTGGTATAATTGTGGACCGCGAAGTAGATAAAGCAGTTGCGATTGTACTGTCCTTAAGGAATGACGACTGCCAACAGTCATTGTTTGAACATGAGGTCCTTGTGGGGAGTAAGGCAAAAGCGCGACAATACCCTATGAGAGAAGTTCCCCCGGTATGGAAGGAAGCAGTTGCAGCTGCCGGTGGTAACCCCGCTGTGCCAGCGCATTTCCAACGTGTTTGGGTGCATGTTCCATGGAAGCGCTCTGAGGTGTTAGCACTTAAGCAGACATTGCCTGATCCCCGTAAAAACCCAGCAGGTTATTATAAAGAGTTGTCACAGACGGCAGGGTCATGCGTCATGAATCTGGCCGACATAGACATGTTGTTCGGTAATGTTGTTCCACAGCCTCTATGGGGATCAATTCGTAATGTAGATCACAATGCAGAATTAGGGGATACATGGGCTAACATTGTTGCTGCTGATGCTAGACAAACGGGTGGTGCGAAACCAGAACCTTTAGTAGCTGAATTGCCTGGTAGAATCATTACGTATATGAAGACAATAATGCCTGCGATGCGCGTAAATTGGGACAAGTTATCTGCATGCAAGCAAAAGAAAGATGAGACAGTGTCAGACTTCTTTACCAGGTTTGAAGAAACGTTTATTGACCACAGTGGGCAAGATATGAGTACTGAGGGTGGACAACGGTTGTTTGTGGACAAGTTTGTGCAGAATTTACTCCCTGACCTGTGTAAAAAGTTGAAAGATTCAGAGAGTTCTTGGGCCGTTTCCTCTTCGGCGCAAATACTGGCTACTGCACAGTATTATGAAAACAGAGATAAAGACGAGAAAGATAGAACGGAGAAGAAAACGAAGGAACTGAAGACAAAGGTCCTTTTACAGCAGGCCTATCCGCCACGTGGAGGTCAGAATAATTATAGGCAACCCCAAGGTGTCTATCACCAACCCCAACAGTTTCAGAACAATCAGCAAATGAACGGGTATTACCAACCACGTGTCCCTATAGGTCCCAACCAATGTTCATACTGTAAAGAGGAAGGTCATTTTAAATATAGTTGTCCTAAATTAATGCAACGGAATGGTAATACGTATGGCGCAAGAGGTAGAGGTGGTCAGCAAGCTCCTAGAGGCAGAGGGCGTGGAAGTGTTCCCCAGAATGCGCGTCCTCTTCCGCCCCAAAGCGCAATTAATAGTTTTGATCAGCAAGCTAACGCGACTGGTAATACGGCTCAGTATTACAATAATGATTATTATGCAGAGGACGGTGATGCAGAAAATAATGGTTACTAGGACTGCCGTAGACAGAGAGAGGGAGTTGTTTCAGTGCCAGTGGATCAGAGTGGACCGTATGTTGAAGTGACTACAGCAAATGTAACGGAGCCTTTTCTGCTAGACACTGGTGCTGCAAAGAGTTCAATCATGCATTCCAAACTCCCGGGCGCACCTTTGTCTGGCGATATAAATGTTTCAGTAGGTTTTTCTGGCGCCCCAGTTAGGAACCCGATTTCCAGTCCTATGTCGCTTTCTGTTGGACCTTGTGAGCTGAAAGCGCCCCTGATTCTGACAACAGGTTGTGGTGAGAATTTGCTGGGATTAGATTTGTTGAAAAGATTGCACGCTACACTGTATTGTTCTCCTTCAGGAGTACAACTTACATTAGGCAAGAAAGTGGTTTCCCCAATGTATTTGTCTAAAAACACGATGCCACCTGAATTGTCATCCCTTCCGGATGCCCTTTGGGCTACTGGTCCCAATGATGTGGGCCTCTTGGAAATACCACCATATGTGGTGACTCTAAAAGCTAATGTTAGACTGCCACGTATTCCCCAGTACAAGATCTCTAATGAAGGGCAGAAAGCATTGTTGGACATTGTCAGCGACTTGATTAATAAGGGTGTGATTGAAGAGACAAGAGGCAACGTTTGTAATAGCCCGATTTTACCTGTCTTAAAGCGAACTGACCCTTCACAGCCACCTGTTTATAGATTTGTGATTGATCTCAGAGAGGTTAATAAGATGTCGTGCCTCAGTTTCCGGTTGTCCCCGATATAACTGCCTTGTTAACGATGATTCCAGCCTCCGCTGCATGGTTTTCAGTGATCGATTTAAAGAATGCTTTCTTTAGTATCCCAATTGCAGAAGAGAGCAGAGACATTTTTGGTTTTAGTCTGGGAGGCCGAAGCTTCCGCTTCAAACGCGCTCCCCAAGGCTACTGCGAGAGTCCATCCATATATAGTCAAGCTCTGAAAGCGCAGCTTGATGCACTTGTTTTACCTAGTTGCGCTATCCTGATCCAGTACGTGGACGATTTACTGATCGCCGCGGATACTGAGAAGATCTGTAAAGAAGCCACATTGTCACTGTTGCGCCATTTGTCAGCTTACCATCACAAAGTGTCTCTCTCTAAGCTGCTATATTGTCGACAAGAAGTGACCTACTTAGGTCATCTCTTATCGAAGGAGGGAAGGAAACTGACCCCAGAGAGAATTCAAGCCATTGCACAGTTGAGTGTGCCAAAGACACAGAGAGAAGTGCGTGCTTTCTTGGGCATTACCTCATACTGTAGGCATTGGATCCCTAGTTTTTCTTTGTTGGCAAAACCTTTGTTAGCCTTAACATGCAAAGACACACCGAATCCTATCCCATGGTCTGAAGAGTGCCAGAAAAGTTTTGTGGAATTACGCAATGCGTTGTGTTCAGCTCCTGTGTTGGGTACCCCCGACTACAGTAAGCCTTTTACATTGTATGTTCACGAGAAAGATGGATGTGCGTTGTCAGTGTTAACACAGCCTTTTGGCGACAGACCGCGCCCATGCGCATATTTTTCATCCACCTTGGACCCTGTAGCGAGGGCATTGCCAAGCTGTCTGAGAGCGACAGCTGCTGCAGCGATGTCTATCCGACAATCTGCTGGTTTGGTAATGGACAATACACTGATTGTCATGGTTCCACACGCTGTAGACACATTATTAAATAGAACCAAGACACAACACCTGACTAGTGCGCGATTATCAGGATATGAACTAACACTGTTAGCGAATCACATACACATAAAAAGATGCAATACACTGAATCCAGCCACATTATTGCCGATTCCAGTAGACTCAGATGAGATTGAGCAACATGACTGTCTGTTCAGAACAGAAGAAGAGACGAAAGGGAGAGTAGATCTCAAAGATACTCCCCTGACTGAGTGTGACGGCACTTTATGGGTAGATGGGTCCTGTTTCAAGCTCCCTAATGGTGACACGACTGCTGCATATGCTATCACGACTTTACATACGGTTGTGGAAACTGCACGAGTGCCACATAATTCGGCCCAAGCAGCAGAATTAATTGCCCTCACGAGAGCATGCGTGTTGTCTGAAGGAATGAGAGTGAACATATACACAGATAGCCAATACGCCTTTGGCGTGGCTCATAATTTTGGGCGTTTGTGGAAGGAGCGTGGGTTCCTGACGTCGCATGGAGCTAAAATTCAGAATGGCAAGTTGGTGAATGATCTCCTTGAGTCACTGACCCTACCTTTGCAAGTTGCGATCATGAAATGCAGTGCGCACAAGAAAGTCACAGATGATGTTGGACGTGGGAATGCGTTTGCTGATGAGACCGCGAGAGAAACCGCACAGAATGTGAAGACTAGAATGTATGTTGCAGGCCCCGCAAGATGGGTTAATGATGTGGGAATGTGCGAGAACACAATAGAGAGTGTGAAGTCGCTTCAAGCTGAAGCCACAGAGGAAGAGTTAAGCAAGTGGAGAGAGAGTATGGGTAAGTTGGATGAGAATGGTTGTTGGATTGACCTGACAGAACATAGGCGATGGTTGTTGCCTGATGCATATGTGCTTCCAGTGGTTACTATGGCGCATGGAATGGCACATATCAGTACGAAAGGTATATGCAAGTTGTTGGCTCCAGTATGGCAGAATGTTGGAATTCCCAAATGTGCAGAGAATGTGGTCAAGAATTGTATGGTATGCTTGAAGTACAACCCTGGTAGGGGAACCCCAACTCCGGCTGGTCACTTTGCACCCCCATCATGTCCATTCGAAGTTTTGCAGCTGGACTTTATTCACATGGAAAGATGCAACAACCTGAAATATGTATTGGTGGTTGTTTGTGCTTTTTCCAAATGGGTAGAGGCTTATCCTCTGAAAGATAACACTGCTCTATCCACAGCCAAAGCCCTTGTGAAGGAGTTTTTCCCCAGGTTTGGGATGCCGAGAATGGTGTGGTGTGATAACGGGAGTGAGTTTGTGGGTAAAGTGATGAAGAGTGTATGTGAAGGTTTAGGCATAAGGCAGAAATTTCACGCTGCAAATCACCCCCAATCAGCTGGACTGGTTGAACGTTACAATGGAGCCTTAAAGCTCAAGTTGGCCAAAATTCAGGCGAGCACTGGTCTTAAATGGCCTGATGCCCTGCCTCTAGCACTCTTGTCCACCAGAATGACGATACACTCACGAGTGGGACTTAGTCCCTACGAGGTGGTCTTTGGCCGCCCGGCTAATGTATGGGGTGTGCCAAGGCCCACTAAATTCAGCGAGATAGAGCACCCAGTGCTGCTCGATTACCTGTATGATTTGACTGTTAAACTGCGTGTTTTGCACCAACAGGTACATGATACTCTTCCCCAAGCCTCTGAACCTCCTGGACACCCCATCAACCCTGGTTCGTGGGTCCTAGTACGGAATTTCCAGCGTAAGGGCAACGACGAGCCTCGTTGGATCGGCCCTCATCTTGTTCTTCTTTCGACAAGATCAGCAGTGCGAGTGAAAGGGAAGAAGCACTGGATCCATGGTACACACTGCAAGGTAGTTCCCTTGCCCCTGCCATATGACCAGTGGGTCAACGAGGGTATCGCCGACTCAGAGACAGACATTGTGCCTCGTTTTGTACCATTCAGTGACGCACGCCTAAAAGACACAGCTTCAGTCCAAGAGAGTGACAATATTCTGCAGGAAGCTGTGCCGCCATCGAATCGACTGGACACCACTGAGCCTGAACTTCTTTTTCAAGACCAAACAACACCTGGCCGTCTCCGCTATAATTTGAGACCTAGACCCATGGACAAATAAAGATTCCCTCATTATTTCCCTTTTGACATTTTGTGCTCTCCCATCTGAAGGACTTTCTTGATTTTTGTTTTTCGAACCACCATCCGGGTTCTGCCGCAGGGTCGCGGTGCCAAGACTTTGGGGTACAGGCCGAAGACGCTAGGTCGACGGTTCTGGTTGGTCTAGGGCGTTTCCCTGGACTGACAGGCGTACTCCTTAGCAGAAGAAACTCATCCACCGCGAGCGGCCCGAGTAGAGGATGGAGTTTTGTAAGATGGAGAGACCGATTGAAGAAATGAACTTTCAAGCCAGGATGTGTAGAATTGTAAAAAGTAAATGTTTCGTCTTTTTATGCCTTTCTACACTGTGTAGCATCATAATGTTTATTGTAGGATGTGTGTTTTTCTCTGCTCCAAAACCCATTGCACCCACTCAACAGCCTATACTTCTTTCTACTGCCTCCTCTCACTCTTTTCACCCTTTGCCTGAGCACGAACAGACCCGACGATCAGAGTTCGTAAATAACTCGTTTATCCAACTCTTGCACCAGCACCAACTGGTAATGAATACGACCAATTGCTGGGTCTGTGGGTTAATGCCACATACCATTAACAAGGGTATTCCCTACCTGGTGCTGCCGTACAGTTACAATGGATCGTCATGGGCATTCCAAACCATGTTCCTCTATGCTCTAGATACATACTCCCCTCGCCCACCGCGTTCCATCAGACCCATCACCAATAATAAGGCTTTGATGAAAGGAGTTGCCGATATGAGTAGGGATATTAATGCATACTCATCCATTCCCAAAGAAGAGCTGAGACCTTATATGGGATGGAACGCGACGGGGTATAGTATTAGTCTGGGTGAAAGACAGCGGAAAATCTCATCTCCAATCTGGGTCGTACCCCACATGGGTCGGTTCTGCTTACAGGGTAATGGTCAGAACCCTAGGGCTCAACTGGGAAGAAGTGACTGTACTGAAACGTACACTTTCCCGTCACAGTTTTCCCCTGCGTTTTTGGCTGCTAAGGGCACATATTTCATCTGTCATGATCGAGCATATACATGGTTGCCCCCTGATTTCTCGGGCACATGTTATATTGCGAACTTGCTACCGCCGACATTTACTGCCGCCTCTGATTATCACAAGACCAGAGTTGTGAGAGGTGTGATCAGTAAGGAGGACACTGCCGGTCAGGAAGCAGGAGACTTCTTCTTGGGTTTCCTGCCGTTTTGGGGACCTATGGTCAATAGTAGGAACCTGAGACAGCTGACTCGTGTGGTTGAATCCACCATCAATGTAACGGCTGGTGCCCTTAGTAATTTGACAGCTGAGCTCCAAGCGGATCGCCTTATGACTTTGCAGAACCGCATGGTCCTAGACGTTATTCTTGCAGACCGCGGTGGGGTATGCAAGGTCATCCAATCCAGTTGCTGCATTTTCATACCAGATAATGCTCCAACAGTGTATCAAGCCATCTCCAAACTCCATAAAATATCTGAAGCCATACACGTGGATAAGGGAGATTGGTCACTGGTGGGGTGGTTCTGGGAATTGATATCTGCCTGGGGTTGGAAAGTTCTGATGGTCATTGGAATGATCCTAGCCATTCTTTTCCTGTTCTGCCTGTGTATACAGTGTGCTCCTGCGATATGTGGCCTCTGTACTACCTTATGGGTAAGGAAACCTGTATCGAGGGACGAACTAAGTAATAGGATGATGCTACAGCAACATCTCCATGACTTTGCGGACATTGACCTAGACTCGGATTAAGATGAGTATAGTGATTGCCTATGTAAGGGCAAAAGGAGGGTCTGTCGTACTTTGATATTCGGGAACCGCGTAGGGGACAGGGCCCTACCCCTGTCTATCTTGGTATTAGCGAACCGCAAATGGTAAATGCGGCACGTACGAGTGCTTTGCGTGTCGTTCTAGTTACGAACGCACTGTGTACACGTATTCTGCTCAACTACGCGGGTTCCATTTTGGAAGCAGTGGCCATCTTGTCATTGCCCTCACATAGGCTATGATGGAGTTAATACGGGCCTCACAGTACATGAGCTTTCCCTCTGACTTCTCTGTGACCTGGGCAGCTGGCTCTGCTGCCCCGGGTCAAACCGGTCTCACGAGCTCCCCTTCCTCCGTCCACCGGTGATTCGTATCAGGGCTTGACCCGTCATAAAACCCTTTCATTCTACACAATCCCCCGGCTAATCTCTTCTACACCTGCATGTTCTTGCTTTATTACTTGTTTCCCAAAACAGGAGATGCTCATGTTTATTGGGGGGTCTATTTACTTCAAACATGGGATCTGAACCTTCCGGTGTAAATCATTGTGGGCTGGCCGAACTGGAATGTGGGATGGTCATCATGACTCTGCTTTTTCGTTTGTAATGTATGCCTTTATATGACCATATCATAAACCAAGGAATGTATGCCTGGAGCATGATATTTTGTACTTAAGGAGAAGTCCGTTCCTATGATTTTCAGCAGTCTCCTGAGAACATACACGCTGTTGTACTTCTAGGATATCTGTCATTGGTCTGCAGCCAATAAACGATTCTTTGACTTCACCCAGAAGACTCTGTGTTTCTGTAGGTCCGGAACAGGGTGAAACCCCGAAGTCATAGGGTGTGTGCCCCTGCACCGCTGGGTCTAGAATACCCAGTACTTCACTTCCTGAGTGCAGGCGCCAGCTGGGAGGCGCGCGTGCCGGAGCGCGTGTCGGTGCCCATTGTTCCTGGATGGAGCCATGCATGCTGGGCTTCTATCTTTAGCGCGCTGCGCTCCCAAGAGAGGAGCTGAACTTTGGGAGGACAGGACCACTAACGCCCACTCTCGGTCTTGTTATCTTCAGCAAAACAAAGTTGTGAACGAGCGGAAAAGTGCCGCTATTTTAATACAGGAAAACTCGCTAACATTAATTTCAAACTGCGTACCACAGCCATTTAAATTGAGGCAGAGAAGTAGAGTTGACTTTTCTCGACCATCAATCACTACGTGCACCCAGTTGCGGCTCGCGGCGGGGGGGGTGGTGTATGTGTCACGCAGGGGGTATGTGTCGCGCGGGGGGGTATCGCGCGTGGGGGGGTGTAAATACATTTTTAAAAATCCTTATCCTACCTGAGGTCTGACTCCTGAGCACGTCCGCGCCGCCTAGGGTCCGTCCGTTGGCGCCTACAGCGGTACAGCCCCTCTCAGGCTCTCAGCCAATCCTGGCACTGCCAGCAGCGCCAGGATTGGCTTAGGGCACGGTTACGGCTCACCCGCCTGCCCATTAGGAGACCGAGGTTTGAGCCTTTGCTCAACCCTCTGTCTCCTAATGGGCATGCGCCAGCCAGAGCAGACACAAGTGCGCATGACTGGGCACGGAGCGAAAATTCGCTCACCTTCCCCAATCATGCGCACTTGTGCTGCTGCCTGTTGCCCCTGCCTGGTCTGTCTGACAATCATGTCAGTCATGCTGACTGACATGATTGTCAGTTCTCCTCTTTGAACTTAAGTAATCTGATTCAGTTTACTTAAGTTCAAAGAAGACGCTGATGCTGCGGGCGACGCTGCGGGCGGGGGGGACTACGCCCCAACCCCCTAATGGACGCACCACCACTGTTCCCAATATGCAAACTCTTAGGAACAAGAAGGGCACAGGGGGCAGAAAGAATCCTAAGAAGCGACACATCTGAAGTGATAGTTGTTGCCATGGCGAAATTCTTGGGGTGGGTATGGGCAATTAGAGCATGGTCCCTTAAGGAGAGAATAGCCCAATAAATACATCTGCTTCGCTGTATCTCAATTTTTGAGTAGCCATTCACCTTCCACTCAACTGGATAGCTTGTTTAAGAGTACCCATGAAATTTTAATTAACTCATTTTTATATAATATTTTATATTGTATATAGTGTTTCTTAAAAGATTTTATAAATTCATCCTAGAATGTGTACATTGATTTTAAAATTATTTTTTCTTTTATGAATTCAATCTGGAAATTATGTGTAATTCTTTTATATGTATATTGTGTGCTTTGATGACCTAATAAGTCAAATAAATCTTGATTGGATTGGTAGTGACATGCATTGTAATAACATGCGTTGTAGTGACATGCAATGTAATGACTGCGTTGTAATGGTATGCGATGTAAAGGATGTTGTGTTGTAACAACTGTGTTGTAAAGGTAGTGCGTTGTAAGGACTGCGTTGTAAAGGTTGTTTCCCGGTAGCGACACTATGCATAATGTGCAAGTAATCATTTTGGTTTTTTTTAAATGGGAAGGGGGAAGCGCCTTCTGTACAGGCAGACAGAATAGCTTCTGAGTTGAACAAACCATGACTTCTATATAGTAGGCATTCAATAAAGCTATCCTAATTTAACAGTTGTCAATTTAGTCACTAGGTGCCAGATGTATGACCGTGTTAGCGGTCGCAAACGGAAAATTGAGCCTTTTGCGACCACTAAAAAAGGCTTGCAGCATGTGCAAACCCTATTTTGCGAGTCCGTAACCTATTACAGACTCGAAAAATAGGGTTAGAGAGTCAATCAATCAATCAAATAAGCTTTAATTCGGTTTGTACAAATACAACCATATAAGCTGAACAGATTAAAAATACATTAAATAACATGAAATATAATTCGACAAAATCATGGACAGGTAATTGTACCTATACAAGCCCTAACTTAACTGGCATTGAATGGTGAGTCATAATTAATATATCCAAAAATATACATATTTAGAAGAATAATGCATTGTAAAATTAAGTCATTTAAAATCTTTTGTCAATAGCTATAACCATGTAGGTGAGGGAAGTAGATGGCTAACATAAAGTGACTCGTGCATAAAAATGAGTCCAACTCATTATAATAAAGTGACTGATGCATAAAATAGATTATTCCATGAATGACTTATACATAACTATAACATCAAGGTAAAATACAATTTGACATTTATCATTTAGCAGATAGTTATGGATTTCCTAGCGGCTCTGCATTTTATAATATATAGTGCTACATGGAAACAAATGTCCCAGCTCTCTAAGGAACAGAGTAGGTTCATGGCATCAGCTGTTAAGCGAATGTTATATTTTAAAAGGATCGGTTTCAGATAAAATTTCCTCAAGAATATATAAAATTTACAAAATAACAGGAAATGGCAACAACTTTGTTTGGAGACATTGTCACATGGGCATACTTTGCTAGAACCAGCCCCAATCACAGGGAATGATACGAGATGGTGTACGGTACCCAGTCTTAAACGTACAAGAACATATCGGTGTGATTTCCTGGTCACTTCCACCAAATATGTCTGAAGGCCTTTTTTTAGGTTAAGCTGCCTATAAAATACAGAAGTTTTATAGGTCTTAATCAATTTATTCCTTTCTTCTGTTTTATATAGAAGGAATGTATCTTTAATTTCCTTCTTGGAAGGTAGAATATCACCAACTGAATCTTTGGAGATCTTAATTCCAAATAAAATGTTATACCAAAAAATAATGTAATTCAGCCATTGAATACGAAGATGGAAATCCAGTTTAAGACAATCCTTAATTACAGACTGAGTGAACCCAGTTTCCTCTTTGTTCCATATTGAACGCCATAATAGTAAAGGGCGTAATGCAGCCAGGTCCGATAAATAATTAAGGCCTGTTTCTTGGTGAATTAAATCAGATGAGGCTGCAACTGGGACACATAACAGACGTTTAAGGAATGTATTTTCATTTGTTTGCAATTGGGCCATTGGGGAATAGCCCCATAAACCTGCTCCGTATAAGGCCGAAGAGACACATCTTGCGTTATATATGGTTAACATGTCTTTTATTCTGTAATCCCCTATTTTTGAGGCAAAACGAAAAATGCCATTAGAATTTCTAGTCATTTTGTGACCAATGTTTCCTTGCTCGTTGGACCATTTGCCATTCGCATCAAAATTGATGCCTAAATAACAAAAGGTGTCAACCGCTTGTATCTTCGAGCCTTCAAGAGAAAAGGACCGTGATGATTTAATTTTACGTCCACATATCATGGTAAAAGTTTTTAGTTTGTTAATCAGCAATTTCCTGTCATTAATAAAACCAGTAAAAACATCAATTAAACGTTGTAGACCCAGAGGAGTACGTGAAATTAGGACGGCATCGTCCGCATATAACAAAATGGGCACAACAGTGTTATCTATTTTGGGGGCATCAGCAGGGGTATTATTTAAAACCTCGGCAATTTGATTTATAAAAAGAGAAAATAAAAAGGGAGCCAATACGCACCCTTGTCTGATGCCCCTTCGCACAGTGAAAAAAGGGGTTCGCTCACCCATCGGACCATAGCGCACACTACAAGAGAGTTTTTCATATATCCTAGCTAGGAAAAACACAATCTCCTTTGGCGCCCCAGATTCCAGTAATATCGACCAGAGGAGCGAATGATCCACTAAATCAAACGCACTGCTTAAGTCGGCGAAGCATAAAAACAAATTACCCCCTTTTACCACTGTATATTTGTTAATAAGTAATTCCAAATTAACACATTGTTCAATGGTCCCAATGCCCTTCCTAAAACCAAATTGGACTGGAGTCAGTACATTGGATTCTTCGGCCCATGTTTCCAATCTTTTTAAAAGCACCCTACTTAGTACTTTTATTGAAGAATCAAGCAATGAAATAGGGCGATAATTGCATGCTTCCGAGCGCGAGCCCTTTTTAAAAAGTGGGACAATTAAAGATTCGGCCCATGACAATGGGAAATTACCTGTAGCAGCAGCATTAAAAATTCTTGTAAGGATTGGTGCCCAGAGATCCATTTCGTCCTTGTATAGATCAATCGGGACACCATCCGGGCCGGGGGCTTTTCCCCCTTTGCTATTTAACAAACCTTCACGCACCTCCTCAACGCTAATTGATAGTGATAATGGGGGCCAAGTAAAATTATTTATTAAAAGAGGAAAAGTTAAAACAATCTGTTCTGGGTTAAAAAATTTTGAAAAGTGCTCAATCCATTCAGTGCAATTTACATGGGACATCAACACCGGGGTGCAATCCTCTTTTAGAAAGGGGCTATTTACAGTTTCCCAAAAGAGTTTGATGTTGTTCAACTCACTGGCCATGGTTAGTTTATCCCAAGCATCTGATCTCAGTGCCTTTTTTTGTGCAAAAATTGCTTGTTTATAGTCTTTACGTAGTTTACAGACAAGAGATTGATTACGAGGTTTAGTCCTTAGTGCTAGTTTTAATTTTGATAAAATCTTGGAGCATTCAGAGTCGAACCACTTCTTACCATTCTGCCTAGAACCTTTGGTATTCCTAGTTAAGATATTTTTTATAACAGTATTTATGTTATCAAATTCCATACATAGCTGTCCAGGGGTAACCTCCTCACTGAGGCAGTAATTAATACTGTCCCTGCATTTACCAATCACGTCCCGTTGGATCTTTTGTGGGTCCAGACCAGTCCACTTAAGTCTGCTACCGTTTGGTCTAATGGGGAGGATATCATTGATTGTATGGGTAATGCTAGTAATTCTGTTTCCCCAGGCTAACAGAACTATGGAAATACTGTTATGATCACTAACTACCTGTTCGGATATCCAAAGGTTCATATAAGGGCAATTCTTGGAGAGTAGAATATGATCTATGTTGGTACTAGCTTCCCTGCCAGTGAATGTGGGACATTTAAGATGGTCCTCATTTAAAGTGCAATCCAACAGCTCAAGATCGAATTTGGCCATTAAGGTGTTGAGGATTGTACCATATTCACAATGGGAAAAATGCAACATGTCATCTTTATTACCATCAGTGGTGGAATAGGTATTCAAATAACCACAAGAATTAGTATATATGGTGGGACAAGCTTGAATGTTAAAATCACCGGCCCACAAAACTGCAGCCAATTTGCTGGATGAATTTAAAAGTCCGTCCAGCTCTTTTTCCAGTGGCGCTAAACAAGCTCCTCTATCTTTCTGGAAATTATTATTATAGAAATTTACTAGTACCAGGTCTTTGCCTTGCGGGAAAGATAATCGTAAAACTTGACTATAATTATCAATAGGTACGTGAGATAAAACTTTGCAACCAATCAGTTTGGTAGAAATTAACACCATAAGACCACCTTTTGCTCTACCCATTAGCGAGGCAGTCGCATTTACATAGTACGAGGTATAGCCCTCTACCGAGACAGGTTCTGTACTCCATGTTTCTTGCAAGCATATAATATCAGTGCCGCAAGTAATAAAGTCTTGCCAGAAGGGCATCCCTAGTTTGTTTCTTATACCTGCTATATTCCATGTAGTCAATGTATACCCCTTCTGAGTTAAAATTTCTTCGTCATTAATCAAATTTTTAGGTACATCCTTACACAAGTTAAACTTATCAAAAGTATCAACTATAGGATTAACAGGCTCATTGTCACCATTTACCCCTGTTAACTTGGTTGTTAGAGAGTCGCTTTTAGGAAGGGGTGTGCCAAGGGCGTCCCTTCCTAATAGCGAGTCGCACTGGTATGCACGATTGTTTTGCGACCGCAAATGCAGTATCAAAACAATTGCAGTTACCACCTACTTCAAGCAGGCGGTAAGCCGGTCACAAACAGGAAGGGGTCCCCAGGGGGGCCCTTACCATTAGTGAATGTACGCAAAACTATTTTTTAAGAGAAGGCAGTGGTCCCACGGACCAAGGCCTGCCCTTAAAAAATGAAAAGAAAACTTTTCATTTTTTTCTTTTAAGTGCATCCCATTTTCATTTAAGATAAAACTGACTGCATTTGAGAAAAGAATGTTGCTTTATTTAAAAAAAGCAAATACAGACGTGGTGGTCTGCTGTCCCCAGCAGGCCACCATCTCCGTGATTGTAGCCCATTCCCAATGGGTCCCAAATTGTGACCTGCCTCAAGAATATTGATGAGGCAGGTCATTTGCTACCCCATTGGGAACCGTTAAATGTGTCTGAGACACATTAGTACATTCCATTTTGCGAGTTGCAAAAAAATCGCAATTTGCGACCCGCAAAACGGAATGGTTGTCCACGTCACTTCTGCCTATCATAAGCAAGTTCCACTTTGGATAGTTATCAAGCAAAAATTAAACTATTTGGTTGAAAGCGCTTATATTTACCTTTCAAAGCTAAATATTTAAAGTTGTAGCGTGCCAACGTTTTTTTTTAATTCACTCTTGCTCAGAAATTAATGTTTGGCAAATTAAAATGTAACTAAAACTTCCTGGGCGTTTATTTTGATTAGGCCCTTCATTTTTCAAACTACAAACCAGAGGTACTGGATTTTATTTTGATTCCATAGATAGTGAAAATTGAACAACTTGTGGATGAAAGAGCTGCCTACGCATAATTATTCCATGATACAAAGGAAAATAACTTTTGTCTCCAACATTCAAACAGGATTCTGCCCAGGTATGCACACTTCACTTATTGTAACATGGGACAACATCAAGCCTGTATTGGACTCTAATAAAGTAGTTGCACTTCTGCTATTGAATCTTCCTACCACCTTTGATGTGGTCCATCTTCCCAATCTGCTCCCAAAACTCAACTTTATATGAATACAAAACACTATATTTTGATGAATTGCTTCCATCCTGACTAACAGATTCCTCATTCTACCTCTTCCTTCTTTCTGGTCCGACCCCTTTCAATCTAATGTAGGAGTCCCTCAATATTCCACCATTGTGTTTTCTTTCTTAACATATATCTTACTCCACTTCCAGAGCTGATCTCCTTCAACCTCAACTGCTGCAACTTGATAGATGTCAGTCACACACATATACGACTAAAAAATAAAAGACCATTTGATTAAGAATCCTATGTCATTGGACCTGAATCCAAGAAGTAGATGATTGGAAGCCAACAAACGACCTCAAACTAAACACATCAAAAACGGAGATACCAGCCTATGGTTAATGGACCATTTACTAACCATCACCATCAGGTCAAAAGAGCTTGGTTCACTGCCCAACACATAATTCCAAGTATCTAATCTAGTGATGATCATGTGTGCACACTGACCCCTCAACTGAATTGAGTGACAAAAGGATACTTTTACATATCAAACTTTCTATTATCTAACATTTCACCAAAAGATATAATCCACCATCATACTAGTACTCTCCTATCAAGGCTGTGCCACTAGTGTATGCATTGGAGCATTCCAACAATCCATTCAGATGCTACAGAGAATCCAGGATTCAGCTTCAAGACATATTTTTAATCCAAATATCAGGTCACGCTTTTATCCAGCACCACAGTCTCTAGACTGTCTGACAGTAATTAGGCATGTCTGGTGGATTAGAGGGAACTATAGGGGTCTGTTTTTGATCTCATGGTCACAGATTCAAAACCCGGCAGGTCCACTCATCCTTCTGAGGTCGAAATAATGAGTACCATTGAGATGGGTAAAAATAAACATCTGTTATTCAACGCAAAGATACCCTTGGTGAGTGTGTGCTTTACAGATGCACTTCTTATGTTATTGTTTTGATCTTCTATGTCATCCAAGTTAGAATGTAATCTAAGGTGGGCAGTTCGAGGTGGACACTGGATGTTGAGACTGCTCCTGTCAGTTAGTGAGATATGTTCTAATAAAGTACTAGACCTTACTTGGATTGGAGTCCAGAACTTAGCAAGTGGTGACGAGTTGCCTTGGAGGGGGTAGGCATGCTAACCACCAAACTCTCCTGAACCCATGTTTCGTCATCGCTGTTGGAACATGATTTGCATTGATTGGCAGAGGTGTGCGGCAATTTTCTAGGAGGCAGTGTCCTTGAGTTGGAAGGCACTTTCAGGCGTGGTGGGAGTCCACAGAGCCGGTATGAAAAGACTTATTATTCCGGCATCTTAAAGGGTTTGACATTTAAACCTCAGGTACCTGAATGGGCATGACACAAATTGTTACCATGGTAATGTTCCAAAGCTAGTTTGCTTCGTTTTATACCAGGCCTTGAGGGAGCTCATCTGGTTTGTGACGTCAGTTAGACACGTGGCAACCAAAGCTACGGTTGATCCAGGAGTGTTGACTCGTCATCAAGTAATTACGATGTAACATGCCACCATCTTCTGTTGGGCCAATAGCTGTTGGGGGGGTGGATTCTCAGTAGCAAGGACCCAGGTAATACTTTTGCACAATTTAGGTGTAGAAGGGAGAAACATATATGACAGCTTGGAAGTAATTCCTGTACGGAATGCTGAAGGTGATGTTAGGGATGCATATGAAATGTCAGTATTTATGTTGGAGAAGCATTTTGGAGATAGAATTAACGTGGTTTTAGAGCGTCACAAATTTTTTATGAGTGTGCAAGGGAAAAATGAGAGTGTGGGGAAATATGTTGCGTGTTTAAGGACACCGGCTCATACTTGTGATTTTGATCTCTTGCTGATTCTGTAGTTCGAGATCAGCTTGTATGTTGTACCAACAATGTGAGAGTTCAAGAAAAGTTATTGATGAAAAATCCTGAACTTAGGGAAGGGCCCTATTTGAAGGTATGGAGAGCATTAGTTCCTGGTAGAAGGAGATGGGTGATGTTCCATCGCCTGCTGTGCGTAATAACCAAACAGCTGAGTCTACCAGTAATGGGGCGAGTCAAGTGGTCTAATTTCCAAAACTAAACCGTAAGGGAAACAATTGTTGGGCAATAGTGACAATAAGAAGACTAGACTGAAATGCTTCCACTGTCGGAATCCTAGGTACACTGCGAACAGCCCCCAATGTTACACAAAAAACTCCATTTGTAGGAGGTGTCAAAAAAGGGTCAATATACCAGGCTGAGAAAGGTCAGAACCAAGGAGGTGACTTGATTGCTGACAAGCTAAGTATTGTATTGAATGTAAAAGCTGATCTTAGTGCTATAGATGGTGATTCCATTGTCATGCCAGAATGTGCTATCACCCTAGGTGAATTGGAAGTGATGGTTGTTGGCGGATTCAGGGTCACCCTAGCCCTTGTGGGTGATTAGAATTGGGAGAGAGTGTTCGGGGAACAGTGCATTTTCCTTTTCCCACTGGGACATCAAGCCAGTGAGCTATGGTGGCAACAAAATTGATGTGTTGGGATGCACGGTGATGAAGATAAAATTTTATGACAAAGAAACCACTGGAAAGATCTATGTAGCTAAACAGGATGATAACCTGTTGGGTTGACATCACCAGAGGGACATGGGTATCATACTTAGCCTGAATGGTTTGCAGCAAGTGATGACCTTATCAGGTAAAAATTAGGATATATTTCAGCACTTTTCCAAGGTGTCTAGTGAAAAGGTGGGTCTCTTCAGGAATTTATAACACAAATTTTTATTGAAGAACAATGCGTCATCTTGTCTGCATAAGGTCAATAAAGTTCCAAACCTCATGTTAGAACCTATCAAAGAGATCAGTAGACTAATAACATATGGGGTCATTGAGGAGATAGAATCATCTGAATGGTTGGCTCTGATGGTATTGGCCCCTAAAGATGGTGGTAAGCGCATCCAAATGTGTGTGGATCTCAGGGGTTTAAATAGACACATCTGGGTTCATCGCCAATCGCTTCCGAACATCTCAGAGGCTTTGACAATGCTTGATGGTGCCAGTGTATCTTGTGTGATGGACCTATCATCGGCATACCACCAGGTTAAGTTGCATGATGTCTCCAGGCATCTACCCTCCTTTGTTATCCAGCTTGACGCCTATCGATTCATCAGGATGCCGTTTGGAATCGCATCAGCTGCCTCATGTTTTCAGATGGTGAAGAAAAGAGTGTTGGACGATGTGCCCAATATATTGTTCTTTCAGTACGACATTCTGATCTATGGCAAAGGTGTAGAGGAGCATGATGTTACATTGAAAGTGGTGTTGGGGAAGCTGGCAGAGGCTGGTCTGACACTAAAAAAGGAGCAGTGCAAATTTCGAGTAACTTCAGTGTCGTGTCTAGGTCACACTATAATGGTTGATAGAGTCAAACCTAAATTCTTCTATCCTGAAGGTACCTGCTCTGCAGGATAGAAATCAAGTAAGATCTTCCTTGGTAATGGCAGAGTTTTACTCTAGGTTTGTTCTGAATTTTCCATTTTTGCTCAACCCATCAGATCGCTGCTTACAAAGGGTAGCACATTTATTTGAATGGAAGATTGTGAATTGGCCTTCACTTTCATTAAATAAAGTATTAGTAAGATACCGACTTTAGGGCACTTTAATGTAAGGAGGAAAACTTTGTTGACTACGGATGCCAGCCTCAAAGGTATGGGGCAAGTGGCATCATAAGTTAATGGCAGTGAAGAGAGTGTGGTTGCATTCACTTTGCACTCACTCAAATGGGAGGAAGAACTGTACTCTGTAGTAGAGAAAGAGGCCTTGGCGTGTGTTTGGGCGATAAAACATTTCAAGTTTTATCTTTGGGATCTACCTTTTGTAGTTCATACTGATCACAGGCCCTTGACACAACTGTTTGCTACACGGAAGGATGATGAGTTTACCTACTAGGATTAACAGATGGGTGGAAGGTGTGAATGACTTTAATTTCGATGTTGAACACATTTCTGGCAACAAGAACAGTGTTGCCTACTGTTTATACAGACTTCCCATTGATAGTCAGGCCGATGTTCAAGATGGTCAGAAGATGGGTCATGTGAATTGGGTCCGTAAAGATGCCATTCAGTAGGAGGAGTGGAGAGAAGCAAGAGAAGACACTGAAGCTCGTTGTCTCAGAGAATTCATTGTGAGAGGGTGGCCTGAATACATATCCATCCCAGACCTGCTCATCTGTTTTAATTTGTTTTAAAGTTTTTTGAGCTACTTTTTTTTAAAAAGTGCATTTGAGATACTTTTTTTTAATTTACCAATCTGAGATGGAGCACAAAAACACCTGTATCATTTTGTAGGTGCCAATATGTGTTTTGAATGCATGCACACTCCTAAAAATGATGTAGTAGCGGCATCATCATCCCTTTTTAAAAACAAAATTCAAGCAATACTGCACAGTAGCCTCAATTCTGTACAGCATGGCAAAAAACATTGGCAAAGTCAATAGGTCTTATAGGCAAGACCTACTGGCTTTGTCAATGATTGTCTTAAGGAGTCTCTTACTGGAGGCGAAGATGTAAAATAGTCTGTCAGCAAGAGTAAGAGGAATTTGTAACCATCTTGAATTCTGGAGAGCACTAAATGCCTGGTCCTTCAATGTTTATCACTACTAGGGCTCGATTACGATATCGGGAGAACTTAAGTCCGCTCAACATCGTTTCGGTACTGGGACCGACCGACCTCCTGTCGGCGGTCCCGACTCACCAATAAGGATGTGACTGAACACTGTTTGGTTGCACTCCTATTCTTTACAATGAGAGCATGCATTCCGACTGGAATGTATGCTCTCATTGTAAAGTGAAGAGGTGCCTGCCACGGGGTGCAGGGAACCATAGGTGCCCCCTCGGCCTCCAACCGCAGGCCGTGCACCCATGGGAGCATTTCTGTGACGGAAAGGCCGGCACAGAAAGGTTGTCGGAATCCGACATTGTAATCCCTCGGGCAGAAAGAGCCGCCCTTGTGATTACTGAAGCCATTCCGACTGGCGGACGGGCACCCAGAGCCCGTTGGAAGCCATTCGGAATGACCAGTTGTATTCCTTTCTGACCGACACCATCCTAATCGGTCGGTCGGAAAGGAATCCAACCGGCGATTACGATGCTTTATGAAGAGCCGTTTCCTAACGCATCGTAATCAGCCCCATGGTATAACTAGCCCTAAAACTGGTTAAGTATATAAAATGTGGAAAAAACTCATCATTCACACTACTCCTCAACACCTCATGCTTAAGTGCAGTGTTGAAGCTACCACACCATATTTACAGCACATGTCCAAATCTCACACACCTCACTCAACAATTCCCTTGCAAGTCAATTTATAGCCAACACCCTGCTGAGCCTTACACTTTGAAGAAGGCACACAGGATCCTGATGCAAATTGTAGCACTTATCAAGCCTATCAGGGCTATAAAGTGCTATATAAATGCTGCAATACAATACAGAGACTGAAAGGAGAGGCTAGAAGATAGCAATGAATGCAGGGGACGTGGGACGGATGTCTGTGAGAGAAATCAGGGCCTCACAGAGAGCTATTTCCTCAAATTTCTGATGCTCTCCAATGACAGTTATTTCCTATTGTACATGGCTTTATTGGAACAAAATCACTATTACACTCAACATACATATATAAGTACTTAAGTATATGGATGCTGCTGACAGACTAACTGGGTGCACATTTAGTGCAGTGTGTCAAACTCAGAAACTGCACATTTTTATGTCAAGCCTACCCAACAGCAATGCAGTCCAGTTGCAAAAGATCTATTGGGAGCTTACCAAGAACTTACAGTGGGCTTAATGTCCACCCATTGCTTACCATTGGTTGACTTTATTGTCAGCTTCATTTGCTTCCTTCTAATTTGACGTTTTGCCTTGTCAATCATGTGTTTGTGCCTCCTTGGGTCATATCCTCTTTACTCACATTTAGTGAACTGCTTTTTTCTTTTTCCTTAAGGACGCTATAAGAGTGCATGTATTTGCCAGCTGTCTCCTTCATGTGCTTCTCTTCCCCTCCACTTGCCATGTTAATCTCTCTTTCCCCAGTGCCTCTCTCCCCCTGCTGTTGCCTGCGTGCTTCTCCCTTTGTTCTCGTTTTGCTCTCTTTCTTGTGTGCATCTCCCACCACTCTCCTTGTTGGGCCATCCATCATGCACGTCTTTCCCATTACTACCCCCTGCTCCCCACACTACCCGGATCCAATTTTTTTCCCTTTTTCCCGACCCCATCAGACCCAATTTTTCTGTTAAATTGTATTTATTTTTAGGGCCAAACAGCAAATGGTCATTCCACTTTACAAATAAAGAGCTTTCACGCGTTTTCATTTGCATATTTTTTTATTTGATCCATGTTAGCAATTAAAAAATAGAGGGCGCCCATGTAATGATGCTTGCACATGCATACTAAATAATGCAGCTGCCACACCCACATCAGCAAGGCTGCTGTGCAGCATGGCTGTAAGTTAGAAAAAAAGGCTAGCATCATAGAGGGGTGGGGCATAGCAAGATAATGCGGGAGGACAGGCGGGGGGTGGAAGGGACATAGGCAAGCTACAATGGAATGCGGGAGGGGTGGGAGGGACAGGACAAGCAAAACAACGAAATAGAGGAGGGTTATAGAAGGGACAGATGGCAAGCAACAACGAAATGTGGGAGGTAGTGGGAGGGAAGGGGCAAGCAATAATGGAATCGGTGGTAGAAGGGACTGAGCAAGCAACAAAAATGGAATGCAGGTGTTCGTGGGAGGGGCAGAGGCAAGCAATAATGGAATGTGGGCAGGGTGGGGAGGACAGGGCTGATGCAAGCAACAATGTCAGATAGGAGGTGGGAGAGATTGCCTGCAAACACATACACTCCTATTGAGTGCTGTCACTAAATGTAAAAAGGTACCTCTTAAAGCGTGCGAGCAGTGGAATGACACTGGACACCTCAAGCAAGCAGTACTTGGACCACGCTCCAGGGGAGGGACAAACACACAAAGAGTAAGTGAGGCAGGCACAAGCTGATTGAAGAGAAGCAAGATAATGTGAGTGAAGATGAAGCCAACCAATGGAAAACAATGGGAGGGTTCTTAGAAAAATGTAAGTAATCAAAATGTCTCTCAAGTGACAGTGCATGTGCTGTCTCAGGTGAGACCTAAAAAATGCTTCTTTATTAACAATCTCTCTGTTAATGCATCCTTGTTTGCTAAATTGTCTATTAATGTTACCTTTTGCTATCTCTTTGCACGCTATTGCGGCCATGCTCTTAAGGAACCTGGCCCTGCCCCTATTACAGTTCTTAGCCGTGCTTTTTTTATGAGGCCAAGTGCACGTCTGCTCCAGTTGCGCATTATAGGCCTATACTGGTCTGGGGGTACTTGTGTTCCCTTTCAGGGGGGACCTGGTCTGGCAGGTTAGGTTTGTCTGTTTCTATTGGAGCAGGATGAAGGCCCATTTGCACATGCCTAGTTCCTGTCTGGGGTGGCATGGTGGACAAAAAACAATGGACATTAATGTGACCTCAAGTAATTGCCAGTGGATTAGATTAATTCAAGAATTCCACCTATCACATTTTTGTTTTCCTCAGCGCTATAATTATGCCAACCTTAACTCCTTCCTGGATTGTCTGGTCCTGAGATGGACCATGTGTCACCACTGTCATCTGTATTGTGCTAGCCGCACTCCTAACTGGAGGTGGATCTGCACTAATCCTTGAAACATTTTGGCTCCTTCTGAAATGCTGCTTTTATAGTGAGCAAAAAGTCTGGCCATGCTGGATTACACTACAATTAAAGAGGTGTACTACTACTAAGCGGGTGAAGATAAACTTCACCAACTTTGTGAATTTTTTTGAAACCTCGCTGTCTTTACGTTTTAAGAAACGTTTAAACATATAAAATCTCTACTTATGGCACATTGAAATGCCTCTCACATACTGAAATTAGTATTCATAAATGGAATCATGTTTCTTTCAGTTTAAGATCTTTCATATAAAAACTAACAATTTATTTTTTATTATTGAATTTGAGAATACAATGTACATAACCGTTGATCTACATGGAAATGCTAAATATATGAAAATTGAAAGAAATAAACATAACAGGTAATTTTGACAAAGTTCTGAATAAACATGGACGGATGCTCTTTGATAGATCCATATGAAAACCTGTCAGTCAGTGAAGTTAATTTAGTAAGAAGTAAGAGCAAAAACAACAAAACAAGATCTTTTAGAACTTGATTTCAACAGAGCCATTTACACCTTGGCGATTGGCGATAGTGCCAATTTGACCATACACATTGTCGCTCCTATTTAGAGCTAACCGCAAATTGTGCTCATTTGCAGTTTGTGAATACTGCCTTCACCCAATGTGTAAATCAGATGCTCAACCTCAAAGGACACACAGAGGCGCAACTTAGTTAATGAGGTTCGGGAGAGAGGTGAATCTTAAATTTCCCCACTAAAAAAAAGCAGTGAGCTGCAGGGTGAATGGGCAGGATGAACAATGTTCCGGATGGACTGGTCCTATGAGGAACAGGGTCAATACTGATTTGCAATTGGTGGACCTCTGTAGCATATTTAGAGTTTGCCGTAAAGGATACTCCATCACAACAGAGACAGATTGCCCTGTTTGCCCAACTCTAGGGCTGCATTCCTGATTTTGAACTGGGTGGACTGCTAGATTTATATTGATGCAGTAGAAATGTACTTCCTCATTGTAAAACTACCTCCTATAACCCAATCGAGTAGCAACAACCAGAAGGAAGCCATCCAACCATCCACTTCTTAGAGTGGATTCAGATGCATTTTTTTCAAATCTGAGGTATATCCTGCAGGTGAGGACAGTAAAAAAAAAATACGCCCATACCATTGGAGAGAACTCTCATAGTGTGTAGGTCATTTATTATTTATTTTTCAAAACAAGATCCCACATTCGTAGTTTGTTTTTGAAAAAGAAAAAAACATTGGAAAGGTTTGCCAGCCGGCATCATCTATGTCAAAGTCATTTGTCAAACTTTTCCTACAATGACATGATGCCAGTTCTTGCCGATGTATAGCGATGTCTGCGGAGCAGGCTAAAATGGCCAGATTTGGCACGCAGAGTGAAGGCAGGGTGACTAACGTAAAGTCCTCCACCACTGTGTCTGCCGTTACTTCATCTGCCAAACACTAAATCAGGCCCTCTGTCTAGAGTGGCACAGCGGGTGAAAAACCATGGTCTGGAATGCTATGCTGAGTGATTGCTAGTGGTTAGACTATTTGACAACATTTGTCCAGTTGGGACAGGGGAACTGCGAGGCATTGGGTTACTGGTTGAAAGGGGTGAAACTCTACTCAAGCAGGAACTGTGGTTCCTGCTTGAGTAGAGTTTCACCCCTTCAACCAGTAACCCAACTTCTCGCAGTTCCCCTGTAACAATCCTTGTCAGGGTGAGGCACAAGCAATCCCCAAATTAACCTGTTATCAGCCCTCTAGTAGCTTTGCACAGAGCAGTCTGGCTTAACTTAGAGGCAATGTGTGAAGTATTTATACTGCATTTCGAACATTAATAAAATTAAAACATAAGAGGAAATTCCCATACCAATTTATAAACATAGAGTAAAGCTGAATAAATTAAACAAGACCAAAACAACAAGAATCCAGCCAGTAAAACCAGAGATAAGCAATTTTAAAGATTTAAGTGAAAATAGTGCCAAAAATCCCAAAAGCTCCACTCGCAGCTATTGGGTTGTGCAAGCCTACAAGAAAGTCATACGTTCAGGCCAACATCAATGGCGTGTGGGTCAGATACCGGGACCAGATTAGTCCTGTTGAAAAGTTACCTTCTCAATCCAGCGCAAAAAATCCCGTTCACAATGAAGGGGGTCATGAAGCAGGGTCTATTTTTATCATATAGTACCCCAGGCCCATTCTGTCCACACCTGTAGCATGAGACCCTCATATAGGGCCCACCAGCTAGCATATAGGAATCTGTCAAGTTGACCATACTGTCTCAGTTGTTCTTTCAATGTTCTTTTGAGGTAGTAGGCCCAAAATGGCTCTCTGATAAAATACAAGTTATTTCTTCTGCGACACACACGAAGCTTCAGCTCTGTCCCCGAGCCCCCACTCTCTCCTTGCACACGATGAGCTCGTCACTTCTCTCACCTATTGAGAGATGGCTAACCACAAAAACACGGAACTGCTCAAGCTGAGAGGAACATCACGCGATACCTGATGGTGGGGGCCAATTGCCATCTGTCAATCTTTCATATTATTGTATCTTTTGCTAGCTTTAATGTAACTAAGACATGCAACATGGCGTGAGAATATGACTTATACCTTTCTAAATGTTCCGCTTTCTTATAAAAGTTTCTGAGAAGTGACGCAAACCCTTTTCGATAAATGTTCAATTTCATTATGAATTGCGGTGAAACATCAAGTGACCTTTTGGTAAACTTATGAAATGTGGGTGTCACTTCTTCTGTGTTCCTAATATTGCCGAGAAGTGACCAAAGTGTGTCATGCGGTCAAAGCACCTGATAATGTCGTGATTTTGTGGTCAATGGTTCCTCATTATGGGCCATATTTAGGAAGCCTAATACCGGTCGGTAACGGCCGATTTTCGGTAAATATCCCGTTACCGACCGGTATTTAGGCTTTTGGTATGTAGGGGGCATATTTCAGGATTCGGTAATTTACCGAATCGGTAAAATTACCGAATCGGTAAAATTACCGAATCGGTAATTTTACCGATTCGGTAAATACCGAATCCTGAAATGAGATGTAGGGGGAGTGTGTCGTTGGTGTGGGGATTCGTTATTTACCACCAACTAAAAGTTGGTGGTAAATGACGAATAGCTGTAAAAAAGCCTTTTTGTGCACTTTAAAGTGTGCAATGTGGCAGACATACATGCCCTCAGGGCATGTATGTGCACCACATGTGCACACATGGACGTATCAGGGGTGCAACAGGGTGTCAATGTGACACCCTGCCACCCATGATGATGCCTCCCCCATTACCGATTCGGTATTTACCGATTCGGTAATGGCAACTGGCTTCCCATTCATTCCTATGGGCCTCCATATTATTACCTACATTACATTTACCGATTCATAAATACCGAATCGGTAAAATTCGGTATTTAAGAATCGGTAAATGTAATTTACCTACATATGGCCCTAAAAGAGTTTAAATGATCTGCCCACAGTCCATTCGTTGAACTACCCCGCACAGGTGACCCCTTGGGTCATGACGCATGCATGGTTCCCCTCAGCCATCTATCTAGGATCCTTGGCTGAGGCTATAATGCTTATTGTACTTTGAAATTGCCTCTTTCACTCTTCTTTGCATTTGCATTGATCTAAAATATATGGGCATTGCATGAGTTTGTTCTTCATTCCAAAAATACGTTTTTTAAATGCCTAGTCTTTGCTAGGATTCCCAGGCTCAACATCCTATTTTAAAGTGTTTCCTTTTTCACTTCTTGTTGGAAGTGGTTTCATTGTAATAAAGTGCAAACAAACCTGATTCAATTTCTGTCACTCACACGTGTGTTTTCTCATATTTGTAGAGGCACACCCTCAAATTAAGCCGCCCTGGTCCAGTGCCCCGAGACCATAAAATGTCACCCTCCAACAGTCATGAGGAGCAGATAAGCATCGCTGGTGGTCATAGATGCAGCGCAAAACGCAGGCCTGGCATCACGGACAGTCATCCCTATAGCGCAAAGATCCTGTTGTCACAAGCGGGAGGGTCCGAGCTTCGCAATGATGCACTCCATGAGCAGTTGATGCTGTAGCATGATGAGTCGAGTTGACGGAACTTCGTGTTGGCGGGCTATGCATGCAACAAGCTTTTGACACCAACTGGCCCGCTCGCAGACCATAGAGCCCAAAAACCTCAAATTAGTCTCTCTGAGGCCATACCAATGTCCAGGAACTGAAGCGACCACTTGGGGATCAGGGGCTTGCTCCAGCTGGATCTGGGAGCTGTTTCAGGTGATTATGAGCCTGTTCTGTCCCTGGGGCTCTGAACACGAGGCCAGCAGAATAGCGCTGGGAGTCACTCTGGGAGTTCTAGGTTCTGTGCAGGTCCGACCCCACTGACACAGTCAGGAGGGCAGCAGGGCAGCAATCAGCAAGTCAGAGGTCCAGCAAGACAGCAGTCCAGCATGGAAGCAGTCCTGCAGAGTGGAAGGCCTTTCAGCAGCAAAGCAGCCTTTTTTCCTGTCAGAGTATCCACAAGTGTACTGAGGAGTTGGTGTCTAAGGTCCACTATTTATAACAGTTGCCTCCTTTGTAGTGGGAGACGTTTCTAGAGGTTTGCCTTTCAAGTGAACAGGTTTCTTGCCCCGTCTGCCCTGGCTCCAGACTAATTACAGGGGGTATGGAGCCCTTTGTGTGGAGGCAGGACACAGCCTATTCAAGTGTTAGTAGGTCTGTGCCGAGCCCTGCCCTCTTATCCTGCCAGTGATGGCCCATCCAAGCACACCTGAGCCCTCTATTGTGTGTGGCTGAATAGGAGGAATGCACACAGCCCACCTGTCAGCATCACCCAGTCATGTGACCCAGAGTCAGACTGCAGGCACTAAATGAGCAAGGTACGAAAAAGCCACATTTCTAAAAGTGGCATTTTCAAAACTGTAATTAAAAATCAAAATTTACCATAATAGAGGATTTTTCCTCACAATTCCGAAGACACCAAACATGCACTGATTACCTTTTCTCATTTGGAAGTTACATCTTATTAAATGTAATAAGGTAACTCCAATGTTATCCTAAGATCTTGCAGTTGTAAAAAATGAATTTAAGACTTTTTAACTACCAGGACATAGAAAACTTAAAAGTACATGTCCAACTTTTTAAATACACTCACCCTGCCCTCTGGTCTGTCCAGGGCCTACCCTAGGGGTGATTTATATGTATTAATAAGGAAGGTTCGGGCTTGGCAAAAGGTTTATTTTGCCAGGTCAAAATGGCTGTTTAACTATACTCACAGACGGCAATGGAAGTCCTGGGATATGTTTAAAGGGCTACTTAAGTGGGTCAAACAATCAGTGCTGCAGGACCAGTAGTATGATTTAATTTACAGGCCCTGGACACAAAAAGTGCCTCTTTACTTGGGGCCTACAAGTAAATTAAATATGCTAGTTGGTTACAAGCTAATTTTACCATGCTTAAAGAAGAGAGCACAAGCACTTTAGCACTGGTTAGCAGTGGTAAGGTGCTTGGAGACCTTAGAGTGTGAAGGCAAAACGTCTAGGGATGACCCTGCAGAAAGGGCCGAGTCCAACAGGAACCTATTCCCTCAATTTGACTTCTCTCTAATGGAGAACTCTGCACATTGAGAATAGGGTCCGGCAGGAAAGGCTGTATGGCCTGTCCAGGATTATCCCTACAATCCTGAGCCTGGTGCAGCTTTCCAAGTTAAGCATTGTGGATTCCAAAAAGTAGAATAATTAGTTCAGGAAGAAGCAGAGAACTCTGTAGCCATTTTCCTACTGTTTTGTGAATCGGGCTAAGTGTTGGTAAAATGGTAGGGTAGAAGTATTCACAACTTTTTCCCTGATCCGTGATTTGATCATCACTGGGTGATGCTTCTCCGTTGATGATGTGCATAGAAATGTGCTTGTCAGATTCAATCAGTATAGAATTGCCTCTGATGCTGATATTTGAGGGATGTATCTTTTCAATTTCTCACTGTCCCAGTCATTCTCTCAAAACGTGTTTATGCAGTTAGTTTACAGTGAACATTGCACACTTTAAAAGGTAGAGAGGTGAGATAGGAAATGACACACTAAAGAGGGTATGATGTAACTAGTTAAGTTACCTATGAGAAAATAATTAGGCTATAAGAAAATCAGGCACATATTCGTAACATTCACATTCACAACTAAATACAAATCATCCATAAAGGAACCCCACAAATGTGTTCAAGCAAGACATAGAGAGGGGCCGATTCCTGACAAAAACAAAAATATTTGTCAACAAATCTTTTAGGGCAAATATAATCACTATAGTAATCATTAGTAAAGAAATAATGGACTAATGAAAAATGAATCTGATTGCCAACACCTATCTTGATGTAAAAGAAGGATTTAATTGATTTGTGAAAAGAAGCAATCACGCAACCTGTGCAACAATAGTCCAGTAAGTCATAGAACAGCGAACTAGAGGAATTTCAGGTTTTTAATTCAGTTTCAAATTCACCTTTCTGAAAAAAGTGAATGATTGACCAAGCCCTAACAGTGCTGCTTCTGTACAAGAAACAAAACCAGGTAACCATCTTAATGCAAAACAGACAAATATTGAAAATAATTGGAAGTCCTTGGCTGTAAAAATAAGAGTATTGTTCCACTACATCCTATGCCTGACTCTGAAAATGACAACATCTAATCAGTCCTATGCGCCTTAGTAATGTAACCACGTATTACAAGAATAAGCAGACCTTAAGAATAGACTGGGATCATGAGAGGTCTGGAATAGGACATATGAATCATGTAGTGCTTTAGGTGGCCCCCCATGACTCATGGAAACAACACAATTGTCTTATATGAGCCTCATGATGCAAAGAGGTTATGCGATGCTCTAGCAGGGCCCCATGTCTTATGCTCTTCGAAAAACGTACAGACTCTCTCACTCTTATAGATCATGTGATACCTGAGTGAGACAGTGTGGCCAGTGGAGATCACATGATGACTCAGGTAGTAACCTAAGACTCATGGAGATCATGTGTTGCATTCACTGGAAATCATGTTATGGCCCTTTGATTCACAGAGATTACATTATTGCTTAGCTGATGCCTGTGCACAATGGAGATCTAGTGAGATCTAGCTGAGCACTGTGACTATTGGAGACTATGTCAAGAATTCTGTTAGTTCTTGGATCATTCTTACTTTTGTATACCATACCTGGGCTCTATGACAAATGATGCTTATGGGATCCCTAAGCTTGGTCCATGAAGATCATATGGTGGATTTACTTGCTTCCTTCCATAATCAGTAAATATCATATGAGTAATTTGCTCTTTTTTAGCTGATCAAAATCACAGGGTGCCTCTGCAGGGCTCTGTGAACAATGGCGAATAAGTGTGTGTGTTGACTAATGAAGGTCATGAGATAATCCACGTACGCTCTGTGAATCATAGGGGTCATATACTAGAGATCACATGAAGCCATGGGTGGGCTTAAAGGCTGATTGGAATAGCATGATGCATTAGTATAACTATGATTAAAACACAGATCACACCGGGTGATCATGTAATGCCTTAGTTCAGAGGTCTTCAAACTGTCAGACAATCTTCAGGGGCTGCCAAGTGCACAACAAGGAAATTGGGGCTCATTCATTTTTCCATGAGTAAGCATGCACAACTGCCTAAAGAAAACAGCTCAAAACAAGGTTAACATACTTTATGGTGGTGATGCCTATTACACTATCAATGTTGAGCGGTACTTGTTTTAGGGTACTTTTTGTAGGCAATTGTGCTTGTGCTGTCTAAAACATCTATGTTGCCCGCAAGAAGATTTTATTGCGAATGATTGAGGAGAGGTGGAATCTCAATGTAGGGGGATGGCACCTCTAAAAAGTTTAGGTTAAGTGCACAGACAGAAGACAAGGAGGGATGGTGAGGGGTTTTCTGGGAACAAATTGCTCCTCATTAGTCCTCTGAAAGGATGTTGGTATTGGGGACGACTTTCCCTCTATTGGGATTCCTGTATTGGGTTGCAGGGTACCGGTTGTGTATTTGGTATAGGGGGAGAGTCAGTGATATATCATGCTAATTCTGTCCCTCAATCACCAGCCTTTCAGTGCTATCAGGTGGTTGGCATTGATGAACATGAGACAAGAAAGGGGGCATTTAGCGGAACTTGTGGCACTTACCTGACGCCCTGACGCTCTGCTGCTTACTTTGGCATCTTCCCTGGGTCAGCGACGCTGTGGTCTCCCTCGCCGCCATCTCCTTTGCTGGCCGCTGTGGGGGGGGGGGACTACAGCCCCCAGAGTCCTTAGCGGCACTTCCTGGTTCCGCCTTCCTGCGCGCCCGGAGGCGCTTAAAATCGAGAGGCTCCCTCGGTGGAGCGGGGGCATTTAGCGAAACTTGTAGCACTTACCTGACGCCCTGACGCTCTGCTGCTTACTTTGGCATCTTCCCTGGGTCAGCGACGCTGTGGTCTCCCTCGCCGCCATCTCCTTTGCTGGCCGCTGTGGGGGGGGGACTACAGCCCCCAGAGTCCTTAGCGGCACTTCCTGGTTCCGCCTTCCTGCGCGCCCGGAGGCGCTTAAAATCGAGAGACTCTCTCCGCGTCGCGGGACGCGCGCGGGCGGAGCCGGGCTAAGTCCGGGCAAAGGGCGGGCCCTCTGTAGCCCTCAGGAGCCGAGGGAGGCCGGGTCGGGCTCACCCCCTTGGCTTTCCTATGTGCTGTTTTTAAAGTATTTTGGTTTGATTTTTACTACTCGGTGGTGCTCATACCTTTTCATTTTTCATTGTACGTATTGTTATAGTGGTGTACGATATTAAGTTATATCGATATGGCTGATTGTGCTAATAGGGGTACTCTTGATAGTTATCTATTTAAAGTTACCTCGAGTTCAGATCGCGAAGCTACACTAGCAGAATTAAGAGTGAGGCGTCGTAATTCTATTGAATTGATTAAAAGTACGTCTCTACTCACGACCCCTCAGTATGTGGTAACTTCCCCAGATGTGAGTGGCCTTTCCTCTAAAGAGACTCCACCCCCTTCTGGTAATAATGATTCCATCGTATTGTCTCAAAATGAACATTTTGTTGAGTCACTGACTGATTTATCCCCTATGGTCTTAACCACACTCCCTAGTCAAACTGTTGAGCCAGTTGTTACCAATGGGTCATCACTACAAGTTAGCAAGTCTCCACCCCATAAGGTTAACTTACCCAGGCAATTTAAATCCACGGGCCCAGTGCCTAATAAACGGAGAAAGATAGACTCTGATTTGTTAAGGAATAAAAAGAAAATAAAACTTAGCCGCAACTCTGGTGTGGCACCTGCCGACAAAGGTCCTACATATTGTATAGCTAGTACATCTTCTCCTAGCAGGCCAACACCCTGTCTGCTAAGTGACATAAATGTTACAGAGTTAATGGGTAAAATGGATCAGCTATTGAAATCTTTGTTGGTACCTGTTGTTGAGAGTCTAAAAACAATTGAAAAAAGGCTGGAGAAAGTGGAACTCCTAATAAATAGCAAAATGGAACTAGCCGCGGATTCTCGCAAATCATATACAGCGCCTCCTGCTGGTCTAGGTCCTGCTGAACCATCCCATACTGCTCCTCCTCTGGAGATCAATTCCCAAACTCACCCGAGTACTAGCAAGGTAACCTGCACTAATGCACGTGGAATTACAACTTCCAACCTAATGCAACCCATTATTCCAATTAATACAAGCGATTACTTGGGAGATAATGTTCTGTCACAAACAGGCCCAATGAGTGACAGGAAAGGTTATAAGTTAGCTCCTACCTCTAAACTACGTGGACCTTTTTCTATTAACTTGCAACCAGAAGCTGTCCCTCTTGTGGTTGTCCTTGCGGGTGTTCCTACTTTAAAAGATGGCACAACAGAGGGATATTTGCAGTTAAAAAATAAGGTGATCCACTGGCTTGGCCAGAACCGCCCTCTTCCCTCATATATCAACGGGGAAATTTTACATGTTCGGCGTTTATCTTGGCTTGGAAACACACAAAAAAATATAGATGGGGATATCATTTTAATCAATTTTAGGGACACTAGAGCTGTCAGCCATATCCTTAATTGGCATACTAATTATACGAGATCTTTTATCACTACTTGGGAACTAACCTATTTTTATCCTAGAACTCAGATAGTTCCCAATATTAATATTGGGGCTCCACCTTCTAATCAATCCAACCCTCCTATTCCGCTCAGAAATCGATATGAGGTATTAGCAAACCTCGAAGATGTGGACTGACTTAATAGCCCTAAGGCTTCCTCCTTGGTCCCTGGAAAGCCATCTTCTGACACATTTTTAGCCTCTAGTGACCTAAGAAAGCCAGTATTACAAGCAAGCACAGATATCTGTAATGGTCATTTCTCTGCCCCAGATTTTTTACCATCTGTTGACAACTTGGCTGGCACCAAGGCTATCACGGGGAACCTACTCTCCTGGAATATAGCTGGATTATCCTCTAAATTGGATTCTGAGGATTGGATATCTTTTGTTAACAGTTTTGATTTGTGCATATTCCAGGAGACTTGGTTATGTGAACCATCTTTTGTACAGGGATATTTGAATTACTCGGTACCTGCACTAAAAGGACCTAGGGAGAGACCAATGGGGGGTTTAACTATATGGGTCCGTCAGAATTTAAAATTATCCATTAAAGATGTAGAAAATAATAATCGAGTTATCCAACTAATTAAAGTGAACTTAGAAAAACTAGGTATGTTGGATATTTATAACATCTATGTCCGGAGTAATAGGGGGGGGAGGTCAGAGACTCTAGCAGCTTTGAGCTGTCTTCTTGATACCCACTCTTTAAATAACAACATTGTCATTGCGGGCGATTTTAATAGAACATTTGAGCCATTAGTCAATGAAGACGATCTTTTCGGGGAGGAAGAGGATTGTCAATGGGGAGTCCCCAAATTAGAGCTTAATGCGGTTGTGCGTTGGACCAATGATGTCATTGCCCTAAATTCCCTCTGTTATGAGAAGGACTTAAGAGCTCTGAACGGAAGGACTAGTAGTGACAGGAACGGGGCCAGCACATTTGACAATGGGCGCCATAATAGTAGAATTGACTACGTTTTATGTAGCCTTAGATTGTGGTCCTCAATATGCGACATGGAGGTTGTAGGGAGAATTGAGAGTGATCATAATCCCTTGTGTACAACACATAAATGGTGGTCCCATACCAACCAGCCCGATGGCTCCTCTGAGTTGGTTCCTCCCCTGATTGTTCTGACTAACGACCTGCGCAGACTAAAGTGGGAAAAGATAGCAACCAATCACCAAGCCATTGCTGAAATATCTGACCAAGTTGATCAAGCAATACTGGCAATTGAGCTTTCTAACTCATGTGATACTGGTTTAGACAAGGTAGAAGGAATACATAATACCCTCTTCTGCACAATCAAAGATTACTTTCTTAAACCGGTAAAAAACAATGGAGCCAGAGCCCCCAAGCCTACCAAGTGGTACAATAAACAGTGTAGAAATGCACGTCTAACCTTGGGTAACGCCATTAAGGGCGGTCAATCCTCTGTAATTCAAACAGCTAGAAGGGATTACAAAATTAGTATATCCAAGGCTAAGAAAGCATGGGACGAGCACCATTGGTCTGAGCTAAGGGTAGTCAGCAACAAAAGGGACTCCCGGTTGTTCTGGCACATTGTTAGATGGGGAAAATCTGGTTTTCCAGAGACCCCGTACAATAATGTGCCTGAAGAAGAATGGGTAACATTTTTCAGAGCGCAGTATGCTGCCCCAAACAGTTCTAGTTCGGGTCTAGAAATTAGAGCAGATCAAATCCAGGAAACTCTTTTTAGCACCTCTGAAATTACGACAGCCCTTGGCTCAGTGGCTTGTGGACGTGCTCCTGGTCTTGATGGAGTGCCAGCGGACTTGTTTATTAATGACAAAGAACGCTGGAGCAAGTACATTCATCTTCTTTTGAATGCCATTGCTCAGGGCGCATCGGTACCCACATCCTGGCAGGGGGCAGTAATTATACCCATTTTTAAGAAAGGCGACCGGTCCCAGCCGGGTAACTATAGGCCAATAAGCCTTATAGATACTATCCAAAAAGTTGTGGGGCGTGTGATCGTTAACAGGCTCCTGGACTGGGCGGAGGAGTTTAATGCTCTTTCACCCTTTCAGGCAGGCTTTCATCGCTCCACTAGCACGGTGGACCAGGTCTTCCGATTTACATTGTTACAGTGGAAGACCGTAGTGCTGGGAGAGGGAAGCTTGTATGCGGCTTTTGTCGATCTGAGGGCCGCTTTTGATCTTGTACCTCGTTCTATGTTATGGTCGGTTCTTAAGAAGCAGGGACTCCCAAACGAACTATTATCCCTCATAATGAGACTCCAAGAATCTAATTACGCTAGAATTCAGTGGGGGGGATGGGCTCGGTAACTGCGGACTTTCCTGTTGAAAGGGGAGTTCGCCAGGGATGTTCGATGGCCCCCGTGCTTTTTACACTGTATATTAATGATGTAGTAGGCCGGATGCTCTCAGCACAAGTGGACGCCCCTTTTTTAGCAGGGATTAAAATCCCTATTTTAATGTTTGCAGATGACACGCTCATCCTATCGAAAACCCCTAGCGGTTTACAGCATGCCCTGTCGATTTTCGATCAATTTTGTGGGGAGTATGGCTTAGAGGTCAACACAGCCAAAACTAAACTTATGATTTTTAACCCCCACCGTAGTTTTAAATCCAAAATTACTTTGAATAACCGCCCGCTAGAGGTAGTGAAAACTTTTACATACCTAGGTATACATATATCTAAAGAGAAGAGCTGGCGGCATCATATTGATCTTGCAACACTTAGACACAGGCAATTGTCTGGTGCTATTTCTACAGAGCACAGAAAATCTTTAACTAAACCTGTTAAACCCGCCCTGCAGATTTATGAAGCAACGGCTATTGGCTCTGCGCTTTACGGCGCCGAGCTCTGGGGCTTTGAAAAGGTGGCTGCACTTCAATCCTCGGAGAATAAATTTCTCAGGGCTATAACTGATGTTCCTAAAAGCACCCCATTGTTGCCCCTAAAATACGACTTGGGTAGAAGAGCAGTTACAGATTTAGTTAAGCTTCGCCCGATTATTTATTGGCATAGGCTTTGGACCACTCCTGTGCTTCATCATTACGCCGAGGGTTTTTTAGATATCATAAGATCTGATGTATACCACAAAATTGGATGGCTGAAATCACTAAAGATATCCTTGATCGACCTTGGTATGTGTTCACTTTGGGAAGACCCTACGAGAGCAATCTTCCCATCTAAAAGTATTCTAAAGAGCACCTACTGGGAGATGGTTGCCTCCCGACACTGGAGAAGTTCCAGTGCTGGTTCAATGTCTGGTGAATTTTTGGAGGCTAAAATGTATCCCTGTTTAGAATCTTACTGGGACACTATAACCAGGCCAGGTGATAGGAAGCTTCTCTTTCAACTCCGAGCAGGTGCACTTCCCCTCAAATTTTTGACAGCCAAGTGGGAAGGTGGATCTTGTGACACCTGCCCTGTTTGTGGTATTACCAAAGAAACCATCGGTCACTTTTTATTTTCTTGTCAACCCTATGCGGTACCAAGGCGTATTTGGTTGTCCCCAATGTGCAAAAATCTTGGGACAGATAGTAGCACTGTGGCTCTGCCCATTATATGCACCAGCACTTTGACATGGGTTTTAGTGGCCACCGCAAAATATCTAGGTTGGGCGTGGTCAATTAGAAGGAGATTGCTAGTTACTTAACTACTCTCCTATTTATGACAGAGACTGCTAGCCATTTGACTATTCTCTGTTACGTTTTATTCTTGTATTTTTATCTGTATGCCATTTTTTAAACTATTTTAAACTATGCATCTTATGATTTTCTTACCGTTTTAAATAGAACAGCACATATATATAGGACCAATAATTTGAGTCAAAACATTTTCCTCTTGAAGTATGCTTTGCACTTTGTTGCTAATGATTGAAATTTAACCTTGTTTTAAAACTGCTGTATGTATTCGTTTTACATTGTATTTTGTTTTTTGCTTTTATGAATGAAATTCGAATAAAGCATACTTTGACTTGACTTGACTTGATATGCAGTGAGTGGTAGGTAATGGTAAATGAAACTATGGGAGGAGTTTGAGAATACAGAGTGACCAAAGGTGAACAGTTATGGGAGAATGTAGCAGTGATGGGAGAGGAGGGCAGTGATAGGACAAGGTGACCCTGAGAGGAGAAGGGTACAGAAGAGGAGAGGCAGACAGTGACAGACATAGGGTATGTGAACAATGGCGTGAGAGAGGTTTACAGTGCTGAGAGATTAGAGCTAGTACCATGAAGAGGTGTTCAGTGACAGTAAGAGCTGATAAAGTGACTGGAGAGGTGGATAGGGTTGGGAGAGGGAAAGGTTTGGGAGATTTGGGGGTGACGTGGGGTATAACAGGAAAGATGTACCATGACACTAGATGAGGCAGTGGCAGGAAGTTGGTTCATGAAAGACATTTGGCAGGAGGGAGAAGGGGCAACCAAAAGAGGAGAACATATAGAAAATAGCAGTGAGACAAGAGAACAAGGATATAGTCCAGTTCCTGGCAGGCCGCAGTACAATCCTAACTGTGAAACCACTAAACTTCCTCTCCTTTCACACCATCTGCACTTCCAAACATTTTATCTTGTCCCTTAAGTTCATTAAAGATGAGAGGGCCCAACACAAAAATATTTTTCAGTGGCAGATCGGCAGTATAAAGTTTGAAGACCTGTGCCTTATTTGGACTCTATGGGAAACCTTAACTCTGCTCTATGATCTAATGAGATCCCACTAAAATATATGGGCCATATTTACATTAACGCAACGCAGCAAGCCACCTTAGTGCATTGCGCTGCGCTGCGTGAAAGGGAAAGGGCATGAATGTGCTGTATATCCGATTATATGGCACATTCCTGTCCTTTCCTAGTGCTGGATCACTTTTGTCTACCTAGTGCCAATGATGCAGGCACCCGTGCGTCATGTTGCAAGGGTGCCTTGCATTGCAGGCAGGATTGTTTTTGTGCAGTAATTGACACCTTACTGCACAAACAAAATCCTCAAAGGCATTTTCCTATACAAATATTTCTCCTCGTTGCACCTCTTGTGGGAAGGCATACAATTATGAAGCATTCCCAGGTCTACCAATGTTGGTAAATCTGGGAATGTGTCAGAATCCATGGGTGGATGCATAGGAACACCCACACTCCACCCATGGCATGCCTCCCTCCTGCCAATTCACACAATGCCGCGATTTGTGCTGTCTTGCGTTACTCTGGATTTATCAAGCCACTCATGGCCATGGAAGGTGGCCTTGCATAGATTGATAAAATTCATTTAGGTTTTGTATCGCCCTTTCATTCCCTCACAAGGGCGACGCACAGCCTTGATAAATATGTCCTTATGTATTATTCCAACCTACGTTACAAATAGTTTCTCGTAGATCTCCATGAGCATAATTTAGGGTTGGCTCTGAAGCATGACAGTAACTCTGTGCAGAGGACAGAGGTAAGCAACAGAGGCTTTGAGAGCCAAACACGTTTAGAAATATTAATATCACTGCTGACATACATAAGGATTGAGAACCATAATTGGCTATATTTCCATCAGGACCTACAGAGCACCAGTTCTCCTTAAAAATGGAATACGTTTGAAAATTCCCCCAGCAAGCTGTTATTTTCTGAGGCGTAATAAAAAGAACATTCTACTCAAAAGGATTTCACAGGTAGATACAAATAATAGAGAAAGTTCAATGCATTTATTCAGATGTCCACAACTACTCCTGTGAATTTTCTATCCTCTCATTATAACTCACAGAAATATGTTTATGGCAGCAGGAACAACCTTTGATGTGTTGACTTTTGCTATTTTGTGACTGTGATTCAAACCTTTGGAAACCACAATCAACTAAGTGTGATTACTGATCTGCAGTAATCCATTGCAGGAATGTCAAGGTGCCACTTTCCTTAAAATAAAATAAAATAAAAACGCCAGCACCACTCTCCTTGTTGTGCCTTGAGTTCTTCATGCCAAGTTTGGGCATCACTCATAGAACAACTATGGGCAGTCTACTATGCAGAGTGCTCACCAAGACCAATCTATGGGGCAGGTGTTTGCGGTTAAATGAATGTAACATTACTCCATTGTCATGAAAAACACTCCCTTCGGCAATTGTTGAGTCTCCCTAATCAATCTCTTCATGGTCTTTGCACAAAGAGACGGGTCTCAAGTTTTTTAACACTTTATTGTACTAGCGCTGTTGCTGCTGTGGGTACTTCTGTGGCACAAACCCGCAGCAACGTTAAACTGTCAAACCCTGTCTAAGTATCCTTATCTGCCTAATAGTCACAGCTTTGGGTTAATTTTCATAAGGATGCATGCTCTGTCCTTGGATCCATTCGTACAGCTCCGCGGGATAATGGGAAAAATGAGGAACAGTTGGCAAAACAGAAATGTATACAATGATGCAATATTAATTGGGAAACAATATAATTCTCTATGCCTTCAGTTAGAGCATATTTTCCTCTGAAAACAAGTGGGGGAGGGGGTTGGGTTGATCCTTATTTAATATAAGTAAACAAAACTTAATAGTGTCACGCTTTAATAAGACTAAGATTGTGTCTCATCCACCATATGGAATCATTTCCCCATGGGTGGCCATTGTTGTCCTTTTAGAAGTTTACAATGCAAACTTACATGCACACTTTAAGTTTTACTTGCACATGGATAAGCAGTGTAGTGTTCCTCTGTCAAGAGATGTGAAATGTAGAAGCTGTAGTAGACATGAATTATTATATCTTTTGCAACTCAGAAGTCTACTGGCTAGGGGAAGCAGCGTTTACAACGCTGTCATTGCATCGCGCTACCATTACAACGCGGGTGTTACAACGACCGCGTTGTTAGTATGCGATGCAATTACATTGCAAGTCATCACGACTTGCACTAGGGGGCACTCAGGTATTGGAAATAAATTCAAACACCTTCCCTACTGTTCCGCAAACTGGAGTAGGAATAGTAATTAATACCATTCCTAAATCCAGCGTGCCCTCTAGTGCAAGTCTTTGTAATGACTTGCGATGTAAATGTCTTGCGTACTCACAACGTGGTCGTTGTAACGACCGCATTGTAATAGTACGCGATGGTATAGAATGCGTTGTAACATGCTATATTCCTGGATAGCTGTGGTGTGGATTTTTTTTTGGTATCTGCAGTGAAGGATAGGAACTCTTTCAAAAGTAGTTGGATCATGTGTTTTAAGTAAATGCCGAGTACTAGTGGAATATGTAGATTAGGCAATTGTGTGCACAACGAATCAATTAGAAAGTGAAATTGCAGTTTTTCAGGTTTCCTGCCAAATTATGTTCATGTTTGCTACAAACCAAAATAAAAATATCAGTTGATGTTTCTGTGACGTTTTTTAATTGTGTTCAGTGATATTTTCTTTGGTTATCAAATGAATCGTTTTTGCAGTCACTTATGAACAAACTAATTGTGATACACTGTAATACAGATACCATTATTATCACAATGGGTAGTTTAGTAGTTGTAGCAGCAGTAATAGTGTGATTCATTGGTATTCTGCACTTATTTTACAGCTCTTATACGCTCAAATGTTTTCATAA
This sequence comes from Triturus cristatus, assembly GCF_964204655.1. NCBI lineage: Eukaryota > Metazoa > Chordata > Amphibia > Caudata > Salamandridae > Triturus > Triturus cristatus. The sequence continues at coordinate 326,484,802 of NC_140580.1, forward strand.
TTACAAAACAGAAGTTTTTTTTTTTTATCCAATTTGACATCCTAAATGGGTGGAAGAGCTCGAATTACCTTCTGAAATATGGCCTTGTGTTTGCTTTGTGGTTAAGAGTATTGAACATAGAAATGAATGCACTTTTACTTGCAGGATGTGATAATCTTCTAATCTGACTTGATAGCATAGTACATTAAAAACGTTTCCGTACACATTCTGATGGTGAAAAAAACATTTAAAAATATTGCTAATTTATGGTGTACTCAGTTGATTTCGATAATTCTTTAGACAAACTATAATTTGGCAAAAATGTAAAACAAATAAAAAATGTAGATTGTTTGAAGATTAAAATATAGAAAAGAACAAAGGCGTTAAGCAGCATTGGTCGTGGGTAGAGGGAGGGCCCATTACTCACGGGGGTGGGAGCCCCTGGAGATTTATTGCAGGTGGCACCAGTGATGGAGCGATGGGCGCAGAACGGCTTATTCTAGGCCTACTATTAGATATCTTGTTTACACCACTCGGCCCCCTCTTTAAAAGAACGGAAGCGATGATGAATGGCGTCCTACCTTGCGCACATATTTGTTTTTGGTTAAGGCTCATTAAGAAAGCGCGAGGCAGAATGGATCTGATGTGTCCTCCCGTCTACGGTGGCGCACTTGACGAGCAGGAGCCGGCTGCAAGGATCACACTCTTGCATGTGAGACGCCGGGGTAGGGCCCTGTCTCAGTTGTTGCTGGTTTGTCGTCTCTGTGCTTGCCAGTCTTCGAAGGCCGCTATGTCTGATGCAGTCCCTGGAGACAGGCGATCACAGAAGGGGTGGTATCTAAAGCAGCATTTTCCCCCACAAATACGCTTTAATGGAGAATGTATCGCCAGGAGAATTAATAGTGCCCAAAAATGAGTCAATATTGATCTCTCCTGGTATAGTGTATGGCTATTGTACCCATTTTGAGATACAGTGACTAAGTAATCTGGAGGAATGGGTTATTTAAAACTGGATTTGTGAAATTGTTCGTTCTCGTCAATCACAGGGAGTGTTGGTTGTTTCAAAATTCTGTGTTTCATGCTTAATTTCTGTTGTCTTGTTTTTTTTATATTTAGTCCATTATTTGTCCCTTCCATACCTCCTATACGTCGACCCTTTCATTCTTATGGTATATCGTTGCTCCCTTCTTCCTTCTTTCATCCCTTCCGTCTTGCCCCTCCTTCATTCCCTTTCAGAGTATTGTTCGTTCAGTTTCCTTTTTCTTCCTCCCTCCCTTCATTCCTTCTCATTTTGCTGTCTCCTAACTTCCCTCCCTTTTCTCTTTCTTTGTCGTTCCTACATTTCTTCAGAGATTCCTTTCATTATTCCTCCTTCCAGTTTCCGTCTGCATTCCTTTCTTGCTTCAATTTCTTTTGCCACTTTTCTTGATTCTTTTTGTAACCTCTTCTGGCGTTTTTTATTTGAGATTATATCCTTCCAAGTATTTTAAAACCTTGGTTGACTTTTTATGCCATTTTCCTTCGTTCCTGCAGTGCACTTCATGTGCTTCGTTTTAGTTTAATAATTTTTTGGATCTTAAATGCTTTCTTTCTTCATTTAATTGTACCTTTCTCTTTTACTTCTTTTTTCTTTTCCATTCTTTCTTTCTTTCTTTCTTTCTTTCTTTCTTTCTTTCTTTCTTTCTTTCTTTCTTTCTTTCTTTCTTTCTTTCTTTCTTTTCCTAAACGTTTTCCTATTCCCTCTCCTCGTTCCTTCGCCTCTTCCTTTCCCTCATCTTTTCCTTAGATCTTTCATTTCTCCCTAACTCGTTCCCTACCCTCTATTTATTCCCTCCCTCCTTCTCTCCTTTGTTCATTGCTTCTTCCCTTCCTTCTCTCCACACTTTCCTTCACTTTTTCGTACCTGATTCCCACGTCATCTCTTCCTTGTTTTGTTGTTTCTCTTCTTTCTTCCTTCTAAACTTTTCTTCATTAATTCTTTCATGCCTACTTCCCAACCCTTCAACCTTCCTTTCCTTCTATTTTCCCCTTCATTCTTTATTTGTTCCTTCGCTTGTTCCTCACTATATCCCATTTTATCCCTGCCCCCTTTTCACCCTCTTTTAACAAGTCTCATGTTATGTGAAAAGTGGCAGCACTCGAGAGGCACCCATGGCAATGTCCACATGGCTTATGCAATGCTCTGAACGCTGCCTCAACATTGACATTGCTTTGCTTAGACATGAAAATGACTACCTGATGTGCTGTAAAGATGGATGGGATGTGAATACCCCTTGAAGGCTCACTAAAGATGTTAAACTTTTGGATCAGTAGCACACTATATTTGTGAATATAAATGTAAGGTGTCAGATCGCGAAGAAGGCACAGAATCCTTAGATCATCTATTGTTCTGAAACATGTTGACCCCATGAAAGATGAGTAATGTGTAACTCCCATTGTAATTTTGTGGCAGACATCATTTTTTCTGCAATACAATTCCTTACATTCCTCAGTGGTGTCTGGATGCAATTTTAACATCAACACACACCTCCTTTCTCTTCCATGTTCTCTAGCATCTTCACATTCAAAATCTAAGTTTATCTTCAGGTAAGGTGACTGATCTTCTCATGCTTAAGTAAAGCAGAGGTCTTCAGCAGACAGGTGGAATACCACCCTACTTTCATTTTGTAATAAACCGCAGTAAGGGCTATCTCTTAAAAACACATTATCCAATAATTTTTAATACATTTGATAGCCTATTTCCAGCAAGAGCTCCCTGGGTACAATTTGACTAGAACAGGGCATGCTGGATGGCAATCCATCTGCCCACTTGCTGCTACACAAGGGTAGCCAAAAAGTTCCTATAATGAATATATGTTCACATTTAAAGATACTCTATATTTCCCTCAAGTTTTGGTATCATTAATTAGTTTTCTGTCTAGGTATTTTACACAACAAACCTACTACCTATTTGATACTTGTGCCTTCCTATAGTGAACTTCCCACATTCAGCAGGACTCTTGTTGCAGAATATGTAATGTGCAATGCTGTAGGTAAGGTCCCAGCAGCTTGCTGCTACCATTCTAAAGTTCAGTTACTTCACAAGTACTGTAATTTAAGAAATACACTTTTGCTATCATCAGAATTTAGATCAAACACACAAAAGTTGATGGGAGGAATGCTTTCAGTAAGTCTATCCATTGGCAGTTGCGCAGCATAGCATTTCACCCTGTTGTTCTTTCGCTCACTATCATTGCTTCATTTGAGCCGGTGGTTGCTGGTGCAGCCCACCGGCACTTATTTTGGGGGACTCGCACTTATTTTTCCTCGTCAAACTTTTCTCCGAGTGCAAAATGCACAAAAGGGAAAGAAAGAGAAAAACTAAAAAACTGTCACAAAGGGAGACAGCAAGAACCTGCAGGAGTAAGATAAAGGCGCTGGGGCTGTCTGATGTTCTATTATAGCATCATGAGGTGGATTGCACCCTTTGCAGCCTTAGTTTTCAGCTTGTGACGTGTAATAGTGTTGGCCGCTGGCTTCTTGGCAGAGCTTTGGGTACCAGTACATATTCTTCTACAAATTAAACACTATCCACCATGCCATCTCATATTGGACCTGACCTGACCATAATCAAAACCCAAGGCTAGCCTGAGTGACTGCCAGTGGTTAGAATTATTTATAGCATGGCTCCCATCACCTTTTGTGTGCTTAATGTACTGCAATAAGTGACTAGACATGCATCCCATGCTATATGTGCCACCAGACCCAAGCTACACCCAACATTTTACATTTATTTCTATCACTTTTTTGTCACTTCAAAGCAGTTGCAAAATTTTGTGACATTGCATGAGCCTACATTAAGACAATAATGCACGTATTTATATTCCGTCACACAGATTATTTCAGAATGCTACTAGTGCTTTATGCAGCCCTGTACTATTGTTCTTTATATATAAAACTCATCAAATTATTATCAGCGATGATGTACCAGTCGATATGGTGTGTTTATATTCTTTCCTTAGTTTTCTTAACATAGGAATTGTATATCTACAGTATAGCTCTAGTCTTAGGATAGAGCACTCTTAGCATCCAAACTGTATAGTATATCTCTAGACTTAGGATAGAGCATTCTTAGCATCCAAACTGTATAGTATATCTCTAGACTTAGGACAGAGCATTCTTAGCACCCAAACTGTATAGTATATCTCTAGACTTAGGACAGAGCGTTCTTAGCATCCAAACTTTATAGTTTATTTCTAGTATTAGGATAGAGCATTCTTAGCATCCAAACTGTATAGTATATCTCTAGACTTAGGACAGAGCATTCTTAGCATCTGAACTTTATAGTTTATTTCTAGTCTTAGGATAGAGCATTTTTAGCATAGAATTCTAGTCTTAGGAAGTCTATAGGTGAAGTAAATAATGATATTATGCTGACTTTGAAATTGTTGACCCGATCACAATCAACAAAAAAGTATCCAAGAGCACTATGCTGTTCCTAGATGCCGACTGTAACATTGAAGGGCTGCCAAGGGTGCAAGTTGTTATTTTTATGTCAATTAGAACCTGCCCCACCACGTTGAAACCATAGGCAAAATGGACACTAAGGAGGCAGAACTATAATTTGGGATTACACAGGCTAGTAAAATGATTGATTTGAACAGGGAGCAGAGCCAAAGAGAACAAACTGAGACCCAAGTATTGGATGAAGACATTGACATAAAAGACTTTTTAAAGGACATCCAACACAGCTTGGTATCCATAGGCAATTAAATAGAAACTGTGAACCGAAAAAATAACATGCTGGCAAAAAGAACCTGGTAGACCGGGGGAGAGGATGACTGCTGAAGAGCAATGTATATCAGAGGAAGAAGATGACATAGAAGGTATGCAAGAAAAATGGGCAGACCAGGAAAAAATGCTCTCCCTTATCAAAGGAAAAAGTGAAAATTTGGAGGCATGATCCAGACAAAAAAATGTGCACCTTCCTGGTGTCTCTGAGTCATCAAACATAGGCAAACTTGAAGAATAGGTCGAATGCTTGCATACCTCCATATTTGGTGCAGATAATTCTCCAAACTACTGGAGATTGTGCATAGGGGTTGTTCGAATGCTAATGTGTTTACTTGTTATGTTATGTTATTTATTTTTCTAACACGCTCGATTATCCAGAAGGTGTCTTGGCGCTAGCTGAGATACAGAAAGAAAATGCCTCAAAAGAAAGAAATTATTTAACAGAGAAGAGCCAAGTTTTCAAGGCCTTCCTATAGGCCAAAATATTTGGCACAATTTTAATATAAAATGGAAGAGCGTTCCATGCTTTCGCAGCTCACAGGAGCAGTACAGTCGGTTAAGTTGATTACATATATATCTAATTTAAACATTCACAAAACACGGCAACTCATTCGGAAATAAGCGATATGGGTTGAGCACAGTAAACAAGAAGCAGCTTCATATGCATTATTGACTTGGAGCATCAGGAGTCTTAATACCTCCTGGCCATAGTATATCTGAATAGACACCATATGACTATTGCCTGCTTCAAGGAAACTCACCTTACCAAACCATCGGAGATAGCGGTCGCATAGAAATGGACAACATTTTATTATATGTCTTTATACTCTTCCTAGGGCAGTGGGGTAGTGACAATAATCAAGAAGGACACCACATTTAGGCCCTACCATAGCATATCAGATGAACAGGGGAGATATACCGTGGAGTCTGGGATACTTGGACACAAACATATGTCAATTGTGAATACAGGGAACAAATGTTAATGATCCCCGATGTTTTAACACGGTCTTGAATAGTATACATGCTCTATCCCCTAAAGCGTTCATATGAGTAGGGAACTTGACTGTTGTATTGAATACACAGATCGACAGGTCACACTTTTCAAGCCATTATATGGTCACAGCCACAAGTGCTCTCAATGAAATTATATCAGAATGCAATTTGATAGATGTTTCTCAGGTGAAACATGACCCAAAAAGGGAGGGTTCCTCCCAGTGATGAGTGCATGATATGCGGCCGAGGATGGAGTACTGCCCCAATACATGGGACGCTAGCTCTTGGTTGATAAATGTACAACACCAAGCCAGAGCTCTGTCAGATCACACAACAATAGAGCTGAGGTTTTTTCAGCACACTAAGGGGGCTTTGCAGCCCCTGACTTGGATCTGTACTTAAGTGTGTGCATAGGCATACTTTGCCTACTACTGGTTTAATTCCCAACAAAATATGCCACTCTTCGAATGCTGGGATGCTTTTTAATGCAATCATAATAAAGTGGTGTAAAGACCAATTTGTTTCAGGGTTTGACTGTCCAGCAGGACTGTGGCATTTTATTCAAAATTTCAGGCAGTCTTTGAACAGTCACAGCCGGCAATAATTGCGGGCGGGGGATGCGCGGGGAGGAGGGGGGTGGTAAAATAATATATTAAAAAGACCTACCTGTTCGCCGGCCGGCCTCGTCCCACATTTTCTCGGCTCTTGCTTCAGTTCTGTTATCCTGCCTCCGGAAAAACAGGAAGCATGCTGCGTCCCTCCCTCCCCTAAGCCATATCACAATGCTACAATGGCAGCGTTGTGATTGCTCAGGATGGCATCCAGCCAGGCGCCTATGGGGAGGCCATTTTCTCCATGTAGGCTGCATTCTAGCCTGCATGGAGAAAGGGCAGAGTGCGCATGACTGGTTTTGGCGGCCCCAGAGGCCGACCAAACCAGACATGCTCACTCAGGAGTGGGCACACCATTCCTCCCCTGCCCAGCCCTGCTCATAGAGCAGCAACGCCCACCCACCCGCCCGCAACCAAACACTTCTGCTTTCTGGCAGTGCGAGAAGCAGAAGCGTAGAATGGTAATTTTACCATTTTATATTTCTGCTTCTCACACTCCGAGAAAGCAGTGGGGCGGCGCTCCGAGGAGCCGCCCCTGTTTTTGCACTGAAATATAGCCAGAGATTTCTTTTACCATGCATACTTTCCTCACTTGCAAAGAAGTGCTAAGATCGGTGAAAAGTAGGGTTGTTCCTATGATCTGCACAGATTGGCGCATTTGGGAATGCAAAAAACATCCCCAATATATATTAGGAAATGTGTTCAGTGTTTGCAAATCCTAGATTTACAAACTTTCACCTACTTCTTTTACATACTCCAGCAAATTGTGAGCAGAGCAGACAATACCTAGAGGTAAATACTACATATTTGTCTTCTTTTTATTTTTTTTTCCACATGGAAAATATGTTTCGATTAATCGAAACATGTTCCTCTTTCTACACCCCCTGAAAATATGTGGATGTTTGAGGTTTTTCACAATGATCACAAATACTCCAACCTTTATAGCACTAAATGTAACTTTGAAAAATGAGTGTGAAAAACTACTGGGATATCAGTAAATACCCACAGAGCTCTGTGGGTTTTCATAAAAATGCAAAATGGTTGATCACCTACCAAAGCCTACTTATCCATTTATGGGAGTTCTCTAACTCAAAACTTAAATTGGGGCACAAATCGGCCATGTTGACAGGTTTTAAGACTTCATGCATAAATGTCTCAGGTCATCACAATACTTCTATGAATTTAAACCGGTCTGTGCTCATGTGTGACACTTTTTGCACACCTAAGCAGAACATGGATTCACACACGTTTTCTGGATTGGGTCCAGTGAATCTCCTCCACTGGGATAACTTCAAATGAGAAGAAATTAGACCCTTTGCACTTTAGAAGAAGGAAAAGATGTAATGTTGAATAATATTCTTTTTTTGGGAAAACATTGTTATATGTAGATAAACAAACCGTAGAGTATTATACAATATGACTCCAGTGGTGGCTGACATGTACTGAGGCTTTATGAGACAAAAAGAAAAGTATAAAATAAGTTTACAAAAAATTACACTTACCTTCAGGTGCAACATACTACTCACTTGGGTCTTCTCCAGGCAAGCAGGCAGCATCCAACGCAGGACCCAGGAAACTGCAGTAACCAATCTAGGTGCTGCTCTCATGCAGCATGAAAGAAGTGCCAGGATTGGAGGGAGCGGCCTCCTTTGCTGCTCCCGAAGACACTGGAGCCCTGTGCTGCCTCTAACCCAGCTGCCTTAGGTAGCTGGGCTAGAGAGGTTTAAAATGTCTAGCTGGCCGTCACAAGACGGCCAGCCAAAGAGACATGGCACATTAAACTTAAAGTGCCTTGCCCATTATTGCTTTCTGCTGCTGCCTGACTGGCAGCAGTAGAAATCAGAAAGCCCCACCCCCGTCCTAACACTCGAGATGGGGTTTCTAAAAATTAAATGGCAATAAATGAACTTTATTAGCATTTTATTTTTCTATCTCTGGGTCAATTTAGTTATTGGGGCGACGCCCTTAACGGAGGAGCCACCCCTGTATGACACTCTTCAACCGCAGGTAACAGAGCAGATGAATAGTTATACCCATGGCAGGTAACGTGAGGCACAATGTGCACTGAGTGAATTTCCATTGTGCCACCATTCTCTCTACTGGTGTGTTCAGGCCAACCTAGGTCATACTGTTATGATTGTTATACATTCCCCTTTCTTGGGGCTGCTGCATGAAATTCTTTGTCTTGTACCCTTTAAGTTGAGCATCCTTCACAAGCTTTGTAAAATACACCTCATCCCACTCAGTTTGGTGATTATCCACTCTAACCAGTCCTTTGGGGGTGGCAGCATTACAATTGATAGCTGGTCCCAAAAAGAATGAAATCATTTTGGGTGCTGGACAGACACACTAGCTAATCTGGCATAGCATAATAGCAGCAGGAACTATATCAGTGACAGCAGGACTCACTGGCAAGCTTGCATTGCTGCTGCCCATCTCCACTTGTTCGGCTTAGAATGGACTCTTGCACTGTTGCTCCTTGATCGGTAGCTGTTAGGTGTGCTTTCAATACCTCCGCTGTACCAGTTTTGCGTGATTGAATCTTGCATTGTTGCTGCTGCTACCTGTACAAATGCTCGGTATTGTGTTGCAAAATATCGCCCTGCTGTAGTCTCTGCTACATATGTCTTGGCTTTTAGTGAAGCTTATGTGTATGTCACAACAAAAGGCACTTTCAATGCTTGTTTTCATGCAAAATGTAAATGAAATAGTGCACTTACATAAAAGATGTAAAAAGAGTTTATATTTAGTTTTAAATATGAAGAAAGATCTAACAGTATTCGTAATGGGCTATTCCACTTTGTAAAATTAAAAAACTCCGGGACTTGTTTACAAGCCCTGTGTGCCACCAGAGCATCACTTTTTGTGATGTTCCGGTGGCGCACAGGGCTTAGCCATGTCTAAAAGGACACATAAAGGCACCCTGTTGGCATATATAATTGAAATGTAAGTCCCTAGTAAAGTGGTATACTATAGACCCAGGGCTGGTAAATTAAATGCTATTAGTGGGCCTGCAGCACATATTGTACTACTCACTTAAGTGGCCCTATGAAAACAAGTCTCAGGCCTGCCATTGCAGCCTGTGTGCACAGCTTTAAATTGCAATTTTGATCAGGAAAAAGAAGTCAAAGGTCGGCCCTGAACAGCCCATAAGGCAGGGCGCAATACATTTAAAAAGTGTGACGTACTTTTAAGTTTTACATGCCCTGGTAGTGATAAACTCCTACATTCTTTTTTCACTACTGTGAGGCCTACCTTCCCATAGGATAACATTGGGTTATCTATTATGTTCAATAAGTGATAGCTTTTGTTTGGAAGCAGATAGAAATGTCATGTTTGGTGTCTGAAGAATTTTAATTTTAAATCCTCTTTAATTGTAAAGCCGGATTTTCAGTCGCAATTCTGAAAAGGCCACTTGTAGAAAGTTGTCATTTTCCTGTCCTATCTATTTGGTGCATGCTGTCTGTTTCCTGGGTCACATGACTAGGTGTAGTTGTCAGCTGGCCTTTGTGCATTCCGCCCAAACAGTATCACAATAGCGGGTCTGGGTGTTGACAGACTGATCCATTCTGACTTGGTGAGGGGCGGAGCAACCACCAGTCACACTCGCACTTAAGAGACACTGCCTCAGCTCACACACAAAGGACTTCACACTAGTCTGTTGTGCCTGCAGATAGACTTGGACAAAGACAGGGAGGCAGGAAAATCCAGACACCTCAGTAGGGGGGAAAACTCCACATGTTTCTTCCACTTCAAAGTGGGCACCATGTATAAAAATAGGATCATCAGACCCACTCTTGAGTACACTCCTGGACCTGTGGATGCTACAGATGAAGGACTACTCAGCTGACCTGCTAAACTGAACCTGCCTGAACCTGCAACTGGACCTACCTGAGGCCTGTCCTGTTGTCTAAGAAGGAAGACTGGACCTGCACCCTTTATGCCAGGCTGACACGACAAGTGCCAGCTGACTGACCTGTCCTGAGCTACAGGGATACAGCAAGCTCCAGAGGCCTCCCTGCAATTGCCCTGCTGAACCTGCTGCACTGGACTTGGCTGGACCTGCAACTGGACGTGCCTGAGTCCTGCTGGCCTCTGCTGGAGTAAGCTTCTGATCCTCAAGTAGTGCCACCCTTGGTGTGGCATCATTTGAGCTCTTCCTTGAAGAAAATGAGACATCCTGATGTTTTGGGCTCTTCGTACAGTACAATTTAAGAAGAGACTTTCTTAAGATCCTAATTATGGTTCTTGGCAGATTATTTTGTAAACTATCACCTTTATATGGATGTGAAATCCAAAGATCTTTGTTATCCTATGGGGGTATTTTTCAGCAAGAATAAGTCATCATCGTAGGCCATGATGGGTACTTTTTTGCCACCCGTTTTTCGAGGGTGACAGTTACTATTGTTGATTTGAGAGAATAAGTGACCAAGTAAATGTTAAATAAAGCGTGACCAGGATGCAGCCCTGCTTTGCCCCCATCATGTTTGGTAATCAACGATTAAAATTAGATCTATTACCGATTTGCCACAGAACCCAGGTGGATTCATGCAATTTTTGGACAACAAACAGTTGAATTGTGTCAATATGTAGGATCTTCATTTTTCGACATGATCTCTTCCTGTCTACCTTGTCGACGGTGTTGCTAAAGTTGCAGAAACAGGAGTAAACAGCTTAATTTTGAATTATCTCTCTGTTGTGTATTGCATTCAATGCCATAAAACAGTCAGAGGTTCTGTGCTCGCCTTTATATCCCATCTTTATCCAGGGAAGGATCTCTTCTCTAGACAACCATTCTTCAAGAATGCTTATTAAAAACTTCATAAAAACTTTACCCGGAATATCCAACATAGCAATGAGCAGGTAGTTTTCCTCCTCTCTACTGGAAGCTTTTTGTATATCTTGATATTCAATCAATCTATCAATCGATCAATTTGTTTATTTTGGTTAACATATTTATAACCATAAAATATTTTTTACATATGAAATAAAAGACCGTTAGATTCAGTCAGGACATTATGATCTCAGTTTTAATGCAATAAGTAGAAAGGAAGTCAGGACAGAGCATATCATTGCAGTAAACAGCCTTTGTAAATACAGCAAAACAGATTTGCATCTTGTAAAATTTCCGTTTCAACAACAATACATGCTGGCAGATTTGTAGAAAAATATACAGAACAACATAAATGACATCAGAGATTGTTCTGACCATTTTTCACAGAAGCAATGAATGACCATATTGTACACAGTCAAATAATTTAACGTGTTGTGATTCGGAGTCCTTTTGGGGTGTTAAAATAGCCCCTCATTCGTTGCAATGCAAGTACTGTAAACAGTCAATGGCATGCCGGCTCTGTATAGAAGCTCACTCTGTGTATATTAATTGGTAGTAAACAATAGGTCCAGCAGACAGTTGTTTTGTCAAGCTAGGCCCAAACTCTTTTTAACACCAGTTACAGACACAGAACTATCCAAGGTCCTGAAATCGACCGCACTCGCCTGACCCATTACAGCTTATTACAGACAATTTGCGCAGATATAAGCAAAGAATAAAACCAAACCAGCCGACGGACATTGGAATAAGGCACTAACCAGTACCGGATTAAACCCTTTGCAGGCCACTAGGCAGTTGAAATTTTGCCCCCCCCCCCCCCTCCAAATTGTCTCCTAATACCCGATGCACCGGAATTGTTTACAAACTGACAGCTGCCAGAAGATGAGCTTTTAAGAGAAAAACTGTTCTGTGAATCTGATGTCTCTAGTTTATCTACTTTAAGTTGTATTTTGGTCCGTTGTCACGGGACCCTAAAAGGAGTGGGGTCCAAAGGCCAGAACTGGCATTAACTATGAATCTGGTTGCTTGAACAGTGTCTCAGAGCACCCTAAGCCGTCATATGATATCATGCAGGGCCGGACTGGCGATAGCAGGCACCCGGTGTTTCCTCGGTGGGCCGCCAGGGTGGGGGCTGGTTTTGGGCCCCTGGGGGGCCGTTTTTGTTACCAGGGGCCAGCAATGTCAGCCCCCTGTAACAAAATCCGCCAAAACCGGCCTTTGAAAACAGCTCGGCAGCAACTACCCCTGGAGCCAGCCGAGCATTTTGCCAGGGCCGGTTTCGTCTCCCAGTCTGGCGCTGATAGCATGTGGGCTCTTCGTAAAATACCTAAGCAAATAATTCAGCACAGAAGAACTTACTGGGCTCAAAGAAACAAGGGCACCCATCGCATAGGTTCTAGTCACTGTGTGTGCAATTAATGTTGCATATAGTCTGCATGTTATAGTGCCAGGGATGAAAGGAGATAGATGAATATTGGTGGTTGAAGAGGTGTTCTAGGGATGTGAGTGATCTTCATATATGGGCCTTTTTTCCTCTCTTCATCATTTCTTTGTGCAACCTCCAAGCACAATGCTTCGGATCTTAAATTGCTAAGTGAGTTTGGTGGGGGCTTTAAAATGGGCAGTTTACGTTAGGCTGAATGTAAATAAGATGTCCTTTAAATAGTTGTTCAGCGGTGTGTGTATCACACGCATCCGCCTTTGAACACAGGACACTCGCTTCTTCCTTTAGTTCTACAGTCTCGCTCTCACTGACTCTTATCCAAGTCTTACCCATATGGTAGTCCCAGGGTCTCTTAACCCGTTGCCCACTCATGACGGAACCACTCCGTCATGAGCCACGGGTGCGCTGTGCTCATGACGGAGTGGTTCCGTCATGCTGCGGCCGTTGGCGGCCACTCCTCCCACGCGGCGCTAATTCCCCGCCTGTGCGCAGTGGGTGGAGTCATGACGGAACCACGCCGTCATGAGCACAGCTCACCCGTGACTCATAACGGCGTGGTTCCGTCATGAGCACAGCAGTGCCGTCAACCCCCCAAACCCCCCCAGCGCTGCGGCGGAATTCACGCCGCAGCGAAGGGGTTAATCAAGCTGTCTTGTTTACAATTTTTAGGTCAGATTTATTGACACTCTGAGTTGGGTTTGCATCACAAAAGTTACGCATATTGGCTCAAAGTGTTGTATTGGGATTTGCTTTTCCACTGGAAGTGTTGTAATGGAATGTATCTTCCCATTGGGAAGAAGCTCAAATAAAGAAGTGCAAAGTACTACTTTGCAGCAAGGGCATACCATGGGTGGTACATGAGCCTGCCCATGCAAACACTCATGGATTTTGATGCAATTCCCTATCTGCTACCATTAGTAGGAAGGGGATTTGCATTAAAAAATTACACCTCCTCGAGGCCTTGAAGCAGGTGAAATGTGGGGAAAAGGTTTTTTTTCCCAAAACCTTTCAACTTTGTATGTGTGCTGTACTGTGCAGGATATCTACAAAGCAGGAAAAATGTTTAACCTTGTCAAAGTGTGGTATCTTGTATTCAAATGATAGCATTCTATGCTTGCCATCACACACAGACTTGTACTATGTGTTGGCACAAGGCAGCCTAAAGTGGTCCAGTGTTAAGGGAGAGGGCAACAGCACCATATCGTAGCACTGTTCTGCTCTCTCCCTTTTGTGCTCTCCCGCTTTCACTTTTGCTCCGTTTCAAGCAACTCCGTGCCGCAAATTTGGCTGCTAAATTGCACGAAAACGTAGTAAATCTTCCTTCAAAAATTCAGTATTTCGATCAATACCTTAAATGTTTTATTATTATTATTATTAACTTGTAGAGCGCATGCTACCTAGAAATGGTTCGCAGGTGCTAGCCTCCTCACCAAACCAAGGGCCATCAAACTGTTACGTTAACAATTATAGAGGTGGAAACAGCCACGTTTTAAGCTGTTTGCGAAAAACTGTGAGCGATTTGCAGAGATTTTTTATGCTCGAATGTGGGTTGATGCCACTGAATTCTATGGAAGTAAAGATGGCAAATGGCTGACTTAAGCAAATAACAGAGATAGGACCCTAAATTCGGCCTAAGAGAAGTCTAGTCCCCATAATGGTCATATCCACCTCAATGTTCTTGGATCGCCATCCTGCAGTGATTTTAGTGCGTTTCCTTTTAGGACGCCATCCATTCAGTGGCCCATACAGGGAAACGTGTTAAAATTGTTTAAGCATGTTGATCCTTTCTTACATGCCTTATTCGGGCGTACACAAATTGAGGTCCTTTGAATGGGGATCAATAAATAATAATCGATCAAAAATTGGCATTAGACAAAAGAAGTCATAAGATCTCTAGTGACCAAAACAAATGGATTTTAATAATGTTGGGTCTGTTGAAACATCTACATATGTAACTAACCTTCTAATTTTTCGGCCTTGAAAAGGCAGAACCCTACTACTCAAGGAAACACATGACGGCTGTTGGATTGTTTAATGAATTTCATTGAAGACAGCATTGCATGTGAAAAATTAAGTGAAACCTACTTAGGAATCCTGTAGGCCTGCAAGGCCTTCTTGTTCTGGTCTTCAGTGCCTCACGAAAGGACTCTGTTATGTATAATCATTGGCATCTGTAAGGGTAAGATGATGCAGCGAGACAGCATCTTTGGCGTAACATCAGCCCCCGCAGCCCTGTGGTGCAGAGGGGCTCTGAGCTCCAGGAGGCCCCACCCGGTCCAGTCCATGGGCGGTGGGCCCCTGGCCTGAGAGCTCCTGACTGGCTCAGGGGGGATCCTTCATGTACTCTGCAGGGGGGCCCCTCAAGTTTCATTTATGGGCAGCATTAAGTAAAGCACTGGGCAAGTGCTCATAATTAACCCCTTTACTATTTAATGCCACCCAGATATGGTGAGCCAGCCATCGGTATGCAATTTTGCTAAGAGTATTTCCACCATCTTTACAGCCATACACCAATAACATCTAAATCTGGTGGCGAGTCCTTGTGGGGAGACGGGAGGCCAAGAATTAACTCCGCTGCCCCGCTTGCGCATTGGTGGCCCACCCCCTGAGCTTCAAGGTTCTCCTCCCTTTTTCACATCACCTCCATGCTATGCAATGCCTTTCTTGCAGTCTCTATCTACCTCTCCAACTCACTTTCTAACTCTGACTCCCCATGTTCCTGCTCTAATCCCTTCAAACCTCCCTTCTGCTTATTTCTTCCCCGCCAACTTCCTTCGAGCTTTGCACATCTCTCCCCCCACAGTCACAATTTTCTCTCTCTCTGTATTCTTTCTACATCTCCCCCTCTTTAGACCTCTCTCTTTGTACTTCTCTGCTTTTGTCTCTCTCCTTTTTTTAAAATCATTTTATGCTCTTTTATTGTGTAAGTGATTTATTTATATACAGTGCTTTAAATGGGCCGGTACTCTCCGGTACGGAGTACCGGCACTTTTTAATTTTCGCCTCTTGAGTACCGGAACATCTCCTAGGACAAGGAGAGTACCGGTACTCATGGGGGGACCTTGACACAGGTGGTGCGCTTCATTTTCTCATGCCTCGGCAGCACTTTTCACAGGACCCGCTCTGCTTCTGCAATCCTGAGCTGAGTTGCACAGGAGCGCCAGAACAGCAGCTCTTCTCACCTTGACACAGGAATCTTGTTGTGCTTCTCTGGAACTCTTTCAGCATCGTGGGTTGGCTGATGGGTATTTGTTTACCCTTTGATCCCGCACAGTAGGAGTTGAGAGTCCATCCTAAAACTAATGGAGAGGGTGTGGGGCGCATTCCTCAGGGCAGTACAGCTTTTTAGCATACCAATGTTTTAAATGACTGAAAATGCTAGTTCATCAGCAATTTAAATTAAGCATTTTTACTTGAAAGTAAATCCCTGCCCTTGCCGCCAATTTTACGATTACCCGCAAACAAAAAAACACTTTAAAGGCAACACAATTTGTTTTGTTGCTTTGGTGCATTCAAACCGCTTGTTTCGTGTTGGAAACCATGTTTAACCCAAATGCGACAGACAGCTCCATGGAATGCTTTAGACTTTTAGACAGTTATGGATTTTAGCTGGTAATGCTTTTGCATGCTGGGACTCTTCGTTCTCCTTTCTCATTATAAGTAAGGGTTTCTAAAAATTCCAGCATGCAAAGCTTTGATGGCAAAATTCAGAGACGGTTTTGAACATACCCTTAATATTATTAGGGCCATAACCATAGGACAGATACTTCCGATTTTTTAACTTTGCACTTGGATTTCTTGCATATGAAGCTTGGGAAGGTTGAAAACCTAGCACCGCCCCTAGTCCCGCCCCACACTCCACCCTCTAGCCCACCGCTCTTTTTTGGTGAGTACCTGCACTTATTTTTATCCATTTAAAGCACTGTTTATATACAATAAACTTATGCAACCACTCTCTCACTTTCCCTACCTCAGTTCCCTTTTTCCTTTTCTATCTCGCTCCCCCTATGTCCAGTTCTCTCTCTCTCTCTCTCACGCCACCTCTGCCCTTCTCTTTCTCCCCACTCTCTTTCTCTCCCTCGTTTTTTTCTACCCCCACCCTTTCTCTATATACATCTCTCTTTTCCCTCGCCCCTTCACTCCTCCTTTCATATTCCCCAGGCTCTGTGAGAGACCCTACTCTTTCTCGCCCCTTTTCCCTTTCCCTCCAGTGTTTGCGTGTCTCTCCTCTCCTCTTAATGTTTCCTCCCTTCCCCCCCTCTGAAGCAGGGGGTGTGACAGGGCTGGGAGAGAGAGAGGCTGCCTCCCTCTAAGCTGAGTGAATTCCAGCTCCCTGGGGAGCCAGGAGACAGTTTGTGGAGATGTTACTCCTGAGTTTCCGACTATGATAAATAAGATAATTTGTATAAAATCTGAGCGGGTTCTTGTTTTCAGGGAGAGTGGCTGCCATGATGAATGAGCCTGCTTTTCAGATAGATGGCTGATAAAAGTGTATTGAATTGTTTGAAGCGGGTTTAATGTTAATTCTCTACCTGCAGATGTCTGATGCTAATAATGTCTTTTAATAAAAAAAAGAAGGTGTCATTTTAAGCATCAGTCTCTCGCCTCACTTCACTCTCTCCACACAGGGGCCAGGCTGGCATTAGCCTCCTCTCCCAAACAACCAACACGACATTATTAGACTTACATGCCTATTAATTTTAAAAACACTGCCTCCTACTTTGTTATCATTATTATTAAAGGCATCCCCGTCCTCTGAGTAAACACCACTACATAATTAATGGCAGGCTCGCTTTTAAGTCGGGGATTACTACTTGGATCCGACGTCATCTGGGTTTTCTTTTAAAGATAATTTTAAATTAAATTGAACAGTTTCCACTCAATAAGCAGACGCCGTTCAGAGTCCGTAGTATGTTTTTTTTTTATCTAAGCTCCACTTTAGATCTCATTGTAGACATTAACTTGTTTTGAACACTGTGTATGGGTCTAGAAGGCCTCGGGTGACACACAAAATCACTCCACTATTCTGGCATTTCTCTATTTTTCATTACATACCTTTCTTCTGGGAAAGTGTGTGTGAGTGAGTGAAAGAAACAATGAAAGGGAGTGAAAGGAGTGAATGAGTGAGATTTTGGAAAAGTACATGGATTGGGTAGTTACAGTGTGAGTGTGTGTAAGTGTAATTCCATTCATGAGCAGGAAGCTCAAGCTGAGTAAATAGGAGTGAGTTAGAGTGAGAATGAATGAGGTGGAGTGAGTGTGAGGCAGAGAAAAGAAAACTGTGCAAGAGTTAGTCAGTTTTAGTGGATAAGTGGATGGGTAAGTAGCTGAGTCTGCACGTATGTGACTGAACACATGGGTAAGAGAGTATCTGAATGTGTGTGTGTGTGCGTGTGCGTGTGTGTGTGTGTGAATGTAAGAACAAATAAGTGCTTGCAGGCTTTAGTGTTGAATGTGAGGCATGAATCTGCTAGGGAGTACTACTGAGTGTGAGTGAGAGAATAAATGTATTAAAGAGATTGTGAGTGAGAAGAGTAATTTGGTAGATGGGCGAGGGAGTGAATCCCTGGTGGGTAGAGGAGAAAGTGCCAGTGAGTGCATGTGACTTGGGTGGGTGAGTTTGTGAGTTAGTGGACAGCGAAAACTTATTTGAGTGCCTGTGTTAATACATGTACACATGAGTTAGTGAGTGCCTGGCCAAGTTTGCAACTGTGTGGGTGAATAAGTGAGCTAGAAATCAAATGAACGTCTGGGTGCTTGATTAGTGTTTTAGTGAGGTAGAACATATGTGCAATCACGAGGGAGTGTGTGCCTCCATCAGTGAATTATCAACTTACTGAATGAACATATTGAGTGTATGAATGAGAGAGTGAGAGATTGGAACAGCAAAAGGAACTGCCGTAGCCAACGAGAGAGCAACACAAAAGCACGGTCTTCGGTCACTTGTGAGGACACCACTGAAACTACCCTCCCTCTTAGTGGATATATTTGTAATGGCAGATGAGGGCAGCTGTTGTCTCAACTTAGAATTAGGATGCATTGTAATAATTGTGTACCAGGAGTGAGCAGTAATAGTAACCACAAGAACAACAACAAAGAAAATAATAATAGTGTTGATAATAATCATCGCAAAGAACAAGAATATATATATATATGGTCATGTGATCAAGGCAGGCGACTGCCCAAACGCGTTATGGCGAGATCTGTTGATGCGGTGAATAAACCACAATAATTGCACTTACTTTCGGGTCTGCTCTCGTTTGTTGGCAGCAGGCGATATACAAGGAAAAGCGAGCAGTGGAAATATGTATATATATATATATATACTGGGATAACATCCCTATTATTACTGTTAAGAATTAGTTTTTGTAAGTCCAGTTGTAGCTCTTGAAGTATTTTGCTTATCTACAATAACATGGATAAAATCCATAGTACTATTAACAAGAGCTCGAACAATAAGGATGACATGGGAGTTATGATATATACTATACTATGAATGATATGTGGGATAAAAATCCTCTGTTGTATATTAGAAGGGCAATGCAAGCTAGTGAGTTCTGTGAACAAATATAGGAATAAGACTGGAGCCCAAGTTCCTTTATAAGGTCATGAAACTTTGCGGTGACGTGCTGTGTGCCTTTATGGGGCAGCAGAGGGTATTGTATTCCTTATACATCACACGGTCACCTTCTCCACTACCTGTTTGAGCCTTTGGCGTGTAGATCCTTCATATGAGGTATGATATGTTTTTTATATAGCGCGAACTTGACCCGAATCCAATCAGGTATCAGAGCGCTTTACATAGCACCAGTTACGTTACATGAGGACACTTTTTTGATAGGCATGGGGAGATTAAGGGATTTGCCCAGAAACACAGGATGTTCAGCGTCATTGCCAAGACTCGAGACCGGTTCCCCAGATTCGAGGTCGACCGCCCTAGCCGTCAGGCCAACTCCTCTCCGTGAGACGTTAAGCATAAAAGTGGACGCCGTAGTGCAAACACACCAAAAAGCAAATGGTAATTTTTTGCAAAAAGATATTAGAATCAGTGTAATATAATCAGATTAAAAAGGTTCTAGCTCAGAATGAGTATAAACATACAGAGAGATTCTATCTTTTCCTGTGCTGACCTACAGGAAAGAGACGCGGTGCCATAAATATCTCCTTTCTACTGACAGCTGCTCATTTTAGAAAAACATTTCAGAAGGACAAGAGAGGGTTCACTTTCTTTGTTAAGCTGACTATGCAATGGTGCTCTGCGACTTGCCTTTCACCTTGGCTTTTGGCACTATGGCGTCACAACTCAACTGTAGTAAAGTATTATAGTTGAGGAGCTACATCATTTCGTTATTACACATGATTAGTCATGTCACAACTCCACTGCAATAAGCAAACTAGAGACAGGTTTTCATACTAGGATTGTAGGCCCCCTTGAATAATAATTCAATAAGAAGAAGAAAAAGAGGAATAGAAGAAGACGAAGACTAAGAAAGGAAGATGATTAGGAGAAAAAGAAGTAGATGAAAATCAAAAAAGATGAAGAGAAGTAGAAGTAGATGATGGAGAAGATGAAATAGCAGAAGAAGAAGATACAGATGAAGTCAAATAGAAGAAGTAGATAAAGAAGAAGATGAAAACGAGGGAGATGAAAATAAATTAAAGAAATTGATAATGGCAAAGTATATGAAGAAGAAGAAGAATACAGAAAGGAGAAGATTCCATGAAATAGTTGAAAAACTTGATCAAGAGGAAGAAGATACCAATGAGGAAGCAAAGGGATTGTGGCTTGGCCCACCTGTGCCTGGGAGAGCGGCCCGCCCAGGAGGGGGGTTCAGGCCCAGAGAAGATACAAATGCTTTTGCATGCATAACTGCCTCTTGTGGCATCTGCACCATCAATGACTCATGTCAGGTGGCGGAACATGAAATCGATGACCGGGCGATGAGGACGAATTAGTCCTTTCCTCATCATGCCAGCCCGCAGACTGTGGAAATGAAACGCGAGAGGGTTTGCGGGGCCTAAACTTGGAGTTCTGGTTTTCAGAGGAAAGGGGGCATAGTATCTGAGTAACTGCACAGAGACAGGTGAAGGTTGCATACTACCAGAACAGGGGATACTGAGAAGAGGGCAGAGTCCTTACTGTGTGAATAAAAAATATGAAGCAGGATAGGCTTAATTTGTAAAAATAGAAAATTAAAAAGATAACGGTAAATATTAATAATAATAATAATCCACATTTGTAAAGCGCGAACAATCACCCGTAAGGGTCTCTAGGCGCTGGGGGCCGTCGGGAAGATTAAGCAAACTATTGCCCAGAGTCACATGGTGCTGGGCTAATCTGCCGCCGGCGATCGAACCGTGATCCCCAGATTCCGGAGTCAGTCGCCCTGGCCGCGGCGCCACACCTCTTCCTAAAGGGGCCCAAAGTTTTTCCTGGGAGTCCACTGCCGTTGCTGCTGAATGCCGGGCTTGCCAAATACTGAGGCTGCCTAGTCTTGATTCCACCTCATGCCTCTTTCTTCCACCACCCAACTCTTCCTGTTTCCTTTTCCGATTTCTGCAGTTTCTTTTTATCTCCTGCTTCCTCTTTCCTTCTTTCTCTTCCTCCTTCTCCCTTTCCTGCCTTGCTTTGAGTCAAAGTCTGATAATAAAAATAAAAAAATTCTGGTGAACCTGATATCTTACACAAATGAAAGTAGGCGACCCTAGAGGAGATACGGTCGACAGGGAAGAAACCAACTGCACTATCCAACCTCTGAAATAACAGAGTGTTTAATTCCCCATTGACCAGTAAAACTGTGCACTTTCCTCTCAGGTTCAAAAGCCTGATTCATCCCTGCGGAATCCGAACTTGAGAGCTGCTAATGGCACACCTCAACCCGCTGAGCTATCTTATCTTTCCCGCTGGTGCTGCATTCCTATACAAGTCAAACCATCGCCAGGAGTGCTCAGTACAAAGAAAAATGCTGGTATTCTTAGCACAGACTTAATGTCCCTGTAAAACGCATGAAATGAGGTGCACTCAACCCCCAAAATATATTCAAAAATTGCAAGCGTACAGAGGAGAAAAAAACTGTGCACTTATTAATTAGTAATGAAGTGATTAAAAGATGGGGTACATGGGAACGAGAAAATACATAGCAGAAATAAATGAATAAAAAGTATATGAAAATAAAACTTACCACCAATCATTTAGCAGTGGTGGTAGATTCGGGCTAGGAGTATTAGAAGTTGCTAAGAAAAGTTACATTTGACTAAAGTGCAGCAAATACCACTAACATTAAAATAAATATATGGCCACTGAATACCGGTAGTTGCTTTTAGATTTTCTTGAATATAGTCGTTTAGTCCTTAATCAGAAAAGGCAGCCTTTTAATCTTTTTCCCTTTTGGAAAAGTGTGGACGCTTGTCTCACACAACCACCATGAAACATAGTGCTATTTTTGTGAGGGGTGATCAGGCAAGTGGGCATTGGTTGAACTGCTGTGGACAGCCAGAGTCATCCTTATTTCTGCCAACTTGGCAAGGCATGTACTACTGCATTTTAAAAAAAAAAAAAACTTTTCTCAACACCCGCAGGCATTTTTGGCATTTTACATTGACATTTCTGCTTCTGATTGGCAGGGGCAATTTTATAGTTGCTGTTTGTCCCAGTGAATAAGTGTTGTTGAAATGTGTCACAGATTAAATTTGGGGCAAAACACATAAAAAGGAAAAGCTTAAACTACTTGAAAAATGCAGGGAGATAACGGTCATAGAAACGTTTTTGTTTGCAAATTATACATATATATTAAAACACACCATAACATATTACAGACAACAGGAATGGAAATATATGACTATTTCCCATATCATAAAATATATCATAAGACATAAAACATTAAATAAAATATAACTAAGGCTCATAGTTTCCCATATTTACTGATGTTACAGATACAAACATACAGAGAACTGCTGTCTGTATTTATTTTTAAATATGGCTGAATAATGGAAATTAGGTTGCTTTTTGAGTGATCAAAATGTTGTACGTCTGTACTGTGAGGCCAATAGATGAGTGGATTGACAGGTAAAGGAGCCCAAAACAAGAGAAAGTTTCTTAATGAAGCTCAAACAGCTGTAGTTGGGCACAAGGTTGATACTAAGATGTAGATGTATTCATATCAGTGTACAGACTTATCATTCATAGTTATTCATGTTATGAAACCTATCAGATGTTCAAATATGAGTGTACATTTATTGGTTAAATAAATGTGGAAATATACTAGTTTCAGCTTAGCTTTTTCACAAAACTCCAAATAAATATGAATAAATAGACACAATTATCAAAAATATGAATACATTAAATACAGACGGAAATGTAAAAAAAAAAACTACAAAAGCAGGAGACATATTTTTATAACTTAGACCTACCACCCACCAAACCACGCCTTCCCATGGCAAGCGTGCACTTAGCATCCATTTGCACTTTGAGGGAACCTGCTGTGGATTTGTGCAGCACGGCATAAAAACCTGGTATCGTGAAGTTACACAAGATAACACAGCACAACATGGCATACCGGACAGAAATTAACTCTCCCCCGGTTTGGGCACAACGCCCTCACATAGTACAACACAGGAAAAGCTCGTCCTAGACAAGCAGCCATAGGGAAATATTCTGGCAAAAAAAAAATCAAATATAGTTCATAATAACAGAGCACGCAGTAATATAAAGGGCCCTCATACCCATAGAGCATAAAATACATATTAAGATACATTAGCATAAAATCAAGTGATAAAATGTAACAACTAAAGTGAAATAATGATATATTTTATAAAATGTATTTAAATAAAGCTAATTTATAACATTACGTTCAATTTAATAACAATATGCATATAGTATCTCTAAAAATGACAAAAATAATTTAAAATAAAGTGTAACATAGTATATAACAACATAGTATAACACATATAAAACACTAACGCATAATTCATAATGTTATATATAATATCATATGAGGTAACGCCCCCTAACAGGTTACTTTCTTCTTGAAATGAAACTTGGTTGGTTGTTTTTTCACGATTAAGTATAAGTTGTGTAAATGAGTATGCATAAGAGAAAAAGGAAGCCAGAAATCTCATAAAGCCCTAAGGTTTTCTTTCCCAGTGACGTGTAGAGGGAAGATCGGGAAACCGGACTCACAGGAAACATCTCCCTCCTGGTACCCCGAGAAGCGCTCTGAAGTACTCCGTGGTAGCGCAAGGCACTAGAGCCGGCGGTCTGTTCTATTGGTAAAGTTAAGTTGTGCACATCAAACCCAGAGATGAGAGTTCTTATCCAGCCTCAAAACTTGATCACATGTGATCGAAGGCGATTAGTAAGCAGCCCGCAAATGACTGAATTCGGATATAAACGACTGACCTGAACATAAAACACATGATGAATAAAGACCGCTTACGGGGTGAACGTGCATTCTGCGTGCAGGTGAGAAGCGGTAGAGAGAAAAATTCAGATTAATGCAAAACAGGAGCAGCCGGAGACGCAGACGCAGCTTGCGCGAGCTTTTTCTATTTAAATCGCCCTTGCTTCGGGATCCGAAAATTAAGCAGCCGGTCCGGCGCGATTGATGGGAAGTCACCGCGCAGCTGAGCTCCGGTCCCCCTCTCTCCGTTCCCGTATTTTCAATTTGTGACACTCTCGGAGCCCGCCGCTGTGCTCGACAAACCCCATTTTCCAGTGGACTGGAAAAGCTGTTATTCTTCCCCGAAAGCGTGGCGAGTTCCCCCTTTGTTTTCGACTGTTTCGTCCACCTCAGGTCGGTTCCTCTTCAGCTAGTCCACCTCACAGCCCGCGCGCGCTTTCAGTGTTTCCGGCGTCCCTCCGTTTAATTCTCTCGACGCGGTGGGTTTTCCATTATTTCCCCACAAGAATGCACCCGGTGCCTTTGTTTTCCGGAATGCAGTTTGGGAATTTGCAATTATAGCATTTTATTGTTTGTGCATGGTCCCGAGACTTCAGGTACGTTTGCCTGCTAATATACCCAGAGACACCTAATAATATTTTTTATATTGACCTGGGGTTTTCGGCCACATATTCGGTGCGTTAAAGCGCCTAGCAGTCACGAACTCGTTGCTTCTCGCAATATCCTTATAATGCACAGCGCTACTCTGCTCTAAATTCTGCTCCAAACCAATAGGTGTTAATATTTCCTAACTTGCATACGTTCTTGTTATCATCCTCGGCAGGATGAAAGGATATATTGGCCCCTGTGGGTTACCTATCTGTGACTTCCGGTTATCAGCAGCAGGTGTGTCCTGTCAAGTAGGCACGTCAACCCGGGCTTCAGATCCCACACCCTAGCAAGGTTTGTGTTTTTTCTGTCTTTGATAGGAAAAGTGAAAACAAAGTAAAAGAAAGAAAATAGTTCCTAGGTTGTATCCATCCTTTCTGGAAATACCATGCAGTGTTTCCTTTCTATTGCCTTTGGCAGTGAGATAAAGCATACAAGCATGCAGCAGACAGGCCCATTCCATAAGATTTGTTTTGCTCATTCCAAATCTAATCAAAAAAACCCAAAACAGTCTTAAGTTCCCATTTTCAGATAATATATATGTTTAGGAAAAACAGTTGTCAGCGTTTGACCTTGGTTATACCCATACTGTAGGTGAGCTACAGGGCAATAAGAAGTAAGAATGGTACTGAGATCCTTTCATGTTATTGTATGCCCAAATTTAGTATGTAAATCTGATGCAATGTGGCTTAAAATACCACCTTAGAGTCTCAACACTGAGACTTAATGGAACTTCTAAAGTAAAATTAGTTTTTTCTTTTGGATGTGGCCTTAGCAAGCATGGTTTACATTTGATATCTAAGCATTTAGTGCAAGTTTTTATAATCTTGGTACATATGGTGTGGTTTGGTTCATACATTCATCTTTTTTTCTGTCAAGGGGGTTTGAAACATGTGAAATCTTGGTACAGTCAATTAGAGTAAATTACGCCCAAAGTTGATCAATTTGTTCGAGGTCCTCTAATATTTTCATACCCATAGCACTGAAATTCCTGTGAATTAAAACGTGTACATCTTGCCAAAGAAGGAGGCTTCGACCCAGACTCTGGCTGGTCTTTTCCTTCCAAAAGTCTTGGATTAGTGGCACTTCTCTCTTGTTGCCGATGGCCAAGATCTGGAACTCACTCCAGCAAGCTTTAGGATCATCCAGACCCACCTTGAATTCTGTGCCGCAGTAAATACCTGCCTATTCCCGAACACGTGACCCGCCCTTATAGAAAGATGGTACGGATCTTCTAGCCTGACTCTATCATAGGCCACTCTGCTGCACTTAAGCGCAGATACAAGGTCACTGCAACAAAATGAGGGCAGCCTTCCAAATATCACACATGACATCCATGATTTCCCACATTGGTCAGTCTACAAACCAACACCCTTATCAACTGGACTCAACACACTTGGCAGCATTTATTTTACCGCTCTAGGGATGGCCCATTCCTGCAAGCATGGCTGTATCTGTTTCACATCTCACTACATCGCTCCAGGACTAATGCTGCGGCACCATTCGAACACCCCGACCCATCTCACACATGACACCCACACTAGCCTGCACTCTAACAACCTGACACAGCAAATCGAACAGCAATTTATTCAACTACTCCGAAGCACTTTATGGCCTCACTGGAGGTATTAAAAGCTATACTAATGCTACAATATAGCAGAAGGGCATAAAATGTAGAGCAAATCATTTTACTACATGTCAGGTCATTTCAACCCAGCAGTCCAATGGACCACCAGATAGGGATGTTGCCTCTTGATCCAATAAGGGCACGCAGTGGAGTGGATATCCCAAATGATGAAGCAAGCCACCTCGGTGGGTGATGGGATTCCGTTGTTTTCCTGAAAACTTTTTCATTCTACATTAGTATTTTCTAGTTGACTAAGCTATTGGAGATACCGGCCTGGACCACTTGGACAAAGCCGAGAGGCCACCAACCATACAACTCCTATTGCCTTCCCCCTATTTGGTGTTAGTAATGGAAGGTGCCTCTCTGAAGCATTTGCAATTTTTGCTGACATTCTCACTCAATATAATGACACGCATAATCTGCATAGGCAGTTACAGCCTTATTTCAGGTTGTTTTCTCATTCAGGAAATGTTTTTTGATTGAAAAAGAGAGCAGTCCTAGAGTAAAAGTGAGCTAAAAAAAAGTACAGGCTGTGGTCTTGGTAAATTCTATGGTATCTGACTAAAAGGTAATGTAAGGTTGAATTCATTAGGTGGGTTTAAATAAAACTAGAATTTGAAATTACATTCTCCTCTAATGGAATTAATTGACACTGTCATTAAACTGAGCGGTCCTTAACATGGCTTCTCATATTTGTAGAAAATGGCAATCATTTAAAAGGGTATTTTATGTGTACTATATGTTTCTTTATGAATTTACACCTCTTGCACTTTAAAGTGGGTCACTTCACTCCCCCATATCTCTTTTCCACTTTTGCATTAATTTGTTAAAAAGCTGTGTAACTTACTGAAAAACTGGATTAAATGTTGATTAAAACTTGATATGTCTTGATTTTTAAATGTTCTGCTGCATTGCATCTTTTACTTAGCACTTTTAACTATTCAGAAGTGGCACATCAACTCGGGGAAGGTAGTGTGCTCCACGTGCTTTGCAGGGTCGGACTGAGACAAAAAATAGACCCGGGAACCATAACTAAAGTGGACCCTTTTAGTGAAGCACATAGCAAAAGCAGTGGTAATATCAGGGAAATCAGCTGTAAAAATCGACCAGCTGTCATAAACCGGCCCACAACTTGCTTAAAAAAACTGCCAATACAGTGATCTGTCACAACCAGCTTATTGGGCCCTGCCTGTTTACCTTGATAGTTTAGCAAATGAGCAGTCATGTTTAAATTAGGGGACGGTTATGTGTAAAGCATTTTGCACCACCAATCTATTCAATTATTAAAAGGCACGACACAATACAAATCTAACATCAATTGATAAAAGTAGAGGATATTGTTATGTCTAAAATGAAACCAAGATGACAAAATTCCAATGTAGGGACACAGAGATCTGACATTTCAAATATTACATTAGAAATTGTGCATTCTGGCACCCAAAAATGCTTAAGCTCCAATCGCAGCTATCTGGTCCGGGACAAAGTCAAAGTTTTAGGCTGACTGTGCTGCAGCGTGGGTCAGATGGGTTGGTTGAGGGCTAGGTCCCGGTCAAAAGTTTGCCTTTGGGCTTAGTCTCTTTCTTGGAGCTATTCTCGCAGCGACGAGTCCTCGGGTACCTCAGATCCAGAGTTGGATTTGACGACGGTGGCCTGCTGTTCTGCGATGCCTCGGTGAGCTTCCGGAAGTCTTTGTCCATTACACTGATGACAATAAACTCCAGCACTTTCAATGGGACAAATCAGTGCGGTCAGGCCGATTCGCTAGTCGACAATGGAAGGTTGGCTCTCAACATCGAGCTGGTGTCCTCCTGGAGCTTTTCTGCAAAACCTTGCAGAAAGTTTCCAGACTTTGAGCTCTTGTAGTTTCTTGGTTCCTTTGGGGAAAACAAGAGTCCAGTAGCAGCAGCCAAGGGTTCAAAGACACAGCCTCTTGGGGGCTAGGACTTAACACAATGCACCTGAACAGTCCAGGAAAAATCCATTTGCAACTGGTCAGCTGGGCTGATCCTCTCTTTGGCTTGCCAGGTGACTTCTTCCAGCTCTCTTGTACCTGTTGCTGATCAGGGAGTCCACTCCCGTTCCTTTGAGTCAGGCACAGTCCTTTCTTTGTGGAGCCTGGTGAGTGCAGCAGGTGCAGTCCTTCTGAGTGCAAGCCTTCTGTGGTGTAGTCCAAGGCGCTAGCAGGGCAGCCCTTGTTCTTTTGCTTTTCCCAGCAGTGATCTGAGGAGCTCCTGCAGCAGACCCATATTTACCCACCATTCTGGACTGGAAGGGGTGTGGACACCCCAACCAATAGGGGTACACCTCCCACACCCTGCTATGACCACTTCCTGCGAGTGAAATGTGGCATATTTGTGACCCAGAATGCACTGTTCTCCCAAAAATCATTCTGGAGAAATTCCCTCCTTGGTGTGTGTCTGTGTAACCCAACTCAGAGGTTGGGTCCAGCTCCTTTCTAATCTAATTAAGGGGGCTCCCATCTGGCTGGGGATCAAGGAAGTGGGAGCTGGCCTGGGTCATATGACATCTATTCTCTTGCCCTTAAAATCCAGTTTATCTCTCCAGCCCCCTTCCTCTCCCTGGCTTATCCGGGAAGCAAATCTCCTTCCACCAAATGGCTGTATTGTTGTAGCCCCAGGTCACAGCATACCTACTCTGGTAGCAACTTGGCTCAGGCTGTAAAAGGATGACCAATCAGAAGAGGCTGTTACAGGGATGTTTTAGGCAACTTAGGATAGTAAGTTCTAAAACGACTTTCCTGTAATAGTATAATAAAGCCAACCTTGGCAAGTTGTTGGATTTAATGATATCATTATTTTGATATCTGAATGATATGTCCAGCTACCTTCAATCAAAAGTTAGGCTTTATTCATTTTTAATAAAGTTTCCCTTAGCCTATGAGGCTAGCAGCACTACAATCAGGAAAAAGACTTTGGCTGTTTTTCCTTACCAGGACACATGAAACATATTTTATATCGTCCCTGCTTTATACATAGCTGTCAAGGTTTCAGATTGCTTATGTGTGACAGTTTCATAAATTCATTGTATTTATGAGTGACATTCAACAACTATGAGTGACACTTTCTCATGAGCAAAATCAAGCAATGAAGACGAGGGAAACATAAATATCAGAAATGCAGCAATTGAGCAACAAGAGAATCTAAAATCATCTTAAAACTGCTGCAAAACACCAGATATGGAAGGACACTAACTTTGTAGGAGACCTATTAGTCATGAATGAATGCCAAATTGCCATTTTCTTGAAGTAAAGAGCTTGTGAAGAAGTGCACCACAGTTGCAGACTACGGACCTCAACTATGGTCTCTTGGGTGTCTCTACTGAGTATGAAGAGCAAACCTTGAAATCTCGAGTGTGTGAAAAGAAATGTCACTATGGGTTACTTGCACTGACCTAGCTAACTGTCTGCTGTCACATTCCAAGCTTCTTTTGTGGTACTCCTGTCCATGTTTGTGTTCTCTACAATTCAAGAACTGCTTTACATACACCACTAACAGCAGAGACAAATCACGGGCAGGTCAAGTTCCACACAAAAGAGCAGAAAGGAGAGACAATAAGAGGAAATACAATGGAAAGAAACAGGGGAAAGGAAAGAATGAACATGGCAAGGAATGGCACAAAAACATAGTAGAGTATATGAAATTAGTGTAGGAAAGTGCAGAGCTTGAAAAAGGCAGCAAATAAAAAGAGAAAGTGCAAAACAGCATGAATTAAAAGACAATTACAGATACATACATCAAGGTTGAGAGATGGAAAAAGATGATGGCACGGAAAAACAAAGAGAATAGAGATAGAGAACCGAAAATAATGGCAAAATTAAAAGAGTAAAAAGAGATACAAATCACATACAATAAAAAGACATGAAATGAGGGATTACAGCCATAAGGAAACCACGTTTAAAAGAGGGACAAGAGAATCGAAAGAACATAGTAAGTGAAAAATATAAATCAATGTTGCAGGTTAAAATGTGAGTGGGATACCACATGTAAGTTTGATGCAAATATTGGAGACTACCTTAGGCACTAGGTCACCATTACCTAGACAGATAGTTCACTGGATGTTATATATAAACTATAGATTTGTACATCTTGAGAATCACACATTCTAATTAGGGGTGACGGAATTTGCGAAATTCACTTTCGCAAACTATCGCGAAAATGTTGAAAATCTCCGCAAACATGCCGGAAATATCGCGAAGACGCGGAAGTTTTTTTCCCGCCTGTTCGCGGTATTTTTTGCGTGATCGCGGCTCGCCAACTTACCCATGCGGTTGCTCAAGGGCACGGCCATCTTGATCTTGTTTTCACTTGTCCCGCCCGCTCGCGTTCGATATGATGTGCCCGCGTCCTCACGCTCTCGCTCGCGGTGGAGAATGACGTGTTAGAGATCTCAATCTTCTCATACTCTCGCGGTGCATGATCGCGCGACAAATGACGTGATCGCGCGACAAATGACGTGATCGCGCGATAAATGACGTTAAAGCGGGCGCGAACTGTCGCAAGACAGCGCAAATGGCTACCAACAATCCAACATCTCGTGGAGAACGCGACCGGATCGGGAAAACTTGTCGGTGAACGCGGGGATTCAGGTAAGGCGATCGCGCGCACGCGAGAATGTATTTTTTTACAGCGCGAGCAAGAAAAAAATTACAGGTAAAATGCGGATTGCGGAAATTTTGACATTTTCACGCTTTCCGCGTAACGCGAAAATGCCAAATTATCGCAATTTCTGCGAGCGGAACGGAATTTTGGCCCAGGCCTAATTCTAATACTAACCAGAGTGTTCAGTGGAGCACTTACGACAGGGATTTTTGTGCAACTCTGGGATGCAAGGCCGTAGGCATGCAAATCACAGGTTTTAATACCAACCAGAGAGCTCGGTGGGGTAATTCCCCTATGGCAGCGATGTTTGTGCAGCTTTGGACTGCAGGGCTGTAGAGCCTGCAAATTACAGGTTCTAATACCAACCAGAGTGCTCTTTATTAAGGGTTGTGGTTTAAAGATGCTGACATCTTCACGCATGTGCCAGCACTGCTGCTCGTCACTTTCTGGTCCCCAAAAGGGTGCAGATATGTTTTAATCTCCTTTGTCCCTGGCTCTTACACATTTGTTTACTGTGCCAAGAACAAGAAGTTAGCTCTACCTGCTTTGTGAACAAGCATAAGTGCGTGATAAAGTGCTTAACTAAAGTGCTGAGCTAAAGCCGGGCCAGACTCCAGTGCCCACAGAAGTGAAATCCCAAAAGCCAACAGAAGTGTCACTGCCACTGTAGATCTAAAGCTGAAGCAGCAAACACTGACAAACAGATGCACTTTAAACAACAGGGCAAACCTCAGCCTAAGAAGGCACAGTTATTTCACACAGCAGATCCATATATCAGGGCCATACACATCTTACTGGTGTTGCTTTCAATAATACTATGGTCAAAATCCACTTCACACCAAACAAGTCTATAAACGCCAATTATTTAACCATTAAGCCTTTCTTTATAGGATGATTTCAGAGGCCATTCAATCGCTGCCATGCGTGTTACACTACAAACACACCAGAGACAACCTCACCTGATATCAATAGCTTGTAACAGGAAAGCACAGGTCTGGAACCACATGGCAGGACTCAGCTGCCACGGCTGGAGTTGCCTGGGCGGTGTGGGTCGTGGAATCGATCCTCCGCTTTGAAGGACTAACCTTAATATTTCCAGACTGTAATGAATGCAGAGCTCGAGCGGTAAATTTAGACTGAGGCACTCCTAAAAATTAATGAAATTTGAAAGCCAAGGAGATTAGTACAGTGAGTGTCACACTGTCAGCGATTGCCTTGACGGTTTTGGGCGTGGCCAACTGCAACGAGCTCTACCCCAGCACTGTCCCGGCCGGTCAGCACCGTGGTCCAGGACACTCTGACTAGCGCAGCATTCATTCATTCATCACGTCCGCACTGGACTAGTTCAGGGGGGCCAGATTGCTGAGGCACACGCCACCACTCTCCGGCTGTGGCCGCTGTATGACTAATGTTTACATTGGGCCTCGCTGTGCAACCTACAGCGGGGTCCTCGCTCAAACGGAAGCGGCTGCCAAAGACAACTTAAACTGTACTGGTGCTCACGCAAATGAAATCATGAGCCTGGAGACGCTCATGACGTTAAGTCGTACGTGAAATTTAAACATTGTAGCCACTGCCAGCCGTGAACTAAGCCAGCCCCTAAGCTTGCCATGCAGCCAAGAGCTTTGTGCATTCGGTGGAGCTGCTAAATAGCAGCACTCCGGCATACTGCTAAAGGTACTATAAATGCATGACAATGCATTTCAGTGCGGTGATGCGGACCACCACACTGAAATGCGTTAGTCTAACGCCTGATGCGTGGTACTTGGCAGGGCTGTTTATAACAAGGCTCCCTGCCCTGGGGGCACCTAGGACAGACCTTAGGGGTGCCTTGCAAGTTATTAAAAGGTCGTTTTGGACTTTGAAAGTACCTTTAATTCCAAAGGCGAATTTGGATATAGTTTTATTTTAAAACCCAGCCTGCAAGGCAGGCATGGCTTAAAATGACACCAGATACCACAGCACTTCACACCAAAGTGCATTAAGTCCACTGGGGTCTCTAAATCTACATGCCCTACCATATTATAGGATTTAGAGGTAGGTTGTCTTTGGCAATTAAAACTATACCAATTACCATATACCTTTAGAGGACAGAGCACTGGCCTTGAAACCAGAAAACACTGGCACACTTTTTATTTCAAAACATTTAAGAATTCACCTATCAGGTTATTCAGATTTCAATTAAATGAGACAAGACCTAGATCCTCATTATTAAGAGCCCATAATTTTGCAATTCCTGCGCAGACCTCTATGGAATTCTACGTTTTACTGTAACTACTACATCTCTTGCATTGTTCTTCAGTAAACACCAGGACATGTTGATTTTGGTGCAGAGGCTAAGAAGGATGGAAAAAATATAATTGATGGTTTTGTCACACTTGTTTATTACTAGAACACCCCTGCCCACATGGATTGAACCATGCATTACCAGTTTGTATAGTATTGTTGCCGTGCTGTATGTTTAGATAAGGGGTCTAGGGCCAATTCAACAGTCATTGAAGGATTCTGTCTGGACCAGACAAGCTTCAAGGCATTTCTCATCTTAACATCGTGCAGAAAAAAAAACAGTCAGCTATCTTTAATCATTGACTTCAGGGCACATTGCACATCCTCTCTCAAATCTGCATATTTTATGAAGTGGTCAAAACGTGTCCTGTGTGACTAATTTTCCAATTCCTCATAGCGTTAAAGAGAGTAATGAGATCTCTGCTCTGAATTAACTGTTCCTGCCCTGCAGCCTCCATCACGACTCGCTGTAACTTTTCCTCCATCAGTTGGCGCGAGGCCGCAGCAGGCTGAAAAGCGGAAGGGAAGTGGGGGAGCGAAAAAAACTCACTTCCATTCTCTGTGGCGCTAATAATGTTATTTTCACTCTCATCACGTGATGGCTTCCACGTGCCACCTTTATTATTATAGAACAGCGAGTGAAATCACTTGACATCCTTCTAATACAATGCAATGCTTCTAATGATTCCTCTGTCTGTCGATGCCCACAGTCCCCTTCTCTTCGTCCTATATATCAGCTTCCATGGGAGTATGAGGCCCTTCATCATTAGTCATAACTAAATCTGTGCCTCCTTCCTTTTAAAACTCATCCAGAGTCGGCATTACTGCCTGCAGTGTACCATCTACCAGAGAGTCGTAATTTACAGCATCACGCGCAAGCCAGCGAAGAAGGAAGTTATTTCATCTCATGAACTGACTTCAGCACAATCTCATCCCACTTATTTCCCACTGACTATACAACCTCCACACTCCCTCTGCTCCCAAAATTGGTCCTTTTTGAGTGAGGCATGAGCCCCAACTATCTTCAGCCCAAAAGATACCCCAGTGGCATAGCAAGTGCAAAGCATCCACAATGCGTGTACTCGACTCACACATAGCCATAACATTCATCAATGATCTGCCACTTAACAAACACAAATTTTGCAAAAGATTCCTCCCCTTTCCTCATTTTAGCCCCTTGATAACATTGATGCCTCGCCCAAGCATATTCTATTAGATGCCCCAAAGCCCACAGCTCATCATCATACCTTGGTCTAACTTGCCAGCTTAGAGTCTATCAGAAGATTCTACCAACAATGCAGTGCCAGGTTGGGTTGTACTTCTTCTCAAACTCCTTTTTTATGTTTATACTTCTCAATGTTGTACTTCTCTAACGCTTGCGTGTCACATTCCACTGCATCCTGCTGCCTCTCCTCGAACATGCCAGCATTTTTAATGACTGCTTTTCTCTTAGACATGTTTGACACCTGGATGTTCTCCCAGCAGCAGCCCGATCGTCCTTTCTCTCAATGCCGTGCGGAGTTTATCACAGATCCGCGATGCAGTCCTGATGCTGGTATTCAAACCCATTGATATCCATCTCCTGATTCCATGTCTAGCACAAACCATGGATCTTTACTACCCCTACCATGCAATGAGGTTCCAAATAGGGGTGGGCGGAATTTGCGAAATCCACTTTCGCAAATTATCGCGAAAATGTTTAAAATTATCGCAAACAAGCGGAAATATCGCGAAGATGCGGAATTTTTTTTCCCGCATGTTCGCGAGATTTTCTGCATGGTTGCGGGTCGCCAACTTACCCGTGTGGTTGCTCGCGGGCGCGGCCATCTTGTTTTGAGTTGTCTCGCGGTGCATGATCGCGAGAAGAAAGACGTGATCACGCGACGCATGACGTCACTGCGGGCGCGAACTGTCGCGAGACAGCGCAAATGGCTAAAAACAATCCAACATCTCATGGAGAACGCGACCGGATCAAGAAAACTTGTCGGCGAACGCAGGGATTCAGGTAAGGCGATCGCGCGCGTGCGAGAATGTATTATTTTCCAGCACGAGCAAGAAACCAATTATCGCCAAGCTGCGGAAAGCGGAAATTTTGACATTTTCGCGCTCTCCGCGGAACGCGAAAATGTCAAATTATCGCAATTTCCGCAAACGGAACGAAATTTTCGCCCAGGCCTAGTTCCAAAGCCTCAATGCTTTCCTAATCTCGAAGACAGCCTTCGCCTACTTCTCCAGCCTCACCACTATCACTGAAAAGCACAACTTTAAAACCAGACCTCACACCACTCTTGATGCTGTTAAGAAATGAATACACCTGCTCTGACTAAATATGCATCCACCCGATAATGGATCCTACAATATCAACCATGGTTGAAATGAGACCTTGGTTTTGGGTAGGGGTGAGGAAAATCTAAACTTTGATGATAAAGTTGGGAAAATTTGCCCTTTGTCTTCACAAAGGTTCGTGAATTTGCCCAAAGCAAAGTTTCAACTGCATGTCCAGCCTCTTGTCTATTTAGTGCACAGAATATAGATGTGCAACAGATAATTTATCGTAGCCGGATGTCCCATCGAAGAGTAGGAGTTCAGACTGCATGGAATCATTTAGATTGTAGCTACAGCTATATACCTAGGTCACACCAGCGGCCAGGTTGTGGTGCGTAAATAAGTTAGTATCTTTCTGCAGGTTTCTACACAATCTGAGCTACTGCTCATTAAAAGAAAACACCTTGTATTTAGCTGATTTTATTAACAAATATCTAACAGCTTTTTGGATGTGTTTAATTTTGCCCCAGGGATTCTGTCTTTATTCTTCATCATTGCAAACATGCACTCTCTTTCATATGAAAGAGCTACACAGCAAAGATGTAAGTGGTTTGTGGGCAAGGTGATGGTAATACCATAAATTATAAGGAATAAAGTACCCCCTGCCGTACATGATAAAGATATAGTACGTCACCTAAGAGTTCCAGAAACTTACAAAGCAACTCGGCCTTCGGCCATGTTCCTCTATAGGGTCATTGAATCCCTTGAGGCTTGCAATATCTTTATTATGTAAGGCAGTGGGTAATTTATCTCATACATCCCCTTGCATAATCACATGCTTGATATTATCTGACAATAGAGCAGCCCTCCTACTAAATTTATTTTTGTACCTGTTAATTATCCATACCATTACACAATCTTTTTTATACACCTCCCATCAGGTAAAATGAAAATTCCACATACCACTGGCATTTTAGACTAACAAAAAAGATACAAAAAAACAATGATCTCTCACTTGATTCCCTCTATTTCAAAACTAGAAGCGTACACCTGGTCATTAATAATTGCTGGGTACCGACACTGATCATAAGAAAGCACCCACACAAGAGCACCTGAACCCAAATATTCTAGTCTCCGCGGGGCTCTCGGCTTTTAAATATTGGAAAAGTCAGAAAGTAAGAGTCTAAAAATAGAGGAAGATGCACAGAGAGGTCACTGCTTCATTTGTACTATAAGTGCTGATGCCCACAATTTTTGCTCATGAGCTGCAGTGGGTGCTGCAAAAGTTTGCGATGCGGAATACCAACGCTGTGTAGTCTTGATTTCCCACTCATGCATCTTTAATCCATTATTAGACACTCCCTGACCCTCACACTCACTTCTGCATACTCTCTTTTGTTTCTACTTTCCCCGTCTGTCACTCTTTTTCTGTCTTTTCTCTTTCTCTCCTGCTTTTGTGCTTTTCTCTTTCTTGTCCTGGGTCAAATTCTAATGAGGAAATATAGGCGCTGGTGCCCAAAAATAAGTGCCATTGGGCACCACCTGCAACCATCGCTCAGATTAAGTACTGAGAGAGGGTGAGATAATTAAATATAGAGAAGCAGTGGTTAGTTTGTAATAATAATGATATTTTTATTGCTTTTTGGGAAATATAAATTTTCTCACAACCACCTGGTGGTGAGGTGTTCCTCTAATTTTGTCGACAAACACCCAACTTTTTCCCCAATTCAACATTTTCCTCTAGTTATTCACAGAAAATCATAGTAACCTGCAAAATTTTCAAAACCTACAACAGCATCCATCATATAAAGTAAAAGTTCAAGTATCTTTATTTTAATATTTTATTAAGTTTACTCGTACAGCGCCCGCTGCATCTACATAGCTTCATTACTTCCTGTCTCTTTGCGTATCTGCAGTACACCCAGGACTTTAAGTGGGCCAGGTCCTGCCGGTGCTCAACACCAGCAGTTCTAAAGAGCAGGTGCAGAGATGGGTCCCTATTGTGCTCTCCATTTTTGCCCTCACCATCAGGTGAAAAATAAATCTTAACCCTGCAGCAGTACCATCCATCACTTCCTTTGATGTAACTTCAAAGAGACTCGCTATAGTTCTTTCACACTCTAATCATTTCAGAACTGAAGCATTTTCAATGTTATATACAACAAAGACATAGTTGTTGCTTATTTATCTTATGCAACTAACAACCATTTGCAAAGCCAATAGTCCTGGTTTGTTGTAGGTGTAATGTTACTTGCTGTATTATATATCTGTATGCAATGACAAACAGCAAAACCAGTCAGGCAGCACGCTATGCAAAGCACAGGTTTTTAGCTAAGGTGTTTAAGCCACGTACTTAATTACATAGACCACGCCCCTTTGAGAGCCCCCCAGTTTTTTCATCCCACTTAAAACCCTGAGTACACCACCGTCACTTACACTGGTTTGTAACTCCACCTCTGTTTTAATACCTACAGTACTATGCATTCCCCCTCTTCTAGCTGAGATGAATGACCTGATCTTTCTTTGTACATCAGCATGTCTAACGTGTCAGCTGCACCAAAGATCTGGTATTCAGCGCGAGCTAGAGAAGCACTTTCGGTAAAAACGGCTATCTCAACAAGCATTGGCATAGCCAATAGGTCTCGCTTTTGGGACCTTATAAGTATTTAGTTATTCAGCATAATATCCTTGGTGCAACAACATAAACTGTTGCATGGCTAAACACTTATAAGGTCCCAAAGGCGAGACCTATTGGCTCTGCCAATGTTTATTACTGTGTGCACTTAGTACATGTCAATATGCTACTCCACTTTTCCACTATCTTTCTGACCTGATTTCACTCTGCTCTTGGATATTATTTTACACTTTCCTGCTAAATTGGGATAATAATTATGCTGAAAAAAAACACCTATCAAAATCATCAATTGATTTTTTTTTTTAGTATTTTCAACAGGCAGCATTTCCTTTTCTCCATCTTCACTAAGCAACATTTTCTGACTGATGAAAAGTGAAGAAGTGAACCCGCCACCGTGATTGACTGTATATCCAAGACGGAAATAGCAGAAAAAGATCCTATAAACCTCGGTGATGCCAAGCGGATAAGGAAATGAAAAATAAAGAAAGGTCAATCCAGGGTGAGAGATCGAGATCATGAGTGAGGAAAAAAGCTGAAGCATTATCCCGAGTTCCACTTGTGTAGTAATGACCGAAGGATATGCTTGAGAGTGAACAGATGAAAATGTCTGCCACCACGTGTATGAATCAAGTATATTAGCAAACTGTGCAGCAATGAAAGTAAGAAACTGAAGTGCTTAGAGGGTTGGAGCTCCAAAGTTAAAATACAGTTCCCAATATATCAAAACAGTGAACACTGATTAGAAAAAATGTGGGAAACATAAACAGGTCTAGCGTACATTATTTAGTAAGATCACATGCACGTGTTTTGTAATAACTAAATGGATAGCGTCAATTAACCAAAGGTACAAGTGCGATAAACCGGTAAAAATAAATGAAGGTGCAAAATCTAAAACAAGCAAATACATCCTTTGACAAAGTATTACTAACCAAGTCTGTGCACTCGTGTACAGATACAAAAAACAAATAAACGCAGTTAGTTGAAGGAAAACAGAAATGGAGAACAAAGTCTGCTCGTGTTTAGAAAACTATCCGTACATAAAGCTATGTGTATGATAGAGGGTTACGGGCCAAGTGTTAGAGAGGAGCGTGCTACATGTGGTGGTTATGTGCGCAGTGGTTTAAAGTACGGGGGTAAACGTGAGTGGTCCAATGACACAAATGTGAAGCGTATCGGTGCACCGGAAAAGACTCAGAGGTCCTCAGCGGTAATCATAGAAGCAAAACAAGTGACGAACATTAGTACGGCATACTTACTTATTACGGCGTGTGCTAGTGTCTGCGAACGCTGTAAACCCGAGTGCAAAACTCAGAGTTCAGCACTGATTAAAATCAAGTGATGGTGCGCATAGAAAAAGGACAGTGTGACATGGTGAATATGCTACACTAGCATGGGTGCCATGTTGTTATGGTGAAATCTACTGTATGAGGGACTGTGATAAAGTAAAGAATGGGTAACGTCATCATGAGATGATGGAAACAAGCATCTAAAAAGGGTCAATTTAAATTATAACACCAGGCTCAAATGAGGAGAGATTCATACAAAGAAATCGTGAGAAAGCACAGCAGATCCTCTGTGTACAAGATATGCAGACATGGAGTACTTTGTTTGCAAACTTCAAAGGATGAATAGCGATCCTCTGTGTACAAGATATGCAGATATGGAGTACTTTGTTTGCAAACTTCAAAGGATAAATAGCCTAGTGAAATAAATAGGGAAGAAAATAAAAGTGACGCGGCCACGTGAAGAAAATGAAAGTGAGCGGCAGTGAGCGGCCGCGAAAGTGATCGCGCGATGTAAGGGTGCCGCGAGCTATGTGATGTGCGCACACCATGACGAGAGAGGAAAGCCAGATGGCGCATCTGCTCGTTATTGTGCGTGTAACCGCACGCTCTATGCCACCCAAAAAGCTGTGGTCGGCTTTTTATAGCCCACTCACTAAATGTCTCGCCAGAGCAGTGCATGCGCTGGCTCAGGCGAGACCTAAAAATGGATGTTTGCAGAGATTTCACAAAAACGCATTGCATTAAAAAGATTTGTGGGAAGTTAGTAATTTTTGCTGTGTCCAAATTGTATAGCTGTGCAAGTAGGGACACACTTAAAATTTAAAACTTGAAGAAAACTGAGTAACGTTCCACTCCTTACTAATTTGCCATTATCATCACACACGATAAGCCAACACTGAGGTGCTCTGTATTTACGGGTGCAATAGTTTTCACCTATCTCATAAATTTGGGTAATATCTGGGAATTTGGTGCTGTGGCACCAAAATGCATATGTTCCAGGAAATAATACATTTCTCATTTGTGGCATTTTGGTGTAGACAGTGCAGCAAGGCACTTTGCTGCACTGCCCTACGCCAAAGTGGAAGGGCAGGAATATACCGTATTTAAGCAATACAGTGCATTTCTGTCATTTGTGTGTGTGCTGGCGCAGTTTTGGCAGCCTAGCGCCATCGCAGGCACCCTTGCACCATGGTGCCTTCATTACAGGCAGGATTGTTTTTTTGCAGGAAGGGGCCTCTTCCTATACAAATACAATCCTACGAGGCATTTTCCTCTTTCTGTGTGTGCCTCAGAATGCAGAACACATGGAAAGAGCAAAAAACTAGGAGAAATCAACATATTTCTACTCGTTATGTCTCACTTGGAAGGTGTACGGATTTGACGCTTCTCCAGGTTTACATCACTTTGTAAATCTGGCACTGCGTCAAATTCCATGGGTGTTGCATGGGAAAACCCACCACAATCCCCATGGAAAGCCTTCCAGTTACAGAGTTAAGCAACTTGCACTGCGCTGTCTTACTTATGATTTATGATATCACTCAAAGCCACACAGAGTGGCTTTGCGTGGCTTCATAAATCTTTATGAGAGCCCTGCATCACGCATGTATCACTTTTCTTTGAGTCAAAATTGATGCAGGGCTCTCCCAAATAAGCCCCCAAGCATTTTCTCTCCGATAACTAAGGGCAGGATTGACCTGCCGATAGCGATAGTTATCACAGAGGTCATAATTCCGATATGTGGGATGACGGAAGTTACTGCACATTTTGGAATTCATTGGTTAACTTGTAATGATTGTATATGTGTTAATCATTTGCAGCTAATCAAAGATATTTCACCTATTCATACAATATGGAAGTCTTTGGAAGCTGTGTGTGGGCTGAACATAAAAAGAAATTACACTTATCCAACCATTTATTTATTGCTTAAATAGGTGATCATAAAAGTAATGTACAAGTCAAGTAGTATTTCACTCAGTCAGTTGCAATAACAATTTGTTGATCAATGGAGAGGTGTGGCTCACTAGTTAGAGGCGGCAGACCCGTAAGCTGAGAATCGGCCAGGGACCAGGGTTCAATTCCCGACGCGGCAGGGTCGTGGACCAGGGTCAAAACAGACTTGATAATTCTTGCCTCGGTACCTACTCTAACCAGGAACACACTCGGCAACTCTGGGCATTAAGCTTGCCTCATCTCTACAACGGCCCCCCACAGACGTCGTGGATGCCTGGTTTCACCTTGGAGATACCCAGAAAGGGACCATCTCACAGGGATAGCCAGGACGGGTTCCCCAGCGGTCTACAGCGCCGGGACGCCCCGTTGCTGGGGTAGCTGTGCGCTTTACAAGTCTACAACATTTAACATTTATTTATTTAAAAGCAAGATAGTAATGGATAGACCATCTTTGTGAGATTGCTGAACGTGTGCTAAAGTAATGTTTAATATATGGTAAGATGAATACTACACATGTAATAATGGTTTGCAATTTATAGTGATGTAGCATTAGTGCATTATTAATTAGGCCCCCAATTCGTTTTGATTTTAATGATAGATAGATGTAAACAGAAACTCATCTATGTTCCTATCTATGTTTATTTTAATATATGGATGAAAACTGAAAATAAGTCGCTTTTTAAGTAATTTTTAATTATGTCAGTCATGACTGCACGATCAGTGGCTGTGCAGACCAGCAAGCAGCTAACATGGTTAAAAAAGAGAGCAAGCTTCCTAATGAGGCTCTAACCACTATACTAGTGTGCAAGACTGATACTAAAATGTGCATGTTTTCATACTAGTGTACTGATTTACTTCCTATAGGTATGCATAACATTGAAACATGTCAGGCAATCAAGGATGAGTGCATGTTTATTAGTTAAATACATGTGGAAATGTGCTAGTTTCAGCTTCATTTACGCACAAAACTCAAATATTGATAAACACACATAAGATTAGTAAAAAAAAAGAGTGATGATAAATACGGATGAAAATGTCAAAAATATATATACTGTAAAACCGAGATCCCTAATCATAAATGTCACATTACCAGGTTTTTAATGGAGCACTACCCAATTACTGCATGGGAAGTCCCTGCCTTTTAGCACCTGTAAAAAGCTGCTTATAATTTTTAATACTGAAATGGAGAAAGCTTCCACCATTGAAGGTAAATTCATGGTACTATCCAGTGCTTTAAATGGGAAAAGACAAGTGCTGGTACTCACCCAATTCACTAGGGTGGGTCTTGAGGGGTAGGTTGGGCGTGGCTTGTGGCGTGCCTGCGAGGCAGGAATTCCACAATATCAGCATTTCCTTCTTCATGTAAAGTGACTTCATGCCCTTTGCCAAGTTCGGCTCATATGTGCAGGGCGTAATTGGTATGTTTTTTGTTTGTTTCAGTTTTATATAGAGCAAACTTGGCCCGAGGGCATTAAAGGGCGATTCATGAAATGCAGAAGTTTTTATACGAAAGCATAAATTTTTTGTTTTTATGTGGCACTGGGAGATTAACCCCTTGAGTGCCCCGCCCTTTCCACGCCCTGTGCCGGGCTTTTCATTAGCGGGTGGGGCTCATGACGAGATAGTCTCGTCATGAGCACAGCGCAACCGCGGCCCATGACGAGACCATCTCGTCATGGGCACTCAAGGGGTTATGTGATTTGCCCAGAATCACAGGAGATTGAGCCGATGCTGGGGTTTGCCCTCCTCATGCCATAAAAACTAAAAACACGTTTTCATGTAGAACTTGTGCTTCCATGTAAAGCACTTTAATGCCCTCGGGCCAAGTTCTTGCTATTTAAAACTGCAATTAAAAAGTACCAATTACACACTGCACGTGTGAGCCGAATTATGCCGAAGGGCGTTAGTTGTTCTGACAGTCAATGGCGAGCGCACTCCATCGCTGGGTTGCTGCTGTAGCCTTACACTCTGACAGTGCAGCTGTTGCAATGTCAGGGGCTTTAGTTGTCAGTCCATATCTCCTCATTCCTGTTGTGCTGTCTGCTAGGGTATACGGTTGCATCAGCAACCCAGCACTGGAATACACTCAACATTGACTGTCAGAGCGCCTCATAGACATGCGCCATTGTATTCAGCAGCACCTGCGCTGCACGTACCCATACCTCAGAGACTGACGCCAGCTTGCCACTAGGAGTACCGGCACTCTCTTAGCACAAGTTCTGGCACTCAAGAGGCGACCACTGAGAAGTGCTGGTATTCAGTCCCGGTGAGCACTAGCCCATTTAAAGCACTGGTAATAGCATGCATGAAAGGTACAGTACCACAATTCTTTACTCATGGTGCTACTGTACAATTTAAACCAGCATCATGGAGTAACAGTTTACACAAACTTTTCTGGCAAAAAAAAACAGCTCGGGTACCACTTGCCCTTGTTTTTGTCTCTATTAGGAATACTTAATTTGCACTGTGCAGTTTGTCCCCTTGAGGGAGTGCTCTCACATTATTGGATGCACATATACATGTGTATTTATGTTGATTTGTTTAGGTAGTGCCTAAAAATCAAATATATTGCCACATAGCGCTAGCAGCAAATGTTAAAAACAGATGCAGCTTAAAACTCATTTCATTTACCACCTATACAACAATTAGAATAGTAGTCACAAGGGAACGACGGTACAGATGTAACAATACAACAAGCATTGACAAAGCCAGTAGGTCTCGCCTTTGGCTTTGCCAGTGGTTTTTAGACTGAGGCATAGCATTGGGATCGGGGATGCTGTGCAGCATGGCTTAAGAATATAAAAAAAGCCTTTGACATAGCTGCCCGTGCCATTTTGTAGGTGCATGCACCAATCATGCACAGGCAAGCGAAGAGAGCGCGGGTGGTAGGAAGCAACACAGACAGCTGGATGGGGGAGAAGAAATGGCCGAAAGAGCAACATGGAGGGGGCCAGAGAGAAGCAAAAGTGCTTTTTTCAAAGTTCCTGGTTACACACACACATGTCCTTGTGCACAACATGTATTCACATTACAATGTCAGGGGTGCAACAGGATGGTCTTTTGGCACCTGTGCACTCTTGAAATTGCATGCAACATTTGCGAGTACCTATTGGGTACTCGCACATTGCGCATGCAATTCACATTCATTCCTATCGGCCTCTAGGCCCATAGGAACGAATGGGAAGCAATTCCTTAATTGCGACTCACAATTTGCGACTCGCAATTAAGGAATTTATAG
Source organism: Triturus cristatus (assembly GCF_964204655.1). Lineage (NCBI taxonomy): Eukaryota > Metazoa > Chordata > Amphibia > Caudata > Salamandridae > Triturus > Triturus cristatus. The sequence goes on from NC_140580.1 coordinate 326,529,389, forward strand.
GAATCGCAATTTTATTTGCGATTCCTACATGCATAGGCAATAGCGATTCTTTAATTGCGATTCTTTAAAAATCGCAATTAAAGAATCGCTATTGACTTCTTTGATGCATGTGCACCTCGGTGCCCTCTTAGAGATTAATTTGAAACCAATTCAGGCCCAATTAGCTCATATTGAAAGTAGCACGACTAATATTATTCACAAGTTATCTACCCTTGAGAATGCTTGGCTTTCACCTATATCTTTAATCAATTCTGCAGCAACTAATATGGAGGCTCCTACAAGTCAAGCTGTAGATTTAACAACCACCAGAAATAGCACAAGAAATAACACTATAACCGCTGACAGTGCTCAGGAGAAACTCAAGGTTATTAACAGTTTGGGCCCATCCGGGGCATTCCCTCATGCCTGGGCCACATGATTATATGAAATCCTGGTTTACCGGTGAACCAGGGGCGTAACACAGGCCCCCGCATCCCCCGCAGTGCGGGGGGCCCCCAAGCTCCAGGGGGCCCCCTCAGCACTGCACTTCGGCCGGGGAGCTCCTGATAGAGTACGGAGGGGGGCCCTCCACGTACCGTGGAGGGGGCCCCCTCAATTATCGTTACGCCACCGCGGTGAACAGTGCTATTGATCGTACCCAGCCTGAATTTGTTCCACAGCCAATAAAGTCCAATTGGATCTCCCCCCAGCCTCCTGGCCCTATGTCTAGGTGTTGGCAGGAGTCCCCCACTCAAGGAATTGCAAACAGAATCATGGATGGAGTTACACAACAAGAGCGCTAACTGGCTCAATAAACACAAACATTTTAAGAGCATGAATTTGAATGAGATACTAATGGTGTGAAGGGTGGGGTTAGTGGGAAGCTCTAAGGACATTGACAGGGATTGTATTGTTATGAATTTTCGGAGACCCCAAATTGTGAGAAATGTGCTGGGAGTTCAGAAGGTCTTCGTAAGTTTGATACTAAAATCTGCGCGTTTACACTGGGCTACTTTTATAAGCCCACTGGAATGGGCACTCCACGAAGATTCCTTAATCGGTTTAAACCTGGCCCACAGCCTGCATTTAGCAATAGGATCTCCTCCTTAGGTGAACTTGAAGGATTAGACTGACTGGGCAACACACCTGTGGATGGGAAAGCATCGTCTGCGACCTGACCTGCGAATAAGCCTCATTGTGACATTGTTCCTCCCTCTGATATTATTTTGAAATCGGGGGATTCTACTTTGAGAATTATGAGCTGGAATGTCGCCGGCCTCCAATCTAAAGTTTTGTTACCTGGATGGTTAACTATCATAAGGCAGTATGACGTACTTATGCTTCAGGAGACTTGATCAATACAGGAAGTACTAATCAATAGGTGTGAATGCCACAGCACTCCAGCAACATCCTCTCTTTGTGGGCGGGCATCGAGTGGCCTGGCCATTTGTGTGAATCTCTTGGCCGGAGGTAATATTAAGACCATAGCAACCAGTAGCATTCGTTTTCAGGTTTTGAGTTTCACGAGGGGCACGATTTCTTTGTTATTTATTCTTTTTTATAATAACTATTTTAACAATGTCCCATGATACAGAATTACTAATTCTATTTGAATATACGCCCTCTCTTCAGGAAGAAGTTGCTGCTAAAGGTCTACTGGCAGGGATTTGCTTGGCTGGAGGCTTTAATGCCAGGATTCCCACAAACATTAACCTTTTACCTACCTTTAATTTAGTCACAGTAGGTAACACTGTAAAATCTGTGAATGGTTTTGATACAGGAGGGTTGGAGCTGATGAATTACCTGTTTTCCCAGGATCTATATAACGTAATGGATATTGCTAGCAGCGATGATCGCTTGATACCTACTTATAGAGGCAGAGGTTGTTCCTCGATAATAGATAATTTCTTTCCATCATCCAATCTGATGGATTTTGTGCTACTTGGGAATAAAGTTCCGTCTACCAATGGGGACCATAACCCCGTTGGGCTTTTATTTACTTTGCCTCCTAGTCCAACATTGGGAAAGCAATGTGGAGCGAGACATTTGCAATAACTAGCGATGGTTCGTGGCTGAAGTGGAGAGTAGTTGAGCCCGCCCTACTTTTTTACACCATGGTTATTGAGAACCTAAACCTGCTGGAGGCCTATTTAACCAATAATGACTCTGAATGCCAGGTGGTTCCGGCTTTTACCCAGCTCTTTTTGAATATCTGGAGCAAGCTATTGTGTCCCTCAGGTAAGCCCACCACCAAACCCAGATGGTTTAGCTATGACTGTTGTGAAGCCAATCGCCAATTGCGTAAAGCACTTATAGCTACCCCTAGGGATTCCTCGGAAGTGGCACTCCAACGTAAGGAATATTAGGAGGCTACTTCCAGGTGTAAGTGGAAAGTACTGCAACACCAATGGGATACTTTGGCGTTGTCATCAGTAATGAAGAATAGTAAACTTTTCTGGAGGGCTATATCCTACATGAAGAGCCTGAGTCAAGTAGTTACCCCAATAACCTGCCATATAGACAAAGGAATTTTGGAGGCCCATTTTACAAAACTGTAAGCTGCTTCCGAAGCCCAAGATCCCCCGGAAAAGAAGTATGACCTTAGGGAGTTTCAGGCATCCCTGAGTGAGGTGGAAGATACTATTAGGCAAAGCATAAGGTGTAAGGCTCCAGGCCCAGATGGAGTTCCAATTGATTTAATCAAGCACAGGCCTACATTTTGGGGAACCTTATTGGTAAATGTCTTTAATGGCTTGTTCCATTCCCCATTACCCAGCTCAGGGACTACTTCTATTTTAGTGCCCATTTTTAAAAAGGGGCCCAGCCTAGGACTTGCAAGCCCATTTCTCTAATTGACTCCTCAGTAAAGATCCTTGGGAGAGTATTATATAACAGAATTAGAGAGTGGGCAGAAGAAAGGTCTATCCTGTTTCCATGCCAATATGGCTTTAGGAATCAAGTTCGAACTATCAAACAATGTCTAAATTCCAGTCTCGTTATTGGGAGATATACTGTTGCTAAACAATAGCCCCTAAACTTGGCTTTCATGGATTTGACCTCAGCTTTTAATTGAGACGTTATGGAGAGTCGAACACACAATTCCCTGCATGGACTTCGAGTGGGCTGTGCTTCCTGTTTGGCTCTCGTGATCTACCCGCTAGATTGTGCATTTGGAATTAGGTTAATAACAGGTTTTTCTTCAAATTCTGAACAAATTAAGACATTGGAGGTGTTGGTTAGCTTGGAAAAGTTGATTATGAATTACTTCAAGAAATATGTAAAGCAATAATATTTTTATGATCTCACGAGATACTCGCAGGAGTCTCGAGAGAGGACCAGGAGAGGAACCACACCCTAAAGAAGGATTCTTATTGGTTCATATAGATGTCTTTATTTAGAAGAAGAAGATTCCATCCTTTTTGCTTTATTTCACTATTACACTTTGGTGAGAGTAGACATATCTGACTTGATCTCATATCCTGGTTCCTTCTTACCAGAAATATGTTTTCATCAGATTCAGATGAAAAGCAGGGGCTTCGGAACCAGATCCACTATGTCAGCCACCCAAGGAATCCTTGGTGTGACAATTCTTTGAAATGAGGCCAGGTGACAAGGAAGTTTCTGCAAAGTACGTTACCTGTAAACTTTGCAGCCAAGATATCAGCCGGGGAAGCAGAAATAAACAATATAGAATGAGTACCACAGGAATGTGGAAACACCTGAGCTCTATGCATCCACAAAGACTTGCACAGGCAGAATTGGCTCGTGCTGCAGAGCTAGACAACTCTACAGGGGCTTCAACATTATTTGCTCCAAGGCATACTGTGCTTGTGCAGGATCTAAGTGCACAAGCAAACAAAAACCATGCTTTTTTAAATAAAGCGCTATTTTGCAGCTTGTGTAAGCAGATAATTTTTTCATCAGAGACAAGCAGGTATGCCCAGGAGAAGTTTCCCAGGAGCATTAGTGCCTTATTACTATTAGTAGGGTGTGGGGAGAAAGTAGTCTCGCAAATGAGACCTTTTCATAGTATAACAACAGTGCACACTTGGGTGTAGGAGACACTAGGATCTCACTGACACCTCTCCACAGCCTAACAACTATGTATAGTAGACTATGAGAGACTGGTCACTCCAGTGAGACCTTGCATCAAGTTAACCAGTGTGTAAAGTAGGGGAAACATTGTTTACCCCACATGCGTTACTCCGCAGTGCCATTACCCCGAAGTTTTTACACCGCAAAATCTTTTACTACGCAGGGCTTTAAACCGCAAACTATTACAACGCATTCCCCAAAGTAACGCCACGGTGGAATTAGAATAGTAAATTGCGTTGTAATGGGGAATGCATAGTAATGGATTGCGTTGTAAAGCCCTGCGTTGTAAAATGTTTTGCTGTGTAAAAACTGCAGGGTAATGGCACGCGGAGTATAAGCGTGTGGGGCAAAGTGTCCTTTTTATAGAGTAGGGTGTAAAGAGACACTACTTTGCCACTCACACCTTTCCCCAGGCTCAGTAGTATGCAAAGTAGGGTGCAGAAGGTATTCACCTCACATATTAGACCTCAGTATTCCACAGTAAGTGTAACAAGTACTGGCCTCTCCACTGGGACCTCTCCCCAGGGATATAAATAACCATATATATTAGTATTTGCCTGTCCAGTCACAAGTCTTCTCAGCATGATAGACATGTACATTAGTGTGTAGGGAAACATTGTCTTGTCCACTAGCACCGATCTCCAGGACAGCATGAATGTGCAGTACGGTGTGAGCAAGCAATGACCTCTGTACTGACACCTCTCCCTTTAGTAACAGCTACATGCAGTGCTGTCTGGGAACGGAGTACAGCAGTTTTCTATTTTGAGGCAAGCTAGCAAAAAAGTCGCTGCAAAGCTTCTGATGCATACAGTTTTATAAAGGAACTCACAAAGGCTAGCTCGCACAGAGTTTGCTTGTGCTTCTGACCTGCAGAGCTCTTCACTTGCTTCCACATCTTTTGAACCTGGATACACTATGCCTGCACAGTTACTCACTGCTGTACAAGACAATAGACCTGCTTCTCTTAACAAAGTACATTTTTTCTGCTTATGTAAGCAGACAATTATTTCCTCAGCGATAAGTAGACCTGCATAGCACACCCTTGTGCAAGACCACAAATGTCCTCCATGCAATACAAAGAATTTTCACTTCTCCAATCGTTTTTTCCCTCACTTTCAACAGAGTAATTATTTTCAGTTTTTTCAAAAGTGCACAAAACTTTTTTTTTTCTCCTCCATATATTTTCTCACATGGTAGTTTTCTTGTTCACAACTTCTGTTTTCCATGTTCCTCCTAGAAAAAGAGAAAATAAAAAAAATAATGACATACTAGTCAATAAATCATTGGAGTCAATCTCCACTATATTCTGTAACTTGTATACATCTTTCACCCACAATCACATATTTACATCTAGTGTACCACTAATTTGCTATTTTTTATCCAGGAAAATACCCCACCCTCACCCAGTATAGCTTTGTTTCACACAAAAAATAAAACATGCCATCAGAACTGATATCATAAATGGTTATAAAGTAACACATTCTTCTTGCGAAACCTTTGCTAACACTGAGCAAGGCTTTTCACTCTAGAAATAGCAATATCACCACTCAAACATCTCCTAGGGCTAATGTGTATGTATAGTGTGGTTCATTAAAACCACCAGGGCTTGTATTAATACATTCAAATTCTTTGTTTTAAAGTTTAAGAAACACTGCCTCCTTTACTTACAAGTACATACAGTTGGAACACTCAATTTTTCAACACAATCTGCAATACTTGCTGATATCTCTCTACCTTATAATGTCTTCCTCTCTAAAGCTATATTAAGAAATCTGCACCTCCCTAAGCAGCTTTTCTCTCCGTAAACATGCTGTAGAACAAATTTACCAACATTAGTACACTTACTGATGGGAAACATCCATTACAACGCAGTCATTACAACAACCTACCTTTACAATGCAACTGTTACAACACAACTGCCTTTACATTGCATGCCATTACAATGCATGCAATAACAACGCATGTCACTACAACGCATGCCATTACAACGCATGCCATTACAACTCATGCCATTACAACGCAGTGGTAAGTAGGGGAGAATATTTTAGTATTAGGGTAGTGTATAGGGTTTGGAGTACACGGGAATAGTAATTTTTACCCCTACACTATCCAACACTTTCCCTACTGTTGCACTCACTGGAGTGGGAATAGTAATTTTTACCCCTACGCTATCCAACACTTAGTAATTTTTACCCCTACACTATCCAACACTTACCCTACTGTTGCACTCTCTGGAGTGGGAATAGTAATTTTTACCCCTACACTATCCAACACTTACCCTACTGTTGCCCTAAAAGTATTATGCATTGTAATGGTATGCGTTGTAATGGTATGCATTGTAATGGAATGCGTTGCAATGGTAGTTGCGATGTAAAGACTGAGTTGTAAAAGCATGCGTTGTAACGTCATATATTCCTTACTGACACTTCACAACAAAGTTTCTAAAATATATTATTAATTACCTGAACTTGGAGTTCTCCTTTGAAACTTCTCTCAAATGATGAGTATGGGTAGTAGTGAGAGGAGAGATACTGGCCTCTCCTTTCACACCTCTCTTTCAGATGACAGGTGTTTGTAGTAGGGTGTGAGGATAGACTGGCTTCTCCTTTCAGACCTCTCTCTCAGATGATGGGTGTGCATAGTAGGGTGAATTGAATTGAATTTTGTATTTGTTTCAATTAATAAAAATTGTTATGAAAAACCATACAGAATATATCCTTTCATAAAACCTGATTTGATACCAATATTACTTAAAACACAAGTGTATCTTTTTGTTTGATAATTTCAAACAATTGGAATTATTGACCTACAAAAAATAAAACGATTAAAGCTGTGGGTGTGCGTTCCTCATTAAAACAGTAATTAAGGTTTTGTTAATATTGCAGTAGCCCAAGGCTTAGCTTTCGCTTAAAAGCCTTTCGAGTTGCCGTGCAAATTTTGCTAGCCTTGCTAGTTCCACCGGGATTTCCAGAGTAAAAAGGAGTTCTATTGCTTCTTTACAAGTGCAAGTAACATACTTTTAAAAAAGTGGTTTTAATAAGGTGCACTGTGAATGCATCAAATTTAGACAATACAGACAATATGGGCCAAAGATTCCTCATATTGGTGACACAGTCTGCAGAAGGTGACCGTCGCCAAGGATTTCCAGCGGACATTTATGTCTTTTATTGGCCTTGCATAAGTCTAAACTGACATGATTTGCTTTAACATTGATTTGTTCAGTGCACAATTTAAATAAGGCTGGCTTTGTTTCTCTCTGATAACCCGAATATTACTTTCAGAGGTCTTATAGCCTGGATAAAAGTCTTACTTGTTCCCTTAGCAGTGTTTTTAATATTGATGGTTGATGGGTGAAATTTCCCCAGTTTGTCATGTGAAGATTTAGTTAAGTACAGACAGTCCGGCCAAGGATTTTTACCCTTTGTAAAAAGTTCCTTCAGAGTTTCTTTCATAGAGTTGGGTTGTGCTGCTCAGATTCCGCGGTAGTATCGGACAATAGCTGCCCAATTTTCAAAAGAATGTTTATTTAAACCAAACTCCAGCCGGACCAAGGTGTTTTGGGCATGGGCAGGAATTTGGAAGATCTGTTTGGAGGCATGCACTGGGCGGTCTCCACAGTATTCACCAGGGCTCCAGGGAAGAATAGTTGCCCATAAGAGATCGAAGGCAGTAGCTTAGCTCGTATTACCTTTCAAATTGCCTCAGTAGATGGACTGTACAATTTAGCCTTGAGTTTACACATGGCATACGTCACCGCCTTGGCCTTCGCTTCTATAGAAGAAATGCGTTGATTGGGCTTACCGTTGCTCATAAACCAACAGTTATACTTGGAGGCGGTGATATTCTTTAAGTTGCCCAGTCTCCAATGATGTTTCAATTTAGTGGCATAGCTCCTTAAAATAATAACCTTTGTTTTATTAGCATTGGACACTAGCTCGTTGGTGTTATAATAAGAGCTTAACGCATCCAATGCTTTTTGTAGTCCCATCCTTGTATGGTCCATTAGTACCATATCCTCTGCGTACTGCATCAAAAAACAATCTAGTCGGCTCGATTTTTGACATGATCAAGTTAGCAGATGATAACGACTTACTCAGGTCCGCAGTGTACAAATAAAAAAGTAGGAGTGCTAGTACACAGCCTTGATTAAGCCCTTAGTCCGCTTACAGTGTTTTTGTCGCTGTATTCTGTGTGAGCTTGACCCGTACCCAGGTTTGGGAATAGAGTACTGCAATTTCATTCAGCAGCTTGCTTGGAATCCCCAAGTTTTGAAATTTCAACCAATTATTGTTCCTGTTGACACAATCAAAAGCAGCAGAATAGTCCACAAAACAAGCAAAGAGGGGGCTTTGTCTTACGTAGGTAGTCTGCTCAGCTAAGTAAGCCAGAACTAAAATGTTGTCCAGTGTCGCGCCTGTGGCCCTAAAGCCTTATTGGTACACCAGGAGTATACCTTTGTCCCGGACCCAATTTTATAATTCCTGTAAAAGGAAACTTGTATATGACTTAGCCTCAACATCTAACAGAGCTATCTTCCTGCAATTGGGCGGTTCTGATGTGTAGCCTTTTTTATGTATTAGTTGCATTGAGGAACATTTCCTATTTTGGGGAATTATTGCATTAATTGGCAGAACTGGTATAACGGGGAAAGCAAAGCTGCCCAGAAGTCATAGTCCTCTTTGAATACTTGACCAGGGAGGCCGTTCAAGACGGGCCTCCCTTACTTCTGATGTTCTTTAGTATTGTTAACTTGCGGATGTGCACTTCCATTGATGTGTGTGTGCCTTCACCAGTCAGTTGCCTTACCCCAATTTTGATTCCAGTTTGATTCTGTAAGCTGCTAATTCCTGAAAATAGTTGGCTATTTGCACAGGTTCTGATGTTCGGCTTGCAGTACAGTGTTTTCACATGATTGATCCATGAGTGTGTTGAGACTCCATTGTGTCTATCGTGGCCGTGCCCCTCGAGTGTCTTAATATATTGCCAAAATTCAGATTGTCTGTTTTGTTTTAAAAGACTATAGGCATGTAGCCATTTTGATTCTTCATGTGTTTTTTTAAAGGGCCACTTCTCTTATGTGCTTTCCTAGCTGAGATCCCTTCTCCCCCAGACCATATGTAGTGGTGGATAGCCTGCCTCAGTGTTCCTTTGCCTTGTGTTATCTTTGTACAGCTCAGTTAATGTCGACAGCACGCCCTTTCTTTACACACAGACTGGATGTTTGGTGGCCTGCCTTAAAGAAGGTAAAACAAATCTACCAGCATAGATGGCCTTTTTAAAAATATGTTCTTCCCTGTACAGTTATTGTTATCCGATAGCCAATTATTTTTCCAGACAGCCAAACATGACGTGCCAATTTTATTCCACTTTAATCCTTGTAATAACGTGTGGATTTCTTCCCCGGTGGGCAAGCCCAGGGTATTTACAAAGTGAGGACTGTCTGCCTGAAGGGAGGGTACGGTAATAAGCGGAAGATGGCACTGGCCTGCTGATGTAATAGTGTGGACTCAAGGATTTGTTCACAGAGAAAATTGTTCATAAAGACATAGTCTATATTTGACATATTACTGATAGAATTGTGTCTTGCTCGGGCAGAGGTAGAGTCTTGAGCGGACCTCAGACGATGTGTCTATAAAAATGAGTTTAATATGTTACCAGCTTAGTTCCTTTGTAAACTGGATGCTTTATCAGTTGCCAGTTTATGGGTGTTAAAGTCTCTGGCTATTATTATCCTGCTGTTTGGATATCTTAGCCAGTAGCTCTTCCAACGTCCCAACCAGTTCCCTCATTTGCACTGTCTGGGGCTATCCTTACAGTTAAAATACACATTTAACAATAAAATTGCTACTGGACGGCCGTTCAGTTTCAGACCTTGCAAATGCTCCGCCACTACCATGTCCGTGCAGATATAGGATTTTTCTGCCTTTAGCGCCACTATAAAACTTACATAAATGTATAGGTTGCCAGACGGCCTCCTAAAAGAATTACGCTTTTTGGCTGGGTGTTGGAACTCCACAAAGCCTAGGATTAGCAGGGGTAACAGTAGCCAGGTTTTCTGTAGACAGAGTAGATCCCCACAGCACATATCACCCCCAAACTTACCATGATGCACAGAACCTACCTTGACACTTTTTTGGGCAAGCTTCATGAAGATTGGTCAAATGACATCAAAATTATGGGCAAGTCAAAAAACGCTTTTCTTATGGATCTAGGTCTTAACTATAACTAACTACTGGCGACCGCCAGTAGGTAATATATATATATATTACCTACCTAATTAGCATGATGTAGTTTCCATAGGAAGAGCGTTTTTCTGTTTGCCAATAACTTTGATGTTGCTTGACGAATTCTCGCGAATTTTTCAAAACTAGTTTGATGCTCACGTAGCTGCTGTCTTTAAAGTTTCGGGGTGATTCGTCAAGCGGGGCTTGAGAAAAAGGGGGGGGTCCAAAAACGCCTTTTCCCCACGTTAATTTCCATAGGAACGTTCGTCACAGCTACAGCTCGAACTGCAGAATGGAATTACACCCAGTTTGGCAGAAAGGTAGCTGTTGGTCCAGAAAGTCACCTTTTTGTGATTTGGTGTAAATATGTTCAGTAATTTTTAAAACATTGAAGAAAATCCAAATTTGTATTATAGGGACGCGATCCCTCCCGATCTCGTGCTGAGATCTGATTGGCTGCCATCACTTCAAAGCAGGAAGTGTTGGCAGCCATCTTGTGACTCGGCTTGTACCGAGTGACAGAAAAAACATTAAAAAAACGAAAAGGGGCCAGAGTAGAAATACCCGAATCCCCTAGGCCTCTTAGGAGGGTCCCACAGGGACCCACAGGGCCAAAAAGCATTTTTTTACAATCTACGAATCAAGCCAAAAATTAAACAAAACTTAAGCACGGGCTTCCTTGCTTCATTTCTAATTGGCCGCCAGGTAGACCAGATCCCGGGGGCATTCAAATGATAAAGGAGGGGGGCGCACAAGCCCCTCTACTGGGGCTTACTGATGCCCCAGGGACCACTACCTCCCCAGGGGCTTCTTTATGAAATAATTCAGGAAAGGCCGGTATGGCCCCCCTCCACTGGGATTATTTAATTATAATTGTGGGGGCCTTTTGGACCCCCCCTAACCCCGGACACTTCCACCGGCTTTCTCTTTAGACAACGTGGAGGGTCCCAGGGGCCGTCACCTCCCTGGGGTTTTGTTTTTTTTAAAAGTAGGGGGCCACACGGACCCCCGCAGACTGGGGAAAGCCACCTCCACCGCAACCTCGTTCAATTGAATGAGCAGGCTGCACCCCCCCTGCAGCCCTGGGAACCCCCACCTGTCCGGTGCAAAAACAAACAAAGGAGGGGGGCCATCCAGCCCTCCTTCTGGAGCCATACATGGCTCCTGCCATGTCCCGGGGTGCCCAACCCCAGGACGCAGCTGTTTGCTATGGCTTGACAGGAGTTTTACCACTTCCGCCAAGCCATAGCAAACTGTGCTCTGCTTTCAACACGCTTGCTGAAGGCAGAGCACAATTGCTTTTACAGAGAGAGTGCTGCATGTTAGCAGCTCCCTCTCTGTAAAAGCAATGCCAACTCCAGCAGGAGTCAGGGAGCAGGCAGGGAATGCAGTAGCCTTGAGGCTTCCCCGGAGTCCCCTACAGATTGGGTGCCCTGGGTGGGACCAGAGCACCCATAATTGAGGTCGGGCCGAGGGGGATGGGGCTGACATTGGCCTGGGAGGGGGGCCACATGGCCCCCTCCTCATATCAATTAATGAATGGTTTTAAAAATAGGACCTGCAAGTCACTGGAGGCCCGCACCCTTTCTCATTCACTCTGCAAACGTGCCTCCTGGTGCACTACTGGTTGGGGATGAAGTCCACTGGCTGCTGAGGCTCGTTGGGGGCCAACAAACCCTACTGTTACCTCCAATAAGCAATAAGTCCCACACAGTGGAATTGCTGAGAGGTCTTCGGAAGCCATGCCCCCTTTCTCCACATGGCCCACATGGCCCCCTCCTCATATCAATTAATGACTGGTTTTAAAAATAGGACCTGCAAGTCACTGGAGGCCCCGCACCCTTTCTCATTCACTCTGCAAACGTGCTTCCTGGTGCACTGCTAGTTGAGGGATAGAGTCCCCTTGGATACTGAGGGTCCTTGGGGGCCAACAAGCCCCTCCTGTTAGCTCCAGTAAGTCCCACACAGCATGATAGCTGAGTGGACTTCGGGGGCCATGCCCCCTTTCTCCAGCTCTCTGCAGATGCACCACCTGGCACACTGCTGGTTGGGTGATGAAGTCCCCTTGGATGCTGAGGGTCCTTGGGGGCTAACAAGCCCTCGTGTTACCTCCAGTGAGTCTCACAGAGCACGATTGACTTCGGAGATCATGCCCCATTTCTCCACCACTCTGCAAATGTACCTCCTGGTGCACTGCTGGTTGGGGGAGGAAGTCCCCTTGGCTCTAGAGCGTCCTTGGGGGACAACAAGCCCTCCTGTTACCTCCAGTAAGTCTGACACAGCAATATTCCTCAGAACTAGTAAGAAGCCCTGCCCCGTTCTCCACCACTCTGCAAATGTGACTTTCCAATTAATAAAGCCACGGATATTCACTTAAAAAAACAAAGGTTACAGGGACTTTATAGTTAGGAAATAGAATTTGAAAAACCTTAAAAATTCACTTAAAAAAACAAAGGTTACAGGAATGTTATTGTTAGGCTCAGATTTCACTCATACAAAACCAGTGAAATTCTGCAGTTATAGTTACCTGAGCGAACTATAACTTACGCCTCCACAAGCACTGCTTATGACCTCACATATTACGTCACTCATGGCATGGTCAGTAACATCACTGATGACATCACTGATAACATCTTTCACAGAACTGCTCACATACTCACTCACACCCCATATAACCCTTTTGGACACCCACTCACACACCCGCACAACCACTCACATACCCATTCACAGATCCATATCAGTACTCACACACCCACTCATTCCTCTATAGCGACACTCACACACCCACTCATACAGCCACTCACACAACCATTCACTCACCCGTACAGTCAGTCACAAAACCTTACTCTTGACAATATAGCTAGTCACACACCAACTTATTTACCTACAGTCCTACTTACTCACTCACCCATACAGCCTCTCAATAAAGCAACTCACTTACCCACACACACACACACACTCACTCACTCACACACCCTCTTACATACCCATTCACACATCCATACAAGCACTCACACATCTGCTCAGTCACCCTTATTGCCCTTCACACTGACACTCACTCTCTAATACAGCCACTCACACACCAACTCACTTAACCAAACACTCACTGAAAACAGCTACTTATTCATCCATACAGCCATTTACACCCCTGGTCACTCACTCATACAATCATGCAGACACCCACTCACTCACCCATACAGTCACGGACACACCCATTCACTAATACAACCACTCACACAGCATCTCTCTCACCCAAACAGCTATTTACACACCCCGTTATATACCCATACAGCCACTCACACACCCATACACAAAAAGATACATACAGTTTCACAGCTACTCACACTATATAAGTTAGAAGCAGTATCAGTCAGTAGTAGTGCACCTAATATACTAATTTAACTTTTGTGGTAGGTTAGTACATATGTGTAACGCAACGTTTAGAAAACATTCACAATCACTGGATGATGTCAACAGTGATGTCACTGACCATGTCATGAGTCATCTAATATGTGAAGTCGTAAGCAGGGCATTGCGGGGTGTAAGTTATAGTTAGCTCAGGTAACTATAACTGCTGAATTTCACAGGTTTTAAATGAGTGAAATCTAACTACTAATTAACTAACCTTTGGTTTTTTCAGTAAATATATATATATATATAAACACTTAATACTTGCCTGCAAAATACTTACATTTACATGTAAACTTTTTTCCACGCATATGTCTTTGCCATTTATGCCTATTCAATGAAATTCGTTGTACAGGCATCTGTGGTTAAGGTATACTCATGGTAAAATGTTTTGCTGTTAAAACAGTCATGGTAAAGAGTGTTTCGTTATAAAGCCTTTGTTGTAAAGCCGGGATTTGGGGTTCAGACGTCGTTGTAAATGATGATTCCTGTCAAGGGACTGTCCTCCCTGGTAACACCCCTCTCATTGATGATGGGTGTGCATAGTAGGGTGTTTTGGTAGAGCCTTAACTCTACTCACAACTCTTAATAAGCTGATGGGTGTAAATAGAAGACTCTTATAAACACCATCTCCAGTAAAACTCTTTCCAACCATAACAAGTGTGCATACCAGAATGTATTCAAATATCATCTACTCCTTCCCACTTTTCACAATTCCACTGGAGTCTCATGAGATCATAATTTGTTTAAATAAAAATGACATCATTCTAATCATCACAGTACTTATCTCATACACACTTCCTCTCAAATACAAGGATCACATTATGCATTTCTACTAAAAGAGTGTATTGAGAACTCATCTACTACTTTTTACTATTCACAATCCCATGAGAGTCACATGAGATCGTAAAAATGAGTTAAAAACAACATTTAAAAAAATTCTCGCATTAGTTATCCATTAGACACCTCCTCTCTAAATCTAGGGGGACAGCATGCTTTTCTGCTGCCCCCTTATATAGTTTTTTACTTCATTTCCACAACACCTCCAATTTTTCACTGTAAATAGCAAAGGCAACCATTTCATTTCTAAAATACCAAGGATCTGCCAATCACAACACTCGCTCTTGCAGTAGCCTCTCGCTCCCACAAGAGTGTGAAGGCTCATGTGAAAAACGGTCCTCTCTACTAATCACAGCGCTCCATTTTTTATTTTGCACTCTTGTGGGAAACCTGCGGGTCTCTCACAAGCCCAGTTGCCAAAATATACAATTATTGTTTACCCTTAATATCTAAACCGATGTTGAACGGATTTACAGCAAATTACAAAAAAGTGTAATCTGGGGGCCAAGATCTAGCTTCCTGCTGAAATTGGTGTAATTCTGTACATCAGTTTTGGCTATAACCTGTCTTAATGAAGTCTATGGAAAATGCATGGAGATTTTAAATTTGTTGGCCCCCCTTCTTTCTCAGCCCTCGCTTGACAGATCACCCTGAAACTTTCCAGGAAAGAGCTGCTGTGAATTAACTTTTTGGGGAAAGCTTCATGAAGATTCATTATAAGGGGCCAAAGTTATTAGCAAACCAAAAACCACTTTGTCTATGAAAAAGTAGGCCTAACTATAACTACCTAGTGGCGACCACCACTAGGTAATATGCATATGTGTTTATATATATATATATATATATATATATATATTCACTGAAAAAACCATAGGTTTCACACATGTTATAGTTAGCTGGACATTTTACTGATAAAAAACCAATGAAATTCCCCCGTTATAGTTAGTGCAGGCAACTATAACTCACGCGACCGCAATCCTCTGCTGATGCTAATACTGTATTTAGACACTTATTTGCCCATGTCTTCTTCCATTAATTTTTAGCTATACATATATTACAAATATTTTTTTTTCATAAAGACACATATGTCATCAGCAGAAGATTGCGGTCGCGTGAGTTATAGTTGCCTGCACTAACTATAACGGGGGAATTTCATTGGTTTTTTATCAGTAAAATGTCCAGCTAACTATAACATGTGTGAAACCTATGGTTTTTTCAGTGAATTTGCAAGGTTTTTTAAATGCTAATTCCTAACTATAATGTGTGTGAAACCTATGGTTTTTTCAGTGAATTTGTACGGTTTTTTAAATGCTAAGTTACTTTACGCCATTCGTGGCGTTGCGTGCCCAGTTAACGCAGTTCGTTCCGTGTGCTCACGGTGCGCTTCGCGCACCGTGCGCGCACAGTGAGCACGCGGTGCGCTTCGCGCACCGCGCGCCCACTTTACGCAGTTAGTGCCGTGCGCACACGGTGGTCACGCAGTGCGCTGCGCGCACCGCGTGCCCACATTATGCGGGATGGGCCATGTACGCACGATGCGCTTCGCGCACCGTGCGCACATGGGGGACATATTATGCGCATCTTTTTGAAATGTATTCTTTGTTAATTTTATTGTTGTTATATGCCATGCACAAATGGTGCCCTTCGGGCACCATTTGCACACGGGGTGGCACCGTGCGCACATGGGGGACATATTATGCGCATCTTTTTGAAATGTATTCTTTGTTAATTTGATATGTGTAATATGCCATGCACAAATGGTGACCTTCGGGCACCATTTGCACACGGGGTGGGGAGAATGTGGATAATTTTTTTTTTTATATAATTTTTACCGTACGCGTACGGTAAGCGTAATCGGCGAATTTCCGAAAAAAAAAATTTTTTTTTTTGGGCTTGAGGGTTGTTTGGGGACCCCTATATCAATGCTGGGTGGTTAGGATGTGACGAAACTGCCTCTTTAGCCATTTTTTGGCTTCGTTTTTGCTGCCCAACTCAGAGAGCGAGAGAGAAAATGGCGGCCGCCGCTTCCTGGTTTCGACCGATTCGAATGTTTACTAAGATCTAAGAGCCAATCAGAATCGCGCTCACGCACGCCACCGTACGCGTACGGTAAGCGCACTGTAAGCGCACCGTAAGCTGGCTCAGATATATATATTGATTTAAAGGCTATTTTCTCAGAATCTACTGAACAGATTTACACCAAACCTACAAAAGGCACTTCCTTGACCTGAGGACTAGCTCTCTGCCAAATTTCAAGTAATTCTGTTCAGCCGTTCGGGCTGTAGCTGTGTCTAAAGGTCCTATGGAAAAATGCATGGGAAAAACGCGTTTTGGGACCCCCCTTTTATCTCAGCCCCCGCTTGACGAATCCCCCCGAGACTTTCAGGGTAGGAGCGGAGCGGAGCGCCCCACCTATTTTGAAAAATTCGCGAGGATTCGTCGACCGGCGCCAAAGTTATTCAAAATAGAATGTTGCGGATTTCCTATGGAAACAGGGTCCTAACTATAACTACCTACTGGCGACCGCCAGTAGGTAATATATATATATATATATATATATATATATATATATATATATATATATATATATTATCTACTGGCGGTCGCCAGTAGATAGTTATAGTTAGGACCTATTTTCCATAGAAAATCCGCAACATTCTATTTGGAATAACGTTGGCGCCGGTTGACGAATCCTCGCGAAATTTTCCAAACTTTTGGCCAGCTCCGCTCCTACCCTGAAAGTTTTGCGGTGATCCGTCTAGCGGGGGCCGAGAAACAAAGGGGGTCCCAAAACGCGTTTTCCCCATGCAATTTCCCATAGGATCTGTTGTCGCAGCTACAGCCCGAACCGCTGAACGGAATAACACCAAATTCGGCAAAGAGGTAGTCCTCAGTTCGGACTCGTGCCTTTTGCATATATGGTGTGAATCTGTTCAGTAGTTCCTGAGAAAATTAGGGTAAAAAAGTTAGTGATATCTATGGCTGCGGAGGATCGGCGGACCGTACCCGAACTGTAAGCGCACCCTCCCCGAACCGAGCACGCACCCTCACGATCGCGTGCTGAGTGCTAATTGGCTGTCGATTGTCTCTCTACATTTGAAACCAGGAACTGTTGGCGGCCATTTTCTACCTCGGTAGAAGCAAGGCTGAAGATGCAAGGGGAATAAGTGTGTAAAACATATAAAGGGGGCAGAGTGGAAATACTCTGACCCTCTAGAGGTGCTTAGGGGGTCCCAGAAGGACGCCCTGGGGCCCCTCTTTTTTTAAACGGGGAAATGCGCGCACGGTGCGTGTATCCTATCGCGTTGGATGCACAGATTCTCTTGCGGTGGGTGCGTGGATCCACGGCAACGTTTTTTGAAAAACGACAAGAAATCATTGGTTATATGACAACTTTCTACACTGAAAGGTAGGGTGTGTATTTCTGTTTTTTAAAGGTATGATTGTTATTGGTTAACAAAAACAGATTGTAAGGAATAGTATATATGATAAGCTGTTATGTTGAAAAGTCAAGCACACTTCCTGTCTTGTGTAGGAACGTTGTGTGCTAAACTTGTGACCTGTGAGCTCCGTGCAGTGTTCCATGACCTGTTTCTATAGTAACAGGTTGAAGGCAGATTGGGGGAAGGGTTGAAATGTATTTCAGTTGGAAAGGGTTGAAATGTTTAACCAATAGAAATGTGTGTTTGTTTTTGAGTTTATGTGCGAAGGATTGTGATTTGATGTTTACATGTATATGTGTGGAAAATGAAAGGGAAACTTTTCCATTCTTTGCTTTTGCTGAGAGGTGAGAGATTCTGTAAAAGAAAATATGGTGAGTGATTGATATACTTCTTAATCTACAAAAGAACTTGAAAGATGAGTTATTTAATTGTGAGGGGATGTATGTAGACTATTTTGATTTTAATCAGACTAATGTATTTCTCCTGCTAAAGTGTAGGGAGTACTTTTTTTCTCTACAATGTGTGTGCATGTAGAAACCATTCTGTGATAAGCATTTGTGTTTTTCATGTGTTTGTAGACAGATAACTGTGCTGTTTTTATATTTTAGTAGAATTAGAAACCAGTCATTGTTTATGAATTTGTGAAATGAGTTATGTTATGTTTCTATACTAAAATGTAGTACTACTTCTAGATGAAGAAATGTGTTTTGGTATAGTGCAAGGGATAGTGTTGTTTGTCTAGAATCACACAGTGAGTCTGTGTGGATTTGGGAACCACTGTGAGAGAAGCATTTGGTAACATCGTGTATTTGCTGACAGATAACTGTTTTAACTTATCATGTTGTGAAGTTTTAGTAGCATTAGAAGACAGTTCTGGCTTATGATTTGATTAAATGAGTCAGGCTTTGACAGAAAAGTTCAGTCCTGAAATATGTAGATTGTGTGCAGTTCCCTTAACAGTTGCACTGTAGTGAATGAGTTTTGGTAAACTCCTAGGGATAGTGGTGCATCTCTAGAATCACAGTGTGAGTTAGTGTGTATTTGGGATCAGTGTGAGAGAAGCATTTGGTGATATCATGTATTTGCTTACAGATAACTTTTTTAAAACCTGTCATGTTGTGAAGTTTTAGTAGCATTAGAAACCAGTCTTTGCTTATGCGTTGATTAAATGAGTCATGCTTTGACACTGATGTGCTGTACTTAAATATGTAGATTGTGTTCAGTACCATTAACTCTTCCAGACTAGTGAATGAGTTTTGGTAAACTCCTGGGATAGTGTTGATTGTCTAAAATCACACTCTGAGTCTGTGTGCATTTGGGTAAGGATTGTGAGAGAAGCATTTGGTAACATTGTGTATTTGCTGACAGATAACTGTTTTAAAACCAGTCATGTTGTCAAGTTTTAGTAGCATTAGAATACAGTTATGGCTTATGCTTTCATTAAATGAGTCAGGCATTGACAGTAAATTGCAGTCGTGAAATATGTAGATTGTGTGCAGTTCCCTTACCACTTGCACTGTAGTGAATGAGTTTTGGTAAACTCATAGGGATAGTGGTGGTTGTCTAGAATCACACTGTGAGTTAGTGTGTATTTAGGATCAGTGTGAGAGAATCATTTGGTAACATCATGTATTTGCTGACAGATAACTGTTTTAAAATCTGTCATGTTGTGAAGTTTTAGTAGCATTAGAATCCAGTCTTTGCTTATATGTTGATTAAATGAGTCATGCTTTGACACTGATGTGCTGTACTTAAATATGTAGATTGTGTGCAGTCCCCTTACCCCTTCCACAGTAGTGAATGAGTTTTGGTGAAGTCCTAGGATAGTGTTGATTGTCTAAAATCACACTGTGAGTCTGTGTGCATTTGGGTAAGGATTGTGAGAGAAGCATTTGGTAACATCGTGCATTTACTGACAGATAACTGTTTTAAAACCTGTCATGTTGTCAAGTTTTAGTAGCATTAGAAGCCAGTCTTTGCTTATGCGTTGATTAAATTAGTCAGGCATTGACATTAAAGTGTAGTCGTGAAATATGTAGATTGTGTGCAGTTCCTTTACCACTTCCACTGTAGTGAATGAGTTTTGGTAAACTCCTAGGGATAGTGTTGTTTGTCTAGAATCACATTGTGAGTCTGTGTGCATTTGGGAACCACTGTGAGAGAAGTGTTTGGTAATATTGTTTATTTGCTGACAGATAACTGTTTTAAAATCTGTCATGTTGTGAAGTTTTAGTAGCATTAGAATCCAGTCTTTGCTTATATGTTGATCAAATGAGTCATGCTTTGACACTGATGTGCTGTACTTAAATATGTAGATTGTGTGCAGTCCCCTTACCCCTTCCACAGTAGTGAATGAGTTTTGATAAAGTCCTAGGATAGTGTTGATTGTCTAAAATCACACTGTGAGTCTGTGTGCATTTGGGTAAGGATTGTGAGAGAAGCATTTGGTAACATCGTGCATTTACTGACAGATAACTGTTTTAAAACCTGTCATGTTGTCAAGTTTTAGTAGCATTAGAAGCCAGTCTTTGCTTATGCGTTGATTAAATTAGTCAGGCATTGACATTAAAGTGTAGTCGTGAAATATGTAGATTGTGTGCAGTTCCTTTACCACTTCCACTGTAGTGAATGAGTTTTGGTAAACTCCTAGGGATAGTGTTGTTTGTCTAGAATCACACTGTGAGTCTGTGTGCATTTGGGAACCACTGTGAGAGAAGTGTTTGGTAACATTGTGTATTTGCTGACAGATAACTGTTTTAAAATCTGTCATGTTGTGAAGTTTTAGTAGCATTAGAATCCAGTCTTTGCTTATATGTTGATCAAATGAGTCATGCTTTGACACTGATGTGCTGTACTTAAATATGTAGATTGTGTGCAGTCCCCTTACCCCTTCCACAGTAGTGAATGAGTTTTGGTAAAGTCCTAGGATAGTGTTGATTGTCTAAAATCACACTGTGAGTCTGTGTGCATTTGGGTAAGGATTGTGAGAGAAGCATTTGGTAACATCGTGCATTTACTGACAGATAACTGTTTTAAAACCTGTCATGTTGTCAAGTTTTAGTAGCATTAGAAGCCAGTCTTTGCTTATGCGTTGATTAAATTAGTCAGGCATTGACATTAAAGTGTAGTCGTGAAATATGTAGATTGTGTGCAGTTCCTTTACCACTTCCACTGTAGTGAATGAGTTTTGGTAAACTCCTAGGGATAGTGTTGTTTGTTTAGAATCACACTGTGAGTCTGTGTGCATTTGGGAACCACTGTGAGAGAAGTGTTTGGTAACATTGTGTATTTGCTGACAGATAAGTGTTGTAAAACATGTCATGTTGTCAAGTTTTAGTAGCATTAGAAGACAGTTATGGCTTATGCTTTCATTATATGAGTCAGGCATTAACAGTATATTGCAGTTCTGAAATATGTAGATTGTGTGCAGTTCCCTTACCACTTGCACTGTAGTGAATGAGTTTTGGTAAACTCATAGGGATAGTGGTGCTTGCCTAGAATCACACTGTGAGTTAGTGTGTATTTGGGATCACTGTGAGAGAAGCATTTGGTAACATCATGTATTTGCTGACAGATAACTGTTTTAAAACCTGTCATGTTGTGAAGTTTTAGTAGGATTAGAATCTAGTCTTTGCTTATGCGTTGATTAAATGAGTCATGCTTTGACACTGATGTGGTGTACTTAAATATGTAGATTTTGTGCAGTACCATTAACTCTTCCAGAGTAGTGAATGAGTTTTGGTAAACTCCTAGGATAGTGTTGCTTGTCTAAAATCACACTGTGAGTCTGTGTGCATTTGGGTAAGGATTGTGAGAGAAGCATTTGGTAACATCGTGTATTTGCTGACAGATAACTGTTTTAAAACCGGTCATGTTGTGAAGTTTTAGTAGCATTAGAAGCCAGTCTTTGCTTATGCTTTGATTATATGAGTCAGGCTTTGACATAAAAGTGCAGTCCTGAAATGTGAAGATTGTGTGCAGTTTGCTTACCACTTCCACAGTAGTGAATGATTTTTGGTAAACTCCTAGGTATAGTGGTTGTTGTCTAGAATCACACTGTGAGTCTGTGTGCATTTGAGAACCACTGTGAGAGAAGCATTTGGTAACATTGTGTATTTGTTGACAGATAACTAATTTAAAACCTCTCATGTTGTCAAGTTTTAGTAGCATTAGAAGATAGTCTTTGCTTGTGCATTGATAAAATGAGTCAGAGTTTGACACTAAGGTGCAGTACCATGTACTATTCTGTTCACTGTGGCAGAACTGAACATTTTAAAGTTTTACCTAAGCACTGTCCTAGAAGTAGTCTGATTATTTAGTCAGTTTCTAAGCACCAAATAGACTGTTTCAAATGTCTATGCAGTATGCATACAGTGTTCTAACATACTATACACTTATCTTTTACACCTTCAATTCCCTAGTCAGTATCCATACACTTCCAGGAAACATCCTGTCACTTCCTTTGCAGTCCTCTAGAGACCCATTCAACAGCATGTACTAATCCATTCACTGTGCCAAAACCCAAACACTTATAAATTCACCAAGACACTCTCTTTCCAGTATTCTAATGATTCAGTCACTGCCTAAGTATTCATGCACTGAGCCAGGTCTTATCACATGGACTTCTTCAAACCCCTATCCACTATGTATGCAGTCCTCTAAGCACCTACACACTTGTCTTTCACACCTTCAATTCCCCAGTCAGTATCCGTTCACTTCCAGCAAACACCCTGTCACTCCATTTGCACTCCTCTAGTGACCCATTCAGCATCATGTACTAATCCATTCACGGCGCCAAACCCTAATATATTCACCCAGCCACTCTCCTTGCAGTACTCTAATCATTCAGTCAGTACCCAAGTACTCATCCAGTGACCCAGGCCTTAGTATATGGACTGCTTCAAACCCTTATCCACTATGCATGCAGTCCTCTAACCGCCTACACAATTGTCTTTCTCACCTTCAATTCCCTAGTCAGTATCCATACAATTCCAGGAAATACCCTGTCACTCCCTTTGCAGTACTCTAGTGACCCATTCAGCACCATGTACTAATCCATTCACTGTTCTAAAACCCAAACACTTATAAATTCACCAAAATACTATCTTTGCAGTACTCTAATCATTCAGTCAGTGCCTAAGTATTCATACACTGAGCCAGGCCTTAGCACATGGACTGCTTCAAACCCCTATGCACTATGCATGCAGTCTTCTAACCACCTAGACACTTGTCTTTCACACTTTCAATTTCCTAGTCAGTATCCATACATTCCAGCACTTGTGACTGCCTTTGCACTCCTCTAGTGACCCATTCAGTACCAAGTACTAATCCATTCCCTGTGCGAAAAGCCTAGCACTTATAAATTCACCTAGGCACTCTCCTTGCTGTACTCTAATCATTCAGTCAGTACCCAAGTAGTCATGCAGTGAGCCAGGCCTTAGCACATGGACTGCTTTAAATGCCTATACAGTATGGATGCAGTCCTCTAATCACCTACACAGTTGTGTTTCACACCTTCAATTCCGTAGTTAGTATTCATACTCTTCTAGCAAATACCCTGTCACTCACCCAGTGTGTCTCCTTATAGTACTGTAATCATTTAGTCAGTTAGCATGTAGTCTTTTAGTGAGGTAGGCTTTAGGGCATGAACTGCTTCAAAGTAGTATGCACTATGCATGTAGGGGCATATGCATCAACCAAACGAATACCGATTCCTTAATAGCGAAAAATAAGGAATCGCCATTAAGGAATCGGTATATGGCATGCATCAACAGATTCGGTAAAATTTAGCGATTCCTTAAAAATCGCTAAATTTACCGATTTCTACATAGCGGGGCATGCAAACTCCCATTAGCAAATAGCGAGTGCGGTAATACCGAATTAGCTAATAGCGAGTTCGGTAATACCGAGTTAGCTATTACCGAATCGGTATTAGCGAAATCGCAATTTGCCGCGTCGCTCCGGGAACGTGCAGATGACATCACCAACCAGGAAATACTGCTGCCCCACCCACATAGCCTCGACAGAGGAGCAGACAGGAGCTGGGAAGGAAGACTGCCTGTGCAGAGTGAGGCCACACCGACTCTGCAAATCCAAAGACACACACATCATGGCGCAGGAAGTGCCATCCAGCGCAGAGTCAGCACGCAAGCGAAAGCGGAAGTTTTCTGACAGGGAGCTCGAGTACCTTATCGAGGGAGTCTCCAGCAAACACGACCGCCTCTTTGGCAAGCTGTCCCTCAAGGTGCCTGAGCAGGAGAAGCGGCGCATATGGCTGCGCATCCGTGAGAGGGTGAATGCAGTTGGCGTCACGACCCGCAGCATCCACGACCTCAAAAAAAGTGGTACGATCTGCGGAAGCGTGCCAAAGAGAGGATTGCGGAGAGGCTCCGGGAGGCGAGCAGGACTGGAGGCGGACCATCCACAGCACCAGCCAACACAGCCCTGGAGGACCTTGTGGAAGGGACGATAGAGCAGGAAGCCGTCGTGGGGGTGACCCAGATGGACACGTCCGGCGCAGCCACAAGTGCCCAAGGTAAGATGCATGCCTGTGCCCACACCCAGCATTGCGTAAATCCATTTCCATGCCCCCAGCCCGATCTCAGTGTGTCTGCAGCTCTGGCACAGACAGCTTTACACATGACACCAGTGCATCTTGGGAGTTGTAGTCTAGTCAGCCCAGTGTGCATGTACAGGCGTAAATCCAATGACCATACACCACATCAGTTGAACATGGATGGAGACTGTTCATTTAGTGGACCACAGAGGGACATTCATGTGTACAACACTATGTAGTTGTAATTATCCCACTAACCATGCACTGTTTCACACACAGATGCATCACCTGGGGATTCGGACGACAGCAGCCAGCTGATCATCTCGGAAACACCCGTCGAGTCAGACCAGGAGACAGCGCAGGACGCGCATGCATCGCCAACACCTGCCACCCCACCAGCACCACCTCCACCAGCGCCACAAGCTACGGCACCTCCACCAGCGCCACAAGCTACGGCACCAGAACCAGCGCCACAAGCAACGGCACCAGCCAAACAGGCTGCAGCTACTACAGCCACAATAGCGCAGAGGCGCAGGTCCCAAGTTGCGCCCTTGCAGGAGATGGAAACCCCCACCTCGCAATTGGCACCCAGCCAGCGCACATACACACCACCTGATGCACCACCTGGAGGTGCTAGACGCGCACGGCGGCACAGGGCTCGTCGCAGTTCCGTCTCCTCAGCCGAACAGGATGTCCCAACAACCTCGGCAATCGAGGAGAGGATGCTGCGTACACAGCGCATGCAGGGGCGACATGTGGCTAACATTAGCTGCAATATTGTGCGCCTTGCTAGGGAGATGCACGCCATGACTGCAGCAGTCACGGACATGAGCAAGGCGGTCAGGGACATGACCACAGCAGTTGCAGAGGGCAATGCTCAGCTCAGGGAGGAGGTACATGAGCTCACCCGTGCCACGAGGGAGGGCCATGAGTGCCATAAGAGGAGTCACCGGCAGCAAATGTTGCGTTCCGCTGCCGCTACCAAGGCCATCACACGGCACAGCAACAGCACCGCTGTGTTGGCACGCCGCTCAGTCGCCCTGCAGGTGGACCTTGGGCACTTCTGCGGGGATGTCGCAAAGTCACTAGGACACATCACCACTGCTGTGGAACACCTTCAGAGCAGCACATGCAGTGCTGCTGCATTGGGAGGGGATGACACAAGTAAGGCTGCCTCCAGTGTCAGCAGCGTATCACTGGCAGAGGCCAGCACCAGGCGCCGCAGTTCGCGTGCCTCCGCGGGGACAGGCCGTGGTGAGGCATTGGATACACCTGAGCGGAGGCTTGGGGTACGTGGGAAGCGCCACTAGACAGTTGGACATGCATGCAGGACCATGGTGGGGCAACCATGGCCATCCAATCACTGTGTATGCACAGGCGTGACTTTAAGGCACCTTTTATTTACAATAATGCAATTGGAGCATGATTTACAATGCTAGTTTTGTTGCACAATCCTCAGTGCTACTGCGCATTAAACAGTTGCACCCCAAACCAACTTGTAATGTCTCATTTCCCCATGTTTCAAAAATGATTTTGCATTATGTATGTCCGCCTCCTATGGCCCTCTGCTGTGTTTGGGATGTGTGCCTGTCGTTGTTGGGCGGGTGGTTGGTCAGCCCGGTGGTCGTCATCCCTGTCCACCTCTATGGGTATCCCCCTTCTGGTGGCAATGTTGTGCAGCATTGCACATACAGCAATTATCCGACAGCATGTTTCAGGTTGGTATAGCATGGCGCCGCCAGTCTTGTGGAGGATACGGAAGCGGCTCTTGAGAATCCCAAAAGTCCTCTCTATCACATTCCTCGTGCTGATGTGTGCAGCGTTGTAGCGATGTTCCTGCGGGGTTGCTGGATTTAAGTATGGGGTGAGTATGTATTCCCGCAGGGCGTAAGCACTGTCACCTAGAAGATAGAAGCATAGACTTAGCATTGGTGATGTACATACATGTGTGATGTTGGTGTGGGGAAGCGTATTTCTACGTACCTAGCAGGAGTCCCTCTCCAAATTCTCCGTTGATTAGTCGCCTGTGCATTCCACTGTTGCGGAAGATGTATGAGTCGTGTGTGCTCCCTGGGAATTGTGCCACTAGGTCCGTTATGATGTTATTGGCATCGCACACAACCTGCACGTTGATCGAGTGCTTTGACTTGCGGTTCAGGAATATGTACTCATTTGCTGCGGGAGGACATATGGGGATATGCGTGCAGTCGATGCATCCAATCACATGTGGGAATTGTGCCACCTGGTAGAAAGCCTGTTTGGTGCGGTCCAACTGCTGTGGGGTTGTGGGGAAGCTGATGTGTGTGTGGAGCATTGTCAGCATGGCATCTAGGAATTTCTTGAAGAAGCGTGACAGTGCGCTTTGCGAAACACCTCCGGCCACCGCAATTACCCCCTGGAAACTCCCTGAGGCCAGTAGGTGCAGGCTGCATAGGACCTGAACGTGCGCAGGGATTGCATTTGTCCGGTGTGTCTGGTGCTGCAGTAATGGTTCCAGGTCTGCAATCAGGCGCATGATCATAGCGCGATTGAGGCGATACTTCTGGTACACCTCGTCCTCATTCTGCCCAAGCAAGGTTATGCGCAGTCTGAAAACTCGCTCCTGGACCCTTCTCCTGCGCTGTCCTGCTGCATTGATCCGCATCCTCCTTGCAAGCACGTAGAGGGCAGCCATTTTGTGGGAGCCAACAGGGTCTCCTGGGCCACATTTAAGGGTTTAGTGATTGCCTCAATCATTTGCACATGTAGAAGATTTTTTTGCATTATCTTTTTTTTTTTTTTGTAACTTTACCTCCAGGTTTTGATTCCCCTTATTTAGCTCTTGCAAAATAGCGATTTTTGGGATTTTCGTTATTAGCGAGTTTTGTTGCATTGGGGTGCGATTCGTTATTTGCTATTGGCACTTTCCGGGAGCTAATAGTGATTTCGGTAACTGATAATTCGGTATTTAGCGATTCGGTAACTTAGCATTTTTGGTATTACCGATTCGGTATGTTAGCGGATATTTATTTAGCGATTCGTTATTTGCTCACGTTTTGGGTTGATGCATTGGGATTGGGTATTTGGGACTCGCTACCGGGAGCTAATAAAGAATCGGTATTTTACCGACTGGATTTTGGGTTGATGCATGAGGCTGGTAGGGTTTTAACGATCGTCACACTTGTGGTTCAGGGCTATAGTTTCTTAGTCAGTTATTATATAAAATGTGTTTGTACAGTAATGGAATAGTATAAATTTGAAAGTTATTAATATACATTTATTTGTGATTCTTTTTTACAGATACAGAACAGGAGTGTTTCTCATCTGTTTGCACTCTTCTCATGCAAGATTGTTTGGATGAAGGGTCCTTAGGTGTTTCATCATACTTGCTGTGCCACACGAGTATTTTTTGTTAGGATCCCCTCATAACAGAACTCTTTGACAAATCTTGCGAATGAAGAAGGTGGCACAGGTCTTTGTTTGCCCCTTGGACAAAGTTTAAAATTTCTTCACCACTGAAGAAAAACATTGTGGGCGTGGTGCCTTCTGCAAAAAAATGTAGTCAGATTCTGTAAATATTTTAAAGTGGCAACATTTACAGTTTTTGTAAGTTAAACTTATAAAATTTTGTTAGCTGTATGCATTTTATATATCTGTGATTTGTTTCTTGTGGTATTTTGTTGAGAATACCATGTTGTTGTTTTTTTAACAATCTTTCTGATTTTCCAGGTCTGTCGTCGACATCCGTGGTTCCCACAGGAGTGTTCCGCCTTGTTGTTTTGTATTATTGTTGTTACATTTTGTTTATTAGTTTATTGTTTATATTTATGTTAACCCCTTCAGTGCCCATGACGAGATAGTCTCGTCATGGAGCGCGGTTGCGCTGTGCCCATGACGAGACTATCTCGTCATGAACCCCGCCCGCTAATTCAACGCCCGGCACAGGGCGGGGAAAGGGCGGGGCACTGAAGAGGTTAATAAAAAAAAAAAATTGAAAATAGTTTATCGTTTATATATTTATTGTTATAAAAAATAAAGTTTGAAAAAAAAAAGAATAATGTTTTTGGTTGTTCTCTTAACTGCTGTGTGACTCTTTCTTGTTCTTATTACTGTTATTTGATGGAGTTCACCATGGTGTTAAATTTTGGGGCACTTATCGCTGGAATACTGGTGATATCTGCAGTTTGCACCAACTTCTGAATAGTGTGTTAGATTTATCTCAACTTTACTTCCGTTAAAGTGCTGATAATGAAATGGAGAGTAGCCGTTCCCGTGCAAAAAGACACGATTTATTCTAAATACTAAAATCCTGTATTGTATTGCACTGAGGTATTGGCTGCACTTACAGTGTACACACAAAATCTATTAAGAAATCTCATTGTATTTATATTGATTGGGAATAGTGCGTCAGGTGCTGGATCTTGACGAGATACACTGCTCAGTTCGTATATTGTTGTTCACACGTAAAAAAATCACATCACAACTTTCACACCAATTGCAATGCGAAACAAATTCCGGCGATAAGCCACGTTAGCACCAGGGATTTTACACCTGCTTTATGCTGGTGTTAAGCAGGACAACTACCTGCACCATGAAAGGGAACACAGCCAAGAGCCACACCAGAACACCCACAGGTGCCATAGAGTCAATGAGCATGATGCAGGGATACCCATGAGGGCCAGAAGACTCATCTCAACAACTCCAGGACCGCCAATGCCCCCCAAACCCACATCTTAGTAAGTGTGTCCCTGTGGTCATTGTCTTAGCATGATAGGCACGAGCCCTGCAACATCACAGTGTGCTGTCACCACAGCGTTGGCAGTGAGTCTGGATGTGTAGCTACGTACGCATCCTCCTGCATGCACAACTGGCGTGTGATGGTCTGTCGTTCACAGGTCAGTGCAGGGGTGTGCTTATCCGGCAAGGGGAAGGGGGTGTCTCGGACATGTCAGTGTACAGGAAGTGCGGTAAGTGTGTCTCTGTATTCTGGTGTGGACTGTTGCAAGAGTCGCAGCAGTCGATGTTGTAAAGTGGCATGCACCACCTCCAAACGGCACTGTGATAATGTAGTTTGAATGTAGCAGGACATGCGCAAATAGGCATTACAATGACGTGCCGTACGAGTGCACGAGATACAACAGCTCACCGTACAAAAGTGTGGGGGCTCGTGGGAGGGAGGAGCAGCTGTTTGGCAGCATAACACACAGTGAACTCGACCATGTGCCACATGCTGGGCATGTCATCCATGATGACCACGGTCGCAGACATCCCACAACACCAACGACTGGCCTTTGAACACATCCTGTATGAATACAGCGTGGTTTTCACTTCTATGCTCGTTAAGTGGTGTGATGTTGGCGGGTTGTGTGACTTGTGCTCCTTGTTGGTGTGTTTCATTTTGGGCATTGTTAGTCTATATGTGTGTTGTACTTAATTGTGCATGTGTGCCATTCTGCCCATCTCCCCCCCTCCCCCCACTCCCTGCTTCTTCCTCTTCCTAGTGCTGTTGTGTCTATACTTTTGTTGCTGCACACATGAATACATGTAAAGAATAAATTAGAATAGTTCCTTGATTCTTTTAGGTTTCAAAACTTCTCTATTGGTTTCTTTTTAATTTTCCATATGAACCGTTTTTTTTAATATTCAACAACACATAGAAGTCAGAAGTGCAACGTATTCTATCAACACACTTTCTAGAACATTCTACAATACGTGCAGGTTAAAAGTTCATCAATTTTTTAAAACTTTACGATATTTTTTTGTAACATTTTCTTGAACATTTAACGACACGTGCAGGTTAAAAGTTGACGATTGTTTTAAGTTCGAACAGTGTCTTCCAAATGCAAGTAGCAGGTGTGGTTGAGCTGAGCACATTTTATCCTATGATATGTACTCCACGTTGAAACTGCTTTTTCTTAACCAATGACAAAGATGCTTTTCCACAAAACTAATGTGCACCCTACTTTTAAAAAAGAATGCTTTTCATGATATCTTCAGAGATAAGTTATAGATAGGAATTAGCATTTAAAAAACCTTTGAAATTCACTGAAAAAACCATAGGTTTCATGCACATTATAGTTAGGAATTGGCATTTAAAAAACCTTTGAAATTCACTGAAAAAACCAAAGGTTTCAGGGGCGTTATAGTTAGGAATTGGCATTTAAAAAACCTTAGAAATTCACTGAAAAAACCATAGGTTTCAGGGGTGTTCTAGTTAGCTGGACATTTCCCTCGTACAAAACCCTAGAAATTCCCCTGTTATAGTTAGTTCAGCTAACTATAACTCGCGCCCCCGCAATGCACTGCTGATGACGTCACATATTGTATCACTCATGACATGGTCAGTGACATCACTGATGACATCTCAAATGACATCACTGATGACATCATCCATTGAGTATGTGTTTCTAAACAGTTTTATCATGTTTAATATATATAGGGAAAGGCCTGTTGAAAAATAAATGGGTGTACAAGAGTGTGAATGGATGATTTTCTAGGTGCGTAACTGAGTCTATAAGTGAGTCATTAAATGTATCTTACTGCAGACTAGTGACTAAACTGTGTGAATGTCTGTATGTGTCTGTGTGTTGGTGTATAAGTGGCTGCATGGTTTTGTGAATAGCTATATGAGTGTCTATATGGGTTATTGATTGATTGTCTGAGTATCTATATGGGTGCCTGAGTGTTTGTGTGGGTAGGGTGTGTGTGACTCTGTGACTAGATGTGTGAATGGGTGATTCAGTGGGTGCATGTTTTTAAGAGTGCATCTGTGATGGACTGTATGGTTGGGTGAGTGTATGTATGGGTGTGTTAGTGATTGAATGTATATCTCAGTTGTACATGTGTCAGTAACTACATATGTGAAACACAGTGTATATGTGTGTAAGAGTATATAACTATCTATATGTGAGAGTGTGTGATTTTGGGAGTGGCTGTATGCGCCATAGTGCAAGGATATCTGTGTCATGTGCTGTTTGTTTTTCTGCAGGAAGACACAGAATTTGTTAGTATTTTTATGAGTAAGTGAACTTGAGTTTTTTTAACTGTATAGGTGAGTAAATTTTACTGTGATTAATTATGTGCATGACTGACTAGATGTGTCAGTACCTCAATGGATGATTGGCGGTGTGTGAGTGTCTATATAGGTGTATAAATGCACAGAGTGACTGTAAGTATGAGTGACTGTACAGGTGAGTGAGTGGAGATGTATGTAGACCTAAAAGTCAATGAGTGGGTGAGTAGTTATTGGTATTGGAGTATCTATGGTTGTCAAAATGGCCGTCTGAAATTTTGAGTCGGTGTATCAAAGGTTATATTAGGGTGTGAGAAGATGCACTAATTTATCACATGGATGACGTCATCAGTGATGTCATCAGTGATGTCATTTGAGATGTCATTAGTGATGTCATCAGTGATGTCACTGACCATGTCATGAGTGATGTAATATGGGACGTCATCAGCAGTGCATTGCGGGGGCGCGAGTTATAGTTAGCTGAACTAACTATAACAGGGGAATTTCTAGGGTTTTGTACGAGGGAAATGTCCAGCTAACTATAACACCCCTGAAACCTATGGTTTTTTCAGTGAATATATATATATACACATATATATATATATATTTTATACTCTAAGTGTATATAAATATATGTATAAATATATATATTTTTTTTGTCTTTTACCTTTTCTCTTTATATATATAAATGTTTCCCTTTCTTTCCTCTGTCAAACTTTTTACGTGAGAATAAGTATATGTATTTCTTGTTGAGATTTGAAGGGGATTCAAGATTATCTGTCGGACGTTTAGCTTCTTAGCATTTTAAATTCACACAACTGCCAAATCAGGGCCGCCCTTCTTTCCTTATTGACTCGACCAGACTATCTGCCTCCTCAGTGGTTCGAATATTGTGCATTTGATTGTTCTACATAACCCGTAACATGGCTGCGAATTTTCATTGCACCTTGGCGCCCAAACTGTTAAGTACCCCCATTCTTTTACCCAGTTCCCACTGTTTCTGATCTGTTTCGTGGGATAAATCTGATCTGATGGTAAACGGAAGGCTCCGAGATACATAGGGTCCGTTTCTTAAAGCAGCCAACAAAATGCCTTCCTAACCGCATATGATAAAAAATGTATCAGGATTTTTCTTGGTTTCTGACGTTGAGGGTTTCTCCTAAATGGATCCCTATGGACCCTCTGTATCTCCCTTTCCAAGTCAATATCTGACCTATCTTTAAGGGCTGTCTCCAGTAAAAGGTTGATCACAAAAGCCTTAAGGTTGGAACCCTCTTCTGCCTCCGGAATATTTAGAATCCTCAAGTTATTTCTCCTGGAATGATTTTCTAAACTTTCTATGTCATCTCTGAGAGTGTCATTTTCTTTAATCAAGGCCTCAACTCCTTTAGTGTTGTTTGAAATATCCTTCCGTATGGTGCTTACTTCCTCCTCCAGTTTCCCTGTTCGGATAGCGGCGGCGTCCAACTTTTGAGCAAGGGCTGTACATGAGGTTTGTATGTCGGCTTGATTTGCCTCTGATACCTCAAACCAACCTCTGATCTCTCTTTTGAGATCCATGAGGATGGAGGCCAGCGAGGGCTCAGAACTTTCTGGTGCAGAACTAGGGTGTTGTGCCAGTGGAGGGACCACCGATTCTAATGAGCTTGAGGGGGTTAGCTGAACTTCAACTGGGGCGCTGATGTCTCCGCCACCATTTGCCTGACCCCCCCAACAGTGGAGTTCCACTATCCTGGAAAATGCTAAACCTATTCTGAGTTGTTACTTGGTACTCCACTCCTGCTCCTCCTTCTTTTTGTATGTATGCTTGTATGGCTTTTTGTGTTTCTTGGCCCTGAAGCTTCTCCTTTTCCAGGTTGGACCTAGGCTTAACAACTTTTACGGGCTGCGGACGATTCCCCTCTTGTTCGGATAGTTGGTCCTGCTCCCCGCAGCCCAGACTCGCACTGGGACCCCCTCCATTATCTCCAGTTGCCATTACTTGTGTTAATACCTTGTAATACGCTTTTAATGAGGGGGTGAATTTAGTTTGTAGGGGGGAGATTTTTTTCCCCCTATCCCGAGGACTCTTCCCCGGCTGCCATTTAGCTTTCGCTACTTTAGTGACTTTGATGACTTTAGAGGGTCTCTACCAGCCAGTGAGCCCCCAGCTGAAAATAAAGAGGAGTTGTCACTTACCCCCTAAAAAAGCTGGAGGAGGAGATTAGGTTATTAGAAGGAAGACTACAGCAGGGTACAGAGTATAGTGAGGAGATGGGAAAAAAGCTCGAAGATACTAGACTGAACTATAGAATGAGACTAGAAACAAAGAACAGAGAAAAGTGGGAAGCAAGTCGTTTGCAACATTTCGAGTGTGGCGAAAAAGCTGGAGCATTATTAGCGTGGAAGGCGAGGGCAGATAGAGAGAGAAACAGTATTGGTGAGTTGATTATCAACCCCGAGGGAGATGTCACCAACAACGAGGAGGAAATTAAGGAATATATAGTAAAACTCTTTTCAGAATTGTACACAGAGCCAGGAAGGCCAGACAGAGAGGCCTCAAAAAATTGGTTAAATAACATAGGCCTCCCGATTTTAACTACAGAAGGGAGGAACAGGGTTAATGCTCCAATAACGGTAACAGAATTAAGAGTATAACTTAAACACATGAAAAATGGTAAGGTGGCCGGGTCGAACTCAATTCCGGTTGAGTTATACAAATTGATAACGGACGAAGTTGTAGTGGAAATGGCGACCCTCTTTAATACTATATATGAGGAGGGAGACCGGATTCCGTGGACATGGAACGAGGCTATAATAATGTTAATCTTAAAACCAGTTAAGAATCAGAGAAACACTGATTCATATCGACCAATTTCGATTTTAAATGCCGATTTAAAAATATATACAGGTATATTGGCGGGGAGACTAGCTAAGGAGGCACCCCAGCTCATTCATATCGACCAGAAAGGGTTTGTTCCTAAGAGGCAAATACAAGAACTCACGCTCTCATTAATTGGGACTATCGACCTAGCAGTGGCGAGATCGATCCTCTTGGCGGTGATTACCATCGACGCCGCCAAGGCTTTCGATCAGCTGGACATTCGGTCAGCTGGACATTCCTATGGGCGGTCTTAGATATAATGGGTTTTGGTAACAACTTTATTCGGGCAGTGCAAAAGTTATATGAGCAGCCCACGGCCAAAATATTGCTTAACGGCGTATTGACAGGGAGTTTCAAAATCATGAGGGGGACGAGGCAGGGCTGTCCCCTGTCCCCCCTTCTTTTTGACATATACATGGAATCACTTGCGCATACGTTAAGAACAGATAATCAGATCATCCCTATCCATCAACTGCCAACGCATAGGAAAAATTGCATTATATGCAGATGACCTGGTAGTTTTTACCTCCCACCCAACACAAACAATGAGTAAGATAGAACAACTAACTACAGAATTTGGTGCTCTCTCGGGTTATATGGTAATATATCGAAAACAGAGGCAATGACCTGGAATTTGGCAGGTTGGGGGGCCAAGCTTGCTCATAGATTAGATACCTGAGGATAACAATTGTAGAAAAAAATCGAGGAGATCCCCTCCCACAATTTGAAAATAGTTATGAAGGAGGTAGACAGGAAGCTAGCCAAATGGAAGAACTTACCCCTGTCAATATATGGAAGGGTTAACCTCATAAAAATGTCTGTTCTCCCCAAACTAACCTACCTGTTTAATTGCATACCACTTAGATTCCCCAAAGATGAAATTGAAAAAATACAAGGGAAGATATATAGTTTCATTTGGGCATCTCGGAGGATACGGCTCTCCTGGAAAAAACTTAGAAGCCATCTTAAGAAGGGGGGGGGTTGGCATTACCGGACCTTAGATTATACTGTATGGCTTTTCAATATAAGAATTTTCGTATGTTAGTGGGGGACCCTGTCAACACCACATGAGGTCAAATACTAGGGGAAATGATTAAAGAAGTGGGAGGAGCCTTTTTATAAAGATTTGGAGCCCAAAAATATTTCAAAAAAGTAAGGTTAAAGGTGTTGCAAGCAGCCGTAAGTCTCTGGATAGCAGTGAGACGGTCCTTAAAGATTGGTTACTTCTCAGACTTTACCCCCAATTTGGGAGACCCCGGGAACACCAGAATGTTTGAAGGATGCCCTGAGCCTGCCTCTAAAGCAGGTGGGGGTAACAAAATGGGGAGACCTAATAATAACTGGCGGACTGGTTCCATGGGAAGTTCTGAACTTTAAGACAGGTAGCAGCCTATCTAGGTTTACGTATCTGCAGCTTACCTCATGGGCTCTTTCAGCAAAGGAGGAAGTAAGAGGGAACTGAGAATTTGAGGCCTTGCTTCAGGATCAAGGCCAGAAAGTGAAAGAAGTTGCAATTTGGTACAGATATCTGTTGGAAGCAGAGGAAGAGAAAACAAAGTCTTTATCGGAGGTCTGGACAGACATATTGCAGGAGGGGAGCGTACAATCACTGTGGATAGATTCCATAAAACTACTTTATGATATTGTAACACCTGCAAATCTTAAACATCATCACTTTTTTGTAATCAATAGGTTATACTGGACACCACAAAGACTATCCAAATTTGTGTTACAACCAGACCCAAGATATAAAAAATGCAATTATCCAAAGGCCAATGATGTCCATATTTTTTTCACATGTCCAGAGTTAAAAGAATTTTGGAGGTCTGTGGAAAACATCATCAGGGATATCTTAGGAGAAAACATAACTTTAACCGAAACATTGGTACTCCTAGGGGTGGATTATATATCTAAACAGGATTTCAACAACGGGGTCTATTATTTTACTTGATACTCCTGGCCAGGCGTGAGATCTGTAAACTTTGGCTGGATCCCCTACCTCCAAATTCAGTTACCTGGTTAAATTTGGTGAAATGGACATGTAGTATAGATACTAAAAGGGACATACGAAGGTCTGCAGGAGTTTGGGAGGATTTTTTAAAAGGGTCTGGTTGATAAGTATGCAGAGAGGCCATAGTTGCGGAAAAAATTCTAGTCCAATCATTACATCAAGCTATGATAGAGGCGGTGTGAAGGCTCTGAGCCCTACCCCCTATTGTCGGTCGTAAGGTGCCATGGAAGGTGCTGGCCGGGCACTATTTGAACCATAGACGGACCCGAGGGTGCTTACAACTGGTTCAAAATATAGTAACCATGGTGTAATGAGGAGAAAAAAAATAGCATTGATCTTTAACATTATCCCAAGTTCACCCTTCCTCCCACCACCCACACCAGGCAATATGAGGCCCGGTATATCCCTGAAGAAACTACACAACATAATAAAAAGGAGAGAACATTAATCATTACTGTATGTACCACTGGGGAGTGGCAACACCATGGCGGTGGCTTGGGGAAATTTACGGAATCAAAATTAATGTGGTTTTATATGGGGCTGCAGACAACACTGAGAGAGTGGGGGATCGCAGCATTGTGCTATGCAAAGTAGATCTAACACAGCAAAAACAGGTCGCGGCAGATGACCCACCAATGCAGTATGGGGAGAGCCTATCTCAGCCAGAAGGGAAAAGCTCCACACTGGCATTGGACTGGGTGTCCGGAGGACACCTTTCGGGGGAGGAGCGACTCAGTGGTGTGCGATGCTTGGTGTACTGCTTGCAAAAGTCTTAGACAGCTTCCGGTGTATTGAAAAAGTGGGCTTCCCATTCATGTCCACCCTGAGCCTCACAGGATACAGCATCCCTACTGGAGACCCAGCTTCCAGAGGGAGGTTTTGACGTCAGTGAACTTGCAGCTGGCGTTTTGCCCCACCTGGGTATAGTCGGGAAACAAGGAGATCTCTGCACCCTGCCAGCTCATGGGCCATTTTTACTTGCAAGCCTGAGGGCTATATCGCTATCACGAACGTTAAGCAGCCTGACGATAATGGGTTTAGGCGGAAGGCCCAGGTTGTGGTGCGGTCCTTGGGAGCAATGCGCTGTTCCACCACAAAGGTGTTTGTGAAGTGTTGTCGACCCAGGATATTAGACAATAGTCGCTCAACAAAGAGATCCATGCACCCGGTGTCGGCGGCCTTGGCTACCCCCAGGATGTGTAGGTTATTGCAGCGCCCCCTAGCCTCCAGATCCTTGTTCTTGATCGCCACAGCTTTCAACAGTTTCTACATTTTCTGCAGGTGCTTACTGGTTTGGGTCGCTCTGTCCTCCAGACCAGAGACCCTCTCCTCTGTGTCAAGGCGTCTGCAAGGTGTCAAGGCGTCTGGCCAGGGCGTCGAATCTGCAATCAACTGCGTGAAAGCTTGCCCTCAGTTCCACCGGGATGGCGTCTGTCCAAGACAGTTGTTCGGGGTCTGAGCCCCCATTGCGTCCTGGTCCATCACAGGTGTGGGGTCCTGGACGTCAGAGGGTCAGAGTTTGTCAATTGTGAATTTTTGCTGTTTAGGATCGTCGCCAGCCATAACTGAGGTGAAAGGGGGTATTGTTGTAGAGTTGCAAGGTGCCTGGAGTGGGCGCGCCTGCTCCAGAAGATTAGGTTGTGGAGCTGCCAGCGGTATCCCTCTGGCAGCCCACAGGCCAGGGTGATTAGAGTGGGCAAGTCGACCAGTGGCAACGCGGCATGACCAGCATGGGTCCCGCGAAGTCAGGTAGGCAGTAGACAGCTGGTGGCAGTAAGTTCTCGCTGATGTCCCCAAAAGGCTATGTACGGTACCCCGCCAGGGAGAATCCGCCAGGTGATAGGCATAACGCCAGAGGTTACAGACCAGCTATCAGGAGTTGCAGGCTTGCAATGTGGGATTTTGTGTGAAAGGAGCCTCATATGAATTAGGATCCCACGCGCCCATTTATAAGAAATAGGTAAGGATGGTTGTGACACGGCGCGGAGGCGATATTTTAGAATATGGTAATTTGAGCCTCAGATACAAATTTGGTATGTTTATTTTTGCAGCGTAATAATTCCGCAACTAGCTGGGTGAGAGCATCTGTATTTTGAGTGACGCCCCTTCGATTGTTGAGAGAATGAAGTAACGAAGGTAAGCGTCACGGTATATGAAATCTGATTAATGCACTAGGTTTACTTTTCTACTCTTCTGGTTATTTATACGGAGAGTTGCCCTTTATATTTTGTAGTGGGCGTCCAGGTGATTTTGATACCGTCGGAGGACAGAGCCCTGTTTGCAGGGCATTTGGATTGGATACGAGAAGTGAGTGTTTATGAGGACTTTATTTGGCTCATATAGTAGATCTTATTGACACTAGACACCAAGATAATGATGCATGGATTTGTTCAACACTATGGTACCACACGATAGTCTGCACAGTGGCACGATCCTTTGTTAATATTTGTAAAGAATGTATTCAGTCACTGGGCCCTTGGTGGGTGTGAGTCTTTTGACTTAGATTTTCCTTCACGAGTGGTACGGTGGTCTGCGGTAGGGCACATAGAGTGATTGGACAGGAGTATTTTGATATTTGGGTATGTCTTGTGGTATTTATGTTAAGACTACATGTTATTTTGTGTTCATGTAGGTTTCCTTACCCTTGTCCTGAGGAGGCCAAGAAGGAGTACGAGGCCGAAACGTGCATGCGTCGACAGTCTATTATAAGAGGAGTCTGAACATAATTGAGATTATTTTCTTATTAGTGAATGCACACTTATGATTTGTTATTTGGAGAGGGATCATTACCTCATGTGCTGAATTGACTACCTCATGAATGGATCTCCTTTATTTAAGAGGCGACCACTGTTTTCTATTTTTGTAGGAGGTGTAGGAATGTAAGAATATATTTTTGTGATGTGTATCTATTTGTATTGATGTTTAGTTGTTTGAAAGAAGAAAAAAGATTGTTAAAATATTGATGACTATGAATCAGTATAACTAATAACGAAAAAAAATGAAGATAACTAAAATATTTTTTATAAAAGATGTGCTTGTGGTATGTGACTCTGTTTAATTAATATATAAGAATTGACAACAGGACTGTGTACTGTTCATAAGGAAATATAGAGTTCCTTAGATGCTAAGAGATAGATATTGTATCCTCCTTGCCAACTTGCTTCTATGTTGTTGAATGTGGGACACAACAGCACAAAACGCACCTCGCTCTACAGAGATGAACCAGGCCCCAACCCCCGCTAAATACTGCATACAAATTGAAGGCCACTTTCTTAGGGCCAACAGAGTTGCTGTTTATAATCTGAAAATAGTTTTGTTTTCTGTGTAAAGCATAGTCAGGGCCACTGGAATTATGAGATTTTGCGGCCGCTGAATTTTTCGCAAAATTATAGATTTGCCACATAATGCATCCATCATTTGCTGCATAATCTGCAGATTTTAACAAAAAAAATGTTTCTTGCTCAATCTGTTTAAAAGTTACTAAAAACGCAGTGACAGGAGCAACGGCGTAGTGGAAGGCCCTTTCGATAGGTTGACTGGTCACCTTTCTGTTGTTTATTGATATATATTTGAGTGTTAAACAGGTACTAATGAGGTGCAACCAATACTTAGACGCTGTTAGCAAGTGTAAAAATGGCAAAATAATCAAGTAATACTATCATAAAATGTGCCGCATTACGCTGCATAGTTTGGCTTTTGTTACCGCATACTTTATGCAACCCTGCCACAGAATTTGGTCCTCCCCTGCCACATCATTCCAGTGGCCCTGGGATTGGTACAGCATATTCATTATGTTTAGAGCAAGTGTCAATTTACCATGTGATGTATTTTCTATTTATCTACTGGGTTGTGAGGTGTTACTTTCTTTGCCACGCCACAGCAATTGGACAGTTTCTTAGCCTAAAAATGTATAAAAATCCATCATTTGGTAGACAAGCCAAGATTTTCCTTTGCTTTTCTTGGTGTCTGCCTTAACATCACAGCCTTTATTATTGTGCACTGTGAGTTATTTAGAAGTCTTTTATTATCCCCCAAGCCCCCACTAGAAAGCAGACTCCGTGTTAGTCTACTTATCACTCTGTACAGGTAAACATTTTCAGGTTTCCAATTGAGCAGTCCTTATGACATGTTGCTTATTATTAGCTTTGTGCTAGACTGTATTTGATACTGGCTATTGACTAGTTTAGGTTTAAAGCATAATTTCTGCAGGCAATTATGTTTTGTATTGTGAGTACTTTGAATAGATTAACCAAACCATATAAGTTTTTCTTCAATATTGATTTACAATTTTTAATAAACACTTAATGGTTTACCTCTTGAAATCTTGTCATGTGTGTAGATTATCCAGTGTGGATTTTATTGTATTGATTTCCAAATTTGGGTTCCTCTGGACTTAATGTAATTTGTGTTTAGGGCTCCCATCTTTCAAAACTTACACATAGCCCTGATCCATCAATAGTTCCTTTTGATGTAAAACGCGCTGATAAAAGGAAACGGTACATTGTGATGTGGAAGCGGCTTCTTCATTGGAAAAACTGTTGTTAAAGCCAATAGGGAGTGGCTTACTGATTGTGCAGGCACTGTACAGCCTCAGTTTAATTTCTTGTGGTTTCTCTGTAATCACTTACTTTTTGATAGGTAGTATTTAGCTGTTTAGAATAAAATAGGTAATACCTTCAAAGATGAAGCACTAGCTAGATATTTATTATTATCGCAGTTTGCTGCAACTCTGAGTCTTTCGCTCATACCGGCTCGATAGAGAAGCCTTTTGACCACTCTGCCAGCAACCTTGAGAGTCAAGCACTGAAATGGATTCTTAGCCACTAGGTTGCACAGAGGACACTGTTAAGGAGCTAAACGTGTGACAAGGGTGAACTGTGGCATAACATGCGGAGTCAAAATGAGTGTGATGTCTACTACTCCAGCATTTTGGAGAATCAAAATCCCTATCCCTGCCCCCAAAATATCCCTCCTTTTTTAGGTCTTGCCTATTACACAGTGCAGTTTGTTGTGCGATGTATTGTCAGCTCAGAGTCCCTCCCATTGCTTACCCTTGGTTGGCTTTATTGTTACTCTCATTTGCTTGCTTCTTATTCGTTGCCTTGTGTAGGCTTTACTTCCTCTATTTGTCCTTTCCCTGGAGCATGGAAACATTACTTGTATCCTTCCACTGCTTTCTTTTCAAGTACTGTGTCTTTTCTTTTGTATTAAGTCCTCCATGGGAGTGCATGTGTTGCCGCCAGCTCTCTCCTTTGAGTAATTCTCTTCCTCCCCCACACTCCATGTTGGACTCTGTTGCCTGTGTGCTTCTACCTCACTTCCACCTTGATGTGTTCACCCGCTTTTGCTTCCCCCATTCCTTAATCGCCCATGTGCTTCTCACCCAGCTACACCTTG
The DNA here is from genome assembly GCF_964204655.1 of Triturus cristatus. Lineage (NCBI taxonomy): Eukaryota > Metazoa > Chordata > Amphibia > Caudata > Salamandridae > Triturus > Triturus cristatus. Next base: position 326,571,196 of record NC_140580.1, read on the forward strand.
CTCTCTCTCACCAGTGGTGGCTGCCACAAACAAAGGGTGATGGGGGGGGTTGCAGGGAACACTGGATGGAGAGCGTAGGGGGTGTAAGAATATATAAAAATAAAAGAAATTACCTGAAGCCGCCGACCACATCCCGCATCGTGTTGCGCTTCCTATTTTCTTCCTGGTCCTGGCAGGCCCTGGGACAGACACCCATCCAATACCTCTGCTGTTCTTCTGCTAGGAGAGCAGCGCATGGATTGGCCTGAGCAGGCGGAAAAGCCGCTCCGCTCAGGCCAAGGAGTCTGTGGGGATTTCTCCAGCCTGGCTGTTCAATGCAGCCTGGCTGAAGAAACCTAAGTGCGCATGTGTGTTTTGGTCAGCCTGAGACGGTCGGCCAAAGACATATGCACACTTAGAGAGTAAACATAGCACTCCTTCTCCCGTGACCCGCCCCGCCCTGCATAAACTGGTTAAGAGCTGGTAAATGAAAAATAAAACGATGCTAGAACATCATTTTCTTTTTCTTTTCCTGGCTCTGAGCCAGGCAGTTGGGTGACGCACCCCCGCCATTGTGGAGGAGCCGCCACTTTCTCGTACCCATTAGCTCCCCCACCCACGCCCTCAATGTTGTTTCCCCCCACCTGCACCGTCCATGTTCCTTCTACTACTCCGTGCTGCTTCCGCCCCATTGCCGCCACCATCCCATGTTGCTTTCCCCACCCACTTCACAATAAAAAACGCTTTTGTACATTTTTTCGTATCGGCAAATAAAAAGAAGAAAGTGACCACCTAATTTTGTAGACACACGTATGTTTGCGACTGGCTGCGTATATATATTTTTGTCTTATTTATCCATGCTGTGTGTCATCTGGGCTGCTGTACACAGTGCTTTAAATGGGCCGGTACTGTCCAGTACAGAGTACCGGCACTTTTTTATTTTGAGAGGGAGAGTACCGGCACTTCTCACGAGATAAGTAATGCTTTTAATTGGAGTTTACCTGCACTTATATTTTTCCATTTCAAGCACTGGCCATACAGCATGGCTAAAAACCATTGACAAAGCCAAGAGGACCCAAAAGCTAAACCTTTGATCTCTTCTTCATCTGCACCCTTGGACTTTCCTAGCCCCATCTACTTCCATTTCCTAGTAAGTTCCTCCTTTCCCCCTCAGCCCCTTCCCAGCCTCTGCCTAGATTACCCCTTCCTTACCATTCTCACCCCTTATATTTCTAGCCTCCACAAGACCCCTTCTTATTTCTCCCTATCCTAGCCCTTTCCTTTACTCCACCCCCCCCCCCACCCCTACTCCGCCCGCCTCGCGCTATTTTTATGCCCCCTCCCCCACACCCTCCTTGTTTATTTCTCCCCTGGACAATGATGGCGTTTTATGAAGTTCTAACCGGTTTTTGTCAAGGAGAGCCTTCTCGCTGCTATGCAGCTCAGCGTGACGGATTAAACATCGACTAGTTAAATAAAAATTAATATCAACTGCCTCCTAACTTCTAATGTCATGTTGTTTATAACTAATGAACTGATTAGAGGATAAACACATCAGCGAGACATTTCTGCATGCCTGCCTCTGCTGGGGAGAGGCACGCCAGCAGAGTCCCCGGCTCTCACCTAGGCTGCCAGAGAGCTGCTATTCCAGCCTCTCTCTTCTCATTAGAGCTCCTGCGACGAGCATTTTATTTTGTTAGCCATTTTTTTATTCGATGAGGTATTGGTTTTATAAAAGTAAAACTGCTGAAAACATTCTACATTTTCATATTTGATTGCTAATTTCAGTACCACGCTGTACTTTTGGATTGGAGGATTTTATAGCAGTAGAACTACTTAAATTTTTTTAACAAATGTTTTCAGCGGCTCCTTTGCATGCTTTATATTCTCATTTCTCTAGTCCTCATTTTTTGTAAAATAAACATGTGCCTCTTTATACTTTTTAAGACCAATTAGGCAGTACGAAAAAAAGACGCGATAATTTTCAAGAACCCCGCCGCGAACAAAATAAACATAACAGTAGGCGCCGCTGCCACTGGGATGTGACGTTGTCCCACGTCAGGCGTGAGTAGCACATTCAATCCTGTTGTTTTCTTTGTGTGGTGGGATTTGCAATCTAGAAGTTTGAAATAGAAAAAGCAAAATTATGAAAACATACCTCAAAGAATAAAACCACGACAGCGTGCACTATTCACACTTAACATGGGGCCAGAGATGGGATAGTTTGAAAGCTCTGGTGCAAGTACTGGGCGCGAGGTAGGGCCAGGGCCATCTTAGTACTGTCAAACCACACAGCTAAACCACTTTCTGTCCACTGGTCAACGGATGATGTCACTCAGACGCAGGCTTTTTTTTATTTTATTTTTATTTTATAAAATATTTTACTCCCAACCCAACTTACATTACATAAACTCATTTTTGTTTTGTTTGTTTTTCACAATACACGGTTCTATTTATCACCTATCATAACGCCACTTTATGTCTCCGTTCTATGAGTGTCACCAATGCATGCTCTGGAAGTGCATGGAGCTGAATAATGTTATAGTTATGAGTGACGTTTTTGTTCTCTTGTTTTATGTGCTCTCAATAACAAAGTGAGGAGAAAATCGACCACACCAGATTGCGAACACTCTTTGAAGTGAACGAGGTAGTGTCCGGTTAGTGTATATGTTTCTTCTTTTTTTTTACAAGAAATTAAAACACGCCCACTAAGCCAGATCCGTATACCTGTAAGTAGCACTTGGGCAGCAGCAGCAGCGACCCCTGGCGGTCAGAGCGCGAAATGCGAGCAATGCTTCCCGAAGCAACGTAGTGATTGCAGAAATTGAACTTTAGTGAGCAGTCCGTGTGACGGGGGTGCGGGGGCGGGCTTTGTTTAATGCTGGGCTTAATGAGAGGGCCGGGCGGACTTCAAAGGAGGGAGTAACTCTGAGGCGGAGTGGGGCCAAAACCGGCGGAGGGCGTCCTCCTTTTACGCGTGAGAAATGCTAGAAGCATTTTCCTAGCGTACCCTGAGCACAGGGGGTGGTGGGTTATGTGGCATGTTAATTATGCTACGTGATAAGTAGGTGTGAAGCAATATGTACTCTGCGAAGAGGGCTTTAAAGCGGCACGCCTTCACTGTGTTACTGGAATAGAAATGTTCTGAAGTTGTGTAAAGCGAGGTCATATATTGCTATCCTGACAAAAACTGCTCCTTTTATCAGTAGTAGTATTCACTGTGTTAGTTAAATTTTAATTATAGTTTCCTAATCGAGGCGTGTTAATATATGCAATTTAACCCAAGCGTTAAATATTGCATTTTTTGCTGTCAAGATAGAACTGCTAAAAGCAGCGATGGCTGCATATATAAGCGTATACGTGCCTATATGTTTGTGTTTATATCCTCGGTAATCAATCTATCTATCTATCTATCTATCTATCTATCTATCTATCTATCTATCTGTCTGTCTGTCTGTCTGTCTGTCTGTCTGTCTGTCTGTCTGTCTGTCTGTCTGTCTGTCTGACTGCCTGCCTGCCTGCCTGCCTGCCTGCCTGCCTGTCTACCTGCCTGCCTGTCTACCTGCCTGCCTGCCTGTCTGTCTGCCTGTCTCTCTATCTATCACTCTGTCTGTCTATCTATCTGGAAGAAGCTGGGCTCGGGCTCCTGGCCTCAGTTCCTCTCTTCTCTGAGCTTCTGGGTTACCCTTCCTGTTCAGATCTCATGTTTTGCCACCACCACGCAGCCCATGAGTATTAAATACCACAAAGCACCCCGCCCCCGCCCCCTCCATGTGCCTATCCAACCCATGCCGCCTTCCCAACTGTGTCCCTCGCATGGGACTCGAAGCCCCTCCTCTGGTAAACCTTCTTGCTGCCGTCACTCCTTTCAGCAGGCCTCAGCTCAGTACTCAGTAGAGCCGGTGCTGCGCCTCTCATCACGTTTTACCCAACCGTTTAGGTTCGGATGGAGAGCCGATGTCCGAGAGGGGTCACCTGAAGCGGGGCTGTTGTCTTGTATTTACGACCATACACTATCGAGTAGGCATATACCTAACAGGTGTTTCCGAAGGCTAGCTCGACTCGCCTGGCACTCAAAACTGCAGGTTGCCCTCAGCTCCGCGGCGGGTGCAACAACTCACGGAGCTATTTATTCACTCTAATACCATTCGTGGCGTTGATGATAGGTACATATGCAAAAACATGCAGAATAAGTTAAAAGGAATCTGAACATATCGGAAGAAATTCGAAGTGTGCTGGTTATGGCTTTGCCAAGACAGTTCCAGTGTTTCCCCACCTGCCCTGGCGTATTTCAGTAAATGTAGATGATGTCCCGGTTTTCCAAGTGTCTAGACTAAACAAAGAGGGAGACAAGTTGTCTCTTTGTCCTGTGTTATTTTTGTCGAAATAAAGACTTTAAAACCTGAAAACCTGATATCAATGTAGTCATTCAGTGCCCCCGCAGTCTATGAGAAAATTGTGGTCCTAGTCCTACTTCTATGTTTGTGGAATGTCCTGGTTTTTGTCTTTCAAATTCTGGTCCCTAAGGCCCGGCATAAAACGTCAGTATAACTTTAGGCCAAAGGTTCTACTTCTGGTCGTTTGCACAGTATGTATATGTTTGTTCACTGTAGGCCAACGCGGGTAAACGAGGCCACAGATTAAAAGGTCTTTGTGTAGGCCTATATTCAAGGCCGCTTCCGGATATGACGTACGGTCCCTGGCTCCTCGCGGGCGTGGCTGCCCACTGCCCCCGTCCTGGTAAACACTGACACGTTTCCACTTCTGTGGTCACGGTATCTGGAGGTTCATCTCACAATGCAACGAGTTTCCTCCCTTGAAGGCCGGATGGGTGTCAGACAGCCAGTGGCGTAACTCTAAATGACGGGGCCCCCTTGCACAATGGAATGAGGGGCCCCTGAATGTTAATGATATCGATTGGTCTTCTGCTGAATAGGGGGTCCCCTGAAGAGTTGGGCCCCCCACCCACGCCCCTGACATTGCGAGACCATCCAACAGTGAGTTTTCACCCTTGAATCCTCTCCAGTGAACCCCACACCAGGGAGCTCTGGGTTGTCGATAAGCCTCACAGAGAGCCAGCCCTGAGCCCCCCTGCGGAGCCCTCTCAGAGTGAGTTCTTCCAAGGGAGGCTATTCACTTCGAGTGCCCAACAAGGCCGCCTCCTGCAGTGGTCCCTTCCTCCGGACCACCCGCTGCGAGTCCCACTGGAGGAACCCCCCCACCCCCAGTGAACCTTTCCTGCCAGATCTACCACAGTGAACGCTTCTAAAATGAGACCTTCTCGGTCACCCCTCTCAAACTGAGCCCCTCCATGGGGTCCTCTGGTAGTGAGCCACATTGGCAAAACCACCCAAAGTCAGTCCCTCAAGTGAATCCTCTCAGAGTGAGCTTCTCCAGCTAGTCCATCCGCATTGAGTCCTTTTCAGCCAATCACTCCTGTTCCGTATTAAATATCTGTAAAGTAAGCCCATCCAAACCAGTGTACCCCTATCGATTCGCCCCAGTCTTTACACAGTGAGTCCTTCCAAAGTGATTCCCTCCATTGAGACCTCCCCAGTGATTCACCAATCGGTAAGGCCTCCCATTGTGAGAGATCCCACAGTTACTGCTCCCCAATTGAGCCCTTACAGTGAGCCTCGCTAGTGATTCACCCACACAGAGTCCCCCGAGTAGTCCACCCACAGTGAGTCCTTTTCAGTCAGCCCTCCCTCAGTGAATACTTTTAAAGTAAGTCCTTTGAAATCAGTCCACCCATATTGAATCCACCCAGAGTCATTACACAGTGAGTCCCTCCAGTGAGTCCCTCCAGGGAGATTTCCACGCGAGTCACCCATCATTCATTCCTCTGATTGTGAGCCTGTGACAGCCATTGCTCCCAATAAACCTCCCCACAGTGAGCCTCTAGTGATTTACCCACACACTGAGTCACTTGAATTGTCCACAGACGGTGAGTCCCTTCTGTCATTCCTCTCGCACGGAATGCCTGCAAAGGGAGTCCTTCGAAATCAGTACACCCCTATTGATTAATTACACAGTGAGTCCTTCCAAAGTGAATCCCTCCACTGAGATCTCCCACAGTGAGTCACCCACCAGTAATGCCTCCCATTGCGAGAGCTCCCACAGCAACTACTTCCCAATTGAACGCCTACAGCGAGCCTCTCTGGTTATTCACCCACACTGAGTCACTAGAGGAGTCCTTCCATAGTGAGTCCTTTTCAATCAGTCCTACCACAGTGAATACTTTAAACTGAGTCCTTTGAAATCAGTCCACCCATATTTAATCCCCCCGAGGCATTACACAGTGAGTCCCTCCAGTGAGATTTCCACGCGAGTCACCCATCATTCATTCCTCTGATTGTGAGCCTGTGACAGCCATTGCTCCCAATAAACCTCCCCACAGTGAGCCTCTAGTGATTTACCCACACACTGAGTCACTTGAATTGTCCACAGACGGTGAGTCCCTTCTGTCATTCCTCTCAAAAGGAATGCCTGCAAAGGGAGTCCTTCAAAATCAGTGCACCCCTATTGATTCCCCAGAGTCATTAATTACACAGTGAGTCCTTCCAAAGTGAATCCCTCCACTGAGATCGCCCACAGTGAGTCACCCACCAGTAATGCCTCCCATTGCGAGAGCTCCCACAGGAACTACTTCCCAATTGAACGCCTACAGCGAGCCTCTCTGGTTATTCACCCACACTGAGTCACTTGAGGAGTCCTTCCACAGTGAGTCCTTTTCAGTCAGTCCTACCACAGTGAATACTTTTAAACTGAGTCCTTTGAAATCAGTCCACCCATATTTAATCCCCCCGAGGCATTACACAGTGAGTCCCTCCAGTGAGTCCTTCCAAAGTGAATCCCTCCACTGAGACCTCCCACAGTGAGTCACCCACCAGAAATGCCTCCCATTGCGAGAGCTCCCACAGGAACTACTTCCCAATTGACCGCCTACAGCGAGCCTCTCTGGTTATTCACCCACACTGAGTCACTTGAGGAGTCCTTCCACAGTGAGTCCTTTTCAGTCAGTCCTCCCTCAGTGAATACTTTTAAACTGAGTCCTTTGAAATCAGTCCACCCATATTTAATCCCCCCTGAGGCATTACACAGTGAGTCCCTCCAGTGAGTCCTTCCAAAGTGAATCCCTCCCACAGTGAGTCACCCATCATCAGCTCCTCCCATTGTGAGCCTTCGACAGTTAATGCTCCCCAATGATCCCTCCCACTGCGAGCCTCTCTAGTGCTCTACCCATACTCCGTCACTTGAGTAGTCCACCCAGAGTGAGTCCCTTTCCGTCAGTCCTCTCACAGTGAATGCTTACAAAGCGAGTCCTTCCAGATCACTCCACCCATGGTGAGTTCCTCCGGTGAATCCCTATTTGTGTCCTCCCGCACAATCCTTCCTCCCCTAGCGAGTCTTCCCACAGTGGGCTTTCCCACAGCGAGCAATCTTCAAACAGACCTTCCAAGGCGAGTTGAATGAGCCCTGTCTGCGTAGGGTGGCCTCTCACAGTGAGTATCTCACAATCAGTCTTTGGAAGCCATTATCCATCAGTTAAACGTCCCACATTGAGTCCCAGTGACTACTTCCAAGGCGTGACTTCACTCATTTCTCCCTCAGTGTCCCAAGGGGGGTTCTTCAGTCATCCTCCCACTGTGAGTACTTCCAACCTGAGTCCTTCCCAGTCCTACTACAGTGAGCACTGAGCCTCCATTGGTCACTGACCTCAGTATGGCATAACGTGTCCCATCTAAGCCCTATACAGCCCTTGCTGTAAGCCCTATACAACCCTTGCTGTATGTGCTCCTTGTCCAACCCCCCTCCCTGGAGGGAGTAATCACACCACAAGACTGACGTCATCTCAGCAGCATCCTGTTCATTGGAGTAACACTGCTGCAGGACTACTTACCGCTCTCCCATGCGGTGCAGCCAACCTTTATTGACAGTGCCCTCTTAAATCAACAACCATAATGTCTGCGCGTGCAGATGTCTGAGTCCTAATGCACTCACACTTAAGTACGATCATGCACTCCATTCCCACATAATGGTTATAGGCTGCGGAACTGTATAAATGCATTTTAAGAGTGAAATATATTGTTCTTTGTGCACAGTAATGAAAAGTAAAGCCTAAAGCTGGTTCATTTACTCCATAATAAAGTGGGTAATAGTAACATCTGTTATTCACAGCACTTAGACGGAGTAGAACTCTAGTAAGGAGCTTTAAATACAAACATGTGGTGTATACAGACCCATAAGTATTCATATTATTTATGCTATGGCAGCGGAAATAAATATGGCTTAATAACACAAGTTATACAGAGAAACTGTAAATATAAACGCACATTCAGGCATTTATTGCTGGAGAGCAGAGGCCAATGTAATTGTTGTGAGCACAGAGCAACACAAGTGGCGTGATTAAACACTTTTAATTGCCTTACAGGTTGCATGTTTTATGACTTTTCACAAGTTCCTCGACCATCAAGGGGTCTTCAATTTGATTTTACCTTACTGCACACATTTAACCCCCCAGATCGTGGTTTTCCTGACTGACTTTTGTTTGACATATGAAAAATCCCATGGTTGTCACCATATATTCAGTGTAAAGCGATATATACATTCTTATTGAGGAAGCCAGGGAAGGAGCGCCATGAGCCAGATGGGAAAAAATGTAATAACAAAATGTAAGAATATATATATATATATATATATATATATATATATATATATATATATATATATATATATATATATACACTCCACACGTCGGCCGACACGTCATTGGTTTGCTGTTGTGTTTCAATATATATATATAGATACACACACACGAGATTGTACATTGTCCATTGACAAAAGCACCGTTAAGCCTTACTTTTCCCCTGCAAACTGTTACAACCTTGCAAGCCTGCAGGCCGCCAAAAACCCTGTCCCTGATCCTTTCCAGGTTTTTAAGGATCCGGAAAAGCCACTTTCTGCATTTGAGGTTTAAATAGGAAGATCAATAGAAAACAGTTGTAATGATCTAATTAATTATGGCAAAATTAAAAGCGAGTAGAAAATCAATCTCTGATGGTGTTGAAGATGGCATTAAATTGATAGTCCATCTGTTCACTTCCTAGACCGTATAAATATGCAACCCAAGGACAGAGCTAATGGGAGCATCCAGCCTGGGACGCCCCCCCCCCCCCTTCCTGCCCCCACCTCTCCCTCCCGCCCCCACGCGGCACTTACAGCGGGGCTCGGGCGGCGAACACACGAGCTCTGTTCACACAAACACAACATGCCTGACATGGCGTGGACTCCGACAGGCGCTCATGCCCTTACGCACACGCGCACTACACACTACACGCACACATGCAGGCACAAATGGGCTCACACGCGCATGCGTGGGCTACGCACACACATGCACTACACACGTAACACTCCATACACAACTATACAAAACGACACATATACACACACATAACTGAGCCTTGAAGATTTCCCTACCAGACTAATCAATGGTAAAGAATTATCTATCTATCTTTCTGTCTTTTTGTCCACACACACATATACATATATAGTCACATAGACACACACATGGGCATTCACAAGTCATGCTCATCACACAAAAAAAAGCAAACTATACCTACATGTATATATGCATCTGTTTGTATATATATATATATATATATATATATATATATATATATATATATATATATATATATATATATATATATATATAGTTACATAGACACACACACATAAGCATTCACTGGTCATATGCTCATCACACTAAAAAGCAAACAATATACATATGTATGCATGTGTGTGTGTATATTTATATATACATATATGTATATATGCATGTGTGTGTATATATTTATATATACATATATGTATATATGCATGTGTGTGTTTATATTTATATATACATACATATTGTGTGTGCCTTCCTACGCACACACGGTTATGTATATGTGTACACATACAAGAACCAACCAGCTGTGTCCTTGCAGTCTCGGATTCTGTCACACATGTAACTGCCGCCGACAACAGCAGTTGGGGTTGGTTTCCTGCTGCCTGTTCGCTCCTTCGTGTGACCCCCTTGTCGCCCTCTCCTCGGCCAGTCGCCCTGCCTGCCCTCAGGCCCCGGTGAGCGGACCCCTCCGCCGGCGGCGCCCTGCTCACCTCGGCGGCCGGATGTCCTTTGTACACAGCGGCCACTGTTTCCTTGTACACAAATGAGCTGCTATCCAGAGGATATGGGGGTCTCCTCCCCCTGGTCCCACACCTGCCCGGGCTCCCACCCCAGACCTGGGGGACCCCTCCCCTCCTCACTGCCTACACTCCTTTATTCTGCCAATTTTCAAACAAAAAGCCACTTCATGGGCGAACGGCTCGTTCCAGGGAGGAGCGGGGCAGCTCCCTGCGCAGAGCTTCTCTGGGGCGCAAACTTCAATCGGGTTATGCAGCAACCTACAAGAAAGTCACTCATTCACTCTTGCAGCACCCTACAAGAAAGTCACTCATTCACTCTTGTGCTGACTTCAGAGCACGTGCAAACGCCTTGGATTTGTGTATTATTTTAAGCACTTGAAAATGAACAGAGAAAACGCGTCCTCCAGTCTTCAGTCTTTCATTCTGGTCTTCACTTTGAGCCACGCAGCTCCCGCATCGAAATGTTGCATTTTTAACAGTAACACGGTATTTGTGGCGCCTAAAAGCAACAGCAACGGGCTATCTAAATAAACTACTTAATGTTAGGGAATTGAGAATAACATTTGAGGGCTCCTTAGAATCGGGCTGAGTTTACTTTTCTCAATGCTGCGCCTTTCTTGGCCACGGGTTTGGTTACATGTGATGCGATTTAGGGCAGAGCCCGTGTCATCGCCGGGTCGCTCTCCACCGCTCACCTCCGACGCGCAGCACAAAACACAGTCCCTGCAGAGAACGGCGTGGTTAGCGGGGGGCAGATTGTGTGTGAGAGAGTGAGATTGTTGATGTTTGTATGTGTGGGAAAGAGAAAGAGGGTGTGTATGAGAGAGAATGTGTGTTGTGTGTGTGTGAGAAAGAGGGTGTGTATGAGAGAGAATGTGTGTTGTGTGTGTGTGAGAAAGAGTGTGTGTATGAGAGAGAATGTGTGTTGTGTGTGTGTGAGAAAGAGTGTGTATGAGAGAGAGTGTGTGTTGTGTGTGTGAGAGAGTGTGTGTTGTGTGTGAGGGAGACAGAGAGGGAGTATGTGTGTGCGTGTGTGTGTTATATCCATCTTATGTCGGATCTTCCGGTTACCCAGCCCAGGAAAGGGCTGTCATCGCACGTCCAGAATACACTTTTTTTTTTTTTTAGGAAAAAAGAAGGCGTGTATTAGTTTAGCCCCCACCCCGCCCCCTCAACCATGAAACAAAAGCTCACCCGCAATAAGGCACATACATTAACAAAGGTTCTGTAAGTTATCACAGGCCACACCAATAAAAACATACACAACACGGCATAGTTTAACATGACAATATAGCATAACTCATTAAACCGATAAAATCTAATTTAACAAACAGTAATGTAACATAACAAACATGAAGGAAGCAAAACAAGACACAACAAACATTAAGTAAAAACAAACTATGAATATAACGAGCAAAAATAGCAAAAAGACATATCAAACGTGGATGTAAAACAAACAACACATTGTACTTCAGGTGATATCAAATAAGGTGCCACAACATAACAGCAAAACAAAGTACAACTTCACAAAAGTGTCATAAAATATAACATAGCTTAATGTAACACACGATAAGTAACCTAAAAATCACTTGACAAACATGACATTTATGTTCAAACAAATTTAAAACAGAATAGCAACACAAAACACAAATCTAAAATTTAGACTTTAGCGTAACTTAAACACACAAACATAATGCTATAACGTCACATACTATAACATAACATACAATAACATAATTATTGCAGAGAACGCGGTGCTTGGCAGGACATGTGTGAATTACGTCACATAATTCGAAAAACCCTGTCACAAACAGGCTGTGATGGTGGATGACTTCATATGTCTATAATAATTAACCCACGGAGTGCTGGATTACACATATCACAACTCGCTCCACAGGCGTCTGCACATGTTCATTTTTGTATGTTAAAGGTCACTTCTGTGCACTGGCGGCTGGAGTAGCTGACACACGCCCTGTCCCATTTAACACTGTCCGGTGTTTGAGAAACGAGCTGGGGTTCACTCAAAGCTGGTAGGGGAGGGGTCCTGGGGTCGCCGGGGGCTCGGTGCAGGGCAGGGGGAGACGGTCAGGGGGTCCGCGGCACCTGAGAACGGTGGAGCAGGAGGGGGAGAAATAATGTTGACCTGTGCACAGGGAGGCAAGAGGGGGTGGGGTAGGGGGTGTCCCGCCGCGCACATAGCAGCCTAAGAGCCCGCCAGCTCACTTTGAGAGGTCGTCCCTCCCTGTCCCAGAGTCTAGTGCAGGGAAGTGAGGGCTGAGACTGGACCAGGGGGCGAGGAAGGCTGGGAGTGAAGAGGGGCAGTGAGGGGATGAGAATGGAGAGGGGCAGCAAAGGGGGTGAGAATGGAGAGGGGCAGCAAGGGGATGAGAACGGAGAGGGGCAGCAAGGGGATGAGAATGGAGAGGGGCAGCAAGGGGATGAGAACGGAGAGGGGCAGGGGGGTTGAGACTGGGCCAGGGGAGCGAGGAGGGATCAGACTGGGGAGGGACAGTGGCTGAGGGTGTTGAATATGGAGCAGGGCAGTGGGGGGTGTTTGGAGCAGGACAGTGGGGTTGTTGAGTATGGAGGCGGGAAGTGAGGAGGGTGAGAATGGAGAGGGGTAGGTCGAGTGCTGAGGTCGGAGCAGGGCAGGAGGGGCTGAGACTGGACCAGGGGGCGAGGATTGAGGAGGGACAGTGAAGAATTGAGTGTGGAGCTGAGCTGTGAGGGGCCGAGTATGGATCCGGAGAGTGAGAGGGCAGCAAGGGCTCCGAGGCTGGACCAGGGAAGCGAGGGGCAGTATGGCACAGGGCAGTGACTGGGGGAGTATGGAGCGGTCAGTGAGAGGCTGACTGAACTTGGGTCAGGGGAGCAAGAAGGGCCCACACTCAAGAGGGGCGTTGAGGGTGTGTGTGCACCTGAGTTTTGAGGCGGCTGAGTATGCAGCAGGGCAGTGAGTGGCACAGTCTCGAACATGGCACTGAGGGGGAAGGGTATGAAACAAGGCTGTGATGGGTGAGTGTGGAGCAGGGCAATAGTTTAGAGGCGGCTTGGAAGTGAGAGGGCAAAGCTATAGTTGGTAACTGAGGGGCACTCGGGTTGGATCGGGACAGTGAGGGTGGACACAGAGCAGGACAGTGAATGGGCGCTTGCATAGTCAACGGGGGCAGCGAGGACGGCGGCTAGGCCCGATGTAGATGTGACAAACCGGTTAAATCATTGGGCTCCGCGTCTACGCCAGAGGGAGGGGGGTGGGGTGAGCCTGCAGCAGGGCAGTGAGGCAGCTGAGTTTAGAACAGGGCAGTGAGGAGAGCTAGGTCAATAGCGGGGCAGTGCGGGAAGTTGGGGCAGGGCGGTGAGATGGGTTAGTAGCGGGGCAGTGCGGGGAGATGGGGCAGGGCGGTGAGATGGGTTAGTAGCGGGGCAGTGCGGGGAGATGGGGCAGGGCGGTGAGATGGGTTAGTAGCGGGGCAGTGCGGGGATATGGGTCTCCTGCGGGTCGTCACGTGGGGCTGATTTAGGAGCAAGGCTGAGAGGGGGCTGGGTACGGCCAGAAATGCTAGACACTGAGCCCGAAGCGCTGGGGGAGCAGGCAGGGCAGTGGTACCTGGACGAGGCAGGGACAGGAAAGGCCGTAGAGCCTGTTCGAAGCTCTGTGAAACTCTGACCCTCCTCTGCCAGCCATGCCCCTCCCCCCACACACACTCCACATCCTCACATAATACCAAACCAAGTGTGTCTGCTGCGCCCCCTCCACGCAGTGCACCCCGCGGCCCCTCCCCCTCATGACTGCTTCGCTGAAGCCAACTTTCCCTGGCGCACCTTACTTTTTCTTTTGGGGGGGGGGGGGGTATTAGTGTAAACTCCTCTTTCTCCTCTCTCCGCTCTCAGGACCTCTCCACTCCCACTGTTGTTTCTTCTCAGAGGTCATTAGCAGCTGACGTTAAATAGATGAATACCCCCCCCCCCCCAGCCTGTCTAACAAACCCCTCTTAATTAGGCGCCGACCCGGCCTTTTTTCCTGACGGCTGGGGGATGGTTAATGATTTAGACACAAACAAAACTTCTAAGAAAACATACTAGTTTCTCGACCCCCCCTGTCCTTTGAATACAAAGTGGGGGAGGTGTGTCTCCCGGCCACTCGGAGCACGGCACGGAACAGGTAGGCCCCAAAACGTATATTTCGGTGGGGTTGGTGCGCGGAGTAAGTCTCCCCTCCCATCCCACTTCCATTTTCCCTCCCACCGCTGTTTATGGGGTGCATTGTGCCTTCTGATTGATTTGCAGATGCGTGTTTGTGTTCCTACCTCCCCAGTCCTTCCGATACCTCAGGGCCCCTCAGACAGCCCCCCCCCCTCCCCCACCGCCCACAAGTTTAACTGAAAGTTCAATGTACCGTATGCGGGACTCCTCGAGTGCTCGCCCTCATTTACTACAATTCATTACATCCCACAGACTCCCTCCTTCTAGACGTTTCCCTCAATTCGCAAACTGTTGTTGCAAAAAAATGCAACGGCAGTTTGCTGACGTGTGACCTGTGAAGTACATGGCTATCCCCGATGGACCCGCACTCCGGTATGTAAAGACGTCACATGTAAACGCCATATTTGTTACTGGTGTACTTCACTGCATTGCCCCTGGTGCAAAACTCCGACCCTGCACACTCACGAAAATATTAATAATTACAGCAGATCCTTTCTTACTCGAATTTCGTGCACTCTGACGTATTGCGTTTTTAAATTGTCTGTCAACAAATATTTGCAATCACTAAACTCTGACACTTGCCAATCCTCACACATTGAGACGGTTAGACTAACGGGTTCTCGAACCTACGACGCTGAGTGGGCCGCAGTCATAATTCGCGAATTTCGCTGGTCTCTGGTGGTCGAAACTACCCCCCCCCCCCCTTTTCTTCCCCCACCGTGCTGGTGTGCACCCATTCCCTGGCCGTGGTTCGGGCATGATAATAATTAGGGAATCTGACTGTGGGCGAACTACCTCCCCCCCCCCCCACTCCCCCCGCCACCGAATTGTGTAACGATGGCCCACTTTTTTTAGGTATCTGATTCGCCAATGGGGGCCATTTTGGTGCTCTGCCCTATTTTCTGTCCTAACCGACCCTGCACAGCGCGGCTGTGTTTTTAAGGCAGATTTGGGGGCTCTCTAATCTGGGACAGAGCGCGTGCTGCAGGTTCGGGGATCCAGGCCCGCTCTGCCCCCCACTCAAGCCAGCTCGGTGGTAGTGGCCGCCTGGCCGGGGCAGCCAGGGGTTAGATCAATGTTTTCGGTTCCTGGGAACTGTTAATCCCGGGAGCTTGCAGAGGCCCCGGGCACCTTCACCTTGGGAGGGCAGAGAGTAGGCCTCGCAGTTAATGCTGATTAAAAGGGAGCTTTTAATAAGCGTCTAATTCCCTCAGCTGGGTATTTATGGCCAAGTTAAGGAATGGTGATGAGCTCTGCGCAGACTGTCCCCCTCCCCCTCCCCTCTGTCCTGACTCCAATGTGCTAAAAACACAAAACAACCAAAGATAAAAAGGTTTAAATAAATAATACATACTTTCAAAGGCGGGTTCGTTTAGGTCGCTCCAGAATGTTCTCTTTCCAAGGGCAGTGGGTTTACCCTGAGGGGTGTTCATGTGGGAAGTGTGTGTGGGGTGGAGCCCCCTGAATAACGCGGCCTGCAGCACAAGACCTGCAGAAAGTGTAAGCTCACAGAAGAAGAAGGCCATTTAGGGGCGTGTCCTCGAGCCACCTCATGTCACCTCAGGAATAACCCGGGGTTAGAGTGGTGCCACAGGGCAGACCCGGCTACACTACGGCGCCCGCGTGCCCCTCCCCCCCCCCCCGCATCCCTGAATGTATACGTGCAATTGGACCCGGGTACAGCACTGTGTGGGTGTTTGTACATAGTGCGAGTAGGTATCCGTGTGTGAGTGTGTCTGTGTGTGCGCAGCGTGTAGTTACAGTACATGAATGTGTGCATAGTGCAAGAAGAACGTGAGCACTGTGCGACAATATGTGTGTGTGTATGTTCACATACCTGCAACTTCACGGGGTTGAGTGTGTGGGTATAAATATATATTTAAATATGTATAATATAGCATCTTGGAATTTTGGCGATTGTGGGTGCATGCATTATCTAGTTGTCTTTGCAGATGCGCGTGTCAGGCCTGTGTGTGTGTGGTTGTTGGTGTGTTTGTGAGTGCATGTGCATGCTTTAAGATTGTGTTTGAAGTTAAGTATGGGGGAAGCATATCTCAGTATACTTATTTTAACTTTCAGCATCCGTATGTATTTGTGTGATGTGTGTGTGTGTGTATGAGAGAGAGAATGAGTTGACAGGTGCAGTAGTTTGTGTGTAGGGTGGTACGTGTGCCCTATAACGACATCATGTGTTTGTGAGTGCCTTTTGGTGGTAGTTTGTGTTTTTTTAGTTCCATATGTCTGTGAGTGTATTGGCATTCGTTTTATGTATGTAATTGTGAGTGTGTGTATTTGAAAGTGGATTGTCTGTGTTGTGTCTTTTTGTATTTTCAAGTGCATTGTTTGTGTGTATTTGGTTGTGCCCATGTGTTTGTGTTAGACGTATCTGTGTGTCTCTTATGTGTATGTGTATACACTTGCACGTATGTTTTTTTTGTTTGTTTGCGAATGGAGCATTTTTTCTAAGCGTGTGCACTTTTATTTGCAGGTGCGTGTGCTGCTGTCGACCCGAGTGTGGGCTTTTGTTTGAATTTAGTTGTGTCGGAGTCTACATTTGCATGTGGTGTGGAATGTGTTTCTATATGATGTGGATTCCTTGCCCATGACTCGTGCGTCTTGGTTTGGGCGCACGTTTGTCGGTGTCTAGCGTGGGCCTGCGTTTGTGCGTGCTTGCTATTCCTTGTTTTTGACTGCATGTGGTGAGTTTTTGCATGTTTTCATGCGCCTTTGTTTTGAGTGCCAATGTGTGCGTGAGGGAGCTGGCCTGTTTCATGCGCCTCTGTTTGTGTTTCTGTGTGGAGTGTTTTGTCTAGGTGTGTGACTGCAGATGTGCACCCGTGCGCTGCTGGGAGTCTGTAGACCTTCACCCACTCTGGCCTGCTCCCCCAGGCTGCGCCCCCTCTCCCCGCAGCCCCTTTGTGTCACAAGTGCCCCCTCCAGTGTCGCCCTGCCCCAGAGAGGCTGCAAAGGGTCCTCGGCTTGTCTCGTGCCCGCGCCCGCTGCCCTCTTGTAAAGCTGAGAGGTTAAAGTGCCGGCTCCGGATAAAGAGCCGCACACGTGGGACCCCACATTCTGCATCCGTGTCAGCACACCCCCTCTTCTGTCTGGGGTGCTGACGCCGGAGCAGGCTCATAAACAGAGCTGGAACAGGGGTGAGAATATGGTAAGACATGGGGGAGGGGGGAGGGAGGTCCGGGGAGAGGGGCGCTCGCTTTAGGGCCAGTGCTCCGTGGAGTGTGAAATTGCAGCCCGTGGTGCTCCATATTGTACCAGAAGCTCTTCCAAAAACCTCCTCCGCCGGCGAGAACAGAGGGGCTCCGAGCTCCCCCTGCCCGAGGCCAGGCTGTCTGGGGATCAGTGTTTATAAATTATTTTACGTCCTCGCGCACTGTCTGCGAGGGGACGCACACAAAGCACGGTGCGCAGGTCGGGACCGCGGCCCGCCTGCCACGACTTTAGCAAATATACTTTATTGCGAAATGTGGTTAAAGCGCTTCAGCGCCGACATGGACAGAAAGCGCTAAACAAATCTCAACACGATATATGTGCGTCTCTCGTGTCAGTCAAAGCTCCCCAACTGCCCCACCACCACTCCCCACTCGTACACAAGCGGATCTTTTTAAGGTGGGTCCAACCACATGTTCTTAAAGTACCACGCGTGACAGGATGTCTTCAGCGTCAGGTCCTTAAGTCTTTAGCAAAACCAAAGGTATCTTCTCCCACCCAAACTGCGATAATAAAATCCCATCCTCAAGGCAGGCCCCTTTTTCTATACATAACAAAAGGACAGCTCCCAAGCAAAACACGAAGGGAGCTGGAATATCATGGCAATGCAGGAATCCTCACCAGGACGACATGGAGCAAGACACCATGAGGCGAATGTTAAAAACGTATGAAATGCAACTGTGAAACAAAACAAAAACATACATAAAGATCGAGTGAGAAACCTTCACGAGGCAATATTAAATAAGGTGAAAAGAAAGACATAATCTAAAGTGTTTCTTCAGCTAAAACACCTCTAATAACAACCAACGCAGCTATAACAATAATAACAAACCTCTTAATAATATTAATAATCATAAGAACAATTAAAACCATAATAATAATAATACCAATAATAATAATCATAAGAACAATAATAATAATTATCATAAGAACAATACTAGTAATCATAATAATGATAGAAATAATAATCTCTCCAGCAATACAACTTGCTAAAATGCCATCCACACAGTGGCATTGAAGTTGCTCTGACAATTGTGCATCAGCCTCTCTGTCACAGACACTGCCCTGTGGGGGAAAACAGACCCTCCCCCCCCCCCCCCCAACCCACCTCCACCCGAAACTTGCTCCCACCGCGCTAAAGCCAAGACGAGTCCCTTTTCTATCACATATTTAATTTTTGCAAAGGAAAGGCCCTACTAATGCTTCCTTTAGTCAAAACTTGCTGAAGAGGCAATGTGTAAAAGCACAATTTCTCTCTCAAGGCGCTATAACAACCAATGTAACCCGGAAGTCGCCAATAAATGTACAGCCTCTGTATATTGCATCTGATTGGCTGAAGAGCCCCCATTCCCCGTAACAAAGCAAAGGTGAGTGGTGGGGAGCACGAGGATCACGCATCAAGAGTGAGCAGCCCCTCACTCACGCATCAAGAGTGAGCAGACAGGCAAGGGGGGTAATCCTGCCGGCCCAGCGCCTAACCACAAGGCATTGAGAGGCCGGCCACCAAGCGCTTGCATTCCCACAGTGTGTCGAGCTTCACAGGCCCACCCGGGGACATGAGTTCTTTGTGCGTGAATAGGTTGTAGTTTTTAACCAATGTGCTGTTAAAAAAGACCCCCAAAGTGGGCCGCGTTGTCGATTGGTTCACGGGTCACCGGGAGACAAACTGACAAAGCAATCAGCCCAGAGGCCCGAGGCGGAGGCGTTCCGAGCAGACACAAACAGAGCACGTGCGTCTCCGCGGAGGCAACTGACAGCGCAGAATCAAATGCAGGACAAACATAATGCAATGGTGTATAGAAAAAAAGAGAGGGAAAAAAGAGAAAGAAAACGAGTGTGGATAAAAGGGTCTGGCAAAAAAAAAATAATAAACAGTAATTGCCATCTCAAAAAATACTTGAAATAAAGTACTAATTAAAAACAGAAATAGTTGACCTGGTTTGCACGAGGGGGACCTGCAAGCACATATGATGCCTTGTGCCAGGTGTGCACTTCTCCTCTCTGATGGGCCAGGGTGCCCCTCGCATAACCCCCTCCTGGGCAGCCGGCTCTAATGGGTGCCAAACGCAGCCGTTCGAAAGAAGGGCGAGGAATAAAGTCAATTTAAGTGAAGGCGAGCACGGAAATGTAGGGAAGCCCAGGCCGAGATCCGTATCTGAGGCCAGGCGTCCGGAGAAAGGAAAAAAAAAAGTTTAGCTCCCCCCTCGCAACTCACACATTTCCGCGGTGGGGGTCAGCCCTTTTTGAAGTGCAAATTTTAGAAGGAGGGGCTGCAGCGTCTCCTGTGAAGGGAGGAAAGGTTAATTTAAGAGTCGGCCGTTGGCCCGGGTAGGGGTGCAGTGGTCCCTGACGAGAGAGAATCAGAAAAAAGTCTCACGGGTACCGGTAAGGTAAAGAGAGAAGACTCCCTTAAAGGAGCAGCATTTAATTTCTGACGCACTCACTGTGACTTCCAAAACATCAAAACAAAGCCGCAATGTGTGAGTGTATATATGTATATATACATATGTATATATATATATATATATCTGCATATATACATATATACACATACATACACTCTCACACACACACACACACACACACACACACACACATATATATATATATATATATATATATATATATATATATATATATATATATATATATATATATACATACATACATACACTCACACATTGTTACCTATATATGCATCAAAACACATTTTATATATATGTATATATAACAAATCAGCTTCAAATGTATATATGTGAATCTATATAGACATACGCATAAATATATATACACACATATGTTTCTATATACAGACATGGATACTACTTCAGCAGGAACACGTGCGCAATGTGTTACTCCTCTTTGCAGATATACACACACATACAAATGATGCATGCATCTTTGTGTGTGGCTGTGTACATTCGCAAATATGCACTTACCTGCGCAAGCATTTGCGCGCGAACATTCACTATTATTTATCTAAAGAAATGCCTTTTATTTCTAATCACACAGACACAGTAAGTCAGAGATTAGTAGGTGTGAAAGGCGAAAGAGGTCTGGGAGATGTGTATGTTTAAACGGAGGTACCCATATACACAACAAAATTGCACATATTTTATGTATCAGTTACTATATAATGTAAAATATAAGGACGGTCTTCTGAACATATATATTTCTGATATGGGAAATCCTGAAGGGGTGGTTCCTAGTGCCTCCCTTACAGTTTTTTGGGATTCAGGGAGTCCCTTAACTGTCGAGGAACCGTGACAGTTTTTGCCACGGTTGTGGAGAGGCGCGTCATTTTAATAAAACATTTTGGAATGGTCGCGCTTCTTTCAAAAACTTCCAAGTTGGAGGCATGGGGTGGATTCGGGGACCTCTCGCGCCTGACACAACCGAGGCTTTGTTACAGACAACATGATAAAGTGACATGTTTGTCAGGCGGAAATCGCACCCCCCCAACCCAGCCGATCTTTCTGCCAACAAGGCGCTTTATCTGCGCAAATTAAAAGCGGTTTCTTTTTAACATATAATCACGAGTTGAAAGGCCCGAAGGCTACCCTTGTCGCAGATAAGAGGCCTCAAAGGGTTAATGGCCCCGTGCGGAGCTCACTCACTCACATACAGGGCTGCCTTTCAAGAAGTAATTTGAAATAAACTCGGCACCCACTGCGCTAAAATACCTCATAGACGCGCAAAGCCCCTGCCCGGCCTCCTGCCTCTGCTGAAAAGGTGGGTATGATTTTGAACTGTTCTCTACTCCGCCTTCTCAGAACTTGTCATCGCGATGACACCGGGCACTCAATCTGGGCGCTCCCGGGACTTGCACAGAAATGGTCTAAAACTGGCACATACAATGTTAAATCCACATCAGGGGGCGCCGACTCCTTTCACTAGAAATAACCCCCCCCCCCCCCCCCCCCCCGGTGGTTGTTTAAACGTAGCTTGCCTGGTTAATCAGTTCTGCGTTTGTAAAAGAATGCTCTAACGCAAACCGCTATCCAAACTTCTTTCATTTACTACTTTTATTCTCGCGGGATGTTTCGGGGTGAGGTGAGTGGGTTACAAATTTAAGCAGGGACAACGCAAAATATTGGAGGAGTTGAAACAAGCACCCTGCGAGCAAAGCGACGGGGTCCACAACAAACGAGTGGCTATTTAGACCTGAATCTGCCTTTTCTGGTGTGACCCGTAACGTGAGAGCTATTTTGTGACCAACTAATTTGAGAGTCGACACTTTGTCATTCCATGTTTTATTACTATTTTTTTTTTGGGGGGGGGGGCAGGGGGGATATTCCGACTGGGTACCCCACAGCTTCTATTCTGTATGGTTTTAACTTTTGACATCGATTGGAGGGGTCCACGCGCAGAAAAAAAGGAGAACTGGTATGTGTTCATTTTAATTTTAATTTTCGGGGAGTTGTAAACGGTACATTGTTTACGTTCCCTAGGATTTTAAAGCATACCTCCTATTTCCCGACAACCGCACAACTTTTCACTAACTTGATCCTAAAACCGCCCCATTATTATTATAGAAGTTCAGAATAGATTCAGAACTCATTAGAAACACCCGCATATTATATATATAACTCGCTGCCAGTGGCCATAGAACTGCCTCGAACTTAACTTTCCAGATCTCCAACCTACGCTGTTGTGGATGTGAGTGCATAAAAAAACCATATGAAAAGAATGTCCCATTTTTTTTCCTGCTTTTCCGCTTAATAGTTCAATATGTGTGTTTGGGGGCAGCCAAACAGAAACCAAGTGCAGAGCGGATGTTTCGCCACATGAAGAGTTTCAATTTCCATTTACAAAGGGGCGGGTCAGACTCCCCTGCCTTTCACAGGGAGAGAACCGAGAGCTGGTATCTTAAAAATTAATGGCAGAGAACCGAGATGGCGGAGCGCTCACATTTTAAATGCTTTATGAACAAAATGCTCCATTTTAAGCCAGTGCGGCGCTATTATACAGTCGGGTCCGTTTTATGGTGTTTGCACCTTACGGTTTTGTGTGTCTCTGTTGAGGAAGCAGCTTTTTTAACTGGGCTCGGCGGACTGGCGTTTCAGAAAGGGGAACTGGGGTAGCACGTGGGTTTTCGGGGTACAGGGTGGGCCCCGGGACCGATCGCTTTGTTAATACCAAAGCAATGATCGATGCTCCTATCAATATATAACTTTACTTAATGATGGCGGCCGGGTGTAACCATTAACCACTGTCTCCCACTGTTTAATCCTCCCGTTCTCTGAACACAGGTTCTTGCCGAGTTGGTATACTCTGCCAAATGCCAATCCTCTTCTTGTACTGGCAGCAGCCCCTGCATTTGCCAGGATTGCTGATTATTAGATGCAAAAGTCCGGTGATTGCAGAAACTTTTCCCCCCTAGCGAGGCAATGCGTCCGGTGTGGATCTAAACCAAATGAAACCAGACACCGCCATCTAGCGGGCATTCTTGCGAGGTGCAGGCTGCTTGAAAACTTGCACCTGATCTCCCAGCGTTTTCCGGCAGGAAATGCTTGCGGCCTCCCGCTCACGCGTCACCGACCGGGGGCAAGAGGGGGCACCGCACAGTGGGACCTCAGACACCGCTAAGCATCTTATACTCGTAAACAGATGTCATAAGAGAATTTGGGGAAGGGAGTACTTCAGTCACGGCCAACTTTGTGACTTACACCTGAGGTCCTGAGCGCCAGGATGGTGAGCGGATAGGATGGAGCGGAACAGCGCCCACCTTCCCACTCCACACCATAACCTGAAAGTGTAGGTGCAAATGACCCCTTTCTCTATGGAGTGGGAGGAGTCAAAAGAAATATAGATAAGGCGCTGCGCCACATGGGATGGGCAAGACTGAACGACGGTGTGAGGACTAGGCCTCGAGTCGCACATTTGACCTTAAGGGGGGACTGGGGACTCAGAGCCGTCTGAAACACCCCTATACCTAAGGAGGGAATTGGTCTGAAAGAGAGAGAGGGGGAGGGGTGTATAGGGTGTCCCATGTCAAGCACGTGAACATGCGGAGTGAGTTGGAGTCAACACGGGTGGGTGGGATTCACAATCCCCCGCCGTGCCCCTGAACTGACAGGATAGCACAGAACCTGCCTCACGCACCTGAATTGGGGAGCTGTGAGGGCTCAGAAAGAGCGGCCTAAGAGCCGTCATCTACTGGAACATGAGTGGGATCCACTCGACGGGTCTCAGAACCCACTGTGACACATGTGACCCCGAGGAGTTCTCTATTGAAGGGGTCTCGGTTCCCTGTCACATGTCCACCTTCCGTATGGGAAAGTATATGAAAGGCAGTGAGTGCTGCCCCGTGGAGCACATCCGAACACGAGGTAATAAGTGCTAGGGGTTTGGCGATAAGTGCTAGGGGATTTGCGGTGCTGACGCACACGGGTTTATGTACAAGTCCCTTGCGCCGCCGGTGCGTCACTTTTAATACGGGAAATAGTGACGCACTTTAAATATGGGAAATAGAGACGCACCGGCGGCGCAAGGGGCTTGTAAATAACCCCCTCACAGTTTGCTGTTACTCCTCCGACCCTCGTTGCGGGAATCTATGTATAGGGCGTTTCCACGTCAGACCCCGTGTCACTTACCCGAGGCGTAGGGGTAGAATACAAAGAGGTGACAAAGGGCCTGGCCTGTAAAACCCGATGCTAAAGCGGGGTCCGCTTATACCACTAAACCAACAGTAGAGACGGGGTGTGGTATAGCGCCTCTACTGCACGCACAGACCCCGCCGAGGACAGTATGCCGATTATCTACCTTACCACACCTGTGTGGGCATCCACCCCTTACCACAAGTGTGCCACCATTCACGGGCCAGTGCAATAGATGTGCGCTATTATCGGTGCCAGGTCAGGCAGAGACAACTTAGGCGAATCCTGACATCCCTTAAGGGTGTCGTGTATAGGGGGTTCCAAAATACACCCCATATAAGAGAAACACCAGGAACTAACCCCGGCGCCTGCAGTATATACCTTCAAGTGGGGCGGGAGGTGGAAATGATAGGGCGTATATTGAGTGGGCTCCTGCCCGCCGAGGCCTGGGGAGTGACCCCCCACCCCCCTGCTCACTCAAAGGTGAGAGTGCCTTTCCATTTTACAACCTCGCGCGATTGTCTGCCTGGTGCTTGTGAAGAAACGACCCGGCTGGGAAAGGTGTGAAATTCCGGCCTGCAATGAAGGTGCGCCCCTCCCAGGGCAGGTACCTTTTATGACCGGGGTCCCTGGTTCCAGCCAGTCTGACCCACTTTGGGACAGGAAGAGACCACACTGACAGTTTTTTTTGCCCAAAATGGAGATTGTGCGCACAAAAACTGTCTGTGCCCCTCTGTTTGTGTCAATGGTATCCGCATCGTTATAAATATTGGATGTGCAGGTGCAATAGGCAGTTTATTACTCTCGTCGAGTGTGGCAGGGCAAAAACCCACGAGAGGGGGTGCAGCAGCGGTTCATCAACAGCTGTGATAAATAGATTATTATATGTGGCGCATCAGGGCTCATGCCATGCACTCCTCTCTTGTATGGAAGCTAAAAACAGACGTATAAAAGCAGGACCGGAGCTCACTGTGAAGTAAGGTGCAACCTCACTAAATATACTAGGATGTACAGAAGCTATGCGCGCATGGCTTTAGTTATCGATGCTTTTCTGTGGTAACGGCTGTAGCAATACATAGTCAAATGTGCGTTTGGCAGTCTTCTTAAAATACGTTTATCTAGTCACACAATAATACGTTTTATTGTGCCATCCACTTGCATAATTATATTAGGGTGTGCGTGGCCCAGTAAGACTTAGTACCTGTTTTAATAAACACGCATTTATTACTACAGTGCAAATGTCAACAGTGTAAAGTGTAGGAATCTTGACATGGCTGTTTCCCGCCTCACTTACCACATGTTATAATGACTTTACATGGGTAAAGACATTTACTAATAATTATGACTCCTCTTCAGTGTGTTTTTTCCCTCCGAGCACAACTTTAACCCCTTGCATCTAGCTTAAGTTTAAATAACACTTTCCAAAACCAATAAACTTGAATAATGCTCTGCCATCCTCTATATATGAAGATGTGCGTGATGTCATCTGGTATTCGTCGCCAATGGAGAGGGCGGGGCTGTAGGGCTCACTCAGGACACCGCATCTTGTGAATCATACGCTGAACAAGGGCAATAAATACCATATTGCATAGTGCCCACCATAATATGATATGATATATGATGCACGTGTGTATGTGTGTGTGTATATATTATACATACACACACACTATCGTATCATATAGTGTATGTGTGCGTGTGTGTAAAAAATCCACACACATTATTGTATCATATCGTATCATATCATATCATATAGTGAGTGTGTGTGTGTGTGAGCGTGTGTGTGTGTGTATACATACACACACATTATTGTATCATATCGTATCATATCATATAGTGAGTGTGTGTGTGTGTGTGAGCGTGTGTGTGTGTGTATACATACACACACATTATTATATCATATCGTATCATATCATATCATATAGTGAGTGTGTGTGTGTGTGAGCGTGTGTGTGTATACATACACACACATTATTGTATCATATCGTATCATATCATATCATATGGTGAGTGAGTGTGTGTGTGTGTGTGTGTGTGTGTGAGCGTGTGTGTATACATACACACACATTATTGTATCATATCGTATCATATCATATCATATAGTGTGTGTGTGTGTGTGTGAGCGTGTGCGTGTGTGTGTGTGTGTGTGTATACATACACGCGCACACACACACACTAGCCACGTAGAAAGTGTGTGGTCTCGGGCCCTCTCTCTAAATACACGTAATAGAGACATGGTGAAATTGGACAGAAATGCCCATTTTAGCCGCACTCCAAGAAACACAACAACAGCAAAATAAAGCATCAATTGAAGTGCCAGAGTGATTTATGGGATGTGGGAAATATTTCATAAAGCTCTCTGGTGTGTTCCGTTCACCCAACTTAGGGCCGGGGTGGGGGCGGGATGTCTTTTTTCCAGCGGGTGACACAAACCATGTGGGATCTATAGGCCGAAGAACGCGCACAGGCAGATAGATACCGTAATTAATAGACAATCAATGAAAGTGTGACCAGATGGGATTAGAGCCGCATTAAAAGACCGCACGTGTGTGTGTGTGTGTGTGTGTTTTGTAAGCGTGTTGTGTATGTGTTTTTGGCTGTGTGCTACGGCGTGTCCTTTGCGGCTTTGTTTTGATGCCTGCTTAAGGAGTGTTTTTGGTTTTATATGAGTTGCGTTTGTGTGAGGTTAGTGGGTGGTTTTATGTGTGGGTAAGGGAGAGGTAGGCATAACAGGGCAATATCTTGAGGTTCCAGGTCAGCTCACATTTGGAAACACGACAGCAATCACCAGCACTGCCAGAGAGCCCCACCACAACCCCTTGAGTGAAGGGGAGTGCAAGAAGCCATCCTAGGGTGAGTGTGTCCTGTGGCCAGCTGACCTCACCCCAGGTCCCCACATACAATCCCGCACCAACACACTGCCGGAGAGCCCCACCACAGCCCCTTGAGTGAAGGGGAGTGCAAGAAACCATCCTAGGGTGAGTGTGTCCTGTGGCCAGCTGACCTCACCCCAGGTCCACACATACAATAACGCGCACCAACACACTGCCGGAGAGCCCCACCACAGCCCCTTGAGTGAAGGGGAGTGAAAGAAGCCATCCTAGGGTGAGTGTGCCCTGTGGCCAGCTGACCTCACCCCAGGTCCCCACATACAATACCGCGCACCAACACACTGCCGGAGAGCCCCACCACAGCCCCTTGAGTGAAGGGGAGTGCAAGAAGCCATCCGAGGGTGAGTGTGTCCTGTGGCCAGCTGACCTCACCCCAGGTCCCCACATACAATCCCGCACCAACACACTGCCGGAGAGCCCCACCACAGCCCCTTGAGTGAAGGGGAGTGCAAGAAGCCATCCTAGGGTGAGTGTGTCCTGTGGCCAGCTGACCTCACCCCAGGTCCCCACATACAATCCCGCACCAACACACTGCCGGAGAGCCCCACCACAGCCCCTTGAGTGAAGGGGAGTGCAAGAAGCCATCCTAGGGTGAGTGTGTCCTGTGGCCAGCTGACCTCACCCCAGGTCCCCACATACAATCCCGCACCAACACACTGCCGGAGAGCCCCACCACAGCCCCTTGAGTGAAGGGGAGTGCAAGAAGCCATCCTAGGGTGAGTGTGTCCTGTGGCCAGCTGACCTCACCCCAGGTCCCCACATACAATCCCGCACCAACACACTGCCGGAGAGCCCCACCACAGCCCCTTGAGTGAAGGGGAGTGCAAGAAGCCATCCTAGGGTGAGTGTGTCCTGTGGCCAGCTGACCTCACCCCAGGTCCCCACATACAATCCCGCACCAACACACTGCCGGAGAGCCCCACCACAGCCCCTTGAGTGAAGGGGAGTGCAAGAAGCCATCCTAGGGTTAGTGTGTCCTGTGGCCAGCTGACCTCACCCCAGGTCCCCACATACAATCCCGCACCAACACACTGCCGGAGAGCCCCACCACAGCCCCTTGAGTGAAGGGGAGTGCAAGAAGCCATCCTAGGGTGAGTGTGTCCTGTGGCCAGCTGACCTCACCCCAGGTCCCCACAGACAATACCGCGCACCAACACACTGCCGGAGAGCCCCACCACAGCCCCTTGAGTGAAGGGGAGTGCAAGAAACCATCCTAGGGTGAGTGTGTCCTGTGGCCAGCTGACCTCACCCCAGGTCCCCACATACAATCCCGCACCAACACACTGCCAGAGAGCCCCACCACAACCCCTTGAGTGAAGGGGAGTGCAAGAAGCCATCCTAGGGTGAGTGTGCCCTGTGGCCAGCTGACCTCACCCCAAGGTCCCCACATACAATCCCGCACCAACACACTGCCAGAGAGCCCCACCACAACCCCTTGAGTGAAGGGGAGTGCAAGAAGCCATCCTAGGGTGAGTGTGTCCTGTGGCCAGCTGACCTCACCCCAGGTCCCCACATACAATCCCGCCCCAACACACTGCCGGAGAGCCCCACCACAGCCCCTTGAGTGAAGGGGAGTGCAAGAAGCCATCCTAGGGTGAGTGTGTCCTGTGGCCAGCTGACCTCACCCCAGGTCCCCACATACAATCCCGCACCAACACACTGCCGGAGAGCCCCACCACAGCCCCTTGAGTGAAGGGGAGTGCAAGAAGCCATCCTAGGGTGAGTGTGTCCTGTGGCCAGCTGACCTCACCCCAGGTCCCCACAGACAATACCGCGCACCAACACACTGCCGGAGAGCCCCACCACAGCCCCTTGAGTGAAGGGGAGTGCAAGAAACCATCCTAGGGTGAGTGTGTCCTGTGGCCAGCTGACCTC
This sequence comes from Triturus cristatus, assembly GCF_964204655.1. NCBI lineage: Eukaryota > Metazoa > Chordata > Amphibia > Caudata > Salamandridae > Triturus > Triturus cristatus. The sequence continues at coordinate 326,600,159 of NC_140580.1, forward strand.
ACCCCAGGTCCCCACATACAATCCTGCACCAACACACTGCCGGAGAGCCCCACCACAGCCCCTTGAGTGAAGGGGAGTGCAAGAAACCATCCTAGGGTGAGTGTGTCCTGTGGCCAGCTGACCTCACCCCAGGTCCCCACATACAATACCGCACACCAACACACTGCTAGAGAGCCCCACCACAACCCCTTGAGTGAAGGGGAGTGAAAGAAGCCATCCTAGGGTAAGTGTGTCCTGTGGCCAGCTGATCTCACCCCCAGGTCCCCACAAACAATACCGTGCACCAACACACTGCGAGAGAGCCCCACCACAACCCCTTGAGTGAAGGGGAGTGCAAGAAACCATCCTAGGGTGAGTGTTCCTGTGGCCAGCTGACCTCACCCCAGGTCCCCACAAACAATACCGCGCACCAACACACTGCCAGAGAGCCCCACCACAACCCCTTGAGTGAAGGAGAGTGCTAGAAGCCATCCTAGGGTGAGTGTGTCCTGTGGCCAGCTGACCTCACCACAGGTCCCCACAAACAATACCGCGCACCAACACACTGCCAGAGAGCCCCACCACAACCCCTTGAGTGAAGGGGAGTGCAAGAAACCATCCTAGGGTGAGTGTGCCCTGTGGCCAGCTGACCTCACCCCAGGTCCCCACATACAATACCGCACACCAACACACTGCCAAAGAGCCCCACCACAACCCCTTGAGTGAAGGGCAGTACAAGAAGCCATCCTAGGGTGTGTGCCCTGTGGCCAGCTGACCTCACCCCAGGTCCCCACATACAATACCACGCACCAACACACTGCCAGAGAGCCCCACCACAACCCCTTGAGTGAAGGGGAGTGCAAGAAGCCATCCTAGGGTGTGTGCCATGTGGCCAGCTGACCTCACCCCAGGTCCCCACATACAATACCGCACCAACACACTGCCAGAGAGCCCCACCACAACCCCTTGAGTGAAGGGGAGTGCAAGAAGCCATCCTAGGGTGAGTGTGCCCTGTGGCCAGCTGACCTCACCCCAGGTCCCCACATACAATCCCGCACCAACACACTGCCAGAGAGCCCCGCCACAACCCCTTGAGTGAAGGGGAGTGCAAGAAGCCATCCTAGGGTGAGTGTGTCCTGTGGCCAGCTGACCTCACCCCCAGGTCCCCACATACAATCCCGCACCAACACACTGCCAGAGAGCCCCACCACAACCCCTTGAGTGAAGGGAAGTGCAAGAAGCCATCCTAGGGTGAGTGTGTCCTGTGGCCAGCTGACCTCACCCCAGGTCCCCACATACAATACCGCACACCAACACACTGCTAGAGAGCCCCACCACAACCCCTTGAGTGAAGGGGAGTGAAAGAAGCCATCCTAGGGTAAGTGTGTCCTGTGGCCAGCTGATCTCACCCCCAGGTCCCCACAAACAATACCGTGCACCAACACACTGCGAGAGAGCCCCACCACAACCCCTTGAGTGAAGGGGAGTGCAAGAAACCATCCTAGGGTGAGTGTTCCTGTGGCCAGCTGACCTCACCCCAGGTCCCCACAAACAATACCGCGCACCAACACACTGCCAGAGAGCCCCACCACAACCCCTTGAGTGAAGGAGAGTGCTAGAAGCCATCCTAGGGTGAGTGTGTCCTGTGGCCAGCTGACCTCACCACAGGTCCCCACAAACAATACCGCGCACCAACACACTGCCAGAGAGCCCCACCACAACCCCTTGAGTGAAGGGGAGTGCAAGAAACCATCCTAGGGTGAGTGTGCCCTGTGGCCAGCTGACCTCACCCCAGGTCCCCACATACAATACCGTACACCAACACACTGCCAAAGAGCCCCACCACAACCCCTTGAGTGAAGGGCAGTACAAGAAGCCATCCTAGGGTGTGTGCCCTGTGGCCAGCTGACCTCACCCCAGGTCCCCACATACAATACCACGCACCAACACACTGCCAGAGAGCCCCACCACAACCCCTTGAGTGAAGGGGAGTGCAAGAAGCCATCCTAGGGTGTGTGCCCTGTGGCCAGCTGACCTCACCCCAGGTCCCCACATACAATACCGCACCAACACACTGCCAGAGAGCCCCACCACAACCCCTTGAGTGAAGGGGAGTGCAAGAAGCCATCCTAGGGTGAGTGTGCCCTGTGGCCAGCTGACCTCACCCCAGGTCCCCACATACAATCCCGCACCAACACACTGCCAGAGAGCCCCGCCACAACCCCTTGAGTGAAGGGGAGTGCAAGAAGCCATCCTAGGGTGAGTGTGTCCTGTGGCCAGCTGACCTCACCCCCAGGTCCCCACATACAATCCCGCACCAACACACTGCCAGAGAGCCCCACCACAACCCCTTGAGTGAAGGGAAGTGCAAGAAGCCATCCTAGGGTGAGTGTGTCCTGTGGCCAGCTGACCTCACCCCCAGGTCCCCACATACAATCCCGCACCAACACACTGCCAGAGAGCCCCACCACAACCCCTTGAGTGAAGGAGAGTGCTAGAAGCCATCCTAGGGTGAGTGTGTCCTGTGGCCAGCTGACCTCACCCCAGGTCCCCACATACAATACCGCACCAACACACTGCCAGAGAGCCCCACCACAGCCCCTTGAGTGAAGGGGAGTGCAAGAAGCCATCCTAGGGTGAGTGTGTCCTGTGGCCAGCTGACCTCACCCCAGGTCCCCACAGACAATACCGCGCACCAACACACTGCCAGAGAGCCCCACCACAACCCCTTGAGTGAAGGGGAGTGCAAGAAGCCATCCTAGGGTGAGTGTGTCCTGTGGCCAGCTGACCTCACCCCAGGTCCCCACATACAAGCCCCAGTACCAGCACTCACAAGATGGCGACAATTATACCATGTTTGCAAACATCCCAACATTCTAGCGAACTCTCCGGTGAGTGTGTGTGTATATGTGTGTGTGTGGTGGCGGGGAGGGGGGGGGCGGGGGCATGGTCCTGACAGTGCATTCTTTATATTGACCATCTGAAGGAGAGATGCTTTCTAAGGTGAAAAATAGGCTGAGAAATATTAACATATTTCTGTTCTAACGGGGTTCTCCCCTCCTGACCCGGGAAGCGTGCATATGCCCTGATATAGCGTAGTATGGAGATAATACACGTCCTATAGAATTTACAGGGGGTATCGAAAAGCTTGTACCTGATGATTGGGGCATTGGGGAGCAATGTTTATTTTTCATAAATGCTACACTTAAATGGTATATGTGCCCTCACTCAGTTGCTTCAAAGATAATATAGGAAATTAGGGACTGGATGTAAGGTTGCGCGAGGACACCCATTATCCCGCAAGGCCTTCCGTGTTCAAATATCAGGGAAAGTGATGGTATATGAACTGCATTTCTGTTATAAGTATGCGAAAATACTAAACACAACTAGTACTCGATAGGAGCTGAAATGACAGAGAAGCATTTCATCACGAATCATATTCATACGCTTTTTAGTTTGCACTTCCACAAGTGCTCCTTAAAACACGAAATAAAACACCAACAGCTCTTTGCTGACGTCTGGCGCGAGCAGCAGGCCGACTCAGCTTTTCATTTATCTGAGGTCGATAAGCGGCCGCCTTTAATGAGTAATAGATGAACGAGAGTTATTTCTTGCGCTCAAAGCTACAGGATCTGAAGCGCTAGGTACACACAAAAAAATATTCTCTGTTTCATAATCATATAAACACCGAGAATATATATATTTTTAAATAGAATAAAATACATTGGTAGGAGACATAGTAGTTATTAGGACGTCATACTTTCCGAAGCATTCGGGGGCACCAATCGCTGTACTGCTAATGAAACAGGGGCGAAGGGGGTGTCCGAGAGGGGCGCCGGACACCCCCGGGCCATACGTGAAAGTGCATCATTGGCGGATGAAGTGCGAAGCTGCCCGGAGCTGAACACTGACTGCTCGCATCCTCCGGCGTTTATCTTATCTGCTAGTTTCCTTTCCTCAGTAGTTTTAATCCCGAGCACCCCCCCCCCCCCCCCCGGCCCCGCACTGGAGTGACAGGGCAGGCAGGCACCTCCTGCAAGGCCCCCTCCCTGGACGAATCACAGAGTGTTCGCTTCTATTGCCTTTGTCTGACAAGTCATCCATCTCCCGGGCCGCGGAGGGGAGGGGGGCTGCTTGTGGAGGGGGGGTCGGCCGCTTTTAGAGAGACACACGCGGGCAGAGGAGGCTCCACTCTCTTGCCAAGCCTCCTGGCAGACACATCCCACCACCAGCGGCACCTCCCAGTGACACAGGCTGCTGCCGCCGCCGCTGCCTGCATCCATCCCTGCGCCTGCTCGCCGCACTCTGCGCACTCTGGGAGGGAGTCCAGCACCGCCGCACACTCCCTGACGCCACCCCCGGCTCTGCCTCACCCCACCGCCCGGAAACAGCTGCTGCGCTGACAGGGGCACCGAGGTGAGGTGGACAGCGGCCGCGGCGCACCTGACTCTGGTGCCAACCATGCCGGGGCTCCAGGTCTGACCAGTGACCCCCGTGAGGTGCAGCGATGACCAGAGGGGCCACCTGCTGCCCAGCCAGAAGCCCCCCGCCCTGCTGAACGGACAGAGAGGACCCTGCGCATCTCCAAGGACCCCTGGCTCCCACCCAGGACCACAGGACCCGCTGCTCAAGGCAAAGGACCCGGACTCCTCTCCAGGAACCCTGCTCACGTCACAGGGCGCCCTGCGCACCTCCCAGGACCCCGGGCTCGACCCCTGTTTCCGGGACCCCGAGTCTGTCACCCGGATCCCTGCTCTCCGCACAGGACCCCGCGACTCTCTGCACAGGAATCCAGCGCCGACAGCCAGCTCTCCGCGCAACTCAAGCCTCTTTGTGGAAAGTTCATCCTCCGGCTCCCGGGACAGGGCAGAGGGAGGCGCCGCTGCCCGCGGGAGCCCCTCTTTTCCGGACTCTTGACGTTCTCTCCCGGAGCCGACACGGCGACTACAGCCGAGTACGTCCCCTTCCTCTGCTTCCCCATGGACATGCACTGCAAGGCGGACCCCTTCTCGGCCATGCACCGTGAGTACCGCCAGAACCCGGCTTCAGTGCGCTCTCTCTGCGCCCCCCCAACTTTGCGTCATTCCACCCCCTTCCTACATTCTCATTTTTCTTTCCCCCTGTCTTTTTAATCTCACAATTCCTTCTACTTGCTTGCGTTTTTATTGTCTCCCCATCTATTCGGTCTCAACATCCGTATGCGCGCCCCGTCAAGCTCCTCAGACTTTTATTAGTATCTCGTCATATTTCCCCATTATCTTCACTTTTATGTCCTCATCTTTCTTTGTTTCCTCCATGTCCTCGAATTTTTTATTTTGAACCATGTCTCGAGTGTTTTTTTTTCTCGTCTTCTCTGTATGTGTTAAATTTTCTTTCGCCCGGTTCCACCCTCTCCTGTTTTTCCCTCACCCGCTCTTCCCTCATTAAGTACACTACGTTTATATTCCTTCATCATTTGATTTTGTTAACACCCACATTTCCAGTTTCTTTATTTTTCTGCTATTTCTTTTGTTGCCTTTCAATTCTGTCGACCCCTTACTATTATTTTCCCTTACTTTTATTCTCCCCTCGCCTTTGCTTTCCTCTTTCGCATTGTATTCTTTCGTCATCACTTTAGTACGCTGTCATCTCATTGTTTTTATCTCCACACAATTGTTCTCCCTCATTCTTATTGTTTTATCTCCTTCTCTTGACTCCTTCACGTTTTTATTCTTTACCATTTTATTCTCGAGCTTTATTGCGTCCTTTCCTTGCCTGTTATCACTCGATTTGTTTAACCTTTCCTTGTCACTTTACTCGCTTCATTTTTTATTATTTCCTCAATATTTCCTTTCATCTTACTGTTTATTATTTCCAATTTCATTGCTTTCCTCCTTTGCATTATTTCCCCTTATTATGTTCTCGCCTTATCTTCACCATTAAACTTGCCTAGCCCTTTGTCTTTCTCTCCGCACATTTTCACCTACTTCTCTTCGGTGCTTTACTTTCACTGTTGTTTACTCCCATTCTCCCCTTTTTAAACTCCTCTACTTTTCTTCCTCGTTTCATATTCCCTCACTGTTTCGTCGACGTTTCTCCTTTCATACCTTTCATGCATTCCTTCGGGTCACGGGCCAAGCACCCTCTTGACACGGAGTGCGGCCCCAAGTAACCCCAGTCCGTGGCACCGCAGAAAGCAGTGGCCTTATAGGCGCTCAAACATTCATCTGTGGCCCGGGAGGTCTATCTCTTAACCAGTGCACCCCCTGGGTTACACACTGGGACTCACCCCTCTTAGGACCCTTCTGTAAACAACTGCACACTCTGAGGAGACACAATAGCACACACCTTCGAACAACACTATTCACTGGCCGTATACACACGTACATATATACATTTATATACACATGCGTATATACGCCTGTGTCTAAATAGATCAATGGATTTATATAGCTATATATGGACATTCTTCCAGATCCTTGTTTTATCGAAATTAATCACAGAATAAATAGGAACATGTCGGACTCTGTAGTCAAAGAGAAATAATGTAACATTATATATATATATATATATATATATATATATATATATATATATATATATATATATATATATATATATACACACACACACACACATATGTGTAAATATATATATTCCCTGGCATTGAGGAGCTCATGCAATATATATATATATATAAATATATATATATATATATATATATATATATATATATATATATATATATATATATATATATATATATATACTCTCTTAAGACTTTTTTGTTTGAGAGCCTCGGATATTATTCAGCGTGTGAATAAAAGGGTAGTGAAAAAAGGCGTAAACATCAAGTCACTCACACCGGTGGATTAATAATTTATTGCCCCGTGTAAACTTCGCTGGCGGTGCACGTACACCTGCTGAAACCGAACGCAACCTCTATAAAAGCACATCTTGTAGCAACGCGGCGGCGTGGTTTCACTGATAATGTGTACTCGTATTTCATAAAAAAGCAAATACCCGTTTCTAAACTGAGAACCGCGCGGATACGTGTTCACCCAGGCCTCCTATAATTTAAAACCGTGCTCTTACCAGTGGTGGGAAACCCGCAGCCCCTACAGGGTCTATTTTAATAGTGGATACGTAAAGAAAGGAGACGGTTCTGAGCCAGGACAGAGTCAAAATGACAATATTTACTATTTAATGTCAAACTGCCACCTCATGTGACATTAGTGCGAACGTCTCCTCAGTGCTGTACAGGGGTGTAATACCTGCAGTACTGTCCCAGTAGAGCCCCCCCCCCCCCCCAAAGTAATAACATCCGGCTAATTTTTGGAAACGAGTGAAACCGTTTGCTCAAAAGCTCCTCGCGTGGAACCGTGCCTCGACTTTGGCGCCGACTCTCCGGCCGCCTGAAGTCCGCGGACGGGCCTGTGTTCCAGGCAGAAGAAGCCCCTCACGCACAGCACGCACCAGACACGCACAGCACACACATACAGACGCGCACCAGGCACACACACAGACACGCACCAGGGTCACACACCGACGCGCACAAGGCACGCACACAGCACACACACAGAGGCGCACCAGACACACACACAGACGCGGACCAGGCACGCACAGCCCCAATGTGCCCTGAAAGTCGCGCAAGCGGACAAGGACAGAAAGGGGGGCAATGCACGGGGACGAGGCGGGCACAAACATGAAAGAGAAGCCACCGGGCCACACACTTTTAATTATTAATTTTTTAATCTTTGCCGCATCTGTTGCCTTTTAATAATATGTAATGTGAGTTATCAAAGGTGCCCCTGCATTATTTAGCACTCGAGCGCTGGGAAAATTGCTGGCCGGTAACTTTATATCTGACATGTGCATGGGCTGCTTGTACACACGCGCAGGCAAAACAGACTCTGCCCCCCCCCCGTTCCCCCCCTACACGGGGCGGGTTAAAATTATCACCTGTATTACCTGCTGGTGGGTACGGGGATAATATCCCTCCCACAACCTTTCCCCATGTAACTTGGTCACTACCTGCCCACTCTTAGCTCCGCGGGGTTGAGAGAGTGCACCGTCTCCACCCTACTGCTTTTTAGTGACCCCACACCGTGATAGTGCAGGGGGTAAGAACCTGCAAACTGTGAATGCACGTAAAGGAACACACCCCAAAAACGAGCAGAAACCTGCCCCTTACGCACGTAGTGTGACGTGGAAGCGGGGAGACCCCGACGCCAGCCATGCAGCGGGGGCGCTGTGGTGTGTGTGTGTGTGGGAGGGGGGGGGGGGGGTACAAACTGCCTGCCTACACACGCAGCCTGCTTTTGCAACCTGGCCTGCCCAAACAGCAATGTCTAAGCTCATGTGTGCCCCCCCTGCCTTCAGTGCACACACGCACCCAATAACAGCCGCGGAAGAGGAAGCCCTCCGAGTCCGGGGAGGGCAGAGCACGGCTGCCCCGCGAGAGGCCCGAGGACGCACGTGGGTTCGGTGTTTTAGGCTCTGCCAGGGAGGGGGTTGCATCTGCGGGGAGAGATTTCGGATCGATGCGAGGGCGATGCGAGTTTCCTCGAGTCCAGAGCCAATAAGTCAGTGTCAGGGGAGAGGGGAGAGAGGTGCGGGCAGGTCCACTCTCAGCACACAAGGCAAAGATCTCTATCCGGCAGGCCTGCAGGAGGGGACCCCAGTGACACACACATAGACAGGATAGATAGATAGATAGATAGATAGATAGATAGATAGATAGATAGATAGATAGATAGATAGATAGATAGATAGATAGATAGATAGATAGATAGATAGATAGATAGATAGATAGATCATTTTTTCCAGCATAGTGACTCACAATCCCTGAGGACCTAGCTTCACAAACAGTGGATTTACGTGAGCATCCATGCTTGTGCGGGGGTATAATTATGGGTACGGTGACCACATACATCAATGTATATGCAATTCTAATTGTATAGTATGTTCTAAAGATTATTTATGGAAGCACTCACCACAGTTCTGTGTGAGGTTATATGCTATACTCTTACACGCACACATGTACACGCACACACATATATATGTATATAAGTGTCATCTATATTTCTTTATTCAATCGTATGTTTGTCTGAATTTTTCAGATCTGCGTAGGGAGACATATAGAGCTCGCTAATATAGACTGGAATAATGAACCAGTGATCTCTGCAGGCTTTTCTTTATATACATTTTACTACAGAGACTTCAGTCTTTGGGGGGGGGGGGGTGCGCGTGCACGTGTTTGCTCACATCAGTGCGCCTATGCACATCATATAGCGTCAATGTAAACAGAGGCGCCTTCCTCTCTCCAGCTGAAAACCCACAGGCGCACACATAACATACATTGTGTTCAGAGAGACCGCTATACGTTTATGGTATGGGCGTGCACATCACACAGTGCACAGGCCCGCGCTCCCACTGGCACAGGGGGTCACATTGATAATGTGCGCCCAAGAGACCGCAGTTAAAAGAAACCCAATGAAAGTGAAAAATAAAAAGACACATCTTTTTGTTGGAACCAGCAAAAGCGGCGAGACCGGGCAGGTGTCCCCTGTAAATAAGCGCTGCTCGTGGGTTAGAAGAGTGAGCGGTCATCGAAGCGCTACGTTTCTCGGTCCTTGGCACAGTCGGAAACACCCAGGCACACTCTGTGAGGGGGACGCACACTTTCTAACTCAGGAGCACTGGCTTCTGGTTTTCCCTCATTTCACACTGTATTTATAATCCATACATCTTTCAATTTATTTATTTCTTTCTTTCTTTCTTTCTTTCTTTCTTTCTTTCTTTCTTTCTTTCTTTCTTTCTTTCTTTCTTTCTTTCTTTCTTTCTTTCTTCCCCTCCCTCCTTTCTCTTTCCTTTGTCCACGCTGCCCGTCCACGCGAGTCCACGCGCGTCCCTCGCGCCGGCGTCCTCCCCGCATTTGCTAAAGCGCCTGGCGCTTTCCGTCTTCGACTAAACACCCCTTCCCTCGGTGTCTCGGCCGCTCCCTCCCCTTCCCTCTCCCCAGCAGGCCACGGGGGAGTGAACCAGCTCGGAGGGGTGTTCGTGAACGGGAGGCCCCTCCCGGACGTGGTGCGGCAGAGGATAGTGGAGCTGGCGCACCAGGGGGTGCGGCCCTGTGACATCTCCCGGCAGCTGAGGGTCAGCCACGGTTGTGTCAGCAAGATCCTGGGCAGGTAAGGACCATCGGGGGCGGGGCGCGGGGAGGGGCCCTTCAAAAGCATCCATCCCGGATCATAAGATATTGGCATTCCCATGCAATAACCTTGTACCCGTCCGCCATGCCTATACACCAGCAAAGGCTGCGTTTGGAATATTTCATGATTAAAAAAAAAATAATAATAATACGTATTGCTATGGAGGACACATTTGGAGATGTTTTCTATTTACAAAGTGTCCTCTGCAGCTAAGACATGGATAAAACCGAAAAAAAATGCAATGTATTTTCATATCTGATATTTTGGGAGGAGGGCACTTGGTGGCTTGCTTTTTAGTACAGCTGTGATTTGGACTGCCAAGTTCTTTCAAGACAATTGCGATTAAGAAAATGAAGAACAAATTAATGAAATTCATGAAGCCAAATACACCACATCCTTCAAGTGCACACACTTGTTCTGCCTCCTGGAATCTCCAAGGACTGCTGAATAACCATTTAATATTTCAGCTAATGGAGGGGGCAGTGGGAAGTATTTTCATATATTGTCCGAAATTACATTTTCACCCCCTTAGTCACAGCTAAATATCAAAAGTAACAGAGTCACAATCTCATGTATTTAGAAATGTTAAAAACAAAAAAAACCACCAAAAAAAAACTGGCCATAATAAAGTGTTGCACTAAAAGTGGCGATAGGCATTGTTGTGCGACCCTTTTGTGCCTCGAAACGTTGTATGATAGGCGCTTGGGCACCTCTGTAGGATGGAAAAGAGACTGTGTGTCTAGGGTCCTCATTTAAATGTTACATGTAACCCCTGATGTGCGCTTGAGAAGCTTTACGGCGTGTTATGTCAAGGGTCATTTGTATAGCGCCTGCGCCGCCTCAATGCGCTGCTGTACAAAAATCAGTTCAAAGGAAGGGGGGGGGGGGGCAGGCATGCTTCCCACTGAGGGTGGCAGTTTACCCTGGATACTATAAACAAAGAGGGCGTTCGATTGATACACTGCTCCAGCACGAATCATCGAATTTTTTTCAGCGCCATTAAATGCCATTTTCCAGCACTAATCAGGAAACCACACTAGAGGGTGAAGTAGTTCCTCACGAAGGGTATATTTAAATGTATGTGGCTGGAGAAAAAAATGTAAATAATAAAGAGTTTGATCTTTTGAGTCAAATTATGCAAGCACATAGGTACAGGACAGTTTCCTCTGCCCCTGGCCCCTTTTCCTAGTGTCTCCTTTTTTCTCTCTCACTCATTTGGCGCTGCCTAGGCATTTGATTTTGGTGGAACCCGCATTTCCCAAAAATAATCAGCATTTGTTTTTTAAATACATATGATAAGTAAGGGTCGTATGTATTCTCCTGTCCTTGAATTATTAATAATGACCTGGCGATAATAAAGTGTCACAATCAAAGTGGCGAAAAGCATTATTGTGGGACCCTTTGTGCCTCGAAACGTTACACGATAGGCGCTTGAATACCTAGGATTACTTCGCAAAACAAAAACAAAGAAAAAGAGTTGGTAAAGGGCTTATATTTAAAAACACGTTATCAATTGTGTTCTGATATAATACAGGGAGCGATTTGATAAAGCACAACGTGGCTTGGTGTAATTAATAGAATATCAATTATAGATTCATTTCACAATTGGAACACGCGTATATTATTGAAATAAGCCCAGTCGCAATGCACTTGTTATATGTCTATGTACTGACATCGTTTCCTTGTACTAATTCCGGAGCTAATTTTATTGCATAAGCTGAAAATAGTATAGTGTGCATTGCATACGTGTTACTTCAATGACACGGTCAAACAAAATGTGTACTTGCTATAATGCTTTCTATAACAGCCCTCACCTTTACCCCTTCCATTCAACTGAGAAAAGTCTCTTCCGCGTTTTCCACAGGAAATGACGCACCTCCCTACCTTCAAATGATCTCTACAAACAATTGCCGCCCTCTTCTACTAAATCACTCCCAGTTTTATGCAAGTTAAATGTTCAGTATATAAGAAAACTCATTGTCTGTGGTTATTAAAAAGAAAAGCGCACTAACACCCATTAGATGGGCGGAGAAGCACTATATAAAATAAATAGATAAATCATAATAATGATGATTATACCTTTTTGGGAATGTGGTATTCGAGGGGTGCAGTGGCCACCACATATGAATTGTTGACATGCGTTACTCTGCGAGTAGTATGTTTTGGTGCCTGGAGGGCTTTTCTTTAGATGAGGAGCTATAAAAGTGTTTCTAAGAAAGGCTAGGATTTTTTTTGTCCAGTTGAACAGTGTTCTAACAACTAATCGCCGTAAAAAACAAGATTTGCAAGTGCCAGGGGCTCCACAGATCACGAATCCACGCATCGGCTCTTCATTAATCATTCATTCATTTCTCCTATTTGGCCTGACAGGTACTACGAGACGGGCAGCATCAAGCCCGGGGTGATTGGGGGCTCCAAGCCCAAAGTGGCCACCCCCAAAGTGGTGGACAAGATCGCCGAGTACAAGAGGCAGAACCCCACCATGTTCGCCTGGGAGATCCGTGACCGGCTGCTGGCAGAGGGCATCTGCGACAACGACACGGTGCCCAGCGTGTCCTCCATCAACAGGTAACGCCGCGCCCGGGCCAGCCTCGCCCATCCGCCTCTTCTGTCACAGCGTCGCCCCCTGGCATCCCGTGTGGTTGCCGACCCTGCTGTTTGTAGCTGAAACACCCCATTGTTCCACAAGACATGATAGATAGATAGATAGATAGATAGATAGATAGATAGATAGATAGATAGATAGATAGATAGATAGATAGATAGATAGATAGATAGATACCTGTACAAAATCTATGCTGGAACGCTGTTCGTCTGCATCCATTGTGGCAGTGTAGCTGAGAAAAACTAGAGTTTTTGAGAGATTTTTAATTATGATTCATAGCCGGGATACATATCTTTATTTGTACACATGGCATATTTTGGTTAAGTGTCATGCAGTTCTTTCTACCTATAGGATATATAGATTGGCAGAGGGAACCCCTGATTGGTTTAAAAGGTGCCTTTTGTGACTTGTGCTTTGTGCAGGGACGTGGGCCATCGGTAAAGGTTTCTTGCATGTACATTTGCATAGAAATAAGACGTTTAATAGCTGAGTTATTGCGCGTTACGCTGGTTAGTGCCTGGTGCATATATCACGCCGTGGCAGCGCCCTCTGGCACGTGTTGTCCCACTGTCTTCCAGCGGTGCCTTATACATACATGCTCACATGGGCAGGTCATGTCCGGTCAAAAAGTGTCACTTTTGTACTTTGGGATTCATTTGGAGAGCTAGAAATCAGATTCCGAAATCATTTTTATTTTAAAATGAAAATTGTCTATATTCACAGGCAAGTCGTTTTTTTATTTATTTATTTGAAAGGTACGAGTTAATGGATACAAACGCAGAGGGCTACACATAAAACATACAAGACTTCGAAATTATCCTTGATTTTGAAGATGGAAAAGTTCAACTTTCCCCGTTCCTTTGTTCCACGCGCATTACAAGTGCACCTCTGCTCTGCCGCATTCCCGGCAGCGGAATAACAAACAGTGTGTCCCAAAATTGAGGCATTTGGAACAAACTGCTCTTAAATTGTTTTTCCTCCACAAAGAAGTTTCAGTTCCTGCCGGTTAGTCATAAGTAATTTTCTTTTTTTTTTTGTAAACCTGTACAGTGACTAGTTAAATATTTACAGCTTGTGAAGGAAAGTGAGACGCAGCAGCTTTGAGTTCGGCCCAGCGCCCCGACGTCCGGCATCTATGTGGAAACAAACAATGGCAGGCGCACAGCATGCGACTAAAAGAGGAACAGGCATAACACCAACACGAATAACACAAGACACACAGAGACACTCACTGACGAAAACATCCTCTCTCGCCCCCGCACCACATACACACAATATGAAGGGAAAGAATCTATCTGTCTGTCTGTCTGTCTGTCTGTCTGTCTGTCTGTCTGTCTGTCTATCTATCTATCTATCTATCTATCTATGTAATCTATCTATCTATCTATCTATCTATCTATCTATCTATCTATCTATCTATCTATCTATCTATCTATCTATCTATCTATCTATCTATCTATCTATCTATCTATCTATCTATCTATCTATCTATCTATCTATCTATCTATCTATCTATCTATCTATCTATCTATCTATCCACCTTCATTGTATACTATTGTAAACTCTTAAGGCGTCCCTATAAATAAAACCCTTTTCCTCACCGAGCAGCGTTTGTGCCACTTAAGGCTTCCTTATAAGTGAATTCCCTTCTCCACCTGGCTGCCGGTGTGCCACGAAGGCGCGCGTGGCCGGTGGAGGCGCTGGCCGTGCGCGCGCACGCTCTCCATGTCTGAGCGGCCATGGCCTGCTCCCAAGCCGCGCTGGAAGCAGCAGGTGCAATTATCTGCCCGAATGTACCTTGGCCGCCGTGCGTCCCCCAGACGTGGCGCGCTGTGTAATACTGCAGCCACCGCAGGAAATCACCCCAGTGTGTGTCGTCGCCGTGAAACAGCTTATTAAGTTATGAGTAGGGCAACATAACACTGATGGGCTAATTATACACCTGCCCCAGAGCCAGCGCAGGTGCCTCGGCGAGGCGCTCGTACGTTCAGGAAGCGGGCCTCTAGGCGCTTGGAGGAGGAAGGCCAGCAGAGGAGAGCGCGCTGAGGAGATGGGCCTTGGCAGGCAGCGCGTGAGGGCTAAGGGCACTCGACCATACATACCAGTAGGCCAGATTCAGACAGGAGATTCCCGATTTTAAGGCAAAAATGGCTTTATTTTGGCTGTATCCCACCTAAAATTGCCTCTCCTTCAATAGAAGTCAATAGAGGAAATACATATTCCCGCTTATGTTTTTTTTAAATCTCCCACTTTTCCCTTTTAAATGTTGGCATATATGGGGGACCCTCTGAGGAAAAATGTCCGTCATCCACGGGGGAGGGAAGATTGGGGGGTTGGGAGAGGGTCCTCCTGGGGGCAGAGGCAACCATCTCTGAGAGCTGGCAGTCATACATGGTCACACCATCACTTTCCCCAAAAAACACCTAAAACATTGGCACGTAGCTTTTTCATATGAAAGAGTTAGCATGTTTGCAAACATGATAAATAAAAATAAAACCTCTGGTGAAAAATTAAACACTTTAAAAACCTGTTAGATATTTGTGGCAAACAGATGTTAGAAACAGTTCAATACAAGTCAGTTAAAAAAAGGCTGCCGTAGCTCGGAATGTGTCCAAAAATGCAGAAAGATTCTAGATTTTCTCTATCTGAGAGAGAGTAAAAATCAACATATTGTCTCTGCTTGTCATTGTAAGCTATTAAAATAGAGCAGAAGAAAGAAAAGCAACATTTTGTTTTTGTTGCTTTAAACAGCTGCTACAATTATGCTGCGTGACCTGACTGTCAGTCACCTCCGCTGCTGGCTGTGGCAGCAAGCATTGTGACATCAGAACTTGACTGTAATAACTTATAATAATCAAGTTCTGACATCTTTTCTCTGTAATGAGCGACTTGGTGCGCCACAAGTTGCTGACAAAAAAAAAAGTCAGAGTCTGACGTTTAGAAAGGATTTACAGAAGTCCATGTATTACGTATACTATCTCTGCAACAGGCACCGAATCTACCGCATAAACTGTTCTCAGCGCACAAACTCAAACCACTAGAGTTTCATCATCATTTCTGTGCAGATTTCTGCTGTGGCGCCTAAAACACACAGGGATTTACTTTGAAGCACTTCATCGTGCATCCAAACCACAAAGAAAGCTGCAGCCAACGTTCCAAATTAACTGGCAACAGAAGTGAGGGAATTTAGCAATAAGGCATTACGCATCTTTTTAAAATGGACCTGCAGTAATTAGTATCATTTAGCAGCAGGTGTGCCCCAGCCAAGCTCTTCACAGGGAGCCATAAGGGGGGCTGAGTATAGGAATTCATTGATATTCAATTAAGGGCATTATTCTACTTTGATTAACCCGCGGCATCCATTAGAATGTGCGGTTTTGTTGTTATTTAGCCTTTTAGTGGTAGGTGTGCTTTTTACAAGGTTGAAAGGTTAATAGTTGATTATGATTCTAAAAGAAGTTTGCATTATCTATCTATCTATCTATCTATCTATCTATCTATCTATCTATCTATCTATCTATCTATCTATCTATCTATCTATCTATCTATCTATCTATCTATCTATCTATCTATCTATCTATCTATCTATCTATCTATCTATCCATCCATCCACCCATTCATCCATCCATCCATCCATCTAGCTACTTACCTACCTACCAACTATCCATCCATCCATCCATCCATCCATCCATCCATCCATCCATCCATCCATCCATCCATCCATCCATCTATCCTATCTGTCTATCTATTTAGGGATCAGTATTCTTATATTGGACAGTGGTCAGGGCATATAAAAGGGAAGACTCAACAAATGTGATAAGTTGTGAGTATATAAGTAAAGGGAGGTACCATGACCCAGAAGAGAGAGAGAGGGCATGGAGCTGGCTGTACAAGTTCTCACCTATGAACACTGAAAATAAAGGCCACTATTTGAGCAATGAGGTATGGATGTCCTGGAAATGAAAATGTGTTTTAATGGGAGAGATGTATTCAGTGCAGAATGCTTCTCAAATGTTTTTTTAAAACCATTCTGTGATTTCTTGTTCCCCGACTGTCTCTGTTATTTTGGAGACAAATCACGTTTTACATTACCTTTTGCTTTCAATCCTTATTCCACTGATTCCTGTGTTTTGTCAAACTCTTTTGGCTAAAAGAATTGTCCCTATCATATATTTTTAGTAAACCTTCCTTTAAAAATTCATTAGAGTTGATTTATTCACAGTGCACGCACTACCTTACGCTGCACAAAGTCAGGGCGCTGAAAACATTTGCAGTGTATTACAGATGAAAATAAACCAATTAAATAATAAAAATAATTAGTCACACCAACACAGTGTAACATTTAAATACAATGCAGATCACTCAAGGGGAAGTGGTATAACCCACCCTGGTATTGAAGGGAGGACGTTATTAAAGCACACACTGCTTTTCAAAAGGATGCTACTGGTTGGATTTTCTGGTTAATGTTCTTGAAAGTAAATTTACTTTGAAACAGTTGTGCGAAAAATAAGCAAAACGTACAAATACTTTCTATTTATTACATTAAAAATAATATGTGAACACTTACATATATTCTTCAATCTTATATGTACCTTATGTGTAATTAAATACATAATTGAACGTTTATATTTTCGTGATGAGTATATAGACTTGGGAAGTGGATGGTATCCGTGAAGTAATCCACAAAATTAAACATAAACGACATTCTGGGAGGTGATCTGATTACGTTCATTATGCGTATAAAGAATTCCTTTTTCAATCACAAATATTGTCAATTGTTAAAAGCCAGTCTCGCTTTTACCTAAAGAGACGCAAATGTGAAAGTTGACCCACCATGTGTGTAATATGATCGGATGTTTTAGGCGTACAAAAATCCGGTTGACTTTTTGATGCCAAGATAATGCAAACTTTTTTTTAAGCGATTGTTGATCCTTCAAAATTCCTAGTTTATCGAATGCCCACCCTAAGTAATTCAAACTTTTGCAGCATGGCGGCCTTCCCTTCCGTAGAATCATGCTCCCCGGACACTTTCTTTAGGTGTCTGGTGAATTGCATAGCTTCAATGCCAATGGGCTTCTCCTAGCGATTTAAGCCTATGTCACGTCATAGTGGAACCGCAGCTTCTGTTGATGTGGACTGGTGGCAACTGTGGACAACTGGGTTGATCTTATTATATCCAATTATTGGGGTTTGGAACCCTGGATTGGCAGTCAAAGCCAGTGTATAATGTAGTATGGATGTGGTGCAAAAGCATCAATGAATCATTGAAATGACTCTAGGGGTTGAACCTTAAAAAAAATCTGACATTGTTACAGACAGCAAGAGCAATCGGTAAGAGATTACCAACTCTAAAAATGAATCTGATACAGCACATACATTCCTAATCCCTGGTCACCACTGCAATATCTATGTATTTGTCTTGTTTTTTTTAAATTGTTTTTTAGTACAGCGTTTAGAGAAAGATATAGGGCTTCCTTAGATTAAGGTAGATAAGACATAGGACTCCAGTGAGAGCGCGGTTTACAGAAATAGAGAACAGAACAATTTCTAAGGATTTTTTTGTTAATTTTATTGTCTATGATTTTCCTATTTCTGACGAGGAATTAGATTTCCACAGTGCATTTTCACAGTTAACTTTATATCAGATTAAAGAGAAAATCCTGCAGTGTCACTATCACATCTGCTCACAACCACTTGATCATTCGCATTAAGTGTTGAACTGACAACAACAGATGTAAGATTGCATTTTTGGAGTCCAATTCAGCCTTTCTGCTCTGTTTATGCATTGACGCATTTCTCAAGGATCCACCTGTCCATACATTTCTGGGTGAATATACATGGCTGTGTTCCCTTTTTACTAAACTGGTCATTGAGTCTGTCGGAGGGAGCTTCCGCGGCCGGGTTCCCTTCAGTTGCACACTTGCAGAATCCCCTGAATTTTAAGAGTAAATGTTTGCTCTGTTTGGTGCCAGGGGTGTAGTGGGCACGTTTTACCAGCATAGATGGGGGTGGCACGTCTTGGCCTAGGCCTGGGCCCCTGCTCTATGATATGTGGCAAATGTGTAAAGAGATCATGAGATAACTCTACGTCACTGTTTGGTGCCAGGGGTGTAGTGGGCACGTTTTACCAGCGTAGATGGGGGTGGCACGTCTTGGCCTAGGCCCATGCTCTATGATATGTGGCAAATGTGTAAAGAGATCATGTGATAACTCTACGTCACTGTTTGGTGCTAGTGGTGTAGTGGACACGTTTTACCAGCGTAGATGGGGGTGGCACGTCTTGGCCTAGGCCCCTGCTCTATGATATGTTGCAAATGTGTGAAGAGATCGTGAGATAACTCTACGTCATTGTTTGGTGCCAGTGGTGTAGAGGACACGTTTTACCAGCGTAGATGGGGGTGGCACGTCTTGGCGTAGGCCATGGACCCTGTTTTACGATATGGGATAAATGTGTAAAGCGATCGTGAGCTAACTCTATGTCGCACACTCAATGTGCTTACCGGTTGGTTCAGTGTTTAGGAGTCTTGCTCCCAGGTGAAGGGAATGCGGCAGCGGCTTCCGCATTGGACATTTGGAATGTTAAGATGAAACCCATGTTAATGTTGCACAGATGTCGCTACGTCTTAATGGCTGTTGAGAGATTATGGCAAAAGGGTGGAGAGGGTGCATCTTAATTCCACTCTCGGTGCAGGTTTTCTCTGTGGAAATGACACTATCGCAATGTCAGAAAGTAGCCCTGCACTGGTGATTGGACAAGTTCATGAAAGTGAAGAAGGACTCACAGGACCAGAATCTGAACTAAACTTTCTTTGAGAAATGTTGATTCCCCCTCTTGTTAACCTGAAGCTGAGGGGGAGACAGCAGTGGATCGCGGTGTCCATTGTTGAGCAGCTTCCGTCACATGCTTGAGAGATGCACACCAAAGAGTAAATGAACACTTCCATACCAGCTCATGTTGCCTCACGTGTATAAGGTTGATGATAGAAATTGAAGTGTTTTATTAAAAATTAATAGAAAAAGGTGTTTTGTTGTCTACATTGCAAGATTAGTTTTTACCAGTACAAGTAGTGGTAGATGATTATCTCACAACGTAGATGTACCGTTGGTATTGCAAGCACAGGGTGAGTTGGAAGTGTGGAGAATCAATCAGTCTGGATTTGTAAAGCCCGGCTAATCACCCCTGAGGGCATCCAGGCGCTGAGAGTGCTGCTGCCGAGGCTTAGCCGAACATGCAGGTCTTGAGTCCTTTTCTGAATTCCTGTAGGAAGGATGAGGTCGGTAGGTGAAGAGGGAGACTGCTCCAGGCCTTCGCCTCGGGGTAGGAGAAGGAGCGTCCTCCACTGTTGCAGCGGTGGATGCAGGGGGTGTGGGCAAGGCAGAGGGAAGCGCAGCGCAGGTGTCTGGAGGGATGGTGGAAGTTCAGCCGGTGGTTGCTGTGTGCTGGTCCCTGGTTGTGGAGGGTTTTGAAGGGTGGGTCAGCATCTTGAATGGCATCTCTTCTGAATGGGGAGCCAGTGGAGCTTCCTGAGGTGGGCGGTGATGTGGGACCGCTTGGGAAGGTCTAGGACGAGTCTGGCTGCTGGGTTCTCTATCGTCTGCAGTCCATTGAGGAAGTGCAAGGTGATTCCTGCATAGAGTGTGTTGCTGTAGTCTAGTTGGCTGGTGCGCAAGGACAGTGATGGTGTGTCTGGTGTCGATGGGAGCACATCTGAAAATCTTGCAGAACATGCGGAGGGTGAGGAACCAGGCAGATGAGAATGCGTTGATTCGTTTTTTCATGGTGAGCTTGCTATCCAGAATGATGCCGAGGTTGCAGACATGGTCAGTCGCTGTTGGTGCGGGTCCTAGTTTGGGGGGCCACCAGGCGTCATTCCACAGAGAGGTGTTTTTAAAGATCAGTCCTTGCGTCTTGTCTGTGTTGAGTTTTAGATGGCTAGTCTTAATCTTTTCGGTGATGTTCATCATGCATCTGAAGAAGTTTGTCGGCGCTTGATCTGAACATCCACCGCAAAAGCACGACATCCCCTAGTTCTGGAAGGGAGGGGAACAACTCCTCGTCCATCATAAACATACTGCAGGCTAAGGTGGCGCCTGCTAATGAAATAGAGGTTTAGCCAAAGAGAGGGGGGTTAATGGTGCCCACATTACAGTGGGTATGGATATTTCCAAAGTAAGGAACAGTAGGCCCTTACAAGCATATATGTAACATCAGCAGGATGTAATGATGCAGGCGGTCTAGAATCTACTTGCTCAGAATATAGGTGGCTTTGCGCCTTGCGGTGCCACGGGTGATGCATGAATGCATCCGCTTCTGTTTAACAATGAGCTATGATATCACCTAGAACCTAAATAATGTATTCAAATAACCCACCCTCCCCCACGCTCTTTGCTAGCGAACACTTCTTGGGTTTTTTGAAAGCGAGATAACTCAAGAGTGTAGTTAGGGTGAGCAACGGACTGCCAGCCATGATTTAACAAGATATATATTACTTCCAGGTCTTGGCACGGTACACGGTGAGACTGAATGTTGAGCGGGTGTGTGTCAGCAGAACTCAACGAGATGATGGACCCTGGATGATTCGAGAGGGTCCACACTCACTCTGCTATTTCATTTATGTTTCCATTTCGCTTTTGCCTCTTTGGCGGTAATTTCCACCACGGCGCTGGGTTCTGACCATCTTGGAAGCCTTCTGCTTTGGGCCTGCACTCTGCAGTAACAGCAGTCGCGCCGGCATGAGAGCTTTTAGACAGTAGGTGGTGAAGGCATTGACCCAGAAATATCAAGGCAATTGAAACTGAAAAAATGAAGGCATTGACAGTCGCTAATGACCACACAACTCACTTAAGTTGCTGTGACATCACCCGCCTCCGGGTCCGCAGATCCAACCTGCTCTCCAGTCTGCCATCCCTTTACTTACTTAAAGGTTATGTTAGTGTCCATCCAAATCACCAATGGGCATTATCGCCTCGTTTTGATCAGGTGAGCCAGAGACCTGAACTGAAAGTGAGATAACAAGAGAACAAGATTTGTGTTTTTAACCCGAGGCAGGAGTCTACAAATTTTGATCTTCCTGGATTCAGTTACTCTACAATTAATTTGGTGGTTCTTCAAAATGGGAAGTGCTTATGAGGATTCACCAACACAGCAATTTTGAACAGGTGATTTTGGACAGTGAGGGTTAAAGAGACTGTACTCCATGCACCTCCCATCAACAATGTCTTAGTTCATTTTTTTCTGTCTTGAAAACATAGTTGAGGGGTAGGAAAACTGACCACTTTAATCAAGAGTTATCAATGACTTTGATCGAGGAAAATTGACCACTTTTCTTGCATGCTATTACGTCATCCTTCAGAGGCTCCTGAATTACTTCATTTGATCCCAATGGCATTATCGGAATCTGTAGTAATAGAGCAGGCCTATGAAAGGGCGCCCACTGGCACAAGTGGCACTTTGGTGTCCTATGCTATATTAGTTTGGGATTTCACTCCTGCACCTTCCTTGAAGACATACATTTTACCAGGAGTGACCACCACACTTGCCACTATCTACCCCCTTCACTTCATTTGATAGAAGAAGGCCTCTATCGGCCAGGGTCATGCTTGCACCCTCTCAATTGCCTGAAGTCAAATGATGCATCTAAAGTGAGGTAAAGACGTATTATTGGGGCAACATTTCAGAAGCATTATTTACAAACATATAACATTGATTCATAATAGTACTGCACAATATGGCTCATCATCAGACCAGAAAATGTTTTGGAATTCGCAATGTAATTTATTTCCTATATTTTATGCTACTTGGACATGGAACAAATTTCCTGAGCCGTTTTATGATGCAGCATCGAACTGCTTTGGGAATTGCCTCTTTAGTTGCATTACATGTGTGTTGCGCAACACTACGCCTCCCTTCCACTAGCACAACAGGTTACTGACAAACCCTCTCATTAATATTTCTGGGTCCAGTCAGGCCTGCATCGCATCAGGCATACCCTTCCATCAGATACCTGGATGCTCTCAGTTGGAAGTGAGGTCCGTGTGCAATGGCACGGCAATGCGACTGCGATCGTCCAGATATTACTGCACAAGGACATGTTTGTGCCCTGGTAGGCAGACACTGGTCGATACACTCGACCCTCATCAGGTGATTACAGAGCCCCACATAAGAGGGAACGGGTTGGTTCTTCAAGACAATTCCTCAATACATTAGAATCTGGTGTTGCGACTATAAAACGAAAGGCAACATTGAAAGGTTAAGACCTTGCCCTCGTACCAAGACTTTGTGCACCTGCATAATAGCCGGCTTATAGGATTCATGAGTTTTGGTCTTGGAAACTTTGTTGACAATATTTACTGGTCGAATATATTGATCAAGTAGTAAAGTAGAATGAAACTGCCATTATAATTACCGTAATGACTATTCACTGGTTACTGCAAGTGTGATGGTTGTAAAATCCAGTAAGAATTAAAAAAAATATGATAAAAAGTCATTGTCATAGAACCTTGAAGTCATTTTCCCAATCAACTTTCAGTCATTTTTATGCCCCAAGAACAGTACGATGGAAAAATATATTAGTACACTATTTGAAACTTATATGGGCAATGTCAGGAAGTATTATATGTATGTGTTTTGCTTGTATTGTAAAAGAGCAAATTGCGACGTGGCTATAAAAAGGTTAAATAACAATCCTGAGCTATGTGATAGCTTAGCAGTTCAGCAGGTGGGGAGGGCGTAATTTCCTAGGTAATTTAAAAACGTGCATGCATAGGCAGAAAATTGCGACACGTCTGCTGGCATATAAAAGCATCGGAGTCTGCTGTGGGAAACAGCATGCATGAAGCGAGACCCACTTTCACACAAAGGTGAGCAATGCAGCACAAATGCCTAGTGTGAGCGTGCAGCACGGCCCAGATTTTCCTCTTGGAAAATGCTCTACATATGGTATTTCAGAAACCTGTAGGCCTCCTTGAAAACTGCTTTGCCATAGGGTGTTGTTGCAGCGAAACGTCGTGCCGTGCATAAACAGAGGTAGCCAAATGTGAGTAATATGACAAAAAACGTTATTCTGGCTTGCTTTTAGGTTTCTCCTTTTTTTCACGAGGGAACTGGCAAAGATTTTTAAGTTCCCAATTGTACTGTAACCAAACTGAAAAAGTCCCCCATGCACACCCTAGTGCTGGCAGGCCCTGTCTATGGCATACATATATTACCTTTAAGGCTCCCTGTTTTCCATTTTTATAGATTTTCACAAATAATGGATTTTTAAAAACAGTCAAATACAGAAAATTGGGCATATTTTGAGTAACTTTCCATGCTGTCATACACGAATTCCAGTCCAGTAGCTGGGCACATTGAAAGGATAAGTTAAAAAACAGGATGAAATTTACTTATATATCTGCATATTTTAACACATAGTTGTGCTATATTGGTGAATGTCATGTGAGTAACACTCACGTTATCATGTGAGTGTGTTGTTTAATATATTTGGCTGGTTAATGTGCTAAAACCCTGCAGGTATCAAAGTATGAGTGCACATTTATGCGTTACGTAATTGTGGACATATACAAGATACAATTGTATTTATTCACAAAACACATAACATGGGATAAAACCAATAAGATGATAAAAAAAATGAATTCGGATAAATTCCGACAGAAATGGTAAAAAATAAAATGCCATAAAATCAGAGGCACTAATTAACTTACAGGGCTTCTAAATTAATCAATCAAAGAAAAATCTTTTGAAAGGTTCACTGAAGTCCACAATGCTCAAGTTAACTCTGATCTCCATGAATAATACATATATATTTTTAATGCAGTAACTATACACTCACTCAAACTTCCGCAGACTTAGCCAGTGAGCGGATCAAAAAGCAGTCTGAAAAAACTCAATGTCCCCTGCCGCGAGCGGCCATGTTTTCACAAAGCACCCTTCCTCATGAGGTGATCATGACTAATAAGGCCAGGATGAACGTGTCCTCTCTAATTCATTGTACTGTGACATTCCTGTGGTTTACAAACCCGGAAGAGGTTCATCTGACTCATATCATGGAGAAAGTCCTAGTGAGTGACTGCGGCATCGGCTTGAAACTTTCCACGTTCTAGAGTTTCTCGCTGCCCAGATTAACTTCTCATATGACACAGCCATGCAGAACAGCCATGTTTTTGAAACTTGTTAGAAGAGAAAAAGTGGCGGCCCTTGATCCCATTTCTGGTGGGAGATCTATAAAGCTGGATTGCGTATGGAGAAAATCCTCACTTTCAGATGGGAGCCGACTACAGTCAAACCCACAGACGATAGGATTCTTTAGGACGTCCTCCACTTCAGTCCACTTGATATGTTTGATGGATTCGGGCCATAATGGTCATCTCGAGATGTCTGTTTTTTAATTGACTTTCCTCTCATTTTCCTCTAGTGGTAAACTAGAGGAAAGGGGGGGTAACACCAATTTTGATAATGTTTTGACCTCATTATCTCCTCTCTTAATATTAATAAGTTGGCTATGAATAATAACGTATTGCTATAGTCATACCAAGCAGCCTCATCACACCTTTATTGGGAGTGTGCTGAATTTGCGCAATTTGCTTTTATGTAATTATGCAAAATTTCAGGAATATTATTTGAAGGTAAGCTTAATTATGTGAAATGCAAATGTGGCACTTATTTTTAGCTCGAAATGCACCCTTGCATCAAGAATCACAATTGTTGTGACTTAAGTCTACTACATAGCCAAATTTAAGAAAAAGCAAAACCAACATAACCCCAAATTATGAGAATTACTCTAGTGCAATTTAATTTTCCTCCTTGTCTAATCGTTATGCCAATCTCACTTGACATTACTTTAGCTCATCATTTTACAGCATTCTTTTATGAGTAACGAAATAGAATCAATTTACAATGGGTGGAAAAATCCCTCAGATGATCAGTTCAGATCTTGAAGACGAATTTGTTTTTCTGAAATGAAAGTTTGGGCTAGTTGTCACAGAGGAAACTTCGGAAGTGGTAGGCCTCTGGCATTTCTAGTAGACGATCAAGTACATGAGCCAGTACATTGGTGCTACAGGAGATCCAAGTCTGGATATGAGGTGCCGGCGACTTTGTGCAGGTTCTTCACTTTCTTCTAGAGGAACTTTTTTTGTTTATTCTATATTAAAAATTGGATTAAGTCTGGGGTGCCAGTTGGATCCTTGGGTTCATGCCACATTTTCAGGATATTTCCATGAGATGAATTTGCACAGTGGAAATCTAAAAGGGAATACTTTAGAAAGTAATAGAAAAGTCTGAATATTCAGTACGGCTTTGACTTCCGAGCCTCAGAGCTGGACTAGGTGTATAAACAGGGTTGGACATCAACAAAAACTCCA
Organism: Triturus cristatus; assembly: GCF_964204655.1. NCBI lineage: Eukaryota > Metazoa > Chordata > Amphibia > Caudata > Salamandridae > Triturus > Triturus cristatus. Next base: position 326,626,298 of record NC_140580.1, read on the forward strand.
AAACAGCCCACATTAGTGACTGGATGCTTTCGGCCACACATTGCTTAGGTAATATGGGGCAGGGGTGAATAGAGTAGACCTTACGGACAGGGGGCATGTCAGTGCGACCGAAGAGGGTAGAAGCGTGGCAGGATGGAGAAACACAGCACAGCTGATAGTGGTTAAGTGTGCAAGCTAAGAATGAGGCACTGTAGTTCATGGTGTGGAGCACACTTAGCACCATATGTGAACAAGTGGTATGTACAGGGAGTATAGCTGAAATGAGCAGCGCAACAACATATTTCTTTATCATGTACAGTAATTTGAAAGGCAGTGTCGTCCTTTTCTTGTTTCTTTATTAAATATAAACTTATTTTGCAGAGACTGACATGAGCAAAGCAACACATTTTTTTGTTTTGTTTTATCTGATGGATTGTTTTCATACCATGGCTCATTAGTAGATTAGCATAGTGTATTTACCTAATGACATGCCGAGTTCTTAGCTCCTTACAAAAGAACACATCTCAACAGACAGGCAACCCACCACCACAGTGTCCCCCATCTAGCCTCCCCCAACAGCACTTCACTAGGGCAGTGACACGCATCACCATTCCTACACCCACATCACTCTTCCCATGTTACGCTCTCACCTTTGATTTAAACTTTGGGTCCTACTTGAATTGCCATCGAAAAGTTTTAGACGGGAGGGATAGTTTTTAGGAGTTTAGCGGGTAAATGATTTTTATTTATTTGTTTTAATATATAATTTAAAATGAATAAATAATGCTTGTCAGAGCCAGCATTTTCCACTCATTTTTCATCATAAAGAGATAGATTTCCATCTGTGACCCGCCACATTCTTGTTTAAAATGATGGTTGGGCCCCAGCATCTTATACACATTTTTTTATTCAAAAGGGGCCTTTCTGCCCTGCCTCCTGTTAAAATCACCAACATGACTGCAACATTCCCATCAGTACTATATTTGTTTAGGATGGAGAAGTGTGATGGAGCACACTGAATAGGCAGGGGCCTGTCGCCAACTGACATAAATGTGGTAGTCCTTAACACATTTTATACATTTTTGTATGGGATTACCTCATTTGCAATTCCCGCAAGTTCAAGTCACTTGCAACCGGCATCTGTGATTTGTTGCACTGTATGAAAATTCAAAATCAATAAATAGTTCAAGGGCGAAAGGCGAATGACTCAATAAATTGGTTTTTCCATTCATTTGCAAGACAATATAATCCCCTTTTCCACTTACCCAGTGACTTAGTAGGATGTGAAATACAAACATGAAGGAGGCAACATGAGTGACTCAGCCTTTCCTGATTATTGCTTTCTTTTACTTTTCGTTCTCATATAGTCAGTTACTGCCCCCACCTGACCCCCAAAAAACGCTAAATATGAAAGCCTAGTAAACCCAATGATGAAGGAGTATTCGGCTCCTTTTAGCTAATTTTATTGAGACAGAAATGAACTGCAAGGCGAACACAGAAATACAGAGCTAAATATACAAAAACTCTCGACCATTCAAAAACTGTGCGAAATAATCACATCCGCTTTGACGAGACATAAATCCATAGGGTGCACAGGTAACCTCCTGACTGCTCCTTTGATCGCTCCCCCTGACTCAATTTATGAACGTCCCCTCCATGAAAGATGGCGTAGCCAGGGTGGTCTCCCCTCCGGAATCCTATCCACAGTGCAGCAACAATAAGCCCCCATACAGAGGTAGATTCAGATCTGAGAGCCAACACAGGCCCATCTGTCCTTATGAAAACCAATCAATAAGGCCGTAACCAGATCCACTGTCGCTGGGAAACTGACAGTAACGTAGTTCAATCGGAAAAGCATTCACTTGGGGATCAGTTTTTGGCGGGAGAGAGAGTATGTGTGTGTGTCTATGTGTGTCTATGTGTGTGTGTGTGTGTGTGTGTGTGTATGTGTGTGCACCTGTTCATTGATGGTGTATTACTTTGTTGATAATTCTATCTTTGGAACACAAACACTCTCACAAACTTGAGATATGGAGTTTGTACGCCCCATTCATTCCGTACAGTTGGTCCTTTGGGGCGAGGAAGCAGTGTTATTTCCCAGTCGTCCCACAGGGGGCTCAGCTTCACTACGACTCGTTGACCCCAAACTCTTCTTGGCACACTCGCGTCTCCACACCGGAGGCTTCCCTCTAAAAGAAGGCATCATCACACCTCAGATGAAAGGAGCAGCTACTAAGCCAGTAGTCTAGCCGGGTCGGCTGCCATTTCCCTCCCCCATGACTCTAGCCGCCATCTTTAGGCATCTCCTTGCACATTACTGGCACCTGAAAGGACCGAGAGAGTGAGGTGTGGACGCAGAAGTTGAGTGTATCATGAGCCAAACAGGAAAATCGTCCATTATTTTGCTTCTGATCAAATGAGGCAGTAACTTGAGCAAAACCTAATACAATGGCATTGAGTGTGAATGACTTGCACATGTGCAAAGGCGAAGGAACGTCCGCAAACCACTTTCAATGCCAGCATCATAGGATATATTGTTCAATGTGATAATTTTAACTCACACTTTTCAAGTTTTTCTATGTGTTTCAGGAATACATACAGCATATCAGAGGCAATATGCAGGCTGAATAATATTTTATATCTGAGGGAAAGGGAATTGTTGGTCAGTCATCTCTTTAGGGCACTGGAGATGGGTTTCTCACTTAGGCTTTTTTAATGAAGGCCAGGTGCCTCTCACACTTGAGCACCCATCAGTTTATCTCTAAGTGGGATGTTCAATTGGCTAGGAGTCAGAAAATGGGTGGAGACTGGTTGTTAGTTGATATGGTATAAATATAATAATGCTAAAGAAATTTCACACATTTTTTGCATTATGCAATTTTGTTTAAATTGATGGTCACCAGAGACTGGCTTATGCAGGAAACGTCTTGTCGAGAAAAGAATTCTGCTCCAACCTGTCTTCTTCTCGTATCATGTAAGATATGTTGATCACTGGAGGTGCACACTTACAACAAGAAAAATACGCTTGAGATATTGACAAATCACATTTCCCTGGGAAGGAGGCAATTCGCAATTTCATGATTTAGTGACGTTTCGCAAAAAAGTTATTCAATTGTGTACAACCCAATTTCTATTGCCTTCCCCACAGCCATGAAACCAACCAGTTCAGCAGAGGGGCCCAGTAGGAAGGGTCAAATCCAACCGAACCCCACTTGGAGTGTGGTGGCTGGAGTATTAATGAACTTTGCACAGTAACCAGGGGCTGTTCTTGCGTTGAGCTGCCATCAGCATTACGTTTTAATGAGCTGTTTGCAAAGCACCGAGTGACTGCCTCGCAAGAGGCAAGCTGTACACACAAAAAAAACCTAAAAAAAAAACTTCATTTCATGCACCGTGGTCACTTAAAAAAGGGCAATTTGTTCAGGTTCCAGCATATGTATGTGATAAATGTTAACTGTGCATTAATCGCATTAAAGAGGCGCCTATAAACTTTTCATTTCTAATTAAATTCAGGCCGGTGGTTCTCAGAAACCACGGCGCACTATGGGCCTTTGTTTATGTGGAAAATTAAAATGCAAATACAATGGAATTTATTTCCATTACTGGGGAGATGTGCTGGGGTTCTCGTTTTAACAGCCTGCAATTATTTTAAATCAAGGCCCGTTTTTTGACACCAGAATCCCAGGGGTGGAGCTACTGCTCCCAGTTTGAGGTCAAGGGCCTGTTTTTAAATTTACCTTCCTATGACCCCCTTCTTACCCCTGCCCATCGCCCACCCCAACCCGGAAGCAAATATCCAGAGGCACCGGAAGTGTTAATTTAAGATTTAACGTTCTATTGTTGACCCGTGAGGAATGTAGGTCGTGATGACGCACTGCGTTAACGGGCAGGGGGCACGCGGCGCTAAAGCGGAAGAGCGAATACCCATTACCAGTCTGTAGCTACCTTCAAGAATCGCCTGACGAAAACATTTAAAAAGATACCAGCCGGCTAACACGCTGCGGCAATAATAATAAGAGAAAAATGGCTAATTATAATAATGATGTGTGCGTTTTTTTATGTCGCCTCTCGTGAGCAGTACTCCAGCGCTGCGGAATGAACATATCCACTGTTTGTCTCAAGCAGTTTCCAGACATCTAGCGTCAACGTAATGACTTTGCAGAGATTTTCCTGTCAATATGATACCAATTTGACACTGTGCAATGGCCCGTGGTGCAGGGACGAAATTGCAAGTACATTGAGGGGCTCGCAGGTACAAGCCGGCGCGCGGACTCAGTCACCGGATTATCTGCTGCGACGTGCCCACAGGCCCCTTGTTTAGGGTCCGGAGGGAAAGTGGCGCGAGAACCTTGGCCAATCATTGATTAATTGGGTGTGAGGTGGAAGAACATCCACGTAACCTTTGAAAAGGCCTGCCACTGCCATATCGCAGGCAGAGGCTGCTACATCGCGTTTGTAATATCTCATGACGACATATTGCATCCTCTACATCGACCTAACCACTTCATCGCAGGGTTAGTCTAAGTAGGTAGATGTGGAGGTAGGAATAGTAATTATACCCTCATCTTGACTATGTGGTAAATGCGATATTATTATCGGTCCATATTATCCACCTCATGAAGGTGTTAAATAACCCATTTTGCACATCTGGATACAGTCTGGGATGCAAGTCACTAGGTGTCACTGTTGCGCGAAAATTCCTCGATGCTCAGATCTTTTTCAGGGTACTCCACATTGTCAAACCCATATAAAAAATCCTAATTAATCTAAAATCGTTGTTTTGCTTTTTTTTTGGACTACTTGTAAATATCAAAACGTGACATATATGATAAACCACATGAGCGGCCAAGTAAAGTTTCAACCACAATAACGGACAATTTTGACGAGCCATAACTGTAGCCCCTCTGGACCTAACTGCAATATTCTGTCCACAATATTTGTTTGTACCACACTGATTCGATGCAAGCGCTGGCCAAGAGTAGATCAGTGTTATGGGGAGAGCCTGTGAGTGTGAGTTCCCTTTCAAACCACCACAAAGACATTTTTGACACTAGCTAGTCCAAAGATGTTCAGTAAAATGTCCCCACATTTTAAATACATTACGTGCCTGTCTTTATCTGGGACCATTTGCTTAGATGGCCAACTTCTGTTAGCTTTTTCAAAATATTTAACAAAAATGAAGTGCATAGGTCAAATAACCCAAAAACAAGCTGTACGCACTAAGCACTTAAATCAAAAGATGCTATCAAGTGTCTATAACAGAAAATGAAGGAAAAAACCTCGAGGCAAACTGAAGAAGCTGGTACTGGCAGAGGTAAAGATTATGGAGCAGTCAAGTTCCACAGTTCCCAGTTAGCGAGTACTACCAGCAGATCACGAAAGTTATCCGTTTAACTCGGAAATCATGAGACGGGACAAACCCACGAGTATCGGAGAGCCCATGAATGAGGCACAAGCCAATAATACTTGGCTGTAGGAGCTCACCTGTCTTCTGAAATATTAGATCACATGTCACTCTTCTTCGCTTCTATTCCCTCTAGGAAATGGACCTATATATGTCTCTTTATCTTTGTCTTTGGTTCCTAACCACACACCCACACATCATGCTTCTGCTTACACTCTTACCTGCGCGTGATCACCCAGCTATTAACTTGCGCGTCATGTCCTACAGCTGACCATGAGTCATGCAACATCATCTTCACTGAAGCATACATCTGGGAGTCTGCCACCCTGCTCACAGTGACGCACAGAAAGAATTAAGTCTATTTCATACTATAGTGTGCACAGGCACACTCAGAGACTGGCCAATCAATGATTGATGCCACACAGCACAGCACGTGAAACAGATTCCCCAGGCAATAACACATATATTGCTCATAGATCGGGATTGGTTCATCCCCTTCCATGCCAAGCAGAGATAGGACTGATGCAGAAAGGGTAGCAGCTTTCAGGGAAAGGTAGGTTTAAGGCAACAAGCTGTAAACCTCCCGAGCTTATTAGGAACACTAGACACACGGACGCTGACAGCCTACATCCACCATTGCCAACTTTTGGTGGTGGAAATTCCATCATCTGGTCATCATTGGTGGAATCTGCCAGCAGATTTCCCCCTTCCAAGTGCCTTCACCCTTGATGGGTACATTGACAATGGTGGAGAAACCTCCTCTCCCTAGTTCCTTAACTCTTTTTATGTCAGATTTGTCTCTGCTTCCTTGATGCAATGGTGTGGAGAACTGTGTCCCTTTATCTCGAGAGTTGTACCGGCTCTCTGGGAGTGCTCAATTTGCTCCTATGGTTGCACGCGAGTGGTGGGTACACCTGCACTATTTGTGGGAGACTGAGATGTATTTTTCTTTCATCAGGCTTTGACCCATGCGGGAGAGCGAAAGGCAGAGCATTGAGAAAGAAGGAAAAAAGAGCAAGGCAGGAAAACAGGCAAAAGGAGAAAGTGGAGATGAAAAAAAACTTTAAGCATTAGATAAAAAGATTGGAAGCGTAGGGTGTGGTAGAAAGTGCCGTGAGGTGGAATCAAGGCAGCCTTGGAATTAGGTACCCAACATTTGGCAGCGCTTCGTGGGGGGTTCATAAAAAAAACTTTGAGATCCCTGCATGTATTTATTACAAATTAAACACTGTTGGCAGCCATCTATCCCAGCCGTTTAAATTGTACGGCATATTTTAATTATTTGTATGCATGGCATACTTGTCTGACACAGAAGTGTTCTAGGAAGACCAGGGTACCTTTCGGGCACTCTTCTGGACCTTCTCATTGCATTATGTGGATTCTTGCTGGTCTGATACCTTTTTATTTGGCGTAGAACAGCTGGTCTAGTTATGTTCTATACTTGGGTTTTTTACGGAAATTCTTGTTTTAATGGCCCACAGGCACTGGCTTTAAGACACAGCATTCCACAAAACATTTTCATGTGCTTGCTTTCACAGTACAGCTCATTCAGGAGTTGCTGGGGTAATACTTTGGGAGCTATAGTCCCTTGTTGACTTCTTTATAGGCTCTTAGAGTTGGGCTAACTTACTGCTGCTCTTTGCATGCATGTGCTTTAGTCCTTGCTAGCCTTAAATGTTTATTTTTGGACCTGTTATCGGCCACTGTTAATTGGCATGCATCATCCTTGCTTTGTCGTGAAGATTATTAAACAACAGAGGTAAAATTAGGGGGCCTTCAGGGTCAAATGTCTTGTGATGTCACTGGAATCCTGCAGTGCGCAAATCCATTTCCACCACCCCTGCAAGCTTGGTAAATGGAGACCACTGTTCTTCCATCCTACAGCATTGAACGTAATTCTCAACTAAAACAAGAACGCAGTAGCGCACTCATAAACATAAAACACAGACAAGGCCTAAAAAAAATATATATATATATCTAAAGCAAAATGCCAGCCTTTGTCATCCATCTATTTCACCCTAATGTAGTAAAATCACTAAATTAAAAAGCTTCACAGGATTGTCACCCTCTGCACTCGCCCCACCCCTACCCATAACGCCTCCCACAAAACAACCACTTAAACTTACATTAGCAAGCATACATTTAAGCACAAAATAACGCAGATGCTCAAATCACAAATACAGAGCGCTAACAATCCACGGAGCATATGTTGACATGAACTACTAATGCAATCGCTAACATCCCGAAATACAAAACAATCACTGAGGAAAAAAAACTAACAGGCAAACCATAAATCACACACAACAATGCTGGCGCATAAAGACGAGTCACGAGACTCTCATTGCAGCTGCACAGTGCGCTGAAAGAAAATATGAAGCTATAGGTAGTACAAAACTATGGGACGTCCAAGGCCCATGGTGATTGTACTGAAACGATTCTAATAAGACTTGACCTGAGAATGCTTCCAGCATAAAATGGCGGATGAAAATTATTGGACGGTGCTTTTTTATGTAGAGCCTCATACTGCCATTTTGCATGCTTATAAGTCCTCTGAATTTTTGCGCTGTATGAAATGCCAGAGTGAAGCATGACTTGGACACCAGGAATAGACATAGGTCTTGTGGTTCCAAAGATGACAACTTGACAGAGGAGCAGGTCTTTCATGTGCTTCCCCATCATGTCTGCCATGTTTGTTTCTTGCTTAGTGTTTTAGAAGTTCCGTGGTGAGGGCTGACCAGGGTTCCCACTTCCTGCACTATGGGCCTTTGTTTGTAGAAATGCCAAGGCCACTCTTGCTGGGTGCTGAGTGAGTATCGATCTCGCCTGCGCGCGATTTTAATATTTCTTCGGGGACTCGCCGGCTACACCACAAGTCATTAATTCACCAGCTCCAATTGCTTATTCAATAGCAGAAACATGGCTCCTGAATTAGGCCCTAGAATTTATGTGACTCGCGTAAGGCAAGAGGTCAAACAATTGTTATGGAGCAAAGTGAAAAGTAAAAATAAATTATTGATACTTTTTTGGAAAGCGTGGGAGGAGGGGCAGCGAGAAGGAAAAGGGTTAGCAGGGGTTTTATTGTCACCATGTCCCAAGGATAGGAAATGAGGAGCCCTGAAGACAAGCTGAAATTTGTGAAATCAATGTGTTTTACAGTGTGTTGTGACATTTAATAACTCTTCTGCTCCCGCCTGTTTATCACACGCACGCGCACAGTGAAGGAAACCCTTCCGGGGCAATGAAGCTGCTTACGGGAAGTGACCTAAGTGAACAAACCACACTTGTCCCCAGTCTTTAAAAGGGCTCACAACTTGGTCGTCATAGTTTGGAAGAGAAGAGTAGCTGGGCGATCTGAGGAAGATATTAATATATATAGAACGGCGCTATAAATACCACAGAGCGTGTAGGGGGTGATATATGAGAGACCTAAATCAGCATCATAAATGCCACACAGGAGAGGGACAGGGGATGTGAGAGCAGAGCTTTAAGTGGGCCGGATCCTGCCGATGCTGAGCACCGGCAGTTCTAAAGAGCAGGTGCTGAGACAGATCCCTATCGGGCTGCCCATTTTTGCCTTCACCATTAGGGTAACAAAAAAAAACTTAACTCTGCAGCAGTATCTCCCTTAACTGCCTTTGATGTCACTTCTAAGAGACTTGTTGCAGCTCTTTCACGGTCTCATCATTTCAGAACTGAAGCATTTTAAATATTATATACAACGAAGCCGTAGTTGTTGCTTATTTATCTTATCCAACTAACAATCATTGCCAAAGCCAATAGCCCTGGCTTCTTGTAGTTGTAATGTTACTTGTACTATATATCTGGATGCACTAACAGAAGCAGCAAAATACCAGTCACGAGGCACACTATGCTAAGAACAGATTTTTAGCTTATGAATTTTTAAGCCACGCCCCTTTTGGAGGCCCCCCAGTTTTTTCATCCCACTTAAAGCCCTGTGTGTGAGAGAGACATTAAAACGCATCATGGATCTAAAGAGAGCATACGACAGACAGGGGTGGTAAGGAATGGACATTAAATAGCAAATGACTATTAATGCCACAGAGGATGGAGAGGAGAGAGAATTTGAAACACCTCTGGTCAGTAAATATCACAGAGGATGGGAGGATAGGAGCGAGAAATTAAGATATATCAAGAGTATAAATACCAGAGGATGGAAATGAAAGTTATGAGAGAAACCTTAAAATGCATGAGAACTACAAGTGATGCAGAGTGGAAAGAGGGGAGATGTGAGAAATACATGAAGAGACATCAGGGCTATGTGGAGGAAGGAAAGGGGAGATACAAAAAGACAATCAAAATCCTCAGGATTATAACAACCACAGAGGAGAAAGAGCAAGAGCAAATATGAGTGAGAACGCATTAAGGTACGTCAGGGCTATAAATACTGCACAGGAGGAGGGCATGAGACACATTGATATACAAAAGGGAATAAATACAGTAGAAGGAGAGAAAAAGGGACATGGGATAGACATTTAATACATCAGAACTATAGATACTGCAGAGGAGAAAGAGTAGATATGAGAGAGATATTAAATACTTTGAGTTATACCTATTGCAGAAGACAAAGACGGGGATAAATGCTGATGAGGATGGAGGTGAATAATGTGAAAAATATGCTACTCTTGTTTACAATAGGGTCAGCGCCGGCCCGTCCATACGGGCGGAGGGGCCACAACCACTCACCTTTTTCAGAAGAAGAAGAGTGTCTGTCAGGTTTAGCAAAGGTCAGCCTGGCAGACACTGTTCTTGCTCAGGTCAGCCATGAACCGAAGTTTGCCAAGCTGAGCATTTCTCCTCCCTATGGGTGTGGCCCCTTCAGCCAGGCAAAGGTGCCTCGAGGCCCTCCACCTCGTGACAAGGGGAAGCGTCACTGATTGCCTCCGGCCTGGGCACTTTAGTTATAAGCCCTGAAGTGCTCAGGGTTGAGTGACCTCATCACAGAGTGGGGTGGGGTCAGCAAGTCTCACAGACCCCACCCCACTCGGTCACGAGTGAGAGACTGTTGCCTCCCCTCATTGGCTGATCAAGGGTCAACCAATGAGAGAAGGCAGCAGTCTCAACCCTCTTGGGACCTCCAAAAGCTTTCCTCTAAGGGGGCTGCAGGGCAGGTAATTTTCATGTTTTTGAATGTTTGGTGCATGGATGCGTGTATGTATAAATGTTTGAATTTGTTCTGATTGAGTGTCGGGAATGGGTGTGTGTGTACGCTTGTGAACGCATGGGTGCGCGTCCACCACCCTCCCTGCCATTTTTACCAGCTGCCTCTGAATAGGGTTGGGAAAGAAGTGACACAAGCAAGACATTTATATACTTCAGGGAAAAAGGTGATATGAGATAATGGTTATAATGTAGACAAGGGAGAACAGAGAGAGGAGAGAAATGAGCAGGGTGACCACATCCCTCCAGATCATTACAGACACTGCTGCCAGTCCAGGACTTTTGTGTGAAAGCATAATGCATTCTGGATGTTGTAGTCTTGTTTCACTCCCTGCAAAGGAATGAGACCAATACATCTGAAATCAATGAAATCTTTAAGACGGAAACAGTGTCTATCATGAACTGGAGTCAGACGGTCACCTGAGAAATAAGAGAGACGCTAAAACACACCAGGAATGTAGGAAAGAGGGAGATCCTGATTATTCTGAGAGGCAATTAATATTAATACGTTTTTATATAACATCGCCAAGAGTAAAACACACACTATGTGCAGGAAAAAAAGCAATATAAGAAACGTGCACATAAGTCAGGCACAGGAGCAAAACGAGAGACAGCCCAGCAATAAAATAGAACAGGAGAGAGCAGAAGGAAAAAGAAATGGGCATTAGTGATAAAAAAAAAAAGGGCAGTGGACACTTTTGAGAGAGACATTTGAATACTCTTGCTGTATGAAATTCAATAGGGAAGAGAGGGTGGTTTTTAGATACAACTGCTAAATATGACAGTGCGATTTGCAATGCAGTGGAGAAGGCAAAATGATGGGAAGTTTAAAATGGCAGCAGAGGGTGGAGAAGTGCACCATTGTTGGCAATCATTTTATCATCCAATGATGGAAGAAAAGCTGACCACCTCCCACGATTAGAACCAACGCACTGATCTGCAGGGAACTTTGCAACCGGGGAGTTAACCCCCAAGTAATATATAGTGGCCATGGGTCTTGATTACAAGTCAGACAGAGCGGTATCCTTGGGTGGGATACCACCTAGCCTAATTTTAACTGACTCAGGGTTCCCACACCTGTATTTCCTGGGTCCGGGATCACCTGGTAAATTTTGCCAGCTGGAATATCCATGTGGAAAAGCGCTGTTGACTTGGACTACAGAAGAAGTGAACCTGGGTACCTGGCACCCACCCAGCCCACTCATACATCACAAAGGAGCATGTAATGCTCCCCATGCCAGGCAACATCCTAGCCTACCCCTTATCCTTCTGACCACAGATTGCTAGGCACTGCCACTTCCCTCCCCCACATACCAAGTGGCAAATATGAGTTAATCTGTGAGAACAAGGGAATACTGTCTAGAATTCCACCTGGTAAAACAGCATCAGGATGGTTCTTCGAAGCTCTCATAATAATCAGGTTTAGTTGTGGACACACCAGGCTGAATCCTTAATTGCGGCCCTCGGTATGTCCGCACCCATATCCACCTAACTCCTGATCTGGGCGGTAGTAGAGCAGGATTGGGCATATGCAGCAGCATTTGAACACAGTGCAGTCTATGGCACAATTAAAGCCATTGCTCCACTAGATTAGGATAATGCCAGCATCTGGCAGCCCAACATCTGGGATATTAATGTTCAGAGCCTCTGCTGGTGGGGTCCAATGATCACTGAACAGCTGCCACTCACGAGATTGCTCATCTGTAGGATGACTTCCAGTCACTGTACTGAGGCAGGGGCTGGAAGAGATAGTGTGTACAGGCTGGCAGTACCAGCACTTCTCAGCTTAGGTGGCATATGTCACATACGCCTGGCACTTCTGGGAAGAGCTGATGTAAAGATCTGGAGGTACACTGCCCCTTCTTTTCAAGGCATTTCAGGGTACTGCGCCTCCACATCTCAGCAGGGCAACTGTTTCCAGGGTCAGTACTGGTATTTCTCAGCAGGGGTCTGATATTTTAAAGGGACAGTACTGGTCCCAGGGCATCTGTATTTTAATGGACAATCCTTGCACTTCTCAGTACAGAGCTCTAGTATTTTAAATGGACAGGGCCAGTACTTCGCAGCAGGATTCCTGGGGCGTGACGCAGGCCCCTTACAGCACCTTTGGCGCCGGTCAACCCTCCAGGGGCCCCCAATCCTTCACGGGGGCCCTATAAAATTCAAGGTCAAAGAATATCTGTGAGATGTGTGTGAGACTGGGGGCCCCTCATCACCTTCTGCGGGAGGTGGGCGGGCATCACTTTACTTTACTCCACTGCAGGAGTAATGTATTATAATAGGACAGTTTCTCAGCGGATTGATTTACATTGAGACTTTCTCTTGTTTTTGTATTGCTCTTTAGCAATGTTGATCCTATTACCGTATTAGCTGTAATTATTTGAGCATTCTGGAGTATTAGCTATTTATCATGACTAATTGAAATGTTCTAATATTGTACAATTTATTTATGTTTTGATGATGAAATTATATTTTCGATCCATCAAATAAACTTTGAACTTTGGGACAGTATGAGGAGTTCTTAACAGGACGTCTGTGCTTTAATGGGCAGTAATGACATTTCTCAACCGGGTTTTCTGCTTTAAAATGACATTGTATTATCACGTCTCACCTAGAATCCTGTATTAATGGCCAGAAACTGTATTTCTCTGGAGCGTTGCTGTATTTTCATGGACTTTCTTGAATTTTCCACGTATTGACATAAATGTGTAGAAGATGTGCACACATAGGTGCACTGCACTATTGTGGTGAATACGAGATGAACAATGCTAGTGAAATACTTCAGTGGATTCATGCATCCACTGGAAAATCCGTGTGCGCTTTGAAGGTCATAGGCTTGAGTCCCAAGGGGCAGACTCAGCCTTTCATCCTTAGATGCCCTATGTGGTTCAAGTGAAGTTGTCAACTGGCCTTATGCTCAAATCTTTATCCATTCCAAAGTATCAGGAAACTTTATTGTGCATGTAGGGACTTGTAGTTTTGTTTATTTGTTTTATAGCCACAAACAAATATGGGTATCCCACTTCCTAAACAAGACTAACGTGAATCTCACGGACATCCACCTGCTTTGGGGAAAAAAAAAGAAATCTTTTTATTTTTATATAAAACCCTCACCCACTCTTTTAGTGGCATGCTTCTTCATCAGGTTCATCTTGGCCCTGAAATGTCAGGATGGGTCAAGATGAAGCCGATGAATAAGCATCCACCGTATTTCAATTTTGGTATTGTAGTGACCAGGGTAAGCTAGATATAATACAAATGTCTAATCCACGTCAAGGTATCCTTTTATTTATGGTGCGGATGGGCAGAAAATAAAATCAATAGATTATTGAGGGAAATAAAGGGTATGATGGTCCTATGACCCTCGCTGTTTCAACATGTTTCTGTCCCAACTCTGTGGCCAAAAAAGGTCCAGGGCATTCATCAGGGCGGGTTCTATAAGCTGTCACTGCCCCAGTGACGACCTGTGAATCTCTTTTGACTGCAGCATGCAATCCTGATTAGCATGAGAGGAGAGTGATTTACCTGTCTGATCGATGAATGGTACCAGATCGAGTGATGTATGGTACGCTTGTGGGTATATTGTCATACCCCGCAGGGGTGGAGGGAGGTTTGTCCCTCTAGTCACATAGTCATCAAGGGTCCCAAAACCGCCCATATACCTGTTCAGTACCGCACTCGCCCAGCTTTCTGACCAGATTTATTTTGCCTAAAACAGTTGGATGTCCGTGGGATGCACGTTAGTCATGTTTAGGCAGAGGGATACCCTTATTTGCTGCTGGCTCACGTTTTTGGAAAGGCTCTCCCCTCCCTCCTGGTTGGCAGGTCCCCTTCCCAGGGTCACCAATATTTTTGATTAAATAAATATTTTGACTTAAGCCTGAAAGTTCCACGATCCGGATAAATGTAGCCTCCAAGACGTGGGCCAGTTGACAGCTCTGTTTAAGCATAGCATGTAAAACAAGTCATAAGTAACATGGCTGCTACTCCATATCAGTTAGAAGCAAAGTTCTGAAGCTCATGTTGTTGCTCTTCTGCATTCCCAACATCTTCCTCCTCCAAAGCCGGATTATAAGTGTGAAAATAATAGTGAAAATGATGCCTTCCCTTTGCCCTACCATTTGACTGCTCTGCTTGGTTAAAACACAATTGATCCCACCCTCAAGTCATTTTACTGGCATGTACAACAGGCAAAATATGACCCTTAAGCACCACAAGGTCACCCCAGCACCAAACGCTGTCCATAGCAAAGCACTTCATCTCACCACCACCTTAAGAGCCTCAAAGAAACCCACCCACATCTTTTTAGGTCCCCTCAGTTTAGTTGTATTAAATAAATCAAATGAAAGCCACCATTACCCTCCAACACATCCCTGATTGTTCGGCTTTTTGCAATTTTGAGCTCCTGAGGGCCCCCACCACCACCCGTTTGGTCATTTCTTAGTTCCAGTCCTCTCCTTTGGATCACGAGAATATGCACTGAACAGAGCTGAATGAAGCAGAGCACAGACTCTTGTGCCTTTTAGGTTCTTGCCTGTACTACAATCTGGATACATCTAGTGGGAATTCCATGTGTGACCTGCACATCACATGCTGAACTCAGGAACTGTCAACTCATACTTTCATGCTTTGGTGATAAACAAGCCTGTATCGTTGAGTTGAGTACAACCAACACCTAGGGGCATATTTATGAGTGAGGTTGTGTCATTCTTGCACCACGCAACGCACGATGAAAGCCCAAAATACGATTTATTGAAGTTATGCATAGCCACGTTGCGTGGCCGTGAGTGGCTTCATAAATCCAGCGATTTACCGGGGTAGCATTTCATTGGTGTTGCATGAGTGTTCCCACGCAATATCCATGGATTTTGACGCATTCCTAGATTTACCAAAAGTGGCAGACCGGGGAGTATGCAAAATGCTAAGCCTTCCCAGATGAGTTGTAACATTCTGCAGTACACATAGAAAGAGGAAGATGCCTCGGTGTAGACAAGGGAGGAAGAGGAGAAAGATAGGAAAACAGTGACACAGGAGAAAACAAGAATGAAAAATAGTCTGTAATAGTGTTAGAAAGAGATATGATATGTTATGTGGTGGAAGAAAGAGGTGTGAGGTGGCAGGCTGGAGGTGCAGCTACCCTGCCATTTGGCTGCACCAGCAGTGGCCTCCTAACAGAAACTCTATTCCCCTCAATTTATATGTTTACAGTTAAGCTCTGGGGGCATTGGGGCTCATCAGGGGTGCATAATTCTGAAGGCCTCTTGTGGTCAACTCCACAGTGCAAAACTATTAACCACACAAAGAGCTGCTAAATACTTGTGTCTTTTTCCATAGCTCTATTACATTTATCACAAGCAGAGTCATTCTTTCTGGATTTCTTGAATTCCTCGACTGTATGAGATCTCTGGTCTTTGAATTTCGATCAGAGAGATGAACGTCATTGGCCCGGGGAGTGAGATAGCAGCTCAGCAGCCTGTCCCGCTTCCGGTCAGGCCTAGCCCCGGGTGTACGGTTCCACTGGACGCTTAACCTCTCGTACGGTGTCACTGGGCTAAGCGGAGTCTAGTAGTGACGCGGCACTTGCGCTCAGAACGCTGGCACTATAGCTTTTCTGTCACAAATTATTTATTGCTTTCTCTTAACATCTCTTTGTCTGCACCACCTGCAGACCTTGCGGTCACGTGCGGCTGGGTGGAATCGATAATCTAACACAGGCCACGTGACACTTCGGGGCTAGGTCTAAGGAGACTGCAAATGAAAATGGACAGGAGGGAGGGGAAAGGAAGATGATGAAAGTGACACCAACGCGGGAGACGGAGAGATACAGCAAACTAGGGAAGGGAAGCAAACATGCTAAAAACTGACAGAATAATCGAAAAATCCGGCCTGTAAAAAACATATATATCAGCCTGTGAAATTTTCGAAATTCAAGGATTTTGTAATATGTGAATTTTATAACATTTTGAGTCGTTAATGAGGGCAAAATGTGTCACCATTATCGCCCTGCAAAGAGTGGTTTGCTCAAAAAACATTTAGCACAAGACGTAGTTTTTCAAGTGGTATTTCATGTGATTTTTATCCCGAAGTATGTTCTCATGTACAGATTTCAAGTGAGATGTGTGCAAGTGAAATTTGCTGAAATGCGATTTCTGTGGAAACCTGCATAAAAGCTGGCAAACAGGTTTTGAGGAGGCTTTGACTTCTTTTGGTGGGGTCAGGGGTGGAGCTTTCAATAGTGTAAGAGTGCAGTGGCACCAAGGGCCAGTGAGGGTCAGGTGCCCTATAGACCCTAATTATGGCTGTAATGTATGTATTAATTCACTACGTGTTCCAGCTGATCAAGGGACACATAGAAGTGCAACCCTTGTACTATCAATCATTCATCCTGTGTAGATAGCTCATGAACAACAGCTACATCTTCAGGCAGGGCCGGACAGGCCGTAATGGGCATCGGGCGTTTCCCTGGTAGGCTGGAAGGTTGGAGGTTAGTTTTGCAGCGGTGAGGGCGGTTTTGTTACTGGGGGCTGGATTTACAGCGGCGGTGCTGCAATATCGGCCCCAGTAAAAAAAAGCAGCAGTGCTTCACATTAGCGCCCCCCTCCCTCCCCCGGGCCTGGCCCGACAAAATTATCAGGGCTGCTTTGAGGTCCTAGTCCAGCCCTGTTTGCAGGCTAACAACAGAGGCAAGATGTCTCTCTATCTAAAGGGTCTGGCACTAATTCCTGCATCATAGGCATAACCCTTCTGCTAGCCAATGGAGCTCTTTTTCCAGATAAATATTGTACCCATCAAATTCCAGGTAATTCGCAGTCCGCAAGAAACAGCCATAAGCCTTTTGTTCCCTGGCTCGAATGCTTCATGCTAAAATATGCTTTTGAGCTGCTGGTAGTTCTCCGACTTCTTAGAAGTAGCTCTCCTGTGTGCAGCCTAGCCTACTAAAGTAAAAACCTTTGCTTGGCGGAATTAATGAACGTATCACAAAATGGAAAATATCGAGATAAAATGGGTGTATTTTCAGAACTCTTAAGATGATGTTTGGAGATTAATGGGTGAATATCCAAAATATACATGAAGCTTATATCTGAGTGATAAATCATGCTGAGCTGTGGAGAAGTATTAATAATATTATTAACTTGATGCAAGGGGCATTTAATAATCCACATTTGTAAAGCGCGAACAATCACCCGTAAGGGTCTCTAGGCGCTGGGGGCCATCGGGAAGATTAAGCAAGCTATTGCCCAGAGTCACATGGTGCTGGGCTAATCTGCCGCCGGCACCAGGGATCGAACCGTGATCCCCAGATTCCGGAGTCAGTCACACTGGCCGCGGCGCCACACCTCTTCCCTTTGGGGTATTGCAGCTATGGCTGTAATGTATTACCACGCAGAGGTATGCCTTATTGACAAAGCCTTTTTTACAGTACTGCTGGCAGCCCTGCTTGAGGAACTGAAGCGATCACTGCTCATAATCTTGCATAGGGTGGACGCTAAGGTAATACTGTCTGGTGTGGTCAGTGTTACAACACTTATAATAGTAGCTCAGGTGGTTTACATCGAATAAGTAGATCTTTTTACAGATAAAGGTTGGAGACCCCTGTGCTAAATGTATTATGTCCTGGTTTACCATTTAGGTTTAGCTAAGGATTCCTGCTGCTATGCTGCTACTTCTCAAACCCTTAATTATATAGGGGCAGATTTACCAGCCTCTTGCGCCACATTTGGGTCACTTTTAACATTGGAAAAGTGACGCAAAAGTGGCGCAAGGGGCTTGTAAATAAGCTCCTTAGAGTCTAAGTACTGATTTTTGAAAGCATATATATCTTTAACTTTTTCTCATTTTCATGTGTTTTCATCACTGAAAGATAGCACAGCATCAACGTTTGAACAACTATTGATGGCTAAATTAGGTCTCCATCCACTGAGCTTTGCTGACGGCTCCATGGCATCTCTAACATCCTATTCCAGTTCTGTTTTCCTTTTATGAACTACTATGATCTAGAACTTTAGCACACTTAAATTGCTTCAGGTGATCCCGAACCACAAGAAAAACTAGAGTTGTTAAGTTTAATCCCAGGAATGGCTCATAATGTCTCTAAGGACAAGGGGTCATCTGGTAAATGAATCCTCTGTTGCTGAATGGAGAAGACAGGTGTATGTGGCAGTGGCTTTAGCACTGCAGACCACAGTCGAGGCTCCCAGAGCGCCTACACGAGTACTAGGTCTTGGTAAAATTGTAATTCCATTAGCAAAAATCTTGAATTTCTTGTTAAATGTAATTCACAGCATTTATGAAAAATGTGTATTGCACAATTTAATTTTACTATTTTCAATTACGTGTGGACCTTGTATAAAAAGCCTTGCGACAAAACAGTGAAAGACAGGGTTGCACAGAAAACATCTCACAGTCTGGTATCTCGCAAGATTGTTTAAGTGCAAGTGTCCCTCACTTAAAAAAAAAGGCACAAGAGATACCGCCAAACCACATTTCATCCTGGCAGTGCAATTTGGAATAATTTAATGACGTTTTCACGGAATTTCACAACATTTTGAAAAACAAACTAGGCAACTCCAGACACTCCTAGAACATTAGCCTGTTCAAGGTCTACCCTCTCCACCCATGCTTAAATAGGCCTGACGTGTGCTTTTTGCTTTTATCCACGAGGTGTAGGATGAATAAATTAAAAGTATTTACAATGGAATGGTCTAAAGATATGATCTTGAAGGAA
The DNA here is from genome assembly GCF_964204655.1 of Triturus cristatus. NCBI lineage: Eukaryota > Metazoa > Chordata > Amphibia > Caudata > Salamandridae > Triturus > Triturus cristatus. The sequence continues at coordinate 326,645,584 of NC_140580.1, forward strand.
GGTGCAGGTGTACGAAGGATTCAGAAAAGATGGATATGTAGTGCACCTGGCGAGCACGTAAAGAAAAGGCGCCCAGGCAGGAAGGCTAGCCTCACCTAGAAGGGAATTGGAGACAATGATTCACATCCTGTTAAACTGCTGGTTTGGCATCAATGTCTACGAAAGGTTATATGAAAACTCACTTCCATATGGTTGAACGCCTATAAACCACCATCTTGGCAGTCCTCCACATACACGCTTGTTAAAGTGGACACCACGGCACTGGACGAGCACTGGTGGTGCTAATCAGACAACGTGTGTAGCGGCAGTGTCAGTTTTCTGTCTTTTACTTCACATGTTTTTGGATGAAATGTTATACCTCTGGCAATGGCTTTGTCCAGCGATATGGAGCGGGACATTGGAGTGGGGGAGGGAGGTGGAAGAACACAGGGAAATTTGGAAAGATATTCCTGGGTAAGCAGCAAAACAAGTTGTTGTGCTTTAAACTTGAAGCCTCCAAGTGTCTGCCAAGGGTCAGCAGTTTGAGAAAACACAAAGCCAAGCCATTGTTAGGGAAGCCTAGGTTGTCATGGTGATATTATAACTTAACGGTGAATCATTGACGTGGTGAATGTACAATTGCGCTGAGTGAATTCCATAAGTTCACTGTGCCCTTCAAGAAATGCCAGTAAGAGGTGCGGTAGTGTTAAGGCGATCCTGATTTTTCTGGAAGGTAGCGGTGAAGGCGCTAGAATTACCAGGCATGTAGTCGTGGTGCCAGTGTAGTCAGACTTGGAGTAGGGAACGGGTTCTGTGAAAGATTAGGAAGGTGCTGTTAGAAGATGCTTAGTGTTAAAAGGCAGGTGCTTCACATTTTGGACCTACTAATGTATGAATGGGGCGCTGAATCTCAATCTACTCATATATAAATCAGGTGCCTCTTCTAGATCTACACATATACATTTGATTTTTCTCCTGGATCTACCCCTATGTATAAATGAGGTTCTTCGCAAATGATGGTCAGGTTTCTAACTTTAATTCTGATCCAGAACACTCCGCTTTCCCCGCGATCTTTGTACATCTATGTTCAGCTACTAAATTACTCGTTCCCCTAAACTTTCCATTCTGCTTCAAGTTGTTTTCTTGTTTTCATTGTTCCTTTCAATTTGCTCGTCTATACCACGCGATTCGAATAGTAGAAGCATGGAGTTTGGATCTTTGGCTCTAGTGAGAACTTTAGTACGTAGCACACAGTGAACTTCATCATAACCACACAAAGAAAGAAACAAGTTGCAATATAGGAGAAATGCTAAATTGGTTCATGGTTTCCTCAGGAGGCAACCAAGTTCACATTTTCTTAAGCTTACTTACTTGAGCAGACATGCCTAATGTTGTCTGCATCATAACGTGACCACGGAAAAAATTGCCAACTCAACCGCACGGTTAGCTCCTTCGTCTATACCTCGGTAGCTGTGTTTACGATGTTTCGGGCTTTTAGGTCCAAAAGATCAAAATAAATGCAGATAAAAATGTAAACTCAGGTTTCTCCCCAATCCCTCTCGTGTTTGCACAGGCATAGAGGACATTTATAGTTCATTCACCAAACATTGGAAGAAGTGAAACTCACAGTTGCTTGATAGATTAGGGCTCAAAAGACCAGAAAACCCAAGGCAATCAAAATCACTCCGAACTCTCGATTTGTCGTGTTTTTGATTCATTTGATTGATAAATTCCCATACCTGCCCAACTTGTAAGTCTCATTAAACCTGGCTTAGATGATAAAAGGACGTTTGCGTGAACTAGAAAATTCCGCATTGACTGGCAACAGTGTAGACCAGCAGGGCAGATGGACAGTTTCCAAAAGCCTCTCCAAAATGGAAACTTCAGGTCTCATCTGTAATGAGGTTAATGATCTTCATAGGCAATATTAGGAAGGGACATCATTCAGATGAGATGTTTGTCCTATGCATTTACTCTTAACCTTCAGAGGTTGATGCACTCAAAGAAAGGAGGGTTGTGATTAGAAATGGGTATGAAGCATTTCCGTAAAATAAGGTTGTATGAAAGATATGATAGATTGACGGATGGAAAATTGTAGAAATATACATTTAGAAAGACAGACTGATGGATGGATATTTATAGAAATATAAATTTAGAAAAATAGATGGCTAGATAGATAGACAGATAGATAGATAGATAGATAGATAGATAGATAGATAGATAGATAGATAGATAGATAGATAGATAGATAGATAGATAGATAGATAGATAGATGGCTAGATAGATAGATAGATAGATAGATAGATAGATAGATAGATAGATAGATAGATAGATAGATAGATAGATAGATAGATAGATGGATGTCTTTTTGGATACAATCTTTAGATTCCATATCCACCACAACGTCTGATTGTCTTGAATTTGCCAAACTCTTCCAGGAAATCATACAGTAGAACTCTATTGCTCATCTCAAAACATTAATAATAGGAGATTCCTCTACTGGCAAACATACCTTTTGTCCAAACCAGTTGACCTATAAAATGCATTTGTGAGGTGTGGGCACAAACTATTTGAAGTTTTAACCTGTTCTTCTCATTCCTTTTGTAGGATCATCAGAACGAAAGTTCAGCAGCCCTTCCACCCAACGCCCGATGGGAGCGGTACCCCAGTCAGCGCGCCTGGCCACACCATTGGTAAGGAGCACACAAAAAGAAAGACTTGGCAGAGTTTGGCATGTAAGGCGGCGTGTTTGTTCTTTTAAATGTGTTAGCCCTGCAGCAGAACAGTGAGCCCTGCAGCAGGACAGCGGTTACCATATTTGTCCATGTGACACTTTTTACATGGGGAATTTAGCTATATAGCTAATCTCAGAACAAACTATAGGGTACAGAATTTCATGCACGAGGCAACCGCTCTACACTTTATACATGTTAACCTCTTAACTGGCTAAAGAAAGCGCTTCCATGGCTGCAGTGCTTGTCTGTGGCTTGCGAGGTCACGGCTCTTAGCCTGCATTTGACCTGTGCCCAGAGGAGGCCGTTGGGCATAGGGGACACCACTCTCATAGGTGAGCCCTGCTACTGCACCCTGGCGCCAAAGAGGGTTCCTGCTCCTTTTAGTCTAACCACAAGGTAATAAGAAGGGGTTTCATGGGGTGGTCATGTGACAGGAAATTGAAACAGGCTACATTCAACCAGACAGGAAGTCCACCAATGTAGCACCCCTCTCACTCTGTGTGTGCTTATCCGACTACAAAAGACACACAAAACAGTATATCTAGAGTTTGAGTGGTTTTTTCATTATAATTCGTATCAGGGCTTACAATGGTTGCAACAAATCACAACTATGCAACATGTTACAAACTCATAAACATCAAATAGACTCTACGAGCACAAAGCAGATGAAACAAACAGTACAGCGGTGATGGTAGCTGAGCATGTGTATTCTGCCAAAAGCACATGGTACAAATAGGGCAGTGTTTATAGTCTCTGTAACAGCCTGCCCAGCCTGTCCAGCCAGATGAAACCACCGTTGGAAAAGCCAATACGTCTGGCCTTGGCAAACAAGTAAATGTTTTTATTTTTTTCAATCATGCCATATACAGAAACAAATATATATATATATAAAGAAAAAAGTGGAACGTGAGCCCAGCCATCCAAGCCCTGGCACTGATGTGCAATCCTTTGTTGGGAGCTGTGCACACGTGATCATGAAAAATGCTGTCACTCATACTGGAAGACACCCAATAGCTGAAGTGGGCTGAACCATTGCCCAATGCTGAATGTTGTGGGGGGCTGAAACATAATGCGAGTGACTGTTGAACAGAACAGTGAACGAAGATGGATGACAGGTGGCTTCTGTATTTATTTCTGTATGCATGTATCTTCACAACTACGCAAATTATACAATTGCTGGCTTTACAGCTGATTGTGTGTCTGGCTGAACTAAGAACAGTATTTACAGTCCGTGCTCTTCCTACAATATGCTCGAGTCCAAATGTGCCCCTGGAAATAACAAAAACAAAGCTGGGCTTACTGTTTTTGACAATTCTTATTATAATAAGGCTAGGATAGAGAAAGCACCGTATTTGGTAAAGCAAATGAGTAGTGAGTTGTCTTCCTAACTGTGGAATGGACAATAGGAGATGGGATGTATCGCTGGAAGAGAAGCGTAGGGAGGAGGTAATATTCCATTGTATATTAGCGTAGTACAGGGCTTTATACTACTCTTGTGGCCGTAAAGCGCTGTTCTCGGATAGTCACGGGTGCCAATCTCCCCCCTCAAACATGTCTGTGGATACTTTATAAAATAGGTCTAACCATACTAGGAAAACCCAGTAATTGGCTGCGTGCTGTGATCTTCTACGCAGTAGATCAGCGGCTATGTTTTGCAGAAGTAGGGCTTCTTAAGCAAAGCGCCCAGGGCATCGGACTCAGTGTAACATGCACAGCACTGTTTATTGCACTCAGGCAACAAGTCCCTTTTAATTTGGTCTAGCAAATTTACACTGCTAATCTCGGGTGGGGGGGGAGGCAGAATGTAGGAGACTTAATTGAAAAAAGTAATTGTTGCTGTAGTGATTTAAAAAAAGGATGCCGACGCCACTTGGCCCTTCCAGCATTGGGTCTTTCTTCCTCAGGGTAGGAGGGGGCATGTGAGTGTGTGCACCCTATAATATCATGCGGCAGGGAACAGCCATGGTCTTCATCATACAAGCTACATTATTTTTTTTTTGTAGGAAGTAGCTCCTCTTGTCCTTTTTTTATTTTCTCACTGTTGCGCGGTTATGTTTTCCTTCGTGGTGGGTGGGGGGGTTATCGGTCTAGTCAATTGCTTAATATCTCTCTCTTCTCTTTCTTCTCTCTCTTTTTCTCACTCTCTGTCACCCTCACGCTTTGTTGCATTCTCTCTCTCTGCTCATCATTCATTCAGCCTTTGTTGTGTGTCTTTATGCTTCTCAAACCTCCTTGTTTCTCTCTCTCTTCCACTCCCGACCTCTTTCAATATCTCGTCCTCTCTTTCTCTTGATCTTGTTCCTCTTACACCCTTCTGTCTTTCTCTCACTGTCTCTTTCTCTGCGGAGGAGGCAGAGAGTTTCATGACTTTGTACCCCTAAACCCATTGGCATTCTGATGGAGATGAGCTCATGCAATTGTACTTGTAGCCAAATGCAGGTTTCATTCAACAAACAGTACAAATTACTAGTTACTGGAACATTCTGAGTGTGTTTAGGAAGTCATTAAAATTTCAGTCCACCACTAAAGATGCCTGGTCCTCCAGCAGGGGAGGTATGTGAATTGTGGAAGTGGTGGGTGCCTAGAAGCGCAAAAGCACTATACAGCACTCTGCCTCGGGCCTTGTCAACCCCGAGGCCAGGCTTTCATATCAGACACACACACACATACATCTAAAAAAGCACTCAGGAATACAAGCAGACATACATAAACACATAGCTGCAGGCATGCACACAAAAACAGTCACACAGATATACACATGTACTCCCTAGCACAGAGATATGCACATGCACTCCCCAGCACACAGACAAACACACAGTCGGGCTTTTAAACACAACGTCTGCGGCAGGCACATGATTTTCAACTCCCCTGGCCATCTGCAGCCCCAGAGGCAGACCCACGAGCTTCCACCCAATCAGAAGCTGGAATAGTGTTGAAAGTACCGAGGTAGGCCTTTTTTCTCCATTCCAACCTCTTATAGGGCAAAGGGTCATGTGATTGACAAGCCCTGAAGCTCCATTAGCTGACAGGCTGCACTGCATGACACTAGTGCAGCATGTCCGATATGTACTGTATCTGTGCGATGCCGTGCTGTAGCAGCCCCCACCTGACACATAAGCAACACAGACAGTGGAGCCCTCTTCTGCAGGCAAGATAATATTACAGTTTTTGTATGCAAACAAACGATCGGTGAGAAGGGTTGCTTTCGAGTAAAAGCTGTAACATGCCAAGCAGTAGTGGCAGAGTGAGGCAGGGTGTCGACGCCCTGGCACCCCCTAGGGGCAGCCGCTACTGACCGCCAGAATTAACTAGCATTGGCATAGCCAATAGGTCTCGCCTTTGGGACCATATAAGTGTTTAGCCACGCAACAGTTGCATAACTAAATACTTATAAGGTCCCAAAAGCGAGACCTATTGGCTATGCAAAATGGCCGTGCGGCCGCGAAAGTGAAAGTAATCATGGTAAAGCGCGGCGCACGCACCCGCACACATGCACTGTAGCTCTAAGCTGGCCTGGTAGCACTTTTTGGAGCCCTCTCAATAAGTCTCGCTAGACCAGCGCATGCGCTGGGTCAGGCGAGACCTAAAAAGGAAGTCATCATTAGTAGGTAGGTGTCTCTGATTGACTGTGGTTAAAGACTATTGTTTGTTTTCACTTAAAGTTGATAGCCCTCTCAATAAGTCTCGCCAGTCCAGCGCATGCGCTGGGTCAGGCGAGACCTAAAAAGGAAGTCATCATTAGTAGGTAGGTGTCTCTGATTGACTGTGGTTAAAGACTATTGTTTATTTTCACTTAAAGTTGATATAAGTATTACCTGAATGGAATGGAATGTTTCACGTTCAGTAATGGTTATAAAGGTTGCAGACGTATTACCTGGACGGGATGCTATGGTTCATGCTCAGCAATGGTTATAAAGGTTAAAGAAGTATTACTGGAATTAAATACTATGTCTAACATTGAGCTACTTCAGCAACAGATAAAAAGGGCACAGAAGCATTACTTGAATAGGATGCTATGTTTTTGGTTTCGACAGCAGTTATAAAGGTACCAAAGTATTACCTGAATAGGACACTATGTTCCTCATGCATCAAATGGTAATAAAGGTCAAATCAGTAGTACCTGAATAGGATGCAATCTGTAACATTCAGCAATGGTTTTCAAATGATTCATCCAGCGTGTTCAGGTCCCTGATTCCCTGATACCTTTAAAGGAAGATAGGCGCTATATACGTATTGATTAAAGACATTAGGGATTCCACAAATTATCAATTTGCCAACATTGTGAGCGTTGAAAAAACACATTGTTTCATATAAAGTAATGGAATTGGGATATACTTTTTATTTATTTACCAGCTTTATGTAGCGAATCAGCCTCCAAAGGAGAATTAGAGCACCTTCCAATAAACTTAAATGGAGTACATCACAAACAACAACATCACATTTAGAAAGGATATTGCAATAGCTTTGTTGGCAGTTCTTGGAACTTGTTAAGAGACAGGAAATTGATAGAGATTAGGACACAAAATGTGTCATTTATTCTAAAATGGAGGAGAGCAAATTCATTCAGATGGTGGAGAAAGGGGTGCATTTATAGGTCTTTTTGTAATGTCAGAAGGGGGAATTTATTTTTAGTTCCGGAGGGAAAGAGATCCAAGCGAAGGTCACAGCTCCAGAGAAGACTCGCGGCTCAAAAGAGGTTTTGAGTTTAGTTACTTCGAGTTGTAGGTATTTTTGAATTCTGAGTCCTGTTTTGTCCCTTGAAATAGGGAAGAGATTGGCTAAGTATGTTGGTTTGTTCAGTTGTGACTGTGTATAATGGTCGCTTGATGGTTGCTGGTGATGGGAGCAATGAAGATCTCTCAGAACGGGCATGATCTGACAGAATTGTCTTGACTGTATAGCCGATCGAGGATTGCGTCATTTTATTGTAATGCGATTTAGTAATGCCACTAAAGTTTACAAACCTCTCATCCTTCATTCTTCATGTGTGTGGCTATCTGCTCGTCACCCCCTTTGTTATGTTTTTGCCAAGAGAAGAATATATCTATAGATTCATTTCGAAAATGCAATTTTAGGAGGTCTTTAGCAGTATCTAAGTCGCATCGCTGGTCACGCATGAGGAAAATCATCGCTACAACTCCTTAGCGACATTTTGTTTGCTTTGCTACAGAATCCAGGTACTTTGTTAGTAAAAGGGTCGCAGAGACCACTGCTTTGAACTGAACTCCTCTTTGCACACTTTGAACTATTTTTGCAGCATTTTAAGAGTAACCCTATTTTTCTAGTATTGTGGATTTTTACTATTATTGGTCTTGTGGTAAATCTATATATAAAGATACTTATTTTTATAACTACTTGTGTGGTGTCCCTTTGTAGTGTTCCTCACTGTGTTACTGTGTATGGTCATAAATGCTTCACACACTGCCTCTGAGATAAGCCTAGCTGCTCGTGCTACGTTACCACAGGGTTGAGCAGGGGTTATCAAAGGGTGTAGCCCGCTTACTCTGACTTAGGAAGAAGGGTCCCTACTTGGACAGTGGCCAGCCATTGCTAACTAGAGACCCCCATTTCTAACATTGGTTAGAAAACTAGAAATGGTGAATTTGCAGCTTTAACTAATCGTCCCACATGGACAATTGGCCGAAGCCACAGACATCACATGATCTCAGGAACTACTTCATAGCATTACACATGATCTCATGCTTGGCGATGCAAGTTACATCATTCATGACATCATAGATGATGTCACCACTGATAGAGGCAACAATATTGCCACAGTACTCCAAATATAAACCATGCCATCAAGGATCTGCAAACTGCATTGGTCGGTCTATGATATATTTGATGGATTAACTAATATAATAGATTCATATTGCAGTTGCATCCACTTGCAGCCACAGTGTGAGCAGGCTGCCCACTCTGGTAAACATGGACTGAACTGCTTTCCTTGTCTGTGTCATAACTGGTGACACAACATTCTTTAGAAAAATAACCCCTTTTATTTAATACACTGTCCACAGTAATGGCCATGCATTTAAAGTGATTGGATAGTTATGCGTGATGTCATGAATGTCACTTTTAATGTCAGAGTTGAAGATCAGTGGGGTAAATGGGTCACAATATAAGGATGGTGCACTTTTCTTAACATGATCTCTTGCAAGTTAACATCCTGTGCAGACTACGGTACAGCCTTCTTGTTAACTCGCTCATAGATATACAGGAGTGTAGATGTGCAAGCGGGTAATGCGGCAAGGCCTGAGTAGATGCGTTGTCAGTATCCTCATGTACGGTACGGGGTGGAACCATCTTATGGTGGTATGAATTGAGTAATGCAATGTTCAGGGAGGTGTACTGCCGCGAGTGGTATGCAGCTCACCTCATGGCCATCTTTTTTTCCCCTTTTTCATTTTGTCCAGTTCCCAACACAGCGTCCCCTCCCGTATCCAGCGCCGCCAATGATCCAGTGGGCTCGTACTCCATTAATGGGATCCTGGGCATCCCGCGGTCCAACGGCGAGAAGAGGAAACGCGATGAAGGTAGGGCAGAAGAGCGAACCTCACCCTTTCCTTTTTTTATCCTTTGTCACCTGTGAACAGGCTCTGATTTCAGGCTCCGGCAGTCCAGCTGCTCTGAGGCCAGATCGTTTTTAGCAGCAAGGGCTGGCTCCACGCACCATACTGCTGTCCGGGAGGTTCTTCTTCCCGAGTCTTTAATGACAGTGTCCTGTTTCCAGACACCTGATCAGGGGGCAGGGCCGGGGCACCCACCGGTGGAGCTAACTTAACACTGTTCTCTGCTGGAACGAACTGTAACCAAACTCAGAGGTAGCCTGTGCCCTAGAACTGAACTGTGGGCAAGCTAGGGTATCCCTACAAGTGCGTGAGAGCTCTGTCCATTTTTGTTTTGTTTGCATGAAATTGATGTCTCAGCAGAGAGTGTGTTGAGCTTAAGCAGAAAATGTCTCTAAAGCAGGCATTTTCTCTCTGAACCACTTTCCTGCTAGCATTTCACATGGCTTTGGGTTTTCCCTCACATTCTGTTTCCCACAAGATAGCAGAAGGTGAATTTCATAATATTTTGAGTGCTTTTGTGATATGTGCATAGTTTTGTAAAAAGCAATCATTTTAAACACCGCCAGCGAGAGAAGCCCTTTAAAGTGCACCTTCACTATATCCATCCACACTGTCACAGGCTTCACAAACCTCACAACCTTCCCTTAGCTCCCAGGAGGAGTGAAACATAGATCTATGAACTTGGGACCATGCTATACCTTCAGGATAGCCAGAGTCTATGTAAATGACTGCCTTTCAGATGCATTGCATTTTAAGTTTTCTTATCTGAATAACCTAAAAATACTGCATGGATCCTACCCTCCCTGACTTACATGGACACCGGTGCCCCTATCTGGCTAAGTGCCCTATGTTTAGGGGTGAATGTTTTCAGTTTAGGATGTACTACAAACAATTCAAAGATTTGGGAGTCGTTGGATTAGCATAGGATTAAGGATAAACCTTGCAGTTCTTTACATAAATACCATGTTCAGCTGGTGACATAGAAATAGGACAAATGATTCTGCCTGTGCCACCCAGACGCCCATGAGGCCCAGCTTTTGGAGAGCTTTGTTTCTATGTGAAACATTTTGATACAAAGCTTCAGCGGGATGAGGGGATTGAGAGGGAAGCAGGGTGATCTCAGACAATTTATATTTTATACTGTACATTTCAAAGGGTGGTTGTAGGCTATTGGCTTAGTCACCATAACATGAGATTGTTTGGTTTCAAAATGTAGCCAGCAAGCTGATGGCTTAGAGAAAAAGACACAAAAATGTTATTTTGTGTGCATTTTCATTATTGTTCTCAGTACTTAGTTACATTTGTGCATAGCTTTTTGGGGGCATTTTCATAGGATTGTGTCTATCCACCCTCTTTTCATTGTGAACTGCCATTTTTGCTAGCTTTTGGTAGGACTGTTTCTTTTGCTTTTTTTCTTGAATTTTCCATTTTTTCCATGTACCACATTTGACCTTTCAATTGGATTGTCTTTCAGTACTTGTGTTCACTATCTTTTTTCAATTTTATCTCAGGACTGTGTAATTTTTTAACTTTCCATCGTCATTTTTTTCTACTGTATTGCCGGGGTCTAATTTTCATTGACTATATCTTGTTTGGGTCGTTTCTCAGGAATTTCTTTCTTTTCCTGAGCCAATGTCCTTTTCAATGTTACTCTTCACTCCTTATTTAGGGGCCCATTAGGATGGCGGGCGGATCGCCCCTGCTGGGCCGGTGGTAGCCACCGCTTGCCCGGCGGGGGGCGATCGGTCCGCCATCCATGCCTGGATGACCACCCTCCATATTAGTATGGCTGAGGGGTCTGTGGCGGACGGAAAGACCGGCCGCCGATTTTCCACCGGTCGACTCGTAGACCTGGTGGAAAAGGGGCACAATATGGTGGCGGTGTCTGCAAGACACCGCCATCCATATTATGATTCAGGCAGAGATTCGTCTTTCCATGGCGCTGCCGCCATGGAAAGGCATGCGGTCCTTGCTGTTGGGGGCTTGTTGCTGGCCCCCAAGGTGTCGGAGGGGTGGGGGGTGCACATGGGGGGTACCTATGGTACACCGCCTCATTGCAATGCACTACGTTTCAGGCACCACGTGGTGCCTGCCATGTAGTGCATGGCAATGCTGTGCACAGTCCTTTTACATTGCGAGCGGGACTGCAGCCAGCAAATCCACCCGCAATGTAAAACGACCAGGATGCACCCGCCAGTGTTGCGGGCGCATCCTGATACACATGGCAGGACTGCCGCAACTTCGGCGGTCGGTCCCTGGCTCCGTGGCGGGCGGACATCGTAATGGACCCCTTAGTCTTTTACTTGAGCTGTATGTTTTTCTACCTTTTGATCAGAGTCTTTTTTGTCAGTCCTTTCGCTGGACGATTTTTTTTTGTCTTTTAATATAATTAAATCTTTTTGTCTTTTATTTAGATTATTTTCACTCTTTGTACCATGGTATTTTTATTGTACTTTTGGTTTACTATGTAATTCATGGACTCTCTTTAGCATCTTTTTCTCAAACTTTGTTTTGTATTGTCTTTTAAGTTTTTTCATATAATTGTTTTTCTACAATATCTATGGGCATTTTTTCTGTTTTTTACCTTGACTGCCATATTTCAGGGTTTTTGAGTACTACCTTTTACATGGACTGACTTTTCTGTTCTTTTCTTGGAATGTCATTTTCTAGTCTTTTCTGTGTACTGCCTCTATATAGGTCTGGTTCCTTCACTGTCATTCAAGGTCATTTTATTGGTCTACTGTGCCTGTCTTTTATGATCTTTAACATGGACTCTCTGTTTTTTTATTTTAACCCTGGGATTTTTAAGCTTTTTCTTGAGTTTTCACTTTTCAGACTTTTTAACGCTTTCTGATTTTTCAGTCTCTCAGTTGTTTCAGTGTTTTTTTGTCTTTCCTGTCTATGTATTCCTTGGACTACCTTCTGCTGTCTTTGAACTCTTATATTGTATCTTAATCCCGGCCACCCTTTAATTCAAAATCACATTTTCTGTTTTTTTATTTTCCTCTCTATTTTGCTTTTTCTCTTTTTCTTTTACCCCTTTTTCTATAATTTTCCAGGTGTAGTATATCTCTCGTTCATTGTCTATATTTTCCTTGCACTGCAAATTCTGCTATACGTTTCTTGAACCATCTTTCTTAGCATTTTCGTGTCTCCTTTTTAAATTTTCATTGACTTCCTTTTTTTCCAGTACATATTTTTTATTATCTTTTTTGGTCTTTTACTAGAACTTTCTGCCTTGACGGCTTTTCCTCGTGCTGTCTTTTTTACTGCCTCCACTGCCCTTTCCCTGCTGAACATTCAATTCCCCTTCACTAGCTCTCTATACACCCTCTGCGATTTCTCTTTCAGTGTCATCTTTGCTGCTGCTGCTGTTGCTTGCATTAGACAGTAGGAGCAGCAGGGATGATTAAGAAGAGGGGAGATAATTATGTGTCAAGATGATGTAGCCAAACTCCCTGGTCGGTGAAGGCAGCCAGAGTGATGCACAGTACGGCTACGGCAGTGGACAACGGGGTCTTATCCTGCAGGGATGCACAGGGTGCAAAATCAGAATTCTCTCCCTGTGAGCCTTTGTTTCCCCTGTGATGCTGAAGGCTCAGCATGCTATTTGTAATGATTGCCTGCATCTTGACATGGCCTACCAGTGCCCCCGGCATATACAAATTTTACATTTATTTCAAGAGAGAGGGACCAGGAGTACAAGGGTGAAGAGCAAATCGAAAAGGTTTTACTGCAAAAGTGTACCTTGACTTTTTGGTCAATTGCCTGCCTTTTGTGATATAAAGGGAACAATTCACAGTGCATTGAGACGTTACCATATAAAGCTGGACAGAAAGTACAAGATGGCTGCCGTAATCGTGGGAACAGAAGATTAGGCCATACAACACCTTGTATGGCTTTGTTTAGCCACCATGAGAAGAGACATGCCTAGGCCTTTTTTGCCAGCATTTAAAACAATGCACACTGTAACTCCATTTTTTTTAAAGAATTGATTATAGCCAGAATGACACTGCCTGATTGTACACAGAGATGAAAATACCCCCCTCCCCTCTCCACCCCTGGAAATCACCATCTTTGTCATTTTGATGATGCCAGGAAGAGGAGAATCCCTACTGCAGTCTTTTCAGTGCATATAAAAATATCAGGCTACTGCAGAAACTGACATTTCCTGTGCACTGCATAGGATGTGGACATAGCACTCACTTGTGCATCCTCACTCTGGTGAATCCTTTACCTCAAACTCATGCCCTCGTATTTTTCCTAATGATTGATGGTTACCAAGTTGATGAATCCACCCTGATGGGGGTCTTTTATGGTGAAAATGTTTCCACGCCTTTTGTTTTCTTTTGTCGTTTTGATCACATAGATCTTTTGGATCTTGACAATCACTTTTTCTCCCATCCGGTATCCCTTCACCTCTTCTCATTTATGTCACAGTGTACGAGTGCTTATTAACAATACCGATACCAAGATGACCCCCTGCTTCTCCTAGTGCTATCTTATTAGGTTTCGCCTGCACAGCCCTTGCAGTGTGCTTGAGAAATCTATTGTTTTTAATATAAACTTAAATGGGGCTTACATCCCAACTCATCTCTTTCCTGGTTTCTCAATGACTCCTGTGCATGCCACTTACCTTTCTCCTTTTCTAATGGCTGTAGCAGATTTTACTGCATTTACCAATGCTTGTTTCTCGTGTGCTTCTCTTATCAGTTTTCCGCCACCGAAATATTGTTAACATCCACTTTGGTGGAACTATATTCTTATAACATTTTGCCTTTTACTCTTGCATCATATTTATATAACAATGTATCACCTGGAGAGATTAAGTGATTTGCAAAGAATCACAGGATGTTGTGCGCCGCCCCGAGACTCGAATCGGGATCCCCAGCTCTTGAGTCTACAGCTCTGGCCTCTGTGCCACATCCTCTCCATTCTCGTGTTATCTGTCAGGGAGTTCGTTCTTTCTCTCAGATGATAATTAATTAAAACAGCTCTTTAATCATTACATAGGCGAAACCGATGCATTACCAATGCTTGTTTTCAGGTGCCATAAAGACCCAATTTTCTCTCTGTCTTCTGGTCCCTCTGCCAATCTCTTTCTCTCCCAATTACAGCAAACAGAGTTTTGCAGCATCTGTGCATAAGAGGAGCTCCTATGAACTCAATAGTAATTATTTCATACACACAGTGAGCATGAAAGGATGGGAAAGCCCTGAAAACCCTGCAAGAATCTGCGTTTTCTAACTGCAGATTATACACAAAATGCCTGGAACAGGCGCATTAAGTCACAGTCGATAGCACTCCTTCTTTGTATTGTTGAACAAAAAATAACCTTCATAATATGATTTGGAGCAAAAGCGCAAGGATCCCCTTATGATCCATACTTTGTGTCAAGTCAATGACAAATCCACAGGGGAGATGCTGCAAAGCACTCAAACAGTTAAACAACAGAAGTTTCCACTCTCTCCCTTGAGAGAACTACCCACGTCCTGTTCGGATTCCTCCAGCATGCAGAACAAAAGGTATGTTCCACCTCACAGCAACAGTGTGTGGAGTGGAGCCCTAGGTTAACTGCAGGCAAGACAATTTTTTGCCAGGATGTCTTTCTTTTGCTAGCAGCAGCTTCTAGTGTTTTTTTAGTACACAGAGGATTTAATGCTATTTCAGCAGTGTTGACCTTTGGTAAAGACTATATGAGCAGAAATACTCTTCTTGATGTTCTCAGAACACATCTTCTGCTAATCTCTCAGCTACTGCTCTGTTTCTGTGAGCCATGTGCCCAGCCTGGCATGTTTGACAATCACCCCCTGGGTTTGATCTCAACAATGAGTTCTCTAAGAAGGTGTAGCCGGGTCAGCATAATTGTTGTTACACTACCTGAAATGTGCTCAAGAGTACTTGCGAATCTCAAACTGTTTAGCTATCTGTCAGTGAAGCGAGGAAGAGTCCTCTGCCATCTGCCAATCTCGATTCGCCTCACAGTGTGAGCTGAGCGACAGGAGGAAGGGAAGAGACGGTGGAGGGATAGACAAGACTGAAAAGGAAACAGGAAGGTGGTTGGACAGAATGAGAGTAGCCATCGGGGGGAGAGAGGGAATATGGTTTAAAATTAGCCTAAGATGAATATATCAGACAATATGATTTATGATGTCTTTTTGGATGTCAATATCGAGGTATTAGAACATTGGAACGTAGGGAGCTCCTTTGAAAACAAAGGAGTCCTTTGGGCTTCTAATGGTTGGTAGAAGCCCGGAGCTCCAACATTCCATTGTTTCACGTTGTTCACAGCTGTTGCTGTGAACAAAGGCCCCTTGGAGCCCGAGGGGATTTTAACCCCCTTGGGTTACGAGAGGCATTTGTATTTACTAATTAGAACATTCTGCCCTCTATGGGTGGAATGATGTAATAATGTTACAGCCCTCCATAGCAGGCTGTACCGGCCATTTAAGGCCCACTCCCTTGTTAAAGGCCAAGCCTTTGGCTCGGGCTTTTAACACTGGAGTGAGTCTTTAATGGCCGGCAGAGCCTACTTCGGCGGGCTCTAACGCTATATTAAACCATTTGAAACAAGTATAGGGTTTTCACATCTAAAATATGGTCACCTAAAATGTTGCTCCCTCTGGCATTGATCTGATGACTGATATACCACAGCACCAATTTGAATAAAGGCTTGCTCATATCCCACATTGGAAGCAGTGTGCTGGTGTGAATTTTCTTCCGGCTTTGGTGCTCTCATTATTTGACATTATTGCCACTAAGAGTGTCTACCAGTTCCCAATTCATGATTTTTGGGATGAAGGTAATGTGCATTAGATCTAAAATGGTGATTGAGTTGTTGAACCAAGCCTGTGCCAAATATAGGATGTTGCCTATATAGCAGGGTGGATCATATTTGTGCTTTAAACATGTCTATCCCTGCAGCGCTTGTATTCTAAAACTATTACCTGGCAGTTGCCAAATTTATCTAGAAATTATTTTATCTATCACAAATGTCTACCTGTCTGTCTGTCTCTCTCGCTCTCTTATGCTCTCTCTCTCTCTCGTTGACACTCTCTCACTCTTAGGGATGCTTCATAAAGTATATACATTTGAAATGCCTCTCTGAAATATATCAAGCCTAGTGGCAGTGTAGATAACTATGGCATATGGAGACCTTGTTCCCCACTTAAGTGCAGCGTGCCGTCCGGGATTAACTAATGCTATTTTTCTATGCATCTGTTTCCTAATTGGGAGAACTTAGAGGCACGCTGTTCACCAGCATTAAATCCAGTAAAAACAAGCATAGGCAAAGCCAGTAGGCCTGTTGTTGGCTTCCAGCCTTTTGGCTTTGTCACAGCTTGTTTTGTTTTATCATGGAGTTTGCCCAAAATGTATTGCTGGGGAAGTTGCTGGCCCCTCACAAATCTAAAACAAACATTGGCTAAAAGAAAAAATATCTTTTGGTTTTTAAAAAGCACACATTGCCATAGTACACCCTGGCACTGAAGAAAACGACTTTGTGTGTGGATGTGTTCCTTGTGAAACAGCAGAATGCTGTCTCTCACAGTGAAGATAGCCAATGGGGCAAGTGGCCTGACACATCGCCCTACGCTGTATGCTGTAGTGGGTAGAAGAACAATGTGAATTATACACAGAACAATGGATGAAGAGGACCGGCTAGAAAGGGGTGTAACTAAGATTATTAAGCATATCATTTTAGTAAAATCAAAAGGTCTTTGCAAACACTAGACCTAAAAACTGCCATTTTCATGTACCTGTAAGGATAGATGTTTAATTAAAAGGCAAACGCATGCCAACAATGCTATTGTTGAGGTATGATTCTGCCTTCTACCATGTCGTCAGTAGACTTTTTGAACTCAAAATGAGAAATACATTCCCTGGAGAAAGCAGTGAACACAGTTTGTGTAGTTGTCACAATTAATGCGATAGCAAGTCTCACACACATTACGCAGGCTAGGATGTACCCCCTTCATACAATTGACATGCTCTATTAGTTGGACTATGGAACATTTTCTAAAGAACACATCCCCTGTGAGTGGCATCATCTAGAAGGTCTCGAAAGAACGGAGATTTGGCCTAGAAAGACTTTTTGCCAGGCTTCTGTTTGCTTAGAATTTTCACCATTACCTAGAACAGAGTGCATAGACTGACTCCCAGGTTCTAAATGGAGGCACTTTCTCTTCCAATAATGACATTGACCAAGAGAAAGAAAGGCAGAAAATTGAGAAAAACAGTGAGAAAGGAATAATTAAAAATCTGCAAGAGAGAGAAACAGATTGGAAGTGAAGGATGCGGAAGAAAGAGGCTCGAGTCGGAATCAACACTAGGAAGCCTTGGTATTCAGAGCCCACGTTCTGCAGCACCTCATCCCACTACTTGGCCTGTCTACTCATGATTTTTCACAAATTAAGCACTGGGATCAGTGCTATAAATGGGCCGCTACTGTCTGGTACTGAATACCTGCACTTCTTTCATTTGAAAGGCAGAGTGCCTGCACTTCTCAGCACTCCTACAGTGCATTCAATGGTAGAGTAATGGTACTATTCAGGAGAAGATACACACTTTTCTAGACGGTGTGTACCAGTAGTCTATATTTCCATTTAATGCACCAATTAGGATGAACTGGGCCCTCCTAAACTTATCTCGTTTGACAAGTGCTACCTCTCTTATGAGACATGTCTCCTTTAGGGGCAGGCTGCATCTCTCGGAGTAAATAGGGTAAAAAACGCAAGCAATACCAGGTCTGTATGTCTCCCTGCCTTTTCCTCGTGCCTGCAGCCTCTGCCTCTACAAAAGAATGAGCGCACATCAGTTTTGTAGTCCTCATATCTGTGGCACTGAGACTGTCCTCAGCTGTGCCGTTAATGTTCCATCTATGGCAGTGTCATAGCCATTGCTTGGCCTACCCCAGGCACTTTCTGTCTATGTTTATAAGAAAGCGGTGCCACAATAGTCGTTGCTTCTCTCCCTGAAAGCCAGGCCTCAAGTCTCATGTGATTTCTTTGCTTGTTGCGTGTTCCCCTTGGGATGTTTTGTGTCAGAATGTGTCTGGTGCTCTCGTTCCCTGTGACATTGTGGCTGTCCCTTCATTTTACTGCTTGGGAAAACTCAGAGACTGTTTCTCACCATTTTGGCATCATCCGTTTTAATATCGAATGTGCTGGACATAAATGTCTTTTGGTTATCATAGCAGGTAGAAATGGCTTTAAGGTTTTTCGGTGTTCCAGGCAAAATAGCAGTTTCCTATTGGAGCGCCCCCATCACCTGAACATAAAGGTATTTTCATGCCTTCTCTTGTAATTTCTTGCCACCTAGTTAGTGTTGGTGCACTATGGATATTGCCTTACCAAGCAGGCTTCTGTGGCAGGTGCTGCTTGTACGCAGCGTAGGAGTCTTCATTGCTTTAGTCTTGTACTGAAACGCAGGTGTGCCTGTGCACACACACAGGTATCCACTAACACACTTCTGTGACCTACATACGCATACAGATCCTTATAATGGCCCTGGAGTCAAAAGGCATTCAGAGAATATACGTCGACATGTCACGGTGCAACACATGTTGCATGGTGTATGAGGACTGTTGAAGTTAGGATTGTGGAACTGGGTAGGATGTGAAAAGTTAGTGGGTTAACTCTTGGCTGGTCTGCCTTTATTGAAATCTGTGAGTGACATGCGCGTTACTGGTTTGGTTCGTCTACGGACACCACAATTCACGTGTTGTACCTCTGGTTTACTCCGTTTCTTGCACAAGTGGTTCTGTGCAGCATAAGTAATCTTTCTTTTTAGTGCTTTTCAAAAAGTACTCTGCGAGTAAACGAGTTCCACCAGCCTCCATCTGTTTGACCTGAAGTCCATCTCACATGGTCCCTTTTATATTTTATAAGAGCTATCAAAGGTAAAACTGACCCTTTTCAATCTAGAGTTTGCTGAACCTAGAGATGGTGCAAGCAAGCAGTGCTGCCAGCATGTGTCGAACCGGATAAAATGCCTGTCTCCGGGCCAAGGCGCTCATCTCTGGTGCACTGGGCCCCGAGTCCACTGAATGAATGCGTTTTTGTTTACGCCCAATTGAACAGCTACCATTGAGTGTCTGAACGTATCACTCTCAGGAGCCTGTCTCTGTGGTACGAGCAGCATCCCTCCCCCTGGCACTTGCAGGGACAATCTGTCTCCCACATGTTTCGAAGCGTCCTCCTCTGCTGTCCCGCTCTTGTCTTCTGACATTACTGCGCTGGCGCCTGCTCAGTTACTGCGCAACAATCTACCTTGTCTCCGTTTTTTATGTTCATGGCAGGCGCTTCTCAAAACAGGAAAGATGCCATCAGCGGAAGCCTCGGTCTCGTATGAACCCCCAAACAGAGACAGTTTTATCTACAGGGCTTATTGTATGGCAAGCTCTTACTTCTGAAAGGAGAGTTGGTCTGGGAAAGAGTCAGTCACATGACACTCTCTGCCCAATGCCACTGCTTAGTCACCCATTCAGAAGAATTAAACTGTTGCCGAACCACCTTGTCCCTTGACTGGGGTTATTTGCCTCAAAGAGGGCAAATAACACATGTAAATGACGAGAAGTCAACCAAAGTTCTCTTCAAAACAAAAAAATAAAAATAAGAAAATGCTGTGCAACGAGAATCCTCAGCGGGCAGTAATCCTTAACCACCCTCTTCGTTTTATAGTCTCTTTGTATTTGTTTGTAAACATGAAAATCTATTTTGAAAGTAATTTTCTGGAAAGAATTAAAAGGGAAGTGGGAGGGCCAGATAGGGCGGAAATTGAGAAAATAAGGGTTTTCGTCTGTATGTTTTTTAGGCCAGGCACAGCCCAGGGGAAGTTCGTGGCAAGGTGAAAGAAAATTGCATATTCAATCTCCATCCGAGAACTTCACTGGCAGCGGCACCGCCTCCTGCCTGCCTGAAAACAATGTGGCCCTCTCTCCCTTCTGGTGCTGTCCTGAGTATCAGGGCTAACTTTAACTTCAGGGTCATTAATTCGGATGATTATTGAAGCCAAGATGGATGCCGGTCGCCCGCTTTCAGCCTTCCGGCCTCGTTACCCCGCCCCTCCCTCGACCCTTCCCCTCCCGCCCACTAAAGGCACTTATCTTCGCTGGGAAGTACATGGTGTAGGTGTAGGGACGGAGGCGCTGATGGGAGAGGAGATTTTATGAGATCATGTGTCACCTGATTCGGAACCAAATTGTTTTCGAAACGGTGGAGGGTGGAGAGGAGCGTGTCGGGGAGGAGGCCGGAGCGGTGCCGGTGGCGGCCATTATTACCTTCCCACAGGATGTTCTATGTGTTTTTATAAATGGAAAGTAACGTCCTAGACTTGGCAGTCCGCATTATGCAGGAGATTGGGAGGTGATGCGTGCATATATGTCTACAGTGGTAGTGTGGGATGGGGGCGGCAGAGGGGGTGAGGGAGATGGTGTGTGTGTGTGTGGGGGAGGGGGTGTATCTTATCACTGCTTCTTCAGCAGACTAGCCGGAGTGTCGTCCTGTGAGGTGACATTTGAATTTACAATTCCGCTGAGAAAAGCTATTAATTCACAAATTAACATTTCTCTCTCTCCCTCTCGCTCTCTCTCTGTGTATCTCACATGGATGTTCAAGCAATTGAAAAGACAAAGGAAATAGCCCCAAGGAACAGACTTTACTGCTAGTCTGTCTGTGCAGAGATTGCTACCACTGCTTCCAGATATATAAACCAATTACCTGAGCGGCTCTGTGCATGGCAGCCAGCTATTACCTCTCTTTGTATGCTCGACTCCATTGCTGGATTACACTGTGTATCTTGTTAATATAAACTAGCCTCACGCTGTCCTCCAATGGACGCAGAGCTTTCCCGTCTCCCGGCCAAGACGTTGCTGCTGGAAGATGGGGCAGGGTCTTCTGCGATGAAGAATGGCCCTGCGGCAATACGGTTTTAGTAAGAGCGATGTGCTCTCGGTCCTTGGCTATTGACGAGTGCCTCTTGTAGAGTGCATCAAGGAGTAATGGTACCTCAGAATGTAAAAATAGTGTTTCGGTAGGAGCTACAGAGATGCAACCCCAAGGCGGACGCGTCTGAGTTGCTGCTCTACCGCTGTTTTGATGGCACTGTACCTCAATACCGAGGCCTAAATATCGTTTTGAAAAATATAACCCCTTCAGAGAAAATAATATTTGAAAATCTACGCTCAGGGGTGATGTTTCTGCAAAAGTATTTAGGTCACAATATTTATGGCTGACGATATTTTTGTTCTTGATAGTCTGGCATACAATCCATTTGAAGTGACCTACATGACAAATCATTGATATATGGTTGTCTCAGGATACTCAATGTATACATAAAGGGTTGACCAATTCAAAACACATTAATCTTCCAATCTCTGCTCCCTTCACTTTCAAAGAATTCTCAACTAAAAAGTTAGTTTGCTCTTTGTGTCATTCCTAGCATTCCAAGACACCGGCCAATAAAGATACTCGTTGACTCAAATGAGGGCTACGGTTGAGATACACTAGTGGAATGGTTGGACAGAACCCGGGATTCAAAATCAGTGGCGGCGATGTAACGGTGTGGAGAAGATAGCTGCTCTAGAAGGAGAGGCTCTGGATGAGACAGCAGTAGACGCTGATCCAGAGTGGACTCAATATGGAGCTGGTGCATAGGGTGGACTAACATACAGCCTGATTTCTTTAAAGCAAAACATGTTATTTACAGATGTTACCATTGCTAAGCTTGTAGGGAACCAGTGCTTAATTTGAGACCCTGGTTTCTGGTGCTCAGCACTGGCACTTAATTGGTTTCTGGTGCTTGACACCAGCACTTATTTGTCAACACCGCACTTATGATAGTCTCCCACATGGTGGCGCTGCTTATCTAATTTAGAGATGAGCAGAACAACGGTTGTTTATGAATGCAATATACATTCAAAATTACTAATATCTGCCTCCCCAGCCATTCCTTTAGCTTTGGGATCCTGGAATAATGTGAACTGTTGCATTTGCACGCGAGCAAGATGCTTAGTAGTTGTTTTGGCCGCGATGACGGGTGATGGGTGGTGCAAGCTGCAGGGCCTCCTGGTCAGGGTCCTTGCACTTATTACTTTACAAATTAAGCACTGTGGGAAACATCTAGATTTCCACCAAACCACCCATGACGCAAAGATGACTTAACCCCACCCATTTGTTGGCTGTAAATCTCTTCCTCACACCTAACTCAGATCTAGGCCTGGCAGTAGTTTTCTTCAACCTAGTGTAGCTTTTATGGATTCAGAGGATGTGCCATTGCATTTATTGCTGCACAGTATTAAGTAGGGTTATCTCAGTCATGCCCAACTGGGCCAAGGATGTCAGCACTCTGATTGCAGGTAGCATTTGTAGCTGAAACAGGAAGAACTTTGCTTTGGGAAACAGGTGTTTCCATTAGCCAGCATCATTTGTCGACTTTGGAAACAGGAAGGACTTAGTTGTCCTACCAGCCAAAGAGCCAGGGGCCTTCCGGTTCTCACAGACATCTGCAGTAGTTGCTCGAGGCACCAAGCTATCTTACTGTAAAAACATCTCTAAGAATCCAGCGTTCCCTTCATGTCCTCCTCTTTAGGGCAATATCAGACATGGGAATGAGGCTGCCTTTGCTGCTTTTTTCAATCAGGAGCAATCCTCACCCACGTTGCCTGAGTCCTGCTTCCCTCCCTATACTTCCTCACCCCTCTTCCTTGCTTGCTGTTCCTCTAAAGGCTCGCTGAACCTCAAGCACAGGTGAGTGATCTTCACGCCGCCCGCGCACTTGAAAAAGACTGAACGTATCAGCGGAGGAGCCAGCAGCCCTGCCAGTAACTCAAGCCGCTCTGACCGCTCGGTGAACCCCTACCTGGGGACCTTGGCAGTGGAAATCCCAACCTTTTCCAAGAGGCAGATTGACAGCAGCTCATTTTCAATCTATTGGGGGCCATTGCAAAAGCCCGACAGAGCGTCACACTCTGTCACAATCTTTTCTCCATCGTGTTCTGTCCAACTTTGTCGGCAGAATGGCTAGGAGTGTTCGAAATGTGCGTAATTAGCTTCCACGCAATTACGTGTAATTCTGCAAAAATTACATGAAGTCCAAAGACAGCATTTAGCACTCTTATTTTAGCGCAAAATGTGTCCTCGCTTTCATTTTGGATGCAAAAACGTGTTTCATACTGAAAAAGAGTCCAAAAACCCCAAGTGCCATGAACAGCAGCCGCTTGCGCTCTAGTCGTTGACATTGTTCTTGTGCTCTTGCGCAAAATCTTGCCACGAACAAGGAGTAATTTCAACACTTGGCATAATGGTGTCAATTTGAATAACAAGTTTATGGCAAAATTGCGCCATTTACTGTAATAATGGCGTGTGGTGAGTAATCTGTAGGTCATGGTCAACAGTCCAGCAGGGCCCACTCAGCTTGTTATCCTCCTGGGGTCAACTCAGAACAAAAGTACTATTGAGGTGGGCATTAAAATACCTGTTTTCTTTTTAACAATCAAGAGATAATGTAATTTTTAATTTGCTATGGAATACATATGATTTTGACCGAATTCTGCACTATGAGTTAATGCCAAGACTCATCTCTAGCCAGGTTTACTACACCGTGCTACTTTAGTAAGCGCATGAACAAAATGATAAGGCACAGTGAAAAATGGCTGCAGCTATTTCATGTGTGACTCTCAAGAATGAACATACTTGTGTGCACACTTCATTATAAAGATACAGTAAAAAATGTAAGTGCAAGTTCCCGTTGTCTAAGACAATTTTTCTGAACTTTTGCTGCATCTTTGGAGCCCAAAAGTTAGCATTTCAGAATTTGCATAGCAGCAGCTTCTACGCGTGCCTGCATTCTGAGGTGAAACCATTTCATGAGTAGCCGTAGGTGGTTTTTGCATGGATATAGCTTCATAAAACAAGGTACCTTGCTTACTGAAATATTTAAATAAAAAGATGGATTCCTTTGTTGCTCTTCGTCAGTTATATTGAGTTTGCCACAGTATTTTTCTGGTGAAAAAAATAATCTGGCCGACCTCTCTCAGTGACTATCCCATCACATGGCTAGCGGCAGAGAACAAGCGAGTCACACAGAGAGCGCTCTTTGATGAACGCAGTCCTGGGAGCTTGCATTAAAGTAAATGCGCTTGATGTAGTTTCTGTCCTCCCCCTAGTAAGCTGGACAGGTGCCACCAGCCTTCATGCGCCTGCCAAGCGACCTCCAGGAAACAAAGCCAGCAAAAGATACGTGCGGGCATGTCCTGGCCCGACCAGATATATCCGTGCCAGGCGGGGGGTACCGTGTGACTTTGGGGCTGGTCACGTGTTGAGCGAGGCGTGCGGTTTCCGTAGCGAGACTTTGGCTCTGCCAAGGTCCAGTTTCGGTGGCGTACACATTGCAGGGAGAGGAGCAGCAGTTGTTTCTGATGCTTATCTAGGCAAGACTGGTGATGTCTATAGAAAGAAAGGATTTGTAGATGATTGAGATGTGTTAGAAGGTGGGCTAAGGCTTTCTTTTGAGGCATAAGTGGGATGTTCAAGGCAAAACAAGGGCATTTTGGGAGCTTGCCACTCATGTTGCATCCACGGTGTCACCTCAGGTGTCTGCGCGGCTTATCTTATTCGGGGGCAGGCTGTTGTAAACGTCAATTCTCGATTAAGTGTGGTGATCTATTGGTTAGTGGTGCTCCGTGGATTAACACAAAGATTATAGAATCTTTCATTACTGATCTGTTGCCTTGAATCCAGCCATAGTAGTGGTTGTACAAGCATATCTTATGGTTATGTTGTGATCTGTGTGAGATTTGTATTTTGTGTTAGGCAAATCCCGACTGGATAGCAGTCAGTTTTTTTCAGGAATACATTGATCCCTGGTTTGTCACTATTTCTGGCAGTCTCAGCAGAGAGGTGCAGAACTCACTCTATTTGTGGAAAGCATCCAACTTCCATAATTGCCCTATTAAAGTAACTCAACACCAAAATGGAGTCACCTGGTCTGGCTGCAGTGGAGGTACGTCTGTGTTTATTGGAACCCTACGCATTCGACGAATAAAAATGGAATGAGTCCTTTGCAAGTATACATTACACCTGACCCTTAGTCATGAGTGTGGTATTCACAACATATGACGCCTCTGCCGAGGGTCTCATTGTGTGAGCTCATGTTTCCTCTGTGGCTGTATTCTTTTGCGGGGTCTTCGCTGGTTGCCAGTGAATGCACCAGATTGTGAACCTGTGCCACTAATTCATGCACAGCACTGCTCCTGAATATCTGACCTGCTGGATTTCAGGCTACCGTCCCTATCCTTCCTCTCCTCCGCAGTCTTCTCTTGTGGGAATTGGTGGTCTCCATGGTGGCACGTCAATTATTGAACCAGCTTATTGTTGATCAAAGGGAAATTTGTTCCTGTGTTTAAAAAAAACAATGTTGGCTTCTTTGCTTACTTCTACTTGCTCATTGCACTGAAGGGAGTTTTCTTTGTCGCAAGCCTATATATTGTTTAGTCTGTGGAGTGCTGGTTATAAGTGATAAATACAATGGTACAATTGTCAACTTCACTGCGGTGTGTGTTAAGTAACGAAAAGTTTCTTACCTGTCGGTGTAGTTTTGCAGCTTGAAGATCTTTCTGGATTCACTATGCTGTGCATTATTCCGCGATCTTGTGGTTGGGTCCGGATTCGTAGTCTTTTCTTTGTTTTTTTTTTTTTTTTTTTGTAGCCCAGGTGGGCGTCGACGTCTACCATTTGGTGCCCCTCCCGTGACGTCGTCGTGCTTCCTGCGGAAGTCCCACCTTTGGGGCGCCATCTTCGGGTTCTTTTTTCCCTGTTTTTTTTTTTTTTTTTTTTTAACCCTAGGCGATTGATCAATCCTTTTGTCCATATTTCTGTACGTTTCCACTTCTTTGATCCTATCCATTTCACCCCCTCTTCCTCCAGCCTCATCTTCCTGGCGGAGGTGGGTGGGTTCGCTAGTGAATCCAGAAAGATCTTCAAGCTGCAAAACTACACCGACAGGTAAGAAACTTTTCGTTTTGCAGCGTGAATCTTTCTGGATTCACTATGCTGTGCATAGACTTTGTAGCGGTTTTCCTATTTTTGTGGTGGCTGGGTGGAAGATGATCGCTGGTCGTTGAAAATGTGTTGTAGCACCTTCTGTCCGACCTGTGCTTCCTTATTCATTTGAATGTCCACGCAGTAGTGCTTTGTGAACGTGTGCACAGATGCCCAAGTTGCTGCGAGACAAATGTCTTGGATGGGCGTGTTTGCCAGGAAGGCAACTGTGGCCCCCTTCTTCCTTGTGGAGTGAGCTTGGGGCCCCTCCGTTAGCTCCTGTCCAGCCTGTTTGTGACAGAATTGAATAGTGAGGGCAATCCACCTAGCGATGGTGCCCTTGGTCACTGGTCTACCCATGAAGCTAGTAGCAAAGGACACAAACAGCTGCTTCGACTTCCTGAGTTCCTTGGTTCTTTCAATGTAGTGCATCACCGCTCTTCTGGCATCGAGGGTGTGCAGGGCCTTTTCTGCGTTTGTAGTCGGGTTTTGGAAGAAACTCGGTATCTGGATACTCTGATTCATGTGGAACGCCGACACTACCTTGGGCATGAAGTGTGGGTCCGTCCTCAGGACTACCCTGTCTTTGTGAATTTGAATGTAGGGCTCCTGTAGCGTTAGTGCTTGAAGCTCGCTCACCCTGCGTAGTGAGGTTATGGCCACTAGAAAGGCAGTTTTCATCGTCAACATTTGTAGAGTGGCCTTGTGAATGGGTTCAAACGGCGCCTTCATGAGCTCCGTCAGAACCACGTTTAAATTCCATGCCGGCGGCGGCAACCTTTTCGGGGGTGCCATTCTTTTGGCTCCCTCCATGAATCTCTTCACCACCTGCGAGGTGAAGAAACTTCCACCCTTCTCACCTCTGGTGTAGGCAACGATCGCTGCTAGGTGTACCCTTAGGGAGCTCGAGCAGAGGTTACTCTTTAGAAGGTGTGTGAGGTACCTCAGCACAGTTGAGTCTCTTGTCATTCTGTTTTGCAGGCCCTTTTTCCTGCACCACACCGTGAATCTCTTCCACTTTGCGCTGTAGCACTTTCTTGTAGTAGGTTTCCTTGCCTCCCGTAGCACTCGCATAGTGCTCTGAGGTAACCTTAGGTGTGCGAACTCTAGGTCTTCAGGAGCCATGCTGCTAGGTTGAGGGTCTCTGGCTCTGGGTGCAGGACCTCCCCGTTTTGCATTGAGAGCAGGTCTTTTCTCCTCTCGAACCTGTACGGATTGCCTTGCGCCATTTCTTGAATCTGTGAGAACCATGTCTGCCTCGCCCACTGTGGAGCCACCAGGATCAGAGTCATGTTGCTGGTTCTGCACTTGTCGAGCACTCTGTGCAACAGGGGTATCGGTGGAAAGGCGTAGGCAAATGTCCTCCACCAGCTTATCCATAGGGCATTTCCCCTGGATTGCTGATCTGGTTGCCTGGACGCGAAGCTTTGGCATTTTGCATTGTGGCGTGTTGCAAATAGGTCTATTGTGGGAGTCCCCCATCTCTGGAAGATTTTCTCCGTTTCCTGGCCATTGAGCTCCCACTCGTGCGATGCTGAGGTCTGTCTGCTCAGCCAGTCTGCCTCCACATTGTCCTTCCCTGGTAGGTGAATTGCCAGTAGATCTATCTTGAGAGGTATGGCCCATCTCCAAATCTCCTGAGCTAGGGATGAGAGGGGAAACGACTGTGTCCCCCCTTGTTTGTTGATGTAGAACATCGCCGTGGTGTTGTCTGTCTGTACCAACACCCTCTGGCCGAACAGGTGTCTCTGGAATGCCTTCAGGGCTAACAGTATCGTTTTCAACTCGAGGTAGTTGATGTGGCGGACCGCGTCTGCTGGAGCCCATAGACCCCTCACTCTGAGGTTGTCCATGTGCGCTCCCCATCCCTTCTGCGATGCGTCCGTGGTAATGGTCATTGTTGGGCTTGGTGGTGTCAGGCTTCTCCCCGTTGTTATGTTGTCTCTGTTCCACCAAGTTATCTCCTCCTGCACTGCGTGCGTAACAACCACTAGATCCTCCCAACTTCCGTTTGCTTGTGACCATTGCTGTTGCAGCCATTCCTGGAATGGTCTCATGTGCAGGCGTACATTCGGCACCAGCTGGATACAGGACGCCATCATCCCCATCATCTTGCTCACCGCCCTCACTGTCAGAGCTCGCCCCTTCTGGTAGAGCTGCGTCTCCTTCAGTAGAGCATCTGTCCTCCTGTCGCTGGGCACTACTGTACTGTTGAGGGAGTTGATCTTTGCCCCCAGGAAAATCTTTACCTGTTCCGGTTCCAGCGATGATTTTCCCCAGTGGATGGAAAATCCCAGATTTGTGAGGGTGTCTGTTACGCGTTTTGCGTGCCTCTCGCACTTCTCGCGTGAGTTTGCCTTGACCAGCCAGTCGTCCAAGTAGGGGTATACGTGTATTCCCTGCTTTCGTAGGTGTGCCGCTACCGCCGACAGGCATTTTGTAAAGACCCTTGGCGCTGATTTTAATCCGAAGGCCAGGGTTGTGAACTGGTAGTGTTCCTGTTCGATGTTGAATCTTAGAAGGCCCTTGTGCCTTCTGTTTATTGGGATGTGAAGGTAGGCATCCTTGAGGTCCACGGTGACCATGAAGTCCCCTTCTCTTATCTGTGGCAGTACCTCCTGCAGTGAAGTCATTTTGAACCTTTGCGTTCTGATGAACTTGTTTAGGTAACGGAGGTCCAGTATGGGTCTGAGGTCTCCGTCTACCTTCGGAACCACGAAGTAGTTTGAGTAGACCCCTTTGTTGCGTTCCCTGAACGGCACTGTCTCTATGGCTCCCTTTTGTAGGAGTTTCCGCGTTTCTTCTCTGAGTATTGCCAGTTCTTGGGCCGATCTCTGTCTTCCCTTCGGCTTCCTGTTTGGAGGTCTTTTCTCCAAGTCTACGCAGTATCCGTACTGCACGATGTTCCGTATCCACTTGTCTGTGGTTATACGCCGCCACTCCTGAAGGTAGAACCTCAGCCTTCCGCCTACTGGTGACGTATGCTCGTAGGCTCTTGAATCTTCTCTTCCCCCTGATGACACTTTTTTGCGCCTCACCCTTGGGGACCTTACGAGGGTAGGCGTCTTCTTGCGTGCTGAGTCACTTCGAGGAGGGCTGATCGCCCCCTCTCCTCCTTTGGCCACGTCCGTTCCCTCTCCCGCGAAAGGACTGGCCCCGAGGTTGATATTGCCAGCTTTGCTTCGGCTGACTTTGTCCGTGACCTTCGCCCTGCTGACCTTGTTGGAACGCCTGGTGCGACGTCCCCTGTTGGCTTCCACCTTTACCGTAGGGTCTCCTCGAGGGATTTCCTCGTCTCATTCCCCTCAGCTGTAGGGCCCCCATGGACCTCGCTGTCTCGTTTTCCTTCTTGAGCTGGGTGAGCTTTTCGTCCACCGTTGCTCCGAACAGTGTCTCTCCGTTGAAGGGGGTGCCAAGGATGTTGTTCTGCACTTCCGGTTTGAATCCCGAGATTCTTAGCCATGCATGCCTCCTCTCTGTGACCCCTATGGCCATGAGTCTTGCTGAAGTCTCTGCCCCATCCAACGCCGTCTTTATACAGGAGTTGGCGATGTTCTTGCCTTCATCTACCAGGTGAGAGGCTCTCTGGCGGTATTCTTCGGGGAGGTGCTTTACTAGCTCCCCCATCTCATCCCAGTGTAGGTATTGGTGTCTATTGAGGAGTGCATTCGAATTCGCCATGCGCCAGTGCATTGCGGCGTTCCTCTCGACCTTTCTGCCTGTGAGGTCGATCCTCCTGCTCTCTTTATCCGGAGGTGGGCCCGAAGTTGCTGGAACGTTGGCCCTTCTCCTGGCCGTGGAGGCTATGATGGAGTCTGCGGTGACGCTACCCTTGATGTAAGGTGGGTCCAGGGAGGAGTGCTTATATTTCTTCTCTGTCCTGGGCGTGATCGACCGGCAGGTGGCAGGCTCCTTGAAGGCTTCTCTCCCCTGGTTCATCACGCTTTGTAGCATGGGGAGGAACTGACTCCTAGTCTGGATGGGGAGCAGTGTTTCGACGAGAAAATCGGCTTTCGGCCTCTCCTCGTCGAGTTTGACGCCGAAGGCCATTGCTGCGCTCTTCACCACCATATTGTACACCCCGATGTCGTCGGGTGGCGAAGGCCTCGAGGGGTACGTGTCCACGGCCTCCTCCGGGTTTTCGGTGTCGAGATCGTGCCATTCGACGTCGTTGCTGGTAGATGCCGCCGATTCGTAGAACGACTGTTGGTCTTCTTCCTCGGCTTCTTCCTCATAATAGGGCTCCTCTTCTTCCTCGAGATCCCTTGTCAGCCCTTCGGCGTCGAACTCGTCTTCGACCTCGACGACGTCCGCCGATGAAACCGTTGGAATCTTGAATTCCTTCATCCTGGCGTCGAACTCCTTCTTCCTTTGAAGGATGTTCTCCATTTCGGCCTCGAGCCGCCTCTTCTTTTTCTCCATTTCGGAGATGCTTTCGGCGTCGACCGCGGGTCTTTTCGATGAAACTTGCGTCGACGTCGAACGTTCTTTCTGCGTCGATCGGCCAGTTTCATGGGATGATTTCGACGACCCTTGCCTTTCGGCGTCTTTCTGCACCAGGGAGTCCTTTTGTAAGGATCCGCTGGGCCTTTTGTCCGAAGTTCCCCCTTTGGACGTCGAAGTTTTCGGCGCCGGGGCTCCCTTCGTGGACCTTGACTCAGTTTTTCTCGAGTCACCCTCGTGTTTTCGAGGTGTTTTTTGATTTGCGCTCGACGATTCTCTTACCTCGTCTTCTTTTTTCTTGTCGGTCTCTACGACCGTGAAGTTTTCGGCTGTCTCGGCGACGTTGTCCTCGTCGTCCGTGTCGAGGCCCAGCTCGTAGAGTGTCGGGGGTTTCCCTTTGCCATCCATGTTGGCGTTGGCTCTTCTCTGCCTCTCTCTCACCCTGAGTGTCTTCGGCGCGAAGGCTGAGCAGGCGTTGCAGTCGATACTCTGGTGATCCACCGGTAGGCAGAGGTTGCAGACCGGATGCTGGTCTTTCTGCGCGAACTTGTGGTGGCAGTTTGGGCAGAACTTGAATGGCGTCTTGTCCATTTCGCTCAGGGTCTCTGAGCGTGCATTCTCCAAGGCTGTCGAAGAAAAAAGGTTCGCTGGTCCTCTTTCTTCGCGCTCCTGATGAAATCTGTTCTATTCCTGATGTCTTCTCTTGATTCTATCGATGAAACTCGCTTTTCTTCCTTCTTCCTCCGAGTGAATTTCTGGAGCTTCCCGATGACGATCCAGACCCAACGGCGGAAAAAAGAATCTGAAGATGGCGCCCCAAAGGTGGGACTTCCGCAGGAAGCACGACGACGTCACGGGAGGGGCACCAAATGGTGGACGTCGACGCCCACCTGGGCTACAAAAAAAAACAAAAAAAAACAAAGAAAAGACTACGAATCCGGACCCAACCACAAGATCGCGGAATAATGCACAGCATAGTGAATCCAGAAAGATTCACGCTGCAAAACTGTAGTTCACAGAGGTAAGGTAGCCCACAAGATATGAAGGAAACACTGAGCCTTGAAACTTATAAACAGGGACCATGATCGCAGATAATGGTTGAAAGGCTCATATATGGTACACCTGTTCTTTGCAGACTCTAGTCACACAGGCACTGATGGCCTCAAGCTATACCTTGAGTTCCCCAATGGAATTGTACACCTGTGTCTGTGCCATGCCGTTTGACTTCCTATTTTTTATTTGTCTGTGAATTTGGGATTTATTCTCTTAAAATGCGGAGTACCTTAGAATAGCAATGCTGTATAAATTTGGGGTTCGAGTTGTATAGTGTTAAATATTGTTGGCAATTCTGAAAAACGGCATGCATACATTCCTTTCATGCTTTCACAGTCAAATTATTGCCATTACAAGCCCTACTTCTGTGCATTGTCCTCCAAGGGCATAATCTGGGATCTTAGGTTTAGCGAAAACTTGTAAATTTACATTTTCCCTCTTTTTCTACAATAAAGTGAGGTATATCTCCTATGAAAAGGATTTTTTTTTCTTCTTTGCTAGTTACATTTTTTGATGCATAGGCATTTTTGCAAACGCTACTTTGTCATGCTTTGCCTCCTTGCTCGAATGAAACGCCAGTGCACTATACCGTACAATCACTGTGTTTATCAGAGGTGAACACTTGTTGATTGTTCCTCAACAATATTGAATATTAAATATGGTCCTGCAATTATATTGATGTCAAGTACTATTATATTATGAAGTGTAAAGAAGGAAGTATAGATATATGATTCTGAGTTCCACACTTATGTACCCTGACAATATTTATGTATTCAAGATAGATTGATGTAGAATTAAGAATAATAAAACTCCACTTGAATACTTCCCTTGACAATATAGTGGTAGTCAATATCCTGCACTCAATACTGTTGCATGATGATATTTTTTCCCCCTCAATATTATGCCGTACATCCTGTTGTCTGGCTCATTTTCATTCCTACTCTTACTCGGGGTGTACTATTTCTATGTAACCTTCCCCATTTCTCTCCAAGACTGGAGGTATACACTCGTAGTAAGAAACCATCGGAACAAGTCTGATGATGTCTTCAGTGAGTGCAAGGGATCTCCACCTAGAACCGAATGACCCATGTTGTCTTGATCTTCCTTCCATAGAGATTTGTATGATACATCTGACTGTCATCACTCCATGCCCAGGATGGAGTGCCGACTCCGCCTTTTTATTCGTAAAGAATTTGGTAATGCAAGCAGGCTTGCTGTTACTTGGACTCAAGCCAGTACACTTCTGGGTTATAGTGTTACTAAGATAGCCTTTTGCGTGACCAATCAATCCTTATTTTGCAAATAGACCCAAAGATTTACTCTTCATTTAACAGTCTTGACCATGGGTGTCCTTCATAGTTACAAAAGGCCATATCCAATCCAGATTTTCATATCCATTTGGGACCAGTGATCTGGCACTCGAGTGGTTCCGATCGTTCCTCACGAGCAGATCCTTTCACGTGTCAGCCCCCCCATTTATCTCCCAATCACATGCTATCGGCCAAGGAGTCCCGCAGGGCTCTGCCCTCAGTCCATCCCTTTTTAATTTGTATATGCAGCTCCTTGCGGCAGTGGCCAAAGAATGGGATCTCACGCTGGTGTCGTACGCCGACGACACACAGCTGGTAATCACCCTTACTGATATGCCCTTGGTCTCTGCCACAAGATTTAGGGATGGGTTGGCCGCAATCGCCAACTGGATGACTGCCAACTGCCTACAACTGAATGCAGGGAAAACCGAGGTGCTACTTCTGGGCAAGAACACCAGTTGTTGGAATGATCACTGGTGGCCCCCCCTATTGGGCCCCATCCCCCTCCCAAATCTCTGGTCAAAAACCTAGGAGTATGGCTAGATTCCTCGCTGAACTACCAAACTCACACTAAAAAAGTAGCAGCCACATGCATTGGGCTGCTGAGAAGCCTTAATCCCATTCTAGGCTTCTTTGACTCCAAAACACGGCAGCTCATTGTCCAATCCACCATCCTTGCCCGGTTGGACTATGCGAGCGTCATATTATTAGGCGCTAACAAAGCCGAAACAACCAGGTTTCAGCAAATTCAGAATTCAGCGGCCAGGGCAATTGTAGGCCTTCCCAGAAGGTGCTCTGCTAGAGCCATCTTACAAAGACTCCACTGGCTCCCGGTGGAAGCCCGCATTCAATTTAAGGCACTTACCATTGCTTTCAAAATCCTTAAAACTGATGGCCCCGAACTCCTCCGATCGCTGCTAACACCTTACACCCCCCAACGCAATCTTCGCTCCATGGGCCAACACTTAGTAGTGGTCCCCCGCACGAAGCTCTGCCGTATCGGGGGTCGTTCCTTCAGACTTTTGGGAGCAAAATTATGGAATTCCCTGCCCCTCCACATCCGCCGCCTTGACAATCTGTCCGCTTTTCGCAAAGCAATAAAAACTCACCTCTTCCCTCTCATGTAGTCTCTACTCTCCCTACCCCCCCCCCCCCCCCTACCCCCAGTAGGTTGTGCTATGGTTCTTAGCGCCGGGACGCCCCGTTGCTGGGGCAGCTGTCGCACTCAACAAACCTATAACATAACATAACATATAATGAACCTTCATGGCAATAATGCTGGAACAGTTTTGATTGTGAGGGTACTGGTCAGTGACATCAGTTTGATAATTAGTGCCCGATTCACAAAAGCATTTAGAGGTATAGGAAATAGTAATATAGGAAAAGCCTTTACATATTCTTATGTGCCTTTATGAATGTGCCCTGAAACGTCCAAGTCCCTAATTACTAAATGTGCAAAGACAGCACACTGCTTTATATTTGTACTAATTGTATATGGTTATGACCTGAATATTACCATTTTATTTCCATTTAAGGTGTTTTGTAGTCGATATCACAAAGGTATTTAGGGTTACGTGAAAGAGTATTACAGGAGTGCCCCTTTTCATATTCTTACATACCTTTGTTAACTGGGCTCACTGGGTTGTGAAAAATTGAAATACTTTAATATCAAATGTACTTTATGATTGATTTCTGTTTAGTGAAAGGAGGGGAGTATTGCAAGGTCCAATTGTATACTTTTCAGAACATGATAACAAACATAGAGCTAGAATGTGGAGTGTAGGTTATTGTCCTGAAATTTGCGCTTGAATCAGGAATCCAACCTGTGTCAAAATACTGCACTTTTTCCCTGAACATAGTTTGTCTGTGTTTATAGTTGGTAATGCGGCCATATTCTGTGCTTTTTAGCTAAGATGTGTGTTAATACAGTGTTATTCTTCATTTCAAGATGTAGAATTTGAAATAAGTAGGTAATACCACACCTGGCAAATATCTCACCATAGTTTTATTTAATGGGTGCGATATTACCTCGTTAAATATTACAATGTTGCAGTTACTTTTTCAAGTATTTGAAAAGATGAGTTCGTAAACAAAGCAAATGTTTTTATTTATATGAGTGCTATGAAACATTGTCATACTACAACCTTTTTTCATTCTTCCCCGTGTCCGAGCAAGAGTGCCACTACCAACATGCCTACACTTTGGAATAAGAGAAGCAGAGAATATGTTAAAAGAATTATTAGCAGCTAGTCAGAAGGTCAGCTGTTAGAAGAAGCCATTTGACATTTGCCATTTTTGAAAAAACAATAAATTCTACAGACACAAACACACAAAGACCCCTTTATTGTTAATTCTCAAAGTGTAACTAAGCAAGTTTAAATAGGGGTGCCGCAGAACCTCCGCACCCCTAGTCCCAGCACCACTGATAGATGAAGCTCATTAGCAGCCATGTTGGTTTTGTAACCCCCCTCTGCTGGCTTTGTGAAGTTGCTCACTTATTAACTCTCTTTGTGTGATTCCGCCCCCCCCCCCAGTCGAGTACAAAACCAGGACCCAATGTCTGTTATATGTGGAGAGGGGGTTTCTTACCTCTGTTTAATCAAAGAGCTCGAGACTAAGGGCGGAAAGATAAAGAGGACTAGGTGTCAGAATCCAGAGGATAGAGATATCATGAAACACAATTATTGTGGCCTAAATTTTGAGAACCAAAATAATGTAGAAGAAGGTATATATAGTTAAGTATACATTTACTACTCTTAACTTCACATCCATGTACCTTGAAGATCATATAATGCCATGGTAGGATGTGGGGTTAGCTAAAGGAATGATATACTTATAAATGATTTCCTTCAGGGTATTTCTGTACTTAGTATTTTTGGCACAATATTTTTGTATGATGATATTATCCCCAATATTTTGCCAGTGTACCAGTGAGAGAGAAAGAGAGAGGTAGATAATGAGGGTAAGGTATAGATAAAAAGGGGGAGAGAGGGAGGGAAAAAGAGAGACAGAGGGAGAAGAGGTGAAAAAGAAAGGGATGAAGAATACCAGAGGAAGAGGGAAAATAGAGGTAGAGAGAGAAAGAGACAGGGTTAGAAATAGACACACGGACAGAGACAGACAGGTCACAACATAGGAATTATGTCGGGGAGATTTAACTCAGAATGGCGTTGCAGAGGAGGGGCTCCGGACCCGTAACGAGGCGCGTGACTCGCCTCCCGAAGATGCTAGCACGTTGCTGCAGGCGCCTGTGGTCTCACAGGCTCTCCAGACAAGGATGCGTGGCATGTCAGGCTCTCAGAATGAAGTGCTGATATAAAAAAAAAAAAAAAGTCTGGCGGTGTCAGCTCTCGCCGTTGTTCGACAGTGTAAAATTAAATTAATAAAGCCCCCAACACTGAAAAACATAACAGGAAATTAATGGCCTTTACTGTCGCTCCTGATGCAGTCATTTGCAACCCTGCTTTCCGCACCAGGGACTTCATAAATGCAAGCAGTTTCTCTAAACAAGCATAGTTAGAGGCGCATGCTATGTAATTTTTCGCCTTGCTGGTGTCCTTTGGGCTAACAAAGCCGACGTTTCGTATTGGCGCGAGCAATGTGAGGCGGGGAGAGCAGGCTTTCTCATAGCCGCAGAAAACTGCATCACAACACCACAGCAGCCCCTCTGGGTTGTCTGTATGCCCTCAAAGCTTAAAAGTGGTGTATTTTCCCCCTTCTACCAGTCAGATCCCTCATCCCCCATGTGTGTATGAAGGAAGTGTCTTCCAGATAAGACTTCAACAGACTTGAATTCAAGGAGCGTGAGATAAACTCTGCTGTTCTGATATGCTGAGATATTTAGGTGTGATCCTAATGCCTCCTGCCAACCACCCAACCCATACCCATGTCAATTGTAAGCCATAGGGTACGGCAGGAGTTTTCCTTTCTATACTAGAAAAGGAGCTAAAATGCAGTTGCGTGCGTGTGTGTGTCTACATGTCTGAGCGTGCATATATGTGTTTCTGCGTGTGCATAGGTGTCTTGATTCAAATGCTGTGCATTATTCCGCAGTCTAGTGGTTGGGTCCGGATTTGTTCTTTGTAGTCTCTCTTCTCATTTTTTTTCCTCGTATCGGCCACAACTTGGGGCTAAAGATTTGGAGTCTTCTGCCAACCACAACCCACAACATGGACCACTTGCTCTTTGTAATTTGTGGCAACCTGCTTTGATCAGGCATATCAAACCCAGCCTCAACCACCACCAAAGGAATCCACAGCTCATCCCATTACTTCTGGTCTTCTAATTATGCAAGGCCTATGCCCAAATCTTCTTGTCTGACACAGTTGTATAGTCACTGAGAAGCTTGAGAAATGTTCCAGTACAACCATTTATGTAGTAAATCTGATAATAACCACATTCTACTTTCTTCCCCGTCCATCAATACATAAACTTAAAAGGCTTAACCACTCTTGTTTTGTTGACCTTTCCATATTTCAGTGGTTGTACCGTTCCTTTCGTAGCGCATTGTTTTGCTTCGACTTAACTCCATGCCACCTCTTTGTAAGGTGGCACTGTTTCCAGGCGAGTGTCACTTGCTTATCCTGAAATACATCACTTCATTTGTCCTACTTTAGAGAATTTTAGTTCGCATTTGTGTTCGGCATTGTTATCTCACTAAAACAAACACTATTACATTTGTGTCTGCTGTTTTTCCTTATACTAATTTAAGAAAATGGATTCAGACAGGATTCTCTTTTAACTTATCCCTTGATCCCTCTGCCCGTCTCATGAATACACCATATGATCTCCCACTTTGGACCTTCCATGTATGTCAACATTAATGACTCCTCTTGAAGGGCCCACCTTTTGCTGGTGCACACTGTAGCATAATGTGGCACTGTAGCAAAACTACTGCTTAAGAAAAACCCTTAAACAAATAAGAATGCACATGTTTATTGCCAACTTTACCTGAGCCTCAATTAGTGAATTATTAACCATAGGGCTAGTTGTTAGAAACCTTTGTGATTCCCACTGCAATCAGCATGGTAAATTTAGCCCTTTTACATTGGACTTGAGGGTCAGTGACACACCAAATCTGCAAATCCCAAGCAAAAAAGATATTAGTTAATTGAGAATACCCTCAGCAACAGGCCCAGAGTTTGCCAAGTGCCATTACCACTCACTCACAAAATAGTCCCTACTTTCAAACACATTCTTTATCATATAGAGCGCCACAAGGGGAGGTAAATGCACCTATAACAGCAATGATACTTTAAACTCATACATGCAGTATACCTGGACTGTATCACCTACTTATATCGCATGACAAAAATATTGCATCCAGTTATTTGACCTACCCACTAAGCCACAAGGTAAGTGCAATGAATGAGATGTGCTGTTAATAATATTAATGATAAACTTGCCTTGATGATGTAGTGGTAGGCAATGTAGCAGATGAAGTATTATTGTTGGTCGATATTATCAACCTTGATATAGTGTCAGACAACCAATCGTATATGCTGAATTAAAGGCAGTCACTCAATAGATTGTATTAAACATGCATGCAAAGGCTTCAGTAACTGTGCGTTAGCCTTCCTCTTAAATGCTCAGTGTGCACTAATGGACAGTCAGTAAATATGTAGGGACTGTGTGTAAGGCGAGTGATTGCCCTCAAGCACGCGGAAGTCAGCCGGCCTGATCTTCTGATTCTCGCTTACCTTTGAAACCATTCTTGTGTTTTTGTAATTGACATTATCATCATAAGTATACATTTCTAAGTTGTGACCCATGAATATAATCTCAAAAATGTGTAAACTAGTATATTAGCTCTTGAAGATCAGGCATATCTAATAGCATAGTCTTCTACTTATTTATTTCAGGTCTTTTATATAGCGTCAGACATGTGGCCTTGCGGACGCTTCAGCATTGGGTTGGTGAGTTCATTTTGGTGCGTTAGACAGGGTTCTGGGCAGTGATTGTATGATGCTGTGGTAGGGTAGACGGTACACCCACTTGCGCCCACAGTAGAGGTTGTATTATCATGTTTCTCCACATTCTGATCCCAGGGTAATGGAGGTGTCAGTAAGTAAGGGAGGGATTGTGGCCTGAGCAGTGTACATCAGGGACTGATAAAGTATAGACAAGTTGCGGGGTGGCCCACAAGTCATCGTTACTTGGTTACTGTAGCGCAACTTTGCCCCCAGATATTGAAGGGTTATTGGGAGGGTCCTTTTTTTAACTGTTTTATGAGGAGCAGCAGGTTTGGTTGTCCTCTCAAGAATGGGTATATGACATTTGAGAGCCTGGAATTCGAAAGTCTGAGGGACATTCAGTATGTGCTCTTATCACTTGAACTTTTGTCGTTGAAGTGTCTGTGCGATGGTCAACCATAGGTAAAGCCACTGGAATTTTTGGCAGTGGAGGAGCAAATTATGCATCAGGGTTGACTAAATCATGCAACAACAAAAAAGGCAAATTATGCTACCTAGTACAGCACATTGTGTGATAGTATTACTTCGTAATTTTGCTATTTTTTTGTTGACGTATTAACACTGGGGAAAAGTTTCACCTCATTAGGGCCAGTTTAACATCCAAATACAGTAATATGTAACTGAAAGATGACCAGTCAACCTTTGCATAGAGCCTTTCACTGCACCGCACATGGGTCATATCAATTTTTAGTAACGTTTGATCTATTTGAGCTAGGAACAAATTTGTTTAAATCTGCAGATTATGCTGCAGATGATAGATTATATGGCAAATGCGGCAAATCCATAATTCTGCAGAAAACGCCACTGCAGTAGAATCACATAATTCCAGTGGCCCTTTGTTGGTACATTGCAAAGATATGGCATCAGCTGACACTGGGCACACTTATTTCTTGTAGGCCTTTTATTGACACCGAAAATGTATTTTTTGATTTTAGTTTGACACTGGAATCCGTTTGGAGCCATGGACATGTTGTTAAATTGG
The DNA here is from genome assembly GCF_964204655.1 of Triturus cristatus. Classification (NCBI taxonomy): domain Eukaryota; kingdom Metazoa; phylum Chordata; class Amphibia; order Caudata; family Salamandridae; genus Triturus; species Triturus cristatus. The sequence continues at coordinate 326,685,666 of NC_140580.1, forward strand.
GTTTTGGGTGCTCATGTTTCATCACATTAAAATCAAGTTGGCTTGTTTTGTACCTGGTGCAGTTTGTTAGTTACTTTTTGGCAAGGACCGTTTAGGCAGCGTAGAAATAGACCCAGCATTTTGGTAGCTTCACGTTGGTTGATATGTAGGGGGTTTCGGATTGGTTTGTTTATAGATGTCCTTGGACTTTTCCACGAATTGAAAGTTGTGGCAGAGGTCAGGTCTTGGTTAAAGATTACTGCAAGTTTTTACATTCTTAGTGATGTAGTCTTGTGGGTTGTTGGGTACGCATTAGGTGTTAGTCTGTCCTCCATGCCTCCCAAAGCCATAAACTCTGGTGTATATAATGGTCTGCCACAGCATAAATGTTACATTATAAAATCATTTACACTATATTTGATATTTACCTGAAAAAAAATAGTTCAACTTTATAATCAATGTATCGCATATTATTATACGTCATAACAGCAGTAGATTTAATTTGCTATCATTCACCCATTATTACTTTTGAGGTTAGTTAAGTAAAACGTCCTTAATTCGAATTCCCTAGACTCTCCTTACACACGTGTGAATTACCCACCATCAAAATAGCTAGTCTGATTGATCAAATAAATACATTCCCCCCCCAATCCCAGGCTTTAGTGTTGAAAGGTTGATTGAAGCATTTTCATACATCTGGTAACAGACAAATGCAGAAAAATATTTCAGTCAGTGAGCAGTGCTTAATTTGAGCTGGTAGTTTCTGGTGCTGGGCACTGGCACTTATGTGAGTCGACCACATGGTGGCGATGTTTGTCTAATTTGTCTAACAACAGTTGTTTATTAATTCAATATGCATAAAAAATGACTACTACCTGCAGCCCAAGCCATTTTATAGCTTTGGGGGCCTGAAATGGTCTAAAATGTCACACTTGCAGGTGTATATTTTTACCTATTGTGTTGGTACTGTCACTGGCAGTGCTGGTAGGGACAATAGACAGTGCAAGCTACAGTGGTCTCTTGACAAGGGCCCTGGTGCTCATTTGTTTACAAGTTAAGCACTACAAGTGAGCATTGAATAACAGCGCCATTCACGGTGACAAGCATGCCATGGTTAGCAGAAGGGACATCACACACACGGCGACCCGTTACTTTTTATCCCTACCTCAGACCTGAGACCAGGCATAGCCAGGGTAGTGCCTGGGATGCCAAATGCAGGCAAGCAGAAGAAAATACTGTTCCTGCTAACCTTATTAAACATCCATGGACAGCCCCACCCATTGCTGCTATGACAAGATGGCCGTTCTGTACAGAAGGGGTCTAGCAGGTAATGAGTGAGTGTGAAAAGGTTGTAAGAATATTTAAAAAACACCCAAAAGTAAACACAGATGGCACGTGTCTTAAAAATAGAACACTTTTAACTGCAGAAAATAGGACGAAGCTCCCACCATTTTTACTCAGAAAATCCCATTATGAGCGTATTACAGGTCAGACTTGGTGTTGCAACAGGGGTGTCCAACGTTGGCCCGAGAGTACTAGATCCATAACAAATTTTAAGGAAAATCACAACTATTTTTTATTCGTTCTATTTGAATAAATTGCCTGTATATTTATGTCATAGGCATATCCCAAAAATCTGGCTTAGAGCTGGCCCTCTTGGATCTATGTTGGATACCCCGGCCATAGAAAGTGTTGAGACACTCAGATCCTGTGTGTTAAAGAAACATAAGGAAATGTTACTCTGAAGCTCAACAGCACATGTCGATGAAAGGTGACACATAGATTGGCGCTTCCAGGCTGAACCGAAGAGCATTTAATTCAGGGTAGAATTGAAGGGAAAAAAATGAAAGGGTGCTTTAGGCCAGTATATTTTTTAAAACATTTATTTATATCACATTATTGCCACTCACAAGGCTACCTGCCCCATCTCATCCAGGCTAATGTTAGTCTTACAGGCATATAACATAACGTGTATTTGTAAAGCGCATGTTCACCCGGTAGGGTATCTTGGCACTGAATAACAGATGTTTATTGTCACTCAATCGACCTCGGGCGGATGAAAGGCAGAGTGGACCCACCATGATCTGATTCTGGGACCACGAGGATAAACGCAGACCACTAGAATGGATGCATTAGTCCACTAAGCCACCAGACCCGGCTAAATTTGTTTCCACACCAAAATATACTCCCTGATTGACCCAGAACCTGATTCATACCCATGGCCACCCTAGTCCGCCTCTCTTGTTTCATGGCTCTATATCTGCACAGATCTGCCTCAGGACCTGAGTCCATCTGCTCTTTCCTAACCTTCTCTCATGAATTGTCAACATCTAGTTTGAGACCAGATATCCTTCTCAAACTAACTCAACTACTATCTCCCAGTGCCACCAAGGGACACACTTCATTTAGTTTTATTAGACTTGTCAATACCTTCTAACAACCTGTGTGTTCAGAGCAGGAATGCAGTAATTAGCATCTCTCCACTGGTAATTCATGCATGAGGCTTTACATGTATCCAAGTCATTTACTACATAATACTGATGATTTACAACTTGTTAGTAAACATCAGTAGCACGACATGGTGTACCCCTTGCACTAAAGGACAGGTTATTTCCAGGATTATTAAAGTCTCTCAAAACCAAAATTCATTAAACATCCAATTAGACTTTGGATTTTTTTTTTTCAAATAGTTTATTCTTTTTGTTTTTATTCCCAAACTCAACTAGTCTTTTGCAATTCATTTTAATAGCGCTCTCCAGGCGACTTAAGCGCTATGTCTGTTTCTAGAGGTCTTCCAATTAGAGCTCCCATCCCCGCCTTTCTTTATTCATTATTGCGTAAGCCACAGTAGCATTAAACCCGAACTTTTAGCAAACAATCTGTCGTTGGCTACATAGGCGCAAACTTCCGAAATGCCTGGAAAGCTGAAATAAAAAATGTAACCATAATGTGGGCTAATAATGAGTCGGTGGTAAGAATAATTCAGGGATCAGGATTAATAGTGCCCGGAGTACCACAGTTCTAGGGGGTTTGACCTGGGCATTTTGCCTTCTTTCAGAAGACAAAATGCCCGAGTAAAGTTCTAGCTGAAAATGGGAATATCATGGAGAAATGGTAATGGAAGCACCGATTCCTGAATGTTATTCCCCATTACTACTGCAAAATGCACGAAGGCCCGCTACAGGCGTAGGAACACCATTGGCTAATGGTAATACACAATCAGTAGCACCCTGCTTCCTATACTGGGTCTCTCTTGACTGGCTCCTATGCCTCACTGTGAATGTGTAAGCATGCTTTTGAAGTTCACTTACTCATGTTGGCTGTAGACTTATTCCTCATTGACATTTAGTCTACGCATATCTAAGTTAGAGCAGGTCTCTGAGGAAGAAGGCCTAGCAAGTGTGCAATCGCCCCCATGTATGCAAGAAAAATGGTTCCCTGGCTCTAGCTTGGCTGGTATAAGTGAGCCGTGATTGGAGTGCACGTGGCTCCTCACATATATGGACCCCGGTGCCACTGCACCTGCTGCACTTATGATAGCTATGCCCCAGTGCAGCTGGTCTCTCGTTTGTTAGGGCAGTGCCAGCGATTCAGATTTAGGACCGGTCTTCCAACTAGCTGCCGTGCCAGATAGTAAATGACCGCGTCGCACACAAGCTCATTGCGCAGGCTCGCTGTGAGGTGAGGTTCTTCGGAAGAAAGGCTGGCTCCATCTTCTGCAGTCTCCCCTGCTCTTCTGGGCTTGGAAGGGTGCTACATTGAATTAGTTCCTACGCTTGCACAGTTTCGACTGAGTTCCTTGTGCATCTCACATGAGGTTTGTGAGGGGGAGTGCACATTCAGCAAAACTGTTATCCTCCCAAAGGAAGTACAGTCCTGCAAGAGTGGTGAGACCCTCGAGATCGCAGAGGCTCCCAGCTTCAATCTTGAAAATAGAATTATAGAAAGAAAAGAAATAGTGAAAAATAACTTCAATGAAGGAAAACTCGCTGCTTAATCAGCACATAAAGCAATGAAATGGTTTATTCAGTGTAAATGTATTTATCTACTCTAACAAGTGTCCGATTAAGTAGAGACAAAGACACCCCCCAACAAACAACAAAGCACACGTGCACTCACACATAAGCACTTGCGCTCAAGGACATACTTAGTTCCAATCACTTGCCCGTGGTCACGAGTGCGCACTCGCGCACATACCCCGTAACAAAACACATGCAAACGCATTGCCTTAGGTTGTATGTCTGACTGGGATTGGCGGGGATGATATCTGCACTGTGCGAAGGGGAGGGGCTTCCCACTAAGCTGCTCTTTGTTTCTTTTGTGCACTAAAGTTACACAAACAACTACATTTCAATACACCCACTAAGCGCCACCACAATTAGTTTGCCCCCTGGTATTTGTGTATAGCCCCTGTACCTGTTTTCACTCATAATGGTGCCAGGTTATCATCAGCACTTTTCAGGGCAGCTTTGATTCTGGTGCAAGGTGGATGTGAGCGTGCCTTGTGACAGATACAATGCCACAAATCCAATCGTATTGCCTGCTCTATCTCATCTGAGTCACTTTGGTGAGTGGGCCACTACCGATAGACAGAACCCGACAGCCAAGACTTGCCCCGTTGTGTGATGTCTAGTATACATCTTCCTTCTGATGAACCCAGTCCTGGTATGGGTGGGCTAGAGGGAAATGGTATCCCTGTCACAATTGCTCCATTATAATTGGAGTGCTTAGGCCCAGAGTCCACCGCTGATTCTGCCAAATTCCAAGGTTGCTTAATACTGAAGCTACCTAGTCTTCATTTCAAATCATTCCTTTTTCTTTCACTAGCCCTATGCTTCCTCTTTCTTTATTTCACACTTGTAGGGTCTTTCATCCCTTCTTTCTCACAATGCCACTGTTTTACTATCTTTCTCTACTTTCTTTCTTCTCCCTTTTCAGCCTTCGACTCTCTCGCTCTGGGTCATAGTCTGATGATGATAAATAAGTCATCTTTCTCTGAACTCTATGCAGTACCCACCACCTGCAAACACCAGCACACATTAAATACTGCAGAATGTATGTACCTTTGTTCCTCTTTGAACAACACATCTCCCAAGGTCCAGCGACGGCAGGCAATACCTAAATATAGGGGGGGCGCCATGCACTCAGCTCACCATATTAATGCTCTCACCTAGTGCCGTGCTTCCAGCAATGGCGGTCTGACGCCCATGAGCAGGACTTCCCTTACTGCCCAGTGGACCATGACTCCTGGCCAATGTAGGAGCTGCTTTACGCTTGAGAGCAGCTCCAGGATTGGTGGGAGCCGGCTAACCCAGTGCTCATTTTGAGGCTGGGGGCCAGAGCCACAATCCCCTGGTTGTTTCGCAGCCCAGGCATTGCTAGGTGTACAGTGCACATTTCTTGCTGGCCGTAGGAAGCCAGTCGGACAACCTGATATGCGCACTGAAAAGGGCAGCTGTAATCCTGCAATAACAGGATTCAGTCACATCCCCCTGCCTCACGCTTACCCTGTACACAGCGCGAGCTGATGGCAAATACAAAAAATTGCATTATTATGCCATTTTAATTATAAATGTTTGCATGCTACACTCTCAGCATGCTGGGCAACGCTCCTCCGCCATTTAGGGGGAGCCGCCCCTGGCAAGATCTGTGACTCTCAGTAACAACAGGATACTACTAACAGCATCAGAATATTACAGTGCCGTAAAGGACCTCAATTGGCCATGTGGCTTCACCTCATCACTGTATGCATGGCATGAAAATATGTATTTTACCACGGTCAAAAGGAGAACACACAACACATCATCATTTCACTTCCTAAATGAGGCCTTGTCTGCTCATAGAGAGGCTCCAAAGAGTCTAGAGGTGTTGAAGGGAGTCAACAGCCAGAGAAGTCTGCTTTGTACCATTCATATGCCACAGGATCAGGGGGCGGGGGCTGTAGACTCATATACGTTCCAGTTGCTTTTTGTTGCAGTGCAAGAGGAAATGAGATAACCCCTGCCTTTTGAGAGAGACGCGTGGCTGCTGTGTTGATCAAAATGCCATGTTACTGTATTGATAATGGGTATTATGATTATTCCTGGTGTCTGTGTTGTGTGTGGGTATTCGTCTGGCTGCTCGCCTGCTCGCTCGCTTGCTGCTGTGAATGACAAACGCCGGGCTATTGATCGCTTTCTGAACTCGGCCCAGCTGATAGAAGGTAATTAATGACTCCATTTGCCTCAGTACCGAGGAGAACAATTGAGTTTGAAACTGCAACAACTGGCAGTGCTATGAAAGGCCCCCGAGGGGCTGTCCAGGAAAAATGCCTGACAGGACAAAGCTGCCTTGAGACATACAAACATCTGATAGGGAAACAAGAAAAACGGTTAAAAAATAAATTATGTCTTCAACTGAAAATATTTTTTTATGGGGAAAAAAATGTGGCATGGGATCAGAGGCCGTGTAACCTGTACTGGTGACGTAGTTGCTCCATACCTAATGGGAATTAACAAAAGTTTCTTTTCATACACATATAAAGCACAGTCATAAAACACAATTACATTCTTTATTTAAACGTAAGATACTGACATATTTATAGTTTCAAGATCACATGTCCCAGTTTCTTGCAAAAGTTTGGAAATTATTTGAAAAACAGACCCAACTCCTCCACATCTGATAGCTGATGTTATTGTTTTAATATTTTAGTCAAGTGTTGGTTTGAAAATGTATTCCCTCTTTATTGTAGGGTAAGTAGTTCTAATGAGTTGGCCGGTTTCAGTCTTAACTATTTACACGCCTTGAAGTTCAATGCCATCAAATATGAATGTGAGAGACAGTTGTCACCAGTGACAAGCCATTTTGTGGCCTGAATGCAGATAACTAGTGATGGAAATCTAAGCCTCTGGCATATTCATCTATTCGCCCCCCTCGTTACCACTTGCGCTTCTTTAGTCGGACTCTCCATCGTCACCATGTAACTGAATCCCCGACAAGCTTTGATGATTAGTTTGATAGTAACTTAAAAAAAAAAAAATCAACCCTAACTGGACATATGGACATTACACATAATAGATGTGGCAGAGGAGCATTGGAGTTGCCATACCTGACAATGATTTATTACAGGCTGCATTGGAAAACCTTAACCACCCTGTTAGAGAATCATTTTTTTTTTTAATAATCTTTATTTGTTTTTTGAGGAAAACCATAAAAGTACATCACATATATACAATCATCGTAAAATCCTTAAGATCAATACCATAACTATCATTTTTGTCCCTAAAGGGCATGTGAACTAGTATTTAAACGGAAGTCCAGATTGTAGGTAGTCCAGTTGGAACTGTCTATTTGCGTGTGCAGCTAGGTACCCTCTAGGTGAAACATAAAAGGCATACATCTTTTTCTTTAACTCACGTTTCCCTATGATGCAAATTAGAACATCAGCTAAGACTGCCTATTTCGTATGCCTCTTGACACCCTCTGGGTGTGACGTAAAAGGTATACGTCTTTTACATTTTAATCTCATTCCCTGATGATGCTAGTTATTTCCAGTTAGTACATAACATCCAACGTAATATAGCAAGAACAGCAGATTTGATTGGTGATTGGTGCTTTAGTAAAATCACGTGGAACCCTAAAGTGTGGGTGCAATTTTCATTTAGCAGTAGTAAAAATTTAATTGTAATCCTTCTCCATTTTACAGATATCTTATGGCTATAAAATTCAGTTAGAAGGAACAAGTACAGTGCAATTTAGTAAAGTAAAATAGTCCGATTCATGGCCTAGCGACTTGTCCCCCAGTTTTGCTTCTCAGCCACCAAGTATACAACAGATACACATACAAGGCAAACACTATCCAGTACATGCTATCGCTTTTAAGGATTCTATTAGTATCCTTCAGGTGTTTTATCGATAAAATACATCAGACCGGTATTAGCCATGTTTTCCTATTAGCAATGTATTTGGTGCAGAAAAACATAAACTAATTTACTTTTTTAGAATTAACCAAACATGTAGGGCAGATTGGAGGAATATTAAATTTTACCCATCTACTGCGAAACTCATTTAGCGGTACACAGTTCCTTTATACACCCAAACCGTTTATAAGGTGTCATGTTAATTCACTCCTTTTGCAATGAAATGCACACCTAACAGGTTATTTTTGCTCCCAAGTAATTCCTCTGTCACAAAGTTGGGACAAAAAGGTTTTCCCTCCCTCTTACCTGCAGAGCATGTTAGAATGCAACAATAATGGAAGTAAAAACATTCAATCTGCACCTGGCCTTTAGCTTCTATTTCATTGTATTATATCAAAAGGTGCTTACAGCTTAATTTTAATGAAGTTACAAAGGTTTTAGTTGAACTTTTCAAAAAGTGTATAGAAAATGTAGTGAAAGTTGTAAAGTGTTTCGCTTTTCCACTTCTGTGGAAACCATGACTTTGCAATGTATGCTGGACATATCATTATTTGACACTTACAAAATAGTTCTGCATAAGATATATTTTGCAGTAAACAGTTCTACTTGATAATGTGTCTGAATGTTTCTAGGGTTGATGCTTTCAATCAAGCCACTGGCGTTTCCAAATGTTTTGTGCTCAGGGTAGAGGTTGGCCCTCTATTTCTTGTTTACAAATGCACTTTAATAAAAATATGACAATTTAGAATATGAAAATGAAAAGACCTGGTTCTCATGGTATGATTTTAAACAGCTAACTTAGTCACAAATATGGCTTAGCGGTTAAGTCTTTGACTTACAGCAAGCATATGTGTTTGAATAAAAATGTTACTAACTCAAGTAATCATTTGAAAAGCATTATTTCAGAAATATTTTTGTTGACGTGTATTCCCTTAAAAAAAGATTATTCAATTACCAAGCAAGAAGGGTGTCACAGAGTTCCACCTTCTTATCTAACTCTATATGCAAAATATATTAACATATTTATGCTATGCCTGTGAAAATTAATGTTGAAAAATAACATGTTTTTTGTAGAAAGTGTACCAATAAATACTTTCTTGCCCATTTGTTATAGTGCAAAGGGCAACGTCCGTGTTATTACCACAGAACAGAGTAATTGAGTTGAATGAATAATGCTTTTTGTAAACAACTGAGGTCGTACATACAAAGATTAGTCATTGTCATTCTATCTCACTTATACAGAGCTGATCTAAGTATAACTTGCACCTCTGCGAAGCACTGCTTATGACTTCACCTATTACTCCACTCATGACATGTGAAATCTATGGCGGTACATTATACTTAGGTCATTTATGTATAACTGGGGAATTCATTGTATTTTTGGTTTTAACATAGTATTTTTTTAATTATTAGAAGACCTCTGTATAACACCGCTTTAACCATTGTTTTTTCAGTGAATTTCTAAGGATTTCAGTTAAAATCTTACTAACTTACTTACTTATAACTCACTTTAACCTTTGTTTTTTTCTGATAATATACTGTAAATGCCATGACAGTGAAAAGTGCCCCAATAAAAACATGTTATTTGATAGAAGTGCACTGCACTGCAAAATCCATTTTACAATTGCTTTGCTGAGGAAAGGAAGTGAACTCATAATCTCAAGGCCTAGTTAACGAAATTCTTTTCTCACTGTATCAATTTAACCCCCTTATGCTCTTGCTAAATAACTCTTTTTGTAAGATGTTCATATTCAATAACAACATGGCCTAAGTCACAAATGCAGATCTGCTGAGTGTAATGCTGTGGATTGTTGTTTATTGTCGCTTTCACATACTTATTGGTAATAAACAGAATAGTATACTCTGAACATCTGCATACATCTATATTTGTGTGCAACTCCATATTTGTCTGTGTGTATAGGTATATTATTGTATGTTAAAAACACTGACATACAGGCCTGTGCGTGCAAATTTTTATATGTGTGTATAAATATATATTAAAAATACAGACGCGTGTGTGTTTGCATGCGTGTGTATGTAAATAATGGCCAGTAAGAATACAAACAAATGTATATGTCTCTGATGCCATATATTATGTTCTCTCTATTTGAACGAGCCTTTTATCCTTTGGTACAACCTTCTATGCATTACCCTCTTTTTTCAGAGGATTCCTTTAGCACATATCCTCCCACTCCTCCCCCACGGCTCCCCGCTTCCTCCCACCTGCCTCACTCGCCCCTACCTCGCTGGTCTCTCTCTATCTCATTCCCTGTGACTCTTTAAGCCTGGGCTCATCACCAGGTCCTGAGCTGACACAAAAAAATAAATAAATAAAAAGGTCATCGTGCAGAGCATAGCAGCAATAACCCCTAAAATAGTACTATCAGTGAAACATGATTGATCAATTGAATTCCATGGTGGCTGAAAAATGTGGGATTAAGTAGTGTATTATACGCACAATGAGTTGAGGCATGATGTTCATTCCAAGTTCATTTCGCCGGCCCTCTGCCACCAGATCAGGCAATCAATAGGGGCAGCACATATCATATATCACCGCTCCCTGGGCCGGGGAGAGCGCGCCATAATCTCCCGCAAATTTAGACTGACAGATTTGTCGAGATCTGAAGGGCCCCGGAATAAATGAAGGGACAGAGGCACGCGGTGACTTAAGAAGCCTACGCTTTAAGCTGACATACAGCCGCGGTGCGCTTGCTCCCAAGTGCACACCCAGGCGTGCGCGTGGGCGCCAACAAAGGCACCTGCACATCTACACACACACGTGTGTAGTCATCATGACACTCAGTCATTCACACCCACACGCAGACATATACAAGAGCTCTGATAAAGGCACACTCACATCTACAAACACGCATGCACTTATCATGACACACAGTCATTCACACTGGCATGCCCATGCACACAGATATACTCATGGGCACCAATAAAACCAAACTAACATATCTACACACACACATACTATCATCATGTCACAGTCATTCACACCCACATTCAAACACACATCTACATTTTAAAACAGGGCACCAGCAAACGCCCTTATGGCACACAGTCATTCACACACGCATAGGGTCACATACACATACATATACACAATCACAGACATATGCTTATATGCAGGTGTAGGCATGCACCTTCATGAAATACTCATATTCATACAGACACACATATAAACATATACTCAGACAGTCACAGGAATACAGACCCAGACATATTATCATTTTACATGCACCTACAGTCAAGCAAAAATTGACACAACTACACCTAAACACATACAAATAACCAGTAAATACATATAGAAACACACAAACATGCTTGTAGTGACAAACAGATGTTCACATACAAATATGACACATAAATACATAGACCTACGTAGGCCAACACATATAAAATCTCATACAGATAAATACACAAATACAGATGCAGCTAAAAACACAAGTGCACATGAACAGACATGTACAACTATGCCAGAAACACACATATAGATATCTAGGTATATGCACCTACTGGTACATATAATACATATATTCGAGATAAGAACAAACATACTTACACACATATGCATTAACCTACACAAAATGCTTTGCCACCGTCGCCTAAATGTACAGAATGAGCATTAGTAAATATTACACATATATGTGTGTACCTTGCATATAAAAAACATAACTATACATGCACAATGATGGCAATACCTCAGCAAATGTATCAATATTCACTCAGACACCTCATACAACAACTAACACAACATCTGAAAACATGTACTGAAAATGCATCTCCAGTGAATCGCATACTGCAGGAAAACACAACAAAGCCCGCAACCACTGAATGTACTCGAAAACCTATGGCTAGAGCCCACAATGCGAAAAACATTCACATGTCCTACGTAGCCACAAAATCCAAACACACATGACTATGTCCTCGAGAACAGTACCAGGTCTATATACTAACACATCACATGCAAACTGCACAAAAATGGCCATGTGAGTATACATACACAAATAATCGCTGAGCACATGCTCGCTCCACAAAGGGAAGTATCATTTTTCTATCCATGATATTACTTATAGTGATGCACAAATGTTGTAGCTGCCAAGTGTCTTCCCATGGCATCTAGTTAATCCTAGTTTTTGAACTAAGTGCACTTAGCTCTCTGATACTTGCAATGTCCTTCTTCCCTCAGTAAGGGTTGGTCTATGTGTCCAGAACTGTAAAAAGACCTTTCCTAAAGTCCTTGAACTGGTTCAAGGTGTCACACATTAAATGACTACCCAACCTTGCCAGTTATGATATGGGTAATTCTATGTAAAACACAAAATGGCAGCCACCTTCAGAGTATAGAAAGCATAGAAAACGTTGCAGATAGTCACTGTGTTGCACTGTCACCATGCGGTGTCTTGTGACACAATGTGGCGGCCAACATTAAAGTATAGAAACAATATTTCCTATACTTTTAGCATGGCCAGGAACCACTACTGGCTTTGACGTTGTTGGCCCAGTATAAAAGTATCTAACATTGGCAAAAGCAATTCCAGCAGCCAAAATGCATTGGCAAAGTGCAACCTATTGGCAGTGACAATGTTTGCTTGTAGTTTGGAAGCACTAGAATTTCATCTCCAACCACAATCTTCCCTCCACATCTCCGTCTTCAAAACCTCCATCTAACCCAAATCCTAGATGGGTTGTCACACAGTGATGATGTTTTCATTTTGAATTTATTTTTACAATGAAATACGAAGGACAGATTTCCCAATATAAACACAGGTAACATAAATCACAAATCCCTATGATAATGTATTTGCAAACTACAAATAAAAAACTTAAATAAGGTATTTGTTTTATAAAATGCAGATACAGATATTTGGTGAATAGCTTTCTTTGAATTGATCACAGTAGGTAAGGAACCCCATACCACGCCTAGCACCTTCAGCCAGCCCGTCTGCGTTTTACCTTCAGCGGTTTGCATAATGCGGAGTGTAGGATCTTATTGTCAACAGCTTTGTTTGTCTGTCTCTGACAGAAGGCTGAGCAAGCCGCCTAAGGAATAAGAAAGAATTCTGCACGGATGTTGCAAACTTCAAACCACCCCAGAAGCCAACTAAGTTATTCCTTATCATTTCATCCCACTTTTCACCTTCATTCTCCCGGTACAAACCACTTGTGCGTATGGGGGTGGGGGTGGGGGGGCAGGTGCATAGGGAAAACAGCAGTAGCACCAAGTTGTCAAGGGCACAGCTTTTTCTGCCTTTTTCGATGTAGTTTGACAGTGCAGCTGTCTGCAAGTTGCAATGTTGCCAATTCTGTAACATATACATACAGTGGACATTTGCTGCTATCGTGAGAGTTATCGCCCTTTCACCTCACGTTATTGGTCGTTTGGTGTATCATTGCATTGCCACGCGAGAGGAGCTATTTTATTTCTCAAAAGCACACTGATTCATCACACATTAAGCTATTTATCTCATAGATATATTGTATATAGAAAGCATTCTTTATTGCAAAAGGCTTTTTTAAACTAAAATAGACATGATTTAAACTGCAAGCCAGGCCTATGCCTTTACTACTGCTTGTTGTAGAGAGGAGCTGGGAAATCGGTAGACTCTTTTTTTGCGGTCAAATTCTGTATTTTCATGTGATGCTCTGGGCTGGAAATATAAAAAGAATAAAAAAAGATACAAATGTGCGCACTCCCTCAGGGAAGTGAAAGGGAGGAATGTTTTTGTGCTGTGGGAAGGGAGAGTATTGGGTGGCTTATGAAATAAATCAATAGAAGATATTTTGTATTATCTTATGAATGATACGGCACCTTGCTATAATGCAGTATTGATTATGTCATATAGCACAGTCACCTTCGGAATGATTTATGGGCTGAGGTGTACTCTCCACGCAGCTCATTCAATGCAGAGAGGCAGGGGCTTTGTTGGCAAATGGTTTCAGTGGATTTAGTGGGCTGTAGCCTACAGGAGGTGGTTTCCACAATTAGGGAATGCAGAGAGGCATCAAGCGGTGAGGATGACAGCCCACGTGAAAAACAGGTCAAAGGTTATAAATTCTAAGCCCTTTCAAGCCTATATGATTACATTTAAGATGGATTCGGAGGGAACGCCCCATTACACCGTTTTCAGGCTTTTTGAGTGAAGATGCAAAACTACTGCTTATCTTCAAGGGCCTAATATAGGTCTGTATATTATCTATTGGGGAAATTAGTTTGTTTTAGTCCACACAGTTTATTTCTAACTGTGAGAAACAGGAATTGGGTCTTTTATGTCTGACAACAAATTCACACTGAAGGTGTGTGTGGCAATTGCAGTGCAACCCTCATTGGCACCGCATGGTTACCACCAGCAAACTCTTTCAGGGTTATTGTCAGTTCACTACTAAAATGCACCCACCTGTACTGTGGGTATCAAACAAAGTTTTGGAAAGTTGACTCCCCACCCTGTCTACAGCTGGTCTCGTGGCTCTGTGGATTACTGCATACATTACGGGGAAGGGATCTGTGCTTAATTGTAATGGTCATAGGTTCTAGCATGTCCTCTCACTATTTCATCCTTCTGAGTTCAATAAAACTAAAAAGAGTACCAGTTAGTTGGGAAACAACCAACATCTGTGATCCTTTCCAAGTGGCGAGGTGAGCATGCCTGCCACAAATAAACCTTTTGCTTTTTTCCCCGTCTTCAGTTTATCATACCACCATGCACAAAAGAGGGCAAACAGCAGCACATTGAAGATGATCAATGGGTTGGGGGGAGAATATGTGGACTTCAGAATGGAATCCCAGCACATACATGTTCCTTTGTGGTGGGCATGGCGGTTGCTGGATTCTCATCGAGGGCATATTGGCAGTTCTGGAGTTGGTGAAACAGTTCTACCTATTGGTGGGCACTACAAGTGAAATGCCAAGACAGAAATGCTGTAGGCGCCTGACACTTGAAAAGAGTGATCAGAAAGCCACGGCCGGAACAGACGTGCCAACTTACACAGGACCGCTCTGAGATGCACGGTCTTGGCACTCATTACTCGACCACATCACATATCACCACAGAACCACTATCAGATGGTGAACTGTGAGATGAGCAGGAAACGATTGCAAAGTTCAGGCTTCCAGCTTCCATATGGTGCCTCTGCAGTGCAAAAAACAATTTACCCTTTTAAAAGTTCACCGAGGCATTGTAGGCAGCTCAATATGACTTCTTTTTTGCTGTGGTGATGGTGCTGATACACAGTACGAGCAGCATGACTGCCAACCATCACTCCACACAAAAATATTGCTAATTTACTAGGCGAGAATTGGTCATTTTGTATCTGTGAGGAAATATTATTTTGTATCTATTTTATTTATATTGCAGAACAACTTTGAGAAACGAGCAAGGCCTCTCAGTGCCTAATAACAGAATAATAAATATATGAGAAGCTGCCTATCTTATTAGACAAAGAGCAGAGGTACATACAGAAATAACGAAGGCAATCAACTGACTGGTGCAGTTAAGAAATGCTTTCTTCATTGGCTCATGAAACCTTTGTGATGTGACATATTGAGCTGATTCCAAACAAATTCTCCTGCTGCCTCTAGATGATTCCCTCTAACTTTGTTTTGTAGCCACTTAGCAATGGCCAGTTTGGGTTCTACGGAAGAGTGCAGATTTCTTTGAATCTTAACAAATTGGAAGTGATTTGTAAGGTAGTTAGGCACATGAAGATGGGCTTCCAGTTAATGTTGGGCGTTGTGCGATCCAGAAACTTTAAACCTGTGGGTGATCGCGTTCCTTCAAATCTCCTGACTGCCCGTTCTCTATCACTTACATGATGAATACCCGAATGGCAAGGTCAGATGAAGGCCACGGGTAGTAAGCTTCTGGTGACTCTTTGGCAGGCATGCTAGTGGCCATCTGCTGCTATGATATACTTAGTTGAAGACAAATAGTACCTAAAACACTTGCACAACCATCTGTCT
This sequence comes from Triturus cristatus, assembly GCF_964204655.1. Lineage (NCBI taxonomy): Eukaryota > Metazoa > Chordata > Amphibia > Caudata > Salamandridae > Triturus > Triturus cristatus. Next base: position 326,701,509 of record NC_140580.1, read on the forward strand.
AGATATTTCAGTTTCATATGCAACCGGAGTATTGTGTATTTGTATACAATGGGTGAGGGTTATATGAAGTGCATACTATACATAGTGTAATGTGAGACGAAAGGTCTAGGTTTGTGACAGCGGGTTTTCATTTAACTAACTACTTAATAGTAGATGACTTGGGTGAAACACCTTCTTGACTAGTTCTAGATGTTTGGTGCTCGAATACAATATATTTTCCCTTCCTAAAATCATCCCTCCCTTGAGTCTTATGAACAAGGTGAGAAAGTCAAAAAGTCAGTGTGGTTTGTGTATCCAGATGTGCATGAAATAGCTCCCTCTGTGACATCCTTATATCACTCCTAGCTTCCAGACAAACAAGTGCTCAAAGTCTAGTTGATGGAGTAGTGTTGATGAGAGAGCTTCATCCTACCTTAATGGCCCTTTGTCTTGGGACTGACTCCTGACATTTTACAATAGCTGCTGAACAGACTTTTATCATGGAAGACTACCTCAGCTGTCTGGGGTTGAACAAGATATTCCTTTCTGTACCAATTTCTAACCATAATGGAAGTCCAAATAAATAAATAGGGAGTTGCATTTTTAAACTCTGGTAACTCGAAGTCTCACTCTCACTTGATCACTCCTACATCACTTGTGCACTCTCTAGAAATTACCAACAGACTCATTCTGCTCACTCATAAAATCATGCGCCACATTACTTTTACATTACATCACTCTGAAAGCAAGGTCTAGGAGTCCCAGGAGTGTGGCAATCCCACAAAATATTGACACTCTGATGTTCAGAAAATCCATACTCCTGACCCCAATTTCCATTACATAAACTGTATACCACCTGCTTTCTTTATCCCTCACAATCCATATTTTCTGGCTTTGCACACAAAACAATGGGGCTTAAAATCACTATAGAGTCTTCTTCCATTTACTTTTCACAAGGCCTCATAATGCCACACCCATCTGTCCTACCTAGTTTCAACTCATCTTTTCCAAACAGCTGTTCATTATTAAGGAAGGTTATCGGTCCCAAGCTACATCGCATGACTCTGACCACATGTTGGATCCCAGCACCTGCTTTGGGACCAATCAGCATGGTCGCTTCAGTGGTTATTTGATATCACTCAAAAACATGGGTTTTATTTGGTATTTTTTCAAAGACAACAAAACACAGTTTGGTTCCTTGTTCCCCCAGACCCTCTATTTGAATTTACAACCACAACACATTCATGAGTTCAAGAGAACTGGGTAACTCAATAATCACCACCCCGTTTTGTTTCTGTATGTGTTTGTAGATGGATCCGACGGGACAGGCCCAAATGGAGACTCCCCGAGCAGTGTGGAGAGTTTACGGAAGCACCTCCGTGCCGACACCTTCACCCAGCAGCAACTGGAGGCTTTAGACCGAGTTTTTGAGCGCCCTTCTTACCCTGACGTCTTCCAAACCTCAGAGCACATCAAATCTGAACAGGTGAGGCCTGTTGAAAAATTAAACTGAAGGAAGGTTGAAGTTCATCAGAGACTAGAGGAATTGTGGGAAAATGCTCCATGCAATTGCTAGCCATAGTCGCTGATGTTCAGCTCACTGTCGGCATTGTGCTTCTTCCCAATCTGCTCAATAAGTTAAATAAATAAAGAATTTATGGTTTTGAGAGGCATCTCAGAGTGCATCTCCACATGCATGAGGAATACAAACTCAGCACAGTTTCCATGGCTCAGATTGGCCGAAGATCACAGAGCGAGTATGAGGGTTCCTGTTGGCTAGCGGGAATGGATGAGGTGCATGAAACTGCACCTCTTATTAACTTGGGCCAATAGTGCTCGCTGAGTTGAAACTCTCAGGTTATGGAAGGACAAAGAATAAAGCCCAGCTCACCCATTCAGTCAGCAGAGTGCCCCTCTCTGGCTTTCACAGAACCTCTGGCCCATCTCTCATTTCATCTCCACTGAGGGTCCTCATACATGTGTGGATCAGGCTTTTGTACCTGATGTGATGAATGTGTCCACCACCTTTGCTGGGTGGTGGTGCTGTGCCTCGATCATGCACTCTGGGCGCAAATATTTTCACTGTTTGACTTCCGGGTGTACAATTTACGATTGTCTTATTTTGGCCTGCCTTCCAAGACTTTTTTCTACTGAAAAACGCCTGCTTCTTTGTATGCCTTCGGTGCTTTATATATTTGATTAGCTCTACAAGAGGGAAGGGATGCTTCCCATTTGCCCTCGCCTGGTCCTTTTCCATTGGACACATATTAGTTGATGCTAGTCAATAATTGGATGTGAATCCGTAAATTCCAGCAATCTCTGAGCGCAGGCATCATTTTTACCTGCCCCCATGCACCGCAGCCCATGACCCCCCCAATGAAGCTAAACACAGGTCCCACTTTATCTCCTCCTGCCACGGCCTGTCTCCTTTTAAGGGCTACACAACAAAGTGACGCACCCCCAGGTCCTACACATTCCCGCCGAATCCAGCCTGGCTCTCTGATTGTCCTCTTCAGATGAGCCCATTGTTCACTTGGAGACTGATAATAGCAACAGTGAATGAATTTCCAATCCGGTAAAAAATAAAAAAAAAACACAATTTATACAATCCTCTATGTAGAGTTGTGACCTATTCCTCACAGATGCTCCAATGTTCTTCACTCAGCTTGTGTGGTGTTGTCCGGTGCATCCCCAAACCCAATCTCAAAAGATGTCTTTGGTGGACCAGCCTTGGCTTTTCCAGAATCTGAAAAAGCCAGTCCTTCTATGCAACTTCCTGTCTTTGAAGGCTGTTTGTCTCAATAAAAAGCAAAATAAAAACCACTCGAATGTCCCCCAAAGCATAAAACACCCGAGCCAGCCTCCGAGTGGTGTTCCTTCTCTCCCTGAGTCCCAGGGTTTATTACAATGGATAACCTTTATTTACTTTCATTAGACTATTAAACGCCAGCACACTCATTTTTCCCCCTGAAACTCCGAGCTGGGCCCATAAAGCAAACCCGCAGTCTAATTGAGTTCATTTTAATTTCTCTCCGATCACAGCAAATTACTCCGGTGATAAATCAGGGGGCAGCCTCACCCCCAGAAGAAGGCCTAATTTGCAGCTAATTACAAAACTGATTTCTACAGCAAGATCAATACGAAAAGGAATTGGAAATGACTAGGCAATCGGGCCCAGCCGAGGAGGTGGGGGTTAGAAGGGGGGCGTGGGCTGGAAAAAAAGGACCCAGAAAGAGCAGAAAATCAGTTTTAATTTAATGTAATATTAATCAGACCCACTTTTCCTTTTTTCTTAGTCTTCACCGGTTTATTACGCCCTTTGAAAAAGCAGCTGTGAAGGGCCCACGGTCTGGGTCTGAAAAACGCCATAATAAAAAGGCAATTTGCGGGATGGTTTTCGGGGACGGGACCCCCTTTCAGATGCAATGACTCGCCCCTCCCACCCGTCTGCTGGCCAGGCGGCCTGGCCCCCTCCCCAATTTCATACCCCAATGCACACAGAAGTAGCAGAAGAAAGACTGATGTTTGGCGGTGGTGGGGGTCGGGGGGGCTCCGTGCTTTGTTATGACTGGAGGGATCTTTCGACATACCAATCTGAGATCTGGGGAGAGCTGCTCAGTGCTTCCCCACAGAGAGAACGCACTCAAGTCTGTTTAAATTACACATTATGCTCATAACCCTTTTCACACCAGAGAAACACCTTGACGGTGGAGGTTGTGAACCAGAAAGAAGGCTGGGCACCCATACACTTCTGTGTTTTTTTAATCCACGAGCTGTCAGTTTCTATCTCAGCCCTTTAACCCGGAAGACATCACAAGGGCGGTTTCCTCAGCAGTGATTCAGGCCCTGTGAAGCAAGCCGTGTCACTTCCTGGAGCGACCGTGAAGGCGAAGGGCTGCGTCACAGGGTCAGCGCTACAGCCTACGAATGAATTTTATGCAACCCACAGCAAAGACATAGAGAGCTATCCCTACAGACCCATGCCTCTCGCTTTGGCTGACACTGTCCCAACTCTACCAGCCTCTCCTAGACATGGCCCTGATGCAAAATCACCTGACCTAGCTTGCAACACAGAGCTATTGTCCCAACACTGATTTCTCAAAGGGACATCCATATCCCTCTGAGGAATATGACCCATAATGCTCTTTACAAATGTCCCCTCTGCAACGCACTCACAGATAAGTGTCTCTGTTTCCTTTTCTCCAGGCTAACGAGTACTCTCTTCCCGCACTTACCCCCGGTCTGGATGAAGTGAAGTCAAGCCTCTCAGCGTCCGCTAACCAAGACCTGGGAAGCAACGTGTCAGGACCCCAGACATATCCTGTGGTGACCGGTAAGCTGAGTTCCAAGGCAACACTGGCATAGCCTCTGGGTTTTATTTTCCTCCTGAGAGTTATTGTATCTGGTCTGGAGGGATGGGATATTGCTTTCACCTATAGGTACTCAGAAGCAAGCAGAAGGTGGGTGTTGATGGTCCACAGAAACTTACAAATGCCTCTCCCGCCAGGCAAGAAAACAGTCTCTCCCACTGAAATTGTTCAAATTCTGCCCAAGTTAGAGATACAGCAGATGGTCTGTTCAGGCTCATTAGCCACACTACTAGGGAAACTCCACACCAGGCTTCCCACATGATGGCACCACCCAGACATTTTTCTTTCTGAAGGAGAATAGGGTATATTTACTTGCTCAGTGATTATGTGTTGAGTATGCTGTCATCACTAGATGTGCTTTATTTATGTGGTGTGAAAATTCCCTTGTCTTGTACTCGCAATGATTTAGGTATAAAGTATCTACAGTTGTAGAAATAGGCTGAACGAATACTTGGAAATCCTTATGATCGTAATGGCGCCCTGTTTACCCTGTTTCAGTAGACAACGCTTGAAGTCGCACACAGCTGCACCAATCAGTTATAGACACCATGACCTAACCAGAGCTATTTCTGTTAATACATTCGAGGCGCTTTAGTGGCATTTTTTCTGTTTGCTACCGTTTAACCTATGCTTGTCCTTCCACATGTCATTTTCCTGTGGATAGTGGGAATTTCGTTTTCTCAACCCTTGCTTAGCACTGGGATCTATATCTGTTGAACAGGAAGGGCTCATATGGGTGCTTCCAAAGCTCTTTCCATCCATTTAGCATTTCCTCAGATGATCCCAAGCTAATTCAAGATGCCATTTGGAAGGGGGTCTGAACATACCACACCCATTGCCTCTTAAATGATCTTTGAGGTCGGCAGCCATGGGCGAATTTTTTGTAACTTGGTAAACTTGAGGCCTATAATAGTGTAGTAACAGAACTCACCTTCATCGTCAACCTAAGCATCCATTTTGAGGGACACAGGAACAAACCATACATAAGAGAGCGATTGAGAGGGCTGAAAAGAAACAGGGGAAGAAGAGGAGCTTTATGTGATACAAAGAGGATGAAGTTTGTATGTGGGTCTTTTTGTGTGTCTTTGCATTTATCGGTGTGTGTTTTGTGTGGTCTGTGTTGGTTTCTTTCTGGGAGTTGGTGTCTGCATGTATAAAAGAGCGATAGACAGAGATGGGTGTAATAGGAAAAGTGGTGAAGAGTCGGTTTTCGATCAGGATATCGTGTCCAAAATACTGTGCCAGCATAATATTGTGGGTAAAACATCGATGTGTGTGTGTGTGTATATGTGTGTGTGTGTGTGGTTAAGAATAGCAAATATATACTTACCTAAATGCACTCACCGTCCCAATGTATTCGCCCTTGTATTGCTCCACAACACAGCGGCAGCAAGATATTCTGGGGACAGTAATCTAATATACAAAGGGTCAGGGTTTAAAAAGACAAAGAATCCTGATGGTTGTTGCTTGTTGAATGTGCACAATTGCGATCAAATATGTGTATGTTGGTGTGAAAAATAAAAAAAAGAAAAGCATATTTAAGAGCAAAGGAGGAACAACGAACAATTGTAAAAAAATGAGGTGTAAATAACCAACAATCAATCAGGATTTATAAAGCGTAGCTAATCACCCAATAGGGTATCCATGCCCTTGCAGGTCCTGGAAGTCTCATTCGAACAGCCAGGTCTCAAGGGTCCTTCAGAATTCTGGGCAAAGAGTTGATGCTTCGGAGGTGCCTGGGGAGGCTGTTCCAGGTTTGTGCTGCGTTGTAGGAGAAGGAGCATCCTCCACTTCTGCTTCAGTAGCTGCTGGGAATGTGGTCAAGGGATAGGAAGGCGGAGAGTAATCTTCTGTACGGTTGGTGGAAGTTCAGGCGGTGGTTAATGTAGGCGGGTCCTTGGTTGTGAAGAGCCTTGTGCGCATGCTTGAACTGGCATCTGTTCTGTACGGGAGCCAGTGGAGATGCTTGAGGTGGGGTGTGATGTGGGTTCTTCAGGGGAGGTCGAGGATGAATAGCAGTGAACAAAATGAGAGATCGTGGCTGTGCAGACTAGAGCTACTAAGGTGAAACGGGGAGGCAGCTTAAAAATTCACCCTCGTATCCAGTTAGCAGGTAGCAGGATTTCGCAGACTGGTTATGAATGGGACAGTTGGTGAGGAACAGGAAATCAGTGCGGACCCTTAACAATATATATCCTCCTCGAGGGCATGATCCCTGCCAGATTTTCTAAGATAATTGTATAAGATATTTTTGCAAAGAATCTAAATGTATCTCATTTGCATAGAAAAAGGTGATCCTAAAAATACAGCATGTATCCACCCTTCTTGGACCTACGTTGAACTATCCTGGCTGTATTATTGCAGGTGTGTGGTTTCCTTCCATGCATTCATAATTTCGTCAGATAGGGTAGTGCGTCCAAAGAGATATTTGTTCATACAGTTTGGGGAAGCAAGGAACAGAACCCATGACTTCTGGTTCCACCGTCAAGACTTTAAACACAAGGCCGCATTCCATTCCATGGAGAGTGATGTCAGGGCATCTTCAAGGGCATTGGATGGTGGAGGTCTGTCTGTGGGGAGCTGAGGAAACAAAATCAAACCTTCTTGTGAAAGAGTTGTTAAATCACGTTTTTGAAGCCTGCCATGTTGCCGCAGACTCGCGCCTCGGGAGCTCTCCACCTGATCCGCCAGGATCCGAGTGTGGAAAAAGTTCATTGCCAGCCCAGCTTGACAATCCCTAGTGGCACCTTATCGCTAACATCTTCATCTGTATGCAGCGTTTTAATCAGGGGGAGCAGGCAAAGAGCAGAGGCAGGGCTATTAACGCTCATCGCTCCTCACCAGCACTAATGAAGGCAAACATCTGAAAGTAGAGATTAAAGAACAACAACAAGAAGAGGAGGAAAGGGGGGGAATTATTTAAGGCACTTAGGACGGGATCCAATTTTTGGATGAGTGCCCCTATCACCAAAAGAAGAGCTGCGGATTAGGTTCACTCTAAAAATCTGTTGCCCACCCCCTTCCGCTGGCAATTAAATGCCTGCGGTTATCGATCTTTGTTGATTTTATGCCCCCTGATTTGCATAATGTATTAAAGATGAAAGATTCATGAAGTCATTATTATGTGGAAAGTGCCATAAAGGTGAGCAGCCGCATTCGGCTCGCTTTCCCCTGCTGGGTGGCAAGACAGCGAATCTGCTCCACTATATGAAGACAGCAGAAGAAAGGCCGCCAAGAAATTAATCTCTAAAGCAGGAATGTCCACGCAGAGGAGACAAGGTGAGCTTTTAAGCCCATAGGAGTGTCGACATGAAAGCTTGTCTGCACAAGGGCAACTGAACACGGCTTCCACACCCATTAGGTGTCAGAGTGATAGCTTTACTTATGAGATGGCCATTGGACAGAGATCCTGTTCAGACATCTTTCAACATCTTTAACATCTCCTTTAAAGTTAAACTGGCGGACCCCATGTATAAAAAACACAGGGGCGTGGCCTGGAGTGTATGTATGGACCAAGAAGATGGCCATCAACTCACCTTCTATGGGATCTGGTTAAAAAAGGGTTTTGGACGGCTATGGAAATATTTATCATTCGATTTAGGGCGTCAAGATCCAAATCTCAGTTATCTGCTTGGTGCATTGAGAGAACCTGGATTCATAAATATAAACTGGCAACGTTCACCAAGGGTGACGGGTCGCTAGGTTCTGCTCATACTCCATCCTTCACCGTTAAGCCACTTCAGCCGTAGGACTGTAGCACACAGAGATGTATAGAAACATGAAATCCGGAATTGATCTTCCATGGGTGGCATGGTGAGCAAAAGAATGATGAATTTGACCCAGATCTCTTGACTGGGGTGATTGTTTTGATTTGTTCTGCATTCCATCCATCTATTGTGCGTCTTTTGCTCATAAAATATAGAGCAGGACCACTTTGAGCTCGACCTATCGAGAGATTTGACGGAGGGAGGGGGTGGGGTAAAGGAGAGACATTTAAATCTCTCATTGGTAGAAATATGATAGAACAAGGAAAAACATTGGCTCTCGAACAAGGGATCACAATGTAATAACTGGCAGGGTAGCATAAGGCAATTCTTGTCAGAAGTAGTGATTATGCACAGATATGTCTTCCTGCAGGAGTAGGCGTGTATGCAGATTATAAGTGAAAAGACAGGTCGTGGGAGTAGTCGCTGTATGGTTTAAAAGCAGGCTGATAAATATGCAGGATTCATTCTGTATCTGTCAATCCATAGGTACACCTTCATGTGTACTCACCCATCTCACGTTGTATCTGCACAAAACGTGCCACCACATTTTGAATCATGGAGGTCTTTGGGCAAAGACCAGGTAATTGGCAAATGTTTTGTGAATGTTTATTATTTTCATCACTTGATGCGACCACTAGGTTATTAATTTCCTTTCGGGCATCTCCCTTGTGTTGCTTGGTGGAGTGATATATTTGCTTACTTGATGTCTGCCTGCACTTGCAAGGCATTCAATGCCTCCGCTGTCTTGCAATTCCATAAACGTCTTGGCCCAGAATTTATCTGTGCCAGATTATAAAACCACCTATCACAGGAAAAGTCAGAACCTGATCACATTTAAGATTTGTGATTGATTTTTATTGAACTCATACTACACAATTTGATAAATATATTTGCGTAGCATTAGACCCCAAACCGGAGTGAACTGCATATCTAGCAATGGAGCCAATATATCATGTCGTTAATATGCGAACGTATACTTCTTCAGGGTCAGTGGTAAGCTGGTATCATCATTTTCAAATCGAGAAATGAATTTAGCACACCTACAGGAAGAAAGACTATACAACCAATGTGTATTTCATATTAAAACATTTAAGCCCTCATTTATGGGGATTTGGTATAGGTCTGCGCAGCAAGTCACCTTGCTGCACTGCCCTATGCCAAAGGGAAAGCATAGGAATGCTCTGTATTTATCCAATGTGGTGCATTCCTGTCCTTTCTTCGGCAGCCAAGCGCCAACGCAGGCACCCTTGGACCATGGTGTAATGGTGCCTGGGTTGTAAGCCTGATTGTTTTTGTGGAGGAAGAGGCACCTTCCTGCACAAAAACAATCCTGGGCGGCTTTTTGCTCTTTCTATGTGTGCCGCAGAATGCAGCACGCATGGAAAGAGAAACAAATGAGGAGAAATAAAGTTATTTCTCCTCGTTACGCCTCACCTCTGGAAGCGGAAGGTTTTGGCAATCCCCAGGTTTACATGATTTGGGTGTGGCGTGAGAACACCCACTGTAAAGCCCATGGAACTCCTACCGAGCATAGATTAAAGCAAAGCAGCGATTTGAGCTGCCTTGCCTATGAGGCCAGTCAAAGTCACGCAAAGTGGCTTTGCATGGACTCATAGATATGTTTTCAAGATTTGACTCTTTGTCAGATCCTAAATATGCCCCTTCGTTTTGTGTGTAAATGTCCTCCAGTGTTGGATGTATCATCAGATTGTCATTCCATAGTGCCAATAAAATCACCTTCTCCGATTAAAAGGGTATTGGTAGGCCATGGCCTATGCTGCTACAAACTTGGAGGCTTCTTGATTCTGGGGTTCATTTTGCTTTCTTATCTCAGTCACAAATAGTGAAATCCAACGGAGATGTATTGAAAAGCAAATGTGTTCTTCCATACTTTGTGTAGGTTTGTAAAATTATCTTTTTGGCTGTAATATCATAGAACTGCAGCTCCCAAAGCTGCTTGAAGCTCAGAAGCCAACGAAGGCTGTCACACTTTGATGACATCATCGCTCGGCTTCTTGCATTGGCTGTGCACCTTGATGTCAAAGAATGTTTTCACCGAGAGTTGTTTTGTTATGGGAAGATGGATTTTGGTTGGGTATTCTTTCTGTTAGAGCATACTGTTATTCCTGCGTGGACAGAGTAGACTTGTACGCCTTCTAGGTATGGGAAGTATTTAAAAGATATCGACATCCCTACATCCGAAAAAAAATAGGAAGGTGCAAAAGATCCTACATCAAGAAGCAGATACTGTAAGACAAAAGCCTCAGTTAAGCCGAGTTGGTGGGTGTCATTGTGTCTGCACATATCTTAAATAATTCGGTAGTCATTTTAATGGAAAGAGAAAAGAGGATGTGTTTGGGGAGTGTATTTATATGTAGATATTGTGAAAGTGTGCAATCAGGACTTCTTGACGTATGAACCTCCATGTTTGGGGTTTTTACAGAGTCCCCCAAAACGCTTACGATCCCCTCTCTTTCAGCATCTCCTGCCTTTCGTAACGACCACAGCTTCATCGCCTGTTACCGGGAACCCTTTGGAAGCTCAAGGAGGACTGGAGAGGGTCAGAGGTTTTTCCGCTTATTTTTAGGGTAGCAAAACCACTTAATTTCTGATTGAATTACAAAGAATTTCCATACCAACAAGACACTGACAGATCACTCTTGAATTTCCGTAATGCGATTATGGAGCTGCGTTGCATGTGAAGATGCCCCACCTGTGCTTAATGTTACTGTTCCTACATTTTACCACTTTGTGAATGGCAGGCGTGTTTGGGAGGCATTTGTAGGACCCTATTTAACTTCTAACACCATAGGCGAATGGCTGGCTACTAAAAATGTTGATTTCGTACTAATAACAGTATGCCTATGTAAACTCAACTTTATAGATCTCTTTTGCACACCTTGATAGTCTTCAGTACTTTTAACGCTGGTGGTCTGGCATTGCCATTGAAGACCACCATAGATGCTCTTGCAGGGCATCCTTCTCTGTAGTCATTAACTAGTTCAAGTCATGCATTTCAAGTTACTTACAGGGTTAGGGATAAGCCGAGGGTTATGCTGGAGGTTTGGCCTAGAGTTAAAGTTGGGGGTATCAAATTAAGTTTATGGTAAAGGTGAAATTTAGAGTTAAGGAGAAAGCTCAGATTAAGGTTAGGATTAGTTTAGACAGGAGCGGCCGGTGCGGTGTGGCAGGTCGCGGGGTGGGGTTGAGTCGACAGATGACAACGAGGGAAAAAAACATTTAAAAAATAAAACCACTTACCTTGTGCTCGCGAGTGCAAGGTAAGGGGTTTTCTTTTTTTAATGTTATTTTCTCTTGTCTGTTAACTCCCCCCCCCCCCCCCCAATCCCACTCTGCCCCAGCGCGTCTACCTACACCGTCCGCTCCTGAGTTTCGAGTTATAGGATGGTTTTGGTTTACTGAGATAGTTAGCGGTGAGGGAAATGAAAGAAAACAAATTCAAACTAAATGTAGACGTAAACAAAATTATTTGAACGACTGTAAATTTCAACATAAATTTGCAATTTTGAACCATTTGCAAATGAACCTTTTAATTAGAAATAAATGTTTTCCTTATTAATGCATTCGAACGTTTCACATAAAATTCAGCGGTTCCTCCTTCAAATGAGGGTATGGCTGAAATCTTTGGAACCGATACAGAAAAGGAAAAATTGCTTGCAGTTCTTACAGTTACATGCCTCCTATGCAGCTGCTATTCAGGCAAGACTACAATGTGTTCCATTCAGAAATAAAACCAAAAGCAAATTAGGTGAGCAAGTGTGTAATTACATAATGCAAGCTACAACATGTAAACGAAGACATCATGTAAACTTGTTGCAACAAAATGTAAACAACATGCATACATATATATTACATTCACATGGGCGTCTCTAGGTGATATATTTTTCACTCACATTGGCGGAATTTCCAAAGTAAGTTAATTCACAACCAGTAGATCTGGCTGTGCTTCATTTTTTTATTGGGGCAAAAGTACTCCTGTTTGAACCAACGTCTGGAAACGGATGTAGATTTATTTTGTTTAGTTTTCCTAAAAAAAAGTGGAACTGTTCTCACTGTTGGGAAAATGGACATTCATGCGTTTCAAAAAGCTTTTAATTTGTTTTCCACTTTGTAGGTGATCATGTTTGGACATGATAAAGGGCCTGTTGTTCTTTGTTTCTCAAAACTACTTAACTTCCACCTGTAACCCAAGAAAATATATGTGAATTAGCACAAACTAATGAATGAATTGGGTGTCAGAGTCATTACAACTCACACTTAGAGTAAGTCATTAAAATTGGTGAGCCCCCCTTTGCGCCAAGTGTCAGATTGATTTCTGTGTAAGGCGCTGTCATGTCTATGGGGAGGTACCGCTTCGTTGTGATGATCAGTAGACTTTTAAAGTCTTACCGGCCTAAAACTAAGGGACGCCACAGCGGGAACGTCCTAACCTTAGGCTCAAGGAGGCCAGGCCCTTCTATTGTTCCAATAGCCCCAGCTTTCCCGGATGTCTCAGCCAGAAATCCCACCTCCACAGAATGGGCCCAGAGGAAATCCACGGGCCACCGGGGGTTATTCCAATGTTGGAGGGGCTTAAGGAGACAGTTCGGTTTCACCCGGGATTAGAGCTTCACTCAGGCCGCGCACCTGAGAAATGTTGTCGTTTTAAAAGGATTAGCCCTAAAAAAAATCACTCTGTGAGAGGAAGGAAGAAACTGGACCTGCAGAAAAGGAAATCACGCTGCTGCCGGTACACGTGACCCTGCTCTCCTCTCTGCCCAGCCATTCTAACTCTCCCCTCGTTCGACAGCCCTCCCTCCCCGCCCCCTACCTTCTGTGTGTCTAACATGCCCCCCTCTCAGCCATCTTTTATAATATGGCGCCAGACCGCGAGCGTGTGCCACGCGTCTCCCCGGTTCTCCTCTGTAACAAAATTGTCCTTTATCACTTAAAAAAGGTGGAAGTTCGCCGTGGAGCGTCTTTTCCTTTTAACTCCTAATCAGCGCGTGCAGCAGAGAGAAGGAATTAACAGCCAATCTCACACCCACTGTCCTTGAGTTTTTTTTTTTTTGTTCCAGCGCTTCCGTCTGTCTTTGCAAAATACTGCCAGGCCAAAAGATTTCTTGCGTCCTGGTGAATTTACCTTTTTGTGGTTGAACAGGAGCGGTCAGTCAAACATTCCTTTTTTTGTCAGGGGATTTCAACTTGCTTCTCCTGCCCTGGCCATGAATTCCAATCAGCCTGTAACTCACAGATGTGATTTTACTTAGAACTGCAATAACCTTTGGGGGAAAAAAAACATCAAAATCTCGAGCATTGTGTACTGAATAAACGTAATAGACCAATCACAATATCTGTTCCTGTTCTCTTTTGCGTAAACTGTCGATGCGCGAGTTTGGGTTGTTGGCAATTGTTGGTTATTGTCGGGCAAGAGAAAAAAACAAGCATTGGCATAGCCAATAGCTCTCGCCTTTGGGACCTTATAAGTGTTTAGCCATGCAACAGTTGCATAACTAAATACTTATAAGGCCCCAAAAGCGAGACCTATTGGCTATGCCAAGCGGCCGCGAGGCCGCGAAAGTGAAAGTGATCGCGAGCAAACATCAAAGTAAAAGTAATCGCGGTAAAGCGCGGCGCGCGCGCCCGCGCACATGCACTGTAGCTCTAGGCTGGCCTGGTAGCACTTTTTGGAGCCCTCTCAATAAGTCTCGCAAGACCAGCGCATGCGCTGGGTCAGACGAGACCTAATGAATTAGCAAAAGTCATCTGTACAGGATCACAAAATTTGGAGAGGTGGAGAAGACAGGACAAGATATCAGGATTGATGCAATAGAATTGCACAGAATGCCCAAATGCCGCTGTTATTGTGCACCAACATTACTGGATTCACTGATTGTCCAGGTACTGGTGCAGATGTTCAGTACATAAATAGTGGAAACATAAAATTTTTACTGACGGATGTATGTAAAAACATTCTTTTGCTTTTATTAGGTCAGACCAAACGTTTGTGCAAATGGCACTGCTGTAGTCTATACAACCCAGAAATTTTGGTGCACAACAGCATTGGTGAAATATGAAATTTGGTTTTGCAGTTGGCAGTCTAGACATTATTCCACGTCTTCCACCACACCTATATTTGAAGTAGTATATAAAAGTCTGTCGCACAATGCAATGCCATTTGGATCCAATTTTCTAGTGATTTTAGGGAACGGATGTGAACGGGGGGGTGTGCAAGGAAGTAGTAAGTCGACTGGATTGTGATGCAGGTGATAGTCAGTAACTGAGACAGAGGAACCTGCTGCAGTGTGTCACAAGTCACTTTCACCATGTCTTCTTAGGTAGCAGAGCGGAGCAAGCAGGATACTGGTTACAAATCTGTCACGCAGCTTAAGGTGTCACTGTCAATTTCAAAGACGCCTACTCTTTAACAGCTTTGAGGCCAGCCGGGCTTGAGCGATGGCGGTAACTAATGATGCTAGTGCGGCCACAATTTTAAGGAAGAGAACCCACCGGTAGTTGTCTGCTAACTGCTGGGTACTTTGACTCCATGGAGTTGATCTTCCTAGGTATCTTGAGGTAGCTCTTAGTTCAAGAGATACTTTAGAGTTTTGTAGTGCCCATGGAAAGTTTTCTCGCCTGTAATCCAAGGCCAGCAGTGCAAGGTGGATGTGCTATCAAATCTACCACACACCCAGGCCTGCCGGAAGCTTTTGTGGGACTCAGGTCACAAACATGATTCAGGACTGTTCTTTTCTTCTATGGTGACACCCAGTGGCAGTTCATGTTACCTGCCTTATCGAGAGTTTATCAAGAAAGCATGCTAAATCTGCTTTTGGCGCCCCCTGGCTTTGCCCGCACGTAGAGGCAGGGCAGTTCCAGAAAGTAGCACCCTCGTCACATCTTGTAATGAACAAGATAACGCAGAACACAGTTGATATTTCATCATTTACTATGTATTTAAACTTGTCAACCCACATACAGAGTTCTGTTAATTAAACAAATGTACCACATTTGTGAGATAATGCAATTGTGCTGACAGTGTTTTTTCCATGTCGGAAGAGATCTCAGCAGTATACTGTATCATTTGCGAGCACTTCCTCCAGTCTTGGGTTTTTCCTTTAAATTATGGTAATTCTAATTTTGCTCTTTAGATTAAAAAAAAAAAACTACAAGATCATAGAGAAAGGACAAATCCAGAACTGGGTGATACTCACACTAGCTGTGGGGTGTCTTTAGAGCCTTTTGTGAGAATCCCAAATTTAAAATACTGAATCATGTGTAAGTGTCAGAGTTCGAAGACTCGCCAGAGAAAGGACAGGCTGAAGTAAGAGGTGAGCACTCACTATGTAGAAGAAATATGATCGCAGCAAATTAGCTTTTGGCATCCTGCATTAATCATCTGTTGCTTTGCCACTTGCACTAGTTTCCCCTTTATATTGACTGTAACCAAAGTGCATTTTACAATAATTCTGCCGTTTAGATTGTTGTTGCCCAATTGGGAGTGGTGCTCATTGTTCTACCTGGGATGTTCATCTCTCAATGGGTTATTCTACATTTATGCTCAAGCCTGTCCCCTCTTTTCAGGAGGCCCTTTCCCTCACAAAGCCATCATGGTAGTGGTGGATTGAATGTGGAACCCTCAGCTTGTTCTCACGTTATGTGGAGTTCAGTTTTTCTACTCTAACCATCAAGCAGTCATGCCAAGCCACAAAATCCACAAAACTTTATCACCAGGTGGGAGAGCAACAGGGCTTGAAGAATGGGCATGGCTTTCAGCCTAAAGACTTCAGAGGGGCGCAGGAAGGTGTTGGGCAGTGAAGTTAGGGAGAGGCTTGGAGCCCATCGTGGCCCAACTGTGTTTCTTACCCTCTTAATACCACAAAACAAAGGCTTTTGAACTCGCCCCAAGTTCTAGGGGGGATACAAAACTCCTAATGAAGTTTAATGAAGCACATCCTCCAAGACACGAGCTGAAAACCTGCTCTATGTAGAGGTTTCCAGCTCAACCTCTTGCTCTCCGTGGGATAACAGCTCTTAAAGGGGTGACCATGTGAAGTGACCCTATAGTGTGTGAGATACAGTCGCACCTTGTGAGTTGGCAGGTCTGCTTAATGGTTGACTTGTTACTTGAAGTCTACTGCAGTCTATCCAAGCAAACCTCAGTTATCTAATGATGATACATGACAATGTTGCCTCACAAGAGGCTCCAGGTGTTTTACCATGAAACATCCAAGGGTTCAGTGATTCACCCCGAGTGACAAAGGGAACTAATTTTCAATCTGACAACATGGCAGCCTCCTTACTTGTGCCTTCCAGGCTTTAAAGTCTGTTTGGGCAGTGTTCCATTCTTAAGTGAAAGACCTTGCCTGAGGCTCTCTTAGAAGTTTTAAATGAACCCCTCAAAAGCTATGTAATTTTTTACAAAAGGTTCTATGTTGTGAAGTACTCTAATGTAGCACCTGTACCCAGACCCTTTCAAGCATCACCAACATTATGAAGAGAAGCGCTGCTACAACAGATTTCTTTCTTGATGACTATGATAGGGCTCAAATTGGCACATTTCACTAGGCATAACCTTTTAACCATTCTACGAAGTGTAGTATTTCATTCGTTTTTTTTTCAATCACACCATTTACATTCAACTTTTTTTTCTTTCCACCCCACCCCATTTCTTCTCCTTGTGTCTCTGTGTGTCTGTCCGTGCAGCCATCTACCCTTCCATCCCCAATCTCCCCACAGACGCGTTCTCCTCTCATCTCTATGTTAAACAAGAGCCTCACGAAGCCTCTTGCACACCCTTCACCCCCTCGTCAGTGGCCAACAGCGGGCTGGCCGAATTTCAGTCTCTCCAGATGGCACTCTCCATTGATGCGTCCACGCCTACGTACAGCGCCTTCACACACCACGCTCCCTCGTACGGGCAGTGCGGCAGCCAGCCACTGATCGCAGGTACCAAACTAACCATCGTTGCTAACCAATGCAGGAATCTTAGGCAGGGACATGCTACCAGCTTCAAGCACTGCCCACACTCCCCCAAGCTGAAGTATGGCTTGGTTGCTATGTACCGAGCATTTCCTCTGTTGCAAACCTGGGGCTTTGCTAAGCATCTTCATGATGTTGTGTGGGAGTAAATATACCAAGATTACCTCAAATAAATTCCTAGCTTCTCCAGATTTGGTCCAGATCTAGTCTTTGTGATTGTGGTGTTCTAGCCAGTATAACTCGTAGCTGCTCATGGGCATCTAGAAATCTGTTCCAGAGGATAGCTGGATAGCTAAATGAAGCTGGTCCTTAATGTGTCTCAGCAGACAAAGAATAGGCACCTTAGACACTCTCAGAAATCATGAGGTCTTACGGTCTGACAAGTTCCTTCTTCTGCAGCCACCCTAATGGACACCCAAAACGACAAATGTCCTTTTCACTTTTACGAGAATTACTACGCTGAAATTAACTTGGTTGCTGATGACAAATCTAAGTGTAGTGCGAAATTTAATGAAATGGGTGATAATCAAATATGTAATAAGTAATACGATTCTATGTCACATACCCCATAAATGCTGTGCAGAAAGGTCATATGCAGGAATTAAGCTGCCATGCCCCATGTATTATCACACTTATTCCACATCACTGTAATGGAATATCATTTCACCCTTTCATCAATTTCCTTAATTGTTAAAGCCTAAAAACGGAATAAGTTAAGTACATGCCGATGTCACTGTAGACTGGAAATGCGGCTTTCCCCGGTCGAGTGCTCCTGGTAGATCAGCATCACCATGAACAATTTTGTAGCATTAGGACTGGACCCATGCATGATCAGTGATATTGCTGAGGATCCATATGCAATGAGGCTAAACAAATGTACAAATGCCAAATAACCATAACACCAGCAAATACAGGTGTAATGTAAAGACCCGCCCACTGAACAGCCCGCTCAAAGTTCTTCTCTCCAGTAATTGTTGAGGGCCAGTTAGATGCAGACTACAAATTACACCCTACGAGTTGCCTTTTTGTGAGGGTTGCTTTTACGATAATTGAATGGAATAGATGTGGAAACACACTGTCTTCCATGAGAAATTAGCCATCATGTCTCAGGTGCCTGTCCTAACATGGCTGCTCAAAGGCGATGTCATAGAAACGACTGAAAGGCCAGCTTGGTTTTTACTGTAAACCAGGTGAAGAGGATTGGCTTTGACTCTCCGTCGCAAATGGTTCGAAGTCACAACCCTGCATAAAGATTCACGAGTCACTTAGTTAATGGGAGGGTGTGCTATCAGCGTTTAACGTTGTGTTGTCACAGAGGGATGCTGCTTCTGTCAATGAATATAAGTTTATTAAAAATATTCAATGTGTTCATTTTGGTGACAAACTTTTCCAGTTAAAAAAGCTCACGTGTGTGCCAGTGTCTCAGCGCCCGGCCTCACCTCCAACATACAGGGATTCGAAGATGAGAAGGCACACAAGAGGGCTGGGAGGTATAGAATGTCTCATTTGGGAGAATGCAACATGTCATGGCAGACCTTGCAACATAATATTTCTTATGATTATTTGTTAAAGCATATCCCAAGGGATATGCACGCTTCACTGTGACACGTCTCCTTTCACGCATTCCTTTAGAAATGAGTCAGTATGGCCACCATGGAGCAAGAGTGCTTATCACAGAAAACATTTGTCACTGCCATCTTTATCCTGAGATCTGCATTCCTTAGGCAAGCACAGAGCTTTGTAAAGGGCAGGTAGCAGAATAGTTGCCTTCTACTATGAAAGCTCCACAGCCTAAATCAACAGCTAAAACAGTTGCATTAACCCCTTCAATGCGCATGACGGAGCGGTTCCGTCATGCGCGTCGGTTGCGCTGTGCGCATGACGGAACCGCTCCGTCACGGCCCCGCCCGCTCAATAGAACCTTCAGCACGGAGCGGTAATCCGCGCCGCGCTAAAGGGGTTAACCTGCAGTAAAGGGAAACATCAAAAACAATCTGAAATAGAATATATGGCGAAAATAGGCTGAAATAAGTGGGGGGTTTTCAAGTGAGAGTTTCAAGTATTCTAGTCTATGCCAGTCCGCAACTGTGACTATGTTTTTTTTCTGACCTGGCAAGTCATATATTTCCATTTTGTCGGGGTTGCATTGTAATTTGTTGATCTTCAGCCAGGCAAGGAAGGCTACCATACAGCGAGCAAATTAATCCTTTGCAATTATAGAACCCTATCATATGTGAGCAAGAGTTGTGTATCATCTGCATATGAGATGACCATGATGTTAAATGATTCAACTAAATATGTTGAAGAAGGTGGGATTTCGGAAGGAGCCTTGCGGCACCCCCACCTGAATTTCTTTGTTTCTGGGGCGTACAGTTTCATCCAAATCACCTGCTTACGTCTCTCAAGGAAAGAGCCTAGCCAAATTAAGGCAGAACCTGTCACACCCAGATGTTGCAATCTATACAGCAAAATGTTATGATCCACCCTATCAAACACAGCTGATAGGTCCAACAACACCAGAGCCATATTAAGGCCTGAGACCAAGCTGGTTTTGATGGACTCAGAGGCCTCTTATAATTTGGTCCCTGTGCTTTGGCGGGCTCTGAACCTTGATTGGGAGGGATGGAGCAGGTTCTTCTCAGTCAGAAAGGTGGTTGTTTATTCACCCAACTTTCCAGGACCTTTGAGGCTGCTCGGAGTAGAGAGACTGGTCTAATATTCACCAGAAATTCGGGGTCGGCATTGACCTTCTCAACGTGAGAACCACATTCGCTCTTTTCCAAACCTTTGTAATGACCCTTGAGTGGAGGGAGATGGCAAACATATGCTGATATGTTGGGGCAATACTATCTGGGATGAACCTTAGAATATGAAGGGGCATTGGATCCGTTGGAGACCCAGACTTACAGTTCCTGAAGGAGCTTAACACTTCCTCCACGGACGGATCAATGAGATCATAAACATAGCTTTATCAAGTCAGGCTGTACTGTGGTAACAACATGGAATTTGACCTTTGCATTGTAGTGATGAATGAGTATGTGTGTGTGTATGTATATGCATGTGTGTATGTATGTGTGCACGTGTATGTGTATGCTTAAATTAAATTTATGCACAGATACGTAAATAATAAGTAAGCTACCTTGCCTTCTTAAGACTGAATGGCTATTTTCAATTAACTCTAGGTACATTGAAACTATCCTTAATGTGGAGGATTAATGCAATTCACATAACAGTTTTACTTCACTTTTCATTGACAACTACTAGAGCATCTCTAAAGGTTGTGGGCACTAGAAATGAAAGCAAGCTAAGGTTAAAATTAGAGTCACCACATGTTTTCATTTGTTTTTGTTTTCAGGTCGTGATATGGCAAGTACAACGCTTCCCGGTTATCCCCCTCACGTTCCACCCACTGGACAAGGCAGCTATCCAACCTCAACTCTTGCAGGAATGGTACCTGGTAAGTTAGAAACACACTCTTAATTATCTCTAACCTGTGGAATAATCAAATTTTCTCTCCTGGTCCTTAATGGTACTTTTTTTATGCAGATCTAAAAGAAGATACACTGAGCTTGCCCTGCTGGAATTCATATCAATTCCTTCAGGCCTGCTTGCATTTCCTTTTCTCCCTTGTGGTGCATTTGGCAAACTCGCCACAAGAGAAAACCAGATCTCTGTGCATATTGCTCAAACAAGGAGTAGTGATAGGCTTATTCGATTGCCTCTGTGGCTACAACAATGCTGCTAGTGGTGCCTTATTATAGTACCTGACCCTTAGGCAGATATGCAGTGTACACTCTAGAGTGAGACTGCTCGCTTCTGTGCCCTGCTGACCTTCACAAAGCAACTGCCTCACCTAATTCTGTGTGTGTGGGCCCCTCCGGCCCCTGAAAGAGTATGCCTGTCTAAACACGGCTGGGGATTTGTGACTCCATAATTAAGGTAAGAGTCCACGTTTCAAGAAATAGTTCATATGGAGTGACCTTATAACTTCTTTCAAATTTGAGTCCATAGTTAAGGAAATGTTGTTATGGAATTATTACTTCTACCACTTGTTGTTAGTTAATTTACAGCAGACTTTTCCATAAAATAGTTTCTGGAACACAGATCTTTGTTGTCAATTTGTCAAAGATCCTTAAGGGTGAACAATATTATACATGGCAGCCCACTGAAAACCACTAAATGGCTTCATTTTAATTATATTAATGTATTTACAAGTAAAGTATACTATGAATTGCCGCAAACACCCCTCAATTAACATAATCAACAGAACCTTAGGCTACAGAATAATTTATGACATGGGGACTAAAGGAAGCTGAACCAGTTATTTTTAATGTAATGATAAGACCCTAAACTGACAAAAACATGGCTACATTATTATCCATTTGATGGATAATTTCTTTACATTTCTAGTGCCTCATTTCTATCACTGCCACTGTGTTTGGTACACGATTCCTCATAATCATGGATGAACGCCACAAAAGAGATCCAGTTTTTGATTCATTAACAGCAGGTTTTGCCTTCATGACAGTGAGAAATAGGTGGCGAACTGAAAGATTGCCTGGGGGTGGGACGCGGGGGTAGTACATTTTACTGCACCCGTTCTGATCAGCGAGGGGATAATCAACATATCTACAGAAGCAAATGCCCTTGAATGTATGTTGATGTGGTTTGCTTGCTCTGGGTCATTGTTGTTGGTCTGACTGTTTGCCCCATTTTTACATGTAAGGCTTCAACAATGAACACGATAGCTGATCCCAAAGACAATATACAACATTCAAAACATGCCGGATTGAGATTTCTAGCTTTGACCTCACCGACTATGACTTTTACGCCGAGATATTGTTCCGCTGAGATCCTTAAACTATTGGCCTCTTCTCCCTCCATAGTGTTTTATGGTCATATCCTTGGGTGGTCATCCGGGAAAAGAGGGTCAGCATGAGGCAACCACAAATCTGCAGAGAGTAAGCTGCTGCGAGAAGCCGGCGTGATCGTGATAGGAGTAGTTAAACAAAATTCAATGCTGATGAGGAAATTACACTTGTTTCATTAGTGATTGGGAAAGGAGATAGCTCAGTTCCTTTTGGTCACAGTTGAGCTCAAAAGCTCATTATCCTGCTGCATGCATGCTTTCACTCCTCGTCAATAAACACTTTTCAGTGGTCGCTGTCTTATCCGGCTGAACCCACCTCTCCACCGCTATCCCCCGCCCCCCACCTTCGCTTCCCGCAGCTGCTCTCAGTGTGTCTCTTTCTCCTCTACTTAACCTGTGGCTTAGGTTCACTGTAAACAGTTTTGGATCACAGGACAGAGATCCTGCTGCATGAGAAATTTCCTCTCTCTCCTAAACAGATGACCGGGAGGAACTAATGCACTTTCTGTGTTCCCCTTCATCACATACACATTCTGAGCTCTTGTTTTCATTTTCCATTCTCTATATATTTTCATTGGTTAGTCCTTTCAGAAGTATTTCAATTCTTAAATGTACTGCTTAGTGCTTTTTTACATGCATGAGTACAAAAAAATTCAATATTTTATTTAGAACATGTAAGAGCACAATCTCCTGACTTTATCTGGAAATTGACTGAGTTATAGGAGATGGTTACTATGCGCATCAGCATTCAGGAGGGGTGGGGCTTTAACTGTGAATGTGTTTGTGGTTTGAAATGTTGTAATGCATGCTTTTTAGGAGCCATATTGTAATGCTTTCTGAATTATGGATTCAGCTGTGATAATCTTAGGTTTGATAATAGAAGGCATGAGTAAAATTCAATTTATGCTGGTATAATTCACATAATGTTGTTCTATGTGTTTTATGCAAAATGTCCAAAATTACACCACTTCAACTAATTATGTGCCATTCGTGGTAAACATTTACCACAAATCCTCAGGAACAATTGAACGCGAGCAGCTGTTGTTCACTGTGCTTTGTTTGAAGGCATCCTTGTGCCAAAAATTTAAATGAAGTTGCATTTCACACAACAGTATATCGCAAAATAATGGGTTTATTACATGTTGCTTTTATTTACATGTAGTTTTGCATAAATGTTCTGAAAATTTGTGTAATTAGCCAAAAGCAAATTACGAGAATTTTGCACGCACCAAGATGTTAGCCTTTTCCAAAGGGATGAGAGGTTTACCGAGAAGGTTTTACCATTTGAAGAGATTTACTGAAGCCAAAGCTAACACAACTTAGTGAGGGAGTACCATACACATTTAGTTTAGAATGTTACTGCTCAGTAAAGCATTGGTGCTCCAACATGAGAGAGTTCTCTTTCCATCAGACATAAGGTTCCACCTATCTCCTCTCTTATGCTTTGTCCACCACCAGAATTGTTTATACTCTCCTTTGGGCAAGGAATCTAGGAGTACTCTACCATGCAGCTAGAATCCTTAATCTTATCAACATATATTTCCACTAAATTTGCGTAAATAACTGATCAAAACTTGTCAGCTGGGACTTTATCACAAATGGGGCAGGGGATTGCGTTATAGTGGAAATTAAAGTGATGGCCAATGGAATATTCCTCTCCACAAGACCAGTCCCTAAGTTCAACACATGCATTAGTTAGGCAATGACTTCCTTTCGATCAAGGAGTTCCTTCAAGGCTCAAGATATAAAATGGAGGACGGTCACTGCTCCTTCCATATGTGTCACTGTTAATTTAAGTATATATCATAGCATTACATATAGCTGAAACCAAACATAGCAATCTATTCCTTCTATTAGCTGTAGAAACATGTTTTCTATTAAAATGTGAGTTCTCATACCGCTCAACTAGTTGCCTCCCAGATGAGCATATTGTGAGAAGGTGATTGTGTTCAAGGTGATATCAGTAAAATTTGTATTGATCTTGATTTACTATGAGGGTGATTGCACTAATGTCTATTCAAGTGTATGGTTGGATAACAGGGTCATAACGGTAACCTTTAAGGTGATGCCATTGAAGTAAGGTGAAATGAGATGTATGGCTTACGTTAACTCGTTTAATGCCAAAGCAAAAAAGTTTCTTACGGATCAATATTATTTCCAAATATCTGTATTAGATAAGTCAAATATCAGCATAAAAGGCTGTACAGTTCCAGTTTTACGCATTACAAATTACTGAATTAAGTTTTGGAAATCTCTGTATTTTGAAATGCAAATACAGTCCTTACAGATTTAAATACCTGAATTATAAATTGCAGATACTTAGATTATGTACTACAGGTATTGGGATTATGGATTGATAATATTCTGAAATGAGACACGTACAAACAGAGTAGAGGATCATCATACATGCACTTTACTCCGTTCGAACATTTGTTCCTAAAAGTAAATGAGTAAATCACACTACATTTTCTGAATCCATTAGATGGAGCAGAACGAAGCTCATAATACAGGTGACACCATAGTTTAGTAATGAATGATGTGTTGAGCGTTAGCCATTGAAATCAAACGTCTCTTCCTGTTCTGTCCTTATTAGTACCTCAAAGCGAGGAGTGTGTACTTTTCTGTTTAAAATCGGCTCTCTTTTTGCACCTTATTCTGCCAGGCATACCTTCAAGCAATGGAGGTTAAGACTAAGGGCCTGATTACAGTGGCAGACGGACTTCTGTCCGTCTGCCATCGTCCAGGGGATGGGGACCGCTCACCTATATGGCGGTGGTCCCAAATATGCAATTACAATGCAACCGCACCACAGCAGTCGCAAAAGGTATTTTTTCCATTGCGGCGGGTGCTGCTGGCTGCAGCACCCGCCGCAGTGGAAATAAGGCAGGTTTTGCTTTTCCCTGCACTACGTGGTAGGCACCATGAGGTGCCTGCCACATGATGCAGGGAAATGTAGGGGGGCACCATAGGTGCCCCCTAGGTGCAAAAACAAACTGCCCCTGAACAAGGAGGGCCCGCAACAGGCCCCCAAAGGCCATCCCTGCCAGCCTTTCCATGGCGGGTGAACCACCATGGAAAGGCTGGTGGGGAGCCAGCATCGTAATCTGACCGGCGGTGCCTGCTAAGCACCGCCGGCATGCATTACATTCTGAGGGCCTCCGCAGTGTCGGATACGTGGCAGTCGGTGTTTCCGACCGCCATGGTACCGCCCGCCATCATAATATGGCGGGCAGAAAATGGCCTCACCTAACCTAAAGGATTAACCAATCCTGCATATGAATTGTTGTAAGATTTGCAACAAGCCTGTTTATTGGTTGTTTCCTCTCAAAATTCTCACTCATCTTTTCGATCACTATCGCTGTTTTTATTGATGGACTGTTTAGGGACAAGAGAATAGATGTTAATATGTATTTATGTTGTCAGTAACCATGTGCACATACAGAGGTGTATCTTACAGAGGATTAATACAGCACTCCAACCCTTCAGACTCAGTATGAGTTTGGTGCCATCATGTAATAAGAGAGCATAAGTAAAAACATATCACATTGAAGACACTTGTGGCTCCAACAGTACCAGACCAGCAAAGAACAACATCCCTGCTGTGGTGTTAGTCCATTTGGCCAAAAGTGCAATCCTTGCTGCATGAGGCTAAAGTCACAATATAAATATACCTACTCTAGATACCTGAACGCATAAAGGACCCACAGGCCAGCTATTATTCGTCAGACAGACCATCGTCCGAGCAGGCCATGAATTTTCATCTTTGCAAAAACCTAGACTTCACTTGGGAAAATTAGCAGAAAAAAGCATCACGTTCAAAGATATTTTTGAGAGCATATTGTATTGTATTTTATAACTTTTTATTGGAGGAAAGCAGGCAATGCAGGTCTACAAGTGCGGCAAGGGGCTTCACAAACCAAAACAACAAACTAACATTGTATGCAAAACTATAAAATGAAAAAAAGATACATAAAAATAGAGGACCCTAGATGTATTTGAAGATTCACCAGATCTCCAGGTGCATATGTACTTTAAAGTAGTTTTTCGAGTGATATCTGTAAGAGGGAAGCCACATCGCCAGTGGCACAGCTTCAGGGCAGTGGGGTGTTAAACCCCCTGAATTAATGTATTCTGATGAATAGTTGGATAGAGGTGCTTTCAGTTGGGTATGGTGAAGTGTCTGTCGGATTTCACTTCAGATTTTTGCATACACACACTGACCAAAGCACACACACTCTCTCATCTCTGTTTTGAAAGTCCTGATAAATGTTGATTATTTTATAAAACATTGCGTTTCTCTCACTTAGTTCTCCAACCAAACTGCATTCCTCTTCCTTTCCACTGTACCTTAAGCTCCTTTCCTGTGCCCTTCTTGTTGTATAATGTATTTTAACATTATATGCCAGCATGCTTGTCGAGAAATCGGAAGCTCACCCATTCACTCAATCTTAATGACCCAGCTACGCCCCGCACTTTGCGTGGGATGGTTACCAAGTATGTGTCTGCAAACACATCTTTTAGTTGTGATCAAAGGCCCTGACACCAGATACTCAATCTCTTGCCTCAGTTAATGGTCTCAGTGTGATGATCACAGTTTGGTCCACTTTGATCGATCGATCGATCCATTTATCTCTGTACCATCTTTTTTGTTCATTTATACCAGTCTTGTTATGGTCCTCGAGAAGTTTATCATCTCGCAAGTTTAATCTGTGGATCTGGGGTGTCAATTGTATATTGGGTGCATGATCCCTGCCAGATTTTTGAGATAGCCACATAAGATAAATTTACAAACAATGTAAATAAACATATTCACATAGTTAGAGGTTATCCTAAACTCCTGAGTGGACATGGCCCTCCTGTACCTAAATTAAACATTCCCGACTTCGATCCACAAGCAGTGAGCAAATCATCTCCGTACGTTATTGCGGGACTCATGCTTTTTCAATTTCTTGCCCGTTGTCTCTGACTATCTCATATGCATTGTTCATTCCCAAAGAGGGGTCTACAAAAATAGGTGGTTCAAAAAAGTAGCTCGAATCTTCAAGCTCTATAACATAACAAGAAAGGAGAATTGATTCCACATCAGGAAAAAACACAAGCGGAGCTTAGCTTTATTAATATCCAGATATTTAACAAATATATTGGGGTTCTAAAAGAATACAATGATTAAATGAGAACACAGGTTTTATGGAAAATGAGAGGAAGTTATTGATGAACTTTGCAACCTCATTGTCTTTCTAGGAAGTGAATTTTCAGGAAACCCCTACAGTCACCCACAGTACACGACTTACAATGAAGCTTGGCGATTCAGCAATCCTGCATTACTAAGTGAGTATATCCGTTGTTATTCTTCACTTCTCCAGGATTACTACATGTGAAGAGTATGTGCTAAGAAACACAGAGTTCATTGTTAGTTGTGTTGTTTCATTAAGTCAAGGTTTGTTGGATCAAAGTTTCACTGTTTCCATACTTAAATCAAGCAAACTACATATGCTCCATTTCCAGATACTCTCCAGATATAGGATGTTTTCGTTGTTGCTCAGTTTATAATTATGAACCAGAAATCACAAATCTTTCTTGCATACCGTTCGGGAGACCCGTTCAGTTGAAACAAAGAGTTCCTCTTTTCCTGTCATTGTCATTATACATAAATTGGACAGATTAAGCTTAGCTCATTTTTATTGTGAGCACGTCTCAAAACCACAGAGAAATCCCAGAAGTCTCAAGTCCAATCTCAAGCACCAAGTCAATGTTGTGTTTACTCTGAGCACAAATTAAGCTTTGCCAGACAAACCTACACAACGGTAATAAAAAGTGAATAATCAAGGAAGGTAGTTTGGCATGACATTGATTCTCTCTCTCTCTGTTGTATTTTGCTAAAGTGGTTGGTGCTCTATCACATGGTGTGGAATGTATGAGGGATGGGCCGAACCAGTTTGCTATGTAATGTGCTTGGGCACAGAGGAAGTACAATTCAAAGTCTGGGGCTTCAAAACTTCCCTGTGAAAAAGGCTGCACCAGCACATCGCAACGGAGCCTGGGTTGTTTCCCTTCCCAGGTCAAGCCAATAATTGTGTTTTAAGTAGCTTAGAAAATTGTCGGCCGGGGGTAGAGAATATTGATGAAAAGATAGAGCAGTTTGGGTAATAAAACCATTTTAATTAATCTAAGCGACCTGCTAGCGACAGTGGCACGGAGATCCACCGTGTGATAGAATCCGTCAGGGTGTCCAGCACTGATCCATAGTTAGCTCGGATTAAGGCTTCCCCTCGGAGATGATTATTTCCAGGTATTTAATCTCTGAATCGCACCATCTCAGGGGGAAATCTGGAATGTATCATGGGGTACTTTGTGAGGGAGAAGATCTGAGACTTTCCCCAATTAATCGTTTTGCTGAAGTGCCCTCCATAGCTGATAAATTCCTGGAGTATTGGGTTGAGGCTCATTTGGGGATTACGCAAATATATGGTGATATCGTCAGCGTAAAGGGACACCAATAGGTGTCTGGTATGGTATCATCTCGCATATCCCCGGTGATGTTGCCTGAGCTAGGCAACCAATGGCTCCACTGCCAGTGCAAATGGGAGGGGGACAGCAGACACCCCTTCCTTGTGCCAAGGGATATAGGAAAGTATGGGGATCAAGCACCGTTAATTTGTACTCTTGCCTTCGGTTGACTGTATAGGAGCTTTATCCAGGAGAGGAATAGCGAGGGTAATCCCAAGTGCCTCAATCCTATTCTAGGGAATCAAAAGCTTTGGTGGCATCTAAAAAGATGGCCACCGCTGCCAGGTCTGGGTCAATATCTTGCAATAGTGAAAAAAGGGTATGCAGATTGTGTGACGTTGCTCTTCTCGGAATAAAGCCAGATTGATCAGGCAGCACCAAAGAGCTCATAAGGACGCTAAGCCTGTTATCCAGAGCCTTGGCTAAAACATTCACATCACAATTTATCAATGATAAGAGTCCATATGATTCCCAAGCATCCTCCGCCATTCCCAGTTTTAGGAGGGATACGATTAGAACCTCCTGCATGGTGGGTGGAAGAGTACCCCACTTTGGATCTTCTACATATAGAGCCATCAATATCGGAATGAGGCTCAGGGCGCAACACTTTTAGGGGCATTCTTAGGGGCACAACATTTTAAAAGAAAAGTGGAAGGATACTTGCCTACCCCAGACGCTGGCAACCACACTATGCTGCTGCAATAAACAATGTGTGATAGCAAGCATGCACAATGTGTTACTAAAGTGAGCAACTGCTAAAGATCCTTTATTTTGACGTTACCAAAAAACAGATTGACTTAAATCATAAAAGTAATAAAGCATTCCACAGGGGCTACAAACAGCAACACAGAAGAAGCCCTCCTTAAGAGAGACTATGAGCTGAAGTAACTGTGGTGCCTACCTTTTATGACACTGTGTGATACTTGCCATGTGGGGATACAGCTTGAATCAAAATACACTTCCCCACTGTCCCCCGCGTATTTGGTACAAAGCTGTCTCTCGTCTGATCTCAGTATTACAGGGCATTTCTCTTCCCACCTGCAATGGCATACATGTGCATATAGAATAGGCATAGTACTGTACTACACCGTCAATGAAGGGTTCTAGTAATAGAAAAAAAACAGAACACATGCAGAGCGCTGTAAACGGTCACAGAAACCATGAAACTGCATTATAGATACTTTATCCACAGTCCTGTTATGTTTGTTCTATTGCTTGATATAACAACGGAATGCCTTTTGTGGTACTGTAATAGTGTGTAATGATATTTCAGAGTATTTCGTTCAGTATAGTTTCTTAACAGTATTCTGTAATGTTTTAAGAGAAGCGTGACCCAGGCTTAACCGTTTCAAAATAATTTACTTAGTGTCATGAGTTTTAAAACATAATTGCATGTTTTTGAGGATTGTATCACAAGGAAGGTTTCCTTTGGACTGTACTTTAACAACTCATTTCACATACCTATCCATGCAATCAAATACTCATCATAATCACACAAGATCTAACACTACTCATCACCCATGTGCGTAAGGGAAATATAAACACATACCTAAGGTAAACAATATAAGGTAATATAAGGAAATGTAGATCTAGTTATTCATAAAAGTAACATAAAATACATAAATCATTTCTTAAGTTTAAAATCAATTAAGATATCCCTAACACAAAATCTAAAACATTTATTTTGGTTTCGACAAAATTCTTTATACAAAATACTACAAAACAGAGAGTACACAAAAAAAAGACAGTACAATATGTCATCAAAACTGTACACATCCGTGATCTCACAATAGACAGAGCTGGAACCTGATACTGCTGTGTTGATTATGTATAAAAGGGGAAGCGTCGACGCGTTTCGATGGACTAGCTTATTAAACCATCTTTCTCAAGACTGTATATACGGCACTCAAGCAGGCTCGTTTTGACGGAACATTTAAAAACAACCTTATGGTTGATGGGGAAGGTAGATGAAGAGGTTAAAGGGGCATCCTCTTTCAGTGGCTTGAAATTTGTATAAAATACGGGGTTATAGCCTCCGTCTTCACGGATTGTACCCTCACTCGAATTTGAGGATGTTTGTTTATATGCGCCCTGTAGGGCAATGCTGTTTTATGCATATGCAAAGTCTCATAAACTCCTGTAATGCGTAACTCTCGCGTGTCTTTTTTTTTTGTTAAAAACTCCAGAGTGGGGCCTGCAGCCTCCCCTCACTTGATGTTTGAAGTCCCACTGCTAAATCTCAACAACCCTTCACAGATAGGGTTTGTTCGTCAGCGTGTAATGGCGTCACGTATCTCCTCTGGTTCGTGTGCTCGGTCGGGTTGTCGAGATTTAGCAGTGGGACTTCAAACATCAAGTGAGGGGAGGCAACAGGCTCCACTCTGGAGCTAAAGACACACGAGAGTTACGTGTTACAGGAGTTTATGAGACCTTGCACATGCATAAAACAGCATTGCCCTACACGGCACATATAAACAGAAACATCCTCAAATTCGAGTGAGGGTACAATCAAAGAAGACGGAGGCTATAAACCCGTATTTTATAAAAATGTCAAGCCACTGAAAGAGGATGTCCCTTTAACCTCTTCATCTCCCTTCCCCATCAACCATAAGGTTGTTTTTAAATGTTCCGGTCAAAACGAGTCTGCTTAAGAGCCGTATATACAGTCTTGAGAAAGATGTTTAATAAGCTAGTCCATCGAAAGGCCTTGACTCTTCCCCTTTTATACATATTCCGTGAAGAGGCTGAAACCATATATTACGTATCAACACAGCAGTATCAGGTTCCAGCTCTGTCTATTGTGAGATCACGGATGTGACATATTGTACTGTTTTTTTGTGTACTCTCTGTTGTGTAGTATTTTGTGTAAAGAATTTTGTCGAAACCAAAAATCTTTTTTTAGATTTTGTGTTAGGGATATTTGAATTGATTTTTAACTTAAGAAATGATTTATGTATTTTTTGGTACTTTTATGAATAAATAGATCTACATTTCCTTATATATCACCTTGTATTATTTACCTTGGGTATGTGTTTATATTTCCCTTACGCACATGGGTGATGAGTAGTGTTAGATCCTGTGTGATTATGATGAGTATTTGATTGCATGGATAGGTATGGGAAATTAGTTGTTAAAGTGCAATCCAAAGGAAACCTTCCTTGTGATACAGTTGTAGTAAACCCTATTCCTTTGGGAATAGGGGTTCCTCTCATACATGTTTTTGAGGATTTACATCACATTCGGCAATTGTATAAAGACATGTAACTCATGGCAGTGATGTGCCCCATTCTGAAACATAGTTTGCATACAGTCCTAAATGATATTTTAGTACTCAGTGCTTTCCCTGTCTAATTGTTTGATTCACCCCCTTAATTAAACGGTGCACGTTCTGTAGGATAAATTAACTTATTTAAATGTAATCACTTGATTCCCGAAAAGTACTTTACTTGTGTTGTTCGTATGTTTTGCTGTTTGTCTTTTCATCCAGTCCATTTTTCTCCTGTGTTAACTTTCAGGTTCCCCTTATTATTATAGTGCCACATCCAGGGGCTCAGCACCTCCCACTGCTGCCACTGCCTATGACCGCCACTAGTTACCATGGAAATCACATGAAGCTGCAGGGCGACAGCTTAGGCCTCCATATTGTACCCGTCTGACCAACCTCTTCCATACCTGTGGGATGAAGATTGCTCCACACCTCACCAGCCTGCAGCCCTCCCCGTCAACACCCGAAGTACCCAAATACACTACAGGCGGAGCCTAACCCATCCCAATCTGCCACATCTCCATAGGATTCATATGTGGTGTGAAGAGCGGACATCAGGCCAGTTTGTCCTGCTAATGCTGGCACTCCCAACGCAGCACCAAGAGAAAACCGAGTTTCGGCACCTTCTTCCAAATGAATAAAGGCATCCTACAAACTCCAAAGACAATAACAATTAATCAAAGCAGAACAGATAATCAACTTGCACATTTTATGGAAAGGACCATTTATTTATAGGGAGGAGGAAGAAGATGCACATGGAGTCATTGCTTTTTTTAATTTTCTTAAATGGCAATTCAGGCGCAAATAATCCCGTAAAATAACAAATTATGTTTCGGTAACTGGAAGAGGATCACATGGGATAAGAAACGCAGATTTCTTTAAAGTTCTAGTCAGTTTCCGGAAGTCTCTCTGTACATTCCTTTTGAGCCATTACCATTTTCGGTCAACCGTCTCCCAAACCGAATCTTCATCCTTTAACTTGAAGAGCGCATCACGGCACACCACCGTCACCCAGGTTGAAGGGGGCGATGTCTCGTGCAACACAATCAGCTACAAGAACAAGACAGGGAGACATGTCAATGTCAATCAACAGAGAAACAGAAAATGAAAATAAGAATATATAAATATATAAATATATATAAATATACCCAATTTATATGCTTTATCATGAAGCTCTGTGAAAATAATACAACAAACCAATTTTCTAAAAAAAGGAAAAGAAACCAACAAATTGAAGACAATTATTGTAATGTTTGCCTCCTACACTTTCTTCTTATGTTTTTTCTCCAATTTTGCACTATTGTTTGATTGTTGAGGACAAGGCAGCACTCATTGCTGATCCAGCAGTGTGGAATTATAACTATTGGTAAACGTCTGCGCCAACCACAAAACAGCATCAAAAAATGAAAGCTAGCTCGTATGTCCTGTTGTATAATTGGTTTTTTATTGCATTTTAAAAACACAAATACAACACTTAGAAAACTGGCACTTAATGATCCTGAGGGTTAATAAGACACCTTACTAATTGTGTTAGTGGCGGAGATGGAGAGGACATTTATTTGAAGTCTTTTTGCATCTTCATCACATTCAGTGTTTTATGCCCGTATGGCTTCGCTATTTCTTTATTAGCTGCTTTGTTTATTAATACTGGGTTCTCCACAGACTGTGTAGACTTCAGCAAGCGTTGCTGTGAGGGTAGTTGCGCCATGGTTGCATAAAGCAGATGTGGCAAATGCAACAAAGGTGGATCCTGCAGAACTAGACTCTGCCCATTGGAGCAAAGCATATTTTCTGGACTTGTTGGGAGCATGGAATAACACATAAAGCATACATAGTTGAGAAGATGCTGAGTCAGTGTCTCGAGCTTCACCGTCCAGGTCAGTGGATAATGAGCAAAGTCTGGGCGGCATTAATTGAATTAAATGCATACCACTGACATCTGTGTTGACCTACATGTTGTTGACTTGAATCCAGGCAACGCTAATCCGGCTTTTTCATCCTCCGCAGGGAGATAAATTGATTATCATTAAATTGGGTGATAGATCCACCTGTTATTTACAGTGCCAAGAGAAGGAAAACTATTGTAAGAAGCTATGCGTGGAAAAGCTTGTTATTGTTAGAAGCTGGCTCATCTATAGTTCTAGACAGAGAAAAAAAACCAATGACAACCACTTAGTGTCATGTAACCGTTGCCTCATGTCTACAGTTGACCATCCATCCAGGCACTGATCATGATGTGAGTCAACCCCATTTTCACTGGTTACTGTCAATAATATTGACAAGAAACGTGGGCATCCTTCACATCTGCACATAACAACGCAAGTGTGTGAGGTGGCAGTGCAGAAGGAGTTGGCGCATGTGTAAAAAGAGAAGGATCTACATAGTAAGAGATGGGCATATAGGGGGCATGGCCAGTACTGACATATTAACTGTATTTATAGGATTTCTACTCACTTTTCAGACAATTCATTAAATAGCAACACTGAATTCTAGTTGACTGCCTATTGGAAACTCAGGAGTAAGCCATGCTTACTCAAGGAAAAATGTTTTTTAATCAGACCATGTGTTCTTAGTAGCAGATATATTTATAATGTGTTGGATAAACCTTGAAACAAAATGACAGAATTATTCAGGTGCAAACCCTTTGAGGTGTGCCACACGAAACATTTCACTAATTCCGGAATGTCTGTGAAAAAAGGTGAGTGTAGTTACTTCTTTGCCTCAAACAAAGCAGTTTACAGTTTTTATTTTTAAGCCTGCACAAAAAGCAGCTGCCACCTTCCCAAAAAACACCAAAAAAGGCAACAATTCATCAGTACTTTACCTTCCCAGCCTGTTCTGCGAATGCATTTACTGCATTTGCCAAAGTCTTCCTTGTTTATGTGGTTTAAGGTTACTCTACATAACCCAATATTATTGCTGATTAAACTACCTGACATTTTAAGTCCTCAAACAGCATATCTATTCCAAATCCCATCTACTAACATATAAATTCCATTTGACTGGTCCGCGCAGGAAATTCAAATGTGATAAATTATTTATTGTAACGTTATTTGCAAACAAAATCCCCACAGCCATTGCTGCTTTATGACAAATATGTGTAATGTGAAGGAAAAATCTCTTGTATATAAATCCATCTCCATGTTTGTCATGCTGTCCTCTTCTTATAGGTAAAGGAAACTCACTCTATGTTGCAAATTTCCTTGTGTTCCCTGAAAAGAAATTCTTTACATTATTTAAAATAAAATACAGCATGATTACAAAAAACCCACTGAATTGCCAAAGTCAATAGGGTTTGCACACTGCAGCTTTTCTTTGCCTGTTTTTAACAATAGATGGTTTAAGGGGAAAATTGCTATGCAAAACATTCATACAAGATGGTGACAGTCTTTTCAATGGCGTTATTGTTTTACCTTTCTTTCCTGTCCTTCTCTCCATCTTTTTATATCACTGTGCTCTTTTTTTATATTGGATCAAGCAAAAAAATCCCATTTTCTTTCTTAAGAAAAAATGTTTGAACTACAACACAAAAAAAGCCTAAAAACAAAAGCTATGTAATATTTGCTTGCTAGTATGAATGACATTCACAGTGTTTTATAACCTTTGACCTGAACCCGGGGGTTTGGTCCCTAAGTCTATCACAATTGTGTTCCCCATTTTGCATTCATTTGTGAGGTAAACGCCACTTTGGGGTTGGTATGGAGGTACTTCAGGAGATGTGGGGGGAGGACCACACCAAGGACACCTCCAATAAAGTGATTGGTTTTGTGACCGTTAAATGTTTTTAGTGGCAAAGAACCACCTGGTTCTATTGTGGACAAATCTGCATGCTTTCTCACACTTGCTTACCCAATGGACAGTGACCAAATATGAAAAATAAAAGGCTTCAGAAATAAACATAAGCTGGATGAGAGAATACCTGGAAACATAGAAAAGGAAAAAAAATGAACTCCTGCATCAGAAAAAAAAGTTCACCTTTTTAACTGAAGAATTTCATTTTGATGAAAACACATGAAAAACAATCAGATGCCCTTTTGACCTTCGGAAAGGTAGACTGAAGGAACGGAATAAGAGGCGCTGGTATTGTAGCTCGACACTGGACCACCTTGCTGGGACAGAGAAGAATTTGTACAGTAACTGTACAGAATGAACCCGGAAACGGAAATGGTTTCCTTGAACAACTCTTGGCGTTTCCATGACTGAAGTGCCGATTCTGAACGAATCAAAGAGAGACAGTGACTTATCACAGGAATCGGGACACATGCAAATGTATTTATATAAATATCTTTATCTATACAGACAAATATAGGTACAGATATGCACAAATGAAGCAACCACAGACTACGACACAGACAGAAGGGGCCATCTCTGGCTTAGGATGACATGTTTCTCCTCTAACATGCAATCTGATGGTCTTTGGCTGAAGCCGCCCAGCTTTGATCATTGCTTCAGTTCTGTTTGATTCTTTTTCTTTGTGCACCTGAGAAATAAACAATTTTTGTATGTCACTCTGAAGGCTCATGGTATTGTTACTATCTCTGTTCAGTTATCTCGTTAATTTAGTTATGGGCGTTAAATTGAACAAATTATGTGGCTGGTTCGAAGTTCCTGGCCTACAGTTTATATCCTTGATGCAGTGGAGCATTGTGTGAAAAATTGATGCTGGAAGGATAAAAATTGTGGAGTGCCAGATTAAAAAAGGCACTGTCAATGGTGTTAAACCCTTTGCTCGTACTAAAATGCCTGTCCAGTACTCATCCTTGTGCTTTGGTGCAACTGCGAGCCAGCAGTGTCAAATATGGGATTTGTACTCAAGATACACTCTCCAGTACAAATTTCAACATGTGTATACAAAAGTATCATGTAAGATGTATGATTTTGTGGAAATGCTTGGCATAGATATATCACAAAATATAAAGTGTGCCTTCTTTTTTTGTGCCTTGTTTCACTTGGCATGAGGCTTTCACTCAAAGACAGGTCAACATATTCTTTGTTGGCCTTGCTTTGTGGAAGATACAATTGTGTTTGGACTGATCCTCCACCCAGATATGTCCATTTTTTGCATAGATAGGGGGTTGATATTTCAGGAGCACACCAAATTGACGCTGAATAAGGGTCATTTTTCAGCATTAACAACAATTAGTATAGGGAAATTAATTGACACTGTCATCTGCACCCTGCAGATCTGGCCCCTAGTCTCTTTTCAATCACTTGACTATGTTTGTAGTGCAGATCCTAAATTAGAGGAATTCATGGCTTTTGTAACTATGTATAAAAACCATTTTTGTGGTGGGTGAGGGCTTTCACAGATATTGTGCACCCTAAATTCTACATCCTCTCTTCCTTGTAAGGCATGTTTCATTGAACCTATTCAAAGTATTAATTGTAGCTTTGATTGAGGGTGAAAACAGATAATGTAATAATGTTCAAGAAATGTCACCCAAAAGTACATAATCGTACTTACATTATAATTCCCATACTTACAACAGTTTTCCAAGAGAAAATGGACAAAATGGTGAGCCGCAAGGGTAAGATGGCATTAAGAGGAAAGGAAAGTGCTAAGGTGACAGTTTAATATTGTTTCAAACATTGACACCCACAAAATCCATGTTTGTACTATTTCACGCACACTTAATTCGGTTGTCAGACCTTTAAAGTATAATCACATGCCAGACTTTATGTTTTTTGTGGCACAGTTTAATAATATGCATGGCTTTCTGCCACTTCTTAAATGTTGATATTATGTTTTGCCATATAGTTGGTTATCATCATGCTCACAACAGTACTTCCGCCCTTCCACTCCACAAAATAACACCCTTAGGAGCATATTGAACAAAAGTACTCAAATACATCTAATGCATGAAATACATTTCTTTCGCAGTATCCAACAGTACTTGCGCCTCTTCCATCTTTCAATGCTAACTTCACCACACGTCCAATGGGACACACACTCCAGACACTCATGTGCACAACTTTGCACCAAAGACATATAGTTGACAACAATATATCAACTCAACAATAGTCTTTCTGCATCACATTACAACTTATCTTATAACCATTCTCATACACTTGGTTTAAACATACAACTTACCAGGCTAGTAAGGTAGCATGGAAAACAATATGCATAGGTCAATGGACAACTAACCAACTAATTCAACGAACAATGGCAACTCCCTATACAAGTAGCACTCTGTGAAGATCTCTAGCAGAGCAAAACAATGTCACTTTCATATTGACAAACCCAAGCCATTGCTAAACTAGACTCTTAATACATCTGTTCTACCCAAACACAAACATACATAACTGATGAATGGAAATCACAGAACTGTACAAAAAGGGCAAGCAGATTGAGAAACTTGTATGTTGTCATAGTGATTGAAAGCCCTTTATGTTCCATAAGCTGATACATTTCTATTCTCTTGGGAGGACAGGATTTGCAAGTACATTTGAAGTGTCTTGCATTTCAGGTGGTTATGAATTTGACAAGTGAAATTCAGCCTTATTTTACGGTGGAACATTTTGTCTCCTAACTGTTCCTTGAGAACCCTCTTTCAGCAGGATGTATAGACCAATTTACAACTCATCTTTATAACAGTGTTTGTTTTAGGTATGGAGTTAACCAACACCTTTTGATTTTGCTAAACTAACATGTATATATAGTCACTTATAGGGGCCTTCGGCGACCCTCTTTTACCCATTGGTCTGGTGCTCTGTCATTCCCATTTTTCTTGCACCCTCCACAGCATACATAAAGCACGAGGCAGTCGGTTAACCTATTTCATCCATTAGCCAACTTCATGGTGGGTTACAGCATTCTGCCCTTTCACAAGGAGCACATCCACACACAAAGTGATTCCCTTCAGTGCTAAGTAATACTATGGAAATTAGTGCCTTTTGAGACCCAAAAATAATTTTGCTTTTGGTCACTGGTCTTTAGATTAACCGGCTCTATAGCTTCCTAACAAGTTTAGCAATAACCATGACAAAAAAACCAAGCACTGACAAAGTCAGAAGACTACTAGCCAACACCAAAGCTACAGTCGTTTCCTCTTCATGCTCAGATAACAAATTGTGGTTTAGGAACCACTTTCAATACTCTCTTTTGCTTTCAGTTGATCAAAAAATTGGTTTTCATTCCGATCTCATTGCACTGAGTATAGTGTCAGCCTGAATACGTATTTCTAGTTCATTAATTGTTTTGACTACTTATTATGTCATCAGCCATAGCCGTGACATGCAATAATTGCGGATTGACTCTAGCATTCATATTGTTGAGAGTGGAGTTAGAATACTACATTTGTCAATTTGAGGTCAAGGTAGGTTAAGGGAATGGCCATGCCATGGTAGTGGTGGTGCAATAGAATCTAGCCAGCATTTTTGGACCCTTCGCTTTTCTCTTTTTTGGGCTT
Organism: Triturus cristatus; assembly: GCF_964204655.1. Lineage (NCBI taxonomy): Eukaryota > Metazoa > Chordata > Amphibia > Caudata > Salamandridae > Triturus > Triturus cristatus. The sequence goes on from NC_140580.1 coordinate 326,740,658, forward strand.
TTATCCTGTATCTATTTAAGTACATCTAGGTGTGGACATTCTGGAACCTGTGCCTCCATAAAGCAAACTGTTTGCTATCTCTCGGCTCCCGGAGGTTGTTGTATTCTGCTGATGACATTTTTAGTCAAGCTATTTTCTAATTACTTAGAATGGAAATTAAGAAGTATATTGTTTATTATCCTTCGTGATGGCACTTTTCTGTGTTTCTTTTAATTATAGAATCCAACCCGTATTATTTCAATTAGAATCAAGGTGTGTTCGTGAATTTATAATTACTTTTGTAGATGCACTTTGATGGGAAAAAGCACCCCTACTTAGTATGTTTCAGCACATTTTTTGTTTGAAAGTATTTAATTCAACATGTATCCAATCCACATCAACAATATTCTTGTACTAGAAGAATTGCTAGGTCAGTCTTTGTCCTGTAATATTTTGAGCAAGGAATTTGTCACCTCCTAATGGCCCCCTTCACTATGTAACATTAAATATTACATTGTGTTTATGACTACTTAGCTGTTTCAGTATACTGATGCTAAATGCACTTTCATTATATATCCAGACTGTGAGAAGTTGGCCTGGCATATGCTGTCTCCTAGTTATAGGGACACCTTGCACCAGTCCAATTCGACTCTTATTGATGATAGGTTTAAGACAACCTTTAAAGAAAGCTATCCTAGTGGTAGCTGTGGAGAGCAGCCTTCAGGCTAAGTCTTGAAGGAGTGTTAAGCTTATTGTTTTACCATAATAACCTCTTGAATAACCAAATGAAAGAGTAGCCCACACAGGTATATATATAAAATATATGTATTTATTCTAGACAGAATCCCACAGTCTCTTTATGAAGCTGTGGCAAAGTTACAATATATCAAACAAGCATTGATAGACACAATAAATAGCACTATTAACATTGGGCCCCGGGGGGGACCAAACCATATACTAAAAAAGTGGTATAAGAACCACGACAATTCTACAGGCAATGCCTAGGGCATTCAGGATCGCTGGCCCCTTAAGAATCCACCCCAGGTTATGAGGAAGGGGACCCACGGGAGGCGCGTGCAGTGGAAGTAGCTGCTATCGGGATCTCTATTACAGCCTATGGAGAATGTCGCGGTTGGAAGTAAACAGTTTAAAAATACTTCTAGTAGGAGTACAAAGTTAAAACTTTAGACTTAAGCTTTTGAAGAGCCCACTACCACGAGAGTACCGAGGTACCACTGTTACCTGCCCCATGGAAGCCGGGTGCATAGGTCGTTTCTGCTGTCGGGTCGCGGGCTGATTTTCAATGGGAAAATAGTCAAAAGTTCTGCTAGCCAAAAGTGTCGATTATTCCGTGAAGATCAAAGATGTGAAGATTGTAGAGAACAACCTGAAAGCAGAGGGGACAGAGTCTGGGTCACGGCAAAGTGACCAGGAGGCTCAAAGCAAAGAGCCCTTCGATGTCGGGTGCTTCAGGTGGAAAGTGGTGTAGCTTGGATCTGCAGCCACGGGCTCCGGGAGGCTTCAAGGAAGGCCAGCTCCAGGAGGGCGACTGTCCCACGTCGGATGAGGGTCGCTGCGGTGTTAGTGTCCGGATTGGATCCACTAAGCCTTGGCAACCGCAACCCACAAAGAATGAACAAATCGGCTACAGTGCAGACCCACGAGATTTGAGAGAGGTTTCCTTCGAGGAGACTGTAGAGCAGGCCTGGAGCAACCAGGGAAACTCTTGGTCGTTGAAATAGACCTCCGCTAGGGCCCACAAGTCGAGAGACAAGGGACCGCGGGAGGCGGCAATTTGGAGTGCGTAAAAGGGCACCCACGGGCCACTGGAGGGGGCTAGGGCACTGGTCTTTGGCACAATTGCTGTAGAGTGGTTGGCTCAAAAACGGGCTAAAGCACAACTTCCCCACTGGTCAGGGTCGTGTGCTACGCAACAGGTGGCCGGTGTCCTGGGGTATTGGGGATCTCGGCACCCACGTGGTCCACGGTTCCCAAACTCGTTGAGCACACTCACTGGCCTCTGGGATGCGCTGGAAACCCACCTCAAGGTTTCTGGAAGTCGTCGAAGTTCATGAGAGCAGCGAAGTTCCAACCGGGTCACTTGCAGTGTTTCAGGTGCCTGCCAAGCAGGGGGATAACTCCTTTATCCCAAGGGAGATTTCTTCCGTCAGCTGGGCAGCAGCAAGTCGAAGGTCAAGACTGTAAAGTTCAAGATTAATCTGACGCTCTGGGGCCACGTTATTCACCTTTATCCCCAAGATTAGGGGAGTGTCCAGAGTAGTGTCCACCAATGAGAGGTGAGGCGGGAAAGGGTGGCTACACCCTCTCCCCTTTGTGTGTTTCCCGCCTGGGCGAGGGGCAGGATGCCCCTGAACCGGTTCCAAGCGGTGTATGCAGAATGAGGCTTCTGCAGCTGCCTACATGCAACTCTGAAAGGATATTTGGTGCACCCACCCTGTTCCAATCCACATTATCCTGTCTGGGGAGATGCTAGCACCTCCCTGCCACAGGAGCCCTATTGTCCAGCTGGCGAGGCTGGGGTTTTCCCCAGCAACAGCCAGCCAGGGTCGTGTAGGTGGCGGACAGTAGCCATTTTGTGTTACTTGTGCACTTTTAAATTGGTGTCCGAAATCTACCGCTTTTCCCATATCGCCCCTCTAGCAGGGGGGAATCGTACCCTCATGCCCATGACTGGACTGGGGGTATGATTCCTACATGTTTGACACCAAACACGATATGGTTCTGTGTAGCCATTCTAAAGTTATCACGCTATCGCGATAGACTTATAATGCGGTTAAGAGTATATGGTATGGCTACACTACAAACAACCCAGCAATGATTTTACGAGGGTTGCAGAGAGGCCCTACTCATGTAGGGGTCCCCCCTCACACATACCTCAGCACCCTGCCTTGTAGGATTACCAAGGCCTGCTATAGGGGTGACCTATGAGAGTATATGTGTTGTAATGGGGTGGGATATAGGGTACCTATATCCCTGTAAGGGGTGCTAGCACCACCTTACCCAGACTACAGTAGTGGTCTGGTGGTGTCAGTTTGTATGGCTGTCCCAGGGTGGCACAATAAGTGCTGCAGCCCTGGTAGGCGTACTGAGGGACCCATGCCCTGGGTACCTAGGGTACCATCTACAAGGGACTGTCAGGGTATCCTCAGCATCCAATTGGGTTGTACCTAAGGTACTCAGATCGTTTAACAGAGGAAGCAGATAGGCTGGGGTCCTGGATAGCAGGGCCACAGCCTGGCTAGAGTCATAAAACAGCAAAAACATCAGCAAAAAGTTGGGGGCAACTATGCAGTCGATGCCACTCTCCTACATAACCCCCCCAAACGCAGGGACATTAAACTAACCTTTACCAGTTGAGTCTTCATGTTCTAAGTGGAAATATCTGGAGAGGCCATCTGCATTGGCATGGTTGCTCCCAGGTCTATGTTCCACTGTATAGTCCATCCCCTGTAGGGAAATGGACCACCTGAGTAGTTTGGGGTTTTCACCCTTCATCTGTTTTAGCCATAGGAGGGGCTTATGGTCTGTTTGAACAATGAAGTGAGTGCCAAACAAGTATGGCCTCAGCTTCTTCAAGGCCCAGACCACAGCAAAGGCCTCCCTCTCTATAGCTGACCAACGTTTCTCTCTGGGAGTCAACCTTCTGCTAATAAAAGCTACTGGTTGATCCTGGCCCTCCTCATTCAGTTGTGATAACACAGCACCTACCCCCACCTCTGAAGCATCAGTTTGAACTATGAATTCTTTGGAGTAGTTGGGGCTTTGGAGCACTGGAGCAGAGCACATTGCCTGTTTTAGGTCATCAAAAGCTTTCTGACAGCTGACAGTCCACTGAACCTGTTTGGGCATCCTCTTAGAGGTGAGGTCATTCAAGGGGGTCACAATGGATCCATATCCCTTTACAAACCTCCTATAGTAACCAGTCAGGCCCAAGAAAGCTCGAACCTGAGTCTGGGTGGTTGGAGCAACCCAGTCCATTATGGTCTGGATTTTGCTCTGAAGTGGTTGAACCTGGCCTCCACCTACAAGGTGACCCAGGTACACAACCTGACTCTGCCCTATCTGGCACTTAGTAGCCTTGATAGTGAGCCCAGCCTTTTGCAGGGCTTCCAAAACTTTCCTCAGGTGGATCAGGTGATCCTCCCAGGTGGAGCTAAAGACAGCAATATCATCTAGATATGCTGCACTAAAGTCTTCCAGGCCTGAGAGGACTTGGTTCACCAACCTTTGAAAAGTGGCAGGTGCATTTTTCAAACCAAAGGGCATCACAATAAATTGATAATGCCCACTAGGGGTAGAAAATGCAGTTTTGGCTTTTGCAGACTCAGCTAACCTTATCTGCCAGTAGCCAGCTGTCAGATCAAATGTGCTCAGATATTCGGCTGAGGCCAATCTATCTATGACCTCATCTGCTCTGGGAATTGGATGAGCATCAGTCTTAGTGACTGCATTGAGTCCCCTGTAGTCGACACAGAACCTCATCTCTCTCTTACCATCCTGGGTGTGAGGTTTTGGTACTAGGACTACTGGGCTAGCCCAAGGGCTATCTGAGGGCTCAATCACTCCCAACTCCAACATCTTTTAGACTTCTGTCCTTATGCAGTCCCTGACATGATCAGGTTGCCTGTAGATTTTATTCTTGACAGGCAGACTGTCCCCAGTGTCCACTTCATGAGTGCACCAGGGGGTCTGACTTGGAGTCAGAGAAAACATATGTCTATAAGACTGAAGAACTTGTCTACAGTCAGCTTGCTGCTGGTCAGTGAGGCTGCCTGCCAAGGCTACTCCATCAACTGACCCATCGTCAGGGTTCTGAGAGAGCAGGTCTGGGAGAGGGTCACTCTCTTCCTCCTGTCCCTCATCTGTTGCCATGAGCAAGCCCATGTCAGCCCTGTCCACATATGCTTTCAACCTATTGACATGAAGTACCCTGTGGGGACTTCTGGGAGTGCCAAGGTCTACCAAATAGGTAACCTCTCCCTTTTTCTCCAAAATGGTATGGGGTCCACTCCACTTATCTTGGAGAGCTGCTGGGGCCACTGGCTCCAACACCCATACCTTCTGCCCTGGCTGGTACACCACCAAGACAGCCTTTTGGTCATGCCAGGCTTTCTGTAATTCCTGACTTGCCTCCAGGTTTTTAGTTGCCTTCTTCATGTACTCAGCCATCCTGGAGCGGAGACCAAGTACATAGTCCACAATATCCTGTTTAGGGGGTTTGAGAGGTTGCTCCCATCCCTCCTTCACTAGACAAATTGGCCCTCTAACAGGATGGCCAAACAAAAGTTCAAAGGGGCTATAACCAACCCCCTTTTGTGGCACCTCTTACAGTCTTCACTCAACTGGGGCCTATGAAAGTGAGGGACAATTCTGTCCCAAGTCTTGTTTTGGCCCAGGTGTCCTGCTAAGGGAATATCATGGGCCAGTGTGAGCAGGAAGCCCCTAAACTTTTGAGGTATGACCAACCTCCTGGCTGCACCAGGCTTGGGGTCTCGACCCTCCGAGTAAAGGAGCCCTTCATCCCAATAAATCTTATGGGTCCCACTGGCATTCCCTGCAGCCTCAGCAGCAGCTTGCTGTCTGAGGGGTTCAAGAGTGGGGCAGCGCTGCTGCTCCAGGCTCAAGTCTGCCCTAGAAGGTACCCCTGCCCCCAAGAACTCAACCTGATCAGGTTCCAGCTCCTCTGGGGCAGTTCCTTCTTCAGGAGATAGATCCTCTTCTGCTAAAAGAGTTTCTACAGACTGTTCCTGGGGGGAAGGCTCTGCCTTACCCCTGCTACTCCTCCTCTTGGAAGGTCCTTGGTCCATTTTTCCAGGATCCAAGGCCTGTTCAGTTCCTGTCAGCTTTGCTTTTGACCTTGTCAGGGCAAATACTTCTGCTGGTATACCCAACATTGCTGCATGGGTAGTTAGCTCCACCTCAAGCCCATGCTGAGGTCTCCAAATCATTCCCTAGTAAACATTCAACAGGTAGGTCTGCACTCACCACAACTTTATTGAGGCCAGTTACCCCTCCCCAGGAGAAGTTCACAACTGCTAGAGCATGGTCAGTACTAACGTTGCTTGCATTGGTCACTTGGTAAATTTCCCCAAGTATGATCTGGTTAGGGTCTACAAGGTCCTTAGTCACCATGGTGACACTGGCCCCTGTATCCCTGTAAGCTAGTGACTCCCTTCCATTAATTTTTGGCTGTTGTCTGTATTTGCCCAGACCACTGGGGCTCACAAACAGGGACAGGTCCCCATCACAAACTAGAACAGCCTGAGTAGGAGTTCTGACTAGGCCAGAGTCCTCTCCAGATCCCAGGGTCAACCCTACTATGCCCTTGTTCTGTGTACCACCACCTATGGTTGCACTAGGGGGAGCAGCTGCCTTAGGGGCAGGTGGAGTGGTACTTGTGGAGTCTTTGGCCTTATTACAATCTGAAGTCCAATGGGTCTTCTGATTACAGAACTTACACCATGGCTTCCTTGGTTGTTTAGCTTTATTAGCTTGGGTATTATCAGATGCAGATTTTTGGGGGCCTGTTGAAGACTGCTGGTCTTTTCCCTTTTCCCCACCCTTCTCAGAGCTTTTGGCATCTTCCTTTTTAGTTGCACCCCCCAAGGGCTGGACCTTCTGCTTAATCCTGGTTCTGACCCATTTGTCTGCCTTCTTTCCCAATTCTTGGGGAGAGGTCAGATCAGAGTCTACCAGGTGCTGATGTAAGAGCTGGTTCTGACAATTATTAAGAATCTGCTCCCTCATTATGAGATTATACAATCCTTGGTAATCATTCACCTTACTGCCAGTTAACCAACCTTCCAGTGCCTTGGTAGCACAATCAACCAAATCTACCCAATCCTGATTCTGTGCTTTTTGGGTATCTCTGAACTTAAGTCTGTATTGATCAGTGGTTAAGCCAAACCCATCTATTAAAGCATCTCTCAGGATATAATAATCATCAGCATCCTCTTCTCTAACAGAGAGGAGCTTGTCTCTACCTTTGTCTGCAAAGGAGAGCCACAGGATTGCTGCCCACTGCTCTACTGGGACCCTCTATACTTTACAGGCCCTCTCAAGAGCAGATATCCATTTGTGGATGTCATCCCCTGTATGATAGGGGGGCACAATCTTGTGGAGATTCCTATTGTCAGGGACTTTCTCTCTAACTCTAGGGGTTTCATTACTGCCACCAGGGGTCTCTAGACCCCACTTTCTTGAATCTTTCTGAAGCTCCAGGGACTCCCTGTCTAATGCTAACTGTTCTCTCCTGAGCTGTAGTTTTGCCTGCTCAAACTGGATCAGTCTGCACTTCCTCTCCTGGGAGAATTCTCTCCCCTGAGGAGAGGCAGAGGTCCTTTTGGATCTCCTAGAATGGTTGGACCCCACTGAGGGGGATCTGTTCCTTCTGGGATCCACCACTCTCCCTTTAGGGATGGAGGGAGTGCCTCTTGGGCCATCACCTCCATGTTGTGAGTGGTCTGGTTCTTCCAGGTCAGGATCTTCATCCTCTTCCTGGTCCTCATCAGAGTCCTCTCTTGGAGGGTCCTCTTCTGATGGATGCCCACCCAACCTGTCTACCCCATCAGACCCTAAAGTCTGCTTTAAGTCTGCTATGAGCAGGATTTCCCAGAGACGTTGGGTATTGGCACCTTTGTTTGTCTTAAGTTTCCTAAAGGTGCACATCTCCCTGAGATCAGCAAAGGAGAGATGATCATATTTGTCGACTGGGACCCTTTGGGGTCCTTCCAGAGCCTTATGGGCACCTGAACCTAAAGAGATTTCTAGTGTAGTGATAGTGGTGTATCTACCTACACTAAGTGTGGCCTACTGAACCCTTTCTTGAGTTGTAGTCAAGGTGTGCTAAACCCTCTACACACAACTCCTAAGTTCAGTAGAACTTATTGTATTCTAAGCTTGAATTTATATGTACCTTTGGTACCAAGTGGCTTTTACTTTAGAAATTCAATTTGTTATCTGGTAAAACAATGGCAAACTTGAATCCATGTGAGAAGTTGGCCTGGCATATGCTGTCTGTTGATGATAGGTTTAAGACAACCTTTAAAGAAAGCTATCCTAGTGGTAGCTGTGGAGAGCAGCCTTCAGGCTAAGTCTTGAAGGAGTGTTAAGCTTATTGTTTTACCATAATAACCTCTTGAATAACCAAATGAAAGAGTAGCCCACACAGGTATATATATATAAAATATATGTATTTATTCTAGACAGAATCCCACAGCCTCTTTATGAAGCTGTGGCAAAGTTACAATATCAAACAAGCATTGATAGACACAATAAATAGCACTATTAACATTGGGCCCTAGGGGGGGACCAAACCATATACTAACAAAGTGGTATAAGAACCACGACAATTCTACAGGCAATGCCTAGGGCATTCAGGATCGCTGGCCCCTTAAGAATCCACCCCAGGTTATGAGGAAGGGGACCAACGGGAGGCGCGTGCAGTGGAAGTAGCTGCTATCGGGATCTCTATTACAGCCTATGGAGAATGTCGCGGTTGGAAGTAAACAGTTTAAAAATACTTCTAGTAGGAGTACAAAGTTAAAACTTTAGACTTAAGCTTTTGAAGAGCCCACTACCACGAGAGTACCGAGGTACCACTGTTACCTGCCCAAGGGAAGCCGGGTGCGTAGGTCGTTTCTGCTGTCGGGTCGCGGGCTGATTTTCAATGGGAAAATAGTCAAAAGTTCTGCTAGCCAAAAGCGTTGATGATTCCGTGAAGATCAAAGATGTGAAGATTGTAGAGAAGAACCTGAAAGCAGAGGGGACAGAGTCTGGGTCACGGCAAAGTGACCAGGAGGCTCAAAGCAAAGAGCCCTTCGATGTCGGGTGCTTCAGGTGGAAAGTGGTGTAGCTTGGATCTGCAGCCACGGGCTCCGGAAGGCTTCAAGGAAGGCCAGCTTCAGGAGGGCAACTGTCCCACGTCGGATGAGGGTCGCTGCGGTGTTAGTGTCTGGATTGGATCCACTAAGCCTTGGCAACCGCAACCCACAAAGAATGAACAAATCGGCTACAGTGCAGACCCATGAGGTCTGAGAGAGGTCTCCTTCAAGGACACTGTAGAGCAGGCCTGGAGCAACCAGGGGAACTCTTGGTCATTGAAATAGACCTCCGCCAGGGCCCACAAGTCGAGAGACAAGGGACCGTGGGAGGCGGCAATTTGGAGTGCGTAAAAGGGCACCCACGGGCCACCGGCGGGGGCTAGAGCACTGGTCTTTGGCACAATTGCTGTAGAGCGGTTGGCTCAAAAACGGGCCAAAGCACAACTTCCCCACTGGTCAGGGTCATGTGCTACACAAGAGGTGGCCGGTGTCCTGGGGTATTGGGGATCTCGGCACCCACGTGGTCCATGGTGCCCAAACTCATTGAGCACACTCACTGGCCTCTGGGATGCGCTGGAAACCCACCTCAAGGTTTCTGGAAGTCGTCAAAGTTCGTGAGAGCAGCGAAGTTCCAACTGGGTCACTTGCAGTGTTTCAGGTGCCTGCCAAGCAGGGGGATAACTCCTTTATCCCAAGGGAGATTTCTTCCATCAGCTGGGCAGCAGCTAGTCGAAGGTCAAGACTGTAAAGTTCAAGATTAATCTGAGGCTCTGGGGCCACGTTATTCACCTTTATCCCCAAGATTAGGGGAGTGTCCAGAGTAGTGTCAACCAATGAGAGGTGAGGCGGGAAAGGGTGGCTACACCCTCTCCCCTTTGTAAAGTTTCCCGCCTGGGCGAGGGGCAGGATGCCCCTGAACCGGTTCCAAGCGGTGTATGCAGAATGAGGCTTCTGCAGCTACCTACGTGCAACTCTGAAAGGACATTTGGTGCACCCACCCTGTTCCAATCCACATTATCCTGTCTGTGGAGATGCTAGCACCTCCCTGCCACAGGAGCCCTATTGTCCAGCTGGCGAGGCTGGGGTTTTCCCCAGCAACAGCCAGCCAGGGTCGTGTAGGTGGCGGGCAGTAGCCATTTTGTGTTACTTGTGCACTTTTAAATTGGTGTCCGAAATCTACCGCTTTTCCCATATCGCCCCTCTAGCAGGGGGGAATCGTACCCTCATGCCCATGACTGGACTGGGGGTATGATTCCTACATGTTTGACACCAAACACGATATGGTTCTGTGTAGCCATTCTCAAGTTATCACGCTATCGCGATAGACTTCTAATGCGGTTAAGAGTATATGGTATGGCTACATTACAAACAACCCAGCAATGATTTTACAAGGGTTGGAGAGAGGCCCTACTCAAGTAGGGGTCCCCCCTCACACATACCTCAGCACCCTGCCTTGTAGGATTACCAAGGCCTGCTATAGGGGTGACCTATGAGAGTATATGTGTTGTAATGGGGTGGGATATAGGGTACCTATATCCCTGTAAGGGGTGCTAGCACCACCTTACCCAAACTACAGTAGTGGTCTGGTGGTGTCAGTTTGTATGGCTGTCCCAGGGTGGCACAATAAGTGCTGCAGCCCTGGTAGTCCTACTGAGGGACCCATGCCCTGGGTACCTAGGGTACCATCTACAAGGGACTGTCAGGGTATCCTCAGCATCCAATTGGGTTGTACCTAAGGTACTCAGATCGTTTAACAGAGGAAGCAGATAGGCTGGGGTCCTTGATAGCAGGGCCACAGCCTGGCTAGAGTCATAAAACAGCAAAAACATCAGCAAAAAGTTGGGGGCAACTATGCAGTCGATGCCACTCTCCTACACAGATATAAAGTGTTTGGAACAAGGTGCCTGTCACTGTTTTGCAGCGTGAATCTTTCTGGATTCACTATGCTGTGCAATATTCCGCTGTCTAGTGGTTGAGTTCGGAATCGTAGTATTTTTTCTTTTTTTTTTTTTTCGTGGCCCAGGTGGGCGTCGACGTCCCACCATTTGGTGTCCTCCCGTGACATCAGCGCGCTTCCTCCTGAAGTTCCCACCTTTGGGCGCCATCTTCAGATTCTTTTTTCCACCATTGGGTCATGATCGTCACCGAGGAGTTCTAGAGTTTTTTGGAAAAGAGAAGAGGAAAATCAAGCAGAAAACGCCAAAAGTTGGAGTTTTTCAACACACGACCAGGAGCACAGAGCCGGGACGACGAAGAGGGTGAGAAAGATAAAGAACTTCGACGTCCAAAGGAGAATGCGCACACAGGGGGCACCTTGAGCGCAAGAATGGACAAAAGCCCATTCAAATTTTGCCGTAATTGCCACCACAAGTACGCGCAGAAGGACCAGCACCCAGTCTTTAACCTCTACCTGCCAATCGACCACGAAAGCAAGGATTGCAACACCTGCTCCGCATTCACCCCCAAGACCCTCAGAGTGAGGGAGAGACAGAGGATAGCAAACTACACCATGCAGGGGGAAGGGCAACCCCCGTCGCTCCGGGACTTGGGCCTCTCCAGCGGAGAAGAGGACAACATCGCAGAGGGACCAGAGGACTACACGGTCGCAGAGATCGATAAGAAGTCGACAAAGGAGGTAAGAGAGACGTCGACCCTTAAAGCCCCGACAGACTCTCGAAAAACTGAGCCAAACTCCTCGAAAGGAGCACTGGTGTCCAAGCACTCGACGGCCACAGCTGCGTCCACGGACAAACAGCCCAGCGGATCCTTCGAAAAGGACTCCCAGCCGGCAAAAGCTCTAGAAAAGCCTAGGTCGTTGAAGCATGGTCCTGAAAAGCCGCGCTGGACACCGAAGGGAAAAGAGCTGAAGGCGACTTCGACGTCAACATCGACGACCTCGAAGAGAAGCACCGAAACTCTTGACGCCGAACAAGCGGCCGAAATGGAGAGGAAGAAGAGAAGGCTTGAGGCCGAAATGGACAGTATCCTCCAGAGGAAAAAGGTCTTCGACGAACGGATGAGCAGATACACCATCCCTACGAAGCCCTCGACGGTAGTTGAAACAGAAGTCGAAGAGGAGTTCGGCGCCGCGGACCCGCCGAAAACTCCTGAACCAGTAGAGCAACAGGACGAAGAGGGCCTGTATTATTATGAAGGAGAAGGCGAGGACGATCAGCGAACATACTTGGGCTCGACATCCTCGGAGGCGCAGGACCTGGAATGGCAGGACCTCGACGCCGAAAGCCCGGAGGAGGGTGTAGAGTCATATCCTTCGAGGCCTTCACCACCAGACGACATTGGCATCTACAACTTGGTCATCAAGAACGCTGCAGCAACATATGGGGTTAAATTAGAGGAAGACAAACCAAAAACTTGTTTCCTCTTGGAGACTCTGCTCCCCACTCAAACTAGGAGCCAATTCCTACCCATGCTCCCAAGTGTGCAGATCTGTCACCCCTAGAACAGAGAAAAAATACAAGCATTCCTCGAAGGACCCAGCATATATCCAGGGATCCATACCAGCTGACTCCATTATAACGTCAACAGCCAGGAAGAGGGCAAACATTCCCACAAACTCAGGGCCACCTCCAGACAAAGAGAGTAAGAGAAAAGACCTCATGGGGAGGAAAGTAGAGAGGAATGCGGCGATTCACTGGCGCATTGCGAACTCCAATACCCTAATAAACAGGCACGCGTACCAACATTGGGAGGAGGCCGGGCAGCTGCTCAAACATCTCCCAGAAAAATACCAGCAGAGGGCAACACACCTGGTGGAGGAAGGCAAAAACATGGCCAACACCTGCCTAAAGTTGGCCCCGGATGCGCAGACACATCCAGCAGACTTATGATGATTGGAGTAACGGAGAGGAGGCATGCCTGGCTGAGGATCTCAGGTTTCAAACCGGAAGTCCAGAACAATATTCTGAACACACCCTTCAACGGGGAACAACTGTTTGGGACACCAGTTGACGAGAAGCTGACACAGCTCAAAAAGGATAATGAAACTGCAAGGTCAATGGGAGCACTGCAGTTCAGAGGGATGAGATGGGGCACACCCTCAAGGAGACCGGGCGGCAGAGGAGGAAGCCAACCGGTAGCATTGCACCAGGTCTTCCAGCAAACATATCAAGGAAACAACCAGGTGCAGCAGCAAGGTCAGCAACAGCAAAGCTGGCAGTACCAGCCGAGGGGCCAGTCCTTTCGGGGGCGATCGAACGGACAGGGACAAACGAGAAGAGGGGGGCAACTACCCGCCTCCAAGTGACTCCGCTGTACCAAACGTGCCCACCCGGACAACATCTCTAGAGGGGCGGCACAACAAAAAACCCAAAAAGCAATTAGACACACACAAAGGAGAAATCGAACATGTAACACCGGTAGGAGGCAGGCTAAAACACTTCTTCCAGGAGTGGAAGAAGATAACTCAACATCATACAGTTCGGCTACTGAATAGAACTGGAAAAAACACCATCAAACAGGAGGCCAACCAACAAAACGCGCTCAACGAGAGAGTTCTCGCTCCTCCTGCATAAGGCACAAGAACTCCTCCACAAGGAGGCGATAGAAACAGTACCGTACAAGGAAAGAAACAAGGGAGTGTACTCCAACTACTTCCTCGTACCAAAAATTCAAAATGACGTCCCTACAGGACGTTATATCACAAATAAGGGACGGGGATATTATGTCCACTATAGACCTCAAGGATGCCTACCTACACATTCCCATGAACCAAAAACACAAACATCTACTGAGGTTTGCCATTAACAAAGCGCACTACCAGTTCACGGCCCTAGCCTTTGGACCGAAATCCGCACCAAGGGTCTTCACAAAATGCCCAGCAGCGGTAGCGGCGCACCTACGGAGGCAGGGAATACATGTATATCCCTACCTTGACGACTGGCTGGTAAGGGCGAACTCCTACAACCAATGCAAACTACATGCTCTGCGAGTCACGCACATGCTGACAGAACTAGGGTTTTCGATACATTGGGGAAAGTCCTCGATAGAACCAGAACAGGTGAAGATCTTTCTGGGCGCACAGATCAACACCATTGAAGGCAGGGTGTTCCCCAGCGAGAAGAGAACCTTCGCCCTGCTAAAGGAGACTCGTCAATACCGGAAGGGGCAAGCTCTGACAGTGAGCAAGCTCATGGGGATGATGGCGTCCTGCATACACCTAGTCCCCAATATTCGACTCCACATGAGACCAATCCAGGAATGGCTCCAACAACAATGGTCACAGGCAACACGGAGTTGGGAAGATCGAGTGGTTGTAACGCACGCAGTGCAAGAGGAGATAGCGTTGTGGAACAAAGATAACATAACAAGGGGTAAGCCATTTGCACCACCAACTCCAACAGTGGCCATCACAACAGACGCATCTCAAATGGGGTGGGGAGCGCACATGAACCGGCTCAATCAAACACATCAACTACCTAGAACTAAAGACCGTGCTCCTTGCCCTAAAAGCCTTCCAGAAACAGCTGTACAAGCAAAGGGTGTTAATACAAACAGACAACACCACAACGATGTTCTACATCAACAAGCAGGCAGGAACACAATCAGTGGTGCTATCAAGGCTAGCGCAGGAGATATGGAGATGGACCATCCCACTATAAATAGACCTCCTGGCGATACATCTACCAGGGAAGGACAATGCGGAAGCAGACAGACTCAGCAGACAGACATCAGCATCCCACAAGTGGGAGCTCAATCCACAGGAAACGCAAAAGCTATTCAAGAAGTGAGGGACCCCACAAATAGACCTGTTTGCAACACACCAGAATGCAAAATGCCAATACTTCGCATCCAGACAGCCAGGTCAGCAATCCCAAGGAAATGCCCTATGGATAAGCTGGTCGAAGACATTTGCCTACGCTTTTCCCCCGATACTGCTGATGCACAAGGTGCTCAGCAAGTGCAGAACCAGCAACATTACGCTGATTCTGGTAGCACCACAGTGGGTCAGGCAGTCCTGGTTCTCACAAATAGTGGAAATGGCACAGGGGCCACCACACAAGTTGCCAAAAAGAAGAGACCTGCTCTCGATGCAAAACGGAAGGGTGCTCCACCCAGAACCAGAGAGCCTCAGCCTAACAGCTTGGCTCCTGAAGACTTAGAGTTCGCGCACCTAAAGCACCCAGAGAGCACGCTGGCGGTGCTGCGGGAGGCAAGGAGACCCACCACACGGAAGTGTTATGTAGCAAAATGGAAAAGGTTCACCCAATGGTGCATCAGGGAAAAGCTCCAGAAGAGAATCACCAGGGAATCAACTGTGCTAAGATACCTAACACACTTGCTACACCTCGCTAAGAGTACAGCTAGCAGCAATAGTAGCCTATACAAGAGGAGAAACAGAGAAAAGTTTCTTTACATCCCAGGTGGTAAAAAGATTCCTGGAGGGGGCCAAACGAATCGCCCCACCAAAAAGGATGCCACCGCCGGCATGGAACCTCAATGTAGTTCTAACGCAACTTATGAAGGCACCTTTCGAACCCATTCACAAGGCCTCTCTACATATGCTCACCATAAAGACAGCCTTTCTGGTGGCAATCACCTCGCTACACAGGGTGAGCGAATTGCAAGCACTAACACTACAAGAACCCTACATTCAAATTCACAATGACAGGGTGGTAATGAGAACAGACCCACATTTCATGCCAAAGGCGGTGTCAAAGTTCCACATAAGCCAGACAATACAGATACCAAGTTTCTTCCAAAAACCATCCACAAGCGCAGAGAGGGCACTGCACACTCTGGACGCTAGAAGAGCAGTGATGCATTACATTGAAAGGACTAAAGATTGTAGGAAAACAAAGCAATTCTTTGTGCCTTTCGCAAGCAGTTTCTTGGGAAGACCGGTAACTAAAAACACCATTGCACGATGGATCGCACAGTGTTGGACTTGGCCCTTTTTCCCTGATTTTTTTTCGTTTTTGCAGTGTTAAGGTGCAGGTGCTCCCTTCCCCCAAGATGGCTGCCACAGACCCCTGCTACTGCAGGGTGGTCGTTTTTCATAGTAGCACCCTAGCTGCCAGGAGCTGGCTGGGACCCACAACAATGTTGCGATACCAGCCCGCCTTTTTGTCCCATAGTTAGAGTGGGGAAGCTCCTGGAAGAAGCTGGAACCTTCTAGAAGGGAGGTGGGGTTTTACTTTTGCCGCCTTGGCTAGAGGTCACCTGACCTAGGGCTACTTAAGAGTGGGAGGGAAACTTTTGTGGTGAGTTGGCCACTGGGGTGAAGCAGAGCTGGAAGAATCCACCAGGAGTGTAGGCGGTAGGGCCTAGCCAGGGACTTATGCCTCTGAGAGTGACAGGATTTAGGTACTGCCTCTTAAGTGAGTGAGGTGCCCTGTGAATCCCACTGATCTTGCCCAGTAGTAGGAGGACCCAGAGACTCTCTGCCAGCCTGACTAGGAAGGACCTAGTCGCCCTCTCCATCCCTACCCCTGTAACAGAACCCCTTAAGGGCGCCAGATACATCTGCGCCAAAAGACTTCATCTGTCAACTGAGAACTGAAACCTAACTTTAAGAACTGAGACTGCATGACAAGAGCGAGCTGTAAGCCTTGAATGCCAGAGCTGAGACTGCGTGTCCAAGCTACCCTAGTGAACAAAATACTAAGCCGATGGCCAAGCCACCGGGGATCGACCAGGTACTAGCGCTGTGACCCCCGCGCTCCCTGCCCTGGTCTGGGACCCCCGGCAGCGTGCTCCGCTGAGCACCATATCCCCATCCTTAATTTGAGCCCCCCCCTGCGACGACGAAGCCAGCGCGCTCACCGCCGCGGCCTGGAGGCCTGGAGGAGTGCCCTGCTGTGTCGCGAGGCCCAGGCGAAGTCCGGGGCCCCGTCGCTGCCGTCGCAGCCGTGTGAGGAGAAGCGCAAGGTCGGGGCCGAGTTCCCCCAACGTCGTGAGGACGGACGCCTGCTGACGCCGAGACGGAGGTAAGCCCGGAGGCCGAGATCCCCCCTGGTGCGCCCCCTGCTGGTCTGGAAACCACACCGCACTTGGCCCGGGTTGTCCCCTCCGTGGGAATCCCCTCCCCTGCCTGCGCGACGGAGAGACCCTGCCGAGGGATCCTGTCCGTGTCCCCCCTCCTGTGTTACTGAGCGCGGTGCTCTGTGAACTGCACCGGAGCATAGGGACTCGCTCCTCAATTCCAGTAATCTTCCCCGCTGGAAGCCGTTCAAAGTACTGACTAACATTACTCTCGTGTGGCGCTTCACGCCACCGACTCTGCTTCCTCAGCCGGAGAGACCGGGACGGCGAGTAACCCCATGTGTCATATGCTCTGCTCGAAAGTAACTATATGCCAAGGAATGCGAGTAGCGCATTGTGTTATATGCTCTGCTCGAAAGTAACTATATGCCAAGGAATGCGAGTAGCGCATTGTGTTATATGCTCTGCTCGAAAGTAATTACATGCCAAGGAATGCGAGTAGCGCACTGTGTTACATGTTCTGCTCGAAAGTAACTATCTGCCAAGGAATGCGAGTAGCGCATTGTGTTATTTGCTCTGCTCGAGAGTAATTACATGCCAAGGAATGCGAGTAGCGCACTGTGTTACATGTTCTGCTCGGAAGTAATTACATGCCAAGGAATGAGAGTAGCGCATGGTGTTATATGCTCTGCTCGAAAGTAGTCACATGCCCAGGAATGCGAGTAGCGCACTGTGTTATATGCTCTGCTCAAAGGTAATGACATGCGACTGATTACGAGTCACGCGATGTATTAAATGTTCTACGCAAACGTATCCACATGCAACTGAGTGCGCGTAGCGCTATGTTTATATGCCTTGCTTCACAGTACTAGGGGCCCTTGATCACGAGGAGCGCTCAGTTCTACAGGCGCCATGTTAAGTGAACCCAATGTGTCCCCTTTCAGGTATTACGCTTAGTTAGACGGCCGGTTCAGGGAAAGACTTTACGTAAGCGCGCACGGCGCTAGAACAAGGTTCGGCACTGCATAGATATCACCCAGAGTGTCGAATGTAATGTCACAATGGTATTATGATTCATGTATTACCTTGTTATTTCCTGAACTGCATCTGACCAGCTATACTTGGATAAACTTGAAGTATTTGCATAATTTAAACGGTGTGGCGTCCCTTATTGTGTGTGACTCTAGTCCATGAGAAGCGTGTGGTGTATGGTTGCTTAACACATAGCCCTCTGGTTGCCCGACCGGCTCGCGCCACGCTACCGCCTATAGGGCCTGGTGACCCCAGGTTCCTACATTGTTGGCCAGCGGTGGGATCCTTGGGACTTGTGACCATGCAGCACCCTTCCGTGAGGCGAAGGGCGCCACAATTAAACGCCTATCCTACATTTTTTTTGTTCCACAGCTCAGAAACCATTGTTGCTGGATCATTAGTTCCACTGTCCAGGTAGAGAGTGCAAGAAGCCTGGTTAGCTATTGACTGTTGCCTACACCCTAGGAATTTTCTCCTTAGTGTCTAGGTCCCCATCTGCCGGAATGGAATCCCGGTTAGCTGACCTCGAGGGGTACACAGCGAAGCAACTAAGGGAGTTCGCGCAGGAGTTGGGGGTGCCTGGGATGCGGAGGGCCAAAGGGCCGGAACTCCGTACCGCCATTAGGGCATGGGTAGAAGCCCACCCAGACGGGAGAGGGGATGAGGGACAGGAAGCGCCAGAGGCACCTCAGGAGGAGAGCGCCCAGGAAGTCCTAGACATCTTGAATGTAGACATGTCTGAGAATGTGCCCCCAGGAAGACGTTCTGGGGCCAGTAGTAGGACAGGGTCCAGGAGGAGCGCGTCTCCACAAGAGTACGAGGACAGGAGGGAAGAGAGGCAATTAAAATGGGAGCTGGCCAAATTAGAGCAGGAGAACGAAAGGGAAAGGGCCAGATTGGAACAAGAAAGGGAGAATAAGAAATGGGCAATGGAGGAGAGGAGGATGGCGCACGAGCTTCGGATGAAGGAGTTGGAGCTGCGTGCCCTCCAGATGAGTGTGTCCAGTGAGGACACTGGTGGCAGCATACCGGAAGCTCCACAGGAGCTAGAGGTTCATTTACCCCAGGATGACATCACCAGGGTGTCGGAGGAGGCATTGGGGTGTGAACCTGAAGGGGGTGGTGCAGGGATCTCCCAACCCAGCGAGGTGGGAGAAGTGGCAGATAGCCCAGCTAGGTCCCAGGGAGAGAGGGTTGTAGGGCCTCACGACCTATCTATAGGAAGGCGTGAGACGGGGAGGTGTCCCGAGGTGCCCCAACCGCAGTCTCAGGGCCTGGAGAGTTCCGCAAGGGAGCCCCAGGTTGGGAGCCTAGGCTGTCCCCATGGGCCATCCAGTGCAGGGGAGCCCCTAGTGTCAGGAGGACCCAGGGCGACTGTAACCAGCGCGCCTGAGGTTCTGGGGTTGGCCCAGTCGCAGGGTTTAGATCCTGTGCTGGGATGCCAGGCTCAGGGGTTGCCTGACCTGGCGGGTGGGGCCTCTGTTAACAGGGTCCCCCCGAAATTGACTTCCAGGGGTACCTTTCCCGGTGGGAGGGTGCGGAACTCTGGGAGGGGGTGCAGAGGGAGGAAGGTCTCGCCTCGGGCACCGACTCAGCCTAAGGGTTTAGACCCTAGGTTGAGGAATCAGTTGAAGGGTCAAGGCCCTGTACTGAGGAGACAGTGGTGGTTTGAGGGTGCCTCGCAGGGTAGGGTGAGGAACCCCAGAAGGAGAGTTAGGGGGAGGAGAGCCTCGCCCCTGAAGGCTGGTCAGCCTAAGGGTGTGAACCCCAGGAGGAAGGACCAGAGGCAGTTTAGGACTGCAAGGAGGAGGACCGGAGTGGTCAACAGGCACTACAGGCCTGGGGCTACTGCCCCCCACTCCGCGAGATCACCCGGGCCAGAGACATCTGGATGGCCCAGGGGCCGGTCCTGGCCACAACTAGCTAGGGAGCCCCAGTGGGGTGGTTTCGTTGGTCCAGGGAGGTTTGTTAGGGAACCATCGGGTTCCAGAGCGGAGGAGAACCTGCGGGTGCTCCTGCCGTTGCGGGCCTGCGTCCACCTTTTCTCGCCCCAAGCAGGGAAGACCATCAAGGCATTGATCGGTCTAACCTGGCTTTCGGCTGGAAGGGGGTTATGTTGGACTTGGCCCTTTTTCCCTGATTTTTTTTCGTTTTTGCAGTGTTAAGGTGCAGGTGCTCCGTTCTCCCAAGATGGCTGCCACAGACCCCTGCTACTGCAGGGTGGTCGTTTTTCATAGTAGCACCCTAGCTGCCAGGAGCTGGCTGGGACCCACAACAATGTTGCGATACCAGCCCGCCTTTTTGTCCCATAGTTAGAGTGGGGAAGCTCCTGGAAGAAGCTGGAACCTTCTAGAAGGGAGGTGGGGTTTTACTTTTGCCGCCTTGGCTAGAGGTCACCTGACCTAGGGCTACTTAAGAGTGGGAGGGAAACTTTTGTGGTGAGTTGGCCATTGGGGTGAAGCAGAGCTGGAAGAATCCACCAGGAGTGTAGGCGGTAGGGCCTAGCCAGGGACTTATGCCTCTGAGAGTGACAGGATTTAGGTACTGCCTCTTAAGTGAGTGAGGTGCCCTGTGAATCCCACTGATCTTGCCCAGTAGTAGGAGGACCCAGAGACTCTCTGCCAGCCTGACTAGGAAGGACCTAGTCGCCCTCTCCATCCCTACCCCTGTAACAGAACCCCTTAAGGGCGCCAGATACATCTGCGCCAAAAGACTTCATCTGTCAACTGAGAACTGAAACCTAACTTTAAGAACTGAGACTGCATGACAAGAGCGAGCTGTAAGCCTTGAATGCCAGAGCTGAGACTGCGTGTCCAAGCTACCCTAGTGAACAAAATACTAAGCCGATTGCCAAGCCACCGGGGATCGACCAGGTACTAGCGCTGTGACCCCCGCGCTCCCTGCCCTGGTCTGGGACCCCCGGCAGCGTGCTCCGCTGAGCACCATATCCCCATCCTTAATTTGAGCCCCCCCCCCTGCGACGACGAAGCCAGCGCGCTCACCGCCGCGGCCTGGAGGCCTGGAGGAGTGCCCTGCTGTGTCGCGAGGCCCAGGCGAAGTCCGGGGCCCCGTCGCTGCCGTCGCAGCCGTGTGAGGAGAAGCGCAAGGTCGGGGCCGAGTTCCCCCAACGTCGTGAGGACGGACGCCTGCTGACGCCGAGACGGAGGTAAGCCCGGAGGCCGAGATCCCCCCTGGTGCGCCCCCTGCTGGTCTGGAAACCACACCGCACTTGGCCCGGGTTGTCCCCTCCGTGGGAATCCCCTCCCCTGCCTGCGCGACTGTACTGCTCGATTTTTCCGGTCCTATTGTGTTGAAGGGTGATTTAGGTGACTTCAGTCTCTTCCCATTCAAGTCTAAGGGTTAGAGTAGTGTATAGAGCCTATTTATTAGGCACTTCGACATGATCCTGTGTTCTTCCCCATAGATCAGGGTTTGCATATACATCCTAGGGGATAGATTCGTTAGTATTAGGGGTAATCTGTTCTGTAGTGAGGGTATTTCATGGAGCCGTGCTGAATTCAGGCCTGGTAGGCCTTAAACGGGAGAGACTCCATCTTTCCTCCTGCTCTGGCAGCTTGGGATGTTTCTAGGTCATAGGCAGTGTTTTAGTTAGGAGGTGTTATTCGCTTGGAGAGAACCGGTTCAGGCCGGCCCTTATCGAAGGATTGTATTTTTCTTCATGCCGAAGACACTACATCAGGCCGGCCGGCTGGGAACGTGTCCTTGGCACGGGGAGGTACAAGAATTTGGTGGGCGGCAGGTTACGGGCTGGAATTTTCCATGAGGAAATGCACATCTATATTAGTGAAAGTTTGAGGCAGATACTGGCACTTGCTTCTTGTCCATGGGCGGCACCTGGCCGTTAGTAGTAAAGCTGCTACTTATTCCAGGGAAGACAGATGACAAACTTGGAGGTGGAGAAAAACCGAGAGATAGATATTCCAAAGAGAAGAGAGTAGCCGATGAGGAAGAGGTCCCAGTGACTCGGAGAGGGAGACGGGAGTAAACCTGTGATTGCGGAGGTGTGACTTCCAGGCGAAGCCGAGGCGCAGACGAGAAGGGAACCTAGATGACCATTGAGTGCAGGCTACATACGAGCAAGGTGATGTCAACCCCTTACTATTAGAGTGTACAACTCAATCTTTCACTTTTCTTTGCAGGTTATGTAATATGTATTATGTTCCGTGAGTGTGTATGTAATAACTAAATAAAGTAGTAAAGCAATATGTGCTACGTGTTCTTGTGTAAGAGGGTAACCTATTCTTCTAGTCAGCTGTGACTTGACATGGACAGATGTTAATCCTGATCAGGTAGGTGGTAACTGAATAAGGGAGAAAGGAGCCCTTCGAACTGGGGAACAAGTTGTGCTCAACTAGCTGTCTTTGTGTGATCTGATATATAGTAACACTGATTTGTCGTGGTAATTATAGGATGAACGCGTGTTAAGGCTGCCGTCTGGGCAGGAAGTCCTGGGTCCGTTTGGGACCGCGAGGCTGTGACTGCCGTCTGGGCAGGAAGTCTGTGGCTGCCGTCTGGGCAGGGAGTCCTGGGTCCGTTTGGGACCGCGAGGCTGTGACTGCCGTCTGGGCAGGAAGTCTGTGGCTGCCGTCTGGGCAGGAAGTCCTGGGTCCGTTTGGGACCGCGAGGCTGTGACTTGTCTAAGGCTGCCGTCTGGGCAGGAAGTCCTGGGTCCGTTTGGGACCGCGAGGCTGTGGCTGCCGTCTGGGCAGGAAGTCCTGGGTCCGTTTGGGACCGCGAGGCTGTGGCTGCCGTCTGGGCAGGAAGTCCTGGGTCCATTTGGGACCGCGAGGCTGTGGCTGCCGTCTGGGCAGGAAGTCCTGGGTCCATTTGGGACCGCGAGGCTGTGACTGCCGTCTGGGCAGGAAGTCTGTGGCTGCCGTCTGGGCAGGAAGTCCTGGGTCCATTTGGGACCGCGAGGCTGTGACTTGTAGGTCTTGGTATATATAGTAGGAATTCCCTGTCCTTAGGTGGTACATATATGTGGTTATTTAGGTGTGAATAGGCCCTAGGGAGGGGGTAACGTTCTGGTTTGGGTTAGAGAGGCTCTGCTGAGCGGGTTCTATCTGATCCGGAAACCCAAGCAGAACATTTGGCGTCACGAACCGTTTACGAAACCTGTGTGCGTTGTGGTTGTCTTGTGTTTGCTTTCGGCGCATGCGTGGTTTTGTTTGCATTTTATTTTTGTATATTTGTGTGTATAGTTTTTATTTTTCTTCCTTCTTTTCTTTCTCTTCTTTTCTTCTTTTTCCTTTTTCACGATGTTTTCTAGAAGGTCTAAATCTACTTTTAAGTTGCCCGTTGATATTCCCGGATGGGATTCAACGCCGTATGAAGCCTTGGCCCGTGAGTGGGCTGATTCTACTGGTTTGAGTGAGAATTGGAATTCTTCTTTGGAGCTGGCAGAGCCGGCTGATGTGATTGCTTGTTTGCAGAAGGCACCCGTATCGAAGGGTGAGGAGATTCCCATTTTGGGGCGCAGAGGTTGGATTCTTTTGTCTGCATACAGGATTCTGCATGAGAGACTGTTGAAGCTACAGATATCTCTTAAAGATGTGGAAGCGCACTTTGTTGAGATTCAGAATTCTCATACTTTGTTGCGGTGTCAAAATAAGTTGCTTGCTGATAAACTTGAGACTTACCAAACTATTGCCGAACGGGCGGCTGTGCGAATTGCTCGTTATAAATACAAGAACAGGCGCGGTCGGGTTTCGACGCGAAAGGTGCGTCTGGTCGTGGCGACAGCCGGGCTGGATTGGAATCCTGATGAATGGGATGGTAATATCTGGAACTCGACTGATTCTTGTTCCTCGGGTGAGGAGTCTGCCAAGCGCGAGTCTTCTCGCTTCCGCCATGATTGTAAGTCTGCTTCTCGCACCTTTGATGGTGCACCCCGTGATTACGCTCGTTCTTCGAGTGGGATCAATGCTTCTTACACTGATTGTCCCTCTACGAGTATTGATCAGGCTCCTTGTGATGCTCGTCCCGCGGTTTCTGCGCATCCAGTTTTCCGTCGGAAGTTGCAGCAGTCTCCCAATGCTCCGCAGGGTATTTCTTTGGACTGTTTAGAAGACTTTACTCAGCAGGAAATTAGTGATATTTTGCAGCGATTTCGGCAGCGAGCTGGTGAGTCCTTGCTCACATGGATGGTGCGCCTTTATGAACTGGGCGCTGCTGGTATTATGTTGGATACTGGCGATTGTTTAAAGTTTTGTTCCTTGAGTTTGGATTCTACTGTGCAGGATCATTTTCGTAACTATAATGGTGTTGGTCAGATTTCTTTACTCCAATTGGCGACTGAGGGTTGTAATCTAAAATACCCTACAGAATCTGACTGGCCTGTGAATGACAAGCCGTGGTACACTTTGCGTGATGCTGCTCAACGTCTCAAAGAGGAGGTGATGAAAACGGCAATTTTTCTGGGTACTGCTGACAGGTTGCTTGATGGTTCATTGACATCTTCTGTGCGGAACCGTATCATTCGATCTTCCCCTGTTGCCTATAAGCAGGTCATGATGACTTTATTGATTAATCAGACTGATAACGTATTATCTACGGTTTTGGAATCGGTGCGCCAACTCGGTGAGTTGGGTGAGTGGTTTAAACCTGAACGTCAGTCCCGGCCTGACACTCGTACTCCTGGTGAAAATAAACTTACTAGACGTGATATTTTTTCTGGTCTTCTGGCTGATGGTGTGCGGAGGGAGGATATTGATGGTGAGACTACCACTCGTTTGTGGGAGTTGTTTCGCAAACGTGGCTTGGATCGAAAGGAGGGTGCCCGGCGTGTTCGGACCACTGAGTGTGATCGTGGTGGTTCTGACGGTAGCGGTGATGACGACCGCCGTGGGCGCTCTGTTCGTCGTGATGATCGACGTTCTGCACGTGATGTGTCCCCCCGTCGAGAGAGAGACAGGGAGAGAGAGGGGGAAAGAGAAAGGGGGAGAACTGACTATGTTTACAGCAGACGTAGAGATGATAGGGATCAATCCCCTGAGGTGAGGAGGAGAGAGGATCGTCACAGTTTGGTCGATCGTAACCCGCAGTACAATGCAGAAGATACGAATCCGTTCCGTACTGGGAATGGATATGAACAGGAGGTACTGATACCTAAGAAACGTGAGAGTCTTTATCCTGATTTATCCTGGTACACAGAATGCAGTAAGAATGACTAGGAAATAGGTCAAGCTCCGGTACACAGATGGGCTCACAGAGATAATAGACCCTATGTAGATATTGATATTTATTGGAGACATCGTAATATCCAAAGGGCCCGAGCATTGGTAGATACAGGAGCGGAGGCCACTCTTATTCATGGAAAATCAAAGAAGTTTACAGGTCATCCTTTTACTATTACCGGATTAGGTGGAAAAGAAACCCCTGCAGTTCAAACTTTGCTTGAAATGAGAATAGGTAGAATTCCCAGAAAAGAGTATTCTGTACTAGTAGTGCCACTTCTAGAATTCATAATTGGGATTGATATTTTGAGAGGAATGACTCTGCATCTAGATGACGGATGTTACCAATTTGGAACAACGCATTATATATCGTCCAGACCTATACGGGTTGGTCGTTTAAGAATGCCCCCCATACAAGTTCCCCATGCGACAAAAGTGGTTTGTCAAGAAGCAGTATCGTATTCCAGGTGGTCATGAGGAGATTAGTACCACTATTCAGGAGTTGGTGGATGCAGGAGTCATAACCCCAATTACTTCTGCTTGGAATAATCCTGTTTGGCCGGTGCGTAAAAGTGATAACTCTTGGCGCATGACCGTTGATTATCGAGAATTGAACAAGCACACACCCTCTTTGACTGTTGCAGTACCGGATGTTATTACACTTATTGAGAGAATCCAAAAGCATCCAGGTACATGGTACGCGTCCATTGATATTGCTAATGCTTTCTTTTCAATTCCGATTGCCCCAGAGTGTCAGGAACAATTCAGTTTTACGTGGAACGGGCGTCAGATGACGTTTAGAAGTCTTCCCCAGGGCTATGTGCATAGTCCTACGATATGTCACCGGCTGGTGGCAGAGCATTTGGCTGAGGTACCGGTTCATCCCCAAATTCAGATATGTCATTATATTGATGATGTTTTGATCCAAGGCGAAACACAAGAGGAAGTTCAGACCCAATTAGACAGAGTCATTGAGTGCCTGCGTGAGAAAGGTTGGGAAATCAACCCAGATAAATTGCAAGGTCCGTCCCAGGCTGTAACATTTTTGGGTATTAATTGGCATGAAGGGCACCGTGAAGTGATCCCTCAGGTTAAACAGAAGATTCTTGATTTTGTAGTTCCTAGAAATAGGAAAGAAGCCCAGAGCTTCATTGGTCTGTTTGGCTTTTGGCGCCAGCATATTCCTCATTTGAGTCAAATATTGGCCCCCTTGTACCGGGTCACGCGTAAAAAGAATGCATTTGAATGGGATAAACCACAGCAAGATGCGTTTAGTCTGGCAAAAGAGGCAATTCAACATGCTCTGGATTTATGGCCTGTACGTGATGGTGACGTGGATTTGAATGTGTCTGTACAGGGCCTTTATGCAAATTGGAGTTTGTGGCAGAAACAAGGCAGGAGTAAAGTACCGTTAGGTTTTTGGACCAAAAAGTTACCTGATGCTGGTGAACGTTACACACCCTTTGAGAAACAGTTACTTGCTTGTTATTGGGCTCTGGTGGATACCGAGCAATTGACTTTGGAACATGATATAGTTCTGCGTCCGGAAATCCCTATCATGCAGTGGGTTCTGAGTTCGCCGAAAACTCACCGAATTGGACACGCTCAAGAGGCGAGTGTGATTAAATGGAAATGGTACATACAAGACAGGGCACGTGTGGGCCCGAAAGGAGTTGCTTCTTTACATGAGCAGGTGGCGCGAGTGCCATCGACTGAGACTGAGAGTGAATGTTCCGTACCTTTAGCGCAGGAGTCTCCTGTCAAGTGGGGTAAGCCTTTTGATGATTTGTCCGCAGCGGAAAGAAACCATGTTTGGTTCACTGATGGTTCAGCGAGGTTTATAGGGATGACACGGCACTGGAAGGCGGTGTCCTATAATCCGATCACACAGAAATTGTTGAGCACAACTGGTGAAGGTAAAAGCAGCCAATTTGCCGAGCTTTACGCTGTTTACCAAGTTTTGAAACAAGAGTTACCTGGTACATGTCATATTTTCACTGATTCTTGGTCTACTGCCAATGGACTGGCTGTTTGGTTGCCAACTTGGCATTCCCATAATTGGAAGTTACATTCCAAAGAATTATGGGGAAAAGAGTTATGGCAAGAAATTTGGGAGATGCTCCCACAGAGTACTGTTACAATCTTCCATGTGGACGCTCACACCCCGATAGATTCTCTTGACAAATTTTTTCATAACATTGCAGATGAGAAGTCTAAAATTGCTGAGGCAGTGGTGGACAGGCAAGATTCTGATATTGCGGGATTGGCGAAATGGGCACACCAGAAGGCAGGACATTTCGGAGAGAAGGCCACTAGCAGGTGGGCTGCTGATCGAGGAATTTATATTCCCCTAGATCTAATTAAAAATGTTATTTTACACTGCCCCGTTTGTCAGCATATCAGACAGCGTAAGGTGCCCCAAATTGTTAAAGGTAATTTACATCGCGGGAAACTGCCCGCTCAAATTTGGCAGATTGACTACATTGGTCCACTTCCCCTGAGTAGGAATTGTCAATATGTTTGCACTATTGTTGATACATACAGTGGCCTGCTGGTAGCCCTTCCCTGTAAGCAAGCTACCCAATTGAATACCATTAAAACATTAGAACTGATTATGATGTACTATGGTGTGCCATTCCAAATTCAATCTGATAATGCGTCCCATTTTCGTGGAAGATTGGTACAGGAATTCTGTGCGGAAAATAATATTCAATGGATATTCCATATACCCTACTACCCACAGGCCTCGGGCCTGGTGGAGAGATTGAATGGCCTGCTAAAGGACCAGCTGCGTAAGTTAACAGATGACAAGTATAAAAATTGGCGAGACTTTTTGCCCCAAGCACTATTGATTTTGAATAATCGTCCTTTTTTAAATGCTGAATCTCCATTTATGCGTTTGTTTCCCCCGAATGTTGAGGCTATGCCTAATGAAATCAGAGAAACTGTGATGTATTGGGAAATTACTCCCGGAGCTTTGGCTCCATGTAGAGCGACCCCAGGGTCGGCAGGTTTAGACTTGCATGCTATGGATGACATTGTTATAAAAAGTAGAGATCGAGTCATCATAGAGACAGGTGTTGGTGTTCAGATACCACCTGGAAATTTCGGATTGATCGCCCCTAGATCGGGGCTGGCTGTAAAAGGCATTCAGGTGCTCGGAGGAATTATCGACAGTGATTATCAGGGAGAGATTAAGGTGCTCCTGCTGAATAGCAGTGAGGTTGACTTACTGATACATCGCACTGACCGAGTGGCTCAATTACTCATAATGCCTGTTTTCAGTGGTGTATTAATGAAAGGCACTGCTCCAACGTTGCTAACTGTACGTGGCCAGAAAGGTTTTGGCTCCACGGATAATCCTGGGGCCAGAGTTTGGGTGCAGTCGCCTAAGAATCCCCCTGAACCAGCAGAGGTCATTGCCACCGGTCAGGACAATACCATTTTGGTTATGAGACCAGGGAAAGATAGCTGGGAAGCGGTCCCGGCTGATAAATGTTATCTACGAGAATGATTAATGCCTGTATTTGGTTCTTTTTCAGATCATTCTTTGGATTGTTGCTGCAGGATGTGTCGGAACCGGACTGTTTTCGGACTGGTACGACGAGAAAGGAGGGATCCTATCAACCCGGGATGAACTGGGAACCCGAATGTTGCGTTCCTTCACTGCATGGGATTCATCATCGAACTTCTGGATCGCCCTAGCTAAGAGGGTGACTGACGCCCCTCACTTCTGTTTGACACCGATGAGATCTGTACATGACATTCTTGCGACCTGTCTGGTTGCTGTCCCCGCCTCATTGGAAACTTTAATTCATATTTTTAATGTCTCGAAGGCCCGTCCCAATATTCTCCTGGGTGATTTTGCTACCCATGTATATTGCCCCCTATGTATTGAATTGCCGAACGAGCAAACCCCCATCCAGTCCCAAATACTTACTTATAATATCACACAAGGTGATTTGTGCTTCTTTCTTACGTGTAATCCTAGTGCGATCTCTGAATGTCTGCGCCTAAAACTAAAAGGCGCCACTTCGTTTACAGCTCACGAACGGACTTTGTGCTTTCAAAGGACACCGACCACATGTGTTTCAGTTCAGAACAATATGACTTGTAATAGTTTGGTAGTTACCCCCAGTCACTATCGCACGATGTTACTACCTGCCGGATGGCTTTTCTCCTGTGGTAATACTTCCTGGCCATTTGTCCCTGCAAACATTTCCGGAGGCCCTTGTGCCATTACGAGACTCAGTTTGTTGATGTTCGCATCACATCCGAATGCCAACTCTCGTGTGCTTCGAGATACTGTAATGTTACAGGAGGATTGTGACCCATCTTTGCATTTATATTCCAAGTCTGAATACCTTAGCTTAGCTGTTTCAATTATTGGTGTTCCTGCTTTGGCGGTTTATAATGCCAAATCTATTGGGAAAATGGCCTGCTGGATGGTGAAATCTATTAATCATACTTCTACAATTTTGTCTGACATGCTATTAGACGCCCAGGGTGAACGTAGGGCCATTTTGCAAAATAGAGCAGCCATTGATTATCTTTTGCTTAAACATGGACATGATTGCTCGGACTTCGAAGGTCTCTGTTGTTTTAACTTGTCTGACCATACACAATCCATTCGTGCTCACATCGACAAGTTGCGTGACTTAACAGAAGAAGTTAGAAAACACATTGATCAGGGCTGGTTTGACTGGCTCTTTAATTGGTTACCCGATATACACATGCTACGCCAAACATTAGGTGGTATTTTGATTGCTGTTGCTGTTTTGATTTCTATCTGTTGCTTTATTCAGTGTATTCCTTCACTACTTCAATTCTGCACACTTGGTACTAGACATAGATCAGTTAGCTTTGTTTCATATTATTCTTCCACAGATGTTAGCTCCATTTAATGAATGTATAATAGACTGAAGTCAAGGGTGAAATGTACTGCTCGATTTTTCCGGTCCTATTGTGTTGAAGGGTGATTTAGGTGACTTCAGTCTCTTCCCATTCAAGTCTAAGGGTTAGAGTAGTGTATAGAGCCTATTTATTAGGCACTTCGACATGATCCTGTGTTCTTCCCCATAGATCAGGGTTTGCATATACATCCTAGGGGATAGATTCGTTAGTATTAGGGGTAATCTGTTCTGTAGTGAGGGTATTTCATGGAGCCGTGCTGAATTCAGGCCTGGTAGGCCTTAAACGGGAGAGACTCCATCTTTCCTCCTGCTCTGGCAGCTTGGGATGTTTCTAGGTCATAGGCAGTGTTTTAGTTAGGAGGTGTTATTCGCTTGGAGAGAACCGGTTCAGGCCGGCCCTTATCGAAGGATTGTATTTTTCTTCATGCCGAAGACACTACATCAGGCCGGCCGGCTGGGAACGTGTCCTTGGCACGGGGAGGTACAAGAATTTGGTGGGCGGCAGGTTACGGGCTGGAATTTTCCATGAGGAAATGCACATCTATATTAGTGAAAGTTTGAGGCAGATACTGGCACTTGCTTCTTGTCCATGGGCGGCACCTGGCCGTTAGTAGTAAAGCTGCTACTTATTCCAGGGAAGACAGATGACAAACTTGGAGGTGGAGAAAAACCGAGAGATAGATATTCCAAAGAGAAGAGAGTAGCCGATGAGGAAGAGGTCCCAGTGACTCGGAGAGGGAGACGGGAGTAAACCTGTGATTGCGGAGGTGTGACTTCCAGGCGAAGCCGAGGCGCAGACGAGAAGGGAACCTAGATGACCATTGAGTGCAGGCTACATACGAGCAAGGTGATGTCAACCCCTTACTATTAGAGTGTACAACTCAATCTTTCACTTTTCTTTGCAGGTTATGTAATATGTATTATGTTCCGTGAGTGTGTATGTAATAACTAAATAAAGTAGTAAAGCAATATGTGCTACGTGTTCTTGTGTAAGAGGGTAACCTATTCTTCTAGTCAGCTGTGACTTGACATGGACAGATGTTAATCCTGATCAGGTAGGTGGTAACTGAATAAGGGAGAAAGGAGCCCTTCGAACTGGGGAACAAGTTGTGCTCAACTAGCTGTCTTTGTGTGATCTGATATATAGTAACACTGATTTGTCGTGGTAATTATAGGATGAACGCGTGTTAAGGCTGCCGTCTGGGCAGGAAGTCCTGGGTCCGTTTGGGACCGCGAGGCTGTGACTGCCGTCTGGGCAGGAAGTCTGTGGCTGCCGTCTGGGCAGGGAGTCCTGGGTCCGTTTGGGACCGCGAGGCTGTGACTGCCGTCTGGGCAGGAAGTCTGTGGCTGCCGTCTGGGCAGGAAGTCCTGGGTCCGTTTGGGACCGCGAGGCTGTGACTTGTCTAAGGCTGCCGTCTGGGCAGGAAGTCCTGGGTCCGTTTGGGACCGCGAGGCTGTGGCTGCCGTCTGGGCAGGAAGTCCTGGGTCCGTTTGGGACCGCGAGGCTGTGGCTGCCGTCTGGGCAGGAAGTCCTGGGTCCATTTGGGACCGCGAGGCTGTGGCTGCCGTCTGGGCAGGAAGTCCTGGGTCCATTTGGGACCGCGAGGCTGTGACTGCCGTCTGGGCAGGAAGTCTGTGGCTGCCGTCTGGGCAGGAAGTCCTGGGTCCATTTGGGACCGCGAGGCTGTGACTTGTAGGTCTTGGTATATATAGTAGGAATTCCCTGTCCTTAGGTGGTACATATATGTGGTTATTTAGGTGTGAATAGGCCCTAGGGAGGGGGTAACGTTCTGGTTTGGGTTAGAGAGGCTCTGCTGAGCGGGTTCTATCTGATCCGGAAACCCAAGCAGAACAGCGACGGAGAGACCCCGCCGAGGGATCCTGTCCGTGTCCCCCCTCCTGTGTTACTGAGCGCGGTGCTCTGTGAACTGCACCGGAGCATAGGGACTCGCTCCTCAAGTCCAGTAATCTTCCCCGCTGGAAGCCGTTCAAAGTACTGACTAACATTACTCTTGTGTGGCGCTTCACGCCACCGTCTCTGCTTCCTCAGCCGGAGAGACCGGGACGGCGAGTAACCCCATGTGTCATATGCTCTGCTCGAAAGTAACTATATGCCAAGGAATGCGAGTAGCGCATTGTGTTATATGCTCTGCTCGAAAGTAACTATATGCCAAGGAATGCGAGTAGCGCATTGTGTTATATGCTCTGCTCGAAAGTAATTACATGCCAAGGAATGCGAGTAGCGCACTGTGTTACATGTTCTGCTCGAAAGTAACTATCTGCCAAGGAATGCGAGTAGCGCATTGTGTTATATGCTCTGCTCGAGAGTAATTACATGCCAAGGAATGTGAGTAGCGCACTGTGTTACATGTTCTGCTCGGAAGTAATTACATGCCAAGGAATGAGAGTAGCGCATGGTGTTATATGCTCTGCTCGAAAGTAGTCACATGCCCAGGAATGCGAGTAGCGCACTGTGTTATATGCTCTGCTCAAAGGTAATGACATGCGACTGATTACGAGTCACGCGATGTATTAAATGTTCTACGCAAACGTATCCACATGCAACTGAGTGCGCGTAGCGCTCGGTTTATATGCCTTGCTTCACAGTACTAGGGGCCCTTGATCACGAGGAGCGCTCAGTTCTACAGGCGCCATGTTAAGTGAACCCAATGTGTCCCCTTTCAGGTATTACGCTTAGTTAGACGGCCGGTTCAGGGAAAGACTTTACGTAAGCGCGCACGGCGCTAGAACAAGGTTCGGCACTGCATAGATATCACCCAGAGTGTCGAATGTAATGTCACAATGGTATTATGATTCATGTATTACCTTGTTATTTCCTGAACTGCATCTGACCAGCTATACTTGGATAAACTTGAAGTATTTGCATAATTTAAACGGTGTGGCGTCCCTTATTGTGTGTGACTCTAGTCCATGAGAAGCGTGTGGTGTATGGTTGCTTAACACATAGCCCTCTGGTTGCCCGACCGGCTCGCGCCACGCTACCGCCTATAGGGCCTGGTGACCCCAGGTTCCTACACACAGACAATCCATTTCTGCCACAAGCAGGCAGGCCAAGAACTACAAGGAGCAGCACAAGCACACTCTATCAGAAAAAAGGGAGCAACAATAGCTTTCCTGCCAAACACACCCATCCAAGACATTTGCCTGGCGGCAACATGGGCTTCAGTGCACACATTCACTAAGCACTACTGCGTGGATATACAGATGAACAAGGAAGCACAAGTAGGACAAAAAGTGCTTCAACATATGTTCAACAACCAACGCTCATCTTCCACCCAGCCACCACAAACATAGCAAACCGCTACAAAGTCTATGCACACCATAGTGAATCCAGAAAGATTAACCCTGCAAAACGAATAGTTTCTTACCTGTCAGTGTAGTTTTGCAGCTTGAAGACTTTCTGGATTCACTAGCGAACCCACCCATGTCCGCCAGAAAGATGAGACAGGAGGAAAGGGATTAAAAATGGAAAAAGACTTTGAAAAAAGAAGAGGAAAAAGCAGGAATAGCACAAGACAAGAAAAAAAGAATCCGAAGATGGCGCCCAAAGGTGGGAGCTTCCGGAGGAAGCGCGCTGACATCACGGGAGAACACCAAATGGTGGGACGTCGATGCCCACCTGGGCCACGGAAAAAAAAAAGAGAAAAAATACTACGATTCCGGACCCAACCACTAGACCGTGGACTAATGCACAGAATAGTGAATCCAGAAAGTCTTCAAGCTGCAAAACTTCACCGACAGTTAAGAAACTATTCGATCCTTGGTATGGTACTCATCTCCATATTGTTATTTTCGATTACGTTTAACCTTCCATCATTAACATAGTGATTGTTTTAATGTTTCGAAGTTTTTATGTAGTTTGACTTAAAGTCTTTAACTGAAAAAAGTTTTTAAAATTTGTTTTTTAAAGGTATGTTTTCCATTAGCTTGCTCTTCAACGAATTGTTTTTGACCTTATAACAAATACAATATATTCAATGGATAGAGATCCTAATCTAGTTTGCCATTTTTGGAATCTAGAGTAATGCGGGCTCATCTAACCCTTTAATATTTAGCCAACAAATTAAAAAACTGGAGGTTGAACAATATCATGCTTAAACACATCTCTTATTGACAGTCTCAAGATGCACCCATTATTTTCCAAACATACACACATTTCTAAGACCCCTTTTATTATGCCTTTCGTGATTTCTTTAATTTAAAGAAAAAAATGTAAAGATCATCCGGGCCAAATATTTTTTATCACAGAAAACAGATTTCCTAGGGGTCACTACACCACAAGTGTATATAAGTTAGCACTACATCCAAGACGACTGATGTGTTTTCTCAAACTTCCATATGTCCCAAACAAGAGCACAGTGCTAAAATGTATGTTATCAGGCTGTGCATGAAAGACAAGTAGACATCATTCTATTGGAAAGGCATTGCTTTAAGGAATCAGGTCAGAAGTATGGTATCCCCTTCAGAAGCCAGTCTGCTTCCTGCTCAGTCACTGGGACCTATATAACAGATACAGTGCAATGCCCTAGTCTATGCTTAAGTGCACATTTATTTGGATACAAAAAGTGCAGACCAGATCAATGCGCGCTATCACAATGAATCTGCTGCACTCACTACAACTGCAAAGCTGGTCTGCCTTTCACTGCAGGCGGCAATAGGTCTGCACTAGAAAGGGGCAGTATTCCCCGTGCAGGTGCTTTATTCAGTGACTGCACCAGCCTGAAGAGGGATGTCTGGGTGGATACAATTGATGTCCTTTTGCCCTTCGGAGGGGTACCCTCAGGGGGGCACACTAACAATGCGCCACCTTTTGGTGACACACAGTCAGTACGCCCTGTGACAGCTCCTTTGCCTCTGCACCCAAGTCTATAATAAGGCACGGGTGCTGAGGTCAAGTGTTTCCTCACTTATGTGGCACCACTCCCCCATACCAATGAAGGAACGCCCCCTTGAGATCACACAGAAACTACATGTTAGCCTGCATGATCTGTTTATTACTGGTAGGGCCACACACATGTATGTGGTTCCTTTTGTAATACAGAAGTGCCCCAGGGGTGCAAAAAGCAAGGGTACATGGCTATTGCAACCTGGGGGAACTTCAGATAGTGTGGCCCCTGGTCTTCACCCTAACCAAAAAACATTATGGAAGAAGGATAAAGAGAATATTCACATACTGATGTAACACAAACCATGCATCTGTTCACTCTTGCAGGGAATGGAGCTATATAGAATACCCACAAACCTATCTACGTTAACAAGGACATTCACTCACTGAGATGGTATGATACCAGAATCTCAAATTTCAGAATGTTACCTAGCATATTGGGTCCTAAATATAGCTTACAAAAATATCTTCCCTTTGGAGTTAATAACAAAAATTCCACTCCTGCTGGGACATTTCTGTAAACTATATTTAGGACAGAATATTTATGTCTGACCTTAATGCTGTAGATTTATTCTAACAAACAATCTCCACCCCCACAATAATTCACCTCACAGGGAAATTGGCCCAAAGTATATAAGACAACACACTTCGGGCTTATTTACAAGCCCCCTGCACCGCTGGTGTGTCACTTTTTATGACACTCCAGTAGCACAGAGTGCAGACCTACGAGGTTACGCAAAGCCACTTTACGTGACTTTTCATAGCCTCACAGATATGGTATAAAGCAATACAGCACAAGTCGCTGCGTTACCTTCCATTGCATCAGGGGGGCATTCCATGGGTATTGGGGTGGGCGTTCCAATGCAACACCCATGGAATTTGACATTCCCAGATTTACAAGGCTCTGTAAACCTGGGAATGCGTCAGAACTGTATGCCTCCCCAGGGGAGGCATAACAAGGAGACATATTGTTGTTTCTCCTGGTTTTTTCATCTTTCTATGTGTGCTGCATTCTACGCCTCTCAGGATGTTTTTGTAGAGGGAAGTGTCCCTTCCTCCACAAAAACAATCCTGCTAACTATGCAAACACTGCATTGGCGCTAGGCACAAAATTGTGCACTGGCGCCTGCAGAAAGGACAGGAATACAGCATATCTTGTAACTACGGTGCATTCCTGCCCTTTCAAATTGGCATAGGGCAGCACAGCAAAACCACATGCAGCACTGCCCTACGCCAATTCATTGTAAATGAGGCCCCTCGTCTCTTCTCATTCTAACACCAGACCTCTGGCCACATCACTTCCTTTACAAAGAAACTCCACCCAGGGACCACAATTCTAACATCCCCCATGATTTAAACACCGATTTAGACCTAGCAAGAGTGCCTACGAAAAGGATGTCTCTCTACACAATGTCACCAAAATCCAAAACATACTCCAAGGCCAATCTGAGACATTGGCCACGTTAAGAGACTAAGGTGGCTTCGACCTGCTTCATCTAAATGACCATAATCAGCCATGCTGCCTTTTAGGGTTAAGCTAAGCACTGCTAAATATTATGTAGAACACCACAAGCCTTAAAGTTCAGGCAGTTCTAATAATAAATACTAGTCCTGCCTGAAATTTGCATAATCTCCTTTGCGAAAATTACATGAAATGCCCAAGAAGTGATGTGAAGCTACATGAACTGCATGCAATAGAATTGTTGAGCAACATTTGAACTAAGTGACACGACTTAATGGCGTAATCTATGGCATTTCACATAACAAGCAACGTGAAATGACAGAAAATATACAATGTTCCGCCGGTGTAATTGAGCTTTCACCAGCGCCTAAGAAATACCCTTCATTGTACCAGAGGACATAGGCAACAGTCCAGTGTGCCCAAGCTCAACCCACTTGGCTCAGCAAACGTCATACACTACTGTGGGCACTCATGTACAGCACAGCACACACATACTGATGTTCTTGTGCATACACATTATTTAGCGTTCTGTTATACTGCTGCTGCACAGGTAACGTAGTTTACTCGTAGCACAACCTGGCATCCAGCTACCTCCACGACCCAGCTGCAACTGTCGCCCGTGGAGTGCCGTCTACCTCACATTCTAGGCACGAGCACAGAGAACACAAAGAGCATGAACGCTCCAAACAAGGTAAGAATACCTTAAGATCACTAAGCAAGGTAAGTATGTAAAACTACATAAGTATACATCACAACACTCAGCCTGAGTGACTGTGTGAGAGAATGTTGGTGAATGGAATGTTCGTGTGTGTGAGTGTCAGTTGGAGATGGGCTGAGCAGTAGTGAGGCTGCTCCCGGTGGGGCTCTCATCC
Organism: Triturus cristatus; assembly: GCF_964204655.1. Taxonomy (NCBI): domain Eukaryota; kingdom Metazoa; phylum Chordata; class Amphibia; order Caudata; family Salamandridae; genus Triturus; species Triturus cristatus. Next base: position 326,777,802 of record NC_140580.1, read on the forward strand.
TTGTAACATCTAATTTATAATAAATCTACTTGGAAACTTACCTGGACTACATATCCTTTCTACAACATATTTTGGCGACGTTTAAGGAAAAGAATCTACGTGTGCAACTTCTTTGGACTACTACTATGAACATTAAAGAAACTAGGAGGTAATACATCTACTTGGAAATTTACCTGGACTACATATCCTTTCTACAACACGTTAACTCACAAACATTGAATCAGGGGCACCAACCCCAAAAAGTTCACTGGCACAATTGAGCTACACACAAAAACATTCAGTGCTTGTTGTAATATTATTAGCCCACTGGGGAAAGCTCAAAATTACTCACACGGCACACAGCCAGCACCCACCTAAGAACAATTACAGTAATTGTTTACAAAATTAATTGAGTGTTAATATTCCCGAAATGCGGATGCTTCCATAACTTGCAGCTTGTAAAAATGTACATATCCACTGTGTGGAAACCAGATCAGGTGATCCCATGGCAATCAGATGTTTCTGGTCCCCAATTGTATCGTTGCGGGCAGGTCTCCTCTGGTGCTCTGGGGCCCCTGTACCACCGACCCTGAAACTGGGGATCAAATATCCCTTTCTGTACTTTTATTTTTCGGGGTAATAAGCCCGAGCAGTATAAGGATGGCCCTCTGGTCTAGAAACTCAGAACTCAGCAACAGACAAAATTGCTCTCAGTATGTCATTGTCCAGCCAGAAGTTTGTCTTTAAGAAGGAAAAGTACTTTAATGCACACAACTAAATACTACACATAGCATTACAAATGTTTGCCAGTTTTTAGGTATAAGTGCAAATTGAAAGCCCTCCCAAAGAGACTTAGTATAATAATCAGGGTGCAAATCATGTACCCCAAAGAAATGTCACACGATGCAACTATCCCTATAAATCTAGGCACCATGTTACGATGTACAGAATGGCAGGCCCTAACCATAAAAGCAGCAACACTGCCATGTAGGTCTATTGCAAAACATATATGGCTTTCCACTGATCAGAAGTCATGCCTACTGGCTTTGTTTAAGGTTTTCAGCATCATAACCGGCCTATGACAAAAATATTTAAATTAGCAAGTTTTACCATGACTTGAAAAACAATCATCTTACTCAATGTAAATGGGATCTCATAGAGAGAGCTAAAACACCATGTTTGGTACTGCATTGTCTAGCGGCCAGTCTCAGCACCTCCAACACAAGGAGTCACCCACCCCAGATCCTTCCAACCGGAAATCCCAGTGGTCCGCTTGCAGTAAGTGCCCCACCTTTCTTGAAGACTTAGTGCGAATAACTGTTTCCCACTACTTGGGGCTGTATGGGATTCATAGATGCCTTTAGGTCACCACACAACTGTTTGCTATTGTCTCTATTCCAGCTAAGCGATCTAGTCCCTCAGAAGTATCTTCTTCCAAATATGCAAATTGTTTCCATGTTTGTGGGTTTTTGGGGTGTGCCAAAGTTTTTTTCATTTGAAGCCCCATAAGTGTTGGCTTCTAGATGCAGGTGTTTTTCTTTTACCTATGCAGGTGTTTTGCTCTTCTACGAAGGAGTTCCTGCCCACTGAGTCTCCCCCACCTGGCCTCCCTAACATCTGACGCTCACTCCAGTGCCAGGCCGGGAAGCCATCCACTGCTGGTCCCATGCCTTTTTAATCTTGCCGGTAGATCATACAGCACTCCTGGGCCCTTATTATACAACCAGGGCATTTTCATTGTTTGCACTGGGTGCACCTTTTCAAAAGTGTGCCCAGCGCAAACAATGAAAATGTGCCGCATTATGGTGAATGCACTGCCCCCAGGGGAGCCGCGAACTCTCACTGCTCTGGGGGCAGTGCATTCATGTGAAAAACAGAGCAGCTGCTTTGAAGTCATTCCATGTTTTCACAGTGCAGGCGGCAACCTGCCTGTACCTTTGAAGGGGATTAGAGATCCTCTTGCAGGCGGGTGCAGTCATAGACTGCACCCGCCTGCAAGGGGATGTTCATAGGATCCCCTTTCCACCCTACAGAAGGCTGTTTTAAGGGTCGCACTGACAGTGCTCTTCCTGAGAGCTTCTTTACCTCTGTGCCCACGTCTGTAATACGGCAAGGGCGCTGAGACAAAGGGATTCCCCCCTTTGCATGGGGCACGCCTCCGGGAAATGAGGGAATGTCCCCTGAAGATAGCCCTGCCGCTTTGTGTGCCAGCGCTATCAGTATTACAAAAGGGGCCGCACAAGCGTCTGCGGCCCCTTCTATGATGCCAAAGTGGCCCGGGGGCTCACAAAGCGGGCGTAAACGCCCATTGCGGCCCGGGGCACTTTGTGTAATACGGCACCTGGTATCACTGGGAGAGGCTACTAATTGCTGCTGCTCTCCCTGCTCTCCTGCCAGTCCTCCTTGGTGCAGGAAGCAGGCAAGAAGTCCAGTGCCCCAAATGAGAGCTTTAACTTAAGGCCACAGACACTAGGCCTTTGTTCGCCCTGAAGCAAGGGGGCAAATTTATTTTTTGCAGGTGGCCTCCACCTTGTATCGAAATATTAGAAAACATGCAAAGACAACCCCAGGTCGTCAGGGGTACCAGATGGAATAAGGCAATTCCAAAGAACCTGCTGAACGTGGTTGGGATTTTATTTTCTGCAAGCTGGTACTACAGCCTCCAGGGCACCTGCAGAAGTTATTTCGCACCGCACACAACCAGCAACTTGGTCTTCAGATAAACAAGACCCGGCTGCTCCTTTCTACATGCAGTTTGAAGTGTTGTGCTCCTGAAGGCAACTCCATTCACCTGGACTCCCCCATGGGCCTCGAGGCCCCCAGATTTTGGTGAGAATTTCCGGCAGTCTTCTGACAGCCCCTAATACTACAGCTTACTTGTCCTTATAAGCAGTGTAGCTATAGGGCCTGCCCTTGCCCAGCCATGGTGGTCTCTTGACCTGAGATGTTCCTCTGCTGAACCCCAATGTTCTCTATCGCAACTGTTCCCACTGCATGCACCCCAAACCACCAAGGCTTGCATCACATTCAGGGCGCTTGTGTGCAACAAGAAAAGTCTGCAGGGCTTCTACAGTAACCCCGCTTGGGACAACAAGACCAGTCAGAGATGACCAGGAGATTCCCCTCTTTCTGAGTCCACAGCAACTTCAGCATCCATCGTACTTGTCTGCGAGTCAGAGATTTGCTGTGATGAAACTGGGAGTGGGTCCACAAAACTCCACAGTCCGATTTTAAGCCATTCTTTGCTTTTCTCCCACAAAGTAAAGATAACCTTAGTCAGGACTCAAGAGAATATAGGTACCCCATTGACGCTCTTCTGGACCTGCCTGTAAAAGATTTAATCATGTGCTCTCTGTTCCCATCTCCTGCTGAGTGACACACAGGGCTTGATACCACTGCCACAAGCATGAAAAGGAATCATCCTCTTCCTTTACTTTAGCCGGCTGGAAGAAACCTGCAAAGCCAGGGAGATCATTTGGCAATAACCAGAAGATTATCCTTCCTCTGTTTACTGCCAGTATTGGCTGGTGTGCCATCTGAGTGAGGGGGAGTAAGGGGTGAGTAAGGGGGAGGCGGATGGAGAAAACAGTAAAATAAAAAAAAATAACTTACCTGCCGCATTGCGCCTGCCGAAATGCAGCTCCTCTGTTTCTTCCTTGCTGTAGCACAGGCTCCCAGCCTCCCCTGCGGCCAATCCTGACTTTGCTCTCATTCATGAAAGCCGCGTCAGGCTTGGCTCGAGTGCCCTTGAATTGCACTGACCAGGGAGACTGGGAGCCTGTGCCTGCTGTCAACAACCCAGCAATGCAGCTGGGTTGGAGACAGCTCAGACCGCATATGGGTATGGCCAGCCTGAGATGGCCAGCCAAACTGACATGCGCACTGACAGCAGTGCTCATCACTCCCCCTCCTAACTTGCCCGGCGATTTCCCCACCCCTAAGCCTCATTCAATGAAAGAAAAATAAAACAATAATAACTAAGTTTTCGTTTCGATTTATTTTTCAAATTTTGAGGCTGGGGGGGTGGGGGGGCGACGCTGCTCTGTCATAGCGGAGGACCCGCCACTGATTAGTGCGTGCCTCAACTGATTTCTTCTCTTACACTTTAGCATTACTTTGCCTTGAAGGGCTCTAAATGTGCCAACCCATCCTCCATAGTACACGTTAACCACTTTTGGCACATGGATTTCACATGATAGATTTTCCATTGATTCGCAGGGAAGCTGAAAGCTTCATTTTATAGGTTTCCAGTACAGCAGTAAGTGTTTTTTTCTGTGCCAATTGCTGTGCTTTAGCAGTTTGCAGCAGCCTATCTTGAACCAATCCTTGCTTTGAGACCTGTGGTCCCAGAAGGAACATCTGTCTGTCTGTCTGTCTGTCTGTCTGTCTGTCTGTCTGTCTGTCTGTCTGTCTGTCTGTCTGTCTGTCTGTCTGTCGTCCGTCCGTCCATCCATCTATGTATCTGCTTGACTGTCTGTTTGTTATAGCATCATAGCATTACTAAGGTGGGTAAAGCAGATTGTTATGTTAAACATGCCAAAACAGTGTTGATATGGGAAACATACTTATTACCTGTGCTAGGTGGCAGGGAATAACATCAAACCCTGAGAGTAAGACTAGGACTAAGAGCAGAAGACATTATCTAGCTGTGGGCATGCTATTTGGTCTGCTATAAAGTTATTTCCATCAAGGTATGTTTCCTGCTTTCTTCTTTTGTTGTAGAAGATTATTTTTAAGTTCGTTTTGAAGCCCTGTGGTGAGGACGAGACCCGAGTTGCAGGTGGTAGCATGTGGAAATGAGGAGGTAGAAGTCCTAAAAGCTGTATGAGACACATAGCGGTGTAGGTGTTGACAGGGCTTAATTTGAGCTGGTAGATGCAGGTGGGGCCCACCGGCACTCATTTTTGAGGACCTGCACTTATTTGTCCTCAATATACTCTAATCCAGAGCAACAGAGAGAAAAACACAAAATTGGGAATGAAGGAGAACGATAAATTCGGAAAACCAGTGACAAAATCAGAAAGCAGGACTAAAAAGCCCCTGCAAAAGTAAGAAAAAGAAGCAGAGAATGTTTGGTGGTGGAGGAAAGAAGTATGTGGTGGAATCAAGACTAAGCAATCTTGGTATTCAACATACCGACATTCAGTAGTGCTGGACAGGGACTCTTGAGCAAACATTTTTGCCCCAGCACTAATTCTTTTACAAATCATGTAGACAATGGGTGTAGACAACAAGTTGTGATTGACAGATCAGAGATTATATGGTGGCGAGCAATGTATTGGGGTGCAGGTGAGAAACTAGGTGTCAAATCGTGTAGCAACTCTCCCATTAAATGATGGTCACTTCTATAAATGCTGAAAGGGCATTACCATTGTTCACCCCAATCTGGCGGTACAGATGGATGAGCTCACAGTGCTGTATGTGATCGATGTTTTGAGCCAAAAGATAAGGCCCAAATCTCTTTGGTGATAAGACAGGCAATCGCTAATCTTCTTCCATCATGCACGTCAAGTTATTTGTAGACTGTGTGTATCAGCATTTCCATAGTCTTCTTCCATGTCTGTATGCCAATCAAGCGGCATTCCACCTAATTTTGCATGGTAGTTAGGTATGCAACATACCAACATCATGTCACATACCATCTTAGGAGTTCTGTACTAAAACATATCCATGCATCTGGATGTGAATTTCAGTATTGTCAGACATCTGTAAGTCATTTTGAGAATCTTACTTAGTGCATCATTATATGTTTTTTCAGGTATAGCGCTAGGAATGCTAAACATACCGCTTTATCTGCAGTGGTCTTAGGTACATGTATTACTAAAGCCTCACTTGATTTATTGTTTGTAACTTAATATAGCCTTATAGCCCGCCGTAGCAGGCTATACTTACAATTAAAAGCCGGCTCCAGTGTTAAAAGCCCATGCCGAAGGCGAGGGCCTTTAGAAGGGAGCGGGACTTTAATGCAGGTATAGCCCAGCTACGGAGGGCTATAAGGCTATTAGAACGTTCTACTACTAGAGGGAAGAATGTTCTAATAAATAAAACAAAGGCCTCCCGGAGCCCAAGGGGATTGAAATCCCCTCGGGTGCAGTGAGGTCTTTGTTCACAGCAACAGCTGTGAACGACAATATTGGAATGTTGAGCTCCGAGCTTCTACCGTCCATTAGAAGCGCGGAGCACTCCATTGTTTTCAATGGAGCTCGCAACATTCCAGTGTTTTAATATAGCCTTATAGCCCTCCATAGTAGGCTATACCAGCCATTAAAGACCGGCTCCAGCTTTAAAGGTCCGAGTCGAAGGCAAGGGCCTTTAACAAGGGAGATAGACTTTAATGGCCGATATAGCTCAGCTACGGCGGGCTATAAGGCTGTTAGAACATTCCACCACTAAAGAGCAGAATGTTCTACAAATAAATCAAAGGCCTCAGGGAGCCCGAGGGCCGAGACCTTTGTTCACAGCATCAGCTGTGAATCGCAAACATTGGAATTTTGGAGCTCCGGGCTTTTACGTTCATTAGAATTCCAGCGCATACATGACCTTCAATGGAGCTCCCAACATTTCAGTATTCTAATTATGTTTGTAACGTACAATGCATACTGACCACAGGACAGGGAATATTAGAGCACGTGAAGTCTCACAGATGCACAGTTTTAAATCAAAATGTGCACATGCATATTTGTGACGTGAGTAAGTTGAGCCTGCGTTGTGACTTGTACACGTCAAACATAAAACGGACAAACTATCTTACTTGGATATCGACTTTGCAGCAAGTTCTGAAGAAAGAGCAGTGAAGTGGGTGCTGGTGAGCTGTTGAATCATAGGTCCCGACGCTGGACAGCATGATGAACTGCTACAGAATCACTGGTAAGCCACCGGGATCAGCTGGTCTGTAGTCCAAGGGGTTAGAGCCTAAAGAGATGTGGCTGACCCAAGTTTAGAAGTTTCAAATGCAAGCAGAGTGGTCCAGACCTCGTGTGGCTTTTATGCTGAGTCAGACCCAGGAGACTAAGCCACAACCAAGAGCTACATACTCACGAGTCAATCAACAAGGATAAGTTGACTTGTACAGCTGTTTGGATGATGCATTGTGATCAGAAGGCTTTGTTTGTATTGTCCATTTTTCAGTCAATGATGTAGTGTGCTCTACCGTCATATGTAGGGGTCTTTCATCCACAATGAAAACGTAGGCCCCACATTTGTGTAGCTTCGCACATGGCCTGTACACTGATGGAACTTGTGTATGCTCTGTTCATGTACATGTGGTAAAAATGTGATGTGTAAAGTCTATGACGTAGAAAATCGGTTATGGAAAAGTATGCAGGTATCGCCATTTGCAAATATTGCGATTGTAGCCAACACATGATAGGAATGCAGGTAATGCTGTTTAGTGAAACGTTGTGTTGTTTCCCCCCTGCTCTAGGAGACACAGAAAACAGCAAATGCGGTAGCACACTTTAAAATGTAACTTAAGCTGATGTGGCATGCACCCTACCTATTTTTGGCTCAAGGGTGAGTGGTGCTTTTTTAGGAAATCGAACACAATAGCACTGCTTGACCAAAACATTTGCTTCCTCGTGTTCACTGGTATTTTAAACATAGGTACTGTCTGTGCTCTCTGTATGTTCACTCTCTACTGCAATCTCCAGTATAGTTGTGGTTTGTAGCATCCAATTACTGCATATGTTTATCAGGATATCAATCACCTCTCCCACATGGTGTTCTGTCTTTTTGATGATTTTTTGGGGGATAGTTCCTCAGATAGATTTTCTAAACTCAACATCAACTCTGGTGCATTGATTTCATATTGTTTACATCCATGTTACATTGTGCAATTTAAATAGAGCTCTTCCTAAACGAAATACGTTTGCTTTTGCCTGGTTGCCATTCGCTTACACACATTATAAAATGTTGGTGTGTGGCAACACGGTGCCACTTCGTATTAAACAGTACTGAGATTTTCACTCTGATGCTAGAAAGTAGTTTTTTTCATCCTAGGCCAATGCTAAAGTAAGCATGGACCACTTAGGTAAGTCATTAGTGGCCCTGCTCTATGATAGGTCTGTGTCTGCAAACACTAACATTGTGAAACACAAGAAATCAAAATGACCTAGATCACAGTGAAATCACTACCAGCACTTAGCCATATCCGAAAATATACAAGGCCAAGGAGAAAATGAAAAAATAATTCCTTCTTAGAGGGAAACCATGTCTGAACGTCAACTAGAAAGATTTAACTGACCCTCTTAGAGGAATGAGTGCCATCAAGGAGAAAGACAATGTTACACTACTGACCAATGGAGTGAGCATCTTGCAATATACTTTGATTGCACTGTGGCTCGCACATCACAAAGTGATCTCTGAAACTTAGACTAGATTGAGCATCTCACAACCAGTTTGCAAGTTGTAAAAATTACAAATAATTTGATCCTGTTAATTATCATTAGATCACATATAAGAAGCAGGGAAGCTGAATAAAGTGGCAGACGATTAGAGAGGAGTTCTTCTCAAGAAGCACTGGCTCAGATCCAACGATATCGGTTAGCGTCACAACTACACCTCCAGCTGGTGGCCAAACATGAAACATGGGGTGGTGAGCTTCATCTAATTCTTGGAGAGCAGGTGTCTCCATAGCTAATACTTCCATCAGAAGTGGCACTAATTGGCATCATTGTTGGCATTGTCAACCTCAAGGATGATGCTTCAATTTGCATGGAAAGCACAACTCGCGATCCCCAGAGGAAGCCCTTCCGGTGAAGAATCTGAACACTTAGACATGGCCTTTTGGGGGATGTTTGCCCTTCTCGGCTTGTGGTGTACCAGATTGGAGTCTAAATGAGGGATGACATTTTGCAGTCCTGTGTCAATCTGACAATTTGTGTAGACATCATAGCTGTGAAGAAGAACGCACTCCCACGTGGCTGTTCTTTTTGCACTCCATTAGCGTTTCTGCAAGTCAATGCTTTAGGCATGATCCAGCCAAGCTGCATTGTTTAGAATGCATCTGGGGGAATATTTGTTAGGGAAGCCCATAGAGATTTGATAAGTTGCCACCTTGTGCTCACAATATGAATTCATTGTAAAGTTGAAGCAGGTAACCTTGCTGAATTGTGTCTACGCTTCTTCCAGACATTCAAACATGTTCCTTTATGATCTGACATTTTAAGAACTATTGTAAGAATAAACATAATATGCTGGAAAGGTGGTGTTCGTGAATGGTGGATGTATGAAAAAAACATGAATTCCAGGAGAACTACTTCTGAGGATAGTGAGGAACAATCTTATTCATGGTCTACAATGTTGAAGGTGAGCTCCTCTATAGAATACACCCCAATGTCTACACATTATTGTTATTGTTAGAGACATTTGTAAAGCGCAACTCTTACCCTAGGGTGTCCTGGCGCTAGCTACAATAGTTTAAGACCGGAATTATCAATCAATCAAAAAGCCAAGTTTTTAGGGCCTTCCTGAATTCAAGTAAATCAGTGATACTTCTCAGATGGAAAGGGAGGTCATTCCAAGCCTTGGCCGCACAAGTAACAAAGCTTCTGCCTGCCCACCTGGCTTTTTTTGTGGGTGAAACTGTCACCAACTTTGCACCAAGAGAGCGGAGTGGTCTTTTGGGCACATACCACTGAAATTGCAGCTTCAAATGGTCAGGTCCTGTGCCTTGTAGAGCCTTATATACACCAAGCAGAGAGATTTAAACTGCACTCATTTCTTAATGGGTAACCAGTGAAGTCTTCGGGTTTCACTGGAGACAGTCCCGGTAAGCAATCTAGCAGCTGCGTTCTGCAAAAGTTGAAGTTTATGCAGAAAACGCTCCTGAATGTTCAGATATAGGCTGTTGCAATAGTCTAGCCTTAACATAGTTAGTGATGTACTCACCGTGCGCTGACTGTCCTTTTTCTTGCATGTTCTAAGGACATATGACGTGGCCGAGGCTACTGCTTTGACTTGGTCACCAAAGTTGAGTCTGTAGTCTATAAATACTCCCAGGTTTTTTACTTTCCTGGTGGGTGTCGGGAGGGAACCCATAAAATCAGGCCACCAGCTTGGGGTCCCAAAGTTGGGATCATTACCAAACAAGATAACCTCCGTTTTACTTGAGTGGAGTTTAAGACAGTTTTGAGACATCCACCTCCCCACCGCTTCCATGCAATTATGGAACCGTTTATCTATTCCAGTTTTCTGCCCAGGTTGCAACGACACCACGATTTGTGTGTCGTCAGCGTAAGAGGTGAAGCAAAAGCCAAAGGAGTCAATAAGGGGGGCCAAGAAGGATACATACACATTAAATAGTGTGGGGCTCATAGATGATCCCTGTGGGACTCCACAGGGCAGACAAAACGGTGTCGAGCAAAATTCCCCAATGAGACAGTTTGCAGTCTGTCCGAGAGGAAGGACTTCAAGAGTTTCCATGCTTTACCCTGGACTCCGCAGTCCCGCAATCGGTCCATCAACAGATCGTGATGGACCGCATCAAAGGCCGCAGAGAGGTCCAGCATAATCATAGCAGCCTTGCCTCTCTGATCTAGGGCTATCCTGATCTCTTCCGTGGATTTTAGTAGTGCGGACTCCGTGCTGTGCCCCTATTGGGTAGGATCCAGAGCTTGAGCTTCTCGCAGATAAGTACTCAATTGTGCATTCATTCTTTTCTCAACCAGTTTAGCTCGAAATGGGAGACATGAGATGGGGCGGAAATTGTTCGTATCCTTGGGGTCCAGACTAGGCTTTTTAAGAAGTGGTAAAATTGAGGCAGTTTTACCAGGATTTGGGAAAATACCCATCTAAAAACATTGCATTAAATAAAGAGGTAAGTGTCAGGGCAATAGGTTCAGGGGCCAGTTTTAGCACTGCAACAGGACACGGATCGTAAGGGGATCCTAATTTAGTGATTCATCACTGCCCTGCTAGGCTAGGAGGTGTTTATTGGTCGTAAAATGCTTCCACACCAAGGCACAGCTCCACCCAAACTCCAGGTAGACTGTAAGATGGAGGGGGTATCTGGAAACTCTCAGTGCTTACTTTAGAGGGGCCCAAAGTTATTCTTTGATGTTGGTGTTGCCGAATACTAGTTTTGACAGATAACAATGCTGCCTATTATTGATTCTATCTCAAGGATCTTACTTTCACCGGGTATAGCCCCAACTTTATCAAGCTCATTAAATTACTTTATACACAGCCCACTGCTAGGCTTAGAGCTAACGATCTTATATCTGAGGCTTTTCTCATCTCTCGTGGTACCCGTCAAGGCTGTCCTCTCTCGCCGCTTCTATTCGCAATTGCTATGGAGCCACTGGCGGCGAGAATACGCCAACAATACTCATCACGGGATCTCATTTTCACTGATCGTAACCTTACGATATCCATGTTTGCCGACGACATTAGGTTATACATCCGTCGGCCAGATGATAATCTTCATCCAATGTTGCGTGAAATGCTGAGATTCAGTGGCTTGTCAGGCATTAATGTTAACTGGGAAAAGTCCTCCATCATGCCGCTCACAGATGCCCCATTGGACCGAACTCTAGACTCTCCATTGCTTTGGGCAGACGAGTCTGTCAAAGACCTAGGCATATGGTTGAGCAGGGATATTCAGCAATTATGGAGCCTTAACTTTGGCAGGCTGTACACCTGGCTCGTGGATAAATCCAAATTTTGGGTCTACATTACCTTTGTTACTCGCAGGCAGGATTGCTATCCTTAAAATGATAGTGCTTGTCAAGTTTCTGTATCTTTTTGTAAACAAGCCACTCCCCCTTACTCAGACCTTTTTCAAGACGCTTCGATCCGCTGCCATCACTATGGTCTGGGCTGGCGGTCAGCCCAGAATCAAGTGAGAGTTACTCACCCGACCATTGGCCAAAGGCGACCTCGGTGCACTGGACTTTGAGCTTTATGCCCTGTGTGCACAAGCCCAATTTCTCCAGTTCTGGATATATCCTAGACCATTTCAGCCACATGTAGCTACTGATAAAAGACATCGCCGACCCAATCCCACTACATATGGCAGTGTATTACCCTTACCATCGTACCCCCAACTAAATTAATACTGTCAAAATGGTTTGTTGGGCATGGGAAGGTATTTGGAAAAGAATGCAGGCTCCCCTGCTCTATTCTCCGTCCATACCTGTGGCCCTACAGCCACATTTTCCCTTTTGCATGACAGAGGTGCTATCAATAGGGCAAAAGACATGGTGATCACCACTATGGGGAATATCTATCCCGGCGATGCCTTTCTAGGGAACCCGACTAACTCATCGACGGAGACCACTCTCGTTCTAAACTGGCTGTTGTTTCAGCAATTCAAAGCTGCCTGTAAGGCACTACACCCAACCTTTTCCTCCCCTCCAACGAAGCTCCCTCCTCTTGACAATCTATTAACTACGCAAAACCAAAGGGGATGATGGACGGAGTGTTGAACATTGCAAGCACTCACCCCCAGTCAACTGATCTGGGTTTAACCCATCATCATTCTTTAGCTCACTCCGCCACCCCAGTTCAGACATGGCCATATGCAAATCAGTCTGACCCTGTGCCTCATGGGAACAGTCCAGCCCGAACTGCCAAGCCATGTCTTCCCTGGACCGGAAACAAGCATCCTGGGACTGGCATGGTGAGCAAAAAAACGATGGATTTAGGCCCAGAGCTCTGTACGGGCGTGAATGTATGACATTGTTCTGCATTCTGTCTATCAACTGTTGTTTTGTAATCTATTAACTACACCCTCTCCACACAAACTGATAACCAGGCTCTATACTTCTACTCAAACACATTCTCCTGTGGTAGAACCTGGCGCTTTACAGCAATGGAGGTTGGACATTCCCGACCAGATTACAGACGATCAGTGGGCATACTGCTGCTCGCAAATGAAATATCTTTCCCCTAATTATAAATTACGCCTGATCCACTTTAAATTCCTTCATAGATTCTACAGAACTCCTCTCCAATTGCATAAGGTGAACCTAAGGCCCACGTCCAACTGTTGGAAGTGTAGAAGGGAGGTAGCAGCTTTCCTTCATGTCGCCTGGGAATGCCCCAGGGTATCTAAATATTGGGTGGAAGTCTCTGGAATTATCCAAGCCATCACTGGTCAACAGTTAGATTGTACCCCATTGGGGATGCTACTGGGCTATGTAGAACAGGTACACCCCGAATCACGCCGCCTGACTGCAATGTTATTGATCCTGGCCAAGCTCTGCTTGGCTATTCACTGGGGTGCCCCGGGCGATCCACATATCAAAGCTTGGATAAATGACATAGTTTACTGCAAAGAACAACTGACCCATTATTGGGACCTCATGCCTATGGCTTCTAGACCAAAAAACATCTGGGACCCCTTTGTGTCCTGGCTTCTAACACAAGACTCTGTGTCGGATGTGCACACAACACCATCACCCACTAACGTCACTTATAACCTCATCTGGTAGGGGTAAGCCTTCCTCTGTCACTCATCCCCTTTCACCACACTACTCGTTTCCGTTGAGTCATCGGGCAACACAAATATCTGATGTTTCTTGTCTTTTACATCTTCAGAACTGTGTGTATTAGCCCCAAGCTGTTATGATGCAATTAGAATTTCCTTTATGTTATTATATGTAAGATATATTTACAGTGTCCTGCCGTGGATTTGCATGTTCGTCCATTCGACCTGTTTGTTTTTTTACTATATTGCAGATTTATACTGTACATCAAGTGACTACATTATGATATATGTCTGTTTCGTTTAAAAGCATAAATACATTTTTTTTAAAAATAATCTTACTTTCACCACCCTACTCTTCCTGTCTCCTTATTTCTTGCAAGTTACTTGTCATGCTTGCTTTCTCGATTTGCCCACTGGTTTCCTTTCTTTCTGTTTCTTTTTTCTCTCTTGTCTGCCTTTCACTTTCTTACTCGGGGTCATAGGTGATGAAAATAAGTCCTGATCCCTCCAAAACAGGCACAAATCAAGTATTGAGAATGGCTCAATAAAAACTCAAATGAATCAATTTGGTCACTGAACAAGTTTCACTTTCACTACCCCTAGGGTTTTAGTGAAATTACTTCTTTCTTGAATGGCACCCGAGAGATGACATGAGGCAAGTCTCAACTCACCACTCTTCTAATAACGCAGGATGCATACTGTGCTTGCTGCTTGCGGTTGGATTTTCTGAATAAAACTTTTGCTTTTTTAATTTTTGCCTGGAATGTCACAAAGTAGTTTTAAGTGACTAAAAGGTAGCGGTGAGTAAATGTTTTCATTCATATCGAAAGTTTGGTCAATCTGATGACTCTCCATTGGCGAAGCCAGACATCCATTCCCACTGCCTCCACCACCTGGGGTCTGAAAAACAAGACTGGTTCCCAGCCATAGAACGTTCCATACATGAAGGGCAGGACTTCTTGCGTCTTGGAAACAACATGGCTTCCACAGGAGATACGAAGGGGTACATTGCAGTGAATGTGGCAAAAGGCAAGACGGGAGCTGGGTTTTGGTCAGGAACGGTTTGACCGTGCTAGAAGCACAGAAGCGTTCATAGTAGGGTGCCCCATATGGACCCTTGAAAGGGGAGAGGGGTAAAGAGTGTGAAGGGATACACTATTGTAGTTGGGGGTTGGGGCAGGTTGTAAGCGAAAGCAGGTGTGGATGACTGTCCTGGAGGTTCAGGACCTTGCATGGGGGAGGTCTAGCCCTTAAGGACATTGAAGCAATGTTACAGAACATGGTGAGGGGCATCTACTGGGGCATGGAATGTATCGGGGGAATATGCATTCTGGCAGGGCACTCCTACCAAGTGGCAGTAGTCCTCTTGTACCCCTCAAAGCAGAGGGAATTGCATGCTGCTACAAGAAGGTCTACTGAAGCTGCCTCTCTTTTTAGCTGAACTTTTCAAGCATCACAATTAGTAAAGCTCAAACAGTTTTGGAAACAAATCAAGACCTTGTAACTTCACTCAAAGCTACTAAAAGGCAGCATCTTAGCACCCTCCTGACAGCCCTCCTGAAACTGCATCCTGTTTTATTAAAATCTAAGCAGCCTTCCCTCTGGTGTCAAGCACACACTGGCTTGATCACATCACTAATGTCTCAACCTCGCTCGTCTGGCTCATGTAGAGACTTGTGTGTCTTCAGAACTAACTGTAGCTAGCCATTTGATTCTATGCCCAGCCCCTCCCTAACCTACCCTATTGCTTCTCTTCCTTATGTTTTCTATCCTTTGCCAAAGTTTCCACATAGGATGTAGTCAGCGTTATCTCATATTTAGGAACATGAATATGAAGAGAGGAATGTGATACTCGTATTACTTTACATTTGTGTAATGAAATGCAATTAAAACCACAATGTCTTGCCTGCCATATAATGTCACTAATGCCTTATCTCTAAAGAACCTCATGGGCAAGTTTTAGTTCTCTGCAATATATAATGAATTTGAAGCTATTATTAACTCTGCTGGTCCATCCACCGTGTTTCTTGTTAAGTGGCCGAAAATTGTTCACCAGTCTCGTTCCAGAGCTGTGTCCAAGAGGTACCTTCTAGCATAACCTAATATAGCCAAAAAGGATGATTATGTCTCACTATCCTGGTACTCTTTATTACTGAAGGATCCCTCATGTTTGCGGGCCCGTTTCCAGGATTTTAGTTCCTAATTGGCCATGAAGAAGCATGGGTGGGCCATAAAGATGAATGGGGTCGTCCAGGGACGCCCAGGTGTCTGAGAGCTGGGTCTAGGCATGCTGGATGGTCTCGTATGGGTATGAGCTGTATACGGTACTTACTACTGGGTTCTGTCTCCTACATTAGACTCTATATTTCTAGAGGTCACACCTATGAGCTTCATCTTTTCAGCTCTCACCACCTCACCCTCATTTCTCTCTGTCTCGCCTTCTTCTCTCCCGACTTAACGCTCGTTTCTCTCCACTTCACCTTGCTGTCCAGCTCACCTCACCCTCTACTTCCTTCCACCTCCCTCTCTACTTCATTCCTCTTCACTCTATTCAAATCATCCTACTCTCTCTCCACCTTATACGCCTGTTTACGCGCTGTGCCCTTCTCTTTCTCCACTTCACCCTCACATTTCTCTCCCCTTACCCTCCTCTTGTTCTGCCTTATCCTACGTTCTCTCTCCAGACCTCTCCATCCTCTCACTGTGGGTCATCTTACTCTTGCTCCACCTAACCCTTCTATTTCCAACACATCTTTCTCTCTCCATCCCACTCTTCCCTCTCTTCTTCCCTCTCCCTCATCTCTCCCTTGCTCATCCTCCTCTGTCTTTCCGACTCGCCCTACTTCTCTCACTATCACCATCTTCTTTTTTCTGATTGTCCTGCCTCATCCTCCTCCCCATTACCCTTCTGCCCCTCTGCTTCACCTTCCCCTCTCTCCACCTCACCCTTCTCTCTCATATCAGTTTAGAACAGGAGGAGCCATTTTTTTTTGGGGGGGGGGGGTAGTTTTATATAGCGCAAACTCAACCCGAAGGTATCATAGCGTTTTTCATGAGCACCATTTGCGTTACAGACGAACACATTCCTTTTGTTAGGCACGGGGAGATTAACTGATTTGCCCAGAATCACAGGATGTTGTGTGTCCCTGCCAAGACTTGAACCTGGTTCCCCGGCTTCGAGATCAACCACTCTAGCCGTTCTATGTTTTTTGTTTTACTTGTGGCTAGCATCATGTGTACGTTCTGAGAAAGGGAATGATGCTAGTGTGTAAATGCAAAAAATAAAAAAAAATAATGTCAGTTTCCTTACATGCAATTTTATATAGCATGTAAGCACTCAAATGCATAGCCATTCGAGTGCTTTACATGAGCGCCAGATAACATTACAGAGGGTCATATTATTTTTTTAGGTTCATGTATATTAAGTGATTTACCCAAATTTACAGGATGTCAAACTGATGCTGGGACTTGAACAAAGGGGCATATCAACAACAACCGGCGATAATTATCGCTGAGTGCACTTAGCGCCAGGATAATTATCGCCGGCTAGCACCGATTTTTAACGCTGAGATAGCGTGTTATTAGCAACGCTTATCTCATCAGCGATACAAATCCTGGCGCTAACTGGCTAACGTGAGATTATCGCTGGAAATCCAGCGATAATCTCACGTTAGCTAGTTGATAGGGACTCACAAACTTAGCCATGATATCCACCCTCCATAGGATATCATGGCTAAGTCAGTCCTGAAGCAGGCGTAAGGAAAGTAGCGATTACAGGGGTTATCGCTACTTTTCCTGATGCTATGCTTCATAGCGTTAGGCTTGCTGATAGGAGAAATGTCGCTTAGCGACATTTCTCCTGTCATGCCAGGTCAGAAACGCCCACTTTTGCAAAGCTGGGCGTTAGGAATCCTGACGCTAAAGCAAGGTTTCACGCGTTAGCGTGACCTTGCTGATTAAGCGATAAAATTATCGCCGCTTTTCGGCCGAAAACGGCCGCAAAAGCGGCGATAATTTTTTATCGCCTGCTTGTTGATATGCCCCCTAGTTTCCTAGATTCATAGTCAACTAACCGGTCCCTGTTGACTGCAGTAATTGTTATCTGGCAGACAAAGGAGAAGAGCTGAGACTGATTAATCTCTGCTGCTTGCAAGGAGTGGAGGAGGACAAAAACATACTGAGGAGCTCCCTTGCTGGCCCTCACCAACCCCCGCCACCCGATGCTCCAGACCTCGCCCCTGCTGAAGTCCCCTGAAAAGTAAGTGCTAATGGCTTCCCATCAGCAGCTCCTTGCAGACTCTGTCATACCTGAAGAAAGCCAGAGGGCAGGCACACCTCATGCTGTGACAGTTGGAGCAGCCCATTGCCATTCTGCCTCTGACATTGGGCCGCTAGCCTGACTTCACGGGCATGGGGCCAGGTTTGTTAAGTCTGTAACAACAACAGCCTTTCACGCTGTGCACCACCGTTGGAGTCCTTAGTAGAAAAACCAAAAAACCGGCTCACCAACTGGGCTAAGCCAGAGGCCCGTCGGCCGATGCCTGGTTGCCCGCCTTGCCAATCCGAGGCTGGTTACCTCTCTCTCTTTCAATTTTACCCATTCTATCTTACTTTACCCCTTTTTATAATTTCCTCTCACTCTTCTCCTCATGTCCTTTCCCAGCGTTCTCCACTTCTCCTTCCCGCTATTTTTCATGTTTTTTAACTTCCGCTTCCCGTTCCATAATTTCATGCTCATCATTTTTCGATCTCCCTTCTTCCTTTCACGACCGCCTGCCTGGTCCTTTCTTTTTCATCCATCTTCCAGTTGTCCCACCCCTCTCTCTCTTTTTCGATTTCTTCACTCTTTGCTCATGTCCTCTCAGTAAGTTTTGCGACTCTTCCTTTCCTCTCATCTCACCTTTTCTCCCACCCCCCTCCCTTCTCCCTGCCTTATCTATCACTAACCTTTCCTCATGCTCCCCAGTCCCTTCTTGCTCAATTCTAATATAATCCCTTGCTTGGTCATGTTTTCATCCCTACTCCTCTTTTTTCCAACCCACGTAATCCATTACAATGTTTTCCTTCCCTCCCTTCCTTTGTTCTGGTTCCCAGCATCTTCTCCTTCCCTCTTACTTTCAAGTCCGTTCTCTTGTCCATTTCATAAGGCCTCTCACAACAGGGGTGTA
This sequence comes from Triturus cristatus, assembly GCF_964204655.1. Classification (NCBI taxonomy): domain Eukaryota; kingdom Metazoa; phylum Chordata; class Amphibia; order Caudata; family Salamandridae; genus Triturus; species Triturus cristatus. The sequence continues at coordinate 326,796,378 of NC_140580.1, forward strand.
GCAAGGATGCCTTGGGCCATAATGCATCAAGGAAATGGGCTCCCGCCTTTTCTCTGATTGTTTATTACTTTCCTGTATTAGTTTGTAAGCTTTAAATATTCAGTCCACTGTTTCTGTCACCTCTTCCTCCCTCTCCTTGGGGCACAGTGTGTGAATGCCCACCAACAGAATGAAAATCCAAACAAAGGGACATATTTACAAGGGCATTGCGCCACAGAAATGTCACTTTTAACGACGTTTCTGTGGCACAATCCCCTGCTTCATATTTCCAAAGTGGCATTAAACCAATTTTGTGGCATAACGCTGCTTTGCAAATATGGTACGCTTTCACGCAGGTATCTACCTGAACGGGGCATGCAATAGGTGTTGCTGTGGCATTCCAACACAACACCCATTGCTTTTTGATGCTGCCCCATATTTTCAAGGATCTGTAAACTGAAGGCAGCGCCAAAAACTAATGCCATGCAAGAGCAGGCTTTAGAATGGCGATACGGGGAGAAATACTTTTATTTCTTTACGTTTTTGCATTTTCAATGGGTGCTGCATTCTGCAGTGCACATAGAAAGGGCAAAACGCCATTATTGATTGTTTATGTGCAGGAAGGTACACCTTCCTGCACATAAATAACTCTTCCTCTGCAACGCAGGCACCCATGCACCAGCAAGGGTGCCTGCGTAGGCACCAGGAAGCTAACTTTAGTGCCAGTGCTAGGGAAAACACAGGGGTGTGCTGTATTGTTGTACATACAGCGCTTCCCTGCTTTTTGGAAATTTCAGAGCGCTGCGCAGCCAAATTTGGCACAGCTCCGCACTCCGACATACGCCCAAAATTTGCAATTGGTGCAGAGAAAAAACATATAACAAAGTTTCTGGGAGTTCTGTGTAGAGTGTATCAGAATGTGCAGACACACCATGCCGCCAGACATGCAGGACAAGCTTGGGTACAAAGAAATTAAAGCAGTACCAGGAGAGGGCCCAGGTTAGATTATTGCACACATCTTTGGCAGGGAATTTATACTCTCTTTCTTGGCTCTGCGTGCATTCTCTCCCTGTACGGGCAGGTGCAGTACTGCACAAACATTGTGGGGGGAGAGAGAGAGCGGAAGAGAGAGAGAGAGCGAGAGAGAGAAAGAGAGAGAGAGAGAGAGAGAGAGCGAGAGAGAGAAAGAGAGAGAGAGAGAGAGAGAGAGAGCGAGAGAGAGAGAGAGCAGAAGAGAGAGACAGAGAGAGATGGAGTGAGAGAGAGAGAGAGAGAGAGAGAGAGAACGACAGAGAGAGAGAGAGCGAGAGAGAGAGAGCAGCGCTGGATACTGCCTTGAACTGTTGCTGGGAGAGAGAGAGATGTTGCTGGGAGAGAGAAAAGAGATCGGAGAGGGCATCGACAGCCACCAACACAAATTGAGCACTGCTTCTAAACTCTACCAAAGGTACAATCTATTTGTATTTTGCCTAGCAACTGGCACATCGGATGATACGGTTTTCTGGACTGGCAATGCCACCTGCCCCTTCAGCATAGGTGTGAAGGGGTGAATGAGGGTGGAAGTGGTAGGGTGGCTGGTTCGTGGTGTTCGTAATTGTTTGCTATCGGCCGTAATGTTTTGGGAATTGTGGCCTGAAAGAACTCCAGAATGTATTTGCGTTGCTGCCACACTGCGTGTTCCAGGATTTCTCGGTTGGGTATGTCCTGGAACGTGTTGAAAAGCTCCTTTGTGCGATTCGTGGCCTCATTAACGTGTTGGCGAGGTAGACCCTTTTTGCTGCCACAACGGATTTGTGATATCCTTTCGAGTGCCTCTCGTGGGCATTGCATCTTCTGTTTTGCACTGTCAGATGTTCCAAGTTCTGCTCATTTGTGGGTTTTTTGGAAAGCCTTTCATTGTACCGCTTGTTTGCTGATTTTCTTCATTCCCTTACAAGTTGTCCGCTGATGGGGGCGGGGTTGGGGGGCCGCTTGTGAAATGTGTTATACCTTTCAGTGAAGAGGAGCTAACTGGCTTCCAGGCCCATGGCATTCCGGGGCTTTAGGCCTGCTGTTGATAGGATCTCTGTGAGGACACTACAGATAAAATATCATTTTGCCTGCTGGAGCATTCCCCTATTTCAACAAAGGACATTTTTAGGCCTTGTATTGTTTTTGGCTGCTTCCCACCAGGGGGCCTCCTTTGGCTTCCTCCTTTGTGTCAAGGAACAGGAGCACTGGTAATCTCCACACCTTCTTGAACCCACTGCCAACCATGCAAAGGATACTGTGCTGTCCAGCAGTAGGAGCAGGGGAAGGGAAGTGGGACAAGAGGGGGGAGCAGACACACTTGGGGCCAGATTTATGATAATGTTGCGTGGCCTTTACGCCATGCAAGGGGGTGGCGCAACGGCGACGCAACACTACAGTCAGATTTATCAAGCCACGCAAGGCCACCTTGCGTGGCCCTGCATGGCTGGTAAATCTGGAGTAACACAAGCCAGCGCAAATCGCTGCGTTGCATTACTCTGCACCGGGGAGAAGTTCGATGGGTGAAGGTGCGTGTTCCACGCACCCACCCATGCATTTTGGCGCATTCCCAGATTTACCAACAGTGGTAGAACTGGATATGCATCAAAATGCTACGCCTCCTAATGGGAGGATTAGTGAGGAGAAATTTCTTTATTTCTCCTCGTTTTTTTCCTCTTTTTACATGAGCTGCCTTCGGGAGCACACATAGAAAGACAAAAGTGCCTCTGAGGATTGTTTTTGTGTAGGAAGGTGTCTCTTCCTGCACAAAAACAATCAAGTCTGCAATGCAAGCACCCTTGTACCATGACGCAAGGGAGCCTGCATTGGCACTAGACAGCCAGAAGGGCACCAGAGCAAGGAAAGGACAGGAATGCGCCGTATGATGTTAACTATGGCTCCTTCCTGCCCTTTTCCGCAGCACAGCACGGTGGCTTGCCGCGTTAAGCTGCGTTTAAGTTTGATAAATATGACCCAGGATATTTTCATTCTATCTGTTCCTGTTGCTGGGCTAAACAAGCACTGTAGAAGCACTGTCATCTAAAAGAAGAAATAACTTTTTTGATATTTCACCATTTAAATTCCAATCCAATATCCCCAACATCCCTAATTTGACATTTTATATATTTTGTGACAATTTTCGTATTTCTGACTTTTTATAGGTAGTTGAAACTCTGGAACTTCCTAGAGATGAAACACAAATTGAATGTATATCTATATTAGATTCAGGCTAATACCTGAACTACATGCTCCTGTCTATATTAATACTACCTTCTATGATTTTTAAATTAAATCTGTGCTCTGAATGAATTTTGTTTTTAAACAAGTTTATATTGTGTTTTTAAACAATACAAACACAGCCCTGACGGGTTCATTAGTACGGTAAAGTGCCATTACAAGTGTATAAGACAGCAATACATCTACTACTACGGTAGATACTGTCAATGTTAACAAGGCAATACACACCACATGAGTGTTGGTAGGATCTGTCCGGGTACAAACATTAACTTCATCCTATCCCTTGTGCAGCCCTTCTATGTAACAAGTTCATGTAACATAACCAATTCAGGTTAGTGTAGGAAGCTAGCTCTGTATATACTATACCAAAGCGAGGTATAGTGTGCACAGAGTCCAGGGGATCCCCAGAGGTATAGCAGAGGCTAAAGTACATAATACAATTAGCTCTATTTGTGGTAGTGTGGTCGAGCATTTAGGCTTATCAGAGGGCGGTGTTAAGCCTTTATTGTACACACTCAGACAAGAAATGTTATCACACACTCAAAGACTGAATCCAGACCAATTGGAAAGTAAGAAAACCTATACTTTGTATTTTATTTAAGAACCAAAGGTTACTTAATGCAGGTAAGTGGTAATACTTTCGAAGTATCAAGGTTTTTCAATTAGAAAGGTTTATAGAGTTTCAAGCAGTACTTTTCAGTTGGAAAGAAAATACTTGGTATTCAGGATATACAGTTAGTGCAATACATAGGGAACGCTAGGCAATCCTGTGCTAAAAGTAATAGGTGAAGGACTTACAAGGGAGTACCCAGTTTACAGTTCCAGTCTTCGGGTGGTCCAGACCAACACTGCGTGCAATGTCAGTCGAGGGAGACTGGGGGTACCCAGAGGTGCGGGTTTAGTATCTACGCCACGGCGGTCGATATCGGCAATGAGATTTACCCTTGTGGGGTGCGGGGAGTAATGTAGGGTTGGATTTCAGCAGACCGCCAACACAGTTTCCATCGCGGTCGTAGGCTGCTGGCTGTTCTCGTTCGGCTGGAGGAGTTCCGCTTTCGTCGGACTATCACAGGGAGGTCGCGGTCGGCGGTAGGGCCCAAGGAGGCCTACAGGGCCACTTGCAGGTGGTACGGCCTCTCGGGCACCAGCTGGGCATAGCTGGGGTCATGGGGGCCGAGAGGATCCCTCAAGGTCGTCGAGGCCATCGGCTGGGTTGCTTTTCTTCTTTCAGGGCAGAGTCACACCGACACAAGTGTCAGTCCTCTACCACTGCAGTCAGGGAGTTCTTTTGTAGCAGTGAATTGCGTCAACACTAGTATCGGTCCTTACTGTGGCGGTTCTGGTACCGGCAGGTGCCAGGAACTAGAGCCTCTAGTATAGAGGGATATTCTTGGCACTTTGGCAAAGGTTGTAGGGCTTCTGGGGTTTCATGGAGGTCAGGCAGGGTTTCTGGGAGGACAGCGGGTCCAGTGGTTGACCCGGATGCAGGTGGCGGGATTCTTGTCGAGGTTTGTCTGCAGCAGTTCAGTTCCTGGCCCAGCAGTGGTCCTGGTCCGTCTTCTTCTGTGGCCCATCGAATCTGAAGAGGTAGGTTCAGGGGTGCCCCTAAATACTAGATTTAGGGGTGTTACAGGGGTGTGCAGGTCAGGACCAATGGGTCCCTTCCTTGGGGTGTCTACACCCCCTCATATGCTATCCTCCTGTGGGAGGGGGCATAATCCTCTTCCGAATTGGCTGAGTCCCTACATCTTCAAGATGGAGGGGACTGAGATGTGGGCTTCACCTCGCCTCCCCATCTGAGGGGTGGGGTCAGCAAAGGTGGGCACACCTCCCTTCCTGGCTAGGTTTTCCCACCAGTTCTCACACCCAAATGGGGGTCAGAACCAGTGGGAGCCAGTTGCTGATAGCAGAAAAATGCTGGGGGTAGCTAACAAAGATGACAGATCTTTGAAACTCCCTCTTCATGGACCCTACCCATCCTGGGGGAGTAGACAGGACACCTCTTCCAAGGATGTGCTTTGTTTCCAGAACCAGAGAGCAGAGGACTCTCTACCCAGGGGTCCAGAAACATGTCTTAGGGTGGCAGATGGCTGGTAGCCAGTCAGGAACCACATCAGGGCTGGTCGTGTTTCAGTGGGCATCTGTAAGAAGCCCTCTGAGTGCATTTTACATTAAATCTATCCCTTATTTGAGGATTGTTTTCATTCTTGAAAGGCAGGGTTCATAATCCTTAGCAGGATCACTCTAGAAATAGCATACAAAAAACAAATTGTAAATCCTACATCATTAAGATTTTCTCGCATTCTTCTTTGTAACCAATATGTGTCTGATCGCTATACATGATGGTTCTTTGAGTCCCAATAGCTGTCAAAAAGGGTTCAGCTGCAGCAACTATGGGCATAAATTGGAGTTCTGGTGTGTGGTCTGACGTCCGCCAGGGGTGGACATCATAGCCTCTTCCACCCTGGCAGATAACTACCCATAATATTTGGAGATCTCTGTCTGCCTTGCTGAGATCTCTATACTTTCAGAGGAGCCTTCGCCACATCTGCTCCTCTGAAGGCCCTGAAAGTTTGCTAAGCTCCACAAGTTGGAGTTTGTTTTTGAAAAACAAAATACTAATCACCTCTCCCTGGGGGTCATTTTGTCATGTTCAGAACTGACACGCGTTTCCTGATTGCCCCCAAAAAGATCAGATGGTCGAATTGCTTAAACTGACTGCCCCAACAACTTTTGGCTCTTGGTGTAAGATATTCACCACCGGCGAAGTCAGGGAAGTCTCTGCCAGCAACAGCTTGATGTTCCAGCCGAGTATCTGTGTCTGACTTGAAGATCCTTTTGTGCGCCACCTCCCACTTAATAGTAGTAATTTCCCTCCCAAGATCTCTCTCCAATCCCTCGGAGAGAAGAATGCCAAATATACTGGATTAGCAAGTTAAATTATGTAATACAGAAGTCACACCTTTGCTACCTACCGGACGCACAATTCCTTTTAAAATGTTGTTGAGTCCCTCGTCGCTCCCCTCATGGGTGCTTCTAATGGAGCACCCAGTGCCTAAGCTGGCAATATTGAAGCCTGTTTGCCTTCCTTAGTCAAAAGACTTCACTGACCCTCCCCCACACATGGAGATTAGTTATACACATATTTATTCTTCAGTGTGTAAACAAGAACTCAACATTCTAAACCTGCGTTCACTTCATTACCCTCCAAAACTTAAGTCACAGGTCCATCAGGGCTGGAATAATGTTTAGATCGGAACGGACAAACAAAAAGTCTACAATCGACATATGGAAGGGTCAGACTAACTGTAGGATACAAGAAACAAGATATGGAACCAAGATCCACCACCAGACGTGAGCTAGGTAGGTTTTGATGACCGAAAGGACTATAAAGGACTAAGAAACATCAGAATGTTGGTATAGAAAGCTGGCCTGAAATTGGAAGTTATGCTAGATATGCAAGGCGTAGAACAGTGTCCAGTTTTATTCTGGTGAAAAGGCAGGACTCTACAGGGCTCTCATGCCAACACTTAGTGGCTGGATGGCAGAATGCTGGCAATCCTTTTCCAGAGGATCATCTCGTGTTAAGTGAATTCTAATTATCACCTTCACACCTACCTCCCTTTAACACTGGATCTAATACCGTGAATATGTGCATATGGGTCAGTTGCTTGTACTATCATATTTGTGTCCAACATTCACCACCCATGATTTCCGTAACCTCATCTGTATGCTACGGAACTAAATAATGATTGCTTCCTATAGGGCCTCATGCATCAAAGTAAGGAATTGCGATTACTAAATTGCGATTTTTAAAGAATCACAATTCCTTATGCATGTAGGAATCGCAAAATAAATTGCGATTCCTACACATTCTATAATTGCGACTCGGAAATTGCAAATCGCAATTAAGGAATAGCTTCCCATTCATTCCTACGGGCCTAGAGGCCCATAGGAATGAATGGGAATAGCATGCGCAATTTGCGAGTACTAAATAGGTACTCGCAAATTACGCATACAATTTCAAGAATGCAAGGGTGCCAAAAGGACACTCTGATGCACCCCTGAAATTGCAATGTGACCACATGTTGCGCACACACATGCTGTGTGTAACATGGAACTTTGAAAAATGCACTTTAGTGCATGTTTCTAAGTTTTTGCAAATTACCATCAACTTTAAATTGATGGTAAATTGCGATCCCTAATTGCAAAATCGCAATTTAAAATTGCATCATGCATTGCATTTAGGGACTCGCAATTTGCGATTCCCTAAATGCATTCAGAATTTAAGTAATCACAAATTTTGCATTACTTAAATTGGGAATTTACATTTGGGTACATGCCTCCCAAATGAAAAAATACCGGTTGCAAAGGGGCAGATTCGGCGAATCTGCACCTTTGTGACCGGTATTTAAAATGATGCATGTGCCCCTTAGTGTACAACTGTTACCTCAATGGACCAACTTCAGATCAAAGACTCAGAAAGGCATTTTCACGGAAGATTCTGGTTGCAAATGAAAAATGAAAATCTATGCTGACAAGCAATCTAATGTGAAAGATATCACTTTCAAGAGAGGAGATCGAGTGCTAGTTCGACTATCCAGAACACGAAAATCTGATGCTCTGTTCGAGGCTGAGCACGTTACTGTCACAACCACCAAAGGACACATGGTGATTGCCCAACGTCCTGGGAAGTCCCTTACCAGAGATTCTTCTCACTTCAGTCATGTGGCTCTCATCACTCACCAAACATCGATGTCACTGTAGAGACTGAGTCCAGACATACAGTTTATGGTGGGCATTCCCATGCACCACCAATGAAGCTCGATGCAAAGCCCTATCAACTAAAAATGGTAGATGGGGCTTTAAGCCAAATAAAACGCTTGTTCGTCAGGTGCTGTAAAGGAGACAATCTTTCATTTCTCCTAATTTAATTTTAATTATTTAACTTAAGAACTTATAAAGCACCCAAACCACCCCCTGAAGGGGTATCTCTGTGCTAGAGCAGTACAAGAGCAGAGCCAGCAGAGAGTTAATCAGCAAAAAGTTCAGTTTTAAGGAGTTTCCTAAAAATCAAAAGATCATTACATCTTCAAAGTGTAACGGGTAGTTGATTCCATAACAGAGGGGCCATATAGGAAAAGGCTTTACCTCCTCTGCGGGATTTCTTGAAGCGAGGAATGGCAAGGAGACATCTCTCTCCAGAGTGTAGGACCCTGCCTGACTTGTACGGGATACGTTTCTCAGCTAAGTAACTGGGACTTTTGCCATTTAAGGTTTTATGTACAATGCAGCAAATTTTGAATTCATTTTTCTGGTGAATGGGAATGTCTGTCGCTGGGTTATTGGTCTTGGTCAGGGCCGCGCTGGGACACCCCGTTGCTGGGGCAGCCATGCGCGCTACAAATCGGACTAATAATAATAATAATAATAATGAAGTTGTTGCAGGAGGGGGTGGGAGGCGGTTCTAGGGGGCATATTTGTGACAAGCCGTGCCGCCGTATTCTGTACTACCTCAGTAGTGATTCATTAGCTGCGACCAAAGGAGCGTTACAATAGTCCAGACGACTGATGACCAGTACCAGAACCACGGTTTTATGTACAGATAATGGAAGGAAGGGGAATACTCCATGCAAAAGACGCATCATATGGAAGCAGGTCCCAGAGGTAGCCACAAATAGGTCGTTCCTAGAAAGGGTCTGACCAAAATACACACCTACATTTTTTACCACCGTCTTAGGGATAGGGGCCATGCCCAAATCCGCCAGCCACCAATTTGCGGACCAGAATATATTGGCATTACCAAAGAGCATAATCTCAGTCTTTCCAGCATTAAGCTGGAGGTAGTTATCAGTCATCCATGATGAAATAGTTTTCGTGCCCTCCGAAATATGAGATTTTGTGGTTAGGGAACTTTTTATTAAAGGATAAGAGAAGTTGGGTATCATCCACTTAAGAAATGGGGACGAAACCAAATTCTCTAACAATCTTTGCAAGGGAGGCCACATATATGTTGGCCAGTGTAGGACTCAGGCAAGAACCCTGTGGCACTCCCTTGGTGATGTCCATAACTCAAGACTGGAAGGGACCTAAATTGATGACCTGCTACCGGTGAGTTAGGAAGCTCGTGTCCACAGATTCCAATCTCCTCTAATCTGCTCAACAGGGTATGGTGAGACACTGTATCAAAACCTGCAGATAAATTCAGCAGCACTAACAACACAGCTTGATTATTGTCAAGAGAACATCTAATGAGATCTGATACCACTAACAGTGCTGTACGAAGGTCTAAAACCTGACTGTGAAGGGTCTAAGCAGCCAGTATGCTTTATGTGTTCTCTAAGTTTTTTATTGATATAGCCTTCCAATAGTTTGCTCATCAGAGGGAGAAGGGAGATCCACCAGTAGTTGGACAAAACCGATGCAGATAGATTGGCCTTTTTGCGAATAGGGATAACCTGAGCTGCCTTCCACTCAAGGGGAAGTTGACCCTCGCTCAGTGAAAGATTTAAAATAGAGCAGATAGATGGAGCAAGCTGAGCAGATAGCAATGCAGCAATCTTAGCTTGTATAATGTCAAGACGCGACCCAGACTTAGCAGATTTCACAATTTCCTCCACTGCATCTACTTATAAAGGAGTAAAACTTTCTAAAGGAAGATCATTTTTAAGGTTTGTAGGGGGAAGAAAAGAAGATTCTTTTGGGATGTCTTTGGCTCCAGATAGTTTGGCATAAATTAAATTTATTTTGTCTTCCAAGTGGTTAGCAATATCATCTCATAGTTCTTGAGAGGGGGGGGGGGGTTGATATCATCAGCTGCAATGGAACTAGTAAACCTCTCTAACATTGCATATTTGCTATACTGTACAGACCATATCCAATGTGGTAAAATATTTAATTTCGGTCTAAAAATAGTATTTTGTACTGAAAAGATACCCTTCCAGTACAAAACCTATGCTAGACATCACACACACCCTTGTGCTTACTGATGGTGAATATGTGAATGACCATGAAATTTTACCTGTCGATGCACTCTGGACAACACTTTATTTGGCTCATTGGTAAATACATTTGAAGACTGCTAAATATTTGGCAAAAAAAGCTCAATATCATGGCTGGCACACACACTTCCAGAAGTAAAAGAGCTTTTCCATACAAACTCCAAATATCATGAGGAAAAACACCCTCAAACATGTGTTTTCAGAAGTGGCCCATAACTCTCAAACTCTCTGCAACTCGCTATAAGAAAATCTACAACCAGTGCTTTAAATGGGCCGGTACTCACTGGCACTGAGTAACGGGGCTTCTCCGTTTTCTCCTCCTGATTACCGGAAGTTCTCCTTGGCCAAGGAGAGTACCGGGACTCATAGTTGCAGCCGAGCAGGCTCTGATATATTAGTATGTACAGTACAAGTACAGCAGACGTTGAGGCTGTCGGAGATCAGTGTGTCTGTGTGCCATTCTGTACTTTATTCATGTGCTGAGATGCGCAAAAAGCTTCTGATGTGCCTTACCTCATGGCAGGGGTGGGGCAAGGGAAGTGAAATGGATCAGGCATGCACTCTTAATCAACTGTACAGGTTCCAATTAGAACCTGCACAGTCATTCAAACTGTACTTTTGAAACAGGGGTTTTTACCTGCCATGTCTCATGATACACAGGGAATTCAAATGATTATTCTGTAGTTGCAATAGGCATTATTGCTGGCAAGAAAGCTTAGAGGGTTTGTGCACCTGCTGCAGAAATGTGGATTTTTCAGAATCTGATAAAATCATCATTGAGATTGTTTGTAGTAAACTGAAATGATCATAAACAGCACTGTGGATCTCCAGGACATTTGCAAAAAGTGCTATATAAAAAATACAAAAGATTGCTCTTTGGGTACACAGTGGTGTTCGGGTACTCTATATGACGTGGTTCATAGTGGTTGCAAGAGCAAGACTGGTTTTCAAATATTCATTTAGGAAAAAATTTCAATCAAACAAAAATCATTTTGTTGGTAGTATTTTAAGGTATGGTCACTCTATCCGTGAGAGTGAGTGCGAAACAGCCGAATCGTCTGTATCCATACGATACATCCATACATACATCCATACGATTCTTACTGGATTTGTGGAAAAAACACACATCCAGTAAGAATCGTATGGAAAGGCATTACGCCTGTGACTTTGATAAGATAATACAGGACCATTCAATACAGACGATTTACCAAACTATATATCACGCTCTGAGGAAGCCACAGGCCTGATGGCCATGTAAAGGGGTGAAACACGTGTTGGCTGTTTCACACTCACTCTCACAGATAGAGTGACCATACCTTAAAATACTACCAACAAAATGATTTTTGTTTGATTGAGATTTTTTCCTAAATGAATATCTGAAAACCAGTCTTGCTCTTGCATCCACTTTGAACTTTGTCTATATATTAGGGGGTTAGGGGTTTTCCCCCCTGTCAAGAGCTAGTACAACCACAAAATCTTTGCTCAAATCTACGGTCAGTAAGGGATCGGGACCTTTTTACCCCTTATCTCACAAAACTCTATATGACGTGGTTTGCTGTAATTGAGGAAAATAATCTACTAAAGAAGAGAAAGAGCTCTATAAAATGCAAATAAAAAATGTTAATGTCTTTTGCTCTAATACCAGTGGTGTGAGAGCAGCTCTGAATTGGATACTTGTGCACATCAATTTTCAAAGTATTGATGTTTTTTCTGTATAGCATTTTGTGCAGAAAGATTGGTACTTCTCAGTATGTTAATAAGAGAGGTTACTGACCATTGCACAAATCGCTGAACATTTATCAGCCGCAGGAGGATGAAAGGCTGATTCTCAGATTCTATCTACTACAGCTTGTACAAAATTCCCTGAAGCATGTCCTCTGCTTGTGCTGAACTTCCTCAGAAGCCTAATGATGTAGAGCACCCCAGTCAAGGTTTCATATATGGTTGTGGAGCATTCATTACCACTCTTACCAAACTATAGGGTTTCAGCTCTCAGAGTTAATTGTCAAAATGACTCAGTGGCAGCGGTGATTGGTGCAGGTAAGTGTGTAGGGGTGGTGGGGCGGGGTGGATGTCAAGAGACAACAAAATACGATTCATTTATTTAATACATTTTCCTTATTCTGTCATCTGTTGACATCCCCCCGTCCCGCCACACTGCCTCACCGTGCTTACCTGCACCACCCGCCACTGCTCAGTGAAATATTGTATCTACACCATCATCCCCTGCCACTCTGCAGGGTGTTGCTCCACCCCAATTACCATCAGGAGCAATACATGTGGTTTTAGTGTGTTTGCTAACTCACATGAAGATATGTTATATTTAAAAAACAATGCGACCTGGGTCTTCAAAGCTATTAATGGGAGCACGTGCATACACTGTGTAAGGACCCTGGACTCTCTCATTTTGGAACCAGGATGGGATGTAGAAATATATCTAAGTACCTAAGCAAACAAAACGATCTTGCAGCATTAGCAAATACAAACAAAAAAAGTGCAGAATCCAAGATGCATTTTAAAACATAAGTGAGCAGGCTCTGCTGATAGACTAGTGGCACTGGCACAGAGCAGGTGGGTGTAGTAGTAGGCTGGCGTGCAATAGACCAGGTGACATAGTAGTTCATTCAGTCTAGTTCCTGCCAACATCAGTTGAGGCAGAAGAGGGAGCTGGCATACTGGGGGATAACATGATTTGGCTAAGAACACACATATTGGGACAGTGAGAAAATCAGGATTAGAATGTGGGTCTACTGGTTAAACAGATTACAATGAATCCACAAAAATACATCTCTGCCGCAATGCTGCATCATTAACATTTTGTTATGCTATAAAGTGTTAACACAGTGCCCAGTGAGAACGTAAGGTTTCTTTGTAAATATATGTGAAAATTATGCTGGAAAGTGCACCATTTAGCTTAAAGATCACCAGCTCCACATGCACAGAAAGAAAATTCTGATGCACATAAATGCCTACTTTGTAGCCACGCCCCTAGCCATCTCCTACTCAATTTAGTGAGTACCAGCACTTCTTTTTCCCATTAGAAGACTGGCTACAACATCACACTTAAAAAATGGAACTCAAAAAACCTCTGCAGAGAGATGGTACCTAGTATAAAGATATATAGCTTGATTAACTGTATTACAAGAATGCCTTAGGGTGAGCATGGTGGATATTCAAAATGCATTTTTGAGAACGGCAAACATTTCTCCACTAGAACGACTTCCCACACTCACAAATGCTATTCCCAAATTTATGACCAGAGATCTCTGCCTGTGGAAGGGATATGGGGAAATGCGAAATATTTGTTACTAAATTAGTGGGGGGGTTGGGAAATTTAAAGATGGGTTTAGGGAGAAACATGCAAAAAATCAAACATATTTACATAAAAATAAGACAATTGTTATTCACAAAAGTTAGACCTAAATATGTTACACTAGAACTACTGACAAAACAGTCAACTCTACTCCAGCAAAGTCTCGGAGTAAGCCAAGCACCACACATGGCCAATAACTGGTACTGTAACACGTTCTTACAGCAAATGAAGGGGGCAAGTAACAGCACTAGCACCACATAGGGAACATTTTTAAAATAAATGGAAATGGTTTTTAATGTAAAATATTATATTCTTTATTTATATTCATTTTAAAAATGTCAATAATATTTTTTTTAGGTAATAGTAATATAAGGCACATATTTGAACAAGGTTTCAAATACTTTCAACACAACTGACACTGCAGAAATGGTAGGAAGTAAACATTAAAGACTCCACCACACCCATCAACTAGTGAAACTCATTGCAACAACCAATTGTCCATAGCTTGTCTTCTTGTGAAGGGAAGTCACACACCGAAAATAATAATAGTTTGACTATGTCTGTGAATAGCTTTGTTGCTCTGCCACTCAGTTTGCGGAACGATTATTTGAGAAGGTAATAGGATGTACTACTGTTACTAAATTGGCTATTTAGGTGCAGATTAAGTAGTTTTAAGTATTCTGTGTTAATACTCAGACACGCATGTGTGTGTGTGTGATGTCTGCCTATCTGTGAAGCGAAGGGAAATGGACTGGGTGACATGAGTGGTTATACAAGAATTATTTGCAAGAGACGGGTCTTTAGTCCAGGTTCCCAGATAGACCAAAGACCAGGTTAAGGTGCATGGTGATGAGGGTACGCTCCTTAGAAGGGAGGAGACGGCAGAGCAGTTTCCACCTGTATCCTAGAGAAGTTCTCCACCACCTACTCACCTCCGTCAACTTTTTCTTGATTTCCATCACTGTGTGTGCTTCCACCAACAAGGCATTGACATAGTCTGTTAACTCCTGCCTTGTAGACTTTTTCTCCACTTCACTGATGATCTGCAGAAGCAGACCATGTAGTTTCTTGTAATGAACAACTACAAAGGTAACTACAATGCATGTTTTCCCTTCAGTGGTGTTCCTCTTATTTGGGGCTGCGGGCATCTTGGAATCTGTAAGTGTTGTGCTTCTAATTAGGCAGTACCATGGGGAAAGGACAGAAGCTTGTTTGTGTGCTGTATTTATGTGTTAGGGGTCTTTGTGTATGTGAGGTTTTCAGGCTTTGGGTCAAGTATGTGGTGTTTCACTATTCCCTTTCATTTGGCGTTCTCAACTCCAAAGGTGGAGTTTACCACCCAGTGGTGGAGATTTCTGACTTTGCGGTAAGATCTCCTCCTCCAGGGCAAAGAACACCCTAGACAGACATGAAATAGATATCCCACCTCAAATTTACAACACAGATATAATGTCAATGTCAGGAGGCACCACCTCCTGATAGATGGGGTGGAGACTCATAAATCCTACTAAAAGGTAAAGATTTCCACCAGGAATTGGTGAGGACCATCTGGGCAGAGATCTCCACTTAGGAGTAGAGGAAAATCTGTGCGAGCGAAGATCTCCACAGTTCGCATTTATAGGGTTTTTAACAGCAGAACTCCTGACCAAGTGGCACAACTTGATCAGCCGATTGCAGCAGCAAATGCGATCAGTAGTGTAAATAAATGGGCCCTGATGGGTACTTAGATACATTCTACAAAACTTTCTACAGCTTCGGCTCCTACAAATTACAAAGTTTAGACTATATAATGTTTTCCCATGCAGAATTCCAGGATAATACCTGGTGATATTTGTGCCGGGAAAAACGTGTGGTATTTTCACACTTCCTGTAATCCCGCAAACTTCCATTTGCACCTCCTTCTAGTTTCCCAGCTCTCTTTCCATGAGGATCTTATTCTAGTCAACACCTTTATAATGTATACCAATCTATTTTTAGGATGTGCAGACTCTTCAAGGGTTCTCAAAAGAATTGGATTAGAGACAAAGTAAGAAGGATGAATAGACTAAAGACATGGATCCTGAGTTAGTGAGGTATTACTTATGAGTGTGACTCTAGGCTGTTCAGAGACCCTAGTATATCCAGTTTCAAACTTTTACGTAATATGGGGCATATTTACAATCCCTAAGCACCAATGAAGTGTCACTTTTTTTGACACTCCAGTGGCGCAGCGTAATTTTCCATATTTACAAGGTGGTGCTAAGCGACTTTGCTTGGCTTAACGCCACCTTGTAAATATGCTCCTTTCCGTCGCAGTCCTCTGCAGCAAAGGGGCATGCAATGGGTGTTTCTGTGGGCGTTCCACCTCAACACCCATTGCTTTTTGATGCTGCCCCACATTTACAAGGTTGAGACCGCGCCAAAAAGTATGCAATGGAATACCAGGGGTTAGAAAAGTGCAACAAGGCAACATTATTAATTTCACCTTGTTTTTTGCTCTTTCCATGTATGCTACATTCTTCAGCACACATAGAAAGTGCAAATTACCATTATTTATTGTTTAAGTGCAGGAAGGTGTCCCTTCCTGCACATACACAATCGTCCCTACAGAGTAGACACCGTTGCTACATAGCGGCAGGGTGCCTGTGCTGGCGCTAAGCAACTTTTTTTGCGTCAGCGCTAGGGTAAACACAGGAGTGCACTGTATCCTTGTGAATACGGCGTATTCCTGCGTTTTGAAAATGTCAGAGTGCGGCGCTTCCAAAGTTGGCACAGCTCAGTGCTTCAACATTTTCTTGTCAATATGTCCCCATGTTTCATGAAATGCTCTGGAGTATGACAAATAGTTTATTCCAATAAATGTCAAATAGTCAGCGTACCTCACAACATGTCAAAATCAAACCCATTGAATAAATATCTACCAAGTCCATCATGGCCAAGTGGCAGTTCGTTGGCTTTGAAAATGTTCCATACAGATTTTTATATTGTTCGTTTGAAATAAATGTTGGAACCAGCTAGGCCTATTGGACAACGCCATGGGGGTGAGATACATCAGGAACATCTCACACCTGGAATAAAACAGCAGCACTATCTGTGACTTCACGCCCCGCGTACGCGCATCTCTCCAGCGCCATGATAGCGCTCACATGAATTTAATTCAATTTCTCTGCCTATTGTTTATTTCACAGCTCCCCTGTGAAGTGTCAAACGCTGATGTGCCATCAGCCTCCAAACTGTCGCTTATATTTGTCATTCAGACCTTGTTAAAAATAAAACAGGATTCCGCCTGCTTCCGCGCTCCTCGACTGAGAATTCCCTGTAGTAAAATTAGCCCATTTAGATGGAAACTTTTGTGTCACTCCCTGTCTAAATTGGCAGATCTGGCTCTCTTGCAAAAACCAATAAAGTGTGAACTTTGATGCATCTGTCCATCAAACTCATCTTTTGTGAGCAAGAAGCAGATGACAACAAAAGCAGGGAGCGGGCTGATCATTGGCTCTCCTCATTTAGGCATGTCAGGGTGCACCTGTCACTCCTCGCCGCGCAGCCACCGCGCGCAGTGGCACCCTGGGCGCCAGCACTCGTGAACAAGGAGAAACTTTGCTCACAATTTCAAATTACATTTGTATCTTATTCTGTTCTCTTGGGTGTTGAAAGAAGAGAGAAGGAGTCCCATTTCCCTATAAGCATGTTGCCATGCATCACCTATTTCTTTTATTTTTATTATTTTGGTGTTTTACATGTATCGCTGACAAGCCACATCTTGGTAAATTCAGTGGATTTGAAACACTCTATACATACCCCGCTGTCTTTTCCTACTTTTTATTATCATTATTATTATCCTTATTATTATCATCAGTATTATTATTATTATTATTATTATTATTATTATTATTATTATTATTATTATTATTATTATTATTATCACTATTATTATCACTATTATTATCACTATTATTATTATTATTATTACTCTTATTAACCCTATGATTATTATTATGATTAGGATTATTATGATGATGATTATAATTATTAGTGTTATTATTATTGTTATTATCCTTATTAATATTAGTATTACTATTATTATTATTATTAACACTATTATAATCATTATTATTCTTATGATGATTATGATTATTATTATTACCATTATTATTATCGTTGTTGTTGTTATTCCCACAGGATGCCTTTCACCACTTTCTTTCTGTAGCTAAACTTCTTAACAGCTGTAGTTGTTTATGGAGTAAATGATTTTATTGCATTTTAAAAGGGTAAACAATCTCACCCACACCACCAACGTGGAGAAAAAAAGGAATGGGGAATGAGATGAGACACAAAACCTAACCATGAGAGTAAAAACAATAAAAATTTTACTAATCCCCACCTCCCAACCACAAATCCATTAGCGTCCAGAGACCTTCAAGGAAATGCTCGTGTCTCCTCCATCAGGAGGAACCTATTGTGGGTTTTCCCTGTAGCCAATCATTACAAATCAATCACTATCCTGGAGGTATAAATAATTCTCAGCATTCTTAGGTATTAAAATATACAAACTATAGGACGATAAGAGTGACAGAAAGGGTGCTAGGTCAGTTTCCATGTCTCTTTTTTTTGTTCCAGAGTCCTAGCCAACTTTTCCATCCCCAGGAGTTGCCAGAGTTTATAAGACAAAACCCTTGAGTTAGAGGTGCCAACCACATACGAGTGCAGGTATAACTCGTCTAAACAGCGTAAACATCCAGGGACAATTGTTTTCCACTGACCAAGCTTTAAGGGAAGGTCTATTTAGGAGACCTAACAGGGTATAAAATGGGAACCTTAGGGTGTCATCAAAAGCGTTAAGGACCTCTGTCCTGTACGCATGGAGATACAGGTACCCCCTTTCGAGGTGTAAACAAAGTTCTCTTTCTCTACAACCCCTCCTGCTTCAATCTGACCAGGGGCAGCTCCTCCGCTAAGCTGGAGGAGCGTCGCCCTACTGCCTTACACCAGTAAAAAAAGGAAAAAATAAAATGATAATATTGTAATGTTGTTATAATTTTATTTTGCCCTCCAGCTGCATTGCAGCGTGGTGATTGGTCAAGGGAGCCTGCCTGTTCTCCTGGAATCCGAGATGGAGGGGAGCGGGGACGCGGGACCCGGGAGCACGGTAGGTATATTTGTTTTAATTTAAAAATGTGCCCCCGTGGGCCCCCCCGTTTCCTCCCCCTCACCCGCCCGCCACCCGCAAGCCGTGCCGGCCGCTACAGAATCTGACCACTGTGGCAGACTCGCTTTATATAGCACCAATATAGTATTTGTTTTTGGCAAGGCTTTCCTTGCTGCTGAACCCTTGGGTGTCAAGTATGATCTTGCATCAAAACCTGAAACACATTAATGATAGTTTTATGAAAACTGTGGAAGTGGAAAGGGACTACGGGCAGGATGTACTAAGAATTGATTCACAAGAAGCAATTGCAAAATGTGCATAGAGGTTTTGAGAATCAATGCGTATTTTGCAAACTGACCTACGTACTAATAGGTCAGTTTGCAAAATGATGAATCGCAGTATGTAGCAGACCGTCCTGTCTAATGAATGTTCATTAGGCTGGTCACCATTCATGAATCTCTATTATCGGTCACAATCACAAGGATGGTGGCCTGCAAGGGTTAGCTGACCACCATGCTTGTGACTGCTGTTATACAAAGAAAACCTTTTTTTCAAAAATCTGTCTGATTTCCTCAAAGGAATCGTGTGGGAGGGCGGGCCGGACAAACAGACGAGGAGGCTGTATATACTGTTTTATTCAAGACAAAGAAGGCAAGGTGTCTCTCCAGGTATCAACTTTGGGGTTCCGCGGCTATTATTCGGGATTTTCTTCAGTGATGGTTCGGGGTCTCCTCCGTTTCCAATTGGGCCGCCTTTGTGCTGGATGGTCCTTCCCCTGGAGGCTCAGAAGAGAAAAGAAACAAAAGGGAGCCGTCAGTCGTTGCTGGGTTTCCCGCTTTCTAGATAATACCGTCACCACACCCGGTTGGTGTTCAGGGGTATCAGGGTTTGAAGGGAGTGTGAAGAGGGGTTGGTTTCTTTGTGAGGGAAGGTAGTGAAGGAGGATTCTTGGGTGTATACCGTGCACAGGGGTAACAGTCGAATAGGAGGGGAGGTGAATTACAGGTGCCACTAATTTTATGAGCGGAAGGTACGTCTCGCTCTCGCATATACTGTGGTAGAGAGGATGAAACTAAATACAACCCTCCTGGGGTACAGTCCAATCTCGCTTCCCGGCCGAGTGCGATGTTGAGGACAAAGGGAAATAATAAATAAAAAAAGAGAAAACGATACATCGGTTAAAGAAACCCCCCCTCTCCTTTCTTATCTTACAAACCTCCCACCACCCTCCTGTACACCCTTAGACCACCCACTTCCCCGCTCCCTTTTCCCCCTGATTCGGGCCACTCACCGGCTCCGCCGCAACTCTCCTGAGTTGCGGCCGCTCTTCAGCCACCTCCGGTGGAGACCACCAGTCCTCGCACCACGTCTCGTCTTCCTCTTCCCGTTCTCCTGCAACTACTCCTTCCTCGTCTCGGTTCCCTCTGCACTCTTCCTTCCTTCCAGCTTCTTCGTGCCCCTCGTTGGTTTCTCTGGCCCTTTTCACCTCCCTCGCTGAGCCACTTCCGGGGTTGGCTCCGCCTCCGTTTACTCCAGCGGTGTGGGCATCAGGACGCTGTACGGGCAGAGGACACGGGGGAGGAGTTACATAAGGAAACAGCGTCTTCCCGTTTTTGCACCTCGTTGCGGTCATCCTGACCGGTAAGTCAGTGTGGAGAAAAGTGCGGGAAGAGCCCGACATCGGGCACGCCAGGTGTGGCACCACCTCACATCCCCTTTCCCTTGCTGTCCTTCTAGAAGGGGGGAATCACAGTGATATCTAGAAAGGAAGTCTGCATTAGCCTGCTCTGTTCCCTTACGATGCTTGGTGTGGAATCTATAGGGTTGCAAAGATAAATACCAACGTAACACCCTTTCATTGTTTCCTTTGTTGCATGCTAGCCATTCCAAGGGGGCATGGTCAGTGTAGAGCGTGAATTCTCGTCCTTCCCGTTAGTATTTTAAGGAGTCGATGGCCCATTTTATGGCCAGGGCATCTTTTTCTATTACTGCATAGTTTCGTTCTCGGGGAAACAGCTTTCGACTTATATACAGTATGGGCCTTTCCTCACCTTGTGGGTTTTTTTGAGACAGGACCGCCCCCAATCCTTGATCGGAGGCATCCATCTGCAGGATGAAGGGCAGAGTGTAATCGGGGCTGGCTAATACCGTGTCGGAAGTTAGGGATGTTTTCAGTGTTTCAAACGCCTGGATGATTTCAGGGCTAGGGTTCTTCAACCTTTCCTCGGTTTTCGCATTCTTCTGTAAGAGGTCTGTGAGAGGGGTTGCTAGTTGCGAGAATCTGGGTATAAACCTCCTATAATACCCGAGCAGCCACAAGAAGGCTCGGAGGGCTTTGGCAGAACGGGGAAAGGGGATTTGCGATATGGCGGTCAGTTTGTTACTTTGGGGGCGTATTACTCCCTCCCCCAACAGGTAACCAAGATATTTCACGCTCTGGGCGGCTAGATGGCTTTTGGTTGGATTGATCTTGAGACCCTGACTACCAAGGGCCTGAATCACTTCATAGAGGTGGATCAAATGTTGATCCCAGGATTCGCTATAAACGACAATATCGTCTATATATGCTCCTGCGTATCTTTCATGGGGGCGTAGTATAAGATTCATGGCTCTTTGAAATGTCGCTGGTGCCCCATGTAACCCAAAGGGCAGCATGACGAATTGATAAGGACCATCCGGAGTAGAGAACGCTCTTTTTCTCTGTCCTGGGCTCTCAGAGGAATCTGCCAATACCCTTTGCATAAGTCTAGGGTACTGATATACTTGGCCCTCCCAATCCGCTCTATCATTTCGTCTACCCGGGGAAGTGGATATGTATCAAACTCTGATATTTTGTTGACCTCTCGAAAGTCAATACAAAAACGTACCGAGCCATCTGGCTTCGGTACGAGAACAATGGGGGAATTCCATTCACTCACTGAGGGTTCTATAATCCCCATTTGTAGCATCTGTTGGACTTCCTCTCGGATGGTTATCCTGCAGACCTCTGGTATACAATAGGGCCGAAGACGTACCCTTTTTCCTGGGATGGTTTTAATGGGATGTTCTACTAATGTTGTTTTTCCTGGGGTCAGGGAAAACACGCTTTGTAAGGGTAGTAAGAGGTCGACCAGGTGTTTTTTTAAGTGGGAGGGCAATTCGCTGTCGATACACTGATCGTATAAGCGGTTATGATTCCCTACATTCCCAACCAAGGAGGGGAGCGGTCCTTCCTATTTTTTAAAAAGATTGATGTGGTAGATTTGGGAGGTGCCCAACACAATGTAAGGTCCCTGCCATTGTCCTAGTAACTTATGGTCCGAGGAGGTCATCATTAATAGTACGGCATCTCCCACTGAAAAGGACTGGTTTTTGGCAGTTTTATCATACTGGGCTTTTTGGGGATTCTTGTGCTCTCTCCAGGTTATTCTTCACTATGACCCGTATTTGTCCCAAATGGGTTTTTAAGTTGCTGACATACTCCGTCAGCGGGGTAGTGCTATGGGGTCTGTTTCCCAGGTTTCACGGAGCATGTCCAGCAGAGAGCGGGGTTGGTGGCCATAAAGCAGCTCAAAGGGGGAATACCCTGTACTTCTCTGGGTTTGACATAGGATGGCAGATAATGCTAAGGGTAACATGTACTCCCATCGTTTGGACTCAAGTGCCAGAAGTTGTTTTAAGGTAATCTTTAGAGTTGCGTTGTAGCGCTCAACAAGACCATCAGTCTGGGGGTGGTATGCCGCCGTTCGTATCTGTTTGATACCTACCTGAGAGCATACTTGCTTCATCAGTCTTGATACGAACGGGGTCCCTTGATCTGTCAGGAT
The DNA here is from genome assembly GCF_964204655.1 of Triturus cristatus. NCBI lineage: Eukaryota > Metazoa > Chordata > Amphibia > Caudata > Salamandridae > Triturus > Triturus cristatus. The sequence continues at coordinate 326,818,851 of NC_140580.1, forward strand.
CTCTTTTGGAAAACCCACACGGGAGAATATCGGTATCATTGCTTTAGCTATGCTGGAAGCATCGGGATGACGTAAAGCGATGGCTTCTGGGAAACAGGTAGCATAATCCACAAGGACCAACACACAACGGCACCCACTATGTGAGGGTAACAGGGGGCCTATGATATCCATCCCGATCCTATAAAAGGGTTCCTCGATGATGGGAAGTGGATGTAAAGGGACTCTAGGGGGTCGATACCTACTATGCTTTTGGCAAATGGGGCATTCACGACAGTAAGTTTTTACCCGTCTATGAATACCGGGCCAATAGAACTGTTTTGTTATTAGCTGTTCTGTTTTCTCTTCCCCAAAATGGCAACCCAACAGGTGGCTATGGGCCATATAGAGTACCTTGTCCTGAAACGGGGCAGGGACCAACAACTGAGGTGTGCTAGTGGGCTCTGCTTTCCTGTACAGTAGCCCGCTTTTGATAAAGAAATAGGGACATACGTGTAGAGGTCTTCTTGACTAAGGGCTTGGTTCCAGGCTTCCTGTAGAACCGGGTCCTCCATCTGGGCTGTCTGAAAGTGTCTATCGCTCTCCCAGGGGTTTTCCGCAGGTACAGCAGGGTATACCCCGGTAGGTTGGCCTTTTTCTCTTCGTCTTTGGGTTTTTGTTTTTCTGGGTTTTGAAGGGGGCCAGTCAGGGTTCACCTCTTGAGCGAAGGGAGCGCTGCCCCACCATTCCTCTTCTTTTGGTGTCGTTTCTAGAAGCGGTTTCGGCAGGTGCGAATAGTCATTTCCTAATATGACTTGTTCTGGCAACCGGGGAATGAGACCAACTTTTAAGTCAGACCCAGGGTCCGTGGCGTGTTGTATGCAAACCTGGGTGGTGGGATAAGTCTTCGTGTCTCCATGGACACATTGGATGTTCACGATGCCGTTAATGGGACCAGATTCAGGTCTCAGATCCTGGGGTCGCATCACACTTTGCCGGCAGCCAGAGTCAGCTAGGGCGGTCATGGGACGGCCGTTTACCGACACATCGCAACGGTAAGGGGTTTGTTGCGCAGACTGGGTGAGACAACAATAGTTCCTTGTGAGGCCTATCTCCATTGGCTCCTCTTTCTGAGGACAAAAGCGAGCTATGTGTCCTAGGCCCCCACAGTTATAACATTGTGGTCCAGGGGTGGGGGTCCTCAGCACTGTTGGTCCTGGGGTTCTAAACACTGGGGGTCCTGGGGCGACTGTCATGGGGTCGAGTTTTCTGACTGGAGGGGGTCGAGAAGGGCTATGTCCCTCGCTCGTACTTGTTCTCCACGAGAGCTCTTCGCGTCCTTTTTGCGCTTCTTGTGCTCTGCTATACGCGCTAGCGATTTCCACAGCTGTCTCTAGCGTGAGATGGGCATGTTGCCTAACCCACCTCTGAATAGGCGGATGAAGAGAGGATAAGTACTGTTCCAGGTAAACTTTGGACCTTATCTCTTCCTTTGTGGCGGTGGTGGGTTTCAGCCATCGATCCGCCAGGTCCTTCACACGGAAATACTGGGCTTTGGGGGTTTCTTGGGGTTCCTCTTTGATTTTTCTCAGCCTGATTCTGTAGGTTTCGTCGTCGATTCCCAGGCGTTCCATTATGTAGTGTTTTATTTTGGCGTATGGAGTCGTACCGAGTATATTGGAAGCCTGGTTGGATGCCTGCAGTTCTCTAGACAGCAAAGGTCCCAGGTACTGGCCCCATTTCTCTTCTGGCCATGTGGCAGCCCGGGCCATTCGCTCGAAATTATTAAAGAAGTATTCAGGGTCTTCCCCCTCCATGTATTTCTGTAAGATTACAGAGGGTAGGGTACTGGGGCCTCTGTGTTGTCCCATGGCGTCTTCAAGTCTTCCCATTGCGGAGTCGTGGGACTGGCCTTGTTCTGCGATAGCCTGTTGCAACTTCCCCCGGTCTTCTTCTACTACAGCGAGGAATTTCTCCATGGCTCTTCCTAGGTTTGCCTGGTTTTCTGCCATTTTTGCCAGTACAGCCTCCATGTCTCCTTTGGATCCCACTTCTGACACCACTTGTGGGAGGGCGGGCCAGACAAACAGACGAGGAATCTGTATATAGTGGGCCAGTTGGACTGTTTTATTCAAAACAAAGAAGGCAAGGTGTCTCTCCAGGTATCAACTTTGGGGATCCGCGGCTATTGTTCGGGATTTTCTTCAATGATGGTTCGGGGTCTCCTCCGTTTCCAGTTGGGCCGCCTTTGTGCTGGATGGTCCTTCCCCGGGAGGCTCAGAAGAGAAAAGAAACAAAAGGGAGCCGTCAGTCGTTTCTGGGTTTAACGCTTTCTAGATAATACCGTCACCACACCCGGTTGGTGTTCAGAGGTATCAGGCTTTGAAGGGAGTGTGAAGAGGGGTTGGTTTCTTTGTGAGGGAAGGTAGTGAAGGAGGATTCTTGGGTGTTTACCGTGCACAGGGGTAACAGTCGAATAGGAGAGGAGGTGAATTACAGGTGCCACTAATTTTATGAGCGGAAGGCACGTCTCGCTCTCGCATATACTGTGGTAGAGAGGATGAAACTAAATACAACCCTCTTGGGGTACAGTCCAATCTCGCTCCCCGGCCGAGTGCGATGTTGAGGACAAAGGGAAATAACAAATAAAAAAAGAGAAAACGATACGTCAGTTAAAGAAACCCCCCTCTCATTTCTTATCTTACAAACCTCCCACCACCCTCCTGTACACCCTTAGATGACCCGCTTCCCCGCTCCCTTTTCCCCCTTATTCGGGCCACTCACCGGTTCCGCCGCAACGCTCTTCAGCCACCTCCGGTGTGGGCCTCCAGTCCTCGCACCACGTCTCGTCTTCTTCTTCCCTTTCTCCTGCAACTACTCCTTCCTCGTCTCGGTTCGCTCGGCACTCTTCCTTCCTTCCGGCTTCTTCGCGCCCCTCGTTCGTTTCTCTGGCCCTTTTCACCTCCCTCGCTGAACCACTTCTGGGGGTGGCCCCGCCTCTGTTCACTCCAGCGGTGTGGGAGTCAGGACGCTGTATGGGCAGAGGACACGGGGGAGGAGTTACATAAGGAAACAGCGTCTTACCGTTTTTGCACCTCGTTGCGGTCATCCTGACCGGTAAGTCAGTGTGGAGAAAAGTGCGGGAAGAGCCCGATATCGGGCACGCCACGTGTGGCACCCCCTCACAAATCGTTTTTTTTTAAAGTTTAATTTTTTTAAAAGTTTCTTTGAGAAGTGGCAGTAGTCTCCTTGACCACTCACTACTATCCCAGAAACATTCCCACATTCACAAAAGGGAAGAAGTCCAAATGGGGCCCCTTACCTTTTGAAAATGTATTACAACCCCAATTTAGGGTTAGAAAACTTTTCAATGGTTGCAAATCGTTGATATATATGTTATCAAATCACAATTTGTACAGGGCATGCACAACATGCCCATTCCAAATTGAGATTGTGAAAAATTACTGATAAGATTGGATTCGTACATTATGAAGCTTTATTTTGAAAATCGGAGTGCTTATGATCAAAAATAGGTGAATATTTCTTTATCTTTCCATCTAATTTGAAATTCTGTTAGCACTGTAAGGATTTTCAACTAATTGGATAAAATACTGTTTATGCTTGCTGTAGGTAAAAAAAACTAGATAAGAACATGGGAGGAAAGTTAAAACATTTGATAGACTGGAAAAGAGAAGGAAAGAAAAAGGAAGGGAATTTGGAAGAGGGAATTTGATTGTAAAAGTATAAAGGCTCATAAATAATGGCAACAAACATAAATCTGTGTAAAAAGAGGTTGTATGATAGAACCACAAGTGGATAAACCACATGTGCCCCTAACACGCAACCTAAACAACAAATGCGTCTTAACCATGCAATTCCTTTACCAGGCATGCCTTTACCATGTAATTTCGTGGTAAAGGAATGAATGGTAAAGGGGTATGCCTGGTTAAGGTCGCAACCTCCCCTTCCTCATCATAAGCTACAAACTCCCCCTGCCCCCTCCCCGACCTGTGGTCCAAATACCCGTACCCCCTCAAAACTACCCCGACCCAGCCCTCAAAACTACCCCGACCCCCGCAAGCCCTGAAAACTACCCCTGACTCCCCGGCCCTAAAAAACTACCCTGATTCCCCAGCCTTGAAAACTACACCTGATGCCGCCCAGCCCTAAAAAACACCCCCAGACCTGAAAGCTAGCTCCAAACCCACCCCCAGCCCTGAAAACTACCTCCAAACCCCCAGTCCTGAAAACGTCCCCCGAAACCCCAGCCTTGAAAACTACCCATGACCACCTAGCCCTGAACACTAGTCCTGTACCCCCCAGAGTCCTGAAAACTACCTCCAACCCCCCCAGCCCTGATAATTTCCCTGACCCCCCCAGTCCTGCTTCCCAGCCCTGAAAACCAGATCCGAACCCCCAGCTCTGAAAACTACCTCCAACCCCCCAACTCTGAAAACTACCCAGACCCACCCCAGCAGACAAAACTACCCCGACCCGCCCCAGCGATAAAACAACCCCAACCCATCCCACAAAACAACCCCGACCTACCCCAGCACACAAAACAACCCCGATCCACCCCAGCCCAGAAAACTACTCCGACCGCCTAAGCTCACCCCTGTCCACAAAACAACCATGACCCACCTTGTTAGACCTGGCACCATTGGCATGGGTCTCCCTTCCATTTTTCGCTGTTGTCTCCTCTGTTTTTGCTGGTAATAGATGCTCTGGGCGCTGTGCCACTGCCATTCAGTGCCACAGTACGAATGCTCCCTGTGTAAAAATGACATGTGAATTGGTATATCCATGATTGGCTTATTTGGTTTACCTGTTAGTCCCTAGTAGCGTGGCCTGTGTGTGCCCAGGGCTGGTAAACCAAATGCTGCTGGTGGGCCTGCACCACTGGTTTGCGCCACCCACAGAAGCAGCTTGTAAAGTGTGTCTCAGACCTGCCACTGCAGTGTCTATGTGCAGTCTAGAACTGCCATCTTGGCTGTGAAGTGCACCCACTTCCCAGCCCATTAACCTTCCCTTCGCATCATGTAAGCCAACCCTATGGTAGGGTGCATTGTATGTGTAAGGTAGGACATGCTCTGATGTGTGTAGCATGTCCTGGTAGTGAATTACACCCAATTTCGTTTTTTACTACTGTAAGGCTACCTGTTCTCCATAGGCCAGAATGGGAGGTTTGGCTATTACATTCTATAGTCCTAACTGACCCACAGAACATGGTAGAAAAACTAATTTAGTATGCCTGAGCTCAGAATATTAAAATACATATTTTAGTGAAGTTTATTTTTATATTCTGTGTTTGAAAATACCACTTTTAGAAAGTAGGTATTTTCTTGCCTAAGCCTTCTAGTGTGCTCTGCTGTTATGTGTATTGGCTGTCTGGTTTTGGAGGGACAGGGCAGGCTGAGTCAGACCTGGGTTGAATAGAGAGATCTGCATTGGAGTATGGCGAGGGGTAGCTCCTGGACCTGAATAGGGCTGTGCCTGGTAAGGTGAATGCTGCCGCCACCTCCCACTGTGCGTCTGATGGCAGAGCCCCTCTTTCTGAAAGGAAGGATGCAGCCTGATAAACAAAGTGCTCCAGTGCTGGGCAGAACTAGTTCTGGTTGGGTTTAGTGACTTGTGACTCTTTAGAACAAAGACTTTGGGGGTATAAATATCTGTGCTGAAACCCCTACAATTGGTATTGCCCCTGGACAACAAGAAGAACCTCTGTCCGTGTAACTGAAGGAATCTGCAGGAGAGGACTGTCCTTGTGCTTGTGTGCTGTTTCTTGGTCTGGCCTGCAGTGGTTACTACTGGACTTGGAAGAAGAGGAAAAGGACTTTGAAGGAACTTTTATTTTTGCTACAGCAATCACCCAAGGGCTAGAAGAGAGCTAGCCTCCTGCTGGAGTCTCAGGCACATCAGACTCCACCACCAGCCTCCTGTTTCCTCCCAGCAAGTATTTGCAGTATATTTGCAGGTGAGGCTCCTGTGAGTTCCGGGGCCTCTAGTTCTACTGTGGAGCAGAGAGTGCTGAAAATCGTCGCTAACGCCCGTTAGCGAGCCGCTGCAGCTGAAGAGCGTAAGGAAAATCATCGTGCTGCTGCTGAGTGCTCGCTACCGGAGATCATCGCATCGCCTGTCTGCGGGCTGCCAAAGGCTCGCACACTTCAAGATTATCGCATCACCTGTGTGCGGGCTGCCAAATGCTCGCTAACCCGAAGATTATCGCATTGCATGTTTGCGGGCCTCAAAGCGCTCGCTAACCAAAGATCATCGCATCGAGTTCATCGCTTCACGACATCGCAGCGCGGACGCCGAGCGTTCGCCATTTTCACCGCATCGCATCAGTATCGTTGCTCCCTCGCGGAGTGCCATTTCTTTTCATCACAACAAGATTGCACATGCAACAGGCTCGGCGCCTCATCCTCCCTTCGCGGCAAGGATTTCATCGCATCGCCGGCTTAGCGTGTAGAAGTTTGTCGCTTTGTCCTGCACACAAATCAGCGCATCATCCTCCCTTGCGGCAAGGATTCAACGCATCGCTGGTTAGCGTAAGGAAAATCATCGCTACAACTCCTTAGCGACATCTTGTTTGCTTTGCTACAGGTATCTTGTGAGTAAAAGGGTGGCAGAGACCACTGCCTTGAACTGAACTCCTGTTTGCACACTTTGAACTATTTTTGCAGCCTTTTAAGAGTAACCCTATTTTCCTAGTATTGTGGATTTTTACTGTTATTGGTCTTGTGTTAAATCTATATATAAAGATACTTATTTTTTATAACTACCGGTGTGGCGTCCCTTTGTGGTGTTCTTCCCTGTGTTACTGTGTATGGTCATAAATGCTTCACACACTGCCTCTGAGATAAGCCTAGCTGCTCGTGCTACGTTACCACAGGGGTTATCAAAGGGTGTAGCCCGCTTACTCTGACTTAGGAAGAAGGGTCCCTACTTGGACAGTGGCCAGCCATTGCCAACTAGAGACCCCCATTTCTAACACACCTCCGGCCCACAAAACTACCCCGAAACACCCCCAGCCCACTAATCAACCCCTGACCCACCTCCCAGCCCAGAGAACTACCCCGACCAGCCCACAAGCTCAGGAAACAACCCCAACCCACCCCCCAGCCTAGAAAACTTCCCCTGACCCCCCAAGCCCAGAAAACAACCCCCAACTCACCCCCAGCCCAGAACTACACCCAGCCCCACTAACCTCACCACTTACTGGGAGGTCTTCCTGCTTCCGCCTGCAGCAGCCCACAACTAGACCGAGCATTGCCTTATCCAGGCATATGCGTGGTTAAGGCATATGTGTGGTTAAGGAATACGTGGTAGGGCTTGCGGAGTCTGAACACTCATTGTTTAGACCACGGTGTTATGACTGCTTCCCGTAAAAAGAATTAAGCACTTAATTAACTGTCTGGCATAGAGATCTTCAAGTTCAACAAAGTGGTTGCATTCTGTTCCACCTAACTGAATTGAGTCCTGCGTTTTCCCCATGTTAATTTCCACATGACCTTTAGCTACAGCCCAAACTGCTGAACGGAATTACACCAAATTTGGCAGGAAAGTAGATGCTGTTTCAGGGATGGGCCTTCTGTTCAGTAGTTGTGGAGAAATTCATAGAAATTTCCAGTTGTATTTCTAGGGTCCTCCATCTGGGCTGTCTGAAAGTGTCTATCGCTCTCCCAGGGGTTTTCCGCAGGTACAGCAGGGTATACCCCGGTAGGTTGGCCTTTTTATCTTCGTCTTTGGGTTTTTGTTTTTCTGGGTTTTAAAGGGGGCCAGTCAGGGTTCACCTCTTGAGCGAAGGGAGCGCTGCCCCACCATTCCTCTTCTTTTGGTGTCGTTTCTAGAAGCGGTTTCGGCAGGTGCGAATAGTCATTTCCTAATATGACTTGTTCTGGCAACCGGGGAATGAGACCAACTTTTAAGTCAGACCCAGGGTCCGTGGCGTGTTGTATGCAAACCTGGGTGGTGGGATAAGTCTTCGTGTCTCCATGGACACATTGGATGTTCACGATGCCGTTAATGGGACCAGATTCAGGTCTCAGATCCTGGGGTCACATCACACTTTGCCGGCAGCCAGAGTCAGCTAGGGCGGTCATGGGACGGCCGTTTACCGACACATCGCAACGGTAAGGGGTTTGTTGCGCAGACTGGGTGAGACAACAATAGTTCCTTGTGAGGCCTATCTCCATTGGCTCCTCTTTCTGAGGACAAAAGCGAGCTATGTGTCCTAGGCCCCCACAGTTATAACATTGTGGTCCAGGGGTGGGGGTCCTCAGCACTGTTGGTCCTGGGGTTCTAAACACTGGGGGTCCTGGGGCGACTGTCATGGGGTCGGGTTTTCTGACTGGAGGGGGTCGAGAAGGGCTATGTCCCTCGCTCGTACTTGTTCTCCACGAGAGCTCTTCGCGTCCTTTTTGCGCTTCTTGTGCTCTGCTATACGCGCTAGCGATTTCCACAGCTGTCTCTAGCGTGAGATGGGCATGTTGCCTAACCCACCTCTGAATAGGCGGATGAAGAGAGGATAAGTACTGTTCCAGGTAAACTTTGGACCTTATCTCTTCCTTTGTGGCGGTGGTGGGTTTCAGCCATCGATCCGCCAGGTCCTTCACGCGGAAATACAGGGCTTTGGGGGTTTCTTGGGGTTCCTCTTTGATTTTTCTCAGCCTGATTCTGTAGGTTTCGTCGTCGATTCCCAGGCGTTCCATTATGTAGTGTTTTATTTCGGCGTATGGAGTCGTACCGAGTATATTGGAAGCCTGGTTGGATGCCTGCAGTTCTCTAGACAGCAAAGGTCCCAGGTACTGGCCCCATTTCTCTTCTGGCCATGCGGCAGCCCGGGCCATTCGCTCGAAATTATTAAAGAAGTATTCAGGGTCTTCCCCCTCCATGTATTTCTGTAAGATTATAGAGGGTAGGGTACTGGGGCCTCTGTGTTGTCCCATGGCGTCTTCAAGTCTTCCCATTGCGGAGTCGTGGGACTGGCCTTGTTCTGCGATAGCCTGTTGCAACTTCCCCCGGTCTTCTTCTACTACAGCGAGGAATTTCTCCATGGCTCTTCCTAGGTTTGCCTGGTTTTCTGCCATTTTTGCCAGTACAGCCTCCATGTCTCCTTCGGATCCCACTTCTGACACCACTTGTGGGAGGGCGGGCCAGACAAACAGACGAGGAATCTGTATATAGTGGGCCAGTTGGACTGTTTTATTCAAAACAAAGAAGGCAAGGTGTCTCTCCAGGTATCAACTTTGGGGATCCGCGGCTATTGTTCGGGATTTTCTTCAGTGATGGTTCGGGGTCTCCTCCGTTTCCAGTTGGGCCGCCTTTGTGCTGGATGGTCCTTCCCCGGGAGGCTCAGAAGAGAAAAGAAACAAAAGGGAGCCGTCAGTCGTTTCTGGGTTTAACGCTTTCTAGATAATACCGTCACCACACCCGGTTGGTGTTCAGGGGTATCAGGCTTTGAAGGGAGTGTGAAGAGGGGTTGGTTTCTTTGTGAGGGAAGGTAGTGAAGGAGGATTCTTGGGAGTTTACCGTGCACAGGGGTAACAGTCGAATAGGAGAGGAGGTGAATTACAGGTGCCACTAATTTTATGAGCGGAAGGCACGTCTTGCTCTCGCATATACTGTGGTAGAGAGGATGAAACTAAATACAACCCTCTTGGGGTACAGTCCAATCTCGCTCCCCGGCCGAGTGCGTTGTTGAGGACAAAGGGAAATAACAAATAAAAAAAGAGAAAACGATACGTCAGTTAAAGAAACCCCCCTCTCATTTCTTATCTTACAAACCTCCCACCACCCTCCTGTACACCCTTAGACCACCCGCTTCCCCGCTCCCTTTTCCCCCTGATTCGGGCCACTCACCGGTTCCGCCGCAACGCTCTTCAGCCACCTCCGGTGTGGGCCTCCAGTCCTCGCACCACGTCTCGTCTTCTTCTTCCCTTTCTCCTGCAACTACTCCTTCCTCGTCTCGGTTCGCTCGCCACTCTTCCTTCCTTCCGGCTTCTTCGCGCCCCTCGTTGGTTTCTCTGGCCCTTTTCACCTCCCTCGCTGAACCACTTCTGGGGTTGGCTCCGCCTCTGTTCACTCCAGCGGTGTGGGCGTCAGGACGCTGTATGGGCAGAGGACACGGGGGAGGAGTTACATAAGGAAACAGCGTCTTCCTGTTTTTGCACCTCGTTGCGGTCATCCTGACCGGTAAGTCAGTGTGGAGACAAGTGCGGGAAGAGCCCGACATCGGGCACGCCACGTGTGGCATCCCCTCACAAATCGTTTCTTTTTTAAAGTTTAATTTTTTTTAAAGTTTCTTTGAGAAGTGGCAGTAGTCTCCTTGACCACTCACTACTATCCCAGAAACATTCCCACATTCACAAAAGGGAAGAAGTTCAAATGGGGCCCCTTACCTTTTGAAAATGTATTACAACCCCAATTTAGGGTTAGAAAACTTTTCAATGGTTGCAAATCGTTGATATATATGTTATCAAATCACAATTTGTACAGGGCATGCACAACATGCCCATTCCAAATTGAGATTGTGAAAAATTACTGATAAGATTGGATTCGTACATTATGAAGCTTTATTTTGAAAATCGGAGTGCTTATGATCAAAAATAGGTGAATATTTCTTTATCTTTCCATCTAATTTGAAATTCTGTTAGCACTGTAAGGATTTTCAACTAATTGGATAAAATACTGTTTATGCTTGCTGTAGGTAAAAAAAACTAGATAAGAACATGGGAGGAAAGTTAAAACATTTGATAGACTGGAAAAGAGAAGGAAAGAAAAAGGAAGGGAATTTGGAAGAGGGAATTTGATTGTAAAAGTATAAAGGCTCATAAATAATGGCAACAAACATAAATCTGTGTAAAAAGAGGTTGTATGATAGAACCACAAGTGGATAAACCACATGTGCCCCTAACACGCAACCTAAACAACAAATGCGTCTTAACCATGCAATTCCTTTACCAGGCATGCCTTTACCATGTAATTTCGTGGTAAAGGAATGAATGGTAAAGGGGTATGCCTGGTTAAGGTCGCAACCTCCCCTTCCTCATCATAAGCTACAAACTCCCCCTGCCCCCTCCCCGCCCTGTGGTGCAAATACCCGTACCCCCTCAAAACTACCCCGACCCAGCCCTCAAAACTACCCCGACCCCCGCAAGCCCTGAAAACTACCCCTGACTCCCCGGCCCTAAAAAACTACCCTGATTCCCCAGCCTTGAAAACTACACCTGATGCTGCCCAGCCCTAAAAAACACCCCCAGACCTGAAAGCTAGCTCCAAACCCACCCCCAGCCCTGAAAACTACCTCCAAACCCCCAGACCTGAAAACGTCCCCCGAAACCCCAGCCTTGAAAACTACCCATGACCACCTAGCCCTGAACACTAGTCCTGTACCCCCCAGAGTCCTGAAAACTACCTCCAACCCCCCCAGCCCTGATAATTTCCCTGACCCCCCCAGTCCTGCTTCCCAGCCCTGAAAACCAGATCCGAACCCCCAGCTCTGAAAACTACCTCCAACCCCCCAACTCTGAAAACTACCCAGACCCGCCTCCAGCAGACAAATCCACCCCGACCCACCCCAGCGATAAAACAACCCCAACCCATCCCACAAAACAACCCCGACCTACCCCAGCACACAAAACAACCCCGATCCACCCCAGCCCAGAAAACTACTCCGACCGCCTAAGCTCACCCCCTGTCCACAAAACAACCATGACCCACCTTGTTAGACCTGGCACCATTGGCATGGGTCTCCCTTCCATTTTTTGCTGTTGTCTCCTCTGTTTTTGCTGGTAATAGATGCTCTGGGCGCTGTGCCACTGCCATTCAGTGCCACAGTACGAATGCTCCCTGTGTAAAAATGACATGTGAATTGGTATATCCATGATTGGCTTATTTGGTTTACGTGTTAGTCCCTAGTAGCGTGGCCTGTGTGTGCCCAGGGCTGGTAAACCAAATGCTGCTGGTGGGCCTGCACCACTGGTTTGCGCCACCCACAGAAGCAGCTTGTAAAGTGTGTCTCAGACCTGCCACTGCAGTGTCTGGGTGCAGTCTAGAACTGCCATCTTGGCTGTGAAGTGCACCCACTTCCCAGCCCATGAACCTTCCCTTGGCATCATGTAAGCCACCCCTATGGTAGGGTGCATTGTATGTGTAAGGTAGGGCATGCTCTGATGTGTGTAGCATGTCCTGGTAGTGAATTACACCCAATTTCGTTTTTTGCTACTGTAAGGCTACCTGTTCTCCATAGGCCAGAATGGGAGGTTTGGCTATTACATTCTATAGTCCTAACTGACCCACAGAACATGGTAGAAAAACTAATTCAGTATGCCTGAGCTCAGAATATTAAAATACATATTTTAGTGAAGTTTATTTTTATATTCTGTGTTTGAAAATACCACTTTTAGAAAGTAGGTATTTTCTTGCCTAAGCCTTCTAGTGTGCTCTGCTGTTATGTGTATTGGCTGTCTGGTTTTGGAGGGATAGGGCAGGCTGAGTCAGACCTGGGTTGAATAGAGAGATCTGCATTGGAGTATGGCGAGGGGTAGCTCCTGGACCTGAATAGGGCTGTGCCTGGTAAGGTGAATGCTGGCTCCACCTCCCACTGTGCGTCTGATGGCAGAGCCCCTCTTTCTGAAAGGAAGGATGCAGCCTCGTAAACAAAGTGCTCCAGTGCTGGGCAGAACTGGTTCTGGTTGGGTTTAGTGACTTTTGACTCTTTAGAACAAAGACTTTGGGGGTATAAATATCTGTGCTGAAACCCCTACAATTGGTATTGCCCCTGGACAACAAGAAGAACCTCTGTCCATGTAACTGAAGGAATCTGCAGAAGAGGACTGTCCTTGTGCTTGTGTGCTGTTTCTTGGTCTGGCCTGCAGTGGTTACTACTGGACATGGAAGAAGAGGAAAAGGACTTTGAAGGAACTTTTATTTTTGCTACAGCAATCACCCAAGGGCTAGAAGAGAGCTAGCCTCCTGCTGGAGTCTCAGGCACATCAGACTCCACCACCAGCCTCCTGTTTCCTCCCAGCAAGTATTTGCAGTATATTTGCAGGTGAGGCTCCTGTGAGTTCCGGGGCCTCTAGTTCTACTGTGGAGCAGAGAGTGCTGAAAATCGTCGCTAACGCCCGTTAGCGAGCCGCTGCAGCTGAAGAGCGTAAGGAAAATCATCGTGCTGCTGCTGAGTGCTCGCTACCGGAGATCATCGCATCGCCTGTCTGCGGGCTGCCAAAGGCTCGCACACTTCAAGATTATCGCATCACCTGTGTGCGGGCTGCCAAATGCTCGCTAACCCGAAGATTATCGCATTGCATGTTTGCGGGCCTCAAAGCGCTCGCTAACCAAAGATCATCGCATCGAGTTCATCGCTTCACGACATCGCAGCGCGGACGCCGAGCGTTCGCCATTTTCATCGCATCGCATCAGGATCGTTGCTCCCTCGCGGAGTGCCATTTCTTTTCATCACAACAAGATTGCACATGCAACAGGCTCGGCGCATCATCCTCCCTTCGCGGCAAGGATTTCATCGCATCGCCGGCTTAGCGTGTAGAAGTTTTGTCGCTTTGTCCTGCACACAAATCAGCGCATCATCCTCCCTTGCGGCAAGGATTCAACGCATCGCTGGTTAGCGTAAGGAAAATCATCGCTACAACTCCTTAGCGACATCTTGTTTGCTTTGCTACAGGTATCTTGTGAGTAAAAGGGTGGCAGAGACCACTGCCTTGAACTGAACTCCTGTTTGCACACTTTGAACTATTTTTGCAGCCTTTTAAGAGTAACCCTATTTTCCTAGTATTGTGGATTTTTACTGTTATTGGTCTTGTGTTAAATCTATATATAAAGATACTTATTTTTTATAACTACCGGTGTGGCGTCCCTTTGTGGTGTTCTTCCCTGTGTTACTGTGTATGGTCATAAATGCTTCACACACTGCCTCTGAGATAAGCCTAGCTGCTCGTGCTACGTTACCACAGGGGTTATCAAAGGGTGTAGCCCGCTTACTCTGACTTAGGAAGAAGGGTCCCTACTTGGACAGTGGCCAGCCATTGCCAACTAGAGACCCCCATTTCTAACACACCTCCGGCCCACAAAACTACCCCGAAACACCCCCAGCCCACTAATCAACCCCTGACCCACCCCCCAGCCCAGAGAACTACCCCGACCAGCCCACAAGCTCAGGAAACAACCCCAACCCACCCCCCAGCCTAGAAAACTTCCCCTGACCCCCCAAGCCCAGAAAACAACCCCCAACTCACCCCCAGCCCAGAACTACACCCAGCCCCACTAACCTCACCACTTACTGGGAGGTCTTCCTGCTTCCGCCTGCAGCAGCCCACAACTAGACCGAGCATTGCCTTATCCAGGCATATGCGTGGTTAAGGCATATGTGTGGTTAAGGAATACGTGGTAGGGCTTGCGGAGTCTGAACACTCATTGTTTAGACCACGGTGTTATGACTGCTTCCCGTAAAAAGAATTAAGCACTTAATTAACTGTCTGGCATAGAGATCTTCAAGTTCAACAAAGTGGTTGCATTCTGTTCCACCTAACTGAATTGAGTCCTGCGTTTTCCCCATGTTAATTTCCACATGACCTTTAGCTACAGCCCAAACTGCTGAACGGAATTACACCAAATTTGGCAGGAAAGTAGATGCTGTTTCAGGGATGGGCCTTCTGTTCAGTAGTTGTGGAGAAATTCATAGAAATTTCCAGTTGTATTTCTAGGGACGGGGAAAATCCACAACCCCTTCCGATCTCATGCTGAGATCTGATTGGCTGCCAACACTTCAAACCAGGAAGTGTTGGCAGCCATTTTGGGACTCAGCTTGAGCCAAGTCCCAGAAAAAACATAAAAAAGAATAGGGGCAGGATAGAAATTTCCTGATGCCTTGACCTCTTCAGGGGGTCCCACAGGGCCAAAAAAGAATTTTAAAAATAATTATTTTGGCGGGAGCTATGCTGGATCCACGGATCCCGCCTACAAAAATTAAGCACAGGTTCCAGTGCTTTGTTAATTATTGGCCCCGAATGGGCCAGTTCCTTGGGCATTTTCCAACTAAAGAAGAGACCCCCACCTAGGGCTTATTATACCCAGGGGACCACCACCTCCCCGGGGGCTTGTTTAATGATCAATGGGTGGCCTCTTGGGCCTCTCATGGGGCCCAAACACCCCCGTGCCCCAGGGACCATCACCTCTCCAGGGCTTATGCATTCTATGGGGGGTCCTGGCCCGAGGAATTCAACAAGTGGGGCCTCAGGCCCTCCTGGGAACACCACCTCCCAGGGGTCAAATTCTTTTTTTTAAATGAGAGGGGGCCGCACGGCCTCCTTCCACCACCTCTCCAGGGCCGCCGGCCCAACAATAAGAAAGGAGGGGGCCACGCAGCCCCCTTTCTGGAGCTATAGGTGGTCCTGGGGACCTCCACGCCACCTCAGGGCCGGCTCCTGCTATGTCCCATGGTGCCCACATCCGGGACATAGCTGCTTGCTATAGCTTGGCATGAGCTTTACCACTCCTGCCACGCCATAGTAAACTGTGCTCGCTTTCAGCCGCTCTCGCATGCTGAAAGCAGAGCACAATTGTTTTGACAGAGAGGGAGCTGCATGTTAGCAGCTCCCTCTCTGTAAAAACAATCCCGGCTCCTGCAGGAGGTGGGAAGTCTGCAAGGACTGCGGGGGCCTTGAGGCTCCTTGCAGTCCCCAAAAAGTGGGTGCCCTGGGTGGGACAGGGCACTCACAATTGAGGCCAGACCCAGGGGATGGGGTCCCTGAGACCGAAATAGGCCCAGGAGGGGGCCAGTGCTGCCCCCTCACATTATTTATTATTATTAAAAAAAAAGGCCCAGGAGGAGAACCATTTGACCCCCCCCCTCGAAGTTTATAATTTTTTTTAAAAGGCCAGGCTCCAGGGGCTGGAGTCCTCAGGGCCAAAATCTACCGGGGGAAGGGGCAGTGTGGCCCCATCCCCCATTCAAAATTGGCCCAGTGAATAAATGAATAAAATATAAAAGACGTTCAAGAGGCCGGAGGCCCCGCCCCCTTTCAGCACCAGTATGCAAATGCGCCTCCTGCCACGCAACTGGTTGGGGGATGTAGTCCCCTTGACTGCAATGGGCCCTTATGGACCAACAACCCCTCTTATTACCTCCAGTAAGTCCCACACAGTGGGATTGCTGAGATTTCATTGGAGACCACGCCCCCTTTCTCCACCACTCTGCAAACGTGCCTCCTGGCACACAACTGGTTGGGGGATGAAGCCCCCTTGGCTGCTGAGGGTCCTTGGGGGTCAACAAGCCCTCCTGCTACCTCCAGTAAGTCCCACACTGCTGGATTGCTGAGAGGTCTTCAGAGGCAATGCCCCCTTTCTCTGCCACTCCGCAAACCAGCCTCCTGGAGCACTGCTGGTTGGGGATGAATTCCCTTTGGAAGCTTAGGGTTCTTGGGTCCAACAAGCCCTCCTGTTGCCTCCAGTGAGTCCCACAGAGTGTGATTGCTGAGATGACTTCGAAGGCCACACCCCTTTTCTCCACCACTCTGAAAACGCACCTCCTGGTGCACTGCTGGTTGGAGGGATGATGTCTCCTTGGCTTTAGAGTGTCCTTGGGGGCCACCAAGCCCTCCTGTTACCTCCAGTAAGTTCCACACAGTGGAATTGCTGAGAGGTCTTCGGACGTCACGCCCCCTTTCTCCACCACTCTGCAAAGGCAGCTCATGGTGAACTGCTAGTTTGGGGATGAAATCCTCTTGGATGCTGAGGTTTCTTGGGAGCACAGAAGCCCTCCTGTTACCTCGAGTAAGTCAGACACATCATAATTCCTGTAGAGCTCCTCAGAGGCCCTGCCCCTTCCCTCCACCACTCGGCAAATGTAACTACTAGTTAAAAAACTAGAAATTCTGTTAAAAAACCAAAGGTTACAGGACTGTTATAACTAGGAAAAAGAATTTTAAAAACGTTAGAAATTCCCTTAAAACCAAAGGTTACAGGGTTGTTATAGTTAGGACATCGAATTTAAAAAACCTTAGAAATCCACTGTAAAAACAAAAGGTTACAAGGATGTTATAGTTAGGCTCAGATTTCAGTCATACAAAACCAGTAAAATTCAGCAGTTATAGTTACCTGAGTTAACTATAACTTACGGCCCCACAATGCACTGCTTATAACCTGTAACGCCCTGACGTCTCAGGATCGTTTAACAGACACGATAATGAGAACGCAACCACTTGTGAAGGTTTAGTTATTTTAATGAAGGCAAAAATAATACAAGGAATAAACAAAGGTTATAGTCACTGGAATCCTCCAGGCTAAGTACGTTACCAGCCCACAGCACGGATGGTCCTAACCGTCCTCTGCATATACGCCGATCCCGGCGTATGCCAACAGAGGGCAGAAATGAAATGGCCGACAATGCCAATCGGTAGGCTGTGAGGGGCACGAAGAGTGTTGGGGAGAATCGAGGAGTCAGGGAAACACCCAGCCGGGGTCTCTACCTGAAGGGAGCAGCCGCTCAACCTCTTCCTCAGACTGCACCGGGACGCGGAGTCACCTCCTGGTGATGCGTCACCGATACCCCAATCACAAGCAAAGAAGACTGAACCGAGAGCAGCCGCTCGATCGATCCCGTGGACTTCCGAGTCTGTAACGCGGCAAACACCTCCTGGTGTGCGTTACAGCTGGCAGTCCCTGTACCTCTGGTCGGGCTGGGAGTTACGACTCCAACCAGCACAAGCGCCACTGCGCTTTGACTCAGCCGAGTCAAAAAGCGAAGCTCAATGGTTATCCGGTAGAGCTTCCGGGTCCTTCACAGGTGACGATGGGGCAAGACACGGCCCAGGGAGTAACGACTCGACCTACCTCCGTTCTTGCCTTACTGGAGCACCACTCCGGAACACTGCTCTTCACTAAGCAGGTACGTCGGTGTAAACACAATATCCGACAGCGTTGTACCTCCCGGTTCCTCCCTTTATAGGGCGTGTTTTCCTTGAGTTATGTAACAGCTCTCCTGTTTACATAAGGGCGTGTTTTCCTTGAGTTATGTAACAGTTCTCCTGTTTACATAAGGGCGTGTTTTCCTTGAGTTATGTAACAGCTCTCCTGTTTACATAAGGGCGTGTTTTCCTTGAGTTATGTAACAGTTCTCCTGTTTACATAAGGGCGTGTTTTCCTTGAGTTATGTAACAGCTCTCCTGTTTACATAACCTCTCAACCGCTAAGCATCCTGGGAGATGTAGTCCGTTTTCGCTGGTTACCGTTTTCCTCCCCTCGCATGACAGGAATTCTTGACATAACCTCACATATTACGCGACATGGTCAGTGAAATCACTGCTGACATCACTGATAACATCACTGAGGACATCATCCACAGAACCACTCACACATCCACTCACACCCCCATACAACCTCTTGTACACCCACTCACACACCCGCACAACCACTCACATACCCATTCACAGACCCATACCAGTACTCACACACCCACTCACTCCTCCATAGAGACACTCACACACCCACTCACTCGTACAGCCACTCACACAACCATTCACTCAACCATACAGCCATATATATATGTTTTTTGACATTTAAAATATTTTGCGGGAATCGCGCACCCACCGCGTCAAACACGCACATGACATTTCCCGGAAGCGTACGATCGTCGCGTAACGTACTTGTACGCGTCGCGTATGGGCTTGGAGTCGCGTACCGGTTGCATAGCAATCGCGCACGAAAATACGTACCCAAAGCATACCGTACGCGGATCCTACACTACAATCGTAAAATGGCAACTATGTTCCAACCAGGGATCGAGGAAGGTGCGCATAGGGTGCGCGAATCCAAAAAAAATAGCAAAAAAAAAAAAAGTATTAAAAATATAGTTTACAAAATATACAAAAATATAGTTTAAAAAATAGTTTTACAAAATTTACATTTTTTTTAAAAAAATCATTAAAAACAAATAATATTTTTTCATTTTTAAAAGAATTAATTGAAAAAAAACATTTAAAAAATGGTGAAAAACAATATAAAAAATACGTAATTAAAGGAATTGACACACTGAAATATAAAGATTTAGAAATCCTATGAAAATCATTAAACATCATAGCTTTAGAGATAAGTTATAGATAGGAATCAGTATTTAAAAAACCTTTGAAAATCACTTAAAAAACCACAGGTTTCAGGCAAGTTATAGTTAGGAATTAGCATTTAAAAAACCTTAGAAATTCACTGAAGAAACCATAGGTTTCAGGGGCGTTATAGTTAGCTGGATATTTCCCTCGTACAAAACCCAAGAAATTCCCCCGTTATAGTTAGTTCAGCTAACTATAACTCGTGCCCCCGCAATGCACTGCTGATGACGTCACATATTACATCACTAATGACATGGTCAGTGACATCACTGATGACATCACTGATGACATCTCAAATTACATCACTGATGACATCACTGATGACGTCATTCATGTGATCATTTGAGGCAATTTGTCACACCCTAATATAGCCTTTGATACACCCACTCTAAATTACATACTGCCACTCTCAAAACCATAGACACTCCAACACCAATAAGTACATACCCCATCACAGAGTCTTAGGTCTAAACACCCATCCACTCACTCACCCGTACAGTCACTCATACTTATGGTCACTCAGTACAGGACTATCATATGCACTCATACACCTATATAGACAATCCCACACCGCTACTCATCCCTAGAGTTACTCACACACATACTCAGTCATGCAAATAATTAATCACACTGCCATTTACTAACCTATACAGTTATACACACACACAAGCTCAATTACTCATACAAATACTAGCACATTCTTATGGTCTTATACAATCAATGATACAAGCACACACTCATCCATACAGCCACTCACACTGTGGAAATGTGGATTTTCCTGATCAGTTATGTCCCCTATCTTGGACCCCAACGGTTCTATGTGCATGTTACCAACACATGTATGTTCCCTCCAGTTCCAGTTTCGAAGACGCAAACACTTGTAGGGTCCACCATCAACATGTCCTCTGTCAGATCCGCCATCAATGGGCTGGATATTCAATTCCTAAGTATGAAAGGCCACCGACTTTATATGGCTAAAGTTACTCCATTCTTGCAGTTCAGACAGAGTAGGCCCAATTCTGTCCTCGAAGCCTTTCCCTGCTCTCTGCCTCTGACAGCATCAGTTTGAGCCCGCATCTGTATCCATGAACTTTGTCCTACTTCCTGTGCAGCTAACGGTGCCTGCCTCGGCCAGTTTTGCCTGCCTGCCAAGAAGCTGTATTTCACCTTCGAATTATCTACTTTGCTCCTCAGCCGATGCATTCCTGTCTAGTAGTTTAAGTAAACATTCTTCCAGCTACCGAGCAAAAGGGCCCAGCCTCGCTGTCTTCATGCAAGTAAATCATAGCCCTGTTGCCATGGAAAGTTTCGGCCTCTTGTATCTCATATAGACACTTAGACGCTTGTACACGCACACACACAGTCAGTATAGAATAGATTCTGTCCGAGAGTCCTTCCTTGTGGATAACATAGTTCTTTAAACATAGGATGTTAGATATGATTTGGGATTAGGTTGACTTGACCCCCTAGACTTTTTGTCTCCACATGTAGAGCTAAATGTCAAGTCCCCTTCACCCCCTAGTTACACGTCAATTACACGTCATGCTGCTGCGCGCGCATCTATGCCAAGTATTATCTTATAGATCCACCTATGCACAACATCATGACCAATCATGTTTCTTTTTACTCCTCATTACGCCCATTTTCGGTTACGCGCTTATAGCATCGTTTTTCTTATCAATTGTTACGCCTTCTACATTGGTTTCATTGTAATGTATGATCTATAAAAGCAATTTCCTGTCAATAAAATGTTGTTCTTCATTTCCTGAACCCTCGTGGTGACGGAACCTGAAGGCCGCGACTCGAGTCGGCCATTTTGGAATAAAGCCCATTCAGAAACCTCTTATACCACGGATTCTGCCTCTTATTATTCTGAGCTGTTTCATTTAAGATTCCGTATGAAATTCAGTCCAGGTAAAAGAATATTTACCACATAATGGCGCCCGAATAGGGACACTTTCTCATCTCACGCGCCGGCGGTGCGTTGCAGGCCCGGTCTCCTGCCACAGCTGGACGGACCATAACGCGTACCAGCAGGATTTCCTGTAGCTCCCTCCGGTCAAGCGGGGGCGACTGAGGCTGCGATCAACCCAGACGAGGCGGTGAGAAGTGCGAAGTATCCCGACCAGAGCCTAGCTGAGAGAGCAAGATCCGAGGTATACAGAGGCCCACCAGGTTTTCGAAGTCCCGATGTCCAGAGGGTCCGATGTCCACAGTCATCGAGTCCAGTCCATTCTCCGAGGCCTTCCGTTTCAAGGAGCTACCCGGTGAGTACCATCGCCGGGGAGGCGTGTTGACGCGCACATAGGTTGTGCCGGTCAAGACGGATTTGGGTACACAAATCCGGTCTGCACTGTTTAGCAGTGTATATGTACTGTTTAGCAGTATATCAAGTATTCCGAAGTATCTAGTTATTGTCGAGAATTCTGCTTGGTGATTAGTTATGCAGACTGTCATCATTGTTGGTCATTTTTTTAATAATGTTTTAATGTTTAATGTTTAATGTGTTAAACGTCTTGCATATTGTGGTATGAGTGATTGTTCATTATTGTGTTTTTTTCGTATTAAGTGTGTTCAAGACCAGGTATCAGATCAGTTGTCAATATGCCGCTCTTTTCGAAGTTAAGACAGATTACTACTAGAAAAGGGGTGCTTGAAGAAGCAGTCCCTATTCCTCCTAGGGACACTCCAGGGCATTTTATGTATCACAAGCATGGCTTAGATGCCATATTATTTCTTGATTTATGGGTAGATTATACCAAAGGATTGCCAGAAAGTCAAAGGTGGCCCGCAGCGGGAACCTGGGATGCAGAGTGCATCATGAAAGTCGAGGAAGAATTATGGAAAAGAAAGGTCAGACAGTCACAGAAAGACGCTGTTGAGTTATGGCGTAAAGAATCTCATAGACGTACAGAAAAAGCACGTAGACAAGAAGAGAAGAGTAAAGAAAGTTCAAATAAAGTTCAAGAAAATCTATTAATTGAGGAAGGTATCCGAGTGAAGTCAGAACAAATAGATAGACAAAGAAATGCCCTTATGAATGGTATGTATCCCCTTCTAGCCGAAGGATTACCTAAAGCTGCTCCAGACATACCAAAAGACTTGCCACCCCCATTATTTCCAATTAAAGTACATCCTAAAGGACATCCCAGAACCGCAGAAGATGTTTTTCTTTCCTCATATTTAGATGACGCAGCTCCCGAGTATGCTAACCCCGCACCGCATAGACCGTCTGCCGGGGGGGTTCAACGTCAGGATCAGGTATCTGTCCCTGCGCAACAGCAAGTCCCGATACAAGCTTCGGCAAGCACATCTGTTTCCGCATCTGTCTCCGCAACCGATTCTACAGTGGTGTCCACACCTATAGTTGCTGTGTCACGTTCGACGAATCCATTCACACCCGACGCCCCAGATGGGGCCACGGGAGGTGCTAGCAATACTTTTACGCCACCTAGAATAAATAAACTTGTTTTTCAAGAGTCAGCGCATTCACGTACACCCAAATTCGTAAGTGAACGTGCGCTTAAGGAACTTCTTATAGATTGTAGATATGACCCGGTGGTCGGTAAAGAGGACGAAATGGTTCTGGCATCATTACGCATTAGACGAGCCGCAGGGTATTTAGCGAAGTTACCAGGAATGACTGCGCATCTAGATAAAATATATCATTTTGTTCAAACAGGGCGAGATCCAGAATGTATTAATAGAGCTATGGAATTCCAGAAAGTAGAGATACAGGGGGAACTGTTACGCTTCCTCATAAACTGTGTGATCAGAAATCAAGACCGACCGGGGGTAGACCCAAATGCAATGCTTATTCTTACAAGATGGAGCCAGAATATATCAGAAGGGAGACACGATAAGCAAAATTGTATAATAGCCATGTGCCGAAAGATCCGTAAAGAAATAGAACGTATTCATGAGGAAAGATTAGAAACAGACGAGTTCGAGCAAGATGAAGTGTCCGAATCAGGGGATTCCGTCAGACAGTCAGAGACCATAGCCTATGTAGGTAGAGGAAGATCCTGTAATAACACTAGATGTTTTTCTGATCCAATACACTCTGTATGTCCAAATAATAGCAGAACGTATCCGACGCCAATAATAAATCTGAAGTCTCCTGAACATTTGTTTCAAGCCGCAGATAAAATACTCCGAGAACGAAGGGGTTACCACCTCCTCGATTCCATGGATGAGCAAGAATTAGCCAGATCAGCCGTCCACTGGATTGACAGTCCTGGAAAATACGGTGATGAGACCGTAGCACACACGTTTTTTAACCTCAGTCCAGATGAACAACGTTTAGCTGGAATCTATATGATTCAGCAACTCCTTATATTATATAAGAGCCAACATGCTGATCCTGGTCCTTTACCTGATATATTAACGGAACTACTCACGAATAGATGGAGAGGTTCTAGTAACAAGTTGATTAAAGAAATATTAGTGTCACGTAAACAGTACGTCCTTTTTGTAAGCCCAGATCCTTTCTCGCTGCCCAGCAAGGAAAGAATGCCGTATTACATGGATAGACAAAATCCCTTACGAGAAGTGCACCCAATAAAAGGCGAAGACAATCAGTTTCACCGTGTATTTGTATACACACCCATAACAAAAATTGAATTGTTAGAAATGAAGAAAGTAGTACCGAGTCATGACAAAGACCCAGCGGGTTTTCACCGAGAAATTAAAGACATGTTACTGATGGGAGAGTATACCTATCCTGATATTATGACGATATTAAAGGTACTAATGCCTGCTGGCATTTATGAAAAGCTGAAAGAAAAAGAGTGGGAGGTGGGAGACCAAAAAATAGATTGGACAGCATTAGAAGCAGAGGAAAGGGCCCGAACTGCAGGTTCAGGGCTCGGGGATAAAGTTAAAGCATTACCAGGTTTACTAGTACAAGTATTGCCACGTTTATTAACTACGAAAAAGGAGGATTGGGGTGCAATCTCAGCCTGTAAACAAAAGCATGATGAAGACACAAGTGATTATTATGCCCGATTTGAAAAATGTTTTGGTATAAATAGTGGTATAAAAGCAAGTAGTGAGTCGTATCCACATTTATTTGTGACAAAATTAGTGGAAAACGCATTGCCTCCAGTGAAGAATAGAATATTGAAATTCGAGAGTACCTGGCAAAGTAACACTCCGTCACAAATGCTACAAATGTTACAGTATCATCACAATAGAATTAGAGATGAACAAGAACACGAACAAAGACGTATGAAGGATACAAAAATGAAAATGCTAGTTTCCCAGACAGTACCAGCGGATGGTCACAAAAAGGGTGTGACACATTCCGGAGATTCAGCAGTTCCTGTAAAGGGAACATGCAATTACTGTAAACAACTAGGCCATTATGTACACGATTGTCAAGTCCTGAAGCGTAATATAGCTATAGGTATTGCAAAAGAAAGACCACGACCACTCAGACAGGATCAGAATGAACAAGGAGCTACGCAGCATGGACAGTCCATGCCAGCTCAGCAACAGTCTATGCCAGCCTCACAACAATCCATACAGTTTGTGCCAGCTGCACCACCGATGCCTGCTGCTGCCACACAAACCACAACACGACAAATGTATCAGACTGCACAGTATGAATATCCTGAGTATCAGCGTTACGCATGAACTAGCCTAGAGAGGGAAGTTGACTTACCCCTTATTGAGATTCCTGTAGATCAAGAAGGACCTTATGTACATAGTGAATTATTAGGTCAAGATAGAAAATTCTTACTCGATACAGGGGCAAGTCGAACTACAATAAAACGTAGTGAAGTTCCAGGGGCACCCCTCTCAGGCTCTCAAAATGTTTCCCTTGGTTTTTCAGGAAAGCCTATTGTTAATGAGGTATCACAGCCACTTCCACTTACGATTGGTCCCTTGACACGAACTACTGATTTATTGCTTACCAAATCTTGTCCAGAAAACTTGTTAGGTATAAAGACATTAAAAGCCCTAGGGGCTATTATCTGTTGTTCTCCGGAAGGAGTACGATTGTTTTTACGTGATTTTAAAGGTCATTACGTATCCAGAGACATGGATCACCGATTACAGACTTTACCAGCACATCTATGGGCACAAGGCCCTACTGATGTTGGTTGCATGAACATTACACCATACCGAGTCACATTAAAGGCAGGAGTGGTACTACCACGAATGCGACAATACAAGTTACCGCAAGATGCTGTAGTGGCTTTGCTGAAAATCATTGACGAGCTAATTGCCCAAGGAGTAGTTGTAGAAACAGACTCCAATGTATGTAATTCACCGATAATTCCGATTCTTAAACGAACAGATCCTACAGCCCCGCCAGTGTATCGATTGGTTATTGATTTACGCGAATTAAACAAATGCATTGTGCCACAATTTCCTGTGGTCCCCGATATCTCATCATTATTGACAGCCATTGATTCCGAAGCAACATTCTTTACTGTAATTGATCTCAAGAATGCCTTTTTCAGCGTCCCCATAGATCCGGACAGTCAATATTTGTTCGGATTCAGTTTAAATGGGCGCAGTTTTAAATTCTCACGCGCACCTCAAGGATTCACAGAAAGCCCCAGCATCTATAGCCAAGCACTGAAACGAGAACTTGACAGTATCCACATGCCAGTTAATACTGCACTGCTTCAATATGTCGATGATCTGCTGATCACCGCCCGAAACGAACCCGAATGTGAAAAGGCTTCTCTGACAGTTTTACATTTTCTAGCAGACAAGGGGCACAAGGTGTCTCCTTCTAAGCTGCAATTCTGTGTCCAGCGAGTTATTTATCTTGGTCACTCACTGTCCAAGGAGGGAAGGCAGCTTACACCAGATCGCATTCAGTTAATTGCTAACATGTCAATACCCAAGACACAAAAGGAGGTGCGGGCTTTCATAGGCCTCACTTCATATTGTAGGCAGTGGATCCCTCAGTACGCATTTCTAGCAAAACCACTCATTCAGTTGACAACACAGGAGGCAGCCACATCGACTGTCCTCCCTTGGACCCAGGAACACACACAAGCTTTTGAAAGCTTAAAGAAAGCTTTATGTCAAGCACCTGTTTTAGCGACACCATGTTACAGCAAACATTTTACACTCTTTGTTACAGAACGCGAAGGTACTGCCTTGTCAGTACTCACTCAGGAACAAGCAGGATCACGCAAGCCATGTGCGTATTTTTCCAGTACATTAGATCCAGTAGCCCAGGCTTTGCCTGCGTGCCTGAAATCAGTGGCAGCAACAGCTTTAGCAATCAGACAAAGCGATGCCATAGTGTTAGGACATCCATTGACAGTACAAGTACCACATGCAGTAGAAGTCCTTGTGAACCGAACGCAAACACAACACTTGACCATAGCAAGACTTACCGGTTATGAACTGACATTGTTTCAGCCACACATAGAGATCCGACGTTGTAATACATTGAATCCTGCTACACTTTTACCTGTAACTGGAACAGACCCGCTAGCTCATGATTGTGTCGAAGTTATTGAAATAAAGACAAAACCCAGACAAGACTTAACAGACGTTCCATTGTTAGATCCAGACCTGACGTTGTATGTAGATGGATCGTGCATGAGAACAAGTACAGGAAATTTAGTGGCCGCGTATGCAGTCACAACAGACACTGAAGTTATTGAAACAAACTGTATAGATACTTTGTCAGCCCAAGCAGCGGAACTTATTGCTCTAACACAAGCCTGTATTCAAGCCACAAATAAGAAAGTTAACATATACACTGATTCACGTTATGCATTCGGAGTTGTACATGACTTCGGGGTGCTTTGGCGAGAGAGGGGTTATTTAACTTCTCATGGGACCCATATTCAGCATGGGTCTCTCATTCATGCGTTGTTAGACGCAATCCATCTGCCCACAGCTATATCGATTATGAAATGTAAAGCACACACGAAGGTTACTGATATCATTTCTCAAGGCAATGATTTAGCTGACAGAACAGCTAAACAGACTGCTCAGACTCACACATCGGACATGACAAAGCCGATAGCCCCGACACCAACACAATGTATGACAATTAAGGATCCCGCACTTGATATAATTGACATACAGTCACATGCCACAACAGAAGAAATAAAGAAATGGACTGAACTAGGAGGGATCCAGACAGATCAGGGATGGATGACAAAGGAGAAATCTGTATGGTTTCTTCCTGACTCTATGGTTCAAGCCATTATAGCCACAATTCACAGTCCGGCGCACTTAGGAGAGAAAGCTATGCTAGATAGCATTCAACACATTTGGTTCAATAAACATTTACGAGCAGCAGCTAAACAAAAAGTCCGTACCTGTATGATATGTTGTCAGTTCAACCCAGGAAAAAGTGTTCCCGTAGAGCAGGGTGGATTTCAGCCTCCCGATCATGCTTTTGAAGCTCTCCAGATGGATTATATCCAGATGGAACGATGTCGAGGATTCAAATATGTTCTTGTAGTTGTCTGCGCTCTTTCCCGATGGACTGAAGCGTACCCAGTATCAGATTACACTGCCCCGACCACTGCTAAGCAGCTAGTTCGAGAATTCTTCCCACGGTACGGTTTACCACGTGTTGTATATTCAGATAACGGCCAGCCTTTCTCATCTGAATTAATGAAACATGTTTCACTTTTGCTGGGATATCAGTGGAAGTTTCATTGTGTCCGACACCCCGAGGCAGCAGGTCTCGTGGAACGACATAATCAAATTTTGAAAATCAGACTGTCAAAAATATGTCAGGAGAAAGGTGTTGACTGGATAGTAGCCTTACCAGTTGCACTATTTTACATAAGAATGGTAGCACACTCTCGAACAGGGCTATCCCCGTATGAGGTGATCTTCGGCAGACCACCGAATATGTGGGGGACGCCTATACCCCGTAAAATAACTGATGTTGATTGTAATATGCTGACAGATTACCTGGCTTCCTTGATGTCTGCACTACAATCTTGTCGTTCACAGGTAGCTGCAGCCTTTCCTGACAACACTGAGGTGAAACCCCATGACGTAATCCCGGGTGATTATGTCCTTGTGAGGAACTTTGACAGAAAGACCCAACTGGAGCCGAGGTGGAAGGCACCCAAGCTAGTCCTGTTGACCACAAGGACAGCCGTGAAGATCGAAGGAAGAAAAGGTTGGATCCATTCAAGCCACATCAAGAAATTTCATGGACTTCCTTCAGATATAAACAGTCCTCCTCGTGTGTCTTCACCTATTGACTCAAAGCTACCTTTGGCTGAGGCCAGTAGCACAGACCTTTACAAACTGAAACTTAGACCCAGGCCGTCGGACGATTTGACTGTTTAAGTCCTCTCCTAGGTGAAGCGGTTGAATTTGTCCCGACATGTATCCCTTAGGTCTGAATCATGAACAATCAAGAACAATGTTGAAACGACATGCATACTGTAAAGCACTGCGTAGCCACTGTATAATGACATTATTAATTTTGTTTTTCTTGAGTTTTATAATAATTACTGCAAGTATATTGTTGCATATGTATTATCCTGTTTCTAAACATATTTTCAATATAACTGATGAACATTCTTTTAGTGACCTACCCCCACATGAATTATCTTATAGACTTGCGCTGCGTAATAACACTTTCATTAGTATGTTACATCATTCCCATCAGACTAGTAATGCCACTAATTGTTGGGTGTGTGGCCGACTTCCTCCCTATCAGAATAACAAAGGAGTTCTGCCTTTCTTCCCCCATCCGTTCACACATAATGGCTCCTGTGGAGCATGGTTTAGTTTACTGAATTCCATAGACTCAGATACAGCAGTTTATCAATACCATTGGATATGGGGAAATCTGAATCTAGTTTTATTCAAAGTCTGTTACCCTGATAAGGAGGGTCACCCCAGTAGAACAGGAACTGATCTAGAAAATGAAGTGTATGGATTAGGTAATTTTACACCTAATCTTATGATTCTGAATGTTGAATCCGAAGTTGAACTAATTCTGCCCACTATGTCAGTATTTCCAGTTAAGGGTGAATTATGCGTAAGAAAAGTTGGTTCCATACATATGGGCCATAGCAAATGCGTTACTACAGTAGAATATAGTGATCAAGGTAAATCTTCATTTAGAGCTTCTCGCCATTCCTACTTTATATGTGGTCAGACCGCATATATGCGTCTGCCTCTAGATTGGGATGGTACCTGTTACATAGCATTCCTTTTGCCACCTGTTTTCCTAGCTCCTCCTGATTATTATCGAAATGTTCATTTAGTACACAATAGAGAGCGAAGAGATCTCCCAATTGTCGATTATACTGAGACGGCATGGGACAAGTATGTAGATTTCAATAAAGGGATCTTTCCCTATATAGGTACAATTTCAAATAGTAAGCTGATACGTAGGCTAACCAAGACTCTTGAAGCTGTAGTGAATGAGACTATAGCCGCCCTAGGCAATCTGACAGAGGAGCAATCGGTGATGAGAATTGTTGTTCTTCAAAATCGTCTTGTCCTTGACGTCATCCTGGCCGATAGGGGCGGAGCTTGTAGGGTCATCGGATCCAGCTGCTGTATATTCATACCAAAAAATTCGCCATCTGTATATAAAGCTATAACACGCCTTCATAAGATTGTGAGCCAGATACACGAGAATCCAGGCACTTGGACGTGGTCCGGGTGGTTTTGGAGTGTGATATCAGCCTGGGGATGGAGAGTTCTGTCCTTCCTAGGTATTGGCCTTCTTATACTATTCAGTTGCTGCTTATGCCTGCAATGTGGACCAGCGATTTGTGGTCTGTGTGCCACATCGTGTGTTCCACATCAAGGTTCTCGTTCAAAATCACGGAAGAAGAAAGAAGAAGAAATGATGCTCCATGAGCAAATCGATGGATTAATGAAGATCGATATCTCTTGAAGGGCAAGTAGGGGACAAGGTGGGAATGTGGAAATGTGGATTTTCCTGATCAGTTATGTCCCCTATCTTGGACCCCAACGGTTCTATGTGCATGTTACCAACACATGTATGTTCCCTCCAGTTCCAGTTTCGAAGACGCAAACACTTGTAGGGTCCACCATCAACATGTCCTCTGTCAGATCCGCCATCAATGGGCTGGATATTCAATTCCTAAGTATGAAAGGCCACCGACTTTATATGGATAAAGTTACTCCATTCTTGCAGTTCAGACAGA
Source organism: Triturus cristatus (assembly GCF_964204655.1). Lineage (NCBI taxonomy): Eukaryota > Metazoa > Chordata > Amphibia > Caudata > Salamandridae > Triturus > Triturus cristatus. The sequence goes on from NC_140580.1 coordinate 326,849,089, forward strand.
GTAGGCCCAATTCTGTCCTCGAAGCCTTTCCCTGCTCTCTGCCTCTGACAGCATCAGTTTGAGCCCGCATCTGTATCCATGAACTTTGTCCTACTTCCTGTGCAGCTAACGGTGCCTGCCTCGGCCAGTTTTGCCTGCCTGCCAAGAAGCTGTATTTCACCTTCGAATTATCTACTTTGCTCCTCAGCCGATGCATTCCTGTCTAGTAGTTTAAGTAAACATTCTTCCAGCTACCGAGCAAAAGGGCCCAGCCTCGCTGTCTTCATGCAAGTAAATCATAGCCCTGTTGCCATGGAAAGTTTCGGCCTCTTGTATCTCATATAGACACTTAGACGCTTGTACACGCACACACACAGTCAGTATAGAATAGATTCTGTCCGAGAGTCCTTCCTTGTGGATAACATAGTTCTTTAAACATAGGATGTTAGATATGATTTGGGATTAGGTTGACTTGACCCCCTAGACTTTTTGTCTCCACATGTAGAGCTAAATGTCAAGTCCCCTTCACCCCCTAGTTACACGTCAATTACACGTCATGCTGCTGCGCGCGCATCTATGCCAAGTATTATCTTATAGATCCACCTATGCACAACATCATGACCAATCATGTTTCTTTTTACTCCTCATTACGCCCATTTTCGGTTACGCGCTTATAGCATCGTTTTTCTTATCAATTGTTACGCCTTCTACATTGGTTTCATTGTAATGTATGATCTATAAAAGCAATTTCCTGTCAATAAAATGTTGTTCTTCACTTCCTGAACCCTCGTGGTGACGGAACCTGAAGGCCGCGACTCGAGTCGGCCATTTTGGAATAAAGCCCATTCAGAAACCTCTTATACCACGGATTCTGCCTCTTATTATTCTGAGCTGTTTCATTTAAGATTCCGTATGAAATTCAGTCCAGGTAAAAGAATATTTACCACAACACTATCACACACTATCAGTTAAAGTCATTTCTGTACTCCAACATACATATATACTGCCGTTCACATATGTAGTAAATTACACATGTACTAATGAAATATATATTCACACACTAACACAACCATACAGATATTCACCCACCCATATAGTCCATTACAGACCTAGTGTTGAAACCATGCATCCAGTAAATCACCCACTGACACATCTATGCACAGAGTCACACACATCCCACCCACACAAATACTCAGGTACCCATACAGATACTCAGACACTCAGACAACCAATCAATAACTTATATAGACATTCATGTACCTATTCACAAAACCATGCATCCGCTTACATACCAACAGACAGACGCATACAGTCATTCACACAGTTTAGTCATTAACCCATCCCTTCAGCAAGATACGTTTAATGACTCACTTATAGAGTCAGTCACGCACCTACAGAATCATCCATTCACACACTTATACACTCACTCATTCTTCAGTTTGCCTTTCCCTATATATAATAAACATATTTAAAGTTTATAGAAACACACAGACACTGGATGATGTCATCAGTGATGTCACTGACCATGTCATGAGTGATGTAATATGTGACGTCATCATCAGTGCATTGCGGGGGCGCGAGTTATAGTTAGCTGCACTAACTATAACGGGGGAATTTCTAGGGTTTTGTATGAGGGAAATGTCCAGCTAACTATAACGCCCCTGAAACCTATGTTTTTTTCAGTGAATTTTATATATATATATATATATATATATATATTACCTACTGGCGGTCGCCAGTAGGTAGTTATAGTTAGGACCCCTTTTCCATAGGAAATCCGCAACATTCTATTTTGAATAACTTTGGCGCCGGTCGACGAATCCTCGCGAATTTCTCAAAATAGGTGGGGCGCTACGCTCCGCTCCTACCCTGAAAGTCTCGGGGGGATTCGTCAAGCGGGGGCTGAGAAAAAAGGGGGGTCCCAAAACACGTTTTTCCCATGCATTTTTCCATAGGACCTTTAGACAGGGCTACAGCCCGAACGGCTGAACAGAATTACTAGAAATTTGGCAGAGAGGTAGTCCCTAGGTCAAGGAAGTGCCTTTTGTAGGTTTGGTGTAAATCTGTTCAGTAGGTCCTGAGAAAATAGCATTTAAATCAATATATATATCTGAGCCAGCTCACGGTACGCTTACCGTAAGCTTACCGTACGCGTACGGTGGCGTGCGCGAGCGCGATTCTGATTGGCTGTTAGATCTTAGTAAACATTCGAATCGGCCGAAACCAGGAAGCGGCGGCCGCCATTTTGTGTGTTTCACTCAGAAAAAAAAGAGTGAAAACAAGAAAAGGGGGCAAGGAGGAGAGTTACAGACCCCCTTACATTTGTGAGGGGGTCAAAGAAGGACAGAAAAGTACAAAGAAAACATTTATGGATTTTAAAAAAAATCACGGGGTACGCGTACGGTAAGCTTACGGTAAGCGTACGGAAGAAAAAAAAAATTAAAAAAGAAATGAAATGCAGATTTAAGAGTTTGAAAAAACCATAGGTTTCACACACGTTATAGTTAGGAATTAGCATTTAAAAAACCTTGCAAATTCACTGATAAAACCATAGGTTTCACACAAGTTATAGTTAGCGGACATTTTACTGATAAAAAACCATTGAAATTCCCCCGTTATAGTTAGTGCAGGCAACTATAACTCACGCGACCGCAATCCTCTGCTGATGACATATGTGTCTTTATGAAAAAAAAATATTTGGAATATATGTATAGCTAAAAATTTATGGAAGAAGACATGGGCAAATAAGTGTCTAAATACAGTATTAGCATCAGTAGAGGATTGCGGTCGCGTGAGTTATAGTTGCCTGCACTAACTATAACGGGGGAATTTCAATGGTTTTTTATCAGTAAAATGTCCGCTAACTATAACTTGTGTGAAACCTATGGTTTTTTCAGTGAATATATATATATATATATATATATATGTATATATATGTATATATTATCTACTGGTGGTCGCCAGTAGATAGTTATAGTTACAACCTAGTTTCCATAGGAAATCTCAAAATTCTATTTTGAATAACTTTGGCGCCGGTTGACGAATCCTCGCGAAATTTTCAAAACTAATGGGGCGCTCCGTTCAGCTCCTACCCTGAAAGTCTCGGGGTGATTTGTCAAGCAGGGGCCGAGAAAAAAGGGGGGTCCCAAAACGCGTTTTCCCCATGCATTTTTCCTTAGGACCTTTAGACACAGCTACAGCCCGAACTGCTGAACAGAATCACTTGAAATTTGGCAGAGAGGTAGCCATAAGGTCAAGGAAGTGCCTTTTGCAGGTCTGGTGTAAATCAGTTCAGTATTTCCTGAGAAAATAGCATTTAAAAGCATATATATAAGTGGGCGGAGCCTAACCACACATCTCATCCTGAGATCTGATTGGCTGTCAGCACTTCATCCAAGAAGTGTTGGCAGCCATCTTGGGACCAATATACATGATAGCACCTCATTAAAAAGCATTGCAGTTAATAGAAGGTTTTAAGACTTTAGTTACATTATAAATCATGTGTTGATGGTACCATACTCATTTTAGGAATTGTGGTATGTTCTAAGGTGATTTCACCATGTGAAAAAGCCTTCTGCTGGGATATCATGATTGAGAGAAAAATATTTTCTCATGCTTTTACCACAGAGGTTTGGAAGGTGATCTATAAGCTAAACTGAGAGCTTATTTTCTGTAAATTCACATTATCTTTCTCAGTCATGTGAGAATGAAGTCTGACATTCTCAGTAAAACATGTACATCCAACAAGGGCAGAGACTGTCAGTTGATTCCTTTGTGTTCTACTGCAGCTTCCCAGAGTGTTCCAAAGAACTACTAGAGCGCTAACAGTCCTACTTATGATAAACGTATGGCACACCTGAAGCCATCTTGCTTGGATTGAAGTGGTAACTCTTAAAACATTTAATTTAAAAAGGAACAAAATGAGGGGGTTCATTGTTCCATAAAAAGTATGATTAGTGCTGCAGAAAGAAAAATTAGGGCACATTTTGAGTGACTTCTCAAATCCTCTTCTATTTCATTAAAAAATTCTGACATGCAGACTGAAACATGCACTTTCAATACCAGCAGCAGTTTTCCCTGGTGAGCAGTAGCTTTACTACAGTGATCTAATGAGCAAAAAGAGTGCTAACATTCTGAATTTATGGCAAATGTGTGACACATCTGAATGCCTTCTTGATGGAATCAAAGTAAAAAACTGAAAGTATTTCCTACTGAGGAGACTGCAGTAAATGAGGAAATTAGGAAACTTCATAACAAATAAGTATCCCAAGATGGCCACCAGAGACAAAAGAGCCCAAATGTAGCCCAAATATCACCCAGATGTAGCCCAAGTATAGCCCAATGACAGAATGTCCCAGAGTGTTCTTAAAAACAACTAGAGCGCTTACTGTCTTCATTATGACAAAAGTATGGCACACCTGAAGCCATCTTGATTGGAATAAACTGGTAACACTTAAAACATTTAATTTAAAAAGGAACACAATGAGGGGGATCATTTTGCCATAGAAATTATGATTAATGCTGAAGAAAGAAAATGAGGGCACATTTTGAGTGACTTCTCAAATCCTCTTCTATTTCATTAAAATATTCTGACATGCAGACTGAAACATGCACTATTAATACCAGGAGCAGACTTCCATGGTGAACAGTAGTTTTACTACAGTGATCTAATGAGCAACTAGAGTGCTAACATTCAGAATTTATGGCAAATGTGTGACATATCTGAATACCTTCATGATGGAATCAAAGTAAAAAACTGAAAGCATTTCCTACTGAGGAGACTGCAGTACATGAGGAAATTAGGAAACTTCATAACAAATAAATCTCCCAAGATGGCCACCGGAGACAAAAGAGCCCAAATGTAGCCCAAAATCACCCAGATGTAGCCCAAATATAGCCCAATGACAGAAGTGTGCAAAACACTTATTATTTTGTGTTTTTGCAGTGTTATATAGTGCAGACTTGTCAGGTATTGGAGTGCTTTACATGAGCATTGGTTACATCACACAAGAACAAATTAATTTTGGTTGTAGACATGGGGAGACTAAGTGATTTGACCAGAATCACAGAATGTCGAGCTGAAGCAGAAACTTAAACCTGGTTCCCCAGTTGCAAAGTCTGCAGTTCTGGAAGTAACACCACATCCTCTCCCCTAAGTGCAACATTTAATCAAGTGGTCAACTGGATAAAAAAACATAAAGATAACAAATAATTTAAAAGCGCTTTGTCGCTATTTGAAAACTCAGAAAATATGTCCTTATTTTAGTCTTTTAGAGCACTAACCATAATTTTGATGCCAATAAGACCCTCTCATATATGTAATTTCTAAAGGAAATGCTCTAGGTATTACAGTTTTGATTACATCAAGATGATGTCAGGCGTTCCACACTTTTGTAATAAATATAGAATGTTAGCAATCTAGTTGTTCATTAGGATACTGTTGAGAGGCAGAGGCCAGGGGCACGGACTCTGAAAATTGAAGGCAGGTAGGAGGGTGCAAAGGCAACAATTTAACCACACTGAGCAGGCAGGAAGGGCCGTGGAAGCACAACAGACTATGGAGGGCAGTGGAAAGGGGGGCAGGGGCAACAAACCAACAATACAGGACTTGCAAGAGAGGCTGTGGCAATGTAATAGACCATTGTGGGCAGAAGGAAGAGGCAATGGTAGTACAACCATACATGCCAACAGACCCGATTCAGCCAGGAAACGTCCAATGTTTTTAAGCTCAAATGGGCTTTATTTGATCTGTCTCCTGTCTACAATCTCCTCTTTTTCAATGTAACTCAAAGGGGAAAATCAATACCCCAGTTTTTTTTTCAAAATCTCCCTCTTACCAAGTTCGCAAGTATGGTACATTGGATCATGGAAGGAAATGGGATAGGGACATGGACTTGGATAACAGAGGACAGGAGGGACATGGAGAGGTGCACCAAACTGACCCTGCAGGGCAGGCATCAGGGTTTGCAGCAGCACAATACACCACACAGGGCAAGCAGGATGGGAGTGCAGCACAACAATCCATAGAAAGCAAGAGGGAGGGGACAGGACCATGCACATGGACAACAGAGAACAGAGGGGCAAGAGGCAATGGTAGCTAGCTGACCATAATGGACAGACAGGAGAGAAAGCTGCAGCATAACAGACCATAAAGGGCAGGAGGGACGGATCAGGGGCATTACAATGGAACAGACAAGCCAGGAGGGAGGGAGTAGGGGTCTGCACATGTAAACAGAGGGCTGGGGGCAAGGGGGCAGGGCAGGAGCAGCAAGATAGCCATGGAGGTCAGGCAGGATGGCCACTAGAAGCAAGACACACCATGAAGAGCAACAGTGAGACTGTGATGGCATACACACAGACCATGGAGGGAAGGTGGGAGGGGGTCAGGTGCAGCTAACTGACCACACAGGGAAGGTGGGAGGGGCCATGGCAGCACAGAAGACCATGCATGGCAAGTGGGAGGGTTAGTGGCAGCACAATGGCTATGATGGGCAAGAAGGAGGGTGCAGGGGCATGCACAGAGGACGATGGAGGATAGAAGGGAGGGTCAGGACCTGTGCACAGACAAGAAAGTTCAGGGGAAGGGGCCTCACAACAGACCACACGGGGCAGGCAGGAGGAGCAGTTGCAGCACAACAGACCAGGGAGGGCAGAAGGGTGTGGCAGTACAATGGACCATGTAGGACAGGAGGAAGAGGATAGGGGCATGGCATGTGGACAGGCAGGGTGGAGGTGGCAGGGACAGGTTACAGTCATCTGACAATGCTAGGCAGGTGGGAGGGGAGTGGCAGCTCAACAGAACACTCAGAGTAGATAGGAGTGGCAGGTCCATGGGACATGGTGGGCAAAAAGGATGGAGCAGGGGCATGCACAAAGACATCGGAGGGCAGGGGGAAGGAGAATAGGGGCAGCAAGCTAAGCACAGAGTTTAAGCAGGAGGTCAATGATGGGGCATAGAATTGGGCAATGGAGGGCAGGAGGAGTGGACTGGTACATCATACTAATTTGAGGGCAGTGGCAGCACATCAGACCATGCATGGCAGGAGGGAGGAGGCTAGTCCATGGATTCACACAACAGAGGATAGGGAGGAGGGGGATGGGGCAGCAAGCTAACTGTTCAGAGAAGGCGGGTATTAGGAACTTTATTGTTTTTAAAACATTGTGTCTGTGCAAACTACTTAAAATATGAACAAGTATGCAGCATAATCTCACTTTTATTCAGGAAGAAGAGGACGTTTGTGACTGTGACTCCGGGCTCACTTGGCAGAAACACCCCCTGACCCTCCACCCCCTATCGCAAAATGTAATGCCCGTGAAAAGGGTAGGTGAACACAGTGTTATATAGAACATAGTCCTGAGAGCACGATTGAAAATGAAAACTAGATATAGTGTATGGTATAAACTATGCACCAAAAAGTGTGATATAAGATGAACCGGGCGTGAAATATAATATGCAATACATTGTGCGCAATGACAGATTCATTGGAGAGCACGAGATAGCACAGGCACTATCGCGTGCTATGTGATATGCGCCTTGGAGTGTAATATGCACAGGGCAGTGTTGTGTAACCTAACTAGTCTCTAAAGTTGTAATATAAATTATGTGCTGGGGAGTGTAACGTTGCATATGCACTGTGACAAAGATATGGATCCCAGATTGTAATATGTATGGCATAGCACTGTGCGTTATAACATAGGCATCGAGGAAGGCACGTTATATGGGGCAATATAACCCGTGCGAAGACAAGTGTGGCATGACATATTCACGGGGTGGTGTTACAGTGCACATGGGCTAGAGAGTGTCATAGCATATGCACTAGCTATTGGAATACAACACAGAGGTGTGTGGCACTCGGCAGGCAATGGTGGGTGTAACACAGCATTGGGCTCTGTCAGGAGCGCGCTGTGACTCTCAAGTGATGTTCGTCCCCTTTCCAGAGAGTAAAATAAAAAGTATTACACATCCGGCAGTGGATGTGTGTTTTATTAACCGTGAGGGGGCTTTCTTGCATAGTTTTGGTTGAATTTTTGTCGAATCCCCTTTGAATGGCTTGGTGTGCATATGTATTAAATTTGCCCATCAATAGCTACCCATGTTTGTATAAATAAACGACAAGGGTGTCTACCGGGATTAGGCACGGTAGGGCATCAGACATGTCAGAGCTTCACTAGTGGTGTAAATACATTTACGTGGATTCATTGCATGCATAGTCGCCTTTTAATGAATATCACGCAAATCATCATGGTGATAGGTACGTATGGTTTGTCCAGCATGTCCTAGGTGTGTCTATAAATATATATTTTTAAAAAATAATAAAAAACAGTGGCCGGCCCTGGGGATTGGGGTCAAACAAATATAATTAGGAGACAGGCCCTGGGGGATGGGGTCATCAGGTCCAATAAATTAGAATAAGAAGGGGAACCACACAGCCCCCCTTCTTAAAAAATTAAAATAAATAAAAGACTGGCATCGTGCCGGAGGCCATGCCCCCTCCGTGCAGCACTCTGCAAACGCGCCCCCAACAGGCATCTCCCGTATGCGCCAGGGAGCTGCGCTGCAGACAGGTGTTCTGAGGCCAAGCCCCTTTTTACACCTCTCTGCAACGCAGCTCTGTGGCGCTTACTGGAGGTACCTAGTGGTCTAGTTTGACCCTAGGGACCCTTAAGATTCAAGGGGACTTAATCTCTCAACTTAGAACAGCCACAGGGCGCGTTTACACAGTGGTGAAGGGAGGGGACGGGGCCTGAGGTGACGTGTGCAAACACGCACTATGGCACGTTTTAAATTGGGGATATAATTTCCCTTCAATACTGAGGGCCCCTGGGGGCTAACTAGCCCACCAAGTGCTTCCAGTAATCGCCACTGAGCTGCATTGCAGAGAGGTGGTCCAGGCCGTGCCACTTTTTACACCTCTCTGCAACGCAGCTCTGTGGCACTTACTGGAGGTACCTAGTGGGCTAGTTGGACCCTAGGGACCCTCAGGATTCAAATGAACTTAATCTCCCAACTAAAAACGGACACAGGGCGTGTTTACACAGTGGTGAAAGGAGGGGACGGAGCCTGAGTTAACGTGTGCAAAAACGCCCTGTGGCCTGTTTTAAGAGGTAGTTTTAATCCCCATGCCCTATTATATACTAGGGGCTTACAGAGGAGGTCATGCTAATCACAGGGGGACCACAACGCATAATGTTCCCTAGTGTATGTAGGTGTTTTCACTGTATTCTAAGTGTCTTTTAACATAGCACTGGCTGTAGGACTGGTTAGTCAGACTCAGTTACCACCAGTATCCGTCTGAAAAAGTTGAGGGTACAGGATGATTTTGCAACAAGGCTTCTTTCTGCTCTTCTTATTGTTCTTTCTGCACGTTATCCTTCTTCCTGCACTTTTCTTCGTCTTTGAGGACTTCTGTTGCTTCTTTCTGCACTTCTTTTTTTTCTTTCTGTGCATTTTTTCTTCTTTCTTCACATGTCCTATCTCTGTAGGCATAGTTAGAAATTAGCATTTAAAAAACCTTTGAAATTCACAGAAAAAACCATAGGTTTCAGGCACGTTATAGTTAGGAATTAGCATTTAAAAAACCTCAGAAATTCACTGAAAAAACCATAAGTTTCAGGGGTGATATAGTTAGCTGGACTTTTCACTTGTACAAAACCATTGAAATTCCCCCGTTATAGTTAGTTCAGCTAACTATAACTCGCGCGCCCGCAATGCACTGCTGATGACGTCACATATTACATCACTCATGACATGGTCAGTGACATCACTCATGACATCACTCATGACATCTCAAATGACATCACTGATGACATCACTGATGACATCATCCTTGTGATAGAGTGGCAGACCTCCTCTCACCCTAATATAACCTTTGATACACACATTCAAAAATAGAGACAAAAATTTTCAAAACAATGGACATACCAATACCAGTTACAACAACCTCTTCAGTAATTCTAAGATCCACATACACATCCACTCATTCACCAAAAGTCCTATACAGTCACTCATACATGTACTCACTCATCATATGTACTCATACACCTATACATCATGTTACACAATGCCACTCATCCATAGAGTTACTCACACACATAGTCACTCATGCTAATAAAGAATCAAACATACATTTACTTGCATATACAGTTATACACACACCACCACACTTACTTCTACGGAAACTTACACATACTTAGTCTTTTAAACAATCACTTATAGAAACACATACTTATTCATACAGGAACTCTTTCAATCTCTCACTCTCACATATACTCACTTATATACACCAATAGTCACATATACTAGTTTAAAACATATGTAGTTACTCATAAAGACACTATTGAGACAGTGATTCACTCACTAACACACCCATACACACACTCATCCACCCATACAGTCCTGCACACATGCGGTCTTCAACACATACAAACAGTGAGTCACTCATTCATGCACCTATGCACTACGTAATACCCCCCACCGAACCATGCAGACACTCAGACTGATACTCAAAAAACCAACTAAAAACCTATATAGACACCCATGTAGCTACTCACCAACCCATGCAGCCACTTATACACAAAGTGAGAGACTGATACAGATATTTACATATTTAAACATTACTCACTAAGCCATGTATTCACTATGATACACTTAATCAGTCAGTTACACAATCAATTTTTCAAAAACAAATCATCCATTTAGACACTTTTATACCCATTTATTCTTCTATCGACCTTGAGATATACATATATAAAACATATTTAATTTTCAGAAAAACACACATTCACTGGATGATGTCATCAGTGATGTCATCAGTGATGTCATTTGAGATGTCATCAGTGATGTCATGAGTGATGTCACTGACCATGTCATGAGTGATGTAATATGTGATGTCATCAGCAGTGCATTGCGGGCGCGCGAGTTATAGTTAGCTGAACTAACTATAACGGGGGAATTTCAATGGTTTTGTTCAAGTGAAAAGTCCAGCTAACTATATCACCCCTGAAACCTATGTTTTTTTCAGTGAATTTCTGAGGTTTTTTAAATGCTAATTCCTAACTATAACGTGCCTGAAACCTATGGTTTTTTCTGTGAATATATATATATATATATATATATATATATATATATATATATATATATATATATATATATGCGTGAATCCGTAAGCTTGCTGCGATTGCCACTCCACACCGTCACAGCATAAACGGACACGGACCAAAGTTAAGTGCTGATTATTTTAATCTGTGCCTTTCTGCCGCCACACCGTTTCGGCTCCTCCGAGCCTTGATCACATGACAGAATATATACATATTCACTGAAAAAACCAGAGGTTACAGGTACGTTATAGTTAGAAATTAGCATTTAAAAAACCTTTGAAATTCACTGAAAACACCATAGGTTTCAGGTACGTTATAGTTGGAATTAGCATTTAAAAAACCTTTGCAATTCACTGAAAAACCATAGGTTTCAGATGCGTTATAGTTAGCTGCTCATTTCACACATACAAAACCATAGAAATTCCACCGTTATAGTTAGTTCAGCTAACTATAACTCGCGCCCCCGCAATGCACTGCTCATGATGTCACATATTACATTATTCATGGCATTTCCGGGTGTCAGTTTTTAAGCTCTCTAATGTATGTACATATTCAGAACCTTATACGTGTTAGGATCGAAATCAAAACCTTTACCGCTTCACATTTTGTAACTTTTCCCAACACGTGCACAAGTTAAACAGTTAAAACCTGAGCATGTGTCAACTGTAAAACGTGACAGATTTATATGTAACGTCAGCAGCTTCTGGTTCTTTGGATCATATACTGTGAATATGTATATTATAATATTCACAGTCATTATGATCTCAGAGGAGTTTATGACCCGTTGACGCGAACAATAAAGATGTATATGTAACGTCAGCAGCCTCTTGGTCTCAGTCTGTTTCCCCCTTGAGCTCATATACTGTGAATATGTATATTATAATATCAACAGTCATTGTGATCTCAGAGGAGTTTATGACCCGTCGGCGAGAAGATGAAAGATTTCGAAGTCTAGGAGAAAAGAAGCTCTGAACATATACATTTGTTAGCGGAGCAGTGAGCGACCTCTAAGCACTACGACAGATCTTTCCCGAATTCTACAGAATAGAAATATTAAAAAATGATAAAGCGTACATTTGTATGTAATATAAAGTAATTTGTGTTTAACTGTTTTTACTTGTTATTGTTCGACCTGAGATGATGTAGTGCGGGAGTGTTTCTTGTAGCACTTCTTTTCTACTTTATCTAAAAGTAACTCATGCCCTCTCATATTATCAAGAATATGGGGCAATACTTTTACAAACTATAGCAGAAAAAATGGGAGGGTGTGGCCACGCTTAAGGGATATTTTATGAATTGCGTTTTTATTTGTCACCCCTTTGATATATACAGCTTCAGTTTCCGAAGAAAGTATATTTGTAATTGCTTAATAAAAACTGTTTCAAACCTAGACTGAAATTTTTGCTGCGCAACCACAGCTCCCTGTCAGAAAAGTAAACACCACATTATAAGTAAATAGTGCTCCTGGGAAGTATCCACCCTGCAAACTCAATAAAAAGAAGACCGCAACACACACTGTTAGTTTGCCGCCGTGATTTGTACAATCCACGCCAATTATATAAATGGCCCTTAAAATATATCGAGTTCATAGTGTTCCTACCCTCCCCGCTACTACTTTGTTTTCCCGTACTCCATTGAAGTGCGTCACAAAATGGTTCACAACAGTGAACCATTCCCAGCCAATAATGAGCAAACTTGTACTCGGAACACTGTAGCCAATAAAATATCCATGGTGTTCCGCAGAGGGGGAGGGAATCGCTGCAAACACTTCTACTTTCAATGGTTTACAGCCAATGAACATTAAGCTTGGGAAGGTCCTGCTTGGAACACGTTACCCAATCAGATGTCCCTGATGCTCCGCGGAGGGGAGGGAATGGCTGGCAACACTTCTACTTTCAATGGTTTACAGCCAATGACCATTAAGCTTGGGAAGGTTCTGCTTGGAAAATGTCAGCCAATCAGATGTCCCTGCTACTCCGCGGAAGGGGAGGAAATGGCTGGCAACACTTCTACTTTCGATGGTTCGCAGCCAATTAACATTAAGCTTGGGAAGGTCCTGCTTGGAACACGTTAGCCAATCAGATGTCCCTGCTACTCCGTGGACGGGGAGGAAATTGCTGGCAACACTTCTGCTCTCAATGGTTTGCAGGCAATGAACATTGAGCTTGTTGTTGGAACACCTCAGCCAATTAAACGTTAATTTTGTTCCGCGCACAGGGACAGAACACGCCCTTGGGTACCTCCAGTAAGCACCACGGAGCTGCGTTGCAGAGTGTTGTAAAAAGGGGCGTGGCCTCTGAACACCTCTCTGCAACGCAGCTCCCTGGCGCATACTGGAGGTACCTGGTGGGCTAGTTGGCTGCCAGGGGACCTCAGGATTCAAGGGGACTCAATCCCCCAACTTAAAACGCATCACAGGGCGTGTTTGCACACGTCACCTCAGGCCCCGACCCCTTCCTTCACCATTGTACAAATATTCCTCTAAAATCAGCCGAACTACGAATTCCGATTTACTCACCTGTTATCAGGAGAGAACCCAGTGCTGCATCTTTTAGAGGAGCACTGACCCTGAAAAGTAGTGCTAAGCGTACTTACCAGTAACTTGTATTTCCTTCCATAGGAATCCATTGTGTGGTTTTCACCAGAAAAGTTTCTAAGTGTCCATTTTTGAAATGTACAAATATTCCTCTAAAATCAGCCGAACCACAAATTCCGATTTACTCACCTGTTATCAGGAGAGAAGCCAGTGCTGCATCTTTTAGCCCAGCACTGACCCTGAATAGTAAGTCAAAGCGTACTTACCAGTAACTTGTATTTCCTTCCATAAGAATCCATTGTGTGGTTTTCACAGTGTTGAAGGTAGGGGGCGGGGCCTGAGGTGATATGTGTGCAAACTAGCCCTGTGGTGCATTTTAAGTTGAGGAATTAATTCCTCTTCAATCCAGAGGTCCCCTAGGGGCCAACTAGCCCACCAGGTACCTCCAGTAAGCGCCACGGAGCTGTGTTGCAGAGTGTTGTAAAAAGGGGCGTGGCCTCTGAACACCTCTCTGCAACACAGCTCCCTGGCGCATACTGGAGGTACCTGGTGGGCTAATTGGCCCCCAGGGGACCGCAGGATTGAAGAGGAATTAATTCCCCAACTTAAAACGCACCACAGGGCGTGTTTGCACACGTCACCTCAGGCCCCGACCCCTTCCTTCACCATTGTACAAATATTCCTCTAAAATCAGCCGAACTACGAATTCCGATTTACTCACCTGTTATCAGGAGAGAACCCAGTGCTGCATCTTTTAGAGGAGCACTGACCCTGAAAAGTAATGATAAGCGTACTTACCAGTAACTTGTATTTCCTTCCATAGGAATCCATTGTGTGGTTTTCACCAGAAAAGTTTCTAAGTGTCCATTTTTTAAATGTACAAATATTCCTCTAAAATCAGCCGAACCACGAATTCCGATTTACTCACCTGTTATCAGGAGAGAAGCCAGTGCTGCATCTTTTAGCCCAGCACTGACCCTGAATAGTAAGTCAAAGCGTACTTACCAGTAACTTGTATTTCCTTCCATAGGAATCCATTGTGTGGTTTTCACCAGAAAAGTTTCCAAGTGTCCATTTTTGAAACGTACAAATATTCCTCTAAAATCAGCCGAACTACGAATTCCGATTTACCCACCTGTTATGAGGAGAGAACCCAGTGCTGCATCTTTTAGCCCAGCACTGACCCTGAAAAGTAATTCTAAGCGTACTTACCAGTAACTTGTATTTCCTTCCATAGGAATCCAGTGTGTGGTTTTCACCAGTAAAGTTTCTAAGTGTCCATTTTTGAAAATTACAAATATTCCTCTAAAATCAGCCGAACTACGAATTCCGATTTCCTCACCTGTTATCAGGAGAGAACCCAGTGCTGCATCTTTTAGCCCAGCACTGACCCTGAAAAGTAAGTCTAAGCATCATACTTACCAGTAACTTGTATTTCCTTCCATAGGAATCCATTGTGTGGTTTTGAGCAGAAAAGTTTCTGTCTATTTTTACAAACTAAAAATATTCCTAAAAAATCGTCTGTATGACTTAAACACATTCTTTCAACTGTTTACAGGAGATTGGCCAGTGCTGGATCCAGGATCCACCACTGGGTAAGAAAAAGTAACGATAACACTACTTACCTGCTAAGTGAATTTTCTGCCATAGGATAACATTGGTGATTCTATGTGAAAATGTTTCGAAGTGTCAACTTTTAAAATACAATAATAATCCTTAAAAATCACTACTGTAACCAAAACGCTTTCACTCAACTGTTTACAGGAGATGTCCAAGGACTGAATCTAGGATCCAGTCCTGTGGTTAGAAAAGTAATCCATAAAGTAACTAATTACATTTGACTAGAAATTCACATTGAGCTCAATGTTGCTTTGTGTTTGAAATTGTGTTGCCCATTGCAACAGCTGTAACTACTGTACTTAAACGTTTATTGCCTATTTGCAAAGTATTTAAACTAAAATAATTCCTTCTGAGAAAGTATATTTTGTATTGTAATGTATAATGTAATTAAAAAAATAAACTATCTAAAAATAAACAGTTTAAAAAATGTAGTAAATCAGTATGAAAAAACTCAGTATAACAATTAATACATAAAAAATTGTCATTTACAAAACCTTTGAAATTCACAGGTTCCAGGCCTGATATAGTTAGGAATTAGCATTTAAAAAACCTTTGAAATTCACTGAAAAAAACATAGGTTTCAGGCCTTATATAGTTAGGAATTAGCATTTAAAAAACCTTTGAAATTCACTGAAAAAAACATAGGTTGCAGGCCTGATATAGTTAGGAATTAGCATTTAAAAAACCTTAGAAATTCACTGAAAAAACAGTAGGTTTTAGGGGTGTTATAGTTAGCTGGACATTTCATTTGAACAAAACCATTGAAATTCCTCCGATATAGTTAGTTGTACTAACTACATCTCGCGCGCCCGCAATCCACTGCTGATGATGTCACATATTACATCATTCATGACATGGTCAGTGACATCACTGATGAAATCTCAAATGACATCACTGATGACCAGGGGCGGCTGGTGACATTTAAAAGTGGTAGGGCGTAAAAGTTCGGGAACAGTGACCGGTAGCGAGCAAGCTTGACTGTCATAATGGGGGTCTGAGGGAATTATCCCCCTGCAAAAAAAGGAAAAAAGCTTTGGCAAATGGTGCATTTTAAAACATATATGAGCAAGCAAGAAGGTTAATAGGACAATTTTGAAAGTATAGTTCTGACATCAGTAAAGAGATTTCATATATAGCTGCTTATTCAGTATAGCCCGTGCCTACTTTTGATCACAATACAATCCTGCAGTGACCGGTTATAGAAAAGTGTGTGTGGAAGCATTGGGAATGCTTTTTTGTGCAGTGCACACTGTCTGTTATGTTTGTGGGACGGTGGGTCTTCGTATAAGGTTGCTGGGTGACCCAATTCTAGCGCCTTGAAACCAGTGGCGCGCTGTGAAAATCATGCTTTAACTGATAGTGTTCTCAGCCCGGTTTAATCACCTCGTTAGGAAATCATAGGGGCCCATGTTATTCTATAAACACCGAGTGGAGAGAGTGCCTTTCAGTCACACTGCAGAGCTCCGTCTGCACCCATTGGCCTGGCCTCTTCAACACACATCATTGCGGAACAGCAATCGTCCAGGACAGCTTCTGAACAATGTGCCAACAGACTAGTGCCAATCTTATTTAACAAGGCACAGCATCTCTTGCCCTCTACACTCTCTCTCCGCCCCTATCTCTTTCCTCTCTCCTTCTCATGCCCTCTACAATCTCTCTCGCTCTCTTTCTCTCTCTGTCTCTAATCTCTATCCCCAACTCTCCCAGTCTGTCTACCTCTCTCCTGCCCTGTACTCTCTCTCTCTTCTGTATCTCTCTCTCTCTCAATGTTTTTCCCTGGCTCCCTCACTCCTGCCCTTTAGTCTCTCCCCCACCTCTCTCTCTTTCTTTCAATCATTCACCCTCCTCACTCTGCTGCCTCACACACACACACACATATAAGCATGCTCTCCCTTCCATTTTGTCGCAGTCCATCCCCACATTCACTGCCTCTAGCTGGTGAGCCCCTCCCTTCCTGCCATATCGGGTAGGCCTCTCTGTATACAAATTCCCGCTGCTGGGTTGCAGCAGTGGGATGCAAACACAGTTATTCACGCACACATCTTGTGCACCACTGAACCCTCGTGCTGCTGCTGCTTGAGACGGGCACACGTTTCCTGATGGTGTTCAGATCCCAAAAGCCCTGGGTGCACTTAGAACCCAACCCATATACAATGTACACCCATGCACGGCGCACCGCCCAGTTACAGGTCACACATCAGATGGCTCACGCGTTTATACAAACATGAACATGATTCAATTAACTTTCATTTAGTGAAGCTATGCGCACACTCCTTTATTTAAAAAAAATATGTAGCACAATAAATTGAGTAAACGTAACTGTAATAATAAAACCTACCTCTAATGTGCAGGATGATTTGGGGGGGTTGGCTAAAGGTGCGTTTTAGCTGCACTGGCTCCTGTTTGAATTCGCAAGGTCCGGACCGTTACTCCCTGATCTGTGGTAGCTCCTGTGGCAGAGCAGCTCAGGCCGGCCCTTCAGTACGAGGCTGGCAGGACCGAGAGCTTGGAAGGCCCGGGCAGTAATCCAAAATGCTCAGTTCAGGGGGAGCCAACTAGCGTGCTGTTCTGGGCCATTGATTTCGTAAAATCTGCTGCTTCGTTCTAGACTTCGATTCCTAACACATGTAAAAGATCAGTACATGCTGCTGCGATGTGGTTGTTCATTCAGTAGGCCCCGCCCCAGCCTGCCAATCAAAGTGAGCAGCAGCAGTGTCGGAGGCCAGTGACACGCCCAGCCTTTCACTCTCTCCATAGACCTACCCCACCCCTTGCCATTTACTTTAATGGCACTGCTCCAGACACGCCCTGGGCCATTGCGAAGACCGCCCAAATGGGTTTCTGCATCTCGCAATGAACAATCACCACTCCCATCACTATTGACGTCATATTTCACGCTTATGCTTGCAGGTCGAGCAAGACTTCACCCTGGCCCCTGACAAAGTGCAGGATCGTACGGGCACAGGCCATTCGTTCGGACCCTCACCCGGCCCTCAGAACAACAGAGAAACAAATAAAATTAAATGCAAACTTAAATTTTATTTTAAGATGCCCAGCAGTGTTATTTATTTTTCATACTCTTCTTCTTTCTCCTAACAGTTGGGAGGGCAGCGCCCATTTCAACCATTAATTCCAGCCGCCACTGCTGATGACATCACTGATGACATCATCCACGTGACAATCAGATACACCTCATCATACACTAGTATAACCTTTCATCATTCACTGTAAAATACAGAGGGCCAGATATAAAACCATTGATACACCAATACAAGTTTCTAAACACCCACTCAGTGATTCCTAGATCTATACACACATCTAATCACTTACCTAAAGATTCACTCATACATGCTGTCAATGATCAATAGAACACTATCAAATATACTTATACACCTATATCGACATTACACACCAGCACACATCCTAGACACTTATGAAGTCATCCTACTCACTTATGCAAACAATGGGTCATACTTACTTTTACTTAGCTATACACTTATAAAAACACCACTTCATCTATTCATATAGATAATAGCTCATACTTAGTGTGTTATAAAATCACTATTACAACTATACAGTTATCCATACAGACACTCATCCAGTCACTGAGTCTTATGTATACTTATTTACATACAACAACTAACACATACACTGGCTTTTATTTTTCTAATTTGTTGGACATGTACCATTGAGACATAATTTGCTCATCGCCACACCCATAAAGATATTCATTCACCCAAACAACTGTTATAACATGTAGTTTTACCTTCATATACCTACTGAATCAACTATTCACACATCTTTGGCCAGTCACACCCCCCCCCACCGAACCACACACACATTCACTCTCCCATACAAGTACTCAGTTAACTAATCAATAAATAATATAGACTTTCACGTAGCTAGTAACCAACTAGTGCAGCAGTTTACACAACAACTGACAAAGTGATACAGATATTCACACAGATTAGTCACTATCCAATATATTTAGTGAGACACTATAAATTAGTCAAGTAAACAGTCAATCATACTGCTACTAAATCCTCCATCCAGATATTTATATTTCTATATCCACTCATTCTTCAATGCAAATTGCTATATATATAATACATATTTAAATAACGAACCAAACCACATTCACTGGATGATGTCATCAGTGATGTCATTTGAGATGTCATCAGTGATGTCACTGACCATTTCATGAATGGTGTAATATGTGACATCATCAGCAGTGGATTGCGGGCGCGTGAGATGTAGTTAGTACAACTAACTATATCGGAGGAATTTCAATGGTTTTGTTCGAGTGAAATGTCCAGCTAACTATAACACCCCTAAAACCTATTGTTTTTTCAGTGAATTTCTAAGGTTTTTTAAATGCTAATTCCTATCCTAACTATATCAGGCCTGAAACCCGCAATCCACTGCTGATGAAGTCACATATTACATCATTCATGCTCATGGTCAGTGACATCACTGATGAGATCCTTGTGGGACCCCCTGAGCAGGCCTAGGGGGTTAGGGTGTTTCTACCCTGCCCCCTTTTCGCGTTTTGCGATGTTTTTTGGGGGTTTCTTGTGCCTCGGTTCTACCGAGGCACAAGATGGCTGCCAACACTTCCTGATTCAGAGTGTTGGCAGCCAATTAAAATTCAGCTCGTGATCGGGAGGGTGCGCGGATCCTCAGAGGCCACAGATATATATGTACGTTTAACTGTAATTTTCTCAGGAACTACTGAACGGATTTACACCATTTAAGCAAAAGGCACGAGTCTGAACTGAGGACTACCTCTTTGCCAAATTTGGTGTAATTCCGTTCAGCAGTTCGGGCTGTAGCTGCGGCTAAAGGTCCTATGGGAAAATGCATGGGGAAAACGCGTTTTGGGATCCCCCTTTTTTCTCAGCCCCCGCTTGACGAATCACCATGAAACTTTCAGGATAGGAGCGGACCAGAGCTGGCCTACAGTTTGGTCAATTTCGCGAAGATTCGTTAATCGGCGCCAAACTTATTCCAAATAGAATGTTGCGTATTTCCTATGGAAGATAGGTCCTAACTATATCTACCTACTGGCGACCGCCAGTAGGTAATATATATATTACGTTACTTTGCTGCATATCGCAGCATCCATACGGACACACCCCGTGCAGCACTTACCTGGGCAATGAACTCTGGGGCTTGTAGTTCCCATGAACTGCAAACAGTGAGCAGTCATCCATCGAGGGGGTGTGGCGATTTCCACTCAATGGAACTGTGGCAGGGTGATTTTAAATGGGGGAAGGAGTCTCCAGAGCTATTGATGGCATCTGAGGAAGGCCGAATTGCGGCCAAAATGCATTATGCCCTTATATCAATTAAACCGCTTCCACCAGTTTCCCCGCTGTGGCCTCTGCTTCTTTACTTGTTGGAGGAGACGCTGTTATATTTTGCGCGGTATCCAGAAACGCGCTTCAAGGGCCCCGTTCTTCAAAGTGTCCCAGGCTTATCTGGTTTCTGCTTCGGCGGTTTTGTCTTCATATCCAAGGTATTGGAATAGCCTGGTGCCCACCTCTCTACATAATGGAATCCATGGCGGCTTCAGCGCGGTCCGTGACTTCACGGAGGACCAGAGTGCATTGTCCTCTTGATCCCTGCCTGGCAGACGATTATTGTTGGGAGGCTGGAACATTTGGGGACTGAAGGAAGCAGGTTGTGATTTTAACAGCTGGATATTGACTTCAGTTTCGCTGTTACTTTGCTGCATATCGCAGAATCCATACGGACACACTGAGGAAATTCGATTTTCGATCTCGATCGTATTGACCCGCCATTTTCGGTTCTGCCGCCATTTTGTGTTGCCCTCACTCAGGCAGCACGACGAACGAAGTCTTTTCTGCTTTTCCTGCAGTATCGTGTCAAAATAGCCTTCTGCCTCTGTTTACGAAGCTGATGTCAGGGACTGGCCGAGTACACTAATCCCTGTCTGGTTTTCCTAATCCCTGTCTCAACTATCTGTTGGTTCACACTATTCTCTTCTGACTTTATCTTATCTTCTGGCCTTCGCTGTTCTCTGCTCGTATTCTCTCGTTTCACAACTGTCCTCCAAAACACACAAATGTATCTTGCCACCTGCAAGTCAGTTGCAGACACGTTAATAAATTAACCTGTAAGGAGGGGTGACAAACACAGTTGGAGGAGAGGCTCCATCGGGTTACTCAATACATTATTTTTAAACTCTTTCTATTGGTTACGTGTTGTTTTCGAACCTTCCCTATTGGTTCTGCATGTATGTATTGGGTGTGTTTCTGGTTAATCTATATGCCATCTATGTACTATAAAAGATTGTGCGCCACGGAGTGAAGTGGCAGTCTCCTGAGAACATACCGTGTGTACTTCTAGGACAACTGTACTAGCTGCAGCTAATAAATCTGATCTTTTACACCTACAAAGTGTCCCCGTGTCTCAGTTAGCTAAAGCAGGAGAACCCAGGAGATTAAGGCGTACCCTGCACCGCCAGGCCCATAAGGTTCTGGTTCTCCACACACTCCGTGCAGCACTTACCTGGGCAATGAACTCTGGGGCTTGTAGTTTCCATGAACTGCAAACAGTGAGCAGCCATCCATCGAGGGGGTGTGGCGATTTCCACCCAATGGAACTGTGGCAGGGTGATTTTAAACGGGGGAAGGAGTCTCCAGAACTATTGATGGCATCTGAGGAAGGCCGAATTGCGGCCGAAATGCATTATGCCCTTATATCAATTAAACCGCATCCACCAGTTTCCCTGCTGTGGCCTTCTTTACTTGTTGGAGGAGACGCTGTTATATTTTGCGCAGTATCCAGAAATGCGCTACAGGGGCCCCGTTCTTCCAAGTGGCTCAGGCTTATCTGGTTTCTGCTTCGGCCGTTTTGTCTTCATATCCAAGGTATTGGAATAGCCTGGTGCCCGCCTCTCTACATAATAGAATCCATGGCGGCTGCAGCGCGGTCCGTGACTTCACGGAGGACCGAAGTGCATTGTCCTCTTGAACCCAGCCTGGCAGACGATTATTGTTGGGAGGCTGGAATGTTTGGGGACTGGAGGAAGCAGGTTGTGATTTTAACAGCTGGATATTGACTTCAGTTTCGCCGTTACTTTGCTGCATATCGCAGAATCCATACGGACACACCCCGTGCAACACTTACCTGGGCAATGAACTCTGGGGCTTGTAGTTCTCATGAACTGCAAACAGTGAGCAGTCATCCATCGAGGGGGTGTGGCGGTTTCCACCCAATGGAACTGTGGCAGGGTGATTTTAAACGGGGGAAGAAGTCTCCAGAACTATTTATGGCATCTGAGGAAGGCCGAATTGCGGCCGAAATGTATTATGCCCTTATATCAATTAAACCACTTCCACCAGTTTCCCCGCTGTGGCCTCTGCTTCTTTACTTGTTGGAGGAGACGCTGTTATATCTATATCTATCTATCTATCTATCTATCTATCTATCTATCTATCTATCTATCTATCTATCTATCTATCTATCTATCTATCTATCTATCTATCTATCTATATATATATATATATATATATTCACTGAAAAAACCATAGGTTTCACACACGTTATAGTTAGGAAATAGCATTTAAAAAACCTTGCTAATTCACTGAAAAAACCATAGGTTTCACACATGTTATAGTTAGCTGGACATTTTACTGATAAAAAACCAATGAAATTCCCCCGTTATAGTTACTGTAGGCAACTATAACTCACGCGACCGCAATCCTCTGCTGATGCTAATACTGTATTTAGACACTTATTTGCCCATATCTTCTTCCATTTAATTTTAGCTATACATATATTACAAATATTTTTTTTTCATAAAGACACATATGTCATCAGCAGAGGATTACGGTCGCGTGAGTTATAGTTGCCTACAGTAACTATAACGGGGGAATTTCATTGGTTTTTTATCAGTAAAATGTCCAGCTAACTATAACATGTGTGAAACCTATGGTTTTTTCAGTGAATTAGCAAGGTTTTTTAAATGCTATTTCCTAACTATAACGTGTGTGAAACCTATGGTTTTTTCAGTGAATTTGTACGGTTTTTTAAATGCTAAGTTACTTTACGCCATTTGTGGCGTGCGCGCCCACTTAACGCAGTTCGTTCCGTGCACGGTTTTTATCAACTTTAATAAGCCCTGTACATTTGGTGGCCTTCGGCCACCAAAAGCACAGGGGGTGAGGTCAATGTGGATAGTGTTTTTTTTATTTCGATTTTATAATTTCATGTTGCCAAAATTACGTTTTTTTTCTCTATTAATAAGCCCTGCACATTTGGTGGCCTGCACAGGGGGTGGGGTAAGTGTGGATAGTGTTTTTTTTATTTTTATTTTTTTACCGTAAGCGTACGGTAAGCTTACGGTAAGCGTACGGTAAGCGTACGGTAAGCGTACCCCGCGAAATTGCCGAAAAAAAAATAAAACCGTTTTTGCTCTTGGGGGATGTTTGGGGACTCCCTCAACATGACTATGTGGGAGGGAGTTGTCAAAACAGCCCCGTAACATGTTTTTGGCCATCATGTTTGATAAACAACACTCAGTGCGAGAGACAAAATGGCGGACGCCGCTTCCTGGTTTCGGCCGATTCGAATGTTTACTAAGATCTAAGAGCCAATCAGAATCGCGCTCGCGCACGCCACCGTAAGCTTACGGTAAGCGTACGGTAAGCGTACGGTAAGCGTACCGTAAGCGGGCTCAGATATATATATTGATTTAAAGGCTATTTTCTCAGAATCTACTGAACAGATTTACACCAAACCTACAAAAGGCACTTCCTTGACCTAGGGACTACCTCTCTGCCAAATTTCTAGTAATTCTGTTCAGCCGTTCGGGCAGTAGCTCGTTCTAAAGGTCCTATGGAAAAATGCATGGGAAAAACGCGTTTTGGGACCCCCTTTTATCTCAGCCCCCGCTTGACGAATCCCCCCGAGACTTTCAGGGTAGGAGCGGAGCGTAGCGCCCCACCTATTTTGAGAAATTCGCGAGGATTCGTCGACCGGCGCCAAAGTTATTCAAAATAGAATGTTGAGGTTTTCCTATGGAAACGTGGTCCTAACTATAACTACCTACTGGCGACCGCCAGTAGGTATATATATATATATATATATATATATATATATATCTCCAACACTCCGCTTCCACAGAGTCCTTTGAGAGGACAAAATGGACACGGACCACAATTTTCGTGCTTTAGTATTTATAACGGACTGTCCGCCATAACGCATTTTGGTTGTCTATGGCCTTGATCACATGACAACGCTACAGTTCAGGATCAACAATTTAAAGTGACACGTGCATAAACCATGTTAATGGATACAGACAACAGACTTTTGCCACTTTAATGCCAATAGATAAACCATGGTTGAATAAATATATAAATATATGTCCAAGTATATATCGACTGTCACAGGTTTTTGAGACAAAAGAAAATAAATAAATATATATATATACCCGAGAGAGCGTTTTACTTGGACTGTATGCTGAAATCAAAAATTTTCGGTGAGCTCCGCCGGTACACGCTCCATTTACCACGGGCTGTGTGGGGCGGAACGAGCAACTCGAGAAACTTATATATATATATAGCTTTATAGATATATATAGATATACATCTATATCTATATATATCCCACAGCAGAGCAAAGCGCAATCGCCTTACCAGGGCCTCAAGAGGCAGCGTTCCATGGTGGGGTGGCGGGTCCCATTCAATACTCAAAAACGCTGTTCCCCTTATCAAATGACAGCATGTCGTGGTCTCACATTTTGCAAAACGCGGTATTTATTTCATGCTTGGCAACAACTCTACACGTTTCAGAGCTTACGCTCCTTGGTCACAAGTAACTGTGTTGCATTTGTTCGTGATTCAAATAAACAAACATCTGACCCTAGCGAAAGACATAGCAAACAGACTCAAGTGTTTACATCGAGTTACTTCACTCAATAAAATTAAATAAATCATTCCACTTTTAGTGTACAAAATCAGTACTACAGATTTAGATATTAGCCACGCATGACGAGTGTGAAAATGAATTCAATTTTGGCATTCAATTTATTTATGCCAATCATTAATGATCAATGGGAATCTTAGCGTTAAATAAAGTTTTCAATCAACTTTATTATCTGTGCCACATTGCACATGTTCAACGATATAGGGGGGCGACATTAGACCTTGTGTTTTGTTACTCTATCCAGCTTACATATGTGCACTCTAAATTCTTCGACACCTCCCATGTGTGATGTTGCGTACTTGTGTACTAACTTACAAATATTTAGTGACCAAAAACAAATATAATGAGTCTGTCAAAGGAAAATATCGCAACAATCGTGTAAGTAACATTCAGCCCTAGTGGGCATAACTATCTCCAATTCATCAGACAGATAATTTCGCAAGAATCCTTCTAAGGGAATAGATATTTAAAGCTTCAATGCCTTCCACTCGTCACTGCCAAACTTAAGAAGCAATTAATATGGTCTGGAACTAAAGTTATCATATCCCAAGATGTCTCACAAGTAACAGCTAAACGACGGAAGGAATTTCTAGATCTTAGACCAGCTTTACCTTCCATTGGAGCTCGATATGGTTTATTCCATCCATGCTTATTCAAAGTTACTTTTCAAAATAACACTTCTTCTTTTGAAGACCCTGCAGACCTTTGGAAAATTCTTCATTCACATTCTTTGACTACCATGGATACAGCCGTTCCTTCCTCCATAACGTGACTTTTATGTGGAAATTTCGCTGATTTTTTAATGGCTCATTATCACTCGTTTTAACCATCATTAATCACTTCCTTTGCAGGTTATGTTTTAGTGAATATCTCTATTTATAATTGTTTATCCGGTTTTTTATTCTCATCCTTATTACAGATCGTTTGGATTCCCTTCATATTCAATTCCATAATGTCGCCTTTTTGATGTCCTGACGTGGTTCGTCTCCCCTGTTTGGGTATGCCGTCTTTGTCTATCGCCGGTTCCAGTCTGTGTTTTTTTCCCTTTAGGTATGTATTTCAGTTGTCATTTTTTGTATGACATATACTGTCTTCTCTTTCTATCTTACCTATTCCTTCTCTTTCTTCCCCTCTCTTTTTCTCCTTCCTTTTTCTTTGTAACCTCATTGGATATTTTGATTTTACTCTATAATTTTCCTTTCTCAAATCTCCTCTTCTTTCTCCACATCGATGTTGATTGTATGATTCTTATATTTAATCTGTTTTTCTTACATTCAAAGTTGTTTTATGGAATGTGAAAGGTTTTGTTTATCCATTAAAGAGGCAGAGAATATTATCTCATCTAGCCTCATATAACCCGGTCTTAGTTTTACTACAAGAGACTCATTTGTCAGAGACAGAGGCTTTGAAGCTTAAAAGGCAGTGGGTGGGGTTAGTCTTGGTGCCTCCTACGACCACTAAGAATAATGAGGTAATTATTCTGGTTCATAAACGTTTGGAATCTTCTGTTATTTCTAAAGAAATTGATTTAGAAGGTAGATGGATATTAGTTAAGCTGCTCATTAAGAATATTTGTCTTACAGTTTTTAATATATATGGTCCAACTCAACCGGATTATTCCTTTTGGCCGGCTATCACAAAAAAATGCATTCAACATAAAGATAAATTTTTTGTATTAGGAGGTGACTGCAACCAAGTGATTTACCCTTTCATTGAGCGACAATCACAAGTCTCTTTCAGCCTCTATAAGACCCACAAACAGTTTCAAAGTACAATTTCTCAGACACACTTTGTGGATGCTTGGAGGCTTTGCAATCCTGACAACACAGATTTTTCTTTTTTCTCCCCCCGCATAGCACTCTGTCATGAGTAGATTACATTTTCTCCTGCTTTAACACAAAACCTTATTTCCTCCTCAGTTGAACCCATTGTCAATTCTGACCATGCCCCGGTTGTTGCTGATTTTGATTTGCTCCGCTCGCAACCTAGATCTTCTAGATGGCGGTTCAATAACTCTCTCTTACGATATCTACTTTTTTCCTCTTCTTTTATTTCTTTTACGGAGGAATTCTTTGCTTTAAATATGTCTCCTGATACCTCTCCTTCGCTACTTTGGGACTCTTTTAAAGCTACAGCACGGGGGTTTCATTATAGACTTTGTTTCCAGGAAAAATAAACTATTTCTTAATCAGCAGAAAGTTTTGATAGCTAATTTCAAACGTTTAGAGCATCAATTTTATAAATCCTCATCGGAATTTGCTTTACAGGAGCTTGTTCGGGCGAAACTTGACTTTAATAAAACATCAACTGATAATGCTTCATCCGTTCTTCTCCGTACGAGTGCTAGGTATTATGGTGGACGTAATAAAGCTGGCAAACTTCTAGCTAACTACCTTAAATCTCGGAAAGAACGTTTTTTGATAGATTCTAATCAGTCATCAGATGGGAAACTCCTACTTAAAGACGAAGATATCTTAAATGAATTCATGGAATTCTATAAAAATATATATACCCCAGAGTCCTTTTCTCTTCCCTCTTCTATTGATACATCCTTAAATCTTCTTAAGAAAAATTAAAACTCCAGGCACAGATGGTTTTTCTGTAGAATTTTATTTACATTTTTAAAATCTTCTTTTTACAAAACTTTTACAGCTCTTTCAATATTTTCATACTTCTGGCAAGGTATAGGGCACTTGTTTAGAAGCTTCATTTTGTCTAATCCATAAAGGCGGTCAAGATCCCAAACAATGTAAAAGTTATCGTCCTATTTCCTTAGTGAATGTGGACTACACAATTTTCGCGAAAAGATCGGACAATTCTCGTTTATGATTTAACGTTTTGAATAAGGCCTCATCTCTTCCATATCCTCTAGCTGCAGTCTCCATCGATGCAGAGAAGGCTTTTGATTTAAGCTTTTCAATGGCATGGTTTTGGCCCTAAATTTATTTCTCTAATGTATCTGTTATACTCATCTTCTAAAGCTTCTGTTGTAGTTAATGGTCTTGTCTCTCAATTTCTTAATTTACAGCGCGGCGTTCAACAGGGTTACCTTCTCTCGCCCCTCCTTTTTATTTTAGCTCTTGAACCCTTTCTATCTCATATCCGTCACAATACTCCTATCTCTGGTTTTGTTTATGGGGATCAACATTTGAAGTTATGTGTTTATGCAGACGACATTTTACTCTTTATTTCCCATCCAAAACTTCTATCCCTCCTCTTATGCAAGAGATTTCACACTTCATCCTGGTTTCAGGGTATAAAATTAACTCTGACAAAACAGAAATCCTACCCATTACCAAATTCAGTTTTAAACAACGTTTTGATGCTACTGGGTTCCATTGGAACAGTTCTAAAATCAAATACTTAGGCATTTGGTTTAATTACTCTATAGTAGACGCTGTTAAAATCAATATGAAGTAAGTGTTTGATCATATTTCTAAACTTATCTCTGCCTGGAAACCTCTCTTTCTTTCTTGGTGGGGGCGTCTTGATTCTATCAAAATAATGATTACTCCTATTTTATTATATATTCTTTCTATGATTCCTATTCACATCCCAAACATTTATTTGAAAAAACTTGATTGGAACAATAAAAAACCTAGCATTTCTCTCTCACATCTTCGTAAACCTAAATCTGTAGGAGGATTTCATTTTCCTGACTTTCGATTATACCATAAGGCCTTCTGTCTTCAGGTAGCTTCTAAATGGCTTCTTACTGAAGTCTCCCTTTTTACACCTTTGTGGGTCAAAATTGAACATTCCTTACTTGCACCTTTTTCTTTTAAGGAAGTTCTCGCCTTCACAACAACTGTCAATATTACATCTCTTCTTTTGTTTAAACATACTTGTCATTATTAAAACCTCAGTATGAAGAGGAAATTATTTCTAGGGAAGCTTTTCTTCAGTCTCCCCTTTGGTATAATCGTCTTATTATCATTATTAATAGACCTCTTTTTTTGGAAATCCTGGAGACTCAAAGGTATTATTTGGGTTAGGGATATGTTTGATGGTTTTTATCCATGTTCTTTTCCTCAATTTCGGGACACTTTACCTGCCCACGCTCATTCTGGCACAAATTTTCATCTCTCATGGAAATAATCCTTGACGTGTTTTACTCTCTTCCCTCTATTGAATCTACTTCCATAGTAGATCCACTTCTCAGAGTTTTAACTGTGATTCTTAAGGCCTCCTTGATTTATAAACATCTTCTTACTCGTGATGTTGCACGAGCTAAATCTAAGATAGAGATTGCTTGGGATGTGGATCTGGATTGTGATTGGAGCATGGACTTTTGGAACAAGCTATGGGCCAGGTCTTTAAAGATTTCTAGATCTGCTTCCACTACACAATCCTTGTTCTTGCTCTACCATAGATCATATTATACACCCTCATCTATAGTTGAGTTTACTCATACTAACGATAAGGATTGTTGGTCCTGTCTATCTCCAATGGCTGATTTGACGCACCTACTAGATACTTGTCCTGTTGTCTCTTCTTTTTGGAAGAATGTTTGGAAATACATCTCAGCTATTTTTAATCTACATACCCCTTTATCAAATATTATTCTTTTTACAGAAAGTTTATCAGAATCTTTGGGGCTGTCTTTACATGAAAAGGGTTTATTTGACTTGATGTTGGCTTTAGCTTTCCAGCAAATCACAATTAACTGGAAATGTTCAACTAATCTTTCAGTGAAATCCTGGTGGAATAATGTTTGTCATTACCATAGATATAGATACTGCATTTGCCTCCTTTGTTAAACCATATGTAAATAGAGATTTTTTTTGGTCCTCATTAACTAATTATTTAAATAAGACTTCAATGCCTACATTACGTAATCGTTCTGAGAATTTTCAACCCCCATAAATCATTACTGTCTCTGCTTTCTCCTATATATCACTTTTCCCTTGTTTCCTTTCACTTTTGACTTGCATTTTTGATATTTTAAGTATTTGCTTCTTCTTAAATTGATTTACAATCTGCTTTCCTCAATCTTTAATTATAGAGTTGTATTCTTTTTCACCTTGTTTCCTTCTCTTTCCTTCCTCCCCCCCTTTTTCTCCCTATGTTATTGATAAAATGAAAACAGCTTACTACTCTGTTTACTGCCTATCTCTCTATTTCTATTATATTACAGTTGTATATTTTTTTTCATGGCCTATCTTTTATGCTTGGCCAGCAGGGGGGAGCGACCGAGCTTTTTGCAAGGGCCGGTTTCAGCTGATTTTGTTAGAGGGGGCCGATATTGCCAGCCCCCAGTAACAAAAACGGCCCCCAGGGCCCCAAAACTGGCCCTCACCCTGGCGACACACCGGGGAAATGCCTGGTGCCCGCTAAGGCCAGTCCGGCTCTGGCACAGAGCATCCCGTTTGCTCACAAACAAACAGAAGTACACTGTACACTAAGATCCATGAAGCACCGGGTGCTTTATTTGGTTACAGAAGTGTGATGTGGCTCGTTCTTCCCTTCCCGACTTGTTTCAGCTTCTTGCCTTGAACACAGGTGAGCTGTCAATTACAAGGCTTTAGAGTCATGTGTTAATAAAGCCATCATTGGTGTGACTTGACCTCTGTTAACATAGCGCCACAGAAAGCCACTGCTGGATTTTGCCAGTGTGCAGTGTGTTGTTAAATCACAGTCAATACTTCACGCACTGCAGTCCTATATTGTAACCTTAATGTTCCTATTGTTCACAATATTCACGCCACTTACTTGGCAGCTTACCACAAACGTGTCATTTTCACAAGGCATCATCATCATCATGAATAGGCGATTGGGGGTTTTAGTCTCCCCTCTTGCTTCCTTGCAGCCTTCCATGTAATATTAGGATAATCCTCCTCTTCACTTTGTGGATGCAGGCGGGTCAGGCCTCCAAATGGAAAACTCATGAAAAAAGTAACATTTCTAGGTAGCAGTAATTTAAATTTATAGGTTTAAATCAACATAAGAATCTAATCAATTGAAACAGTATACTCTCACATAGATAAAAATATATGAATCTTTTTATTAATTTTAAATAAAAGTCTGGCTATGTATACATAGATATACTGCAAACAGGTCACATGAAACATGAACAAAACAACATAAATCAATCATGATGACAAATGATGATACATAAAATCAATACTTAACAATATATACAATACAACACATAATGGCTTGAAAAACAGTGAGAGATGATTTTTTCAGTAGAGCGATGTAATTTTCTACGCGCGTTTCGGCATATAAAACGCCTTCTTCAGGAAAAGCCAAAGTAATTCTGAGTCCCAGATGAGTGTTAATGCAGGGGATTATTAGTGTGCAGCGACAGGTGACAAATACGTTAGGTTCTGCCGGTTATTGAGGGACCTGATGATAAAGATTGAGGATAATCATATATGAGTCCTAACATCTCACACGCCTCTCTTCTATCCAGCACAACGTTGTGCTGGATAGAAGACAGGCGTGTGAGATCGTATACTGAACCCTTCATTATCTGTACTGACCCTTGCATCAACGCCTAAGCCTCCCATCCTACGTTGAGATACACATCGATTAACAAACAGGCTGTGGGATAAAGTCCGGTCCAATTTGCATAGCTACCGGTAATTCTCTGTGACTTATTTTCAAGCGCCCTCCATGACTGATTTAATTACAACCATGGAACACGAGAATACTTAGAGATTCCGGTTATTATTTTTGTTAACCCTTACAGAGATACCGCGTTAGGACTCATATGATTATCCTCAATCTTTATCATCAGGTCCCTCGATAACCGGTAGAACCTACCGTATTTGTCACCTGTCGCTGCACACTGATAATCGCCTGCATTAACGCTCATCTGGGACTCAGAATTACTTTGGCTTTTCCTGAAGAAGGCGTTTTATATACCGAAACGCGCGTAGAAAATTACATCGCTCTACTGAAAAAATCATCTCTCACTGTTTTTCAAGCCATTATGTTGTATTGTATATATTGTTAAGTATTGATTTTATGTATCATCATTTGTCATCATGATTGATTTATGTTGTTTTGTTCATGTTTCATGTGACCTGTCTGCAGTATATCTATGTATACATAGCCAGACTTTTATTTAAAATTAATAAAAATATTTGTATATTTTCATCTATGTGAGAGTACACTGTTTCAATTGATTAGAATCTTATGTTGATTTAAACCTATGAATTTAAATTACTGCTACCTAGAAATGTTACTTTTTTCATGAGTTATTTCCCTGTTCTAGGAGCACCTAACATTTACAGGGGGCCCTTCTTCATACACTCCAAATGGAAAACACCATTAAAGCTTCCTCTCTTGAGGGGACCCATGACACTGTCAGAGCAGTATCAACTTTGCGGGCATGGGGTGTCCAGTCTACTCACAATCAAACAGAAATACGCTGTACCACAAGATCCATGAAGCACAAGGCGCTTCATTTGGTTACAGAAGTGTGATGTGGCCTGCTCTTTCCTTCCCAACGCATTTCGGCTTTTTGCCTTGATCACAGGCGAGCTGCCAATTACGAGGCTTTAGAATCACGTATTAACAAAGCCATTGTGTTAACGTAGCACCACAGAAAACCAGTGCTGGATTTTGCCAGACTGCAGTGTGTTGTTAAATCACAATCCATACTTCATGCACTTTGTGGATGCCGGCCGGTCAGGCACCCAACTGGAAAACGCCATGAAAGCTTTTCCTCATGAAGGGGCCCAAGACTCTGTCAGGGCAGTATCAGATATAGGCTGTACCCCAAGATCCTTGAAGCACTATGTGCTTTATTTGGATACAGAAGTGTGTAGTGGCTCTTCTTTCCTTCTCAATGCCTTTCTGCTTCTTGCCTTGATCACAGGGGAGCTGTCAATTGTGAGGTTTTAGACTCATGTGTTAATAAAGCCATTGTGGGCGTGTCTTGATCTCTGTTAACGTAGCGCCACAGAAAACCAGTGCTTGATTTTGCCAGGCTGCAGTGTGTTGTTAAATCACAGTCCATACTTCAAGCACTGCAGTCCTATATTGTAACTTTAAATGTTCCTATTGTTCACAATGTTCACATCTACTTACTTGGCGGCTTACCACACAAGTGTCATTTTCATAAGGCATCATCATCACTAATCAGCAAAGCTAATGTCCCCTCTTGTTACCTTGACGACTTCCACGTAGTATTAGGATAATCCTCTTCTTCATTTTATGGATGCAGCCGAGTCAGGCCCCAAATGGAAAACACCATGGTGCAAGGGTGACTGTGGTCCGTATCCTTGTGAATACAGCGCATCCCTGTGTTTTTTAAATGACGCGGCGTGGCACTGTTTAATTGCTTGCAGCGCAGTGCTGCGTCACTTCCTTCTAAATTAAGCTCTAATTACAGCATTGAACACTTGACTATGGCACTGTTCTGAGTATATATACCAATGCCCTCTCCGATCAGGGATATACCCATAGATTTTCATCACTATTAGCAGTATTCAAAACAAGCATTGGCATAGCCAATAGGTCTCGCCTTTGGGACCTTATAAGTGTTTAGCCATGCAACAGTTGCATAGCTAAATACTTATAAGGTCCCAAAAGCAAGACCTATTGGCAATGCCAAGCGGCCGTACGGCCGCGAAAGTGAAAGTGATCGCATTCGCGATCAAACATCAAAGCGGCCAAGCGGCCGCGAAAGTGAAAGTAATCTCGGTAAAGTGAGGCGCGCGCGCCCGCGCACATGCACTGTAGCTCTAGGCTGGCCTGGTAGCACTTTTTGGAGCCCTCTCAATAAGTCTCGCCAGACCAGCGCATGCGCTGGGTTAGGCGAGACCTAAAAAGGAAAGAAGTACAATAGACGCTTTCAAGCACACCATATTGGCATAAGAGGAGCACAGTCTGAGGCCTGCACCCACCTTTGAATGCGTCAATACTACCAATTAGCATTTGCCAGCCCCCACTGGGCAATTAAACACTAGTCCGTAAAAGGCATTTATGTCCTCGAAGTTAAAGCAATTGCAACAGAGCTCAAACCCGACTGGTTGGATGAACCCACATAGTCTGAGGTTGAAATTTTATAAGCAAGAATTATTATTTGTCTGTCACATCTTCTCTGCGGTGGGCATGCTCCCAGATCCCAAGGGCATTAAATAATGCACCTCCACATGCGAATGTAGGAGTCGTCTTGCCGTTTCCAGGCATGGCAGGCTGCTTTGCCCATCTTTAAAGGATTTTGCTGCTCTCAGCTCCCCAAGTGTGAACTAACCCACCATGGGAGGAGTGTTTGTGATGTAGTAATTGTTGAGCAATTGATGGATGGATAAAGTTGGATGCTGTGTAGGTTAAGAACTGATTTTAAATTCTAGCCCTTAGTATCATGGAGCTATACTAGCTGAGTGCAAGGAGCAAAATGGATCAAAAATCCAACACCCCATTTTAAGAAATGAGAGAAGCCCAAGAAGACCCTCTAATTTGGTTAAAGATTTTGCAATCAATGAAATCCATGGTCTGAAAAAAATGTCTGACAACCACGCATCTGAAGCTCATCCAACAAATCAGGATTTATGCACATCACCAGTAGCAATAGACAAACGGAAGGTAAAGGGTGGTAAAATATGAGTTTGGAACGTATCTCTATTTAACTCTCTGATGGTGCCAGCTCCCTCTCTTTCATCATCCACACCAACTTCTCATTGATGATTCATGTGATTAAGAAGACAAAAAAGTGTGGTACCAACTTTCCCCTTAGAGAAAATACAACCTTACTGGCTGGAAGCAGACTTTCATTCCCAATGCTTTAAATGGGAAAAAATAAGTGCAGGTACTCACCAAATTGAGCCATGAACTAGGGGTGGAGCTAGAGGTGGAGTTAGGTGCAGAGCTAGTGGCACTCATTTAATGGGATTGAGATTTTCTAAATGTGCAGGTATGTGTTAAGATACAGAGATATTTCTGCTACCCGTATAGTATTCCTTTTGTCCTTGCATTTGAATATTTAGTAACACTTTGCCTGCTGTGCCAACCAGAGAGCTGGTTCTTTCAGAAAGATTATCTAATTCAGGGGCATATGATCGAGACACAGCGTTAAAATTATTGCTGATTTAGCGGCAGAAAACTGCAGCTAAAGCAGCGATAATGGCCTTGATAATATGCCACAGAGAATTCCCATAGAAGCCCATGTTCTGGTGTCAACATGGGCTTCTATTGGAATTCTCTGCGGCATATTATCAAGCCCATTATCGCCCCTTAAGCGGAAGTTTTCTGCCGCTAAAGCGGCGATAATTTTAACGCCGTGCTTGATAATATGCCCCTCAGTTTGTAAATATTACTATTATTCTTGTGGTGCCACTGGATACTTTGTTTTGTTGATAATCAAGTAACACACTTCACACAGTAACCATGAAGTATAAAACAGAGCGGATGCTTGACCATTCTGCATGTATAATTAAACATTACTTGCTCTAAGCAGTCGGTACACAAACTAAGCAAGTAGCAGGTCACCTCAATCATACTAAATTCATTTAGCTACTAGTTGATGATATTGAGTTAATTCTAAAGGGAAATATACTGATTGTAAAAATATCTGGCAGTTTACTCATTGGTGCATAAACCCAACAGCCCATGTGTACCGAGGTCTCTGCACTATATATTAATTGCTGCTATAATGTAAAATACTATGCTAATGTATTAGTAAACATTTATAATGTGTTATGGTTATTACAATGCCAGCTCAATGAAGCACATAAAGGCCACTTAGAAACATGCTGTATTGGTTTTCTTCAGATACTAATCAATTTCATTGATGTAGATCTCTTACAAGATCAACAATTATACATAATTCCATCTCTTTATATAAAATTCTTCTACACACATTTTAAAAAACTCATTTTAAAACATGAATAAAATAGATTTCATAAATGTATACAGCTTATAACAAACAAATTCCTTTGGTGGGCATTTAAAAAAAGCGATCAGATCAGTAGTGGAGGAGAGGTTGTATCTAAAAACAATCGGTTTTATAAAACAATTTCTAGCCTTGACTAACTCCTTATTGGAACATAAACTTAAAACATGTATTAAAGCCTGGGTTCCATGATAGCATTTATGGCAAACCCCACTATCTTCATCTAGCCTACTCCACCTTCTTGGTTGAGCTTTTAGAGGGAGTATACCTTGTCGCAGCATGATAATACATATCCTGATAGTATGATCCAAGGTAAATCTTACATATTTTTGAGGGATCTTCAACTCAATAGTAGAGGCCTTATCAAGCTCATAGCTTAACCTCTTCAGTGCCCCGCCCTTTCCCCGCCCTGTGCCGGGCGTTGCATTAGCGGGCGGGGTTCATGACGAGATAGTCTCGTCATGGGCACAGCGCAACCGCGCTCCATGACGAGACCATCTCGTCATGGGCACTGAAGGGGTTAATCGGGGAGTCATATTTTTCAAAACGTGCTTCAGGTGTACTGGGGACCAGCATTGAAGGATGGTTTCTGTACATTGAAAATATTCTAAAGCTGCCTTAAGATTTATTTGGAAAGTATTGTGTTTTTTCACTGACTTAAAAGTTTCATTTTTCAATAAGGCCCTTAAAGAGCCTTCTTCGGCGTGTAACTGTTTCAAAGCCCATCTGATTATGTTGGCTAGAGCTATTGAGAATGCATTACTATAGGGAGTTCTAAGTGCAGGATCAGTACTGAACAGCCTGGCTCAATCGGGTTAGTTGATGTAATAGTTTGCCTTCGCTGTTATTCAGTACGTTCAATCTAGCTATGGGGATATACTCTGTAGCATAGATAATGGCTAGAGGAATTTTTGCCCTATAAACTTCTAAAAGAGCTTGAAAGTGCCTGTTGCCCAAATAGGAATGAAATGTCCTTAATGCTTTTGTATGTGCCACATCTTTTTGGTTCATCTGATGTAGGTGGGAATGGACTTAGGGGTTTGCGAAAAGACCCTCCCGAGATAAGAATATGTTTATGTCACCTCAATTGTTCTATCACCTAATTTATATTCTTATTGGGTATGGTGTTTCCTACCCCTAAATGGGACTACCTTATTCTTAGAGATATTCACCTTTAGGTAGCTCGTTTCTGAATATTTTGCGAGGGGATCTATATTTCTCTGTATGTCCAGCAGGGTAAGACCAAAGAGTACCACATCGTTGGCATACATTACGTGTATATTTTTTTAAGCTACTTAAGAAGGGAAATTATTTACGTTTTGGAAAATCGCTGGCAGATTGCTTATATAGAGTGAGAACAATAAGGGAGCTAATAGGCAACCCTGCTTTAGACCATTCTGAGTTGAGATCTTGTGAGTCAAGCCTTTGTCACTTCCCATCTGAACTTTATACCATGTTGGCGTGTGCAGGGCTACTATCAGCCTCAACACTGAAACTGGCATCCTTATTTCCTTTCATTTCTTCCAGAGAGTCAGTCTGTTTACCCTGTCGAAAGATGTCGCAAAATCGAAGAATAGGCTATATATATTACTTGAGATTTAGATTGGACATACTTGGACATACTTATCAATAATTCACTGTAGAATATTTATATTATCAATTACAGAATGATTGGGCCAAAAGCCCGCTTGGAACTTCGGGATGATACCCCTGGAGAAAGCCCAGTCTCGTAGATGCTCAAGAATACTTGCAGCAAATATTTTCCATGTGGCATCCAGAAGTACAGTTTGCCGATAGTTCCCGGGGTTAAGTTGAGTGCCCTTTTCAGTATTGGAATGCTGATACTCCCAGTCCATGAACAAGGAATTTGAGTGGAGGCATAACAATATCGAAAAAGGGGTGCCAGGAACGCGCTCCACTTCACCGGGTCACTTTGCAAAACTTTTATTGGTATCATGTCTGGATCCATGGCTGCTGAAGTTGTCACCTTCTTGATATAGAGCTCAATTTGTTTTCCTGAGGGAGAGGGTAAAGATTGTACAGACTCATCAAAAGAACTCAAATTAGATGTTTTCCTACAACCTGAATACTTTATATTCGATTTATAAAGTTCTAGAAGGTAGCTTTTCCTACTCGGTCTCTGATACCGCCATTGCTCTTATGGATTTAAGGCTTCCTGTTCCTTTGGCAATTAGATGTCAAAATTGTTTGGTATTCCTTTTAGTGGCATCCATATGTAGATCCGTTCAGTGTTTGTCTGAGGTAGCTCCGTTTTTTTCCCTTATAAGTCTGAGCAGTTTTTTCTTCAAGCTGGCAATTTTTGCTTTTCTTGTAGTTGAGAAAGTGATAAATTGACGTCTGATTAATAGATTCCTTCTTTTGGAGGTAATCTCCCCTCCAGAGACTTTCTTATCTTTGAGAGAAGAATAATATGAATAGACCTTCTTTTGTGGCTCGTTGGTAGTGGAAATAAGAGTTTACTCAAAGTACTTGATTGGGTTAAGGGTACTGTCTGGCAGCAAAAGCTGTTAAGATGATATCACTTCATTAATTTTAACTATGCTTGCTGGTTTCCAGATTATTCAACCCTGCTTAGAGTCTAGGAACGTCTCCCCATTCATCCGAGAGAGCCTCCATGGTGAAACCGAAGAAAAATTTATATTGAGATTCAGATGGAGTTTAGCATGATCGCTATCCGGTGTGAAATGGGCGTTGAGGTAATTACATTTTTGGAATGACACTGGGTTACATATTATATAGTCAATTTTCTTGTGTAGCTTGCAGGTATATCCCCATTTAGCCTTCCGTTTATGATCACTCCACTAATTCCAGTTGCTAATTCATGTAGGATTTCCCCCCGTTTATCTACTTTAATGTCATCTGGGAAAATAGGGGTTGGTATAGACCAGGCATCTGTCTACAAGATTTTATCACGTGGTTAGAGATTTTTGCATTGAAGTTCTGTAATGAGGACTTGATGTCTATCACAATATTTTAATATTGAGACTATCTGATCAAATATTTTTATCAGCATGGAATTAAATTCAGGGCTGGGAGATGTAGATATTAAAAAGAAATATGAGATCGGCGTCTCAAGAGTTTTTGTTGCCAGTATTTATCCTTATACATTGGACGTTATTACTGCCTAGATCAATTTTTTCGAAATTCCATGTTATGTCTTCCTTCATCAGATCAGCCGAACCCTCTCTGCGTGACCTCGTTGCTGGGATTTTGAATGAGAAGTAATCCTTTTGACTAAAATTTCTGAGAGACCAGGTTTCCTGGAGGCAGACCATTGCTGGCGAACTTTTAAGAAGATGGTGTCAATTTTGCGATTCGAGACCTGCAATGTTCCATGATGAAAAAATTGATGGTTTTAGTGAGAGGAGCGTCTTTGCTAAACAGGGAGTTTTCCACCTCGTCCCTGCCTATTTGCATTTAAGTTATCTATGAGTAAAGACCAGGGATAATCTATTTTAATTTTTGTGGTTTGAATGTGGTTGTGGTTCCATATTGATCTTTCTCCATCTTTTATACAGATTGTTAACTTATCGACTTGGGGATCCAATGGACTTTGTGAAAGCTCATTTTGGTAAGAAGTCGAGGAGATATGAAAAGGATCCCTTTCTGGTAGTAATGGTACCTTCAACAGAGCCTGAGAAGTCTTTTTCCGACTCCCATCACATCGGATCCATACTTATGAAGGGTTTCTCTCTTGTTTAGAACAATTGCAGGAATTACACCAGACCAAAAATCAACTTGCACTGTAAAGATGTCGGACTTGTCTGGGAAGTAAAGTCATTTTAGTTCAGAAGATGATAGTGTTTGAAGTTGAGGGAGAGTATGAATGAGGTTAAGTACCCTTTTCTGATTTAATTGGTCATTCCCTACAGGAAAAAGATCGGATAGCTCTAAAGTTAGGAATGCGTCTTTGGTTTGGCTTTTCCCTACTGACATAGCTGTTGGCTCAAAAGCAAAGGCAGTCTGCTCAGGAAAGCTTATGGTTTGTTGAACACCTTTACTTGTGAAGTTGATAGCCAGAGGATTTAGTTGGCTTGATGATACTGTCTGTAAAGGTAGAGGAGATAGTCCCTTCATGTTGTTATTATCAATGTTACTTAACATGTTCTCCGGTGAATTTATACCTTCTGTCTGTGTGTCTGAGCCTAACCGGTCTCATTGGAAAAACCTTATTTTGCAAGGTTTTGTATATCTGCGGTTAGTCCTTTTCCTTCTACTTTTTGTGCTTTTGATTTGTAGACTTGCTGTTTCCCTTTTTTGTTTTCCGAGATTAGATTTTTTAATTTTTTTTGGAGAAGCCTCTCTTCTTTTACGTAGTACTCTGGTTGACGACTCTGATTGTTGGGATGAAGGTTCCGTAGGGTATTGCTAAAGGATTTGGGTAATCTCCTGCATTGTTTTGCGAGTATAAATTGGGTAATTTGGAAGTTACAGTTAATGAGCTACTTTCCTTCGGTTCCCCAAATAA
Organism: Triturus cristatus; assembly: GCF_964204655.1. NCBI lineage: Eukaryota > Metazoa > Chordata > Amphibia > Caudata > Salamandridae > Triturus > Triturus cristatus. Next base: position 326,889,610 of record NC_140580.1, read on the forward strand.
CTTTTTTAGAGAATTAATTATGTCAACTTGATCTGAGTCTCTAATTTGGGATTCGTTATTTTTACTATATGTTTGCGTTGCTCTCGTTTTTATGGAAGGTGATAAGTCACCGTTCTCCTCTGTTTGAGATTTACTATCAATTCATTGGTATGATTTCTTACAGTAATTTTCATTTGTATCTGAAGAAATTTGGGAATTTTTCTGGTCCAACAGAAATTGGAGGACTACCGATTAGGTTTCCAAAAATGGTCAGAGATTGCTTTTGATTTTCCGAATAATGCCAAGATTGCTCCCAAAACACTTTGCAAAGAACACAGTGATTTCGCAATGGATGCACTATTTTTTGGGAGATCCGGAGACAAAAGGAGCGGAAAGTTGGGAGAGAGAGATAAATTATCAACTATGTCCAAAGAATTGGTAGGCTTACTACTGAACAATTGTAGTGTCTTGGTAATTACATGGTTCATATTTATATCTAGGAGGGTGAAATTCACTAAGGTGTGCATATTGTCACAGTTGTCGGTGAGGATTGTTTCTGAGGAGCCATTGCCTGTGGACATGACTTTGACAGACCTTCAATGCCGACAGTCTTGGAGTTTGCAGACAAGTCTGAAGTATTCTTCATGATTTCTGTGAGGCCCCTATGTTCTTCTTGATTAGATATTTCTTGAGCCTTTTTTAAAGATGAAGGGGCAGATTTTCGTGACGCAGCGGCGGCGCAAAGCCAGCGCCATGCTGCGGCAGATTTACAGCGTGACGCATCTAGGGAGATGCGTCACGTCGTAAAGCTTGCGCCATATGTGGGCGTACCTTTACAGGGGGGGGGCGTTCCGGCGCAGGAACGCCTCCGAAAAGTGGCTGAGTGAAATCTACAAGATTTCACTCAGTCACTTTTCCGGCCATGCTGCGTCAAATCCCTGCGCCTGCTTGAGGCAGGCGTAAGGATTGACGCAGCATTGTACCGATATGGCACCCCCGAGCCTTGCTGGAGCTGCGTCGCGCTTGCGACGCAACTCCAGCAATGCGCCGCCCTTCCGCCATCAGATGCATCACGCATCTGTTTATCCTTGCGCCACGATGCGCTGCATTGTAAATGCGGCGCATCTATTGTGGCGCAAGGGTAAACTTTCGTGACGCATCTTTCCTGGCGCATCCCTGCTGATTTGCAGGAATGCGCCAGGAAACATAAATCTGCCCCGAAGAGCGTAAAGGGAAAAATTCTGGCATTGTGTGTGATCCCAGGAGTGCCCCTATGTGTGCTGATCACGTTTTACTTCTTCTCTGTGATTGGGCTGTGCCCAGTCTTTTCATATACACTGTTAGACTTCGTAATATCCTGAATTTCACAACTTCACTAAAAACTTGTGGATGGGGATCCAACTTCACTCTGATAATGGATTTTATGATTATTTGTCCCTGGACATTTGGCAAAAGATTGACAACTCCTTTTTCTATGTCGTGTGGATAAGATCCCAAGGTGTTTTTCTGCTAAGGTCCGCTCTCACCTTTGAGGCAAGCTGCGCCAGCCTAACGCCGACCGCTTCCTCCTACAGGTGGAGGGACCCACAGCGCTTCTTTTATGTGCTGCTTAAGTTTCTGGACAGACTCCTGCAGCAGCTGCGGGCCCTTTACGCCTGTTCACCCCTCGTTTTGCCAGTACCTACAGCTTGAGGGGAGGACTGGCGTACACAAGCAAGAGAGAGAAAGGATGGCGTGAATTGAATTAGAGCAGGCGTTCCTGCTTGATTTTACGTTCAGACCCCTGCAGCAGTTGCGGCCCCTTTGTGCATGTTCACGCCTCTGGTGTCGCCAGTACCGACTGCTAGAGGGGTGTTTCGGTGTGCACCAATAGGAGGAGAAAGGTATGGAGTGGATCAAGTTGGAAGAGGCCGACACCCTCAAACCGAATCGGCTGAGCCTTAGTCAGGAAGGTCAAGAAGATTGTCGGTCGAAATATCCATAAACTTGCTGATATCAAGTGTAGAGCTGTCGATGTATGTTGAATTGCGGTTCCTCAATCCTAGTCTTACTTGCTGAAGTAGGCTATGGTATATAGATACTTGCGCTGGAGGCCTCCTTGCTGTGTCCCAGGAGTGCAGCGTCTTTCTGTACGATGTAGGGTGACCAACCGTCCGTAAATTTCACGGACAGTCCGTAATTTCGGCCGTCTGTCCGTTGTCCGTGAAGAATTCTTTAACGGACGCCATTTGTCCGTAATTTTAACCGGCACCGGTCGCATCACCCTATAGCCGGCGCAGCTTCCACCCACCTGCCTGCTTGACTCCGATGCAGTACCAAAGCTCAGATACCCAGCAGCATTGGAGAGGCACAGCGGGATGGCAACCCTCACACCTTCAGCGCTTGATGAGCAGTTGAGAGGTGCTTGAAGGTGACTGAGAGGGAGGGGCTGCAGCGTCAGGAGCGGGGGGGGCATCTATTCAGATGCAAACAGCCCTGAATGCGTCATGTCTGCAATTTAGAGGGGCCTCAAACATCCTCTTTCTGCCCAGGGCCCCAAACATCCTAGAACCGGCCCTGATTACCCCGAGGCAGGACCTGGTTCCCTTCACAGAGCTTAATTACTGTCACTAAATTTGTAAACAAACCTTGGTTCTTCAAACATGCAGTCTATAATGTAATAAAATAAAGAAATGGCACAATCGCGCCCACGCTGATTAACAAAGTTTGGAGGCCAATCAGTTAAATCAGTTCTCTTGGAGAATCTCCTTTAAGTACTGTACATCACAGTGGGGGATGGCAAAACTAACATTTTAGAAAGAGGGCCTGTCCTCTCCTTGTCTTGTCCAGGAGGGGGTGAGGAGCCCTACCCCACCCTGGAAGAGACCAAAATGATACTAGAATACTGCATGCCCACCCTGGTGGATCTTGTTCCCCCTCATGTGATGGCTCCCACCCCCCCACCTCCCCAGTGATGGCTCCTGTCCCCCCCATGTGGTGGCTCCTGTGCCCCCCTTCCCCCCGCCTGTGATGGCTCCTGTCCCCCCCCTATGGTGGATCCTGTCTCCGCCCTGGCTGGCTTCTGTCCCAGTCCTGGCATGGCTCCCGCAGCGAGGGTGAAGTTCTTGATGGGCCTCTTCTCAAAAAGGCTCAGCTCAAAAATAATATGAAAAGGTGAGCGAGTGAGTAAGTGAAGGGATGGCTGGATGAATTAGTGAAAGGGTGAATGGATGAATGAAAGATTGAATAGATGGATAATGAGAGAGGATGGATGGATTGATGAGTGAGTGGAAGGATGGATGAGACAAAAGGTAAATAGCTGGATGTATGGGTGGAAGGGTAGCTGGATGGGTAAAAGGGTGGATGGATGAGTGAAAGGATGGATGAGTAAAAAGGATGGATGAGTAAAAAGGTGGATGATGAGTGAGTGGGTGGATGGATGAGTGAAATGATGGAAGTGCAAGGGTAAATGGATGGACGGATGAGTGAAAGGGTGGATGTAAGGATGGATGAGTGAGTGAAAGGGAGGGTAGGTGGACAGAAGGATGAATAGGTGAGTGAAGGAGTGGAAGGATAAATGGATGAGAGAAAGGATGGATGAGTGAGGCGGTCAATGGATGGATTCATGAGTGGATGAGTAGATGGATGGGTGGATGGATGGAAGGATGGCTAAGTGAAAGGGTCGATGGAGAGAGAAAGGAAGGATGGATGGATGACTGAAAGGGTGGATGGGTGGAAGGATGAGTGACTGGGTTGATGGATGAGTAAGTGAAAGGATGGCTGGATGGGTGAAACGGTAAATGGCTGGATGGATGAGTGAATGGATGGATGGGTGGAAGAGTGGATGGATGAGTGTACAGATGGATAGGGTGAAAGGATGGATGGATAATGGATGGATGAGTGAAGGGATGGATGAGTGAAATGATAGATGGAAGGATACATGATGAATAGGTTTGCAAATGGTTGAATATGTTTGGATATGGCTGGGCTTACTTATATACTATTGCGCGACCTCCTCTGATGTGTCTGTAAAACTTACATATTGTCCTGAAGTTTTGTCCTGAATTTTGACCTCCTGTCCTGAATTTGTGTCCTGAATTTTGACCCTTTGTCCTGAATTTTTACACTCACCGTCCTGAATTTGCACCAATGCCAGTTGGTCACCCTAGTACGATGTCCTGCGTGGCACGCTGTGGCGTCTACCGCCTTCGCCGCCTCTCTTAATCTGTTGTGTGCTTAGGGGTGCTAAACACGCTGAAAACGCAGAGAACTGGGCAGGTAAGGCGGTGCGCTGGGACTGGTGGACTGCTCTGACGGCCAACACGGGCTGCTGGTGCGAGTGCGACACGCCGAGCAAGCCGCATCTGGCTCAAGCCAGTCCGCTGCCGGAGGAACCGCCGTTGCACTCGCTCTATTCCGGCCCACTGTGTGGAGAGTTCAGAGAGTCGCTGCAGATTACCTCGATGCCCCAGACACTCAAGGCCAGTCTCTCGCGCCCTGGTGTCCGTGCTGATTTCTTCGACGTTGCCGACCAGGTCCGACCAGCTCCCAGATACTCTAAACTTGTTGCCTGTTTCTAATGGAACGTAGACAGTGGAAATAAATAAGAGTTTGTATTTTTATGTATAGTTCTTCTTATAACAGTTCGATCCCTTTAAATAATATATACTATTGCTCAAATGTCATTCTACCAACATGGGAAGGATGAAAAGCCAAATCTGCCTCACCAGGATTCACAGATCTGCAAAAAGTTGAATGTTTGAGCATGGTGCTTTCAACTAGCTCAGCTGTAACATTCAAATAATCTCCTCAGCTACTGACAATTAGAATAGCTGTAAACCAGATGACTGCCTGTTCATATATAAATACAGCCTATTAACGATTTACTATTGTTATGGTATCGAATAACACCAGTCCCTGGGATGTAGTTACCAAAACAGAACTGAAAACATATGCCTGGCCTGAGTCTAGATTGGTAGGACATTATCATTCTCCCACAGGGCATTTTTCCTTTTGGACAAATGACCATTAAACAATATGGGTACTTTTAAATGGATGCCTTTTGCATACTAAAATCAAAAATTCTACAGATTAAAATGTACCCCAGGGGTTTTAATACAACCCTTCCCCACAGCTGCACGTGACTAATTTTCTGAGCTAACCTGTTTCGTCCAGGTTTCTGCCTTAAACCGAACCTTGTATGCATGCAACTACAGTAAGGCTTTTCAAGGTGGGCCCCAAACGAGAGTGGGACCTGTCCTTGAAGTTAATCATATCTCAGCATTTTGTTATCTTGGGGAGGAGGGTCGATCTAATTTTATATATATATGTTGTTGAGCATAAAACGGAGGGGAAAATCATATGCCACAGGTTAAAAAAGCCAAGCAAGAACTTTATGCCCGTGCCTCCCAAAACCCCCTAGCAGCGACGTGGAAGTTCCTACAGCGCGCTGGAAAATGTGCAGCTTAAAGTATAGACCTTTATGGCGCCCACAATCTCTTTTCTTTGGCAGTTTTAAGTACATTAGGCACTCGCTTGGGCCCTCGCTGGGAAGGCCCTGCACCTCCCGCCTATAGTACGATTCACCACACAGGAGCAATACATCCCTGAACAGATACAGGCCCCTTCAAACTCCCCTGGATTGATGTAAACGAACCCGCTGATAGATGATTCAGCATCAGCAGAGCTAATGTTTGTCTTTTAAAAGTGCTGCATATACACACTTCGCTACCACTTCACTCAGATACAACCCACTTGTTCACAGCAACTGAAGAGTACCTGGGCTGCTGCACATACCTAAGCCTGCCTTGCCGCCCTAATAAGTACTGGTACTCTCTTCGGCCAAGGGAAAGTTCCGGTACTCAAGAGGAGAATATTTAGAAGTGCCGGTACTCAGTACCTGTGAGTACCGACCCATTTAAAGCACTATTCATACCACAGTTCAAGCCTTTTTCTTCTTACCCCGTAATGGTTGCATTCTGTTACTTCTCAGTGTCCCTAAATTGAAACAGGCTCCAATATAAGGTATTCTCCAATCCATGGCCTTCTCACCAAAGGTGTACAGAAAAGGATCCTCACTTTGAGGCCTGTATCACAATTTTATTTATTTAGTTCAAAGTTTTACTGTTGCACTAAATGACAATGGAGTTGCCCACAGCACTATAAATCAGATAGCGATGGTACAGGCATAGAGAGGATGTTAAATATTGGTAGAGACATCAAATGTACCAAATATCTGAAATGAAGAAGTAAAAGGCTTATGAAGTGTCAGAGAGTGGGCTTGTATGGAATGGTATTTTTTAGGCATCTAACCAGCAGGCCAAGGACAAAGAGTGTCCAGTGTCCATCAGGGTTGTCAGGGAGTGGCAGCCTGGAGGCTAGCTTTAGGTCTTGCATAAAAGATGGGTACATCAAGAGTAGTTTCTAGTCCATATCTCTTAGACTTCTGGAGAGGAGGCACAGGAAAAATGTCTTGAACAGAAGGACACATTGCTGTGTACAGCTTTATGGGGACAGGATGTAGCCTTACGGCTAGAGTCGTCGACCTTGAAGCTGGGGAACCGGGTTCGAGTCTCAGCAACGACGCTCCACATCCTGTGAATCTGGGAAAATCACTTAATCTCCCTGTGCCTAACAAAAAATGAATGTGTCCTCATGTAACAAAACTGGTGCTCATGGAAAGCTCTGATGCCCGATGTCTCGGGTCTAGTTTGTGCTATATAAAACTCTATAAAAAAAATATATAAAGCATCTTGAAATGGGCTCTTTCCTTTACAGGAAGCCAGTGGAAGACTTTTAGGATTGGTGTGATGTAGACTAGTTGATTCAGGACTAAGAGAAGCCAGGCTGCATGGTTTTGGACCCTTTGGATTTTCGCAACAGATTTCTGAGCAAGCCTGGGTACAATCTTTTAGGCCTCATGCATCATGTAAAATATTGTAACAAACAAAGCACCACCCTACTGGCTTAAAAACTCCTTGGAAGGCTGCCCCAACATAAGAAACAAAAATATCTCCAGGCTAGAGATCAGAAGCAGAAGAGAGAGCACTAGGAACATCTGGAACACCATTCCACCACACGAGGCTTACTCAAACTTTCCTCACTATCCCACCTTTTCCAAGTAGCATTTCACCCACCATCAATGAAAGATAACATTCCTCTGGCCTAATGGTCTCAACCTAGAGGCGAAACGCCTCATGCCCGCTCCCACCATTTTAATATTCTTTTGTGTATGCAGTCCTGAACTTTGCTCTACACTATCAGTGGGCATAACTTGTGTAATTTGCTGTAGTGTAATTACCAAAATTACAGCAAAATGACCCAAGGAGTGTAACCCAGCATTTACAGCTATTTTCTTAGCGCAAAATGCACCCTTACATCCAAAATGGACCTAAGGAGGCAAAATAGCACACAATGCAACAACACAAACAACAGCACCCGCTCGTGCACGTTAAGTTCCTTGTTCCTGGGGTCCTGTGGAAGGATTTTTGTGCCAAATTAATCAAAATTAAGCAAACAGGTGCAATCACAGAATTTTCTATAATTGTGCATCAAAAGAGTAAAACGAAAGTTCCTCCAATTACACCGGCCTACTCTACACTCATGTCCAGTGCTTGATTTCACCTCAACTAGATTTTCTCCACATGAACATATATACTTCTCTACATTTTGTAAAGCCATACAAGAAAGTCTTTGTAGGCCTCCCTAATTGTGTGATTCAAAGATCTCTACAAGAATTTGATGATAATGGTCTAATTTGTGGCTAGAATAAATGGGGTAGGTTTACCTTAAATAAGGGATGTTATCCCTCAGAGGATGCAGAAAGCTCTAATTTCCCTGATCACAAATAGGCACTGGTCAAATTCCTGACACATGGAATCCCTGTTATAGCCAGAATAGTACACAAGTTCAATAGAGGAAATCACCCGTGATGCAGATACCATTGCACCAGGGGCCATATTACGTAAGTGCTGTGGGGGCGCAAGGGCGTTAGCCCCCACTTTGCATGCCCCCTGGGACACTTTGGAATTACAGAAGGGAATGCAGAAGATTCTGCGACCCCTTCAATAATACAGATATCGCTGGCGCACATATAGCGCCAGCGCTATCACCAGGTGTGGTTCCCTCATTTGCATGCAAATGAGGGAGTTCCTTTGCCTCTGCGCTGTATTATAGACGTGGGCACAGAGGCAAAGAAGCTGTCAGGAGGGGCACTGACAGTGCACCACCTAAAAGGTGGTACAGTGTGTCCCTGATGGCAGGACTCTGGTGGGGGTAAAGGGGATACTATGGACACCCCCAGACATTGCCTTGCAGGCAGGTGCAGTCACTCACTTCACCTGCCCGCAAGAGGATCTCTCTCCCCTCTTAAAAGTGCAGGCAAGTGGCCGACTGCACATTGAAATGCAGAGCGGCTGCTTCAAAGTCGCTCCGTTTTTCACTTGAACGTTCTGCCCCCAGGGAAGCGTGAGTTCACAGCTGCCCTTAGGGTCGCGCATTCAATCCAATAGGGCGCACTTTACCTGTTTGCACCCGGTGCACTTGTTTTAAGGTGGGCTGTGGAGCAAACAGGGAAAGTGTACCCTATCCATAATACGGGCCCAGAATGGAAATAAAGCAGTGTATTTCTTGGTACAAAACCTGCCTAGATTTCCTCATCTCTTGAATGACATAATTTTGCTGCAACCCCCTACAGGCCAGTATACAAACAAGCTATTGCTGAAGGCATACTGTTTCACACTAAACCAAGCATTAAAGTTACACCTTACTGCAGGGGAGCAACCCTGATTGAAGCCATAAACACACATAGAAAAAAAGTGCCACTTGAAAGCACTGAAGTACACCATTCCTAAACATCCACTCAAAGGTATTTTACACCAGGCTTTCGCCATCTGCCATCTTGTCCGGATTCAGTTACATCCAAGTCCAGCCACATTCGTTGGAGTTCTCTCCATAATCTTAAAAAACACAAATTAATCATGGCCGGTCTTACTTAGGTGATGTTTTAGTTCACTGTAGAATGGAGTAGAAGCATTTGGAGCATGGAGCCTGTGGACGTCTGTGTTCCAAGAAGCGCTTTGATGCGCCTTGGCCTCTTCTTCGATTCCACCTTTCAGAAAAGAAGGACTCAACAACAGGGCGTTTCCTGCCACATACTAGAGCATTTACTGGTTGCACAACCTAACCTCCACTACCGCCTTTGTTATTCTGACCAATCAAGCATGAGATTGACGGGCAATGAGTTAAAGTCTAGGATTGGTGCTAACTTGCATAAGCATAAGAACTACGCTAGTACATTTAGATATTTTAGAAGCGCTGCTAAATAAATTAATAGCTATTTTTGAGCATTTTTTCTAATTACTTTTACTTAAAATTATCTCGTTACATGCAGCTTATAAGCTGTACATTATATTGTCTAACAACATAATGTTCATTCATTTTTTCCTGTTTAGTATTTTTGGCTAGAATATCTGCTACACATTTGCATTCACGGCCAAGATGCACATTTAAGAAAGCATGATACTCTCATATACATCAACGAAACTGCACAACCTTGACATGATTAATGGGAAATCTATATCTCAAAATGACCTTTGCACTTGCATTCGAACTAGGCCCACCATATGATTTTTTTAAATTAATTTATAGCCTTGTACTTGTGTGTGGGATCTGCTCTATTTGCTGATTGACCAGGAATGCTTCGCATCCTGCTATATGTTATATTTTGTTTTATGATTATGCTATATTGCGTTTGCATTTGTAATGATTTTTAAGGTTAGCAATATACTTTGATGGCAATTATATATACCATATCCTTCTTTCTTTAGCTATACCATTGTAACAAAGTCTGTGCTTTGACTCTGAAATACTTAAAACTCATATTAACTCATTGCTCTTTTGATAACTGCTATCAAGAGAATCTCCCCTCGGAATTTCCCCCCGATTTCTCTGCATCAAACCAACGATTTTTTTTTTGTCTTAAATCTGGCCCTCCTGGTGATCCTTGTTAGCCTAAAACTTTACAATTAGCTTTGGATCCTATTGCTAATTTTCTCCAGAAGCTGTTTATTTGAACACTACGATCTGATGTTTTTTAGTACAGCCTGGAAGGAGCGTGGTAGTCACTCTGCTTCTTAAGAAACCAAAGGTGGACCCTGACAACATGAAAAATCTCCGCCCTGTTTCTCTGCTGTCAACCCCTGCTTAAATTTGAGAAAAGTTCATTAACTAAGAATAGGTACAGGGTACATACTATCATCTGTGGTGGCTTTAAGGCAGAGGCGTTCCTTGTGCGGTGCCTTAGGGCTCGTCCTTGAGTCCCACACTATTCAATCTGAATGTGGCCCACCCTGACTGAATTGGTGTGATCATTCGGGTTTCAAGTCCTATCATACTCTGACAATACTCAAGTTATCATCTCCATCTCCAATAGCCTGACCTCAGTGGCGGAAAGGTTCAACCAGTGTATGTCTAGCATTAGCAGCTGAATGAGAGACAGCTCTTTTAAGCTAAATGCAGACAATACTGAGGTTCTTCTGCTTGGGTCTCGGGAATCTATCTGGTGTCACATCTAGTTGCCGGAAGCCTGTGGATCTTTCCACTCTCCAGTAAAGGCAGCAAAATATCTTGGTGTTATATTTGATGATTCTTTGAGATTTGACACACAGGTCAGTCGTACTACTAGCACTTGTTTTTACATCATAAGGATTTAAAAATATATCTTTCCTTATATCCCGGCGGAGTTGCACCAATCAGTAATCATCACCTTCGTCACCTCACGGCTTGATTATTGTAACGCACAGTACCTCAATATTAACAGGTCTTCCCTGAATAAACTTCAGGTTGTACAGAATGCGGCTGCCTGTCTTATCCTACATACCCCAAGAAGTTCTCGGTTAGAGACAGCATCGGCTCTCATCATTGGCTTCCAGTTAGGAAGCAAATTACCTTTAAGGCTCTGTGTACTGATTTCTTGGCTTTGCATAAGACGGGCCCTATTCATTTGAATGCTCTGTTTCATTTGTACACACCTAGTAGGTAGATCTCTCAGATCTGCTCACCTTAAATAAGTTATGCTGCCCAGATTTAGAAAGAAAAGATGGGAAGGGCGTTCACTTTCAGTTGCCGCTGCCAAACTGTGGAACACCTTGACCACTTACATTCCTGAAGTAGACTTGAAAACTTGACTTTTTCCACTATAGTTACCAGATTTCTTGCTTGATTTGACTCTGTTGATTATTCTGTCTCACAATAGTGCTTTGGTTCCTGAGGGTTTTAGATATCATCATATCATATCACACAACTGAGTATTTTCAACTATTGTCCTATTGAAAGCGCTCTGGTGCTTCACATGGTCTGCGGTCAACATAAAATCATAAACATAGAAATTCAACAAATTAAAAGGCTACGAAAGCCCAGCTACATGATAAAGTGTCTACTATCTCTTGCCCTAACCCCTGGTGTAGCCACTTCAACAATCTCTTAAACCCACAGTTGTATGTGTTATTAGGATGCAGATCACTTTGATAAAGACATAAGACGGTATTTTTTTCATTGCTGGTAGGAGGACATATCTGTGCTCAGCTTTACATAATGTATTGAAAAACTATTGGCCAGAGCTTTTTAATGACCAGCCGTAATTGAAGTAGGGAGTACTCAAGACTGTTTTCAAAATCTGCTTATTGTGCTTGAATACCAAAGCCCAATAGGCAAAAGTTGTCTCTCTTCCCTCATGCTTAGTGTGGTGTTGCTGGGCTCTCGACCCACGCCTTCATTAATGAGCATTTGCTAGGCATGGCCAATTTTTCATTAAGTAAACATAATCATGTATAATTTTTGTTTTTTGGGTTACGTCTATTCTACGTAATTTTTCTCCTCAGGCAGTTATGTTTTTCTGCATAATGTTTGTCCGTAATTCACTTGTTTGCCAGATGTCTCAGGCAAGCTGTAATGATTGTGAGAGCAGTGAGACATTTTACGTGAACCAGCAACCTGATGGTCTTTTACATAACTTTCAACAGCTAGATATACAATGGTATACATTTTTTGCACGCAGGCGAACAAAAAAAGGCCTTTCACCTACTATACGTAATTAGAGAATTACACGCATTTCGAGATGAAAAAATATAACCATTTCACTCACCCCAAGCTTTTACAGGTACGCTCAAAGTGATCTAATTCAGCCTCATATTCTAAACAGTGGCATGAATATTTAGACCACAAATAACTCCAAAATGTCAACTGTTTTTGTAAATCTGTACTTTGCTTAGAGAAGCAGCAAAATAGCAAACCCAGGCCCAGATTTACAAGGATGTCACGGAATGCCACGCAGTATCCAAAGTTGCTGCACTGCGTTGTATGACAGGGAGAGAGCAGGATCTCTACAGAGATTGTGCCGGTGCACAATCAGGAAGTCGAGCGCCACGTACAGACCTTCGCACCATAGTGCAAGGATGTCTGTGTGAGTCTTTCAGAGGTTTTGTACTGGAGGGCTCCCCGTCCAGTCAGGGGCGGCTCCTCCGTAATGGCGAAGGAGCGTAGCCCCAAAGCCCGTGCCAGCAGACAATAAATAAAATGATAATAACGTAATGTTTGAGCCCAATAAAAAGATATAGGGCGGGCGGGGCCGAGCATGTAATGGAGGAGTAAAGTGCACTGATAAGAGCACATGTGTGTTTGGGCGGCCGCACAAGGCCGACCAAACACACATGTGCACTTATGTTTCTCCAACCTGGCTGTGTTACACAGACGGGCTTGAGAAACATCACAGACTCCAATTCACTGTCTGAGCGGAGAACGAGGCTGCTCAGACCATTCCTGGTGCTGCTCTCATGTGAGAGCAGTGCCTTGATTGGGTGCGGAGCCTGTGCCCTGAGGGCCCATCCCCTTCCGGCTGTCAGCAGCCGAGAGGTACAGCAATGCCGACATTATTGGGAGCGAAGCGGAGCAGAGCAGCAGGTAAGTCTTTTTTTAAATATATTTTTTTCTCTCTCACTCCCCAACCTGCCACCCTCTCCACCAGCGGCTGCCATACCACTATAGGTAGGTAGCGGCGACAATTGCTTCCAGTACAAGGTACCATGCATAGATAAACTTTAAAAATTGTACCACTTTGGATGTGTGCTGTACAGTGCAGCACACATGCACAGTTGGAAAAGTTAGGGGAAATAAAAGCATTTTTCCTCGTAACAGCTGCTTCAAAGTGGCATTATTTTTTTATGTAAAACCCTGTCTACTATTGCTAGTAGATAGAACATAGTAACACTCATGTACCATCCATGGAACGCCCCTTGACACAGAATAATGCAAGCCAGTGCCTTGCGCTGTTTTGCCTTACTTTCAGGGAGCTTTCCAGCACAGAACAGTTTTTGTGCTGGAAAGTGAATTAAAAAAACATTTTGCCCTGGTTAGCATCATGTTTGAGACGCAACCACAGCGCAAAATGTTTGTAAATATGGGCTCCAGTATTTTGTTGTTGCACTACATCAGATTATGAGGTTGTAGTAGAACTCTAGTACGGTGCAAAGGAGGAAAAGGTAAAAGAAAAAATATATTTAAAAAGAAAAAGTTGAAAGGAAAAATTGCAGGTAGAGAAAGAAGGAGTATTATTGATACAAGGGTGTCTCCATTAAATAAAAAGAAGATAGTGGAAGTGAATTAATCTATCCACGAGTTCTTCCCATCCGCCCCAAAAAGAACATTATTATCATCTATATGTTATAGCAATAGTTTTAACTCTGATATTAACATAAGGAGCCAATCTGAACATCAAATAAAAATTTCTGTCACATTTTGTTGTCACAAGTGGCACCGCTGGCCAGTGTTGTGAATCACAGGTGGTCTGCACCCGATCACTTCCACTCTCACACACTCACTGCACCACTACACGATGCTGCAGGTATCAGCCAGTCCATATGGAGCGCTCTTACACACATACACACTCAGCACCCTGATGCGGTGCACTGGTACCCAGCCGGTCAATGGTTCACACTCTGCAGACTCTATGGTCCAAGCCTCCCATCACCCTCTAGTTCACCTCAATTGTCCCATACCCCCGAATGGAAGATAACCAACCCACCTCCCGGACACTGGGCCACACACAGCCAAAGTCACACTTAGTCTGGGTCCTCGGGAAGCAGAAGAGAATATGTAGGAGTTTTAATTAGGTGGTAGACATAAATAAGGGGAGTTTAGTAGCCACTCGGGAAGTTCACACACAAGTCTCAAAACACAAATGAGTCATGCAGTCTCTTATCCCACCTCCGATCTGTCTGGGAAGTGTTCCTTCAATCAAGTCAATGTCTCTTGCTACTACCTGGTGCTAAGTTGTCTTCGGGAGGGGCCAGGTGTGGAGAGGGCTGTTGGCCCGCCACGATGAGGGTCACAGGGGAACAACCGATGAATAGGAAGTAACACAGGGGAGCCTCTCAATCGGAGGAGGTGCTCCGATTGGTATACGATGATCCGGGTCGTGCCCAGGCAATCCGGTCAAATCGTTTGGTGTGCTATGGTATGAGTTGTACCAGACACTTCAGATTTCCAACACGATGAGTTGCAAATTCCACACCTTCCTGGAAATGAGGCACAATGACAGGTGCACATTGAGATGAGTTGTACCAGGCACTTCCGGTCACACACAAATTGAAGAATTGCAATTCCATACCTCCCTGGAAATGAAGCACAATATCCGGTGAATGATGATACAGGTTTCACCAGACCAGTCCGGTCACACAAACACAGGCGCAAATTAAACAGAGCCACATGAGGTAGAATGAGGTACTATTACGGGTACACCCATCTAGGAACCACACATCTTAGATGCGGGCAAGATTTCTGGGGCTCTGCACTAGTCAATCAGGTCTCCAGACACAAGTCTTAATTCCACTCTCACACCACGCTACCAGTTGGAATTCAGTAGCCAATGTGGGCACTTGAGAGGTCACCGCTCTCCAGATGTCACAGGTAGATGCTGTAGGTCCCTCGTGGGAGATCATTGGTGTCCCTGAGATCTTCAGGAGAACAGGAGGCCCATGGTCGGGCCCTTGGAGAGCACATTTCAGGGCGCTACACTTCAGCAGGTGCTGGGCCCAGGCCAGCCACTATTTGGACAGTTATCCTCCATGTGCACAACAGAGTCATCTGGCAATGTGCACCACGCAGTCTGAGTTTTTCAGTCCCACGTCCCCGCAAGTGTATCTCACCCCTTTGCTGAAGGATGGCTCCCCTAGTTATACTGTTGTGTGTCTTTGAAGTTAGGGGTGGTTTAGGGTGACAGCAGATTGGACACGGGTTGCATTGGCAGGCAGCCCCCGATCACGGGCACCATAGGTGCTGGTGCGTACATACAGCAGCCTACTATGGCAAGCTGCTCGTGAGTTTACGCACAATAGGTGCCAGTGCGCACCTACCGGTCTGCAATGACAGATCGGCCCATGTTTCAGAACATTGAAACAACGCCACTTCCCAACATGGATAGGAAGGACTTGTGCACTTTTTACGTGGTAAGGACAGGCTGGGCACATGGCCTACCCAGGCCCTAGCACCTTTGGTGCGAGTGTGCGCACATCCCCCCTGCCCGGACCAGCCAGACATGGGTGGGTGCCCTCCCCTTACGGGGGTGATTGCACACTCCCGGCTCAGCTGGCAAATTGCCACTACCACCATGTAAGCAAGCGCAAAGTCACAGACCTGCACCGGCAGGCCTGAGCCGGAGGTTAGAACACCAGGGATGCAGGTATATGCTCACCAGCCAGACACCTATCCAAATGCCATAGGTGCCAGGGCGCATCCTCCAGCCTGCAACAGCAGGCTGGACACTTATTCAAAACAGCATAAGGGCCGTTGCACACACTCAGGTCTGCGCTGGCAGAACAGCCCATGTTTTGGAATATCATGTCAGGGCCTCTTCCTAATCCTTGTAGGAAGGCGCACACACATCCATACTGCCTTGACAGTGAGGACCTGCCCCGGGCCCGGAGGCCACACAAGAGAATCAGCAACACCCCTGGAGTACCCCATGGGGAGAGTCAAACTCCTATGTAAGGGAAGTCCTATTTGGGGGTTCCTCACTACCTGGGCAGGGAACATCCATATGTACCCGCCCGGTCTTCAACCTACCACCCTGCTGGCATCCGCAGGGCTTCCCTAGGGTGTCGTCCACTCAGGGTTGGCTGAGGCGTAAGTGATCTCAACCTTAGGTAGGCCACAGGCTTGCAATGGCAGACCCAATACAGGGCTGATAGGCTATCCAGTGGGTGGCACACTCAGTGCTACGTCCCACTACTCACCAGTACTCGCTCTGGGTATGTAGTGTACCTGTTTACAGGGCGCACTGAGGTACAGCGCCTAAACCCATTGCATATGCACCCTCAGCCCAGTGTAGGCGAGGCGGGCGCACGCACTTTCCCACTGCAGTACAGTGGGAAGGTGCCCAGATTCCTAATGTTATACAGAGAGAGTCGGCAAAGACTAGGAGGAAAAAGTAAAATGTTTTGGGGTACATTCTCCTAAGAAGGGCCATGTCCAACAAGCAGTTCATGTAGCCCCCCCAACACATTTACACAGAACAGGCACAGCAAACTCAACAGCAGTCCAGGGTTCCCTAACATACAAGGAAAGATTGTAGTGGTAGCAGCAGCTGCTTAAACTTTCCCTAAAACGCAGAACAGGTACTATCAAAGTTGCATGCGTGATGATCTTTCTGCAAGTAGAAATCTGGCACCCTATGGGCAGAAGAAATGTAACCTTACACATAGATTTAACTGGTTTGGGGGAGTGTGGCCAGCAAGATAGTAGGCTAAACATAGCCTTCCAGAGCTCTGCCCATACCTGATTAATCCTTAGTGGATCCTGATTCCCTGGTGGGCCATCAGTCCACAGTCTGTCTGTGCCCAGTGGAGTGTGGGGTACGACCTGACTGCACTATTGCTGCCATATGATGGCTGTAGCAACCGTGCGCTGAGCTGCGGACCGCACTAAGGAGTGGCCCGCAAGAAACAAAGATGGCAGCCGCCTGACCCAGACATTGTGATCGGTGAACCCCCTTGTGCGCACCCTGGAACGATGTGGAGCCCTTCACACCTGATTGATACCCCTCCCTGTCCACCAGCAAGAGCCGCGAAAGCTAGCCTGGGTGGGGGCAGCACGCAATGAAGGAGTAGGGTATGGGGTCTGGCCAGCAAGGGATCGTGCAGACCTCGAATGAGGTGGCAGCTCCAGGGTAGCTGCAGGAGATCTGGCTCTAGGAGCCCTACACGTTGAGGTACAACCACTGCTTCTGACACCGAGGAGGGGGGTTGGGGAGCTGCTCTCTCTCCCCCGACCTACAGCCCTGGTAGGCCGCACTTCTTCTGCCCTTCATTCCCCGCCCTTTCTTAATTTCTAGACGGCTGGGGGCCCACTGAAACAGGACCTTGGGAGGTGACCTGTCAGAAGATGGCTGCATCATGGTAAGGGGGCCTGCCTTTCACTCTATCCCCTACACCTGGATGAGGCACACCCAGTGTGATATCTATCACCATTAGGAGACTTGGGAGGGAAATCAACGAGAAGCAGGAGTCAAGCACTATTGTTTTGGGGCCCGGGACATACCGAGGGCACCTCCCCTAAAATTCCTCCTTGCCTCGGTGCAAAGTTACTGAAATGAACGCCATCGAGAGCAGACCATCCCTTCATAAATATGGCAAAAGACAAGGACCCACAACTGTCCTGCCAGGGTACAATTGATTGATATGCCAAGGTGGTAGACCCCCTCCCGGGGTATCTGACTGCCCCTCTGTTTCCAGACAAACAACCCTGCTGAAGGCAATCAAACCTCTAGTATGGCCCTGGAATCTACAATTGCCAAAGTCTGGTCTGAGGTGTATCTCCTGAAGCAGGACCTCCGTAATGTTGTGGACCAAGTGACAGTCGCAGAGGATAGGATATCTGAACTCGAAGACATGACCTACACCTTCAGGAAGGCGATGGGAGAGGTGAAGGGGATCACTAAAGACCTCGCATGGAAAGTGGACGATGCTGAAAACCGGACGAGGAAGAATAATCTGAGGTTGGTGGGATTCCTGGGACAGTGACTCTGCTCCACTTTTATGGCTGAAAATGTCTCCATATGCTTCATCATAGAGTGGACACAGAACACTTAGTGGTAGACTGCCGCCTTGTGCACCCTCGGCCCAATAATTAAACATGTCCTGAACTTTCAAGACCAGGACAAGATCCTCAAAGATGCAAGACAGAAAGAGGTAATCAAATATGACACCTCCATCATTATATTGTTCCTGGATTACTCCAGGGAGGTGTAGAAGCAAAGGAAGATGTTCGATGCAGTAAAGGCCAAGCTGAGATCCATTCAGTTGCAGTATATGCTACTTTTTCCCTGCTAAATTGAAGGTGCTGTTTCAAGAAAATGCCTTTATCTTCCTCATGCCTGGAGATGCTTGGCAATAGCTTGAGGAACATCATCAGACTGTGCGGGATCAGCTGCTGGAGGCTGCGGAGGGCTGGGAGCCAGGCCTAAACTTTGGTCCTCAATGCGGAAGAAGAAATCCACGGCTGACAGGGTCGGGGAGACTCCCATGGAGGGGGGGCAGAATCCACAATGGGGGTGAGAGGATGACAGACTCTGAGGGAGAGGTGCTCATTCAAGGGTACAAGATCTTTCTGGTGGGAAATGACGAACAGGCGATCCAGCATATGACAGAAGATGAACGGGGATATGGCTTGGATGATTTTGCAGCATCTACAGAGAGACATATGATCCGGGAACTCTTAATTCAGGCTGGGTCTGGTAGGGCCCCATGGAGAGACACTGTGTGGACACTGGAGGTACAAGGCTTGATGTGTGTAGTCGTACCTTGCAGTAGGAGGACCTCCACTTGCTTGGCGTGCGAGGTGTGTGGTGGGAGAGGGTTTACTTGCATCTTGCTTATCAGTAGTTATATTTTGTTTGTAGTGGAGTGGTGGTAGGTTGGGAGGGGAGTTAGGGGGCATGTGTTCGGGTTTGTTGTATTTGTGTTGAGTTACTGGTCAGGAGAGGCAGGAACAGTGCTTTAGCATGCAGCTCTAGGGGAAGACATTCATCAGGCTACAGGCAACATGACGTCCATGATGCAGGATAGCTCCCTAGGTGACACACAGCTTTCAATATTGAATGAATGAAAATAAATTTATAACGCGCAAAACTCAGCCCAATGGGCAACAAGGCGCCTAGCATAATATATTGAGTGGTCCTACAATACTTAATAATAGGCTTTCCCAAAATACCAGGTCTTAAGAGCTCTCTTAAAGAGGGGAAAATATGATAGGGCCTTGAGCTCGAAGGGAAGAACATTCCATAGTCGAGGGGCCACTGATGCAAAGGCTCTACCTCCCCATCTTGTCTTTTTAGTGAGGGGGATGACAAGGAGGTTCTGTTGTGAGGATCTGAGACATCTGCTGGGTACATAATTAGAAAGCAGAGACCTCAGTCCATCGGCCGATCCTGCTGTAAGAGCCTTATAGACTAGGCAAGTAATTTTAAAAGAGATGCGTTGCTCAATGGGTAACCAATGAAGCTTCTTCCTGGCTAATGTGGCGGAGGCAGAACAAGGAAGGTCCAGAACAAATCTCGCTGCTGCATTCTGTGTTACTTGCAGGCGAAGTACCAAACCCTTGTTAATCTCGATGTATAGCGCATTGCAGTAATCTAGGCGAGATCCAACCAATGCTACGACTGTTTGTTTTCTTGCCTGCGGGGATAAGTAGTGAGCTATTCTGCGAAGGATTTTTAGAACTCCCCAGCATGTTGCTACAGTTCTATTGATCTGCAGGTTCATGGCCAGCTCAGTGTCAAAGATAACCCCCAGGTTCCTTGCCGACTGTGTGGGAGTCGGACAGGTTCCCAATGATGGCGGCCACCATTCACTCGACCAGGCGTCCCTGTCCTTTCCGAAAATCAGCACCTCGGTCTTATCGCCATTCAGCTTCAAGGAATTGAGGGTCATCCAATCGGCAACCGATTGCATGCAACTTCTGAAGCTGAACGCTGTGGTGCTGACAGACCGTGACAGGGACACCATGATCTGAGTGTCGTCTGCATACGACACTACATCCATCCCCTGAGATCTCACTAGTCTAGCGAGTGGGGCCACATAGATGTTGAATAGGGTCGGACTTAAAGCCGACCCTTGTGGAACCCCACATTGCAAAGACTTTACAGGGGAGAGGTATTTGCCCATTTTGACCCTCTGCTCCCTAAGATCTAGAAAGGAGGATAGAAGGTTAAGGGCAGACCCCTCCACCCCCAACTCCCTCAGACAAGACGTTAAGACTGAGGGAGAGAGGGTGTCGAATGCAGCGGTCAGGTCCAATAAGACCAGAATAGTGGTCTGACCTTTGTCTACATTCATCCTGATGTTGTTGGTCACAACAGTGAGTGCAGACTCTGTGCTGTGTAATTTTCTGAAACCATGTTGAGTCTGATCAAGGAATCCAGAAGAGTCCAGGAATACAGACAGATGTTGGTTCAGGTGGATCTCAAGCATTTTGGCTGGGGCAGATAGAAGAGAAATAGGTCTAAAATTTTTTAGCACAGCAGGATCCAGAGAGGGTTTCTTCAAAAGCGTATATCACAGAAAGAGGGGGGGATCTAGGAGCTAAAAAAGGTCCAGTGTCCATGCTCCCTAAATTCGATATCTAACACCAGGAGGACAAAGTTCCTATGGGCAGGTGCATAAAGTCACCAAGCCCTAAAAAAGAGAAAAAGGAAGGAAAGCAGAGTGTGAAAATTTCCTAGACTGGAAACCCTCTCAAGAAACTGGAAGACCACTCTTTGTCCTCTATTGCCCTCACACACCCCGAAGGGTGTCATGCTTCATCATCGGGCGGTTGCTCCTCGTAGGGCCGGCGCTGCAATTCCCTACGGGCCCCGCGAAGGGTCTCTTTGTCGGAGATCTTTTGAGGACCGCCGGATGGTGCATGTGGGTGTGTGGGGAGTGGGTTGTTGATGGAGGGTAAATGAAGTGCGTGCTAGATGGTGTGAAAAATATGTAAAAAAAGGGTCATCATGCTGCAAATTTTATTAGATGTACCCTTAGCAGGCTTTGGACTGCTGAAAAGTTATGACCCTAGAGGCACGCTATGCCCAGGGGTCATAGGTCATAGGTCAGTCATAGGTCAACATGTTTCGTGCTTCTTCCGCCTATAAGAGGTCGATGGCGCTTCGTCAGGACCAAATTGTTAAAATTAAGTGCACGTGAAAGTTGGTGAATCATAATAAAATACCCTCAATACCGCTCTGGGCCACAAACTGTGTTCCTCAGTGTGGTCACAGGTTAATGATGAAGAATAGGCTCCAGGTCAGTATCTAGGAAAATGAAAAAGAAAAAGCAGTAGGGATGTCTATCAGTAAAACTTGATACAACATATGTGTGCCACAGTCGTGTGCACATCTTACCCACGTTAAAGCAAGCACACAAATCCATAATATATATGTGGGCATCACAACCGTACATGGCATCTTGCACAATTCTTCACCTCACAGCACCCATATTGTAAGTGGTAATTGATTTCCTATCTGATGGGCTAGTGTGAGGGAATCTTACTTAGAGTGTAAAACACTAACATCGGCAGCAAACCTCGCCCGTAAAAGCGGCCTGACGATGGCCCTCTTCCAAACCGAGGGAAATACACCATGCTGTAAGGCACTATTCATAACCTCCAAGATGTAGGGAAGAAAGGTATCCCTGCATTCCTTCAGAGTTTTAAGCAGACAAGGGTCCAAGGGAGAGGAGGACTTCGTCCTATTCAGCAGGAAGTTAAGATTTTCCAGAGTGATAGGAGGGAATTTGGTAAGGGTCTTGTCAGGATCCTTTGACCATGTTTCTAAAATTGACAGGTCCGTGGCTATATGTGTTCCCAGACGTATCTTCTGTATTTCCAATTGCATGGAAATGTCTACAATTTTCGTTTGAAAAAAGCTTGAGATGTTGTCACAGAGCTCCTGGGAGCCTATTATAGGATCCGGTGTCTGTAATGAGCAGAGGGAATCTACGATTTTGAAAAGTTCCCTCGATGATGTCAAGGATGTAGTCATGTTGGAGAAGTGGTCTTGTTTGGCTTTGATAACTGAGGTCTTGTAAATCTTTAGGGAGCTTTTGTACAGCTCTCTATCCTCCGTGTCCCATGTCCTCCTCCACTGTCTTTCCTGTCTTCTACATCCTTGTCTCATCAGCCTAAGTTGCTCCCCAAACCACGGGGCAGAGGGTTTACGCCTCGCAGCATACCTAGGGGTGGCAGGAGCTAAGATATCCACAGCCCTATAGATGCAGTTGGCTAGTTCCGAGGCTGCCTTCTCTGGGTCTGAAGTCAGGGAAAGGGTTCCGAAAAACGGAGCCAGGGATTCATTAGAGATATTTTTATAGTTTCGCTTACATTTTCTTGCAGAAAACTCATTCATGGGAAACTCTATAATAGAGGTAGTAAATACGATAGGAACTGCTAAGTGGTCAGTCCAAACTAGCTGTTCCGGTGGGCCAGTCATGATCCGGGAGTCATTAGAAAAAATTGCGTCCAGCGTATGGCCTGCTCTATGTGTGGGTTCCCTGACCAGCTGTTTGAAACCACAAGCATCTAGAGGGTCAATCAAGGATATAGTATCCTTAGATGTGACGTCCTCTAGATGAAAGTTAAGGTCCCCTAATATAGTGAAATGCGATTTGCCTGCGTAAGGTTCTAATAATCTAAACAGGTCACTGCTGAACTGTGATCTCAGCCCAGGGGGCCTATACAACAGAATCCCAGAGAACGACGAGGATGGTGATGATGAGATACAGAAATGGAGGGCCTCAAAGGGGTCTGATGGTTTTGACAGAGCATTAGTTCTACACGTGAGATGAGACCGGTAAAGAATAGCTAGACCACCGCCTCTACGTTTAACTCTGTCTAATCTCTGTAGGGCATAATTCTCTGGGATGGCTAGGAGGATATCATGTCCCGATGTATCTGTGGCCCAGGTCTCCGTGATAAACACCCATGCTGGATTCCTAGCTGTCACGAAATCGTGAAAGTAGATGTTATTTTTGATGATGGAACGGGCGTTGATCAAATAGCCTCTCTCAGCAGAGTCCTCATTAAACAATTGGCAAGGAGACTGAACATTGATATTAACGTCGGGGATAGTAGGTATGTTGGGCCTGCATATATCACATAAAAATCCTTCCCGGAGAACTTCCGGGGTATGTCTATAATGGCAGGTGAGCGAGCTGGGTTTCAAAGCAAGCAAATCTTGGATGGTATATGAGTGGATTACCTTGGAGGAAAACTCTGGATTCCCCTTACTCAGCCCGTCCTCAGCGCGGACGAGCGCAGACGGGCTGGACTCTGGCGCGACTCCGGCGCGCTCCGGCTGCACGTAAACGCTGCGCGCAAACGTTATGGCTGTAAATAGATCTGAGACACGCCCTCCTGACAACTAGAGCGCAACCCAATATGGCGGCAGTGTCTCGGCACAGTCTACCCCCCAAGAAGGTCCAGGAAGTCCGGTCTACGGGCCGAGTAACCCGCGAAAATCGCGGTGAGCAGTGCAAATATTTTTAATGTGCAAGTATGCGGAGAAGTGTCCTAATAAAAACAGGGAAAACAGCCAAAGTAATAAAATAAAATTCACAAAACGGGAGACTTTTAAAACGTCGCTAAAATAGCGAGAGCAAGCAGTAGAGCAGCGCGAAGAATAATGGCACAGCTAAAAGCTAGCAGTACCGTGTAGGGATTCCTCCTGCAAAGATGACGCCTTAAATAAACATCAAGCACGCCCTCCTGACAACTAGAGCGCAACCCAATATGGCGGCAGTGTCTCGGCACAGTCTACCCCCCAAGAAGGTCCAGGAAGTCCGGTCTACGGGCCGAGTAACCCGCGAAAATCGCGGTGAGCAGTGCACATATTTTTAATGTGCAAGTATGCGGAGAAGTGTCCTAATAAAAACAGGGAAAACAGCCAAAGTAATAAAATAAAATTCACAAAACGGGAGACTTTTAAAACGTCGCTAAAATAGCGAGAGCAAGCAGTAGAGCAGCGCGAAGAATAATGGCACAGCTAAAAGCTAGCAGTACCGTGTAGGGATTCCTCCTGCAAAGATGACGCCTTAAATAAACATCAAGCACGCCCTCCTGACAACTAGAGCGCAACCCAATATGGCGGCAGTGTCTCGGCACAGTCTACCTCCCAAGAAGGTCCAGGAAGTCCGGTCTACGGGCCGAGTAACCCGCGAAAATCGCGGTGAGCAATGCAAATATTTTTAATGTGCAAGTATGCGGAGAAGTGTCCTAATAAAAACAGGGAAAACAGCCAAAGTAATAAAATAAAATTCACAAAACGGGAGACTTTTAAAACGTCGCTAAAATAGCGAGAGCAAGCAGTAGAGCAGCGCGAAGAATGATGGCACAGCTAAAAGCTAGCAGTGCCAACGGAATGTCAATGGACTTGACAACAAGGTGAAGCAGGGACTGGTAACACATTACATACTTAGGCCCGATGTGGTCCTTCTTCAAGAAACACACTTGCAGGGGACGCACTGCCCATTCCTAAGTAGGGGAACATGCATCACTCTGACACACACAGGATTCATCTTGGGTACCAAGGGGGTGGCTATACGGAAAGGAAGACCCCGCTGTTCCAGTTCACCCGGACATGGATAGATCCAAATGGGACATTCGTCTGGGTCCAGGAAATTATAGTGAGAGGATGGACATTACCCTGGTTAATGTGTATGCACACCCCCAACTAAAGGCCCCCAACCTAGAGAAGGTGGCCTCCATACACATAGAAGCAAACTAATCCCTGCACATCATAGGAGGGGACTTTACCAACTCGGTGGCACCCTCCTTGGAGCGCTCTAGGCAAGTGGTTGGCCAAATGCATGGCACACCCCTAGCGCACTTTGTGGTGACATTTCGAAGTGTTGCCACTCTAGTGAGAGGGCGGTACCCATACTACTCTGGGGTACATGGGGTCTTCTTAGACTGGACTATGTCTCCACCTCCCCAGGCGAGTTTGGGGTGGTAGTCTGGGGAGACTATTTGGCACAGGCTGTCTGAACCCTCCCCACTCTGGGTCTCAGTAGGGAATAGGCAACAAGTGAACGCATGAGACCTGATAGATGTGGATGTGGCCCAAGAAAGACAAATACATACAAAATTCTACTTCACTGAAAATGAGGGTTCTGTGGAATCAGCTTTGAGACTTTGGGAGGCATATAGAGCAGTTCTTCAGGACCGAGCACAGAATATACTCGCAAGGAAAATAAGGTGTGAGGTAGGAAAGACAGAAGAACTTGAGTTCCAGCTGAGACACCTGGAAGACTCCAACCAAAACCAGCTGAGCCTGCAGACCCTCAGGAAAACTGAGGTAGTGTGAATGGAGTATCGAGACCTAGCACAGAGGGAAGCAAGGTAGTGTCTGTTGGCTACTCACCACCTCCTCTAGGACATCAGTGATAATGCGAGCAAGCTGCTGGCATAGCTGAGTAAGAAAGAGGCAGAGGCGTGCTGGGTGGGAACCATCACAGCCTCGTCGGCAGTGACTTACATGACTGACAAACAAATAGCGGAGGAGTTTCCCAGATACCACGCAGAGTTCTACGCAGCGTGCATGCTGCTGGTAGCTAACCAAATTAGGGACTTCCTCGCGACAGTGACAACCCGGTGCTCTCCACAGAGGACCATGCACCTTGAAAGGGAAATAGACCTTGCCGAGGTCCAGGCTGCCATAGCGAGGCTTAAAACAGGAAAAACACCAGGGCCCAGCAGGCTCCCCGCAGACTTTTTCAAAAGATAAGCCAGTATGCTGGGACATATCTCCTTAAACTATTACCGGAAGCGAGAGATAGTGGCGCGTTACCACCTGAACTTCGTTGTGTGACTATAACCATGATACACAAGGAGGGCA
The DNA here is from genome assembly GCF_964204655.1 of Triturus cristatus. Lineage (NCBI taxonomy): Eukaryota > Metazoa > Chordata > Amphibia > Caudata > Salamandridae > Triturus > Triturus cristatus. The sequence goes on from NC_140580.1 coordinate 326,915,486, forward strand.
GGCCAGAACCATCTGTGAATCCTACCACCAGATCTTGCTTTTGAATGCAGAGGCTAGAGTGGTGCCTACGATCCTGGTGACTACGCTGTTGAAAATTATAGTTCCGCTGATATATGGAGACCAATCAGGCTTCATGCCAGGCAGATCTACAAGGCTCAATCAATGAAGGCTAGACAGCTGGCTGGCAGATGTATGAGGTGGGAGATGCCCCATTTCTTTCTTTCATTGCTATACATTGGCCCTATCTGCAGTAAACACTGGTGAAATTTGGCTTCGGCCTCAGATACAGAGAGTGTGTAGGACTGTTGTACCAAGCCCCCACCGCGGCGATGAGGGTGAAAGGGGTCCTCACAACAATGTTCCGAATCGTAAGGGAGACTTGGCAGGGATGCCCCCGTCCCCTCTCCTGTTCATTCTTACAATAGAACCACTAACATGCATGATCCGTGCACACCCTGACATTCGGGGCTTACCGGTTTCAGACTCCTGTCCGATGGAGGAGAAAATCTCGCTTTACACGGACAACATCCTTCTCTAGGTCACAGAGCCCACAGACACGATCCCAAACATTTTCCAGACCATAGAAATGTTTAGTAGTCACTTGGGTACAAAATAAACTGGGGGAAGCCAGTGCTATTTCAACCATATGGCCCCTCTTACCCTGTCGCCCAGCCAGGTAGGCTGGGGTCAAAACAATAGGCTTTAAATACCTGGTCAAACATCCTACGCCAAACAGGGACCTATGTCTTTCTATGAACCTTGGCAAGGTACTAACTAATTTTCAGGGAGACATGGAGCACTGGCAAGGGCTGCCCCTTATCCTTTTTGGGGAGTGCTGCCATCTTCAAGATGATTACACTCCCCAAGTTTCTCTATAGCCTCTAAAATACATACTAGAAAATCACGGAGGAGATGTTCACAAAAATACACAGGGAGGTAAGGCTGCTACTGTGGAATACTAGACACCCCAAAATAGCGCTGCGGGCTCTGCAGCGAAACTCCCATAATGTTGGAATATCGCTCCTGGATGTGTGGGCTTACTATTGGGAAGTGCACCTGATACCAATCAATGCTTGGGTGTTCGCACAACTAGATCACTCAACCTATATGTTAGAAAGGGCCCCGTTGCTACCACTCTCCCATCTGCACTACATATATGGAGGGGCCGGATGGGCAGGGTGTTGCTGGCAACTCAGGTGATCCTGGAGGTGTGGAGGAAGGCCACCAGAATTATGGGCTGGACATCCAAGGTAACCAAGGAAACACCACTGTGGGAAGGGGGCATGATGCAGGAATTGGGGAAGATGCGAGGGTTTGACCCTTAAGATTTGATTTTGGATGTTTGTGACTTAAGGCCCTTCCTTTCTTTTAGGAGGGAATACCACCTCCATCAGAACCAATATTTGAAGTTTGTTCAACTCCACCATGCCTGGATGGCTGAAGAGTTGGACAGTGTTGACATACCTGAATATGCCCCACTTGAGGGTAGACTACTTATGGGGAAGCTCGGGAGCAAGGCAATATCGCACAGCTATAAAACACTCAATTATAATATGCTGGATATGCTCAGCAGACTGGGGAAAGGTGAGTAACTGATACAGGGGAGATGGATGACACAGACCGGTGGCAGCCTTGATGCATCCACTGGAAGTAACAATAAAGTCAAGGCTTCGACTAATACAGTTTAAGGTTTTCCACTGGGTATACTATGACCAAGCCATTGCATAAGATGGAAAAGGTGACCTTCCTTGATTGTATACGATGCACTGGGGCAAGGGGCGGCTTCCTGCACACACTTTGGAGCTGCCCTGTTATACAAACCTACTGGGCCAAGGTTATACGAGAACTCTAGGCTATCCTGGAGGTAGACGTCCCAATAGACCAGAAATATGTTCTTTTGGGGATATACACTGAGAAAGATGTCCTGAGGGCTAAACTACTTTTTTGTAATCTGGGTTTGGCTGTGGCAAAGAGGGACATGCCTAAACACTGAGGAGCACCAGAGGTCCCAACATTGCGTGAATGGAGGGCAGGTATGGACATGTATATGGCAGCAAAGAGAGTTACCTACAAGAGCAGAGGGGGTCCCCGCAAGTTTGGAAATGTATGGGGGCCTTGACTATGCTATTATGATTTGAGGCCTGAGGAAGATGAAGCTGGAACCTTGGGGCAAGTGGCCCAAAATGTTGTACAGGTGGTGCCCATGCAAAATGAATGTCCCTAAAAATGTACTGGGCGTTGGGGTGCCTCCCTCATTGCTGAACACTCTGTATCATGGATATTGGTGGCGCAGTTGTCTCGCAGGGACCTTCTTGTGTTTCTGATGTTTCAGTCATTGCATGCTTTGATCTTTCTTGTAAGTACTCTTTTTTAGAAATACCTGTATGAGTGCGATATGATTCCTGATTGTTCCGTTGTCTTTAAAAAACAAATAAAGATATCTAAAAATAAAACAAGAATCAAATATTTTAGAGGCAATTCAAATAAAGTAAGCATCCAATTTCACCTGATCTGTAGTATTTTAAGATGTATATAGCAGTAAAGTAATCTTGCACCAAGCAACTATTTTCAGTGTGCCCATACTCAGTCTTATTTATGTTTACAACATCAACATAAAAGTGAAATGGATAATAAACAATGTAACCTGAAAAAAAAATGATTTAACTGGTATGATGCTTCCTGCATAGGCTTTGGGGCAAATTTGCAATTCCCTAGTGCTACTGGAGCATAATTTTTTTTTACGCTCCGGTTGCACTGTGTGCTGGCCCATATTTTACAAGACCACGCAAAGCCACTTTGTGTGGCTTTACAATGACTTGTAAATATGGCCCTCCTTCACGCAGTATTCTGCATTAAAGGGGCGTGTCATGGGTGTTGCTGTGGGTGTTGCCACGCAACACTCATGGATTTTTGATACTGCCCCAGATTTAGAAGGATTGGTAAATCTGAGACAGCGCCAAAAACTAATGCCTTTCAAGGGGAGGAGTTAAAGTGGTGCAACAAGGAGAAATACTTTTATTTCTCCTCATTTTTTACTCTTTCTATGTGTCCTGCATTCTGCAGCATGCATCAAAGGAGCACATCACCATTAATGATTGTTTTTGTGCAGGAAGTTGTCCCTTCCTACGCAAACACAATCATCCCTGCACCATGCTGGAAGGGTGCCTGTACTGGCACACAACTGTTGTTTTAGTGCCAGCACAGGGGAGAGCACAGGGGTGTGCTGTATTCCTGTAAATATGGAGCATCCTTGTGTTTTTTTAAATGACACAGCTCGGCACAGCAAAATTGTTGCGGTGCTGTGCAGGGCCATTTCTTTGTAAATACCTCCCCTAGTGTGGCAGCAGGATCCTACCCTGAAGTCCTCTGACTTCAACAACTTAGGGGTGGCGAGTATGGGGAGCAGGAGCTTCTGGAGCTCTGGGGCACACCTCCTACGTACAGGGTGTGCCATAGTGAAATCCAGACTTGGAGCCTGGGTTGTAGGAAAGTAAATGTCCTTTAGCAGCAATAGTTATTACACACAATGCAGACATATTTATGTTCATACCGGGAGACAGCTGGGTGTTTTGATCCCTAGGTAGATATCTTGGCCAACTTGTGAAGTCTTAATTCAAGAGGCATTTTGTTTCCCCTTGTGGTTTGCTGAATCTTGAGGCAAGGTCGGATGCTGCCCAGCTTTGCTGCTTTTGATATCTGTGATCCGCTCTATCAAAAGTGATGCGAGTGCTGGAATTAAAGAGTGAGCTGGAGGGGCTTGTATCCTTTCAGCAATGTAAATATGTTATGTGATTCACATTAGTATGTGGCAAACCACCTTCTCTACGGCATCAAAGCATATTTCCAAAATGGCCTCCCCATCATTTGGGATTGGAAAGACAATTGATTGAATTATCTCTGATGTTGGCTGTGGCTTGATTATGCAAGATTAGTAGAGACTATGTTCATTGATAGTGGTTTGTGTAGATGAGTGTGAAGCTAAATAGAGTCTTGAGACATCTTTGTAGGGTGTTATTTATATAGATGGGTGTGCTGGAAGACCCCCTTTTCTCCATTTGGCAGTCTGCTCTCACTTGCTCATTAGAGTATTGTGTTCTCTATGTACGCATCATAATTCAGTTTGGTCATCGTGATGGGATGTTGTAAGCATGAGGTGGTGTTTGTATGCTTGATATTTCAGAGTGGTTCTACAATGCACTATGGTGTAAGACAGTGCTGTTGGCTTGGTTGCCGGTCTGACAAACATTCTGGGAGCTGATAACGTGGGGCAAAAAGTGTGTTCCTCTAATAAGACTAGAACCTGAGACACAGCACTGCCTGAGGGAATAGCTACTGCCACACCTCATGCTGTGTTTCTCACACCTCTCTTGACATCGAGCTGAGACCCTTCCTCAAGCCCTCAAGGGCTGCACCCCACATTTTGGTTTGGGCGCCAATTCTTTGTAAATCTTTGCTCCCCTTTACTCCTGGAGCAATGGCTAGCAGACTGAAATGAATGAATTTCTATTTGTGTGCCATTGAAACCATTCACTCATTGAGGCTGAGAAAAGCTGCAGAGGCAACTGGAATCTAGAGAATATTCCATACCGATGAATATCCCTCCCTCCTGCACTTTCACCAACAAGGAAATGGCAATGATCAAAGAGTAGCTGGCAATGATAATGGTAAGAGTTCAATTGCACTCCTTTAAGTACTAGAATTGGTGTCCTAATCGGATTTTTTTTGTCTAAGAACACTCAACAGCATGTAGTTTAGCTTTTCTCAACATTTTGAGAAGAGTCCCGGGATGCACAGCTTCAAAGGCTAAAAGGGCGAAAGTTTATGGCACCATCATACAATGCTGCATAGTCTTCTTGTCCCCTCGTCCTCAACTAGGTAACTTCTGTGATGGGTTTAAGTTCTGTCTATCCGCCAATTTTCTTTGAGATTCATCCTCACACTAGTGGTTACCCCATCAAATCCAGGTGGATAGATGAAAGACCAAGGAAGCAGTAAGTAACTACAAAGCCACAGCCCACATTATGACTGGATGCAATCTCATTTCATGTTTCTCTGTTTTTTCTCTCATGTGGGACTACAAGTCACATCAACATGACTGAACAATAGGTGCACTTGGTGTCCACACTGACCTGGCGTACTTTTACGTCCTGTGAAGTATTGTCTGTTACTAGAATCTTGTGACACTTAGGCTATGGTCCGAAGGCCCATTTTATTTCCAATAGGGCCTGGAATGGGAGTTACCGGCCACATCAAATCGACATACCCTGTTATAATTGCATGTACCAAATCAATACAAGGGAGAGAGAATCAGTGATTCATTCGGCTTCCAGTATCGATGAGTTAATAATCATAGGGGAATGAATCACTAGTGACAAAGAACCAGAGTCTCACATGTATTGAAACGGAAGCCCTCACATTTCACGGTCTTGAAGAAGGCCACCTGACTCATAAGAGCAATCTCTAGGCTGAAACAATGTCAACCCCCCACTAGGTGCAGTGGACCAATCACTAATCCACTCATGCACCACTTTTTCTTTTAATCATGTTCCTGTCCTGACTGAATAAAGTTTTCTTCATACAGGATAGGAGATATTTTTAATCACTAGTTACGCTTCAAGACTGCAAACCACACAGACAATCTCCCTCCTGGTGGAGGTTGGTTAATCACCTGGAGAACCAAACACTCAGGTGAGTACGACCCAATGATGACACTATCCACCTGACTACACAGGCAGAGTAAAGATGTACCGCACACTGTGTTAGTGTGGTTGAGGGTCTCTGTTATAACACATGTGAGACTCTACTTCTTTGTCACTAGTGATTCATTACCCTATGATTACTAACTTAAAAAATTGCATGTACCTCTAGCTGAAAGGAGCCAAAATCTCTTTGCGGAACATTGGGTGAGACTTATCATAGAGAATCTGAAGCAGAATTACACATTTTCCCTGAAATTCCTCTTTTCTCAGGCAAACCTCAGGTTTCCAGCGGTTAATCCCCATTAACTCTCTTCTAGGAGTTACCAGTACCCCAAAGCAAAATCAAGGAACCGGGTAATGACACAAAGGTCTGCGGGATTCACAGGAAGGGTGTCCGATCTATGCAGCGAGCATGGGCGAAATAATCACAGTGTCAGGTGAAAATGTAATATTATGTAGTTATTGTCTCTCACCTCCAGTGGTGAAGTCAGCCAAAGCGGCTAAAGGTATAAAATATGTGCTATATACATGTCTGTTATCTTATTGAAAGAATTAAACCTTTAAAGGGTGATAAACTCCAGGAAGGGTAAATGTAAATTATAAACAAGTTCCGCCTTGAAACGGCAATAAGCCCCACCCACTAATGTCGTCTTGTTAATATTGTCAGCAGAGTGCAGAACATTACACTGTACTTGATAGTCAGAAATGTCTCTGGATTCAGCAGCTAATGGACCTGAGTCACAAACGATAAAATAGTTCCCTCAGCAAAGCTTAAGGTGGGCCGTATTGGGATTCCCAGCTCCTGGTTACACCGTCAACAGCTTCTTCATTAGAACTTGGGGGCATATCAACAACAACCGGCGATAATTATCTCTAAGCGCACTTAGCGCTAGGATAATTATCGCCGGCTAGCGTGAATTTTTATCGCTGAGATAGCGTGCTATTAGCAACGCTTATTTCAATAGCGATAAAAATCCTCACGCTAACAGGCTAACGTGAGATTATCGCTGGAAACCCAGCGATAATCTCACGTTACCTTGTTGATAGGGACAGGCAAACTTAGCCATGATATCCTCCTTCCATAGGATATCATGGCTAAGTCTGAAAAATACCAGACGTAAAAAAGCAGCGTTAACCGCGGTTAGCGCTGCTTTGTTTGTCTCTAACGGGGTAGCGACATTCTTGATAATTGGGGAAATGTCGCTTAGCGACATTTCTCCTATTATTTTACTCTGGAACGCCCCCTTTGCATCTCATCAGAGATGCAAAGGGAAGCGTAGAGTAAAAGGGTGCTAGCATGCAAATTTGCATGTTAGCACCCTGTTGTTGATAGGGCGCTATTTTTATCTCTCCTTTTTTGGCTTTTAAAGCCAAAAAAGCAGAGATAAAGCCCTTGTTGATATGCCCCCTATTTCTTACTGTCACTCTTTGTGGTTAGTTCGTTCCTCGAATGTCTTTTCACTCAGATTCCTTTTGAACTGTTTATACACCGAGATACAACCTGAACAATCCTTCCCTTTTTGACATTCACATGTATTTAATTCGGTTTTGATTGGATCACTTCGTTCCAGGTGTTCTGTGTGATATCTGTATTTTCTTTCCAATTTAAACCCAGGAAATTAATACAACACTCATTTGTAGTCACAGATATTTCCCTGAAGTGGCACTACGTGGTATGTTTACTCTCCTCTTCGTTTTCATCAATAATCCACTACACATACATACCACATTTGTCTTTGTCCCCTTTTTGATTTCTCTTTACCCCACTCCATTGTTTGATGCCCCCTCCCATCACTTTATCCAAAATGATCCAAGGTATTGCTACTCATTTATTTCCGGTAACCTGTGGCCCAGGTGTGTCACCATTATATTTTCAAATGTACAGATGGGCCCAGAAAATTAGCACGTTTTTAAACCATAATCTCTTTACTGTTAGACAAGAATACAATTTTATAACTCTCCGTGACTGGAAAAAGTTTCGCCTCCTTCGATGCTTTTCGGTATTTATTGAAACCTGTGGACGGCAGCAGCCACTCAAAGCAATGCAAGGAGACACCGGACCCTACGCGTATCCCTCCGCACACCCCCTGAGTCAAGCAAAATGCATTTTTTATTCTCCCGAGGAGCCTCCGCCATTCATTCCTTATTAGACAACCCTGTCCGTCCTCCTCTCCCGCCCACCCCTCTCCGACGCCACCCCCACCCCGTCCGTCTCCCTCGTGCTTCCCCCAGCCCCTCACATTCAGCACTGTCAAGCCAAACACATGATAAATTGCCTTGTCAACAGTATTCATTCAGGGACCAATTAATTCCACAGCAATGAACTAGGAGCCATCAGATGTTGAAAAACTCCAAGTGCAGGGAGCGAGGAAGCGTGCCACGTGACTGCAGGGGAGAGAGGGAACAATGGAGAGAGGGAGCCAGAGAGAACAAGAGAGCGACACAGAGAGCACAGCAAAGTTAGTCTGACAGAAATTGGTCATTTAATGCACAAGTGCACTGGAGACAGCCCTGTCATGGAGGCCAGCATGGAAACTCTCCCCCAGTGGTCTATTTATTAATTATATGGAGCAGCGAGGGGCCATTTAACTGTCTCACCCCAGATTCATCAACTTTACTTCCTGCCACAACTACTGACGCAACAGTGCGTGGAAGAGGCTAATGGGACAAAGACCACCCGGACCCACTCTGGATCCCACACCAGGCCACTGGTCCCCCCCACCTGGCCCCACCGCTGTTACCTGCATGGACCGCGGCTGCCGCTGTCACACCAATGAACCGCGAGGAGGAAGCAAGCGAGGAAAGCTCTAGGTGTCTCAGTTGGCAGAAGTTATAGTCATATTTGATTGGTTACCCGTGGTGGAGATATAGTTCATATTATGTATTTTGCCCCCATATCGACATTAACATGTAACACGCAAATGTACTGAATGCGTATTATGCATGTTTAGACTGCCTATAGCTAGCATATGCCTGCATATTTAGATGTTTAACCCCTTCCCCGCTCATGACGGAACCACTCCGTCATGAGCCACGGTTGCGCTGTGCTCATGACGGAGTTGTTCCGTCATGCTGTGGCCGTTGGCGGCCGCTCCGCCCACGCGGCGCTAATTCCCCGCCTGTGCGGGCGATTAGCGCAGTGGGCGGAGACATGACGGAGCCACTCCGTCATGAGCACAGCTCAACCGTGGCTCATGACGGAGTGGTTCCGTCACGAGCACAGCGCCACCGCGCTGCCCCCAAACCCCCCCCAGCACCGCGGCGGAATTCCTGCCGCGGCGAAGGGGTTAATGGCTGGTTGCCATTTTGTTTCCTAGCACGTGTCTGTCTGTATTCTATTAGAAGCTGACTTCGGAAATACTATTTCGATGTGCCCTTGATTTCCTGTTCTCACGTGAAATGCTTTCTTTTGGGCAATTCTTGTAGAATGAGTAAACGAGCTGTTGTGATGCACCTGAAGAGCATAGCTTAGTTCAATGTATCTAATTATGTTGCAGATAAATGTATGTCTGAAGGACACTTAGAGTAGCCTCAGTGTGTGGGAGTTTGAGAAGTTAAGTATATTATCTTGTGTGCCTGAACCGACTGCTCCATCATATGGGAACCGTGGGTGGGTGAATCAAGTATTAGAAACGTGCAATTTAGGGTAATGTTGAGTAGGTGAGAGTTGAGATGCTTTTCAGATGCCCTCTTGATGCCTTCTAGAACCCCTCATTCCTGACTTACTAGCAGCGCCTTGCCCATACTTAGCAGGGTAGTATGCTCCCTTTATGGAAGTGCTGATTTGATTAACTTTCCTTCTGAGACAATTTTATAATAGTTTGTCTTTGCTTTCATGACTTTGAATTGCTTTGAACTATACATTGACCAATGCATTCATGTAGTGATTATTGATTAATAACTAATTTGATGATTTGAATTTGTAACTCTGCTAATCCTTTAATAAACCTTTATGGTTTGAAACTTGACCACTCTCTGTCTTCCTTGTGGAGCCTCATGTGCTTCACCGTAGTGAAATGTATCGAAGTTTGAAGATTAACCTCAGTCGGAACTAAAGATTCACCAGGAAGCGCTTCATGAACCTGAGGTTTCACCAGACTTTGCACGAAGCAAAGCGCTCCTTTTCGTGCAAGAGATTATAGTTCAGATTGTTATTCAGGGTTGAAAGCTTTTCAATAAATGATCTTTCTTGACAGCAGTTTTAGGGTATGCACACAAAGGAAAGTACAATATACTACTGGGACCAACATATTTCCTTCTAGTGCATCATTCCTTGAAGCTGGACTTCCCACTAGACACTGTCTTGAAATAGTCTGTCCTGCTTGCAGTCAAAAACAGCTAAGTCCAGACCTGCCAGCTGACACGGGACACGCGTATCTACATTTACAGTCACCAGGTGAAGAGCCAATATCACTTAAAATAAGCTGGACACCCTTGCAGCTCAGGTTTGGAGGCTCCTCGGAGGCAACATCCATTACTGGTTTTGAAACCACCTCAGACATGGGCGGCAGCTTCAGAAGTCTTTTTTTTTGGGGGGGGGGGAGCGGAAGTGTCCCTCAGGCAGTGCTTTGGCACAAAGCCCCCCCCCCGTCCCTCCTAGGCCCAATCCCCTCTCACATGGTAAAAAGTATTTAGAAGTTGTCAAGGTTGCATGTCCCTCCCATTGCCAAGATGCACTATGCAGTTAGCTCGGAGACTGACAATCGGAAAAACTTGAACCAACCTCCACTTTTCTTTCAAGTCTGGTGGACTGCTGTCCTTACAATTCTCTCTGACGTATGTAATAGTGTTAAGTCTTCTTCCTCTTGCTGTAGGACACAGGTGCCTGAGAGGCAGCAGGACTGATGAGTACCTTTTTTAGCCACAACACATGTCCACATTTTTATACCCGGCATTAGCCAAGACTATGTTTTACTAAAAGTCTTTGTATGATGTACTTACTTTCAACCAGCCCTCTTCATCCATTGCTCTATTATTGTGTCATTCACATTTTTCTTCCACTTACTACAGCAGACAGCCCACCTCAGTCACTGGTTAACTTTAATGTGAGCAACGGCATTCTTCTCTTCACAAGGAGCACAAGCGTACAAAAAGTAGTTCCCTTAAGTTTCAGGGTCTATTATGGCAATGCTTTTTGACACCCAAAAAGTATTTTTGCTTTTAGTGATTTTTTTTAAAAGGTTATTGTGGGGGAAATTGGCATGTCCTCATCAAGGTTTTGCAAAAACCATGACAAAATAAAGCAATCATTGACAAAGCCAAAAGGCTAGCTCACAACGGCAATATATTTGCCAATGCTTGTTGATTATGCATCCAATTTTCACAACAGGAAATTTTTGAAACTGTTAAAAAGAGTCCAGTACATTGGGCGTGTAACTTTTTCCTCCTCCTCGGAGACTGATGGTCAGAAGATCTCACAACACTTAATAACTAAGAATTGTGATTCTAATTCTTAAGTATATTTTAGTCAGATCCACATGAGAAGTGGGCTGTCTCATCAAAACGTGAGTTTAGTGAAAAAATGCAAATATGGAAAATGCACAACAGACTAACCGTTTTCACCAGATTAATATGTATACACCATTTACACAGCAAAATAGTGCAATCTCTTTTAGACTACTATAAAGTTGTCAACTAAGGACCTTATTTATGAAGGGCTTGCGCTGCCTGAAGGGCTTGCGCTGCCTTGCGTCACTTTTTTGTGATGCTGCAGTGCTGTAATCAATACTCCACACTGCACCCTATTTACAAAGTGACGCATCTAGGCAAATGCGTCACTTGAAAAAAAGCCTGTGCCACATTATACCAGTGGCGGCTGGTGACGTTCGAAAGTGGTGAGGCGTAAAACAATAACGCCCAGTATGTCCAAGTATGAGCTCTGTTTACTCCAGCTCGCTGCTGCGCATGGAGATTGTTCAGGGATTGTTAGAGCACTACAGTGAGTAACATCAGGGTAGTTAGAGCCCCGGAATGGGTAGAGCACGTCCCTGATCCTGGGAGCTAACAGCCCGCCCACCAATGACACTTGGAATGGGATGCTGAAGCCCGTCACTTACCAGCGTGCTGTGACACTGCAGCCTTTGTTAGGTGTTAAAAAAGCCAAGTCTTGTCTCCCGACCTGCTGCCTCACCGCCTGCAGCAGTGCGCCTCCCGCTGTCTCAGCTCCGTGGACTCCATCACGGGTAATTCTCCTGCAGCCGGTCCCACCAGCATGGTCCTCTGCTGAGTCCTGTCCTGGTCAGAATCCCACTCTTCTCTCGAGCTCTCCGGGCCCGGGTCGCAGTCCGCCTCTCTCTCTCCCCGGCCTCGGCCTCCAGTGCATGCATGCCTGATCTAAAGGGCACCCACAGGGCAGGGGGTACCCAGCCTGAATCACACCACCGCCAGAGGGCACACTAATGCGTCAACAGACTCTACATCTTCAATATCCAGGCCCTAGCACTCTCTGGCTTCAGTTCCTGTCCGAGGGCAATCCCGGCTTTTGCGCTCCATCACCATGTGCCCTTGTGCAAATCGCGGTTCTAGCACTCAGCCTATCAGTATACCAAAGGACGAGCACTCTATCCTTGCACATCAGAAATCTAGCACCCTTTTCACTAATTCACGTCAGGTTCTAACAGCCTACCCCTTGGTGTGTCCTGGGCTTGTACCCCCATCCTGGGTGCACATCTCTAGAGCATTCCTCCTCAGGCGCACCTTTGGCCTTCGCACTGCTGCTCCTCCCCAAGGGTACACTGTGTCCTAAAACACGGCTCCAAGAGTACCACAGGCTCTCGTACCTTAGCCCTCTCTGTACCCATGGATCTACCACCTGCCCCTTAGTGCACCGGTGCCTTTCACTCTGAGCCGCTCTCTGTACGCTTGGATCCAGCACCATGTCTCTAGGCGCCCCCGAATCTGTAACAGCCATTTTGACCCCAAAAGGTAGCACATTAGCCTTTAGTGCGCCGCAGCATTCTTCTCGTACATCAATGAACCGCAAGGTCTTGAAACCTACTTCTAGGCATCCTGCCCCACAGCGCGGAGCCCACAAAAGTATGGAGTTATTCTAGCCTGATCTGAGTACACTACACACATATCCCCCGCCCAGAGCACTCTATGCTACTGCCCCAGCCCCACAGGGCACAATGAACTCTATGCCCCTGAAATCTGCCCTTTCTGTCCAACTTAGGCTTTCCCCCCTGCCTTCTTTACCGACCCTAGACCCCGACATCGCGACACACGTGTGCACCACCTTCACCTGCCCACACAAGCTCTGTTCCACCTCTGCACATAAACTTTCCCCGGACTCCGCGCGCCCCCCTGCATGTCCCTATCTCCCAGAGGTGCTCCCGTGCAGCATCACCTGCTGAAACTTCCCCAGCCCCGCGATGGCTCCAGAGCCTGGGAGAAGCGGAGCATCGCACGTGCACCAGCGGCTCCAGCAGCAGCAGCACAGCCAGCGCGCCGCTCCTTTCTTCACTGCGCTGAGCTCAATCAGTACCAGCCAAGCCAGGCCTCTTTTCCTAGCCACCAGCCTCCCTCAGCCAATGGCAGCCCACTCCCTCGTTGGCGGACTGCGAGAGGCTGCGTAGCGCAAATGTAGCAACTCCTCTCAGCCAATACATACGCTGCTCCAACAGCGACAGGATTGGCTTAGTAGGGATACTCCGCCGCCCATTAGTAGACAGAGGGCTGCGGCATTGATGAACCCTCGCTCTCCTAATGCGCAGCCGCCAGCCACAGCAAACACTAGTGCGCATGACTGGGCTGGTCAGAAACATTCTCCGACCCAAACCCAACATGCGCACTGCTGCCTGCTGTGCGCTCCGCGCCACCCCCTGGCCTGATGAGTCTGACAATGACATGTCAGTCAGCATGACGGCGGGAGTCAACCTGCTGGCTGCCCCGCCCACCCCCTTCAGACAAAGCCGAGAGCCGCTGAGGGAGCTGAGCCTGTCTGCTAAATGACTGCCTCGGGAGTCAGCTAGCGTGGCTTGTGGGTCAACGCCCCAGCGGCCTAATGGACGCACCACCACTGCATTATACCTGCGTCAGGTAGAATGTATGCAGGGTGAGCGTTTCCCCATAAAAAAAGCCTCTTAGAAGTGGCACAGTGATATTATTAGATTTCACTATGCCACTTCTACAACTTGACTGCGTCAGGCGTAAGGATTGACAGAGGTCTTTTCACATGGGACTCGCCCATGCGTTATGACACATTGCTCAAGGTGCGTCAGTTTTCCGACACACTCCAGCAATGCGTCATTTTTGTACACGAGATCCGTCAGAATTCATGACGTATCCGTAAGTATCTGTAAATCCTTGCACAACAGCGTATCCATGGTGTAGTGAATATGGAGCTATGAAAAGTGACGCATCACTGTGTTTGCCCAGCGATGCGTCGCTTTTCAAAACTGAGGCCCTGAGAGTGATCTTCCACTTGATTTTGAAAGACGCCCTGTCACCTTTAAAAAAAGGTGACACACAGACGTTTAATTTTATTCTTGGTGGGATGTTAAAAAGCACACGAATAGCAGAAGGTGCAAAGTCCAGTGGAAAAAGACAATCCTGGTGTATTAAAAACCAACATGAAACTGTAAAAGGTATTAGCTAATTATCTGTCTCCTTGTTCACTTCTTTTGGGACGGAAATATCTCCTGCATGGCTTTGGAGAGCTTGCGCCTGTGCTCTATGTTAGAGTGCCTGGAAAGTTACATTATGTCTCTACAGTTGTTTTTTAATTTGTTTTTGCCTCAGTTAACAAGACATTCACTGGTGGTCACTGAGAGACTCCCATGTAGAATGGTTTGAGACGCGGACAGCGTGGCTCTGAGATCAAGAGGTGCACATAAAAAGCACCCCCAATTTGATAGTGGCTTCTGCCCTACGGATGAGCTAAAAGGAACTGTAAGTAGTCGCAGAAATTCATTAAAGTCAAAAATATAGGCCCTTATATATAGACTACCATCCCACAGAAGAAGTGCCTACTGTCCTCTCCTAGTAAAAAGTTTTGCCTATTCTCTTCAACAGAATCTTTCTCTCCATATGTGTATGGTGAGTGCATGTTTGATCTGCATGCATGAAGCAGGCTGTGCATGGAGTGTGATTAGATTGTGCTCTACTGCATGGACTCCTGTGTGTGGATGCCTGACAAGTTGTAGGCAAGTCTGTTAGGTCCTTCTGTTGACCAAGGGACACCTTGAACATTCCACTATGTGGCTAGTTGAAGTGAGCCAGGTCCCAGGAGCTGAATGGTGCAGGTGATCCCCCTTTGAAGGGGAAACAACCTTCACAACGCAGTCATTACATCGCACTACCTTTACATAGCAGTCATTACATCACAACATCCTTTACATCGCATGTCATTACAATGCAGCCATTACATTGCAGGTCACTACAACGCATGTTACAACGCATGTCACCACAACGCAGGCATTACATCGCAAGTCATTACAATGC
The DNA here is from genome assembly GCF_964204655.1 of Triturus cristatus. Taxonomy (NCBI): domain Eukaryota; kingdom Metazoa; phylum Chordata; class Amphibia; order Caudata; family Salamandridae; genus Triturus; species Triturus cristatus. The sequence continues at coordinate 326,930,626 of NC_140580.1, forward strand.
ATACCATTACAACGCATAGTACCCTTACACTATCCAACACTTACCCTACTATTGCACTTACTGGAGTGGTAATAGTAATTTTTACCCCTACACTATCCAACACTTACCCTACTGTTGCACTGACTGGAGTTAGAATAGTAATTTGTACCCCTACACTATCCAACACTTACCCTACTGTTGCACTCACTGGAGTTAAAATAGTAATTATTACCCCTACACTATCCAACACTTACCTTAAATGCAACGTAATGGTATGCATTGTAATGGTATGCGTTGTAAAGGTATAATGCGATGTAATGGAATGCGTTGTAAAGGTAGTTTCTGAAAATGTTATGTAATGGCATGTAATGTAAAAGAATGCGTTGTAAAGGATGTTCCGATGTAAAAACTGCATTGTAAATGTATGCGTTGTATCGTCATACATTACCTTTGAAGTGCGAAGGCCAACTCTTCCTCTTCCTCTTCCTCTTCCTCCCTGCTCTCGCTAGGCAGTGTCACTGCTCACATGTTTGCTAATTATGCAAAAGAAGGACTTTGGCTGGAGAATCCCTAGGGAAACCTTCCAACACCTTAAAAACTAGTCATAGCCCAGTACGAAGGACGGGCTCTGGAATTCACATCTGAAACCCCCTGTCAGTGCCCCAGGGATTTCTCACGGATAAGGTGTCCGGATCCCTCACAGTAGTGTTAGGGATGTGTGCCAGGGCTGGAGTCTTTCATAATTAACTTCCATGGAGGAGCAAAACCTGAGGCAAGAAATGGCAAGGGGTGCTGGGTATTATAAATAGAACATGGAAGTGCCTGTCCATACAGGAAATTACTGGCCTGCCCTGTGGGGTCTTCAGTTTACCTGCCTTCGGACTAGGAGCTGAGCGCGGGACTTTGGTCAAAACCTCCTGGAAGTGCTGTGTGTGCTTCAACAGCAGAGGCCAGCTCACTTTATGGTTTAGTACACCACCATTTCATATTCAGGTTGGTCATCAATCGTTTTGCCTAAATTCCAGGAACCCTTTCAAGAAATGCACCCATGCGTTTTTAATTTTGCATGAGGATTATCTAAAAGGGTGTCATGAGCAGGGGCTTTAGCGCTGTTACAAGCAGTCAATTTCGAATTAACATAAGCAGGAAGTATATTGAACTTCACTACAGAGGTGGCCAGTACCATACCCTGAGAATGGCCCATGAAAGGGCGATAAAAATGTGAACAACAAAATCCAATTTAGGCTGTAGAAGGTAAGCAGCCCCATAGAAAGACGTAGACAATGATCCATATGTGGTCTTGAAGACAATGTGTATAGGTTTAATATGAGGATACCTAATATCTTCCCATTCTATGGTGCTGACTGTTTACATCAAAGGGAGAAGAGAAATACAAAGAACCATATAACCGGTATTGCAGGTTCTTCTTTATTTTCAGGGTGAGTAGGCCAAAGCATTCCGCGATTGAGGCCTGCACACCAACATGTTCCTCATAGTAGCGACTGGTGGCGCATCAAGCTTACATTACTGTAATATAGTACTACGATTAGTTGTCAAATGAGATAGCATGAAATTAATTGCTGCTTTCAGAACTTTTTTCCCAGTAGCATGAACCAAAATATATATTCTGCCTCCAAATATACTGACTTTCGGAGAGTGATTTTTAAGTCTGGAATCACCCATTGTCAAATAAAAGGTAAATAAAATAGAAACGTTCAAACAAATGTAGTGGTGTGTTTGTGGTTCACAGTAGGGTCTCTGAGCCCAGGGCTCTCATTACAGTAACTTCTGCCACCACCATGGTGGGAATGGCTTCATGAAAACCACACAGTGCCAGCCGGTCCTTCATGCCATGGCAGAATGGTGGCCTTGCAATATTTATTTTTGTTTCCCAAAGCCACAACCCAAAGTGTGGATTTATTTTTCAAAAAAGCAAGCAATGGATTTGATAGGCTGCTGGAAGTGTTATCCCTGTGTATGTGGGGAATGGTTTCCTGCCTGGGACCACCATGCAAAGAAGGGTGTCTTCTCAATGGCAAAGTTGACCATTGATATGTGGTTGGTAACACAGCACTTCTCTGCATCTACATGAGTCAGGAGACCTAGGAGGCTGGTGGACAGGACATCCAGTAATAATTAATATTTAAACATTTTAAGAACTAGGCTACACTGTGCAGTAATGAAGCATCAAGATTCGAGATTTTTATTTAATTTGATTTAGTCCTCTGCTGAGGACAACAAATTATTTAAAAAAAAATACAATCAGTTTAAAAGAATGATAACGTGACCACATCAAAACAGTTTTAAAAAACTCTTAAAAAAATGTATACAAGTTATGGCATTCAAATTCATCAGGTGGTGATTTAAAAACCAATATAAGGCCTTGTACCGTGGTCACAGTACAGTAACGAAGCATAATATCATACTTATTTTATTGAGGTGACATTAACATATGCAGAAAATGCAGCTAGGCTCAAATATTACAGGCAAATATAATAGCCCTCATGCAAAAAAGGCAACAAAAACAACGCCTCCCAGGGAAAACATTGTACCTATGAACAGGAGGGCGGCCACAGAAGAACGTCCACAACATTTTGACTTGAGGAGGATGTGGCAATGGGAGGGATACAATCAGAGTATGGGAAAATCACTGTAAGGCTTTTATGCCTAACTGCTGGCCATGTCTCTCGATTGCAAAATCTAGTAAATCAACACCTGAAGCTACGAGTGTAAAAGTACCCAAAAGTTTGTGAACTAGACCCACAATAGTTTTTTCTCCAGTAATCTGGAGTGTCCTTGTTCTGTCTGGATTTGCAAATGGGCCACCACACCTGAGGAAGTAGATTCATGTATGTGCTTCTGTTAGTCAAACATTGGATTGCTAATTGAGAGAATGTGCCCACTTCCAACGAATTAAACACAATCTGGTTAGGTCACAACCCAGATACAAATTTGCTCAAGCAGCAGGCAATTTCCCAGATAAATATGGGTGTCAAGTTTCAGCAGCACCAAACAGCATTAAAAGTAAGACTTGAACAAATAAAAAATACAAAACTAATGTAGACAAATCACAAAAAATATGATGAGCAACAAAACCCCAAAATGGTTAAAATTAGATTAGAGGAACCGGACATGATTTTTTACTTTTTTAGTTAAAAGCACCTAGAAAATGTAAAGTGCCAATCAAAGTTAATGTTCACTGTGGACTAGAACGTAGGCATATAGGGATAAGTTACTTACTTGTAATCCTAGTTCTCTTCCAGGGGTATCCTCATCAAAGTAATAAGCACTTGAAAATTCCCGCCCATGCGGGAGGACCCCAAAGAATATATAATTTATGCTCTATATATATATACATATAATTTTAAAACAATCAATGCAGCCCCCCAGAAAAACAACCACATAATAGGCTAAGCAATGCTGTGAGATCACATCTTTGCACATACACAATCTGACCAGGACGACCAAAAGATACTTGAACTGCTTTTAATGAACAGCAGAAAAGTTGTCCTGCAAAGAAAAAGGCAGGCATTGTTAGCCCATAGGCTGCATTGGAAGTTCAACAGCATAGAAACTGAAAGCAAATGTAGAAACTCAAAACTGGCACCGTGCCTTTAAGGCAGCCATGACCTCCAGCTTCCCATCATGCCTTAGGGGTGACAGTTAGGTCAGTTGTTCTTTGCGGAGACCTGGAGGTCAGGGCAAAAAGAGATGACATAATTTTGAATCTTTTATCCGGGGTGGTGGGTAGGTTGCTTATGAGTTTGATGGAACTAGGATTACAGGTAAGTAACTTATCCTTCTCTTCCAGGGGATCCTCATCAAGAGTCATACGCACTTGAATCGAGTAGCAAGCCCATCCCCTCTTCCTACGGGCAAATGAGTACCATAAATTACAGTAACGTCAAAGAATAGCTTCAAATGACTTTAGTATTGAAATAAATTCCTCAAGGAGGCTTGGCCTACTTGAGAATCTGCTCTGGAATCAGAGTCAAGACAATAATGTCTCGTGAAAGTATGTACCGATTTTCAAGTTGTTGCTTTGCAGATCTCAACCATCGGTACATTGTGCAGAAAAGCTATTGTAGCTGCCTTCCCCCTAGTGAAATGTGCTTTGGGAGAAGAGAGAAAGGGGTTTATTTGGCAATTGATAAGTCAGCTTGATGCAAGACACTATCCATCTGGAATTGGAACGCTTGGAGGCTGGAAAAGCTTATCCGATGGAACCATAGTTTAAAAATAACTGATCAGATCTCCAAATGGTCTGAGACTTATCTATGGAGAATTTCAGAACTCTTTTAAGGTCTAGGGAATGGAGAGACCTTTCAGCTGGCGTAGATGGATTGTAAAGAAAGAAGGTAGTGAAATACTTTGATTGGCATGGAAATCCGACACCACCTTCGGGAGGAAGGAGGGCTGGGTTCTTAAAAACACTCTTTTGGGGTGAAAAAACGTGTACGGTTCTTTGGAACAAAGTGCCTGAATCTTACTTACTCTATGAGCTGAAGTAATCGCCACCAAAAAGGCGGCTTTCCATGTAAGGTGCCGAAGGGTCTCTTTGTAAATAGGCTCAAAGGGGGACCCATAAGCTTAGAAAGAACTAGGTTCAACTCCCAAGGAGGTGAAGGAAGCGGGACAGGGGGAAAAACTTTCTTTAAACCCTGAAGGAAACCCTTAATCACCTGGAGCTGGAAGAAAGAAGGTTGATTTGGACACTTTCTGTAAGCCGTAATGGCAGCCAACTGTACCTTAATGGAAGTAAACTTTAGACCTGACTTGGCTAAATGCAGGAGATAAGGTAAATTAACCTCCTCTTGTCCCATGGTAGGTTAGAAACCATTACGTATACACCACAAATAAAACCTTTCTATTTAAAAGAACAGGAATGTCTTGTGGAAGGTCTTCTGGACTCCCTCAAAATGTTTATGCAGTCCTGAGGAAGGCTTAGGTGGCCGTACTGGAGGACCTCAGGAGCCATGCTGCTAATTTCAACGAGGGAAGGTTGGGATGATGGGTTCAACCGTTCATCTAGGACAGAAGGTCCGGTCTGCACGGAAACCTCCTGTGTGGACACTCCGAGAGATGCAGAAGGTCCGGGTACCATCAGTGCCGTGGCCAGTCTGGTGCTATTCGAATCATCGTCACCCTGAAGCGTGTGAGTTTGGTTATGACCTGTGGGATGAGAGGGAGAGGCAGAAAAGCGTAAAAAAAGGTTCCTGACCAGTCGATCAAAAAGTCATTCCCTATCGATCCTGGTCGGTAGAAACCTTGACGCGAAGGCGTGGCATTTTTGTTTGACTCGTCCGCAAAGAGATCAATGGTTGGACGACCCCATTGTTGAAAAATTTCCACCACCACTGTTGTAGAACCCAGTCTTGTTGATCGTCGAAGTGACAACTTAAAGGGTCTGCCTGAGAATTTTGCTCCCCTGGCAGATGGACTGCTGTGATTGAGAGATGCCTGGCCAGAAGCCAATGCCAGATTGCTTGAGCCTCCTGGGACAGTGGGCGAGAGCGAGTTCCTCCCTGCTTGTTTAGGTAGTACATGGTGGTCGTGTTGTCCGTCTGGACTAATATGTTATTTGTACTGTATGGATGGTTGAAACGCCTTGAGGGCTAGATGCACAGCCCATAGCTCCAACATGTTTGTGTGATATGCTTGTTTCTTGCTCGACCACCTGTCCTGAGTCTGCAGAAGACCCATGTGTGCTCCCCAACCCTGAAGTGAGGTGTCTGTGATCAAAGTTTGCGTCGGAGGAGTTGGTGGAAAGGCACTCCTACCACGAGATTTTCTCAATGAGTCCACCATGGGATGGATGATCTCGCGGCATGGGAAAGTAGTATCCGGTCTTCACATCGCACCGACGTCTGATCCCATTTGTCCTCCAAGTCCTGCTGCAGAAGTCTCATCCTCAGCCTGGCTTTGGGGATTAGACAAATGCAAGATGCCATCAACCCCAGGAGTGATGCAACCTGCTGATCTAAGGGCTGATGAACTTGAAAAAGATAATTGTACTTCATCTTGATTGATAATAGTCTCTCCTCCGAAGGAGACACTTTTCCTGTACTGGAGTCCAGAGTATCACCCAGGTAATGAATTGTTTGAGTGAGCTGATGGATTGATTTCTCAAGCGTTGTAGCAAGTTCAGGCAGATTCAATAGTGGTCTTTCACCGTTTGAAGAGATGAGCTCTTTAGGAGCCAGTCGTCGAGGTGTGGATAGATGAACAGACCTTGCCGACGTAGAGCAGCGGCTATTACTGCTATGCATTTTGTGAATACTCGAGGTGCAGATTTTAGGCCCAACGGTAGGACTCTGCACTGATAATGCTTGGAGCCTACCATGAATAGCAGGAACTTCTGGTGTTGTGGAGCAATTGGAACATGGAAGAACGCATCCTGGAGGTCTATTGAGCAGATCCATTCCCCTTTCTGGAGATGGGGATATATTTGATGGAGCACCAGCATATGAAACTTTTCTTTTCGGATTACTTTGTTGAGGGAACGAAGATCCAGAATAGGTCTGAAACTCACTTTTTGACGCTTCTTCTGTACCAGGAAATATCTGGAGTGCACTCCTTTTCCTCGTTGTGATGGAGGAACCTCTTCTTGGAGAAGTGTGGCTCAATTATTAGAGCGGCAGACCCTGATGCAGAGGTCTAGCCCGGGACCAGGGTTCAATTCCCCGCCTCGGCGGGTCTTGGGCTCAAAAATTCCACGGACCTGATAATTCTCGCCTCGGTGCCATTCCAATCATGGAGTCCCACTCTGCAACTCTGGGCAATAGCTTGCTTAATCTCCACAACGGCCCCCACAACGCTAAGGATGCCTGGCCTCCACCTTGGGGGTGCCCAGGAGTGGACGCCTGACAGGGAAAGCCAGGATGGGTTACACAGCGGTATTCGTACAAGCGCCTTGAGACCCTTGCGGGTGAGTAGTGCGCTATACAAGTATCAATTTACATTTACATTTCTATGGCTAATATCCGTAAGAGAGTGGATACCTCTTGAGGCAGCAACGCCAGTTGGGGAATTCTTGTATTTACTGGAGGAATCCACTTTGGAGGAGAACGCAAATGTAGCTCATATCCATTTTGCAGTATATTCAGCACCCATTGATGGTTTGTAATGCTGCGCTACTCTTCTACATGGCAGGTGATACTTCCTCCCACCAGAGTGGGTAATGGCGATAGAGGTAGTGAATGTTCATTGTTTGCAAGTGTTCTTGGCCGTGGAGGAGGGCTGTCGGGGCACACGTCAACCCCTGGAAGGTCGACGTCCCTGATAGTGAGAATGGGACTGGTGGTACTGCCTCTGGGACCATTGAGGGGCTTGAACCCTCTGATGGAATGGTCTGCGATCATAAGGCCAGTACCGGCGTCTGAATTTCTTCTTTTTTTTCTAAACCCACAGCCTTAGGAGTGAGCAGTTCCGATTTCATCCTGAACATCTCTTCATCTCTGTGAGAACCAAAAAGAGAATTTCCAGAAAACTGAAGGTTCAAGATGCGCTGTTGGGCTTCCGGCTTCAAGGCTGTGAGCCGTAACCAGGAGGATCTTCTTGCGCAGATGCCATGCGAGTAAGAGTGCCAGCTAGAGATGCTCTATTAGCTGCCGCACTGATCATTTGATTCAAAACGAGGGCTCCCTTCTGGAGAATCTCTCCAAAATCTTGGTGGTCTTCTTTGGGCTGTTTTTCTTTGAAAAGCTCCAGTGAATCCCACAAAGCCCTATCATAACGTCCCAAAAGGGCTGCAGCACTAGACACTTTCAAAGCTGCAGCTGCAGAGCCGCTAGCTTTCCTCCCCCATGAATCCTGAGCTCTGCATGGGTCTTATTTGCAGCAGCAATAATCACTGAATCTGGTGGGGGGTCTGCCCTGAGGAACAGAGGATCTTGCTCTGATGATATCTATTTCTTTAAGATCCTTGCCGGAGCTGTTTTCAGCGATTATGGGGTAAGAAAAATGTCCATGACTGGTTGTAAGAGGCGAGGAACCAATGGCAGTAGAGGCCTCAACACAGAGCTCTGATGCAGAGTCTCAAAATGACAGACGTAGACGTCTGAGGAGCGGACATCTCCATGTTCAACTTTTGTGCTCCTCTTGCCAGCACATCATGAAACATGTTGATGTCATCCACAGGTGACACTCTGGAGGGTGGACTGTTCGTTAATGTGGGTGAGTAATCTTCTTAGTGGAATGAGTAGAGGACAACGACCAAGAAGGTGATCTTCACCTCTTGTGACGGCAATGGGAGGTGGATCTCCGACCTGATGGAGATGGTGACTGATGGAGTCGTATGACCTTGTTTATACATCTTGCAGTTATTATGTTAAAACTGCAGTTGCACTGTTTTTAATTTGGTTATCAAGAGATAACTAATACATTTTCTCTTCTCTTGCTACCCAATTTTAATCCCACTTCACACACTTATGCACTGCGCCCATAATTCACATTTACCACAATTCTTAACATCTATTGGATCTTAGGGAATATAGAAATACTAAATCCTTGTGAAAACATCTGCAAGCTCCCTCCTCTTAGTGAGGAGGTTGTAGCCCTTGATTGCACTAGGTTGCAACCAGGAGGAGATCCCAGATGATGAAGCATGTCACTTCAGTAAGTGATGGGAATCCGTCCTTTCTTAAGGATTTTCCTTTGTAGGTTTACAGGTTAAAAGGTCTCTGCTTTTGTGTAGGGTCTGTTTAGGCTCACCAGACCCATGGATATTTTGTTGTTTTGATGGTGACCGATCCCTTTGGTGACCCCTGGATGGAGTAGTAGGTGAACGATCCACTGCCTGCAACAGATGAGCCAGAGGAGATCTATGGAGAGGACTCGAATAATCCAAAGGCGGTTGTACCTGTGCAGATGTCGTTTTCTGCCAGTGATGCACTGGGAGGAGCCACCTGGGTGATAGATTAACAGAAGGAGATCTGTGCTCTTCTCCTCGTTGTGTAGAGGGAACAGAGATCTGTGGAGTGGTTTTTCTTACTCACCGGACGGAGAAGAGGAGCTTCTCGATGTCGAGATTTCCTGTGGAGATCCTTTGGAGATCACTGAAGGCTCAGAGAGGCCCTTTGATGCAGAGCGGTACCTCTCCGAGGTCGATTGATGTGTTGACGTCTATAGCTGCGAGTGTCTAGACATCAAGCGGCTATGCGCCAATAAGACCTGCGAGTCCACCGACGGAGATCTTGGCCTCGACGTCGGTCATGTAGCCTCCTTCTGTTTCGACGTCGACCGATGCCCTGTAGACGGAGACTTGTGCTTCAATGTTGTTAGAGGAGTACCTAACGGAGTACAAAGCCTCGACGTCGTATGAAGAGAAGGTGATGGGGAGCATCTTCTCGACGTTGAACCCCTTCTGGCCACCGTCGACCCAGGCCTCGATGATAAGAGCCGCCTCGTGGGCTGCAACGGAGGAGTCTGCCTCGACGTCGAACCCCCTCTCGACGTCGTAGATGACCTGGGCCTTGACGTTGAGTACCGTCTCGTGTGCTGCAACGGAGGAGTTTGCTTCATGTCAAACCCCTTTTCAACGTCGTAGATGATCTAGGCCTCGACGTTGACCGCCACCTGGTTGACGGTAATGGAGTCTGCGTCTCGACGACGAATGCCGTAATGAGGGCAACAACAGAGAAAGGTATCTCGACATTGGGGGATGAACCCGCACCAACAGAGTACGACTTCTCGACACCGACCATCACCGGGTTGACGGTGGCGGAGGATTCAACGTTGAACTTGACGTACCTCTGGTTTTTGAAATCTTCAAAGACGACCAATGTTCTCTCAACGGTGATGCTGCCGTCGAAGGGATTGTTGTTGTCGTTTTCTTCGCCGGTGGAGGCATTTTCGACGTGAAGCCCGACACCGAAGAAGAACAGACGTGGATATTTGCTTCTGGAAATTGACCTGGGCCTTTTCTTCTTGTGTCTCACAGGAGACCTGCATCTAGAGGTAGAATTTTTCTTTTTCTCAGAGAGACCATGAAGATGAATCCTTTCTCTCTTCTTGAGAGTGCGTCTTAACACATTTTGGCAGTGTTGGCAGGTCTCTGGAACATGAGAATCTGGAAGGCAAAGTGAGAATCTGTTTGAGCCTTCTTTTTGCCACAGGAAGGGCAAGGGTGAAACAGAAGGCATCTCTGAGAGGAAAAAAATGCCAAACTGCCAGAAAAAAAGATAATATCTTACTCCAACAGGTGTAAAATGTCAAAGTAAATGAAGTTTAGTGTATATCGTAGATTTTTTTCTAACAAAAAAGTCAAAAAATCTGTGGAGCTGATTAACCAGGGTACTGACTGAACAGAAAGAACAACTGACCTAACTGTCACCCCTGAGGCATGATGGGAAGCTGGGGGTCATGGCTGCCTTAAAAGCACGGTGCCAGTTTTGAGTTTCTACATTTGCTTTCAGTTTCTATGCTGTTGAATTTCCAATGCAGCCTATGGGCCAACAATGCCTGCCTTTTTCTTTGCAGGACTACTTTTCTGCTGTTCATTAAAAGCAGTTCAAGTATCTTTTGGTCTTCCTGGTCTGTTTGTGTATGTGCAAAGACAAGGTCTCACAGCATTGCTTAGCCTATTATGTGTTTGTTTTTTCTGGGGGGCTGCATTGATTGTTTTAAAAATTAAATGTATATATATAGCTGTATATATATGTTTTTGTATATCATTTCAATATATTTTCTGGGGTCTCCGCGCATGGGCGGGAATATTCAAGTGCTTATGACTTTTGATGAGGATTCCCTGGAAGAGCACATTTGAGTTCCTTGCCATTAGTGCCGTTCCTGGGTCAATTTACTCTAGCCTTACTTAAAAATAATTAAGTCAGTAGTGAGCAGTCAATTTCTCAGTACATTTTAGTGACAGAGCACTCACACTGTGGCACAGAATAGTTGTCTAACAGTGCATAGAGTCAAAATGCCAGAAAACCAAACAGGGAGCAAGCATTAGCAAAGAAAATAAGTTTTGCCTAAGCGAGATCTATTGGTTTTGTCAATGTTTTTTGTTTACATGATGCACAGCAACAAATGTCTCATAGCGCTTTCTTTTCTTTCAGCAATCTTGTACAGCAGCCCGTACTGCTTTGCAGATTGTATAAAAACCGCATTGGGTGTTTAGGTGGAGTCAAGCAACACGAGGGAGGAGTGTGGGAAACATAACAAGAGCTGGAGGAGGGTGGGAAAGACAAAGAGAGCGGGAGGGTGGATAAGCCAGGTGCAGAACAAATGTGTACAAAGAGGAAAAGGAGTACTGAAAAGTACTTCTTCAGAGTGCCATGCACTCTTACAGAGTGCATGGCTTAAAGCAAAAAAAAAGTACCTGGATCAGCTTGTGGCCGTGGAAGGACACTGGCCGCAAACAGGAGGCTGTGCTAGGGCTATGCTCAATGGCAGGGACAGAAGCCCCAGAAGAAAGCAGGAGGAGGTGAGGGGCTGACAGAATACATGCGGCATGACCTGTAAAAAGCAAGGAAACGAGTAACATGGAAACCAAGCAATAGTGACTATTGGTAAGCTTGTTTTTATTAAAATTCCTTTTCATTTACAATAGCTTTCTTTGACAGTAAATGTGCACGGTAGGCGAAACCTAAAAATGGGAAACAGGCACAAAATTATGTCATTTCTTATACTAGACACAAAGCAGTAAACAAATATTTAAGAAATCCCACAATATGTTCTGAGTACTGGTGGTCAATAATTGATAAACATTTTTTCCTGTTTGCAAAGCACAAAGTACAACATCTCTTTCATCCTACCAAAAGCTTCCTGACTCTGTGAGGTCCAGTTAAAAAGTTGTAGTTGCTTTTTCGAAATGAGTTTAATGATGGGTGCCAAAAGGCTTCCACACCCTTGATCATACCTCTCATGATGTCTTCTGGAACTTTTACCCTGTCAAATACTGAGTCGATTTTAGGCCTCACTCAGGCAAGCATCCACAGAAGGACCTTTGTCTCAACACAGATGGTCACACCCTTGAGGTGACAGCCTCAGGATGTCTAAGGGATCTCGTAGTGGGTGTTTTTGCCATTTGCCCCTGCGTTGTGTGAGGAAAATGAGAATTAAAAAAAGAGGCAGCTGCACTGGAGAAGCAGATATTCTGTTTTCTCTTTGCATGATATGAACAGAAACGTAGACTACTTGCACCTGACCAGCTAGGCCTTATTCATTTGCCACCAACTATGAGAGATTTTCCAAGGGAAGGTTGGGACAAGAACAAAGTCACTTGGTATCAAAGCACAAAAAAGGCAACCTGTTCACAAAAAACACACAATAACAAAAATGGAAGGAAACATAGCTATTAACGCATTTTAATTTTGACAAAATACTTCAAAGGAAAAATGAAGAAAATGTGAGTGAGTAAAGTAGTAGATCAATGGGAGACAGTAGAAATTGCTGCAAGAAATGTTACATACTGTGTTTAGGATCGCTAAGAAATATTATTTAAATATTATATGCCTTTTCAAATCACAATAAATATTGGGCCTCATCTACAACAAAATGAAGGAGCGCGGCGTCGCAAGCCATTTAGCTGTCCCGTGCTGCATCATTTTCAAAGCACAGGAATACATCATATTAACAATACATCACATCCCTGTCCTTTCCCCTGTGCTGGCACATAATTGACTACCATGCGCCAGCGCGCACAGCCTTGCGTCACGTTGCAAGGGTGCCCTGCACTGTGGCCATGATTGTGTTTGTGCAGGAACCTTCCTGCACAAAAACAATCATTAATGGTATTTTCCGCTTTCTATGCATGCTGCAGAAAGAAGCACACATAGAAAGAGGAAAAAATGAGGAGAATTAAAAGTATTTCTCCTCATTGCACCATTCCAACGCCTCCCCTGGGGAGGTGTAGGATTCCAACGCGTTCCCAGTTTTACAAAGTGTTGTATAGTTGGGAATGCATCAAGTTCTATGGAAGTTGCGTGGGACCACCCACAACAACACCCATGGAACACCCCTTTCATGCAGAGTTATGCGTGAAACAGGCCCATATTTACAAGGCCATGAAAAGTCATGCCGGGTGACTTTGCGTGGCCTTATACGTATGGGAAAGCCCATTGCGCTGCCGGTGCGTCAAAAAAACTGAAATGCACCAGTGACGCAATGGGCTTGTAATAAGACCCATAATGTTTAATGTTGTTCTGTGACAGTAACCATACAAACAATGAGCAATTGCATAGGGCCCAGTACAAATGTAAATGTAATTGTTTCTAGTATTAATTCATCAATGTTAAATTATTATCCAGCTCAATAGCACTCATTTTTGGACCACAGAAAAATTTAATTTGATCCAGTCTTGTATCGCTGCCCAACAACAAACGAGGCCCTGACTAGCAGTTAGTTGTGGACATATTGGTGACCGCTAATACATTTCCTATGGGTGTAACTAGTACCACTAATGCACTGGTGTTACTCGTGTACCTATTTCTTTATTTTATGTGGTTGTTGTGCACACAGCTGTGGCACACGAATGATGCATCAAGTTTTAATTATGCACATTCCTGTTGTCTATCCTGTTTTTTTCTTTTCCAGGTGCTGATCAGGAGCGGCTCTCATCATTACGCTGTAACCACAGCGAGGGTATACAGGTTACCGCCCTGATCTGCATGGAGGGCATTTTATTTTTTGTGTTTCACGTGCACTTTTATTGTAGTTCTGGTCCTGAAGATGCGCAAACGACCCGTATGGCGATAGAGGCGCGAAACATGTCGACCTATGACCAACGACACCTGGGCATAGTATGCCTTCAGGGGAACATTTTATTTAGCAATCAGATTCTGCTAAGGGTACATCTGTTTTACATTGGCTGCATGATGACCCTTTATTAATTTTTCACACAATTGCACGCACTGTTTCTATCCTCCACAGAGGACCCACTCCCCACACACCCGCATGCATCATCCGGCAGTCCTTAAAAGATCTCTGACAAAGTGACCCTTCGGGGGCCCGTAGAGAATTGCAGCGCCAGCCCTACGAGGAGTACTGCCCGATGATGAAGCATGACACCCTTTGGGGTGTGTGAGGGCATTAAAGGACAAAGAGTGGTCTTCCATTAGTTGAGTGGGTCCTCCACCTAGGATTTCCTTTCACTCTTTTTCCCTTTCTCTTCTTTTTGGGCATGTGTGACTTTTTGCGCCTGGCCACAGGAACAGTGTCCTTTTTGGGTTTACATGTAACTAGTAATGGCCTGTGCTACTGGCTGAAGAGGGGTGAAACCCCGAAACTGGTCCTAGGATGCTTGTTTCCGGTCTAGGGAGGACCTGGCTTGGCAGTTCGGGCTGGACTGTTCCCATGAGGCACAGGGTCAAGACTGATTTGCATATAGCCAGGTCTAAACTGGGGTGGCATGGTGAGCAAAAGAATGATGGATTTAACCCAGATCTCTTGACTGGGGGTGAATGTTTTGATTTGTTCTGCATTCAGTCCATCAATTGTGTGTTTTTTTATTTAAAAAGCAAGCACAGACATGGGGGTCTGCTGTCCCAGCATGACACCATCCCTGCGTTATTGCCCATTCTCAATGGGTTGCAAATTGAGCCCTGCCTCATGAATATTGATGAGGCAGGTCATTAGTACATTTCCTTTTGCGACTCGTAAATTGCAACTTGCTAAAATTCGCAAATTGTGTGTTGCAAAAGGAAATGGTTATACATGTGGCCCTAGGTGCAGTGTCTGGCTGAATGCAACACCATCCTCCTTTTTTTTTTTTTTTTTTTTTTTTTTTTTTTTAAAAACCTTTATTTGTGCATAGTAAAAGAACAAATACGGGCCTACAACCATCAGGCCGGCCACAATACGGTTGAGCACAGAGACAAACAATACATCCCCTGTGCGTCAAGGTCAAGATTAGCAACGATTCAGGATTCATACACTGGAGGGATCCTTGACACCGGGGGAAGGAGAAGTGAAGGTTAATTTTAAGGTTTTCAAAAAAAATTTTTATCGGGAAAAAAGTCAGTAAAGGATAGAAACAAGGAGATTCGAGTCCGCAAGTCGACTTCATACACTGGAGAGCAGCAGCATCATTAAAACAGCCATAGAAAATCTCATACAGTAAGGCGATGCAATTAGATAACAGGATCATCACAGTAGTAAATACGCACCCCCTAAAAGCCGCCCCCACTCAATCCACCCCACACCCGGACCCCGAATCGAAACAAGTATAGCGCAGAGACATGAAAGAAAGAGGCCCATAGAACTAAAAAGGAAACAGTAAATTACCCCCCCACCCTACACCAATGCGGAGGCTATGGCCTACCCCCCCCCCAGCATAGTGCCTGTCGCCCAATGAACCCGAAATATAGACGAGAGAGAAAGTAGGAATAGAGTAAAGAAACTAAGAGAAGAAAGAAGAAAGGAGGCGGGGAGGAGCCCACGTATCCTCAGGAGCGCCCGACACCACCGGCCAACCAAGCCTCCACACACTGAAACCCCACTACACCCTAAGGCGGTCGTGGGAAGATAGCATGTAACACCACGGAAATGAAGGCAGACAGATCGCGACGAGTGCGCACAACATAAGTAGACAATTCCAGTCCCAGTCCAGCCCGGCCGTGAAGCCATTATGATAGAAAGTAATCTAGCCCTGGCCCGATCGCGGGCGTACGATTAGACCCGCCCCCTCGTGAATGCCCCGCATCCCGAACAGACAAAGACAATATGGCCACTTGGGAGAAGATGGAGAAGTAGAGTCACAAAATGGCCGCCGATCATCTATTGAGGTCCCCTTGCACACCATATAAAATCCAGACCTGGCTTGTAAAGTACATGAGTTCCACATAAAAGGAGTCGTAGGCCACCGTGAACAGTTCCTCGAGGTCGCCAGGTGTAGTTCAGCTGGAAACTCCTGCGGGCACGGTGAGGCAGGCAACAACAAAGCAGGCGACAATGACCGGGGAAACAAAGTATCTGCCATTGAGCAGGAGAGCGATTGATCCTGAGCGCCGGGAAAGCCAAATGCAGACACCAGTGTAGCACCGTTATACCCAGTCGTTGCTTCCCCGCAGGAGGACCACAGCACTGGCCGACTCACGTCTTGTTGATCACAAACGGGGCGCTCACGGCCCGCAGCAGACAGTGTAGAGTCGAACCGCTCACTCAGCGTTTGCAAGCCGACACACAATTGCAGACGAAAGTCCCGCAGGGCAGCCAGAACGGAGCCGTATGTCAGCGGAAGCTGCGTCCCCCCAACGGCAGCAATCCGGGACGGCACTGGGGAGCTGGAGTCTGGTAGAGGGAGGGCGAAGCGGGCAGCGGGCGAGACCGGAGCATCACCCCCCAGCAGCGAGCAGGCAATCAGCGCCATGTTTTACCGTTGAACGGTACCGTGGCCAGGGGGGGGATCGTGACAAGGAGGCAATTCCCAACAGGTCTGCGCCGCAACAGGTGAAAGCCAGCAGTCTCTTCCCCTCCCTCAGGCTCTCTTTGCAGCCGACTAGACCATAGAAGAAGGGGGTCTGCAGCCTTCTACAGCGTGGTCCACAGAGCGGGGTAGGAGACCCGCCACACCGGGGCTTACCCTCTGGCTCCAGCCCATCAGATGCAGGGTACAGGAGGTGTCCGGGCGTCTCTCTCCCGGCTCTTCTGGCGACCGTGCGTGGCGTGAGGCGGGATCGGGACCTCGGGCTCAGATTTGCACCAGCGGGTCCGGTGACTGCAACGATTCCAGGGGGCCGGCCGAGGCCACAGTAGAGCAAGGGTCCAGGGCGGGGAACAAAGGCACCAAAAACTCCGGCATCCGGGCGGGCTAAGACTTCGGGAAAGCGGCGGCGCAGTCAGCGCGTCGTCGCACGCGTTGCACCTCGAAAATCGGCAAGGATAGGAATCAGGATGATAGTCCGAGGCCAAGGGCCGACGGAGCCGGGCGCTCAAGCGACTGCTCCGGTCGCCATCTTGGCTCCTCCCCCACCATCCTCCTTGAGGGTTCCATGTGATGCATGAATGGATGAAGAACATGGCTAAGACTGTCACAGGTGCCTGAACCTTCTAGAGTCAGGGGAACTTTGCTCAAAGCATGATGAAAGAGTAAACCATGTGAAAGCCCATTAGTACTCTGTGGGGCAAGCGGAATATGTGCAGGGTGGGGTAAATGTATCAACACACAAAAGAGCACACGGGTCCAGATTATGTGAACATTTTGCGAATGTGATCCCCAAAAAATGACACCAGAAAAGAAACTAACTAATCAGGGGAAGGTATCCCTTTTAAGGACGACTCCCCTCACACACCAGAGGTGTCATGCTTCATCATAGGGGTGCCTCCTCACATTAGGAACATAGTCCTAACGCGGGCTACAACCCCCTCTCTACGAGGGAGGAGCTCAGGGATGTTTTTCAATTTGAGCCCATGGGTTGTACTAAGAACCCTATGTGAGTGTGGTGTGTGAATGGGTAGAAATTGCAATGCTGGTGAGTGTGAGATAAAACTGCCTATAGAGTTAGCGGGCAAAGCTTTATTTTTCTACCCTATGACAGGATTAAAAACAACAATAAGCTAAATGATGAAACTGTCAAGATTCAAGACAGGTACATCAAGGGGATCAACATGTTGCGGCCATCAGTGACCTGTAAAAGTATCTAGGCCTTCGTCAGGATCCCCCCAAAAATTATTACAGCTACTGCTACTTGTGTAAAGTCAAAAAAGAAGAAAATGCTGTATACTGAACCAGAAATCAGTATGTTCAGTAGAATCCAACCGCTACAAACAAATTTGGTTTGATTAGTTACCGCAGCTGTCCGGGGCTAATTTAGCCAAAGGTACAAACACTACCCTCACCTGTATTAAGGTGCAGGACTGATGGCGCGTCTGTCCAGCCATAAGGAAAAAAAGCAAATGCAAATGTCTTACATATAACATCAAGCACAGACCCAAAAAACTGAAAAACCTTTGTGAAAGGTAAGCTAAAGACTTTTTATTCAAGAAACTGTGTGTTATCAAATATATAAATTTTCTTAAAAATGTAGGTCGAAAGGGGATTTTGGTTATAATCTAAAATCTAGGAAAAGTACTGAAATTCAACAATTGTGATGAAATATGTGACTTTAACTCATCCAGTGCACTGTTCATGACCACAACATATGATATTTCAAGTGAAATCTCAAATTATTGCACTAGTAAAATCATATATCACATTATTATTTAAGATGTGTTAACTCGTGTATGAAGCCAATAGTAGTTATGGTTATGAAGCTCACAATAACTGGTTAATCTTTAAGTTTAGAATCATAAGCATCAAGTCACTTCAATTGGGGTATTAGGGGAATTTCTGCTATTTTTCTCAATAAAACACATTGGGGGATATGTACAATGAAGTGGCGGAGCGTTTCGTTAGGCTCCTGGGCTTAACGACACGCTCCACCACTTCCGAAACGCAAGGCTGCACCATATTTACAAGAATGTGGTGCAGCCTTGTGTTTCCCCCTGCGATGGCACTAAGTTTCACAACTTAGCACCAAGGCAGGCACCCTTGCTCCAGAGTGCAAGGGTGTTTGCTTGCAGGGGAGGATTGGTTATGTGTAGGAAGGTGTCCCTTCCTGTACATAAACAATCCTAAAATGCCATTTTGTAACTTTCTTGGGTACTGCTTCATGCAGCACACTTGAGAGCTACAAAATGGCATTTTTTAAAAAGGTTTGTTTATGTACAGGAAGGGACACCTTCCTGTACATAAACAAACCATGGCATTTTGTTTTTTGCATGTGTGCTGCACAAGCCAGCACACATGGAAAAATAAAAAACGAGGAGAAATAATGTATTTCTCCTTGTTTTGCCAACATAAGACCAGGATTTTCCTGGTCTTAATTTTGGCGCTGCCTCCCGTGTACGCGACCCTTGTACATAGGCAGCGTCCAATACAATGGGTTTTGCTGTGGAACGCCCATCGCAAAACCAACTGCATGCCCCTTTCACGCTAAACATAGCGTGAAAGGGTGCCTTATGTGCAAGGCAGCGATAACCCAGGTTAAGTGGCTTAATGCTGCCTTGTACATAAGGCAAGGTGCCTATCGCCACGGAAACGTCACAAAAAGTGATGTTCCCGTGGCGATAGGAGCTTGTACTTATGCCCTATTATTTTGAGATGTGTGTAAAGAACCCTAAATTAACTATTTTACTTTTATTATGGTATATCTGCCCTCAGAATCAGGGGCCTCATTTATGAGAAGTGACGCATCGCTGCGTGAAAGCAGCGATGCGTCACTTCTCAGTGCGTCCTCCTTGCGACACCAATGATGCGTCATATTTATAATATGACGCATCATGTCACAGGGAAGGACAGATACGTCAGTATAACTGATGTATCTGTCGGCGCAAAAAGTGGCGCATTGCTGGAGTTGTGTCAGAAGCCTGACGCAACTCCAGCAATGTTCCTTTCACATGGGGCAAGCCCCATGTGAAAGGGCCTGCGTCACCCTTACGCCAGCCATGAGGCAGGCGTAAGCTTTTAACGCATTGGTGTCCTAGTAGTGGCACAGCGAAAAGGGGTTTACGAAGTGACGCATCTACCTAGATGCGCCCCTTTGTAAATATGGCGTGACATGGCGCATGTTTTATGCCACTGGTGCGTCACAAAAAGTGACGCACCGGTCGTGCAAAAGTGGCGCTGGGGCTCATAAATGAGCCCCAAAGTGTTTAAGGACTTTGATCATGAGCAGTGGGCTCAAAAGCGCACCTTGTACCAGTGTCACCACTCTCGATGTCTGTTTTTCGAACCCTTTGCTAGTGTATCTCAGGCACTGGGTACA
The DNA here is from genome assembly GCF_964204655.1 of Triturus cristatus. NCBI lineage: Eukaryota > Metazoa > Chordata > Amphibia > Caudata > Salamandridae > Triturus > Triturus cristatus. The sequence continues at coordinate 326,950,353 of NC_140580.1, forward strand.
AGCTGCTATCAGAGTGCATTTGAGTACTAAGCCTGTGTTTTTTAATTGTTTGTGAACCCATCGGAACCCACAATGGTTCATTCATGAGCCTGTACAGACCGACATAAGTTCAGGTGTCTCACAGAGTTCCAAAACGGCAGCAAGTGGACCAAAAAACTCATTTTACTGTCTGTGAATCACTTGTTTTTGGATGATCTTTCATGGTTGAAAACCGTGGGATCCCGGCAAATCCGAGTTTGCAGCTTCATAGTTGGGTCTTGTAATCATGGGCTTAACCCAGCCCGAACTATATGTACGCAATGAGCGTGTGTGAGCCGCAACAACATTATGCGGGAGCGCATCCCACACGAAGAGGTACATGGGCATTTCTGCTTAGTGTTTTACATGCAATTGTTGGCCGTGCAATATGTTGAGCATGAGAGTGAGTGCATATTGCGTAAATAAGATGGTAATTATTTCCTTTTATCCATGACAGATAGATACAATAAACATCCTAGCATAAGAACCAGTTACCCTCCTCTAAGTAGGACGACCTACTTACACGATTAACATTTGTCACCTTGAGATTAGTGGGTGACTAAAAAGGACATCACCCCTCCTTAACCTGACAGACGATAATTTGTGCATTTGAGATTGTTAAAGTCATATGTCAATGTAGCATGTGCAGTCTTGAGGGTTACCGTGCCCTCCCACTTTTCAAGTGTGCCAGTTTGCAGTGGTGTGCACTGACAATGCACTTGCATACCCACATTTCAAATGGAAAAATAAGTATCTGCTGATGTACGAAAGTCTCTCTCTCTCCTTTTCTTAAAAAACAATTTTCTAATGAGTTGTGTTTTTTTTTAAATCTACTCCTAATAGGTTAATTTATTAAACCAGATCCAGTATCAGGTCAGATTCACCTGGGATAAAGGTTGCTTACACGTTTCAGTAGCATTTAGTTCAGTGACTAATAGAGCCACTGAAGCTAGTTGAAGGGATCCACAAGCCCTGAAGAATGCCCCTGACCTGTTAGGCTATTACCAATGGGCAGAAACATGTTGGCAGATGAGAGACAGGTGTGAGCCATTCTTCTCAGCATACCTGATTGTGATTCTTTTTAGATATACCCAGTGTCCCCACCAAAAATACTGAGAAACATTGAGGTATTTTTAGCAAAGTGTGGATCCTGCCTTGTCCAGTGTTTTTTATCTAAGAACTCCCTCCTTCCTTTGAAGTCTTCAAGGAGGTTGAGTTCACCCTGGTGGCACTGACCTACCAGGGTGGGAAGAGGATGCTGATGATGAAGCATGACAGTATTATGTGTGTGAGGTTTCCTCTTCCATAAAGGATGACTTTCCTCGTAAGCAGGGCAAACATCCTGTGACGTCCAAACTCTGGATTCCTGGTTGTGTCTATAATATTACGAAACAACATATCTTCTATCTACCTTTTTTTCATTTTTGCCACTGCCATACTTATTTTTGTGCTTCCTTAGATAATCTGGGGGGACGTACGATGGCCTACCCTACTTCTCTCTGTTTATGTGTTAAAGGCATGTGTTCATAACACAACGTTGGATCAACTAATGTTTCAGTAGAAAAGTTTTTTGATTTTTTTTTATAACATGTTATTTTGGGATGTGAAAACAAGGAACTAAAACTTTCCTGCAATAATGTTTATTTCAACTAATTGTTTTCATTTTAGTACAATGTACCTGTCCCAAGAACCAGCTGTGCTCAATTTGTAAGAGAATAAGGGTCGATGGTGCCCAGGGTTTTTCTCAGAAGTCTGCAGCCGGTGCTGACGAAAATCGAGATTACTGAATACAAAGGTTGCATAGTCTTCATTCAACCTCACGCCTCTTTCTTCCACCACCACACACTCCCTCCTCCCTTATTTCATTCTTATAGTTTTTTCATCTCTGCTTTTTCCCATTGTCATTGTTTTTCAATCTTTCTTTTCCTATTCATTGCCTGCTTTTTTGTTTTTCACTCTCTTGCTATGGTTCGAAGTCTGATGACGAAAAGTAAGTGCTGGCCCCACAAATGATTGCCAATTGGCCCCACCTGCAACCACTGGCTCAAAATAAGCACATGGGCTGTGGCCCCTGGGGAACCTTGGCACCTTTGGCCTTTGGCTATGTCCATGCACTATGCCACCTTGGACCACTGCTCACAATCTTCTGCTGTGTTTCCTAAGGCTACCAGACAACACACAGCCCCTGTAGCCCAGATCCCATAGCACACAGTGCAGCTAGCTCTATGCAAAGGTCACAATGTGTCCCCATGCCCTCAGAATCTGCTGATACCAAAGTTAATCCAGGTAACAAAGTGGATTTCCTATGTAAAGTGAGACTTAACCATAACTACTGAGCTATTAACTCTCGATCACCCTCCGACACACTCACAGACCCCGCACCCATCTTTGAATTATGTGGCAAACACGAGACCAAGGTACAAAGACCTAGAAAGAACAATACTTAACTTATTTAATGCATAACAAATTAAAAGTAAACTTAATACGTAGGTACCTATCGTTTTACACACTGTGGTGCATGTAATTCGACGGTGTAATGTCAACACAAAACATTCTCGTAGAAGAAGCTAGCTCATTGTAATAGGAACTGCGTAAGATTGTGATAAAAGGTACCGACGGTTAAAGTTTCATTAGACCAAGTACGAAGTATAAAATATGCAGAGATCCTGTGTCTTTATTGTCAGACGCCGATGCCAATTTTAAGCAGATTAATTCCTCGAGGTCTAGCAAAGCCCTGCGGCCGGTTACTTTATTGAGATTGGGAATGTGTAGGATTTATATCCAAGAAAACTTTCTTGCTGAATGGGCATGCATGATTTTGGGTCGAAGATGTAACCAGCCTGTTGTGCGCTCTTTTAGGCCACTCATCAGGGACACTGCAGGTAACTGTTCCCTGGCCATGAATGAGGCTGGTCATAGGTGCTTGCGCGTCCATTGGAGGCCTTGCATGACGCAGTCGTTAAGCATGAAATAAGACAGGCAATTACAGAATACTTCGCTATCAGTACCAACTCTGGGGCAGATTTACAAGCCCCTTGCGTCACTTTTGTGCAGCTGTAGCGTCACAAAATGCGGCAAATTCACTGATCTGCACAACACCCAGATGACCTGGGTTACACTGGGGCTGATGATCGCAAAACGTAACATAGCCCAGAAATGGGGGGCAACACTGACCCCTGCGGTGAGTGCCTGGAAGAAAGACATGGACTGGTGCATGTTTCGGGAAAAGTATGTTTATGTGGCCAGGGGGTGCCCCAAGAAATGGATCCATATGTGGAATGAATGGAATGAATACAGAGGGACTATATGCAGCCCACCACTTTTACCGGCTCAATTGGACCCTACATTGTAACTGCGTTAATTACCTGTGACCAATTGTTCATGCGTGGTACTGATAAGTATTTCATGCTCAAACAAGACACCTGATTGAATCGTCTTCTTGCCTTGTAATTGTGATTCCTACCCTCAATAAAAAGAATTAAAAAAAAAAAAATGCGGCAAATTTACAACGTGATGCATCTAGGGAGATGCGTCACGTTGTAAAGCCCTGCATGACATTATACCTGCGTCAGGTATAACGTATGCAGGGTAGGCGTTCCCACACAGGAAAGCCTCATACAAGTGACGCAGAGAAATCTACAAGATTTCACTGCTTGACTTTTAGGATGCCACTGCGTCAAAACCTTATGCCTGCTTGAAACAGGCGTAAGGAGTGACACAGTGTATTGGGAATAGGCAGCAACACGCATTGCTGGAGTTGCGTCATGCTTGCGACACGACTCCAGCAAAGCGTGACTTTTCCGCCAACAGATGCATCAGAGTTTCTGACGCATCTGTCAGTTCTTGCACCATAGTGTGCCGTATTGTAAATACGGCGCATCTATGGTGGTGCAAGGGTTTTTCACGCAGGCGCAGGGAAACTGACGCATCTATACAGATGCGTCAGTTTCTTGTAAAGCTGCCCCTCTGTACCGATCCCGGATGCACTCCGGGAGCGTTCAAAGGCTATTTTCGGGCTTGTTATCATCACAAAGCATTCAAGGCGCTCCAGACACTTCGTAGCACACTCGAGTCTTAAGAAGGATATACAAAGGCTTCTGATTGGACTCAACTTGACTGGAGTGCAGAAATCACTGTGAAAGATACATGAGCTGATGTCGACATTTCGTAAGGTGGAGGACAGAGAGGTCGAATACCTCGGTAAAGATGCCACTGCTCAACAATTCGGACCGTGCAGGTGACCAAGCAGGATGCTGGTGAGGTTGAGCTGACCACAACGGCCATCTAAGAATTTATTTGAGAATTAGATGACTCTCAGCTGTGCATGGTCACACCCAGTGGCATTCTATGAGGAACTGTAATTGGCTGTGGCACTGGGTCCTGCGGCAGATGTGTTTTGAAATTTGGAATGAGCCCTAATGGCCTGACTTGAATGTCTATCACAAAAAGAGTCCACGGGTCCAGAGCGTGATTCTTAGGGGCATGTGGATTGTGACAACCATGCTCGAGGGGGTGATCCCTTTTACGGACAGCTCCCCTCACACACCAGAGGTGTCATGCTTCATGATAGGGGTGCCTCCTCGCGTCAAGAGCCTAATCTTAACGCGGGCTACAACCCCCTCGCTGCGAGGGAGAAGCTATGGGATGTTTTGTATTAGAAGAGGGGGTTATTTTAAAACCCTATGTGAGCGTGGTGTGTTGTGGGTGAGGTGCAGTGGTAGAGTGAATAGTGGTTAAAACTGAATACAAGGTTAGCTATGGCAAGCTTTACTCTACTATCTTGTGACAGGATTAAAAACAGATAGCTAGTAATGTAACTGCCGACATTAGGGACAGCTGCATTAGGAGACGATCAACATGTTTCGGCCTTGGGACCTATCTGAATGTCATGGCCTTCATCAGGATCAAGTAACAGCTACTGCAATAAGTGAGTGAACACAACAATAAAACGTGTGAGAGTAACAAAAACGGCGGTGTATAATACTGAACCAGTGGTCCTGTAGTTCAGTAGATTCACCGATGGAACCTGTGGTGAAACAAAGAGACAACGTATCGCGCCATTTACATTGTGACAAGATAAACATATATTGCATGGTTGCACCACAGCAGAACAGACAACCATTGCTCTATATCACTAGATTGGTCAACCTCCGTGTAGCTCCGTCTTATTAGTCACTAACCGTAAACCAATGAATTGTTTCCCACCTGCCTGTCACATTTTTGGCCTGAGATTTGCTCAGCCTCAACTTTCTATACCTCTCTGTCAGGGTACAACATCAGTCCATTCCCTTGATCAAAATCTTCTTTGATTAAGACTGATCTTCCTTGCAACACTTGGCAATATCTTCCTGGGCACCAAAGACAAAGACATTATAAAGTTCAGAGTATCTCCAAATCAGATGGAATCCCTTGTAAGGTCGTTCCCATGTCCAGGTGTGGTACCTTGCTCAGTTGTAAGGATTTTTCTTTTACCAGTAACCCTATTTATTTTGCTATGGAGCACTGAAACATATTATGCTACCACCTTGTGAAAAGTGGCAGCAGACTCAGAGGGAGCACATAGTGTTCCAGGGGGTACACTAAATTCACTAAAATCACCCACCAAAGTAATTCCCTGAGTGCCAACATTTATTTTTAAAAGAAGTCCTAGCCCCTTTTTAGGACAGCAGCTGCTGTCATGTGTATTGTAGGTAGGTTATGGTGTTTTACTCTTTCTCTTCTTTTTCTCTGTACCTTCTAGGGTTTTAGAGCTGTTGTTCTAAGTCTATGGGAGATCCAGAGTTGTCTTGAGAGTTTTTCGGTTGGTGACGGCCAAAGGTTCTATAAACTGTCTCAGTGGGAACAAGTCCTGTAGAAGGATCACTTTTATCATACATTTCAGCAGCAGGGCTGTGTCTTTTGTCATATCTCTCCAAGCAGTAAAGGTGAAGGCTGCATAACTGTCGGATGGATGTTATCAGCAGACTATTTTCCACCTTATTTTGGTGTGCCCTTAAAAAATCTCAGCACTTCAAACACAGTTTAGTCATTCCACACTTGATCTATTTCCATTGAGGTGCAATGCCGTACTATATTCTTCCCACTCCTGGCTCAATGATAATTTTAACGCGGTGCTTGATAATATGCCCCTAGATGTCCTCCCAGTCCCTCTCAAGCTAATGGCTCGGTTATTGAAAAGCTTAGTTTTCATAAAGGTGTTTGATTGCGTGGAATAGGGATACCTGTTCCATACGCTGGAGAGAGCAGGACTAGGACCACGTTTCATGGCTAAAATTAGCTGGATATACAATAATCCCTCTGCTCAAATAAACTGAGGAGGATTTATGTCCTCAACCTTCTCGGTACACATGTGGACCCGACAGGGCTGCCCGCTGTCCCCACTCCTCTTCCTCCTAACCGTGGTACCTTTGGTAGCGACCCTAAGGCAGCGCGATTGTGTCCAGGGTATGGTGACACCGGCAGGGAAACAAAGATTCTAATATAGGAGGATCATATTCTCCTCACATTTTTGGACCCAGATACTTCTGTCCCTGCGCTTATATCCCTTTTTGATTCTTTCTCAGTTTTTTTCTGGGTAAATGATCAACTGAGGTAACAGTGAGGCTCATTCCATCATGAACCATCTGCCCAAATGACCTGATATAGCTCTTGATTTCACATGGAAGACAGCCAGGCTGAAATACCTTGGGGTACTTGTGAATAAAGGACTAGCAAACATGGTCATGGAAAGTTACAGCCATTGGTGTCTAAGACAGACATTGGTTTTATCAAATGGACGTCCCTTCAACTCTCCCTGTGGGGACGGGTGCAAGTTGGAGCAAAGCCAATAGGACTCGCTTATACAAGAGCTATTGGCTTTGGCAAAGTGGTTTCGTCATGTTCTATACCAGTGTGGTTGCTGTTTAGCATGGCAAAAAGTTAGTGGCATGGAGTGTCCTGGAGTGGAGTGAGAGGAGTAGAATGTTGTATGCTGTATTTTTTGGAGTAGAGTGGAGTAGATTGTCATAGAGTTAAGTAAAGGGTAGTAGTGGTTCAGTGGCAGAGTGTTGTAAAAGTGCAGTGTCATAAAGTGCAGAGTCGTAGGGTAGAGTGGCACAAAGTGGAGTGGCATAGAGTGGAGATGGGTGGGAAAGGGTGGAGTAGGTTGAGGTAGTGGAGTTTATTGGACTGGAGTAAATTGGGGTAGATTGGATTGGGGAAGAGTGGGTTGGGTTGAGTGGAGCAGGGTGCATTGGAGTGGGTAGACTGGATGGGCTGTATTGGACTAGAGTGGGGTGGATTGAAATGGGGTTATGTGGATTTGATTGGAGTAGGGGGGTTTGGAGAGGGGTGAATTAGAGTGGAGTGGAGGGGTGGATTGGACTGGACTAGAGGGAGCTTGATTGGATTGGAGTGGGGTGGATTGGAATGGGGTAGATTGGATTGGAGGGGTGGATTGGAGTGGGTGGAATTGGAGTGGGATTGATTGGATTGGAGTGGGGTGGATTGCATTGTGAGGGGCTGAATGGATTGAGTGGAGTGGTCTAAACTGGGGTGGGGTGGATTGGATTGGGGTACAATAGGGTGGAATAGAGAAGAATGGGGTTTATTGGACTGCAGTGGAGTGGGGTGGATTGGAGGAGGTGGACTGGACGGGGTGGATTAGATTGGAGTGGTTGGATTGAAATGGGTTGAGGTAGGGTGGGCTGGGTAGGTTGAACTGGAGTAAAGTGGATTGGAGTGAGGTGGAATGGGGTAGGGTGGATTGGAGTGGGGTGGACTGGAGTAGTGTGGAATGGAGTGAGATGAAATGGAATGAGGGAATGGAGTGGGGAGAATTAGAGTGGGGTGGATTGGATTGGCGTGGGGTGGGGTGGTTTGGAGTAATATATAGATTTATATAGCGCATCTTATCATCCATGAGGGTATCACGGTGTTGTCCATGGTCACGGGGAGATTAGATGATTTGACCAGAATCACAAGATGTTGAGCTGAGACGCGTACCCGGATCTCCAGCCATCCGAGTCAGCAACTCTGCCCGCTGCACCACATCCTCTCTCCCCCCAAATGGAGTGGATTGGGAATTTTGAGTTGGGAGTTATTTATCACATGCGCTAATCGGATTTATTAAATACCTCAATCTTTCATTAATTTTCGGCAGGTCCAACCTGCCAAAATTTAACAGGGGGAATGTGTATGGTATTTACTGTACCATGCGGATTTTGGTGTTCTAAACACCGAGGGCCAGATGTATGACCAACCAATTTGCGACACGCAAATTGCATTGCATTTGCGACTCACAATTTGTGACTCGCAGATTGGGATGAACAACAGTGTCTGAGACACTGTTTGCGATTCCCAATGGGGTCGCAAATTGCATGCCTCATGCATATTAATGAGGCTGTCACAATTTGAGACCCCATTGGGAATGGCTGGCACTCCCAGGGATGGTGGCCTGCTGGGGTCAGCAGACCACCATGTCTGGGACTGCTTTTAAATAAAGCAGTATTTTAAAAAAAAATTTAAATGCAGCCCGTTGCAGGATGCATTTAAAAAATAAAAATGAAACTTTTCACTTTAATTTTTTAAGGGCAGGCAGTGGTCCCTGGGACCACTTCCTGCCCTTACAAAATATTTTCAGAGCCAGTCACAAAGGGGAAGGGGTCCCTTGCGGACCCCTTCCCGTTTGCAAGTGGTTTACCACCCTTCTCTGAAGGGTGGTAAACTGCGACTGTTTTGCAACCGCAATTGCAGTCGCAAAACTGTCATACATAGCTTTAGGAGTCGCTATTAGGAATGGACGCCCTTGGAACGCCGCTAACAGCGAGTCTCTAATCCTATTTTGCGAGTCGCAAATTGATTTGCGACTCGCAAAATAGGATTAGTACATGGGCGACAGATTTTTTGCGGTCGCAAACGGGTCTAAAACCCATTTGCCCTCGCAAAAACGTTAGTACATCTGGCCACAAAATCTAAACGTTATTTACAAAAAACATGTGATAGGAGTTAGTTATCGCATGCAATAAATAATGAACCCCATGGTGTTGTTAATTATTAGGTGAGATCAATTCCACCTTCATTCCGACAAACTTGGAATCTGGAACTTCGTGTTTTTGCCATTAGTTCACTCAATTCTCTCGGCGCAGTGCTGTTAATTTACCTCAGTAAAGGAAACTGTTAGTATACTGCCAATTTGTATAATGCTCCTCACTGTACTGCTTCTTGGTATACCTACCACTAGACCGATTACGCCACTTCAGAAAATATTTTGCCCTTTGCTCCAACACTTTCCAGTCTGCCAAGCTGTTAAAATTGTATTAGCAGCTATGTATTATATTGGGTTATACAAATATAGCGATACAGCTGACGTGTTTCGTGACGCTCTGTCACTTTTTTAAAGCTGTGTAAGAAAAAGAGTACAACACACAAGGAAAGAAAGAAACTTACAAACATAAAATTCTGTTACAATTTCAGATATTCCTTGTAAAGATCTTTCGTGGATTGCCCAGTAAATAATAGCATTACAGAGGTTAAATCCTTCCAAAGTATATTCTGGTAATATTATTGCCTTTATTACTTAATGGAAGAACTAGACTTAATGTTCTATATTCAACAAATTTAATATTTCATACCTCTTATATAATGAAAGATATATGGTTATCAAATGACCAATCGTAGTGCATCAAGGACTTTCTGCACCCAACATGGGTTGTATGTATTTATTGGATATCCAACAAGAATAAGTAATGGTACTGCGTCATGGGAGAGCTAGACTCAGGGCCGTTTCTAGGTGTTTTGCTGCCCAAGGCGAGAAATGAAAAATGCCGCCCCCTCCCTATTACCACCATCACTTAACTCCCCCGTCATCCAGGCTAGAAGAATGAATGCATTAGATATTCCCAAACTCATGTTTTTTGCCGCCCTCCCCCTTTTGCCGCTCCAGGCGGCCGCCTAGTCTTACCTAATGGTAGAAACGGCCCTGGCTAGACTTCAAGTTCAATATTCCACAAATCCCATATTTCATTCTTCTTTGATATGATAGATGTTATTCCACTATGTAAATATCAATCATACAGCATCAGCAGCTTTTAATATCCCATGGGCTGTGTATATTTGTACCAAGAACAACAGAAATGAGCCATTTTTCACAAACCAAATGTATTCCGCTGAAAAATAAGAAGTAAGGAAAGATCAATCTCTGAAATATAGTTATACTGGAAGGAATATTAGAAGATGCAAATGTTATAGTGGCATGTAATATAGCCTCATAGCCCACTGCCGAGGGTAACTTGGTTGTTAAAGGCCCTGAACCCAAGTCATAGGCCCGCGCCACAGGCGTGGGCCTATAACACAGGAGAGGGCCTTCAAAAAACGGTATAGTCCGAGGCTGTAAGGCTATTAGAACATTCCACCCACTAAGAGTAGAATGTTCTAAATTAAAAAGGGAGAACTATGAAGACAAACATTGGAATGTTGGAGCTCCAGACTTACACCAGTCATTATAAGCCCAGAGCCACTCCATCGTCTTTAATGGAACGCTTAACATTCCAATGTTCTAATATGGTCAGCATATAGTCATAGGTAGCGATCTATCATTATTTGCTTTGCAAGCATCGTATTCTGCAGTAGTCTTTAGAGTTCAGTTTGCTAAAATCAAATTACTTGTGGTTAATTTGACTTATTATGTCACTTATGTTGGTTTGCTTTCTTTCTTTGTTTTGTGTTTTTTCGGTTGCTGTATCAGTACCCAGCATAATATATTGGGCCCGATTCACAAAAGTAATCTAAGACAAAATCCTAACCTTATGACTTTCGGTATTCACAAAAGGCATTCAGGAGTAGTAAAGTTAGGATTTTGTCTCAGTTAAACTTAAGTTTTAGTCTTAAGTTTAACTTAAGCAAAATTTAAGTTGAACTGAGACAAAATCCTAACTTCACTACTCCTAAATGCCCTTTTTTGAATACCGAAAGTCGTAAAGTTAAGGTTTTGTCTCAGATTACTTTTGTGAATCGGGCCCATTACTGTTAGTACATTTGTCTACGAATTTACGAATTGCCTGTGCCCTATTGATTATTATAATAAAGCACATTTTATGGCTTCTTCTCCATCTGTTTAAAATATTAAGGTACTATGCATGTAAAATGTATTAATCTTGGGACCAATTGAATCTTGATAATTTACTTCAGGTTTCAAGGAGAACTTCGAATCTGGTCTTAAATCTTAAACCCACTTGTTAGGTGCCCCAACAAAGTAACTTTCCTGTTTATTTTTAGCGCCAGAGAGGTACTGCCACTTTCTCAGTGGCGCTTCAGTGGCGTTGGTGATGAGGGAGTAGGCCGTAGACGTTCTTAGGAGCTCTTCACCTTGCTGAAGCTATGTGACGAATGGCAGGACAATGGCGTAGCAAGACTGCCATAATGAAAGCACAAGAAAGGACACGCCCTCCCTCCCACACAAAGTGTGATAGCAAAAGATCATTATAACTAGGGTCCGTCTCACGCCCCTGGGTCCTGCTGCCACTGCACCTGCTACACTATTGATAGCGTTGCTCCTGGAAGGTTACTCACATGAAATGAAGGACAGTTAGCAACAATAAGTAATGCATGTAGAACTACACTGCATCAACGAGTTTAACCTTTCTCTAATGCTATAAACTGGAAGAATGGAATTGTAAGTTGCATAATTACCTGTAAAACAGTATTATTGTTTTCCTCCATAGGTTAACATTGCAAAGACTGAAACATGCATTAAGGGGCCTATTACAAGTCTGGCGGTCAGAGGACTGCCAGACTCATGGTGGCGCAGCAGCTGCGATCTTGAAACCGCCCCATTATGACCCTAGTGCTCGTGGCAGCTTGAGACCGCCATTCCCTGGTGGTGGTGCGGCAGGCCAGAGGCACCTATATGCTTGGGGGAACTGACGCGGTCACGGCAAGCAAATTCCAACTTTCATCATAGCCACTGTTTTCATGGAGGTCTTTCCTCCATGAAAACAGTGGCGTTGAGGAAAGAAAGGAGGCCCTGCAGGGCCCCCTTGTGTCTCAAACTTTGTGGATGCTCACAAGGGGGCACAACATGCACAGACGTTTTAGCATGGCATGGTCCCGTCGCCGCACCGTCAAACTCGTAATTTGGCAATAAGTGTCCACTTTTGAAACTATAAAGAATTTCTATTTGAAAACGTACTAACCTTTTGCAAAGATCCTGGTCTTAAAATAAATCATAAGACAAGGTTAATTTGATAAAATTGGTATGGATCTCCTATTAGAGACGCGTCTCATTTATGTGTGTCCTAGAAATGCCTCTGTGTTAGGCCTAAGGCTGCTTGCTCACACTACCACAAATAGAGAAAGTTGGGTTTGCATTGAGCCCTGTACAATTCTGGGTGAATCACTGGACTCTGTGCACGATATAACCACCTAGTGGTATACAAAATACAAAGCCAGCTTCCTACACATATGTACAGTACCAGGGACTGATATACAGATATATTTTGACTCAGAGTGGGGCCCCTCTTAAACACAGCTCGGACTAATAAGATTTTTGATTGCTACCACTTTTGGTCCTGATGCTTACCCTACCCAAAATTGCTTTAATAGGGTTCATACTAGTGTACTGATATTATTTGTGTAAATATTTATAATATATTTTGTATAGGGGGCGTGGCCTGAAGCGTCAAGATGGCGGTTGCACTCTAAGAGTGCTCCGGACCCCTCCGTCATCCGCCTCAAATCCAGCCCGTATCAGCAGCCATCCATGAGTCCTACCTGCATGTAGGGGACCCCTGACGTGGTGACATTGTCCTCTTGAGTCCGAAATTTTGGTGCGGGACCTGTGAGGCCGGCAGCAGCCCGTGGCCTGCGGCGGCCTGTCCTTCCTGCAGCGGTGGCCTCCTGCGACGTCCCAGAGACGCCTCTCGTGAGGCGGAGCGGGCAGGAGCCCTGCGGGCGGGGGCGACTGGGCTGCCTCTGGTGCCCTTCCCTTGGGAGGAGTGCCGGTGACTGGCGGGTGAGATCGGCCCTAAGGAGCTCTGGGGGCCCGACCGCTCGTGGAGCTGGTGGTGGCGGCCTCGGGGTCTGCATCCTGCATCCTCCAGTGATCGGCCAGCGTCTCGGCTGGGGTGAGGTGAGGTGCGGCATACCGGAGGTGGTGAGGGGCACCTGCGGATCCTTTCACCTGGTTGGTCCCGGGCTGCAGGCCCCGGCTACGGACTCTCGTGGTGAGTGGGGCTGAGACCGGCTGTCGGCTCGGGCAGCGACTCGGGAGGACGCGTTTCCCCCCCTCCCCGGTTTGGCAAAGTGAACTCTTTACGCTCCCCTCCCTGCTGAGAGGCTGATTTCTGAGCTGGTCCTGCTGGGCAGGGGCGGCGGGACCCGCCCGGGGCCTGCTGTGCCCACGTTATTGGGCCTACTCTGCATTGGCACTGTCGGCCTGGTGGGATTGGCTGACCTCCGTTTGGGACTGCAGGCGGTACCAACCCCAGGGTTGAGGCGGGACCTGGCTGTCAGCTCGGGCAGCGGTGCGCATGGAGATGCGTGCCTCGCCCCCTGGACATAGCGTTGTGGGCCAATCTTCAGCAACTCGCCGCAGGGGGGCTGCCTCTGAGAGCGGTGGGCCCTGGTGTTTCCCGCCGCTCTCGCTGAGAGAGGGGTGGTAAGGCTTGCGACACAGCCTGCGGAGGAGACGGGGCTGGGCCTCTCGGCCTGCCATGCCTGTGACCTGACCTGTTGGGATTGAAGGCGGCCATACGATCTGGTAAGTGGGGCGGGGATTGGCTGTTGGACCGGGCAGCGGGGCGCGCATGCTATTGCATGGCCCCCCGTTTTCCCAGGCCTGGCGTGGTGGGCACTGCACGTCCCCCCATTGCTGTAGGCTGATCTCGAGGCTGGTGTGCTCTGGTGCACTGGGAGGACTGTCTCCCGCCGCCGCCCGTGTGGAGGGCACTGAGACCTGCAGTGCGGCCCGCTTCCCGGGCCTCTCCTTTGCTGATGTTGGCGACCTGCTCCTCTGGGCCTGAAGGTGTCTCCATCCTCCTGTGTGTGGGACCGGTGACCGCCTGTCGTGTTGGGCAGCGGGACGACTTGTGTGGCGTGCAGACCCCCCCCTCCATTGTCCTCCACCGCTCTGAGACTGCCCTGGGACCGGGGCGATCTGGCACATTGCAGCGGCTTTTTCATCTGAGGTGCAGTGTGGGGATCCGTGAAGTCTGGAGCACGCCCTGATGTGTCAACGGGACTGGGCCTGACGTACTATGTCCTTCTGGGGCCCGGCCTTCCGGGGTAAGTGTCTTTGGCCATCACGTCTGGTGGCAATCCGAGGCCCCGTACACGGTCTCTGAGTGACTGCCTGGTTCCTTCATGCGCCGGTGGTGTCCTGGCCTTCCGGCAAAGATTTCATGCCTGTGGGGTTCCCCTGTACACCCAATCCTTGCTGCTCAGCCGACAGCTGGAACTGCCGCCAGTTATGGAGAGAGACACGGTCCCCAAATCCACACTGGCTCCCACACAGACGAAAATGGACCGGTTCACTACCTCTGAGCAGGATCCCCCCGGGAGGGCTGCAGGGGCCTTTCCCCTTTCAGGATAGGGATCTCGACCATCCTTCAGACCATCAGTGCCTCACAAGCATCCGTTGAAGGGAAGATTAGAGAGGTCAAGGTGGACGTGTCCCTCCTCCAGCAGGATCTCCGTAATGCCACTGCGAGGCTAACAGAGGCTGAATCTCGTATATCCACCGCGGAGGATGACATCTCACAGTTGAAAGAACAGGTGTCCCTCCTCCGCAGTCTGCGCTCACACCAAGGAGCTTCACCGGCGGGCAGAGGATGCTGAAAACAATGTACGTCGTAAAAACCTCCGTCGGGTGGTGTTTCCCGAGGGGGTAGAGAAGGGACAGGTGGCCACCTTCGTCGAGGCATGGTTCACATCATGGATGCCTAAAGACACCCTCTCGCCCTGGTTTGTGGTGGAGAGAGCCCACAGGTCCCCTGTACACAGACTGCTTCCGGGTGCCCCGCCTCGCCCCATCATCTTAAAAGTTCTCAACTTCAAGGACCGGGACGCCATCCTGTGAGCGCCACGAGTCACAGGTCCACTTAAGTTTCAAAACCATACCATTATGGTATTCCTGGACTACACCAGGGAGGTGCAGGAACTCCGGCACTCCTATACGAATGTGAAACAGAAACTGCGGGCCCTTGGCTTACAATATCAGCTCCAGTTCCCTGCACGCCTGCGAGTTATTTTCCAAAACCAAACACAGTTCTTTGATTCACCCCAGGCAGCGTGGACATGGCTGATGGAGGAACATCCCATTCGCCAGGGGCGTGCCCCCTCCCGGCGCTGCACGCAATCTCGTAGGGGCGACAATCACAAACAGCAGCACCCAGATCCTTGAGCGTGGCGGCCCATGGATCCCGAGACTCTTCCAGTCAGTTGGGCTCTCCGCCACGTAACAGGCACCGTTCTACAGAAGACCTACCCGGACCAACCTCATTGCCATCCCGGGTGAGCTCACCTAGACCAGACTCGGATCTTTCCCGCACTCCGACTCTTTGATGGTCCTTCGACCTAGATGTGCTGTCCATTGACTATCGGGGCAGGTAGCTCACGCGATGAGGTTCTTTGACATTGGTAGACTTCTAAGTTTAATGTCTAGTTCTACTGCTGATCCATTGCCTATCTGTCCTTCTGGAGGGGTCCTCCACACACCCAATACGAGCGTTGTAGTTTGGTATTGTTCATATGGGGGGTCGACAGATGCTTCTGTTCTCGAAGTGTAGGGTGGGGGCGGGGGTGAAGGGGACGTTTGGGAAAGTTTTCCCTTTTCTGTTATTGTTTGTTTGCCTTTTTGTTTCAGCACCCATGGAATGACGCATGCTTCCTTTGTAAGAGACGGGTATGTCCTTATTGCAAGCGATTGCCCATACGTATGCGGGCTCCCACACACGCTCACGCACCCCTGCCAGACGGCACACCCCAGAGTAGTTACCTCCTGACCTGACTGCTAGTACTACACCTAGGGCGGCTCTCCACGTGCTGTCAGTGGTCTTCTTGACCGGCCTAAACGCACGCCGGTCCTGCGCTAGGCGCAACGCTTCCACATAGACATCCTCATGCTTCAAGAAACGCACCTCCTTGGAAATTGTTGTCCCTTCCTGGCGCGCTATGGATACGATACAATATGGCACTCCAATTTCTCCAGGGGCTCCCGTCGGGTGGCTATCCTCTTGAGGCGCACTCTGCCCTTTGTCCTTTCCCAGGTGACTCACGATCCTCAGGGGTCATTTATATCAGTTTGCGGCTCATTAGCTGGGTCCCCCATCAACATGATATCTGTCTATGCCACCCCTCGAAGCTCTCGCCTACACTCACCCACACTGCTGCCCTGGTGAACACTATGAGTTTGGGCACCACGATTGTTGGAGGCGATTTTGATGCAGTTTCCTCCCCGGCCCTTGACACAACAGGTCCTCCCTCCGCCTCTCGTACGGCCCAAGCAAAGCAGCTCAAGAACTGGTCCAAGTCACTGGGCCTCTGTGATACATGGTGCACATGGCACCCCTGCACCACGCAATTTACACACACCTCCGCGGCCCACCATACACAGGCGTGCATAGATGTGATCTTTGTCCCTGCACCTGACTGCTCCGAGATTATAGCTGTCTGCATCCTGCCTCGAGGTATTTCCGACCACTCTCCAGTGCTCCTTAGCATGGGGGCTCCTCCTCCTTCGGCCCGCTAAACATGGAGAATGAATGCATGGTTCCTCCAAGACAAGGAGTTCAAAAAGGTGGTGGGGACTGAGCTCAAGCATTACTTCCTCACCAACAATGGCTCCGTAGCCTCTCCGGGTACCCTATGGAAGGCAGGAAAGGCAACCATCCGGGGGGTCGCAAAGGGACAGCTCAGGAGCCAGAGGCAGGCACAATTGCGAGAAATCTCTACGAGGGAAGCGCAGCCACTTCGCTTGGAACAACTACTATCTCTGTCTGATGATGCCACCCAGGCCTGACAGCTTGCTCACTTTCGGGACGAAATTAGGCAACTATCTCTGAATGCTGCTAAGCTCCTATGGAGGTCATCGGTAGCGAGAATTTATGGCTGGGGGACAAGAACAGTACGATCTTGCATAGGCTGGCCACATATCCTAGGGCGAACCGCATTATCCCAGAGGTGGCAGACGAGACCGGAACGGTGCACCACGCCCCCATGGCGATGGCTAACACCTTCGCCGCCTATTATTAACATCTATACACAGTGCGTGCCCCTGACCTATCGCTCGCTGAATTCCTTGCGCGCGGTAGGATGCGTCTCCCTCGGCTGGAGGCGACCGCCCAGAAGGACTTGGACCGCCCCATTTCTCTGAAGGAAATCAAAGAAGCGATCTCCCTTACCTCCTCGGGCAAGACCCCGGGCCCAGACGGCCTTCCCCAGGAGTATTACGCTGCATACCGCGAAATTCTAGTGCCCCGTCTGGCCGACCTGTTTCAGGAAGCGGTGGAACGAGGGTCCTTTCCACCAGAAACGGACATCGCCACCATCGTGGTCCTCCCGAAATCCCAGCCTCCTTCGCGTTACTGTGCGGACTATCGTCCCATCTCCCTCCTCAATACAGAAGTTAAGCTGTACGCCGCCATTCTGGCTCCGTGGTTGAAGCCCTATTTAACCTCCCTGGTCCACCCAGACCAATGTGGCTTCATGCCTCAGTGTGGGACCCGCCATTGCCTCCAGAGGCTGCAACTGGCTCTAGCTCACCGGCACCTGCTAACCCCATATTTGGCTCTCCTGCCCATAGACTTAGAAAAAACATTTGACTCGGTGGATTTGACATACTTACAGGACGTGCTGGCCGAGTTGGGGTTTGGGCCTCAATTTAGGGCCCTGGTTCAGGTTCTTTACGCCCACCCGCGAGCGCGTGTAGTGGTCAACGGTGTGCTGTCAGAGGCCTTCCCCATTAGCAGGGGCACTAGACAGGGTTGTCCCCTCTCACCATTGCTATTCGCCCTGTCAATGGAGCCCTTGGCCTCCCTGGTGCGGGCTGATGACCGAATTCGTGGTTGGGAGTGGCCCAATGCGGAAACGGACAAGATCGCACTTTATGCGGATGACGTCCTGATTTTTCTGGTTGACCCAGCCTCCTCCGGGCCATATTGCCTCCAGATCTTGCAAGCCTTCGGGCAGGCCTCTGGGCTTCGACTGAACCCCGAGAAGTCAATTCTGGTTCCACTGCACTCTCTAGGGACTGCTACGATTGGCAATCCACTATACTGCTTCAGCGACAATCCTTTAAATATTTAGGGATATGGATAACCCTTCTTCCTGAATAGGGCTGGTCCCTCAATGTCGCCCTACTAGTTAAAAAGGCCAAAGAGGATCTCCATAAGTGGAAGACGCTACCCCTTAACCCCCTGAGGAGGGTCGCCCTTTTTAAAATGATGATTCTCCCCAGATTTCTTTATGTCCTCCAGAATACCCCCTTCTGCTTCCCCAGGTCCTGGTTCCGGGAATTGGACAGTCTAGCTACCAAGTTTCTCTGGACTGGGGGGAGGGCACGCCTGGTTCTGTCTGCATGCCGGATCCCCTCCTTCGACGGGGGAATGGGGATGACACATTTATGCCTTTACTTTCTGGCTGCGCGTCTTCTGGTGGTCCATGACTGGTTTAATGGGGGCTGATCTGATCCGGCCTACTGGCTCGAGCTGAGTGAGCTGGGACTACCTACAATATAAGCAATACTGTACGGGGGGCCCGTTCCATCTCACCTACCTTGCGCCACACCAGTTGGACGTGTAAGCTGACTCAATGTACACCCCTCTGGCATGGGGCTTGGCTCCAGGAAGTTAGTGGGCTGCAGGGGTTTAAATTGTGGGACCTCATTGGCATTTCACACCTAGGGAATATCTGGGCTAAAGGCCATATGCTTTCCTTCCAGGAGCTCCGAACTCATTACTTCTTACACTCTTCTCAATTCTATAAGTATCTGCAGCTGCGGCATGCCCTCCAAACACACATCGCGAATGACACAAGGCTCCCCGAATATAGCCCTGCGGAGGTGCAGACAATGCTGGGAAACCTAGGCAAGGGTGGCTTCTCCCGCATATACCGCACCGTAGTCAACAACACCCCCACCTCCCTGGATAAGTTGAGGGCCCTATGGGTGGAATGGGTGGGCCCCCTCGACGAGGTGGATTGGCGGGACGCCCTCATGGCACCCAGGACTGTCACCACCTCTCCCAAACTTATACTGATCCAACTCTACTATTTACATGCGGCGTAGCTTACTCCCCTGCTCCTACATCGAGCAGGCTTGCACCCAGACGTGTCTTGTGCGAGATGTAATCATGCCCCGGCTGACTTCATCCATATGGTTTGGTCATGCCCCCGACTGGATCGATTCTGGGGGGCCATTGAAGAAGAGCTTACGGAGGTCCTGGGTTGGGGGGTTCCTCATGACCCGCGGCATTCACTATTGGGAATCACGGATGGGCTAGATGGGTCCAGGAGTGACAAGCTATTTTTTAATATAGCCATGGTAGTGGCCAAACGTGACATAGCAGCGGCATGGAAATGTCCTGACCCGGCGGACATTGGGAGGTGGCGAAGGGGGGTGGACTGGTGTGCGACCCAGGAGAAGGCCCTCTATGTGGTGAGAGGGTGCCCCAAAAAATATCAAAGGGTGTGGGGGAAGTGGTTGGGTACTGTGGAGGGTTAGGAATTATTTTTGCCTGTGTATGTCTTATGGGGTGCGGAACTGTGGGATGCTCTAACTGTGAGAATGTAATTGATTTATTGTCCTCCATGCTTTTGCTGATTTGCTCTATGCGTTGTAAATCAATAAATTTGATTATCAGAAAAATATACTTTGTATATAACACCAGCGCACCTACTGTCACATTCATAACCATTCACTTACCATTGCGCCATTTTTAATCTCTAATAATCCCTCAACTGGCCAGCTTGATTACAGTTGTTGAAATAGGAAAGTTTAACCTCTTCAGTGCCCATGACGAGCTGGACTCGTCATGGGCCGCGGTTGCGCTGTGCCCATGACGAGTCTAGCTCGTCATAAACCCCGCCCGCTAATGTAACGACCGGCACAGGGCGGGGAAAGGGCGTGGCACTGAAGGGGTTAACAAGTCTATAGAAGTAAAATATTGACACGAAGACAGATAAAAAGAAGTACAAAGCATCAACAACAGGTAGATAAAAACAGTAAAAGTGACTTAATTTCTGGTGGTTATCACATGAAACCACCACCCCCCTAACCATTTATTCCTAGTTTCTGATTTGTTAATTTATGGATGTGTGAAACCTATATGTGAGTGCCTGCATGTTAGAGTAATTACCGCACCTCTCCTAAATTAAACCTACTGGCAAAAGGTGCCACCATTTGCTGGGAGGCTAATGCTCACCGAGCTCTCTACTTTTCTTTCTGGTCAGAAGTTCTAATGATAGAAATTGATTGAGGAGATTGGGTCCCAAGTGAGTGGTTGAACAAGAATTGACAATGACGATAAACTGAATAAAGCCTCCCATGTGGCGTACTCTGCCAGGATTAGACAATCATATTGGTGCACCACAGAGACCATTTTCTAATGTAGAGACAAATATGTCTGCAACAAATAGGATGTTTGAGCCTGCAGATAGAGTGCCAGTCTCAAATGTCCACAGTCCTTAGTTCAGGAAAGCTAGAATGATGGTTGACACAAGGGCACACAAAGGACAAGGAAGCGTGTTTGGGTAAATAGCATGTCACTAGATACTGATAATCTCCCCTGATCCCTGACAAATGCAAACTTGCAGTAGAGCCTGTCATGAGAAAATAAAATGAGAGTACTGAACATGGACACTGTGACATATTCCTGCAGAAGCTGTAAATGGCACTTGAGCCAGCCACCCACAGTCCTGTGACAAGACTCTTTGGGGTTCACTTAGCTGAAATGATTGTTGGAAGACTAAGGGAAAAAGGCACCTCCTTGTGCCCTTCCGTGAAACAATCACAATTGTTATTGTTCATGCACAGTCAATCAACCCATTCACTTTCTTCAAACAATATTGTGGAATGTGTTACCCGTCACACACATTACTCTGCATGAGGCACATGCACCTCATGAGACATCGGCTCCGCAGCCAACAACAGCCAAGACATTGAGTAAAATTGTGAAATGATACAATGATTGGTCTTCGTAATCCCATCCAAGCCAGTCCCAGAAGGCACAGTCCTTCTGCTGGGCACAGTAACTTCTCAAGGTCCCATGGTCATCATGAAGCACAGATATGTCACCAGAGTCTGCCATGCCATCAGGCACAGTCACCAAAAGAGGAACAATTACTCCATCAAGTAGTACCATAAAATATGTCCAGCATCAGATACAATCAACCATGCATAGCACAGACAACCGGTCAGGCATAGTCATCCAGACAGGAAATATTGCAAAAATGTCACTCCATCAAGAACAGTGGCAATGCTAGGGACACCTACTCATATATGTGAGAGGTATCATTGACATTAAATGGCAACATACACACAGAATTCAAAATGAACCGCACTGGGTGAGACAAACATCAGGCAAAGCTGTGCCTGTCAGGTGCAGCTAGCGCCATCAAACAATGTCCTTTTTAGGTACAGTCAATCCACCAAGCAGAATCACTGTAGCCAAGGCCGATATTGCCATCAGGCAAACATAATCCTATCAGAGTATATTGAGAAACGATAAATCTTTCAGCCTAAGTCATCTCATCAGACACAGTCATCCTTCAATTATAATTACCACGTTTGAAACATTCATTTCAGATTAAAGTATAGAAATGTAACAGGATAAATTTGGAAAAGCGTACTGTGTAACAACTTAAACACTGATGTTATTATATGCAAGTGCGATTTAGGATACATAAAAAAAACGAACAACAGCATTTCAGTACTGTGGGCCACAAACTAAATCAATGCCGAGTGAACTGCCATTACATGGTGGCCTTCCTGGCATTCAGCTTTGCACACAAGGTGCTCCTGCCATGCTACCTGGAGCACGTGCTGTGGAAATGCTCCACTGCAGCAGTAGAACACAGTTATGTGGTGCAAGCGGGCAACCTGCTCTCAGGACATGTTTACGGACCTCCCTCCCAATATTTAGTGTGACCCGTAATGCTGAAAATATGTGAAGCAAGGGAGAAATCTCCACTATGCAACATATTGGTGAATTGGCATTACACAAACTATATATTATCCAAAGATGTTTTTAAATTACACTAAGCAGTTATCATCCCGTCCAGCAATACCTGTTATTAACACATCTAGAATCGTTTCCAAATCAAATCAATCAATCAAAAAAATAGCTTTATTCGATTTAAAAATAAATCATAAAATCACATAAAATAGTTTCCAAATTCAAGAAGGGTGAAATAGAGACATAATTGCTCCTAGTCAACTGTTTCCCAAGCTTTCGATTCAAATGCATTATTATAAATCATTTTCGGATGGACAAGGCTTCCTGGTTCAGTAAAAACAGTTTTAAATCCTGGCCTATATATTGGGATACTTGGTAGGTCAGCTCTACTGTACTTGCCCCTGGTGGACTCACCACCGTATTCTCCCAACAAGTACATGCTCATGCCCCTTTGCATCATTCATCATGATCACATTCACTAACCCTTCATCGATCGTCCCGTTCTGTCCACTTCTTCAGTACCTTGGTATATTTTTGTCAGTCTCTTCTTTTTGCTTCTTGCTCTTTCTTTGCCACCTTTTCTCTTTTTTATCTTTTTGGAAACTTGCTACACCCTCCTCTTTTACACATCATTTTCTGTGCACAAACTTTGCTGCTTGTGTCAGTTTTCATTTTTTCGTCTGGCATTAGCCAAGACTTTTTGATTTTGCTAAAAGTATATATTTTGATATCGGCCCGGGGAGCGGGCCACTCAGCCCCTCTCCTCCATTCAATTTTGGATGGGCACCAGAGGGAAGAGGGAAGAAACTAGCTGAAAAAGGCAAAAACAGAGCGCAGAAAAAGGCAAAACAGAGGTCACAAAAACAAGCTGCAGAAGAGAACTGTCGCAGGGGGAGCTGGCATGAGAATCAGCTTAATTTGTACAGAAATTAAACCTTAAAAGGAAACACTTACGTATATAAACATAGCAGGTGCCTCAATTGAAACTCCACTTCTGTATAGCTCAAATGATCCTGACCTCATAGGTCTGACAAAGGCAAAGCAAGTGTGTTTTCTCAGCAATTCCACATTGAAAGACAATCTGAAATGCTTCATGGAGGTGAAGGCATCGTTGATCTATTGGAGCACAATGTGTAGTGAATGTGATGAGTGGGTTCTTTCTTGTCCTTACTTGGTGTGACCAGATTCCAGATTCCATGGTTCTCCCTTTAAATGACTACAAGCAAAAACACCTGAAGCTCAGCCCGTTTGCCCCGCCCTGTCCACTTTAGTAGTATGCATTGGTCTTTCCACCTTTTGCCATGATGATGTGCACCTTACCAAAAGGCCCCCAGTGCTTTTCTCATCAATTTTGGCGATGAGTTCTTGATTCGGAGGAATATGAGGTCATCTATACCAAATAGGGAAGCACATAATTTTTATAGTTGAGAGGACGGACCCTTGTTTGGTGGAGATTTACCTCTTTGTACTCTCATCTTCTTCTCCATAGGAAGATTCATGTTATCACAAATTTCTGGGTAAAGGCGAACAAGGATCAATCAGACTGACAACATGCACACTAGGTCACTGGTAACATTTCCTTGTTCTCCATTACGCAGCTGTAGTGTAGACTACATACTGGACATTCACCCAAGGAGGTAGCACTTAGAAATTAACCAGTATAAAGTACTCCACTTGGGTAGATATTTTGTGTAAAACTTTTTGAATAAAGGTGCAGGTGTGGTTCCATTGTGGGCCAGTCACTCAGACAGCTACTGACACACCCACAAAGTCACGTAGTCACCCACTCATACACTCAGGCACTCACACAGCCCCTGACAGGCCCACTCAGACACCCACTAACAGATCTACTCAGACAGTCTCACATGTACTCTTAGACCCACTCAAACACTCAAGCACCCACTCACAGATGCACTCAAACATTCTCAGAGCCTCTCACAGACCCATTCAGACACTCATACGCCAACCCTCAGACCCACTCAGACACCTACACCCACTCACAGATCTACTTAGACACTTATGCACCCACTTATAAAACCACTCATACTCTTTCACATCAACTCATAGACCTTCTCAGAGACTCACATACCAGTTCACAGGCTTACTCAGAGACTCACACACCCATTCTCAGACCCACTCAGAGACTCACGCACCCACTCACAGACCCACTCAGACACTCATGCACTCACACAATGACTGACTCGCACATTTATGGAGGCATTCACAAACCTACTCAGACACCCTCACACCCACTCACAGACCCACTCAGATACTCATGCATGCACTCATACACCCACTCAGACACTCACGCTCCCACTCACAGACCCACTCTCAGACCCACTCACACACCCAGTGAGACACTTATGCAGACTCTCCCAGACCCACTCAGACACTCACACACCCACTCACCCACCCACTGCAACGCGCACTCACTTTTAAAGGTTGAAGGTTACAATTAGAAAATAAATTGTTTTTTAAACTTAGAAATTCACTTAAAAAACCAAAGGTTACACAGGCGTTATAGTTAGGAAATAACATTAAATAAAACATAGAAATTCACTAAAAAAACAAAAGTTACAGAGACGTTATAGTTAGCAAATAACATTAAAAAATCTTGGAAATTTACTAAAAAATACAAAGGTTACAGGGAGATTAAAGTTAGGAAATAGAATTTAAAAACCTTAGAAATTCACTGAAAAAAACAAAGGTTACACCGATGTTATAGTTCGGCTCAGATTTCACTCGTACAAAACCATTGTAATTCAGCAGTTATAGTTACCTTAGCTAACTATAACTATGCATTGCTTATGACCTCACATATTACATCACTCATGGCATGCTCAGTGACATCACAGATGACATCTCAAATGATGTTACTGATGACATCATCCAGCGATTGTGAATGTTTTCTAAAAGTTTATGAGTGTTAAACATATATACTAAGGTACCACAAAAGTTAAATTAGTATACTTTTTGTACTACTAATGTGTGTTTCCATTTTTTAACATAGATTATGTGAGTGCCTTTGTTACTATGTGTTTCTGTGTATCAGTTGGCATCTGATTGCCTGTATGGGTGTGTGAATGGGTGTGTGAGTGGCTGTATGGGTGTATACGTAAGTGTATGAGTAGCTGAGTGAGTGACTTTGTGACTGTGTGAGTGGCTGTTTAGAGCAGTGACTGGATGTGTCATTAGCTTTATGGATTTGTGAGTGGCTGTATGGGTGGGTGAGTGGGTGTGTGAGTGACTGTATGGGTGATAAGTGGGTGTATGAATGAGTGACTGGGTGTATAAGTAGCTGTATGGGTGAATGAGTGGTTGTTTGAGTGGGTGTTTTGTTAAGACAGTTGGTGTGTGAGTGCCTGTAATGAGAGTTAGTGAATGTGTGTGTATGGCAGTATGGGTGAGTGAGTGGATGTGTGAGTAGTTGTATGGATGTGTGCATGGGTATATAAGTGCTTGTGTGGGTGTGTGAACAAGTGTATGAGTGATTGTATGGGTGAGTGTCTGTGTGAGTGGCTGTAGGGGGAGTGAGTGGATATATGAGTGGCTGTGTGGGCAAATAAGTAGGTGTGCGAGTAGGTGTATGGGTGAGTGAGTGTCTGTATGAGTATCTGTATTGGAGAGTGAGTGGGCATGTGAGTGGCTATATGAGTGTGCAAGTGGCTGTATGAATGGCTATATGGTGGATGAGTGTGTGTGTGTTTGTGGCTGTATCAGTGGCTGAATGGCTGTGTGAGTGACTCTATGGGTAGGTGAGAGTGTTTGTGAGTGGCTGTATGGGTGACTAAGTGGCTGTGTGAATGGTTTCATGGGTGAGTGACTGGGTGTGTAAGTGGGTGTATGAATAAGCAAGATATAGGTATACACACACACACACATATATATTATCTACTGGCGGTCGCCAGTAGATAGTTATAGTTAGGACCGTGTTTCCATAGGAAATCCGCAACATTCTATTTGGAATAACTTTGGCGCCGGTTGACGAATCCTCGTGAAATTTTCAAAATAGGTGGGGCGCTCCGCTCCGCTCCTACCCTGAAAGTCTCGGGGGGATTCGTCAAGCGGGGGCTGAGAAAAAAAAAAGAAATATATATATATGTTCACTGAAAAAAAACATTGGTTTCAGGTACGTTATAGTTAGCAATTAGCATTTAAAAAACCTTTGAAATTCACTGAAAAAACTATAGGCTTCAGGCACGTTATAGTTAGAAATTAGCATTTAAAAAACTCTTGAAATTCACAGAAAAAAACATAGGTTTCAGGCATGTTATAGTTAGTTGGCCATTTTACTCGTACAAAACCAAATACATTCGGCCGTTATAGTTAGTTCAGGTAACTATAACTCACGACCCTGCAATGCACCGCTGATGACGTCACATATTACATCATTCATGACATGGTCAGTGACATCACTGATGACATCTCAAATGACATCACTGATGACATCACTGATGACATCATCTAGTGACTGTGTGTTTCTATAAAGTTTAAATATATATTTTACATATATGTTAAGGTGTATTGAAGAATGAGTGGGTGTATAAGTGTCTGGATGGAGAATTTAGTAGGAGCATGACTGACTGTATAAGTGAGTGAATAAATGTGTCTTACTGAATGTATGGGTTAGTGACTAAACTGTGTGAATGTCTGTATCAGTCTGTCTGTTGTTGTGGAAGCTGCTGCATGAGTTGTTATGTAGCTACATGAGTATCTATATAGGTTATTGATTGGTTGCCTGATTGTTTGTATGGCTGCCTGAGTGTGTGTGTGGGTGGGTAGGTAGTGTGTGACTCTCTACATAGATGTGTGAGTGGTTGATTCACTGGGTGTATGGGTTCAAGAGTGCATGTGAAAATAGTTGTATGGGTGGGTGAGTGTGTGTATGGGTGTGTTGGTGAGTGAATGGATATCTCAGTGGTACATGTGCGAGTAACTACATATGTAAAAGGCAGTTTATGTGAGTAATGGTGCATATAAATAACTATATGTAAGAGTCACTGATTGTGAGAGTGGCTGCATGGATGAGTGTGTACTTGTATAAGTGATTCTATAAGAGAGTAATTATGTGTTAGTATCTGTATGAATACGTGAGGTGGTGTCTGTATAAGTGAGTAAATGGAAGTATGATTGATTGTTTGCATGACTGACTAGGTGTGTGAGTAAATCTGGATGTGTGGTGGTGTGTGAGTGTCTGTGTAGGTGTATGAGTGCATATGATAGTGTTGTATTGATGAGTGACTGCATGTATGAGTGACGGTATGGGTGAATAAGTGGATGTGTGTGTGTACACCTAGGAATCAGTCAGTGCATATTTAGTAACTGGTATTGGTGTGTCTATTGTTTTGAAAATGGTAGTCTGTATTTTAGAGTGGGTGTATCAAAGGTTATATTAGGGGAGGTTATATTAGGAGGTGTATCAGATTTTCACGTGGATGATGTCATCAGTGATGTCATTTCAGATGTCATCAGCGTTTTTTTAATGCTAATTTCTAACTATAACGTGCCTGAAACCTATAGTTTTTTTAGTGAATTTCAAAGGTTTTTTTAATGCTAATTTCTAACTATAACGTGCCTGAAACCTATGGGTTTTTCAGTGAATTTCAAAGGTTTTTTACATGCTAATTTCTAACTAAGTGCGGAAGCCCACGCTTCGTTTTTTAAAATTTTCGGCCCGGATTCGCACACCCAGCACAAATTCGGCTGATTTCTTTTTTTTTAAAAATGCTTTTTTTTGGCCTGGGGGTCCTTGTGGGACCCCCTGAGCAGGCGTAGGGGTCAGGGTGTTTTTACTCTGCCCCTTTTCTTTTTTTTCATACTTAATTCTCTGTTTTCTTGTGACTCGGTTCTACTGAGTCACAAGATTGCTGCCAACACTTCCTGGTTTGGAGTGTTGGCAGCCAATGAAAATGAGGCACGTGGTCGGGAGGAGTCGTGCACCCACCGCGGCCATAGATATCAAGATTTTTATTTTTTTATTTTCACAGCAACTCCTGAATGGATTTGCACCATTTTCCATAAGGTCGCTTTCTGAACCAAGCACTACAACTTTGGGGTAATTCCGTTCAGCAGTTTGGGCTGTAGCCTTGCCTAAAGTTTCCTTTGGGAAAAGGATTTTTTGACTCCTGTTTTTTGAATTTCTCAGCAACTACCGAATGGATTTACACCATTTAAAAAACAAGATTGCTTTCTGAACCAAGAGCTACCTTTCTACCAAATTTCGTGTAATTCCGTTCTGCAGTTCGGGCTGTCGCCTGTCTCAAAACTTCCTATGGAAATTAACATGAAAAATGTGTTTTGGGACCCCCCTTTTTTCTCAGCTCCCGCTTGACGAATCACCCCCAAACTTTCAGGATAGGAGCTGACCTGATAGACATTTTTTTGGGAGAATTTCACAAAGATTCGTCAAACGACGCCAAAGTTATTAGCAAATCAAAACATGCTTTTCCTATGAATACTAGGTTCTAACTATAACTACCTACTGGCAACTGCCAGTTATATATATATATATATATATATATATATATATATATATATATATATATATATATATATATATATATATATATATATATATATATATATATATATATATATATATATATATATATATATATATATATATATAACCTACTGGCGGGAGCCAGTAGGCAGTTATATTAGGACCTAGTTTCTATAGGAAAAGCATTTTTTGACTTGCCTATAACTTTGGCATAATTTGACCAAGCTTCATGAAATATTCCCAAGAAAGTGTCAAGGTAGGTTCTGGTTGTCATGGAAAGTTTGGGGGTGATAAGTGCAGTGGGGATCGAGAATTTGGGGCATGAAATAAGGTTGTGATTGTAATGTTAATTCGCATAGGAACCTTTAGCCACACCTGCAGCCCAAACTGCAGAACGGACTTACACCAAAGTTGGCAGGGAGGTAGATGTTGGTTCAAGTAAGTGCCTTTTGTGTATTTGGTGTAAATCCGTTAAGTCATTTTTGCAAAATTCAAGCTGAAAATTATAGTGATATCTCTGGTCGTGGATATTTTGCGGTGGTTTCGCGATTACTCGCAAATACATGCGACAACGGGAATGCTGTGATTGACTATACGGAACCTGAACAAAAAGTTGCGGCCACCATTTTATTGATCAGAAATGGGTCCCGGGGCTGAAAATGTCTGAAAAAACTAACATAGGGGTTAGAGTAGAGGTACTCTGACCCCATGTTTGAGAAAGGGCGGTGTTAGTGACATAAGTTATGTGTTCAAAATTTATTTTTTTGATCGTGAGCAATATTCACGCAGATGATGTGACCGCCAGCATGGCCCCCTGTACCATCTCAGGGACATCGCGACTATCGCGAAGGCATCGTGATGATTGATGGGAATATAAAAAATATATCAGTGAATCATTAATACGCATTGTTATAGAGATATTGAGATTCTGATAAATGTTTTTATAGTTATTTATATAGTGAGTTATGTACTGTGATGGTTAGAATTAACTATATAGTTATAATTTTTGAATGGGGTGGTGGCTATTGAATTTCTGCTTTTGCTTTCTGCTTTCATGACATGATCACGGGGATCGCGATGGCCAATGTCATCGCAATCTCCGTCCTCCCCGCAAAAACACAAAATAGTTTTTAGAGATGGTTGTTCTAGAAATATACCTAGAAAAACATAAGTTTGAAGTGTACAGTAATAAACCCCTAGTGTGTCAAATGCTGTAATATGTGTGCATATATTTGTTTTCACTTTATGAAAAAGGTGCGTTCATTGCAGTTAACATCGGCGTTGCAATGCCCCAAATAATAGCGAAAACTGAAAATAGGCCTGAAAGATGGTTTTAAGGAAACTTAGTACAAAATATGAGCTTAAACATGCTTTGAAAGAAGTATGTACATAGTAATATATATTGCACTGTTCATAATGGATTTTTAACATATAATTTTTGGATGTGTTGGCGGTCATTGAATGTCTGCTTTTGTTTTCCGTATTCGAGACATGTCCATGGTCATCGCGTTTACTGACGTCATCGGGATCTCCTCTGTCTTTGCAAAAATGGAAAATAGTGGTTGAAGACAATTTTTCTGAAAACTCACTACAGAAAAGTATACTAATAAAGCTCTACTGTTAAATATATTGTAGAATATGCCTATATATATGTTTTACACTTAGTACAGACCACGCGCTCTTTGTGACTACCGGTGTCACTGCGATGACGTCGGTAGTCGCAAATATAATTTATTTTTGTCAAGGGGGTTTTCTCCTAAATTGATCACAGAAAGAAAAGTTAAAACAATATCTTGCTAAATATTTAGATTTAAACTGTATTTAAAAATGTCTTTAACTGTATTTTTCTATATGTGAAATACATTTACTGAGCACAGATTCTCCACAGTAAATGCAACAATGATGTGCCAACTCACAAAATTGTTAAAAATAAAACCAGTTATTAATGTACTTTCTGATAAAAACATACCAAATCAAAAAGTGAGTGGTATATAATATAAACATAATACACAATATCCAATTATAGAAAGAAAATACGAAAATCTTAGAAGTTCACTTTAAAAAAATGATTTTACAATTAAGAAATTGTATTTAAAAAAACCTTAGAAATTCACTGAAAAAAACAAAGGTTACAGGGACATTATAGTTAGGAATTAGCATTTAAAAAACCTTAGAAATTCACTGAAAAAAGCAAAGGTTACAGGGACGTTACAGTTAGACTGACATTTCACTTGTATAAAACCAGAGAAATTCAGCAGTTATAGTTAGCTGAGCTAACTATAACTCGCACCCCTGCAAAGTACTGCTTATGACCTCACCTATTACATCACTCATGACATGCTCAGTGACATCACTCATGACATCTCAAATGACATCACTGATGACATCATCCACAGAATCTCTGACGTACCCACTCATACCCCAATATAACCTTTCATACACCCACTCCAACTTCTACACTAGCATTCTCAAAACCATTGACACACCAATACCAGTACTTACATACCCACTCACTGATTCATAGGTCTACACACACATCCACTCAGTTACCCATACAGACACTCATACACCAACTCACTCACTAATACAGCCACTGATATATCCACTCATAGACCCATACAGCCACTCACTTATTCGTCACTCATAGAGCTACTCACACCTACTCACTCACCTATAGAGTCAATCACACAACCATTTACTCACCTATACAGTTATACACACACCCACTCATTTATTCATACAGATACTAACACATACTCACTCATCTATACAGTCACTGACACAAACACACACTCACCCATACGGCCACTCTCGCAATCACTCAGTCACCCATACAGTCACTCATATACTCCAACACTCACCTATACTGCATTTCACATATGCAGTTACTCACCCATGTACCAGTGACACGTCCATTCAATCACCAACACAGCCACACACACATACTCACTCACCCATACAGCCTCTTACACACAAACTCACTAACCCATAGAGTCACTGACACACCCACACACTCATCCACACAGGCAGTTACACACATCCTCACCCTCTCACACAGACATTGAAACACCTATACACATACTCAGACAACCAATCACTCACCCATACAGAAATTCATGTACCCACGCCTATACATCCATTTAAACACCAACTCACCCATACTTTCACTGAGACACTTAATTATTCCCTTATACAGTTACTAACACACCCACTAAATCATAAAATCAGGCACTCATACACCCACACATTCACCAATACACCTTGGTATGTATATTTAACACTCATAAAGTTTTTTTTAAAAACTCACAGTCAGTGAATGATGTCATCAGTGATGTCATTTGAGATATCATCAGTGATGTCATCAGTGATGTCACTGACCATGTCATGAGTGATGTAATATGGGGCACGAGTTATAGTTAGCTTAGCTAACTATAGCTGCTAAATTTCTCTGGTTTTGTATGAGGGAAATGTCAGCCTAACTATAACGTCCCTGTAACCTTTGTTTTCTTTCTATATATATATATATATATATATATATATATATATATATATATATATATATACATATATATATCAAAGCAACACCTTGAGAAACGCCCAGCCTGTGGTTGGCAGCTGTCAATTGCAAAAGAGTGAGCCAACACCACCAGAGTTTATTCACATCCAAGTTGTGATTGGATGAACAGAACAAAAAACCTAAAGTGTTTAAACCAGTCACAGTCTTCATCATGTGACATCTCATTGTTTGAGCCAACTTTTAAAGACATGCTCCAATCAATGACATAAAGAAAAGACCTTGCTACACCTAAAAGTGCTCAAAATGCGAAAAGCAATTCAGTACAAAAATAAACCTAAATGTGCCCCCCCTCTCCAAGCCTTATTAGGCCCTGGGACCCCATCCCACAGGGCCATTTTTAATTAAGGGGGACACGGTGCCCTCTTCCTTGAGCCTTATTAGGTCCTAGGGACCCCATTCCCTGGGGCTGATATTAAAATTAAAGGTGAGGGGTGCTGCACACCCCCCATTTCTAAGCTTTGTAAGGTCCTGGGGACCCCATCCCACAGGGCCACTAATTAAAATTATGAAGAGGACACATGCTGCCCCACTATCCCCAGTCCAATTGCATCCCTGGGGACCCCAGCCCCTGGGCTTGGCTCAGTTTTTTAGGGGGGCATGCCGCCCTCCTCTCTGGTCCACTTGTAGACCCCGGTACCTAATTGCCTGAGGCTCAGCAGCATATTTAGGGGAAAGGGGTCATGAAGCCCCACTCCCCAGGCCGATTTTGGCCCTGAGTCCCTCACCCCTGGGGCTTGGTATCAAATGCAGCGAGGGGGCATACAGCCTCGCTCCCCATGCTGGTTTCCACCCCAGGGTCCAGCAAACAAAGGGTAGTTACCCTGGTGCCCACCCAGGGCACCCACCACACTATCGTTGGGGCCACAGGGAGCCCCAAGGCCACTGTGGCCTCAGCCGGAGCCCCTCATCCAGCGGGAGCTGGCATTGCTCCCACCTGCAGGAAGCAGCTAATACTGCTGCTCCCTGTGGGTGTGAGCAATCTTTCCATCTGTTTCCGAGGCTGCTTCAGTGTGGGCAGGGAGACAGATGAAAAGTCCCTCCCAGCAGGTGGGAGCATTTTTCAAGCTACCACCTACTGGGAGTGGACTTGGTGTTTGATCTTGCTTGGCAGGAGAGTTGAAATTGCTCCTGCCAAGCAAGAGCAAATGCAGGTTTCCCTGCCCAAGCCAGAGCGGGCGAGGAAAGCACTATGTCCCTGGGGAGTACACCTTGGGACATAGCCTATGAGCAGGCCCAGTGCCCTCCTCCCCTTTGCACATATGGCTGAACCCTGGGGATGGGGTTCCAGGGGCTGAAATCGGCCCAAGGCAGGGGGATGCATGCTCCATGCCCCTTTTCAAAGAAGACCAGACCCCGAGGGATTGGGTCCCCAGGCTGAAATTGGCATAGGGAGGGAGGCCACAGCACCTCCCCGCCCCCAAAATATAAATAAACATTAGTTCCCCAGGAGACCTGGCCTACCAGTGGGCTTAAGAAAAAAACACGTGCTTTTTAAAAAAAAAATTATTTTGCAGCGAATTCTTGGATCCTCTGCAAATTTACATCAAAATTTAAAAATGAAAAGGTTTTTTTGCCCCAGGCGAGGTTCCTCTGGAACCCCACCGCCAGGCTTAGGGGGTCAGGGTATTCCTCCCTTGCCCTCTTTGGTCTATTTTTAGTGTATATTTTAGGATTCTGGACCGATTCCTAGCATGGCTGCCACCACTTCCAGGTTGACGTTGTGGCAGCGAAAAAGATCTCAGTTTTTGTCTGTCGGGATCCACTGAGCCTCTGAGTCCCTGAGCATTGATTGCTTAAAAACTACTGAACAGATTTACACCAAAACACAAAAAGCACTCTTTCTGGACCTAAACTTTCGCTACATTTGGTGAAAATCCATTCAGCGGTTTAGGCTGTAGCTGAGTCTAAAGTTTCTGTGGCAATGTGTAAGCTCACTTCATCCATTGCCTAACTTCACTGTGAGCGATGACATTTTGCTCTTTCACAAGGAACACATCCAGGAGCTATTATGGCAGTGTGCTTTTTAAAACCGAAAATATGTTTGCTTTTAGGAAATGTTTTTTTTTTCATATTGGTAACTGCTCCACAGCTCCCCCATCAATAAAGTTACACAGAAACCATGTATCAAAAAAACAAGCAATGACAAAGACAAAGGATATAGACCTATTTGCTTAGCTAATGCTTGTCACAATTGTTTTACTTTCAAACTTTCATTTTGCAAGCTATCTTTGTTCACAAAATGTATTGGTGTTTATCTTTTCTGTACATCTGCTCTGCACTTATATCCCCTTTTAATTCAACTTCAGCAACATACTTGGATGGTGACCTTCTCCCATTAATTTGTTGCACAGATAGGTTGAAGGGGAGCAGTCAAGGAAGGGGTGCTTGCAGTGAGGGTGAGGCCCGCTACCAGGGCCAAAAGTTTGAAAAGAAAGAGGCTAAAAGAAGTCCTTCACCATGAGTTATGGGATAGGAAGAGACCTGAACAGGGATGAAAGCAAAGGAAACACATGGATAATCAATCTGAAGGAGATAAAAAAAAGAGCAAAAGAGATGAAGCGAGTGAAGAGAAAAGATATTATTGTTGTTTCCATCAGTTATCAAATGACACCAAATGCAACATTCCTTACCACCTACACTCTATTTTTGGATTTTTATGATTTCTCTAAATCCTCATCATTTTCTTTTAAAGAGATTAGTAAGATTCTAGTACTCAGCAATGATGACCATGTCTCTAGATACAGAGTTAGACCACTGAAAAGGACAGGTTTTTTTCTTAGTGCCAGGTTGACTCCAATGAAAAGGGAAGTTCTTTATTTGAGCTAATCCCAAAAATTATGGACAATGTGGCAATCAGAAAAAAGTTGACATAATCACTTGGAGAGCACCAACGTGTTAAACGGTTCTGCGAATCAATTGAATGCATATTTTATTCACCTACATGAGTCCGTTTGGACATGATACTTGCAGTTTTTCAAGTGATTCATTTTGATTAACCTAAAATTTGAATAATAGTAATACAAGTAATAGGAATTTGTTAGAATATATAAAATTCACATTGATAATTAACAGTACTAACTTAGTAAGAATCCTTATTTTCAGGTATGACAGTGTAATTTTATATTATTTGTGAACATGATTTTAGTCTCCCATTATGTTTCTCAACTCGCCTTAAAATAAATAGAAGGCCTGGGTGAAATTTTAATCACACCTGCGAAACTGGCATAATTTTGATAGTTTTGTGTAATAAAATGTATAAGAAATAACCAAGATTACTTCACATTGCATAATTTCAGGGAGAAATTGTAACGTGAGAGTAAAGTTTGGGTAATTTTTTAATGCGAGTGGCATTTTTGGTGGATTGTTTACCCCAGCAGACCTTTTCAGTTAGTTTTAGAGCTCGAACTACAAATCTGAATGCGAACAGAAATGTTTTGAATGCAAGTGGCATTCCTATAATGAGGATTTCAGGTAGAATATTTACTCTAGAAGACCGTTCAGGTAATATTTTTGCACAAAACTAAACATCTGAACGTGAGTGGCAGTGTTATGAACCCAAGCAACCGGAAATCAACTCAAAATTACATTTTCAAGTTGAATTTTTATCCGAACATACCATTCAGGTAATTTTTTGAGTGGGAAAAACACTTCATTTGATTACGCGTAATTGCACTGTAATTTTGCGCTAATATGCTAAAGCAAATCACACGAGTTTCGCACACCCCTAATAAACAGCTGTCAAGATGAAAAAACTGAATTGTGTGGAGCTTGGGAGAAAAGCTGCTAAGTAGCAACCAATAACCATTACTCCAGCCTATATAAATCTGCTCTTAGTGCAGCAGTAGAGATAGGACACACAGATTCATGTTTAAAGGCACGCTTGGTGTACAACATAAGCTACTGCAAACCTCTAGCACTTTAAACACACATTTTTAAAAGCTAGTAACACATTTAATTCCCACATAGTTGACCCCATCCAACCATATACAAACAAAACTGCTGAAAATTTTTGATGGAAATGTCTCCAGTGACAGGTACAGCTCGTTAGCATGTGAGAGCGCGTCGCAAATGCTGCACAAGATGTGGCCGTCGGGCTTCAGTCTACCCGGTCGGCTCTGGCGAATGCCCGGGAAAACATCGCTTCTCCCTGATGCCTACTCCTCTCAGGTCTGGATTCTGTTGTAAGAAGGTGGGTGCCACTTCCTACAACCTTTCTTCACAATTATAGCGTAGCTTAGCATAAAACCCCTGATGCTGCGCTGCCCGCATTGGAGGGCACCGTCATCTTGATCTCCTGAGAGGAATTACACGATGTGCCGCGTCATCTAGAGACTTCCATTTCTCCAACTTTGGTTAATATCACATCGCTGATCCAGTGGTAGTGAGGGTCTTTATCTTTTTTTCCAATGAGAGCTATGTTTTTCCTTAAAATTCTCAGAATCGTTAATGCTGGTGCGCAAATACTTTTTATTTACATCAGTTCAACCCATGACTTACAAAGGTGGTCTCCAACTCGGCGCCTTGTTCTTCTTCATGTTGACTGGATCTTTACCACCCTTTTAAAATGTAGCTTAAGTCAACAATATCTCAATAAACACTATTAAATATATTCAGTCAATAATGAGAGTTTAAATTTAGTTCAAAAACCTTTATTCATTGTTTAGAGTTTAGCATTTAGGTCTTGCTCTCTTTATTTAAATTAGAAATTAGATAAATCTGTTTACAGAAATATCCAGAAAATCGTCGTTCGAGTTAATTAAGAAAATTACAGTGTGTTTCATAAAAGTAATATGATCTAAATCCCTATTCTACTCTAGCAGATCCTAACCTACCAGAACTCATAAAGAGTCCTTTCAGAAAAGGGCGATATTTAAAGGAGCATTGAAATAGAATCAGATTGTAGTTAAACTGCTTATGAAGAGTAGTTCTGGAAGCTTGTCCGAATCTCCTTTTCCAAATAGCATCAGCAAACAGTCGTAAAGTGACAACTGTTCAAAGTTAAGCTAGGAAAATAGACACAGCAGTAGCCATAACCGTTAAAGAAATGCAGACACCACAAAGTAGGTGACAGTAAATCACCATCAGCTGTAGCTCACAGCGAATGGGGCAAGGTGCTAAGAAAAGAGATGGTTGCAGAACAAATAGCCTGGACCAGTCTGGACAGCATAAAGCTCTTGGAGTGTGCTATAAAATGCAAGTGTGAAGCATAGCATCAACTAGGAACATGCATACTAAAAACACAAAAACACATTTATCGATCCACGCTGGTCTTAGGTCATCTCAAGCCAATGAAAAAGGATTGTTCGATGGTCTGCTGCTTCTTTCTCCATCCCAACAGTACACGTCTAACAATCATGATCATTAGATTCACTCTGAGTTCCCACAAGAACCCTTCAGTTCAAACTAATAGTTATTTAGAACTCCACTGTGTGGCAATTAACTATTCTGAAGCAGAAACATTCTAGTTGTAACTTTTACTCAAATAAGTCATGAGATTTATGTTTTCATGTAGGCACCATTGTTTTAATATACTGCTTAGTATTCATTATGGTGAATAAGTATCTAACTAAATACAATGAGAACATGTAGCTTAGGAAGGAAAGAAATAGATTTTTAAAGTCAGCACATTCTACAAAGATGACATGTCTAATGAAGTCAAATGTGAATTATTTATTTAATTCAGGACAGTCCAGCATCTGCTAAAAGCATTTACTTATTTCGGAAGAACAGTTAAGGGACAGGAAAAGAAAGGGTAGAGGAAACAAAGGAAGCCTAGTCTTACCTGACAATGTAATAATGATAGAAATGTGTGCCTACTACAAAAAGAAATTATGCAACATTTTTTTTGCACATTTAAGAAAAGGCACGTTATCTTACATTTTATTCTTTAAGCATTCTCATATTAATATATTGTGCGTATTAGGACACTTATTTTATGTGAAGTTTTCCTGCTCTATCATTAACATAGCATTTTGCTGGCCATGCTGCTTGTGTTGGGAGGTGCTCCTATTAACCGCCACATTCAAACAGTACATCGCCTTGGTCCCAAACCATCTACCACAGCTTCTCATTATAGACCTGGAGGCATTATTATCCTTTTCTTGCAGCACAACGATTTAATACACATCCTCTCTGCGGCTAAACAAGCGAGGCCTCTTCAATGATCTGGTCACAAGATCTATTTCTCGCAGGATGTTTCCAACACAATAGCCACAAGGAGAAAATGTTTCTTTGAGCTTCGTCCATAACTAAAATCCATGAACACCAGATAAGGTCTTGTTCACCCATGCTTTTTCAAAATCACTTATAAGGAGAACTCTCACACCTTTGAGGACCCAGCTAAATTGCAAAACTTTTTTTGACAACATCACATTGAGGATACGGAGATTGATGCAGCAGCAAAAACAGGATAGTTACTTTTGCCTAGTTTGTTTATCCCCTTGATTAACAAAATGCTCTCTTTTATTTTGGTATTGTGTTTTCTTGGATTATGTACTCTGTATAATCTGTTTTTTTTCATTGTTTTTCAGCCCCAGAGTATTATATATGTCTCCTGTAATAGTACTTCCTGCCCCATTATTGTTGTGTGCTGCTACCACTGCATCTCACCCTTCGTTGTCCATGGTAAGCTTATTGGCATGCTATTTATCCTCTTGTACTCTAACTTCCTAACAATTGTTTAAAATCACACTGTCACCTCTTGCCTGTGTCTCCATTTCTAGTGGTTATTTTTTATATTTTTCCTTTTAATGCTCGTTGTGTTCCCGTTATTGTTCGCCGGAGCCAAGTCTGGTCCCATCCTTTTTAGGTGTTCAGGACCCTCCTCATCCTTCTGGATGTTGTAGTTTTCATGTAATGATATTGTTCCAACTAAGGTTCTTTCTTCCTGTGTTGTCTTTATGTTTTCCTTATTTTTCAGGGGCCTTGAGCCCTCTTTCCTTCTTTAACTTTTTCTTATCCTCTCATTCTGTCTTCCTTTTCCCTCTTTGATTTCACAGATGAAACTTCCTTCGTACACTATAATTAAGCTTATATATTTTGTCGATGTTCATTCTTGACTTTTTTTCGAATACTGCTCAGAATAAAAACTTGGAAAGTAAAATCAAACGCCAACGTGTACTGTCTCACAGATATATGCTACATTGCCAAATCACATTATTTCTGGAAACACCCCTCAACGAAGCATACATTAACAAGGTTAAAAAACAATGGGAGGGTATAAGAACGTGTTGGCTATCTTATGTCATAAAGGTCTAAATATATCATTTGTTACCCAGGAGAATGATGAAGAGGGTAGATCGGTATTGGTACAACTTAAAATCGATGGTATCCTTTTTTACAATTCTCAGTGTTTATGGTCCTTCTAATCCCGATCCACTTTTTGGAAGATTATTCTCAAAAGGTTACTCAACACTTCATTGAACGCTTTATCTGGAGGGAGATTGCAATCAAATTATAGACCCCTTTCTAGATCGACACTTATCCATGATGTTTCTTCCTCATAAAGACCACAAAGCATTCAAGCATGCAGTAACACACACAATGTCCTTTCAGATTCATGGAGACTAGAACACCCCTCTCGTCAAGAATTATCCTTCTACTTTGACCCTCATGGATCCCAGACTAGGAACAATTATGGCTTCCTCAGAAAAAACCTCACCTAACACCTAGTATGTTCAGAGAGAGACTCAATTTTGATCTCAAACCGTGCCCCTGTTTATACCGATCTGGAAGTTCTTTGCGATACTCCATGTTTTTATCACTTCCTATGAGGCGTTTGTTCATGATTATTTTGAGATTAATGATTATGCGGCGACCTCTTTTCACTTTATTTGTGATGCCTTTCAAGTAACCCTGGGCGTAGTGGGCGTAGTGTGGCTACGCGGAGTATCACGGAGTGGGGGTAAATCTATGCACACCCGCACTCTCCGCGTAGCCCCACTACGCCCCACCCGCCTCCCTCCTGCCCACTTTTAAAATGCAGTGAGAATGTTCCAAAACTTTAAAAAAATAAGTTTAAAGTAATTAAAATAACTTACCTGAGCTGCATTTTAAAAGCAGGCGGGAGGGAGGCGGGTGGCGGGCAACTCGCTCCGCAGTGGGTGTGCGTAGCCTGCCTGCCCTACGCCTACTTCGCGGATCGCGAAGTAGGCAAAACCACGCACACTCCGCGGCCGGAGCGTAGCACTGCGCCCAGGCTTACTTTAAAGCTGCCTCCAGAAGATTCATTATTAACTACATTTCTAAAAAATGAAAAGATATGGAAAAAGAATCTGCTTCCATTCTAACCAAAATCAATCAAGTAGATCACAAATACTTTATGTCTAAAAATAATACAACTGATTTAGACGTGCTGGTGGCAGCTAAGGTTCAATTCAATAAAGCAACTACTGAGAAAGCATGTGGTACTCTCCTCAAGATCAATGCTAGATATTATGAAGGCAGAAATACAACTGGTTCCCTGTTAACTAATTACCTCAGATGTAGAAAAATCCACCATTAAATCAATTACCAATCAGTCTGGCACTAACCTATTTGGCAATTTGGATATTGCTTGGTGTTTTGTTGATTATTATCAAACGTTATATACCCCTGAATCCATGACTTATGAGGATTCTCTCAAGTCCTTTTTCTCTCACTCTTCAATTCGCAAGTCCTCACAGATCGATCTGGCTACTCTAGAGAACCCATTACGAGTGGAGGAATTGTTATCAGCAGTCAAACGTCTCCCAATAGGTAAAGCGCCCGGACCAGATGGGTTCACGGTCAAATTTGACCCTAATTTTTCTAAATTACTCTTCCCAAAATTATTTAAACTAATTTACTCACTGTCTCTCAGTGGATAAATCCTCTAGCTCCTTAACAGAAGCTGTGATCTGTCTCATTCCAAAGAAAGGCAGCATTCCATCCCAATGAAAGAATTACCGCCCCATTTCATTGATAAATATAGGTTGTAAAATGTTCGCAAAAGCACTGGCCCGCAGACTTACTGATTTCATGCCTGATCTAGCTGATGTTGAACAGTCAGGTTTTCTAAAAACCAATAGGAATATTGTGGATAATTCATGGGTCTTTCTGAATATTCTCAGTAAAACACCTAAACTTAAACACTCCCTTGCTGCAATAACTGTGGCTGCTGAAAAGGCCTTTGGTCGTGTTAAATGGCAATTTCTAACGCACGCTGGGGCATATTCTCAAGGATCTATCACTGAGTTAACGGCACTTTATCTCAGCCAAAGTCGCAATAAAATTATCGCCCCATTCACAAGCCGGTGCAAACAGCCGATACCACCAGTTTATCTGCGATAGCAGCCACAAAAAACATCGCCACAGATGGGCCCGGCAACTATCCCTAATGAGATGCAGAGTAGGCATTCCCGAGCAAAAAGCTGCAACAACACCACACCTCAACATTCTCAACGACCAGCCAGATCGGCGATAAGACCACACAACAGGCGATGCGGCGCATTAGCAGCAGGAAGAAAACACCTGCCCTGACCTGGTGCAAAGATGGACAATAACCTGCACCAGAAAAGGGAGCCCAGCCCACAGCCACACCGGAAGAACAACAGATGCCATGGAGCTACTCATGCAGCTCGGAGCCTCAACAGGGCCACAACACCCACCGCCACCACCCCCAGGACGGCCAATGTGCAGGCAATAGTGGACCCCCGGAGACTCTTCACCAATGTCGTCGCCAACTAACCAGGCAGTGTGCACGATTCATACATCTTCCGACAGTCCATCATCAACTGGCGCTTCCAGGATGGCACCTACGGAAATTCAGTGCTCGTTGGTAAGTACCAAATGACAACACCTCACACCTCCAATCCACAATCATGCAACTCACAACTCTGGCAATGCACACGTTACAAAATCACATACAACATGTCAAACAACATGCCCACCCACCAGACACGGAATCAGAACTTACTGTGGCAACCTGGGCTAGCAATGTACATGAGCCATCAATGTCATGGCACCTCAGCCACACAATAGCGGATTGTGGGGAGAGGTGGAAACCATGCATGTGCGAAGGAGGCAAGTGACCCATGAATGAGAATGCACACAATGCCAAGTGTGGTGTGGATGTGCTGGAAAGACTGCAGTATGCAGACCACAGACATATCCATGTCGACATATACTGCTGGTGGTGGTAGTGTTGTGTACAGTGGACGCAACCATGTCACCCCAGCCAGTGGAGAAGATCTCGGATATGTAGCTTGTTACATCCCCCTGTAAGCGTGTGCAGAGTGGGCTTGCCCAACGTATGCCAGGCTAGCGTAGGGGTGTGAATAAAAAGCATGTAGCCCTGGTGGTGGTTCTCTTCCAGAATGGCCAACATGCCTACCAGGGCAGCCCCTCTTACCCCGCCATGAGGCCGACGCCATGTGCGGCGGTGCCTGCGATCCTGTGCACCTGTCACAGCCTGGGCCACTGGTCACCAAACCAGTCTCGTCCACCCCTGTGCATCCAGGCCTCACTGCTCACCTGCAGACACCAGCGTGTCTCCAAGAGGGCCCACCATGTGCCGGTGCATGCTCCAAGCCCGAGGCCCGCGACTCTGGCAGCCTTCTCAGACCATCACGGCCTCCGCGAGCAAGGCCCGCAGTACTCCTTTCTCATTGACGTACGCACTGACATACACAGTGGACAAGTAGGTCACACATTTGAAACTGAGTCTTGATTA
This sequence comes from Triturus cristatus, assembly GCF_964204655.1. Lineage (NCBI taxonomy): Eukaryota > Metazoa > Chordata > Amphibia > Caudata > Salamandridae > Triturus > Triturus cristatus. The sequence goes on from NC_140580.1 coordinate 326,993,285, forward strand.
CACAATGGCAGAGTACATATTGTATGGCATAGTTTAAATCCCTATACTCCCTTCGATGTGGTGCCACCAACTCTGTGCATAGCATTCCGACCACACATGTCTGTGGGCCCTTGCTGACTTCTGCCTTTGGCCTACACTGTGTTCCAGCAGGCCTCACACCAATCCAAAACAGTCCGTACCAGGCAGGACACGGCATCATCGCAGGCTGCACACCCGCTCAGCTCTGTTGCCCCCACCTCCGTCAACCAGAAATCGTCACCGCATGCCATTTCAACGCTGTGTGTTAGAGATCCAGGAGGAGGTTGCTGCACAGCAGGTGACCCGTGCTGACCCCTGCCTCTGCCTACACTGCGGTCGAGTAGGTGACACATTTGGAACTGAGTCTTGATTTCGTCATGGCAGAGTTCATATCACAGTACGCAAGGAGAGGAGTAAGAGGAAGAAGCGGTTCAGTCCGGAGGACAAAAGGATCTCCGTTACGGAGGTGATCGAACACTACCTACAACTGCTCAGGTGCCACTGACTCTGTGCATCACAAGCTGACGACACGTGGCAGTGGGCCACTGCTGACCGCTGCCTCAGGCACACACTGCAGTCGAGTAGGACACACAATTGGAACTGAGTCTTGATTTCTTCATGGCAGAGTTCATATCATTGTACAGGCCTCATCGCAGACTGCATCCCCTTCCAGCTCTGGTGCCACTGACTCTGTGCCATGGGAGTCATGGGCACTCTCCCGTTGAACTTTGTTGGCGTCTGAGTCTATGGCCTGGGGGTTGTCTTCATCATGTAGCTGATACTGACATGGTGGGAAAAAGGAGACTGTAGCATTCAACTCCTTTATAATGCCTGTTTCTGCCCTCTGCATCATGCCCTGGATGGACACCTTCCACTGTCCCCCGTAACACTCCGCGACATTCTCCTTGTACATCAACGACCCGCTCAGCTCTTGTAGCCCTATCTCAGTGCACCGCAAGTCACCGTCCCTTACGGGTGTGCCTGTGCTGGCTGCAGTGCATTCGGGGCCACTAACTCTGTGCAGCTCAAGCCATGGATCCTTGCTGTTTTTACTTTGAACATCTGATTGTCTGATCAGTGTTGTAGTTATTGCCAGGACCAACCAACCCCTGAGGGGTGGCTTACACTACCCAACACCCATCCAGCACAGGCGTCACTAGACGTGTGACCCTGGCAATAAAAGGTGCTGGGCGCACGTGCCCGTAGCCAGTTCCACAAATTATCTCAGTGTGTCCATGTGGTTATTATGTATGCATGAGGGCCCTGGCCCATACCACATTACATAGTGCGGTGTACAGCGGGCGCATCCTTGTCACCTCAGGCAGTGGGGTAGACCTGGGACATGTGGCTGTGTCAGACCCCCCTGTGAGCATAAGAGAGTGGACTGGTGTATGGCAGTATGGCGTAGGGGTGTGGTCATCCAACACGTGGCTCTTGGTGTGTTTGAGTTTAAGCCTTGCCAAGGAAGTAACTAATGCTTGTGTCTCTAGTGTAGCGTCTGCGCCACCTATCACACGATGTACAATGTTGCTATGTAGCATGCCCTCGGAGTGCGGGCTCGGCTGAGGGGTACATGAGGATGTCCGGGATCTTACATGCCAACAGTTGTGTGTGTTGCTATTTCCGCAGCATAAGCCAAAGGTCTACCCTCAACTGCATGGCGAGTTCAGCCAGGCATGAACTCTAAATCTGTGTCCGCCCTGTCCTTACCATAGGCCTACACACACGTGGCCGCCCACCTTCAGCGCACCACATCACTGTGTCGTTGTCAGGCTTGTGAACATGCGCAGACAGGCATGACAATGGTGTGCCGTAGGGGTGCAAGTGATGCAACCGCACAGCGCACACTAGTGAATAGGCTCGGGGGGAGGGAGGAGCAGCAGTGAGGCTACGTAATACACATTGATGCCACTCATTTGTAACAAGCAGTACATGTCATACAGGAATCATACAGTCACACATATCACACACAAATGAACCAGTGAGCCTGCCAACACATCATGCAGAACCAACTATTGACTCATGTCTCTCTTCACTGCACAGGTGACCAAGGATATGCACTCTGTGCTTGGATGATGACACCACTCCGAGCCCCGAACACACAGGCACAGAGGCAGTACAATGCAGCCCACAAACGCACCAGGGGCATCGTGAAACGCACATTTGGCGTGTTGAAGTCACGTTTCAGGTGCCTTGACGTCACAGGTGGAAGGCTCCTGTACACCCCAGACATCGTGTGCAAGATGATCGTTGCATGTTGTATGTTGCACAACATATGTGTACGCAGCAAGGCACCATGGATACCAGTTCCAGAAGCACCGGACGAAGATGATGATGAAGATGAGGCAGGTGGACCACACCCCACTGCAGCCGCAGCAGGAATAGCATGTAGGGACACCATCATTGCAAATTTCTTCAGATGAGCATGTCACATTGTGACAGTCCTTGGCAATCATGGGACAGTACAAATTAACCACAGGCACAGCATGTGCAAATAAAAGCATACCTAAATAACATTCCCTAAGTGCATGTTACTCATATGTACAGGCACATCACTCAGACAAGTGTGAGTGCGACATGTATTGCTAACGATTTTATGATTTGTTCATGGATGGTGGGTGGGCAGAGAGGCTGTTTGGGGTGTCACATATTCGAACTGCCAGTTCTGTGTGTCACAGTTAGTAGGGTATCACACTCTTCCGCGTTTCACATGTATTCAAGATCATTCCATTTCGGCTGCCATTTGTGACCTACAGGTGAACAGGGCTCCTTTTGGGGTCAGATATATACCACCATGATGCAGGGATGCCCCCTGTGACTCAAGTCCCACAACATGGGCAACATGTACGTAAGCGGAAGTCACTGCCCCTACATTCATCCACGCTTTCATAATTGATTGATCATGGTCATGACACGTCTGTGTGCAGGAGGGGTTGCTTGTCCCTCTGCACTGCAACGTGGGATGCGGTTTCACAGTGTGTTCCATGCATGTGTCAGTATTGGCGCAGTTTCCATGCAGACTGCATGTCAATGTACATTTTGACTGTGAGGAGATGCTTATATGATGCGGAACAATGGTAATTTGTTCCACGTCACGGATGTGGGGTTGTGCTCATACATTGTCATCTCACTGTTTATTTACTCTGCTTTTATGGTGCATTTTCCCGCATGGCACATGGGAATTGCAGGCCTGTCGCTAGTTATAGGTGATTTTTGTATCGCGATTGGCCTCATCACAACTTTTTTCGTGTTCATGTTTTGCATTTTTGCGGCGTCGTGTTGGTTTTAACGCGGTCATTTTAAGCGTTATCTTGGGACTATCGCATGGTGCCGCCGGCTTGTGAATGCCACATTAACACAGTGTTATTTTCGCACGATAGACTGCAATGTGAAGAGTTGCGTTAAGCTGATTTTGCGATGGTTATCACACGTTCTTGAGAATATCCCTCGCTGTTTGTTGGCACCGGTTCGGTCCTTAATTTCTCCAACTAATATCTTTATTATATTCATCACCTTGTTCTTCTGTACTGGTTAACAGAGTACAATCTTCCCTCTTAATAGAGGTTCACGGCAGGGTTGTCTATATTGTCCATGCTGTTCATTCTTGCACTTGAGCCTTTCTTACATAGGCTGAAGCATTCTGATGCCTTCTCTGGTTTTCAGCTAAATAATGTACATACCATATATACAGCATATGTGGATCACATTCTTCTTTATATCTCCAAACCAGAATCCTCTCTTCCACACATCTTTGAAGAGTTATGTGCATTTCCGTAGGTGTCTGGTTATAAAGTTAATATAGAAATGTCCAAAGTGATGCCTTTGAATAAGTCTGTTTAAACCCCCTTTCTGCTGGCATGGGACTCTACTGATACCCCGACAAGATTAAATGCCTAGGGATCTTGTATCGTAACACCCTCAGAGATACACTTCATATAGATGTTCTTCTTGCAAAAATTATAAAACTAACATAGGGTTGGTCACCTCTATTTCTGTCATGGTGGGGCCACTGTGACACAATCAAAATGATGGTATTTCCCATCATTAATTTCTATCTTATGATGCTACCTAATAATATCCCTGGAAAATAGTTCATAGATATTGATATTTTATCTCGATTGTTATGGAATGGGAAACCATCTTGTATATCCTTACAGCGCCTGAAATCACCCAAACATTCAGGAGGGGTCAATTTCCCCAGTTTCTTCTTTTATCACAAAGCCTTTGCTATTAGGCAATGCCAATTTTCGTTCCTGCTCTCTTCTGCCTCTCAATCCAAATTATTTCACTAGCTGGAGCTTGCCCTTATCTCTCCATTCTCTGACACGCATATCCTACATATCCTAAATATTGGATTCCCGTAGTTATATCATACTCCTGTTATCTTTTCAAGGCTTATTTAGTAGCCCATCTCTCCTTATATGAGCAATTTGTCCAAAGTCCTATTTGGTATAACAAATGGCTTGTGGCAAACGGCAAATGGTTCTTATGACAAAATTGGTTACACAAGGATTTATTTTCAATCTCTTGATTACTTCTCCATAACAGCGCAATTATTCCATTTCAATACTCTCTCCTCTTCCTTCAACCTTTCATCGAAATGTCTCAAACAATATCAGCATTTGGTATCTTTGCTCATTCCCACACTGGTCTCTCTTCCTACCTCTTCCATTGTGGGACGTGGTCCACAGTAGCCCCCATCTCTATCAACAATCCTTCCAAAGCAACATTAATATATAAAACCGTGAAAAGACTCCCGTCAGACAGACCTAAATCCAAACTAGAACTTTTATGGGAATCTGATTTACTTTGCAGATGGCCTATACCATTTTGGCAGAAAATATGGGACAAGTTTCATTCTACTGTATGTCCTGCCAACCTCACTTATAAGTGATATCACTTTTATAAGAGGTTTTATCACACACCAGCACATCTATTTAAACTAAAATTGCTGGTACCTACATTTATATGTTATACCAATGTCCTAAGCTGTCTCAATTATGGGAACAGGTATGGACAAGAATAGGGGATATTATTTGTGTTCACACTCCATTCTCCATAGCCATTTTGTTTCTTCGTGGGTTGAGTTATCTATGGCCTCATAATAAATGATTTGCAAACTAGTCAACCTGTTGATTGCAATGGGCTTCCAGGTAATTACCTCTAATTGAAAATCTACAAACAATATTACCCTTCAACAGTGGTGGAACTTGGTATGTCACAACCACCGTTTGGATCACTATAATTTACATTCTGCATCTTTATCGGCAAAACATGAGGAACTGTGAGAACCACTGACTCGATATTTGACTTCATATGCAAGTAATACCGTTTAATTAAATGATGAGTTCCAATACATTGTTTGTAGGATATCGTATTGCTTTTTTATCATATAACATTTTTATACATGGTTTTGTGGAAGTACTTTATTTATCTTTTACATAGTTTTAAGTTTTCTCCTCTTCTTCTCTCTTCCTTCTCTATTTCTTTTCTTTATCTTTACTCTACTCTCCCTTTAACTTTTTCATAATCATTTTTTCTTAGATTGCTTTCCGTTCAGTCGAGTTTTAAGTTCAATAGTATTAGCTCTATTCTCATTGTTAGCACATGTTGTATTATTTATCCTATTTGTTGTGTATAATCTAGTTAATGGACAGGTATGCTGGAATTCATGCATATTTTTATTTGCTCCAATAAATATACTAAACTAAAAAAAAAGGCATGTTAGTAGGTGAACTGGTGAAACCTCCACAAAATGAATACAAATAGGTTTTGAAAGGATTCTAGTTCCACTCTCACAAGATTTGGAATACAATCCTGTAGGTTTACAACAGAGCTGATGTGGCCTAAAAGGAAAGCAGGACATTCCCTGAAAGACAGAGCAGGAACAGATTTGGGAATAATTCCCAGTTCATTAAACATTAGAAGGCACTGCCTGGATTCAGAGTGATGCCTTGTGTGAAATGGGGGTCTCTAGTTGGCAGGTTGTTACCTAGTCCAAGTAGGGAACGCTCTTCCTAGTCAGGATAAGGGAGTTACACTTCTAAGATAACCCCTGCTCACCCCCTTGGTAGCTTGGCATGAGCAGTTAGGCTTATCTCAAAGGCAATGTGTAAAGCATTTGCACATAACATACAGTAATACAGTGAAAACACAACAAAAGGACACCACACCAGTTTTAGAAAAATAGGCAATATTTATCTATGTAAAACAAGACCAAAACAATGCAAATCCAACATACAGTTACCAAGATATGAATATTGTAAAAATAGACTTAAAATACAGTTCCTTGAAGTCCATAGCTCCATCCGGTGCTATCACGGCATCGTGAACAAACAAATCCAATGATTCAGGCCAGCCGCTTTCACGGACAAGCTACGGTGTCAGGAAGACCAGCAAAACAGTTAGAAATGCAGGGCCTCAGGGACCTCGCGATGATCTCCTAAGAGCCTGCGTTGATAGGCGTCAGTTCCAGAGGTCGGTGCAGGAGTCGCCGGGCCCTTGAAGTCATATGCATTGTAGGTCAAACTTTGTGAGATTGAATTCAGGAGCACCGGCATTGCCAGTCATCGAGGCAGCGGTGTGAATTAGAGCGGTGCTGCGTGCTGTGCCCTCAGGTCGCGGTGCAGGCAGCGGCTCGTGACAGTCGTCCAGCGATGTCGGTGTGACCAGGGCTGCTGTGCAAAGTGGGGTGGTGCTCGTCGCGGTGCTGGCAGGTCACGGTTCAAGAAGCAGCGTCTTCGTTGCTGAAGCTCTGTCATCGGCAGACCCAAGGCTGTGGTGCAAGATGGGGCAAAACAGTGTGTGGGGCCCACAGGCTGAGGTGCAAGCAGCAGCATCAGTTGACGATCTGGAGTCAATGGTGCTGGCATTGGTGGGCCAAGACTGCGGTGTGGGATGGGACGTTGTGTAACTTACGAGCAGTGCCCCGAAATCGCAGCAGCCTCCATGTCAGCTTGCGGTACAAAAGGGGGTGGTGATGGACGGAGCATCACAACCAATCAAACACTCCCACCCAGTCAACAGATCTGGGTTTGATCCATCACCGTTCTTTAGCCCACTCTGCCACCCCAGTTCAGACATGCCCATATGCAAATCAGTCTGACCCTGTGCCTCATGGGAACAGTCCAGCCCGAACTGCCAAGCCATGTCTTCCCTGGACCGGAAACAAGCTTCCTGGGACCGGTTTCTGGCATTTCAGCCGTCTTCAGCCAGGCTTGCTTGAATCCAGTGGCAAAGTGAGCAAGGGACTCACGTCTGAGCATACCCTGCCAACTTATGGCGAACAAAGCGGTACAAAAGGGGGTGGTGATGGACGGAGCATCAGAACCAATCAAACACTCCCACCCAGTCAACAGATCTGGGTCTGATCCATCACCGTTTTTTAGCCCACTCTGCCACCCCAGTTCAGACATGGCCATATGCAAATCAGTCTGACCCTGTGCCTCATGGGAACAGTCCAGCCCGAACTGCCAAGCCATGCCAGAAACCGGTCCTAGGAAGCTTGTTTCCGGTCCAGGGAAGGCATGGCTTGGCAGTTCGGGCTGGACTGTTCCCATGAGGCACAGGGTCAGACTGATTTGCATATGGCCATGTCTGAACTGGGGTGGCAGAGTGGGCTCAAGAACGGTGATGGATCAAACCCAGATCTGTTGACTGGGTGTGAGTGTTTGATTGGTTCTGATGCTCCGTCCATCACCACCCCCTTTTGTACCGCATTGTTCGCCATAAGTTGGCAGGGTATGCTCAGACGTGAGTCCCTTGCTCACTTTGCCACTGGATTCAAGCAAGCCTGGCTGAAGACGGCTGAAATGCCAGAAACCGGTCCTAGGAAGCTTGTTTCCGGTCCAGGGAAGGCATGGCTTGGCAGTTCGGGCTGGACTGTTCTCATGAGGCACAGGGTCAGACTGATGTGCATATGGCCATGTCTGAACTGGGGTGGCAGAGTGGGCTCAAGAACGGTGATGGATCAAACCCAGATCTGTTGACTGGGTGTGAGTGTTTGATTGGTTCTGATGCTCCGTCCATCACCACCCCCTTTTGTACCGCATTGTTCACCATAAGTTGGCAGGGTATGCTCAGACGTGAGTCCCTTGCTCACTTTGCCACTGGATTCAAGCAAGCCTGGCTGAAGACGGCTGAAATGCCAGAAACCGGTCCTAGGAAGCTTGTTTCCGGTCCAGGGAAGGCATGGCTTGGCAGTTCGGGCTGGACTGTTCCCATGAGGCACAGGGTCAGACTGATTTGCATATGGCCATGTCTGAACTGGGGTGGCAGAGTGGGCTCAAGAACGGTGATGGATCAAACCCAGATCTGTTGACTGGGTGTGAGTGTTTGATTGGTTCTGATGCTCCGTCCATCACCACCCCCTTTTGTACCGCATTGTTCGCCATAAGTTGGCAGGGTATGCTCAGACGTGAGTCCCTTGCTCACTTTGCCACTGGATTCAAGCAAGCCTGGCTGAAGACGGCTGAAATGCCAGAAACCGGTCCTAGGAAGCTTGTTTCCGGTCCAGGGAAGGCATGGCTTGGCAGTTTGGGCTGGACTGTTCCCATGAGGCACAGGGTCAGACTGATTTGCATATGGCCATGTCTGAACTGGGGTGGCAGAGTGGGCTCAAGAACGGTGATGGATCAAACCCAGATCTGTTGACTGGGTGTGAGTGTTTGATTGGTTCTGATGCTCCGTCCATCACCACCCCCTTTTGTACCGCATTGTTCGCCATAAGTTGGCAGGGTATGCTCAGACGTGAGTCCCTTGCTCACTTTGCCACTGGATTCAAGCAAGCCTGGCTGAAGACGGCTGAAATGCCAGAAACCGGTCCTAGGAAGCTTGTTTCCGGTCCAGGGAAGGCATGGCTTGGCAGTTCGGGCTGGACTGTTCCCATGAGGCACAGGGTCAGACTGATTTGCATATGGCCATGTCTGAACTGGGGTGGCAGAGTGGGCTCAAGAATGGTGATGGATCAAACCCAGATCTGTTGACTGGGTGTGAGTGTTTGATTGGTTCTGATGCTCCGTCCATCACCACCCCCTTTTGTACTCCATGTCAGCTTGCAGCTGCGGCGTTTGTGAGGCCTGGGTGGCGGTGTGAAGCAAGGCGGTGCAGAGTGCGGTGCCCACAGGTCAAGGTACAGGCAGTGGCTCGGTGGTGGTGGCGGACGGCGGTGGTGGTGAGACTAGGGTTGCGGTGCGAAGTGCAGCTGGGCTTTTTGCGGTGCATTCAGGTCACTGGATTGACGACGGTGTCATTGATGGTGTTGGGTTGCTTTTTCCCTCTGTGGCAGCTGAAACACCCAGTTCCAGAGGAAGGCAAAGTCTTTGCTGTTTCTGAGACTTCTTGAACAGGGATCAAGCTCTACCTCAAGCCCTAGGAGATTCTCAGAAAAAGAAGTTGTAGAAAGTCCAGCCCAGTCCTTTCACTGCCCAAGAAAGAAGCAGCCATTGCAGGCCAACCCAACAAAGCACACAATAAAGTGGTAGTCTCTCCTCACAGCTTCTCTAGCTCTTCTTCTTGGCAGACTCCTTAATCCCAAAGAGTTCTGAAGTCCTGGGGTCAAGGCCCCAATATTTATACCACCTTTCTCTTTGAAGTTATTGCACACAAACTTCCTCTGGCATACATAAAGCAGTTTGGCCTGGCTCAGGCCAGGTTCAATCCAGGAGGGGAGAAACAGCTTAGTGAGAGGCAGCTACAGTCCATTTAGGTGCAAGCGACAACTCCACCAACTATTCGAAATGCATCCAGGTCTATTCAGCCTGGCAATGAGTCACCCAGGAAAGGCAGGACACACCTCAACCTCCCCTTTGTGTATTTCTAGTGTGAATGCACATGCCCAGGTCCTTTCACATGCACCCAGACGGTGAATACACAAACAGGAAGAGGCACACAAGCTGGTTAAGCAAGAAAATGCCCACTTCTAATAGTGGCATTTTCAAAAACTCAATATAAAAATCATCTTCACTAAAAGATGTATTTTTTAATTCTGAGTTCAGGAAGCCTAAACTCCATTGTTCCAATGGAAAGTTACACCTGTAATATGTTAAAAGGCAGCTGCCATTATAACCTATGGGACAGACAGCCTTTCAATAGTGAAAAACGAAATGAACAGTGTTAGAACCAGGATTCCCTAGTTGGCTGAGGTAGGTACCTTAGGCCAAGTAGGGACTCTCGCTTCAGGGAAAGGAAGGATACCTTCTTAGATAGCCCCTGTTCACCCCCTTGGTAGCGTGGCATGAGCAGCCAGGCTTATCTTCAAGGCAAATGTGTAAAGTTTTTGCCACCACGCTCACAGTGACCCAATGATGACACCACAAAAGGACTCCACACGAGTTTCATCGAAAAACAAGTATATTTATATATAAAAAGATATACGATGCGACCACACAATATAGATCCAACATATGCGTACTTGTAATATTCCTCCTGGCCGGATTTAGGCTAACCATCCCTTGTAGGTTCTAGCGGTATTAATGAGCAATTCTAGATGATCCAATGCAGTCCTAATGCAATGCTATGCAGTTCGTAATGCAAGAATCAGGCACTTTGCAATGTAAAAATAATGCAGTTCGTTATGCAACAATCCAGCAGTTCGTAATGCCAAAATAATGCAATGTGTAATACAACAATCAGGTAGTTCGTTATGCAACAATAATGCAATGCGTAATGCAACAATCAGGCAGTTCGTTATGCAAACTAATGTTGTGCGTAATGCAACAATCAGGCAGTTCGTTATGCAAACTAATGCAGTGCGTAATGCAAAAATCAGGCAGTTCGTTCTGCAAACACAATGCAATGCGCAAGGCTACAATCAGGCAGTTCGTAATGCAGAAACAATGCAATGCGCAAGGCACTTCGGCACCGATCACGGTGCTTTAGACGGTCTCTCTACCTCTCGTACTGACTCGCGGTCAGCTTCCGCCAACATATGCCCCCAACACGGGTATGGTGAAAACCAAAGTGCAGTTCCACACTCCGGCCCCGGTCCTGTCACTCCTTGGCACGTACGGGCCTCGATACGAGCTTAAGCAGAGGCTGGTGCTGCAAGACTGGGAGAGGCCAAGAGCTTCTCTCTCTGAGCCTACACCCCGCCCCAGGCGGCGACACACGTTACCTGGTGGGTGCGACCTCGCTCTCCTCTCCTCCACTCGCGACTTGGGCCTCCAATGCGGCTTGGTTGACTCCAGGCAGTGGGACTCGGGCCCTCCCTCGACGAGGTTGGTTTGAGGTCCTGCTTCTGGCAGTGGCGGCCTCGGGCCGGCAGCACAGCTCCCCTGGAGATGCCGGTCCGGGCCGATGGTGATAACGACAATCTCAGGCTGCAACAGGGCACACGCACACAGCGTTGCTGAGACTCCCTTGAGCTTCGGGTGCACACGATCCCAGGGCAATCCTCACGAAGGTCTAAGGCTTCACAAAGCACATGCACACAGCATTGCTGAGACTCACTTGGACTCAGGGTGTTTACGATCACAGGGCAATTCTCACAAAGGTCTCAAGCTGCAAAAAGCACACACACACAGTGTCGCTGAGACTCACTTGGACTATTGGTCCCCACGATCACAGGGCAATTCTTACGAGGGTCTCCGGCTGCAAAAAGCACACACACAGTGTCGCTGAGACTCACTTGGACTCCTGGTTCCCATGATCACAGGGCAATTCTTACGAGGGTCTCAGGTTGCAAAAAACACACGCACACAGCGTGGCTGAGACACACTTGAACTTCGGGTCTGCACGATCACAGGGCAATCCTCAGGAAGGTCTCAGGCTGCACAAAGCACACACACACAGCGTCACGGAGACTCACTTGAGTTCCGGGTGCACACGATCCCAGGACAATCCTCACGAAGGTCTCAGGCTGCAAAAAGCACACGCACACAGTGTCTCTGAGACTCACTTGGACTCCTGGTGCCCACGATCACAGGGCAATCCTCACGAAGGTCTCAGGCTGCAAAAAGCACACGCACACAGCGTCGCTGAGACTCGCTTGGACTCCTGGTGCCCACGATCACAGGGCAATTCTTTTGAGGGTCTCAGGCTGCAAAAAGCACACGCACACAGCGTCGCTGAGACACACTTGAACTTCGGGTGTGCACGATCACAGGGCAATCCTCACAAAGGTCTCAGGCTCCACAAAGCACACACACACAGCGTCACTGAGACTCACTGGGACTCCAGGTGCACACGATCACAGGACAATCCTCATGAAGGGCTCAGGCTGCAAAAAGCACACACACACAGCGTCACTGAGACTTGCTTGGATTCCAGGTGCCCACGATCACAGGGCACTACTTACGAAGGTCTCAGGCTGCACAAAGCAGACGCACACAGCATCGCTGAGACTCACTTGGACTCCTGGTGCCCACGATCACAGGGCAATTCTTACGAGGGTCTCAGGCTGCAAAAAGCACACACACACAGAGTCGCTGAGACTCACTTGGACTCCGGGTGTGCACGATCACAGGGCAATTCTCACGAACGTCTCAGGCTGCAAAAAGCACACGCACACAGCGTCTCTGAGACTCACTTGGACTCCTGATGCCCACGATCACAGGGCAATTCTTACGAGGGTCTCAGGCTGCAAAAAGCACACGCACACAGCGTCGCTGAGACACACTTGAACTTCGGGTGTGCACGATCACAGGGCAATCCTCATGAAGGTCTCAGGCTGCACAAAGCACACGCACACAGCGTCGCTGAGACTCACTGGAACTCCAGGTGCACACGCTCACAGGACAATCCTCACGAAGGGCTCAGGATGCAAAAGGCACTCATACACATCGTCGCTGGGACTCACTTGGATTCCAGTTGCCCACTATCTCAGGGCACATCTCACGAAGGTCTCAAGCTGCACAAAGCACACGAACACAGCATCGCTAAGACACTGCTGGAAACTTTTGTGTTCCTGAGTTTCCACAACAGGTAGCCAACTCACCTCGAGACCTTGGGGATAAGTTACTTCAGGACACAGCACAGCAAAGTCCTTTCAAGCAGGGGGACACAGCACACAGCAAAGTCCCTTTAGCCTCTCCTTCATTAAACCAGCAAACTGCAGGCCAGCCCCAGAACACACAGCAAGGGTCAGTCCTTTCCTTCAGTCTATTCAGCTGGTTCTTCCTTGTCAGAGGTTCCTTTGGACCACGAAGTAGGTTCATTCCTTTACAGTCTTAAACAGTTCCATTCCATTCCAAAGTCCAGAGGTTTCAGCTCTCATAGTTATACCCCTAAATGTCTTTGAAGTCTTTGTGTTCATGGGGGCACTGACCCCTGTCCAAACCAGTTCTGGGTGTCTCCCTGTCAGTGACACCTTCTGCCTTTGATAGTGGGGGTCTGGGTCTTTATTCACTCAGTAGGAGATGGAGCCATTGTTTTATTGCAGCAATCAAGGCCTCTTCACCTCCAGGACAATTTATTCCCTCTACACTCCAGATGCTGGTCAGCCTGTTGCTGTCTCACCTCCTCCCCTGGGTCAAGACATTCCCCAGAGCCTATCACACTCAAATCCAGACAGTTAATCCACAACCTGGCTGAGACACACAAAAATGTTAAAACACAAACACCCAGCCACTTCTAAAAGAGGGGTTTCTAAACACGTAATTCAAAAACCACCTTCACAAAAAGATGTTATTAAATTGTGAGTTCAGGCACATTAAACTTCACCTCTCCATATTAAGCCTTTGGGAAGATAGGTTGGAAACATATTACACAGCCTTCCCCATTCTGTCCTAAGGGCAAGATTGCCTTTCAACAGTGAAAAACAAAATGAAGAGTATTTCACTGTTAGGACATGGTGCACACCTTAGTATCTGTCCCACCTTTCACATACACTGCACCCTGCCCAGGGGGGGTACCCGAGACCTACCATAGGGATGTCTGATATGCATAGAAAGCGCAAGGCCTGGCAAGTGGATGCACTTGTCAGGACAACATGGCAGTTTACCAAACTGCGCGCAGGCACCTCAATGGCAGGCCTGAGTTCTCTCTTTAAGGCTACTTGTGTGGGTGGCACAATTAGTGCTGCAGGCTCACTAGTAGCATTTGCATTACCAGCCCAGGCACACATAGTGCACTTTACTAGGGACTTTACTAGTAAGGCAAACATACCAATCATGGACAACCAATTATCATTACACTTTATACAGGGAGCACTTGCGCTTTGACACTGATCAGCAGTGGCAAAGTGCCCAAAGCATCTATGTTGGCAACACCATGTCAGAAAAAAGGTTTAGGGGGAAAGCAAAAAGTTTACGGAACTTTAGCCAAAAAGGGCCAAGTCCAACACACAGTATTTCACTATCGGGACATGTAAAAGACATTACCACATGTCCTACCCTTCACATACACTGCACCCTGCCCAGGGGGGTACCCGAGACCTACCATAGGGGTGTCTGATGTGCATAGGGCTACCTTGAGCCAACCTAAGGGGAGGCTTACATGTAAGAAAAGTGAGGGTTAGGTCCTAGCAAGCGGGTGCACTTGTCAAGTCAACATGGCAGTTAGAAATTGCGAGCAGACACTGCAGTGGCAGGTCTGAGACACATTTGAAAGGCTACTTGTGTGGGTGGCACAACCAGTGCTGCAGGCCCATTAGTAGCATTTGATTTACAGGCCCTTGGCACACACAGTGCACTGCACTAGGGATTTACTAGTAAATTATATACTCCAATCGTAAAACAATTTACAGTAGGAGCACTTGCACTGTAACACTGAACAGCAGTAAGAAAGTGTGCAGAGACACAAAACCATCGAAAAAGAAGTCCAGCATACCATCAAAAACAGGAGGTCAGAAAGCAAAACAATAGGGGAAACACACCAAAAGATGCCAGGTCGAACATGCCACAAATCTGAATCACTTCATCACATAATAGAAGGGAGTCCAGCATAGGTCAACAAGAGATTATCCTTCCCAGATTTTCAAGATATACACTGACTCCGTTAATAATTGTCATTTAGATCAATTGTATGTCCATTATTCTCTGGTGTCTACCCTGAACCTCAGACAGGGATTAACCCCTCAGAGACTAAGCCCTTCCATAGTGAAAACACCATTGACCACCAGACTCCACCATCATCTGGGCCTGTGGCCACCTCCTCTATATCTACAGAGGCCCCCAAAATAACCGGGTCTCAAGCTGCCCCTCCGCTATACCTCCTCCTCCTAATAGTGCCCACATTGAAGACCTGAGGGAAACATTTGGCCTCTGACCCGTCATGTGCCACACCCAGCCCTGGAGTTTTTATCCATGGCTGCTTTAAAGAAGGCAAGGAGGCGGGTAATTACTGGTCATACGGTGCTCTGTCAGGATGTGGAAGAGATGGCTGGGGGAATGCAAACCTGCAGGTGCAAGCTGTCCAGCACTGGGAGTTTTGTAGACTCTGGACGGTCTTGACAGCAGGCATAATGTTTTGTTTTCAAACCCACCCACTCCTTCCCACTTGCTGTTGTAGTGCTCCCCTCTATGTATGCCCTAGTTGTTTTCACACCAATCCTATTGTGTTCAGTAGCTCAGGAGGAGTCTGGTTCTTCCATTGGAAGCCAACTGTCTGCATCTGAGGAGGAATGGAAGCCCAGCCTAGCCTGTTTCTAGTAGTATGACATCAGGTGGTTGCGCTGTTGGGCCTGTAGCAGGTTAGGCCTAACCAAAAATACTTCCATACAATTCAATGCCATTGTGCACACAAAGGGGCATGTGTACAAGGAGTTATCGCCACCAGAACGTCACTTTTTTCAACATTCTGGTGGCGTTGACTCCTTCACCTTATTTGCAAGGCGGCGTTAAGCCACTAAAAAGTGGCTTAATGCCGCCTTGTAAATATGCCCCTATTCATGCCGCACTTAGCATGAAAGGGGCGTGCAATGGGTGTTGCAGTGTGCGTTCCGCTGCAACACCCATTGCTTTTTGACATTGCCCCATATTGACAAATAGAAGATCAGGAAATACCTAGTCTTAAATAGGCGATACGAGGAGAAATGTTTTATTTCTCCTTGTATTTTGCTCTTTCCATGTGTGCTGCATTCTGCGGCACACATAGAAATGGCAAATCGCCTGTGAAGACTGTTTATGTGCAGGAAGGTGTCCTTCCTGCACATAAACAATCACCCCTGCATTGCAACATGGCGCCAGGGTGCCTGCGCTGGCGCTAAGCAGCTTCTTTAGCACCAGCGCTGAGGGAAACTCAGGGGTGCACCGTGTTTTTTGTAAATGTGGCGCATCACTAAGTTTTGAAAAAGACAGATCGCGGCGCTAGCAATTTTGACATAACACCGCACTCTGCCAGTTTCTAGTACATATGTCCCAGAGTCTCCTTCCTTTCAAAATAGCTCCGAACCTTTAAGAGTTTGTGCAAAGGATGTGCTGTGCCTCCTTGCACTGTTTGAAAATGATAGAGGTGAATAAATGCTTTGGAACAAAAACAGAAAACTATGAATAAAGACAGTCAAAATGAGCTCAGTTTGCACAGAGGGTCTTCATTTGAAGTTCTAGGGAATAGCTTTCCTTCCAAGAGGCCACATCATACGGAAACTATATACATGTGTGGTAGTCAGGCTGCCTCACATTAGCCTGTTTTTTCAAAGTAACACAATAATACCTAATTTCTTGCAAAAGTCACCTCAACCGAAACGTTGGTTATAAGAAATGGCGAGTAAATGCAGTATAACCAGGGCCACTGGAATTATGCGACTGGAGAGTGCCAAATTATGTAGCAGTGTTGAGTAGATTCCATAGCAAGAAAAGGCTAATTATGCGGGACATTTTGTAATATTATTAATTCTTTATTAAACCTGACTGAGTATTGGCTGCACCTCATCAACACTTGTTCAACACCCAAATATACCAATAAGCAACAGAAAAGTGACCAGTCCAGCTTTGCAAAGGGCCTGCCATTGCGCAGCAACACGTGTCGCTGCATTTTTAGTAACTTTTGAACCGTTTGAGATAGAAACTAAAGGATTTTGTTAAAATTAGCTGATTATGCGTCAGTTGATGGATTATGTGGCAAATTCGGCAATTCTATAATTATGCAAAAACCGCCGCAGCCGTACAATTGCATAATTCCAGTGGCCCTTAGCAAAGCCACAGTGACAGTATTTACACCCACTGTCCCACACTTTTTATCATATTATTTTCCTCCTTGACTCTAACTTCAGAAGTAATACTGTACCACCTGTCACATAAGCATTGTTATTGCATCAGAATTATTTTTGGATTACACTAGAAGGTTTGCGAAATTCGCGTTATTTGCTTTTGCATAATTATGGAAAATTTGGGCAAAATACGTGAAATTACGTGTAATTTTGCAAAATGCCAATCCAGCATTTAGCATTGTATTTTAGTTTAAAATGCGTCCTCTCGCCCATTTTCGACACAAGGATGCATTTCATGCTAGAAAAATAGCTTCAAAAACATAAGTGCTAAGAATGCTCCCACGCTGTAATTGTGCTGCGAATATGGTTTGTCGTCATGATGTAATTTTGAGAATGTCGTATAAATTGAAATTCCCAGAAATATGCAAATTACGCCGACATAATTGAAATTTCGCCCAAGTCTGATTTCGACCTAATTTTAATTGAGGGCCTTGAGTCTGCATCTCCACCCTTGCTCTTGAACTTGACTAATTTTCACGTGTTTAAGGTAGGCCTATATGAATTATGCTACTTTTTTTTTTCTGGCAGCGCTATTGATGCTATGTGGTCTCTGTCTGCTTTGGTGCTTTCTATTCTGAGTGGGAGGATATAAGCTGGTCACTGCGTAAACAAACCTCCATTACTGAAAAGATCAGAAATGCAAGATTTGCAATAAACATGAAACTCTGCCATGTTATCCTGGTGAATTTCGATAGGTCAAACTTGCGAAAATGTCATGGGTAGAAAATCTGTGATAAATTCCAATAGATGAGGAATCTGCTGTGTGAAGCACCAAAATCCACAATTCATTCTTATTTTCCTGAGGGAAAACTCAAAATATGAGGTTTTACCGCACCTGGTAAATACTGCAAGACACTGTATTGTTTTTAATATGTACAGTATTCAGCTCCCTCACACCCGACCCTCTTGAAATCAGGGCCTAAGAGTCCTGTTTATTTTCTGTAGTTTCCCTCCCTCCCCTTTCCTAGACATTCAGACTCAATAGGTGGCATTTGAGGGACTAAAGGTCATACAGGAGGTCAACCATATTATGTTACTGGGTATCTAAGGGTGCATGATGTCACTTCCACTACACCTGGAAGTTAGTGAATTGAATTGAAGGAGGCCGTACTGTGACACAAAGGGTATATTCATTCGAAATTCTCATTTCAAGCACTGGTATGGGTACAGCCTTTAACATTTTTTCAGACACAGACTTCCCGCTCCTACCCGTGCCGCGGTCAGTTTCAATGCACTAACTTAGCAAGCAGGCTCTTTCCTCGAGGTTCTACCTTGTTCCGCACTCACACTGGGAAACTGAAAACCGTACTTACTCTTTCAGGCTATGAGCAGGTAGTTTCCTACGCCGCAGCCAAAACTCCTATTCTTGTCCCTTTATCAAAGCTTGAAAAGAAAAATCTGAATAATTAATGTTGTTTTTTATCACCGCATCGAACAGGAGTGAGCGTGATATGTGTGCCCGAGTCAGCTGGGAAGCGGCTTCCCTGGCTCCTCTCACCTTCCCTCCGCCGTGGAGACACCTGATCCCAGGGAGCCCGGCACCTCAGGCCGCCTGTATGTACGGGGAGGCCTCTGGTAAAGAAGTGACGCTGGACAGGTCCCGCGCAAGCCAGACCGCGAGCAGCGCGGTTTTTCTTGAGGCCAAGTTAAATTCACTTAAATCCTTTCAAAAACATGACAGTGAGAAAAAAATTAACTACGTGCACAAACCTCATTTCTAAGTGTCATTCGGTTGTTTTTCTAAAAAGGAATAGATAGGCCTTTGAGAAACTGAAGTGAACTTCTATGTAGTTTCTCTTAGAGGCCTAATGTGACATAGGGCTAGTCGGCCGTTTCCTAGGCGAGCTCCTTATCACTATTCTAGGAAGGCTTCCATCCTAGAAGGATCGCTGTATTGACATGGAAGAACAGTTTCAGATAATGTTTTGCATGCATACACGTGATAGTGGTACAAAAGGGGGTGGTGATGGACGGAGCATCAGAACCAATCAAACACTCACACCCAGTCAACAGATCTGGGTTTGATCCATCACCGTTCTTTAGCCCACTCTGCCACCCCAGTTCAGACATGCCCATATGCAAATCAGTCTGACCCTGTGCCTCATGGGAACAGTCCAGCCCGAACTGCCAAGCCATGCATTCCCTGGACCGGAAACAAGCTTCCTAGGACCGGTTTCTGGCATTTCAGCCGTCTTCAGCCAGGCTTGCTTGAATCCAGTGGCAAAGTGAGCAAGGGACTCACGTCTGAGCATACCCTGCCAACTTATGGCGAACAAAGTGGTACAAAAGTGGGTGGTGATGGACGGAGCATCAGAACCAATCAAACACTCACACCCAGTCAACAGATCTGGGTTTGATCCATCACCGTTCTTTAGCCCACTCTGCCACCCCAGTTCAGACATGGCCATATGCAAATCAGTCTGACCCTGTGCCTCATGGGAACAGTCCAGCCCGAACTGCCAAGCCATGCATTCCCTGGACCGGAAACAAGCTTCCTAGGACCGGTTTCTGGCATTTCAGCCGTCTTCAGCCAGGCTTGCTTGAATCCAGTGGCAAAGTGAGCAAGGGACTCACGTCTGAGCATACCCTGCCAACTTATGGCGAACAATGTGGTACAAAAGGGGGTGGTGATGGACGGAGCATCAGAACCAATCAAACACTCACACCCAGTCAACAGATCTGGGTTTGATCCATCACCGTTCTTTAGCCCACTCTGCCACCCCAGTTCAGACATGGCCATACACGTGATAGGCACAGGTAATAAACAAGGCTAACAAAATAATAATTTGAAAATGTACTGACTAACAAAGTTCTACTATTCTACCATATTCATAAAATTACGCAACAAACAAGACAGCAACAACATCACCGCCATTTACTGCAACTTCAACCCACAACTGGACCCAACACACCTCGCCAAATGCCTCCTAATGTTATCCAAATAACCAGTGCTAACAGCATGGCCCGTCATCACCCCTGAAGAAACCGCCACCACAAGGAGGTCTATCCACTCAGAGGCCCGATCGGACCTCTGCCCCACCACACCCACCGCAGACGACAGCAAACCTGAGCCAACCACAGCAGGGACACTGTCTTCGCGCCTCTTTGGATGATATCCACATGACTCTGGACAGATGAGACACGGTGGAACTCATCCTCTTGGACCTCTCCACAGCATTTGACATGGTCCCCGACTCCATCCTCATTCAACACCTACACGACATTGGACTCCAAGGACACACACTCTGATGAGTCTGCTCCATTCCTGAGTGGAAGGATCCAGTAAGTCAAATTGGCATCATACACCTTGGCTGTCTGTGGCCTCATCTGAAGAGTTCTGCAAGTATCCTCCCTTAGTCTGGCACTCTTCAACACATGCATGGTCTCTCCAGACAGCATCATCCGTTCTCACAACATCAACATTCTCTCCTACACCGATGACACACAACGTATTCTCTCCCTCATGGAAAAGATGCCCAGTACCTGGATCAAGTTATTGTCTGCCCTACTGAAATTGTCCTCTGGATGAAGACCAACTGTATAAAGCTGAACACCGTCGACACCAAAATCGTGATCTTCAGGAAGAACACTTCACTGGAAGGCTCCACCTGGTGACTAACAGGACTAGGACTGACAACCCGCCCTCCCGTCACCCACAGCAGGAACCTCAAGATCATCATCAGCAACAAGCTTGACATGATTGCACACGTCAATGCCGTTACTGCTTTGCAACAAATTTGACATGACTGCCCAAGTCAATGGCGTTACTGCCTAATGCTTTCATATCCTAAAGATGCTGAAGAAGAATTTCAAATGTCTCCTAATAAGCACCCGGCAAACTGTCACGCATGTTCTGGTGGCAAGCAAGCTGGATTACAGGAACACCCTCTATGCTGAGATCAACCAAAAACTCACCAGAAGGCTGCAGAACCATTCAGAACTAGGCAGACAGAATCATCACTCTCAAACTCCCACACCATACCACACTCACATCAGACTACACATGAAGGAGCACCACTGGATTTCCATACACAAACAAGCACAATTATATCTCTGCATAGAGAAGTCATGTAAACCGTAAATATGGCCAAGATTCTTATTTCAGATGGAGCAACATTATAATCTATTAAATCAAACTTAACTTGTACAGCTCACATTCTGAACTCAAGGATTTGAAATTCTCTCATATGTGATAATAAACAAAACGGAGGTTCTGTTAAATAAAACGTTTGGATAAGCAGGGACGCTGCCATTGATTCTAGGTTATCTGGTTTCACTTTTTAAAATTCAACCACCAGATGTATAACCCTGTCCCTCACCTGTTTTACATCAAAGGCCACTATCTTTAATTCTTGGTGAAGGGCAAGAAAACCAGACACAGACATAGCAGACTCAAATTAGGGTCGAAAGATCCTACTACCAAGCCAGGAATGCATTTATTTGGGGTGTGTCACCCACCAAACACCCCCTAAGGCTATTTCCCCTAATTACCTGGCCTAATTCGATCTTTTCTACTGTCCTGGTGAAAGATAGCATTATCTAATTTATTTATTGTCACATCGGATAAAATTCATCAACAATACATCAGATAAATCACATATTTACAATTCAAATATTCACATATAATATAATTGGAGATAAAACACAAATGTAGGCAACAATGAATCCAAGATTCAGGACTAAAAGGAACTGAAGTCTACTGCTAGCCTAAGTGATCAAATTCACATTAGAAGCATGTTTACAATTCAAGTATACATATGTTCTGAGCAGTTGAAATAACAATTAATACTAGGATAAAACATCAATTAAACTACAATTCAAAAGAGAAGTGAGACAAGTGCTTAGTGCTCTCCCAATTGGGCTATTCACGGTTTTCCCATACATATGTACAAGATAAAAAGAACAGAGATAAAAACGTTAGTTGATCAAGATGTTAGACAGACAATAACTTGCTGGCAGCCTTATAAGACTCTTCTTCGGAGTCTAGATCTCACACACCAAAGATAGCATTAACTTCCAAGCATTTTGGCTCTCAAAAGCATAGAA
This sequence comes from Triturus cristatus, assembly GCF_964204655.1. NCBI lineage: Eukaryota > Metazoa > Chordata > Amphibia > Caudata > Salamandridae > Triturus > Triturus cristatus. The sequence continues at coordinate 327,015,495 of NC_140580.1, forward strand.
GGCATATACCTAAGGTCAAGAAGCACACTCCACCTGATGAATCATCTTCTCACCCGACTTCAACCTCCACACACTCCCTAAAAATAAATTGCTAGACACAATGGGGCATGTGCTTCTCATTACTTGGCTCTCGCAAATGCCATGGCCTACCCAAGGACATATGTAACTTCAACAACCTCCTTGTATTCAGAAAAAAATGAAAACCCACCTTTTCATATCAAACTACTGAGATAAGACACAAGAGGCCAACTAAAAACGTACTTCATATTAATAGTTCATCATTTTGAACAGCATTTCGGCTTTACAATTGCCAAACTCATTCCATAAAACACTTCGACTAAAGAAAAACCCAAAAATCAAGAAAAAATCTTAATGCTAACTTTTTATAGGTGCAAACAATATATAACTCAAAAGATTTCAGATTTTTAAGCTCACTGTTTCAGTTCAGTCCATTTGTTAATGATTTGAGGTAATCCGTAAATCTTTGTCTTGATACATAAGGTGAATAACATACCTATCTATGAAATATGTTGTGCACAAAAAATGATGGGGCTGATTATGAGTCTGGCGGTCATAAGTCCACCAGACTCACGGTGGTGGTGGTCCATCCGCAGCATTACAACTTCCAAAAGGCATTGCCAGGGACTAGTCGCTCCCTGGCGGTGGTGGTCCATCCGCAGCATTACGACTTCAAAAGGCGTTGCCAGGGACTAGTCGCTCCCTGGCGGTGGTGGAACTGCGCCACAATGTAAGATGCTCAGCGGGACTGGCGTTGTCCCGCTGAGCATATTACAAGTTCCGCCAGCCATTTCATGGTGGGAGCCCTGCCATGAAAAGGCTGGCGGTGTAGAAACAAATTGGGGCCCTACAGGGCCCCCATGCCTGCCCCTGCCATGGGGATACATTCAGTCTGTTTCCCCAAATTTCCACCACGCCATGGACGTCACCTTCCGTGCCATATTGGAACCTTTTTGCCATTCCCTTTGCAGTGCCTATTTTCCAGGCACCGCAATGTGAAAGGCGAAGGACCATCTGCCATACACAAGTTCAACTTGTGATACGGTGGCCAGTCCTTGCATCAATCTTTCTAATCTAATTGTACCGTGCAAAATTTCTTCAAAATCAGTTTTCAATCTGAGAACATGATTAGTCTCCTTTTAGTTTCGATTGGGTGAACTACAGTCACAGCAGTACCTGTATGAGGAGCAATTGTATCAGCAGTGGTAATATCATGAGCGATAATAATTCTACTTGCACCCGCCATACTTTCATTTGGAGCAGTAGGCAATTGGAAGTGTACTTGAACTCAGTTCTCCTGCCCCATTTTTTGAGGTGATCTGTGTGTTTGTAAATCATAAGAAAGAGGTGTGGAGTCTAATAAATCATCTAAAATTATACTCCATATCAGAATTATTTTCTTGAGTGTTCTTTTTATTCTCAGGATTTGTGTCATTATTGCTCCTATCATCTGACTCATTAACAATTGCAGGAAACATAATGACACTTAGCATTGTATCCTCGCACCAAGCTCTTTTCTGCTTGCCCCATCTCGATTCCAGCCAACAGCCACTGTAATTCGAATCGGACTTTTCACTCTCTTACACTCCTTTTCCATTGCAACATGAACTTCAGTATTGGTGATATAGTGAGGCAGGCTTCATGATAGTGTTTGAGCGGTAATGAGGTTCTTATAGTATTGTTTTCTTGTGTTCTGCTGCATATGTAGTGTTTCAGTTAATGTATTATTGTTGTGCTATATTGTAGTTATAGTGTTGAAGAATTGTACTATTGTGTGGTTGTAGTGTGGCAGTTGTAATGTTGTAAACTGCAGATGTTATGTTGTTTTTGATGTGATTATAATGTTGTAGTTGCGATGTTCTATAGAGTTGCAGTTTCAGTGTTGTACTGATGTTAGGTGTTGCAGTTGTGGTGTTGTTTTAGTATTGCAGTAGGATCATTTTACAGGTGTAGTGCTGTGGTTATACTATTGTAGTTGTAAAGTTGGTATGTTTAGTATTTTATTTGTAATATTGTTTTTGCAGCATTGTGGTTTTAGTGGTGTAGCTACTGTTGTGTCATTTTAACTGTGGTCCTGTAATTGAAGGGCTGCAATTGGAGAACTGTGGTGCTGCTGCAGGACTATAGTTGCAGTATTATAGTTATAGTGTTATAACAATAATATGAGAACACTGCTCTTGGAGCACCTCATGTGTTGTGTGGTGCCTGTATTATTTTGTGAAGAATACTGTACTAGTTATATAATACAATAAATATTTATCTTTCTGCATCCCAAATTGAGGAAGGTCTACAAAGAAACATTTTTTACATTTTTTAAAATACTTATTTGAACCCGAATTGGCATCAAAACCAGAGGCTTCAACAGTTATTGACTTGCCTTTATTCTTAGCTTAGGTCTGGCCCAGTGAGAGAGCTTTAGTTTTCTCACCAACCCCAACAAATAAAAGCAAAACTTCCATCCCTGCATGCCCGGCTTATAACATCACTCATGACATGTTAAATTAAACCAATTCCCCGTAGGCGGCCAACCACTCTTTGCACATGGCAAAGATCATGAGCAGCATGGAGTTGGCCGCATGACCTGGCCTGGGCCAGGCCCTGCACACAATCTCCTGTGGGCACCTAACCCCTGTGGTAAGGGAACAGTATCCTTTGGACCAGTTTCTAATATCCAGTAATCAACCAGTCAACACATTCCATTCAACCTAATTTATACCTTCCATAAAGTCTCATTCACACTTGAGAAGAATGTGCCATATACTTTCCAAAGATAATCAAAACACATAGGTATGCAAAAATATAAATCGATTTATTCGTTAAAAAAGTCATAAAATCAAACTCTGGTTTAAAAAGAGAACAGTGTGTCTAAATGACACAGGCCATAGTATTACTACTCAGCAGTGTTCACATTAGCCCAATACATAATCACAAAATCCTAAACAAAAATTAATAAACAATTGAATAAAAAACAAAACAAAGAGAGTGCAAGAAATAGACAAACACAATATGTCATTTATGTGGTACACATCCGTATTATAGCAGTGACACAGGTGTGGATCCTGGTATTTTTGGCTTTTTCAAATATTCATTGACCACAACCCCTTTCACAGATTGTGTACTTGTTTGAGCATCGACGCGTATCGATGGATATATTATGCCACCATCTTTTTCTAGACAAATTTTTTGACTCTCTTAGACATTAAATGTAAGCATTTTGATGATTTAAAAGCACCTAATGTTGGCGAAACTAATCGTTCCAGCAATACTGGGCAGACAATTTATGGGGTGATTGATGGTTTTTTATGTCCTCTCTCAAATCCCGAAACCACAGTGGTATATCTGAGGGATCCCTGATTAGGCCCAAATATCAGTGTCTGTAACCTTTATTCTAACCAGTTCGCCTGTAACATTCCGCTATCAGTTATAAGCGGATTCTTCTACTCATTAGGCACAGTCTATTCTGGGACCGTAGATTGTTTTCTCTCTCAGGGGACTAATTCACTGTTTACCCCTGGCAGGTTATTCTGATATAACGTCCTTCATAAATCCCTCTTTGCAATTAGGCTTTAGGATTGGCACTCGCTTCAGCATGGTATCGTAACCCCTTGGAGTAATGTTTGACTAACTTATATCCGAATTACCTGCCAGTCTCTCCATTGGTGTGTAAGCAACTGCATGGGTTGCTGAATACCTTCATGAGTGTCTATATAGGTTATTGATTTGTTTGAGTATCTGTATGGGTCCCTGAGTGTCTATGTGGGTGGGTGAGTGTATGAGTCTGTGCATAGATATCTGAGTGGGTGATTCAGTGGTTGTATGGATTAAAAAGTGCATCTGGAAAGGGCTGTATGGGTGAGTTGGTGAGTGAATAAATGTCTCAGTGGTTTATCTGTGACTAACTACATATATTTTAAGCCACTATATGTGAGTGTTGGAGTATATAAATGAGTATACGTGAGACTAAGTTATTTCAAGAGTGGGTGTATAAATAAGTGTCTGCTTCTATCTGATTGAATAAGACAGTAAATATGTGTTAGTATCTGTATAACCCCTTGTGTGCCCATGACGAGCTGGACTCGTCATGGAGCACAGTCGCGCTGTGCCCAAGACGAGTCCAGCTCGTCATGAGGCATTCCCTGGGGAATCCCTCTGGTGGTCGCGCCGACGTCATTACAGTGAAAGTGAAACTGAAATGAGCTAAGAGGCTCATTTCAGTTTCACTTTCTACGTGCTCAGGGGGCTATCTCAGCCCCCTGAGCACGTAGAAAGACGGGAGGGGTATTGTTGGAAAGGGGAGAATCTCCCCTTTCCAATGGTACCCCTCCCCAGTGGATCCCTGCTTGGGGATCGCCACAGGAGGGCGATCCCCAAGCAGGGATCCCCCATTAGACACCAGGGAGGGGGGAGCGGCCCCTTGGGCAAGGGCATTTGCTCCCCCCAACTGACGTTGGCACCATTTAGTCTTTTTGCCCCCCCTGGGGGGAAGATGGGGCATCGGCCCCCAATCTGCCCCCCCGGGGGGGCAAAAAGCCCACTAGACACCAGGGAATAAAAAAAAATTATAATAAATAGAGGTGGGGGCTGCCCAAAATGGGCAGGCCCATGCCCACACCCCACCCCCCAATTACTACAGTCTTTCTGCCCCCCTGGGGGGCAGATGGGGCATTGGCCCCTAATCTGCCCCTTCAGGGGGCAGAAAGCCCACTAAATACCAGGGATTCGTTTTCAGTTTTTTTTTTAGGGTTGGGGCTGCCCAAAACGGGCACGCCAATGCCCCCACCCAGCCACCACCATTACAGCCTTTCTGTCCCCCTGGGGGGCATATGGGGCATTGGCCCCCAATCTGCCCCCCTGGGGGGGCAAAAAGCCCACTAGACACCAGGGAATTAAACAAAATAAAATAGGGGTGGGGACTGCCCAAAACGGGCAGGCACATGCCCCTCCCCAATTATTACAGTCTTTCTGCCCCCCCGTGGGGCAGATGGTGCATTGGCCCCTAATCTGCCCCTTCGGTGGGGCAGAAAGCCCACTAAACACCAGGGATTTATTTTTAGATTTTTTTTAGGGTGGGGGCTGCCTGAAACGGGCACGCCAATGCCCCCACCCACCCGCCATCATTACAGCCTTTCTACCCCCCCTGGGGGCAGATGGGGCATTGGCCCCTAATCTGCCCCTTCGGGGGGGGGGCAGAAAGCCCACTTGACGCCAGGGATTTTTTTCGCGCAATTTTCTTTAGGGTGATGGATTTTATTTAGGGTGGAGGCTGCCCGAAACGGGTACGCCAATGCCCCCACCCCCGCCACCATTACAGCCTTTCTGCCCCCCCCTGGGGGGCAGATGGGGCAGTAGCCCCCAATCTGCCCCCCCCAGAGGGGCAGAAAGCCCACTATCCACCAGGTATTTTTTTGCGCCATTGTTTTTAGGGTGTGGGCTGCCCGAAACGGGCACACCAATGCCCCCACCCTCCCCCCCACAAAACTGACAGTCTTTCTGCCCCCCAGGAGGCAGATGGGAGCTGTAGCCCCCAATCTGGCCCCCCCTTGGGGGCGCAGAAAGCCCACTAGAAACCATGGATTTTTTTGTTTTTTTAGTGTAGGGGTAGGGGCTCCCCAAAATGGGCATGACAATACCCCCACCCCACCCCCAGAGAAACTCCAGTCTTTCCGCCCCCTGGGAGGGTAGTTGGTGGCAGCGGCCCCTGATCTGCCCCCTGGGGGGGCAGAAAGCCCACTGGGCGCCAGCGAGTATGCAGGCTTTTTTATGCGTGGGGGTGGGGGCTGCCCAAATGGTCATACCAATGCCCCCACCCCCACAAAAAATAGCCACAGTCTTTCTGCCCCTTTAGGGGCATATCGGGAGGAAACCCCCTTCCCCGATTCCCCCCCAGGGCGGCAGAAAGCCCACTGGGCTCTGGCTTTTTTTAGCAATGTGCATACCTGTGGATTTTGGGCCCTAGCGCAGTTGGCACGTAGGCAAACCTAGCAAACCTGTGCATTTTTTAAAACTAGACACCGAGGGGAATCCAGGATGGGGTGACTTGACTGGCTCTCACCAGGTTCTGTTACCCAGAATCCATTGCAAACCTAAAAATGTGTCCAAAATAACAAATTTTCCTCACACTTCTGTGGTGGAAAGTTCTGGAATCTGCGTGGGTCCACAAAATTCCACCCACCCCGCATTCCCCAAAGTCTTCCGAGAAAAATGGTACCTCACTTGCGTGGGTAGGCCTAGTGCCCGCGTCAGGCAGGGGCCCAAAACCAATTGAGGAGACATCAAAATTACCTATCACAAAACAACCTGGTTTTGCAAAGGGGGTCCCAAGAGTTTTTGCCACCGGGCTTGGCGGCTATCTAGAGAAACCTACCAAACCCACACATTTCTGAAAACTAGACACCCGGGGGATTCCAGGGAGGTATGGCTTCCGTGGATCCTCCTACGTTTCCTTACCCAGAATGCCCTACAAATCTCAAATTTAGCTGTAAAAATCACCTTTTTCACAAATTTTTGTGTGGGGAAAGTTGTGGCATCACCGGGCTGACACAAATTTCCTAACACCCAGCGTTCCCCCTGGTCTTCCGATAAAAATGGTGCCTCATTCGTGTGAGAGGCCCAAATACCCGTGACAGGCAAGGGCCCACAACGTAGTGAGGCGACATGAAAATTGCCTATCTCAAAACGACCTGGTTTTGCAAGGGGGGGTCACTTGGTTATTGGGAGACTTGGGGGAACACTGGGTGGTAGGAAATTTGTGTCAGCCCGGTGATGCCACAACTTTGCCACACAAAAATGTGTGATAAAGGTGATTTTTTCAGCTAAATTTGAGGTTTGCAGGGCATTCTGGGTAAGGAAACGTTGGGGGATGCATGCAAGCCATACCTTCCTGGAATCCCCCGGGTGTCTAGTTTTCAGAAATGTGTGGGTTTGGTAGGTTACCCTAGGTGGCCGCCAAGCACCGGGCCAAAAACCCAAGTGACCCCCCTTGCAAAACCAGGTCGTTTTGAGATAGGCAATTTTCATGTCGCCTCACTACGTTTTGGGCCCTTGCCTGTCGCGGGTACTTGGGCCTCCCACACGAGTGAGGCACCGTTTTTATCGGGAGACCCGGGGGAACGCTGGGTGGTTGTAAATTTGTGTCAGCCCGGTGATGCCACAACTTTCCCACACAAAAATGTGTGAAAAAAGTGATTTTTTCAGCTAAATTTGAGGTTTGCAGGGCATTCTGGGTAAGGAAACGTTGGGGGATCCATGCAAGCCATACCTCCCTGAAATCCCCAGGGTGTCTAGTTTTCAGAAATGTGTGGGTTTGGTAGGTTTCCCTAGGTGCCGGCAGAGCTAGGGTTCAAAAACTACAGCTAGGCACTTTGCCAAAAAAAGTTCATTTTTCACTGCGAAATTGAGGTGTGTCCACGATGCGTTTTGCGCCGTTACCTGTCGCGTGCACTAGGCTGACCCACACAAGTGAGGTACCATTTTTCTTGGAAGACTTTGGGGAACGCGGGGTGGGTGGAAATTTGTGGATTCATGCAGATTCCAGAACTTTCCACCAGAGAAATGTGGGGAAAATGTTTTTTTTTTGGCAATTTGTTAGGTTTGCAAGGGATTCTGGGTAACAGAACCAGGTGGGAGGCAGTCAAGTCACCCCATCCTGGATTCCCCTGGGTGTCTAGTTTTCAAAAATGTATAGGTTTGCTAGGTTTCCCTAGGTGCCGGCTGAGCTATGGTTCAAAAACTACAGCTAGGCACTTTGCCCAAAAAGGGTCATTTTTCACAGCGAAATTGAGGTGTGTCCATGTTGCGTTTTGCGCCGTTTCCTGTCGCGGGCACTAGGCCGATCAACACAAGTGAGGTACCATTTTTCTCGGAAGTCTTTGTGGAACACTGGTGGGTGGAAATTTGGGGATCCAAGTATGGTTACTCGGTAACTAGGTGCCGGCAGAGCTAGGGTTAAAAAACTACAGCTAGGCACTTTGCTAAAAAAGGGTAATTTTGCATTGTGAAAATGTGGTGTGTTCACATTGGGTTTTGAGCCATTTCCTGTCATGGGCACTATGCCTACCCCTACAAGTGAGGTACCATTTTTATCGGGAGACTTAGGGTAATTCAGATTTGTAAAGGAACTGTTATTACCTATTGACTTTAGATGCATTTCTGACTTCCAAATGGAAGACATTGTGTAAAAAAAAAGTCATTCTAAAAAATGACTGATAATTCTCATGCTAGTATGCGTATTCCCAATTTCGGAAATGTGCAAATATCTTCTGTTTCTAAACTCTATATTTGTTTCCCATTTCAGAAATACATAGGTGTCTTTCATACCGATTTTTCCATGTACACATTTTTACAGAATAATTACTATATACCCGGTACATAATAAAAAACCATTGCAAGTTGCTGCTCAGTTTTTGGATCTGGGTTCGTCGGGTTCTTGGTGAACCTACAAGTCCTATATATCCCCACAACCAGTAATGTCCAGTGGATGTAACGGTATATTGCTTTCAAAGAGCTGTCATAATTAGAAGAAGTTACAGGTGAAAACGTTGACATAAAAGTCTTTTTTATTCAACAAATTTTCAATTGATCCTATATTTAACTGTTAGTTTCTATAAAAAAACATTGATGTATCTACACAAATGACCCCTTGCTGAATTCAGAATTTTGTCTACTTCTCTGAAATGTATAGCTTTCCAGGATCCATTATTGCTTCTGTACCCATTTCTACCATTAACCGGAAGGAGGTCGAAAGCACAAAAAATAGCAAAAATAGGCTATGTCCCAGAAAAATGCCAAAACTGTGTAAAAAATTTTGGGTTTCTGACAAAAGTCTGGTATCCCCTAAAAGCTGGGAAAATGGTGATTTCAGCCCCACAAACCCTTTTTTGATAACACTTGCAGGGAAAAACTCAGAAGCTTTCATTTGCAGCCCGTTTTTCCCATTTTCCCCCCCAAAAACTAAATTTTGCTGTATTTTGGCTCATTTCTGTGACCCCTCCAGGGGAATCCACAAACCCTGAGCACCTTCAGAATCCCCATGATGTTGGAAGAAAAGGACGCAAATTTGGCGTGGATAACTTATGTGGTCAAAAAGTTACAGGGGCCTCAGCGCGCACTACCCCAAATAGCCAAAAAAGGGCGTGGCACAGGAGGAGAAAAGGCCTGGCAGCGAAGGGGTTAGATAAGTGATGTGGTATGTCTAAAAATAACAAAGTTGGTGTGTATAACTGTATACATGATTAAATGGGTATGTGATTCATTCTTTGTATTACTGACTAGGCGTGTGAGTAACTCTATGGATGAGTGGCAGCGTATGACTGCATATATAGATGTATGAGTGCATATTATAGTCCTCTATTGATGAGTAGCTACATGTATAAGTGACTGGATGTGTGTGTAGACCTAGTAAATAGTGAGTGCTATGTAGTATATGGCATTCTTCTGTGTATGGTTTCAAAAATAGAAGTCAGCATTTTAGAATGGCTGTATCAAAGTTTATATTAGAGCATCAGTATGTGCATCAGATTGTCACGTGGATGATGTCATGAGTGATGTCATTAGTGATGTCATCAGTGATGTCACTGACCATGTCATGAGTCATGTAATATGTGACATCATCAGCAGTGCATTGCGGGCGCGTGAGTTATAGTTAGCTCAACTAACTATAACAGGCGAATTTCTCTGGTTTTATGAGTCAAATGTTCAACTAACTGTAACGTCCCTGAAACCTATGTTTTTTCTAGTGAATTTCAAAGGTTTTTTAAATGCTAATTCCTAACTATAACGTCTGTAAAACCTATATTTTTTCAGTGAATTTCAAAGGTTTTTTAAATATTAATTTCATATTTTAATATTTATAAAACCTATATTTTTTCTATTATATTTTTAAATATTTTGGAACTGCATTATACTTCTTTCTTTCATACTTTACTTCTATACTTCTTTCTCGCGAGAAATGCACATGCGCGGGCGTCCGCGCATGCGCATTTGCGTGAAGAAGTTACCGTCCAGCAAGAAGAGGGAGCCTCGGGACGCCGCACTGAAGGTAAGGTGGTTTATTTACCTTTAACCTTCTTTAAATTATTTTAATATGAGGACGGGCGGGAGGCGGGCGGCGCACTGTGGGGCTACATGGAGCGCGTGAGTGTGCGTAGAGTTTGCCACACTACGCGCTGCTTCACATAGCCCTACTACGCCCACTACGCCCAGGCTTAATCTTCCCCCAAAAACATGTATATATTTATTTTTTGGGGGAGAAAACTGTACTCCCATACCGGTGGCGTACCAAGCTCCATCACCACACGAATCCTATCCGCCATATTGCTAAACTCGTAAAAGATGCGCATTTCCTATCTGACAAGTTTGTGGCACCGCGTTCCGCGTAGCATCATAGACGCATGAAGTCACCCCAGGTACTACTTTGGTATCCGACGGGTATGTTACGTCATGTACGAATGGGGTCGTGCCAGCTGCGCGTTGCGTATTTGACGAGTACACCTGCCAGGCCCTGTGTTACGTCACAGACGTATAGTATCGCGCCGGGTACGCCACTCCCTTTTTTTTGTCTCTAAAGTATATCTAAATAACTTTAAACAGTATATGAGAACACGCGAAACTCTAAATTATTTTAAACGTTTATATATTTCTAACTGTAATAAACTTATATTATGATAAATATATTTTGTCAAAATCTAAAATCCATGCGCGCTCGGTGACCTTAAAAAAAGCATTTGATTGCTTCATAACATTTCTCATTGTAACAGTTGTACGACCGCACCCATTTTACTCATTCTCTCTACAGCGTTTGATGAGAGACACCTCTTCTGCTTAGAAAGCTTTTTTGAAAAGTGTTTTCCTGTATACACATATCTTATACTACACGAAACATGCAATGATCATCTTGATCAATATTCATGCTCTGTACATTAGCCTTCCACTTGTGATTGCCATGCATCTCAAACGTTCCATCAAAAAACAAATATGTGTTACACGATGCCCCTGGTGTGTGTGTCTGCACATTATTGTGCTGCCTTTCGGCCTGGGTATTGCTGGCTCTAAGGAGCATCATCAGCCACTGGCAGACTGCACATCCTAGATCACATGCCATCTCATTAACGATAGTTTCCGCCCTCCAGACACATGCTACACTAATCTAAATTGCACACTCTGCGAGGTCAAAACTACAAAAGAAACACACATAAGTACACTTCCTGGCCAGGCAGGAACTGAACAACGCCCAAGTCCCCGGAATAAATATTCACACCCCTATGCTGGCCTGGCGTACGCAATCCCAGCCAACTTTGCGTACTTTTATATAGGATAACCATGACGCCACAAGTCCCTCTTCTTCCACACTACCTCAAATGATTTGCCGCATCCACCTCACATATCACAATGCGCAATAAAAAAAAGAAAGGGATCCATGAGGTGTACTCCATCCTGCCAATCAACACGGACTCTAAATTGTGAGCCCTACTGCCCGTCGTCTACGAAAGGTATCCATGAGGTGTACACTCTCCTGCAATCAACACTCCATCTGAATTGTGAGCACTGCTGCCCGCAGTGTTTGCTCACACAACAATGACAGCAGGTAAGCAGAGCGGCCTGGGTGCACAGGGCTTCAAATTGAACGCGCTGCAGTGCGAAGGGTGGGGTGGTTCAGCCTAGCTGCGCAGCTCCGAACAAATGATATTGCCATGTGTTATGATGTGATCTTTGACCTCATTCAGTCACATCTCTGTCTCATTTTAAAGACCTGCTGGACTGTACTGTAGGCCTGAGCCAGCGGGCAGCGCTGCCCTACAGAGACCTCTTTAGCGCGGTGCTGTGAGAGGGATGGGATGCATTAGCCAGACTGTGCACGTGCGAATAAGCGATATTGCCATGTGTTATGATGTGATCTTTGACCTCATTCAGTCACATCTCTGTCTCATTTTAAAGACCTGCTATACCATAAGGTAGTGTTACAACAAACAATTGATGGACGGAATGCTGACAATGCAGACATTCTCCCCCAGTCAAGAGATCTGGGTTAAATCCATCGTTCTTTTGCCCACTACACCACCCCAGTTTAGACATGGCCATATGCAAATCAGTCTTGACCCTGTGCCTCATGGGAACAGTCCAGCCCGAACTGCCAAGCCATGTCTTTCCTGGACCGGAATCAAGCATCCTAGGACCGGTTTTTGGCTATCAGCCGTCATCAGCCAGGATAGCTTGACTCCAGTGGTGTAGTGAGCACGGGTCCCACGTCTGGGAATACCCATCCCACTTAGGGCGAAAAGCGTTACAACAAACAATTGATGGACGGAATGCTGACAATGCAGACATTCTCCCCCAGTCAAGAGATCTGGGTTGAATCCATCGTTCTTTTGCCCACTACACCACCCCAGTTTAGACATGGCCATATGCAAATCAGTCTTGACCCTGCGCCTCATGGGAACAGTCCAGCCCGAACTGCCAAGCCATGTCTTTCCTGGACCGGAATCAAGCATCCTAGGACCGGTTTCTGGCTATCAGCCGTCATCAGCCAGGATAGCTTGACTCCAGTGGCGTAGTGAGCACGGGTCCCACGTCTGGGAATACCTATCCCACTTAGGGCGAAAAGCGTTACAACAAACAATTGATGGACGGAATGCTGACAATGCAGACATTCTCCCCCAGTCAAGAGATCTGGGTTAAATCCATCGTTCTTTTGCCCACTACACCACCCCAGTTTAGACATGGCCATATGCAAATCAGTCTTGACCCTGTGCCTCATGGGAACAGTCCAGCCCGAACTGCCAAGCCATGTCTTTCCTGGACCGGAATCAAGCATCCTAGGACCGGTTTCTGGCTATCAGCCGTCATCAGCCAGGATAGCTTGACTCCAGTGGCATAGTGAGCACGGGTCCCACGGCTGAAAGCCCGAAACCGGTCCTAGGATGCTTGTTTCCAGTCCAGGGAGGACCTGGCTTGGCAGTTCGGGCTGGACTGTTCCCATGGGGCACAGGGTCAAGACTGATTTGCATATGGCTGGGTTCAAACTGGAATGGCATGGTGAGCAAAAAAACGATGGATTTAGGCCCAGATCTCTGTACTGGGGTGAATAAATGACATTGTTCTGCATTCTGTCCATCAATTGTTGTTTTTGCATTTGTCACCCCGAGTGGGAAGGGTATGCTCAGACGTGAGTCCCTTGCTCTCCATGCCACTGGAATCAAGCTATCCTGGCTGACGAGGGCTGAAAGCCCGAAACCGGTCCTAGGATGCTTGTTTCCAGTCCAGGGAGGACCTGGCTTGGTAGTTCGGGCTGGACTGTTCCCATGGGGCACAGGGTCAAGACTGATTTGCATATGGTTGGGTTCAAACTGGAATGGCATGGTGAGCAAAAAAACGATGGATTTAGGCCCAGATCTCTGTACTGGGGTGAATGTATGACATTGTTCTGCATTCTGTCCATCAATTGTTGTTTTTGCACATACCATAAGGTAGGCCTGAACCTATGGGCAGCGCTGCCCTACAGATACCTGTTGAGGGTGGTTCTGCGGGAGGGGTGGGGTGCATCACCCTGAGTGCGCACGTGCGAAAAAGCGATGTTGCCGTGCGTAATGATGTGATCTCTGACCTCATTCAGTCAAATCGGTCTAATTTTAAGGACCTGCCAGACCGTACTGTAGGCCTGAGCCAGCGGGCAGTGCTGCCCTCCAGACACATGGCGTTGGCTTTTAGGACACTGTAGTGAGCTCCTTACTAAGTGTGCATGCGCACAGGCTCCCGTCACTGCATTACGGGCGCACGTTATGCTTCTAGCATGCGCTCTGTTCCTTTGTATGTGAACGTTGGCATAACATATTGTTATTTAACCTTGTGTATTCTCGTGCACTCCAACTCCTCTTTGAACCACGATTACCACTAACAGTTGGTAGATCGTACTTCAAAAACCAAGGATGCACTCAACTCCTATTTTCTATCAAGCTTGAAATAAACCTTCATTTACCGCCAGACGTTTCCACCATTAAATTATTTCTCCCTTTTCAGACATTCCATTGATTGCCAAAAGAAGGGTGGAGCGGGAGCTGACCTCGCAATGATGCCCTGGCATTCTGACACCTTCCATAGTGGTATCAAGACACCGTCCCCAACCGGAGATCTGGTCTATCGGACAAACATACCCCGGACTAGGAGCTTGCACCAACACGTCGTGGGACACACCAGTGGTGGCAGGTGAGCAGTAAAGCCTTGGTGTGCAAGACCTACAATTGAGCACAGTGTGGGGGAAGGGGTAGGGGTGCAGCACCCTGGGTGCACAGGTGCATGCAAGCGATTTTCCCGTAGCTAATAATGTAGGACTATATTATGAAACAACGGCGATAACATTATCACCACTTTAGCGACTGGAAACTGCAGCTAAAGCAACGATAAGGGGTTGATAATTTGCCCTTGTAAATTCCCATAGAAGCCCAGGTTCACACCAGAACCTGGGCTTCTAAGGGAATTCACAAGGGCATATTATCAACCCCTTGTTATTGCCCTTCTTTCATAATATGGCCCATAATCTCTGGCCTCATGTATTTAATTTTAAGGACTTGCTGAACTACACTCTTTCTCGCAGACCCCAGCGTCCTAGAGAAACGGGTGACAGAGGGTAAACACTAAGGGCTGGGTGCAATAGGCCAACGCTCTGTCTCCTCCTCCCTCTCTTCTTTTGACTCTCCCTCCCCTTCTCCCTTCCACCCCCTCCCCCTCCCTTCCATTCTCACTATGGTCCTTTCATTCGGACTACCTTTCTTTACCTCTTCCACATAGCACACATACTTATGTTTCATTTTTGTCTTGCAGGTTTCCTACGCTGCTTCCACTGGAGTCCAACCCAAGTTTTTTTTATTATACTGTTCTATTAAAGTTACATTTCTATGTATTTCTGTTTTAATAAAGGTTACTTATTTTTTCAAATAAATAACTGAGTGTATAGGTCTTCTTTTTCTGACAACACTTGTCTATTGTTTATTGTGAAAATCATCTGTTTATAGGAGATTTTAAGGACAACATTATTTAATATTAGAGTGCACCTACCAAACATAATCTAACTGACTATTAGACAAATGAAGCCTGGGTAATTGTACAACTGCAAGAGTTCTATGAGTGTATCACTTTATAACACCATAAGTACTGCCCGTGTGGTTACAGAACAAATAAGGCACTGCCTAGGACCACCGAGGTTTCAGGGACTGCTGAGGCCCACCCTGCATATTTAAATAAAGACCCAGTGTGTGGCGATCCCCGGCTTTCAGTTGGCCTCGAACCCCCCGAACAATTAGTAAACAATACCCGGGAAGGTGCCACTCCCCTAGGCTGCAAAATGTCTCTGTGCCCTTCCACGCCTAATTTACATGTGACATTAAGATCCGCAGTCCTACAGAGACCCCGCAATATAATAATTGGATTGGCCACGGAACATTACCCATCCACCAGAGGCCTCATTTAAAAGAACGTGTGAGACCCCGCTTTTTTTTGTTTTGTTCTTTTCTCTCCATTTTTACCATCCGCATCCCCTCTATTACAGCAATACGAGGTTTTCCTCCTCTCGCTTCAAGTAGTCGAACAAGTATTTGCTATCACAGGGTGGAAGCCATGCACCACCCTCTAATAGTAAACACAAATGTCCAGCAAATGCACACCCTGGGACATTGTATGAGCTGCGCCTGTGCCTGTGCTCATGTTAACATGGGCTTCTATTGGAATTCTCTACGGCATATTATCAAGCCCATTATTGCCGTTTTAGCGATAGTTTCCTGCCACTAAAGCAGCGATAATTTTAACGCCGTTCCTTGATAATATGCCCATTAGATTCTAGTAGAATTACATACTAACATTCTACTATGACTTAAATGGAATACTACACATAGCACATGACTTTACAGCAATGAGCTCGGTTTCATCCCCAAGTCTTCACACCGGTAGGCGTAACTACTTCGCTTCCTGCTTCCGGTATACTATCAGCACACAGTAGGGGTCAGTAGTTCGCTTCCCACTCCCTGTATGGTATAAACGCCTACTAACACACGTATGCTACAAACACCAGACCACATCAATTTACAGCAATGACCTCACGGTTTAGACTCTCGGTTTCATACCTGAGTGTAGCACCATATCATCTCACCACCATGCCACTCTGAGCAACACCGCACTTTCAGACTGTTAACAGTGATAACTACCTACTGTTGACTGCCAGTAGGTAATCCAGAACAAATTACAATAGTTCCTTGATTCTTTTAGCTTTCTAAAATTCTCTCTATTACTGTCTTTCTACTTTTCCATATAAATAGTTTTTTAAATATTCAAGTACACATCGAAGTCAGAAATGCAACATATTCTATCAACACACTTTCTAGAACATTCTACAACACGTGGAGGTTAAAAGTTCATCAATTTTATTAAACCTAACGATATTGTTTTGCAACATTTTCTTGAACATTTAACAACACGTGCAGGTTAAAAGTTCACGATTCTGTTAAGTTCGAACAGTGCCTTCCAAATGCAAGTAGTAGGTGTGTGTGAGTTGAGCACATTTTATCCTATATTATGTACTATAATATGTACGTGAAAACTGCTTTTTCTTAACCAATCACAAACATACTTTTCCACAAAACGAATGTGCACCCTACTTTTAAAAAACAATGTTTTTCATCTTCCAATCAGGTACAGTTTTGTATGCGAAAAGAAACTAGTTCCCCATCTTTAAACATATCTCTTATTCTACAAAAGAACTGCATGAGCTACAGACATCTTTCCATACCTTCCAGCCATACCTTCAAAATACTAGTGTGGATCATAGGACATAGCTATGTTTTCTGGTGCAAGAGGTATGCAGAACAGAAACGTATTGACTAAGACCTAGGTTTACAAAATGTGGACATTCAATGGTTTGGACAGAGAGGATTGAAGTGGCACCAATTGTTGCCTTTGGTTAAAACCTGTTTGCATCTCCAACACCCTGACCTCATCATTGTGCACTGTGGTGGAAACGACCTAGGCACATTGACTGGGGTAGATTTGGAAATGCTTATGAAGGACACCTTTGGACAATTGATGTTACTTTTGCCTCAAACTGTCTTTGTATATTCCAATATATGCCAAAGACAGAAGTGGAAATGGTCCAAACAATTTTGTCCTCAGATTGAAAAATCTCGGAAAAAAGTCAACCAAGCAGTCTCTGCATACCTCAGAGACCACAAAATGGGGTCCATATACAACAACAACATACGTTTTGATATGGCGGATACATACAGAAGTGATGGAGTACACTTCACAGATCAGGGAAACCGAGTTTTCCTGAATACCTTGAAACTGTGCATCCGCACTTGTATGTAGCTCCAACTAATGAACACAAGGGCTCTTTTTAGAGCCACCCTATAACTTACAACTTAGACCTGCTATTGTAGGGCCAGATAACGCCAACTCCTGCACCCTCGCCCAAATTTATTCTCCACACAGCTGTGGCGCAGCGGCCAGACCATCTCACTTTGCAGCACAGACCTCTCGCTATGATCCCCAGCTCTACTCACCCATAGGGGTGAGTAGTTTGGGCTCTACAAAAACCATATTGATTTACCTTTGCAGTCCCTATACAACACCACCTAAGCACCATACACAAGCTACCAATGTTCTAAACAAAAGTTCATCCAAGTACCTATAACTACATGCTGACACTACTTGCACAGATGTGGCACAGCGGCCAAAGCACATGACTTTACAGCATATGACACACAGTTTGAGCTCACGCTTTAATCCCCGACTCTGGCAGCAGCTCAGCTTAGCAACATGAGACTCTAGACAATACCTCACATATATTCCGTACCCCAGGACTTTCATACCAGTACGGGTCAGTAGTTTGTCCTAGTAGTGATAAACACATCCGGACACTACTTCCACAACTGTAGTGCAGCGGCCACGGCACATGACTTCACAGCATAAGACACACAATTTGGGCTCACGCTTTCATCCCAGAGTCCCGCACCGGCTCACCTTACCCACATCAGACTCTACCCAATACCTCACTTAATTTTCATAGCCCACCACTGACACGCCAGTAGGGGTAAATACTTTGCTTCGCCCCCCTCTATAGCACACCCTAAACACCCCACAGAGGTTACAGTGCTCCTACCCTCCTATTTCCCACTTCCTTCCCCCTTTTTCCCCCCTTTTTTCACCTTACTCGCTTCAACGGAATCATAAAATGGCGACCAACACTTCCTAGTTTCAACCGCTCACACCGCTCGCAGCCAATCAGCAACAAGCTCGTGCTCGTAACACCTCAGCCAATCAGATGACAGAATTCCCAAATATCGATATCTGTAAATTTCGATATTTCTCAAAAACTACTGAATGAATTTACACCAAATAAACAAAAGCGTGCTTTCTAGACCAAGACCCTTCTCCCTGCCAAATTTGGGGTAATTCCGTTCACCCGTTCGACCTGTAGCCTTGTCTAAAGTTTCTTATGGAAATGAACATGGAGAAAACACGTTTTGGGACCCACCTTTTTTCTCGGCCCCCCCTTGATGAATCACTCCCAAACTTTCAACATAGGAGCTGATCTCAACAAAGAATTAGTTTTGAAACTTTCACGAAGATTCGTCAATCGGCACCAAAGTTATTGCGAATAGAATGTTGCCATTTTCCTATAGTAACTAGGTCCTAACTATAACTACCTACTGGCGACCGCCAGTAGGTAATATATGTATATATATATATATATATTCACTGAAAAAACCATAGGTTTCACACACGTTATAGTTACGAATTAGCATTTAAAAAACCTTGCAAATTCACTTAAAAAACCATAGGTTTCACACATGTTATCGTTAGCTGGACATTTCACTCGTGAAAAACCATTGAAATTCCCCCGTTATAGTTAGTGCAGGCAACTATATCTCACGCGACCGCAATCCTCTGCTGATGACGTCAGATATTACATCCCTGTATTTAGATACTTATTTACCCATGTCTTCTTCCATTAATTTTTAGCTATACATATATTACAATTTTTTTTTTTTCAGAAAGACACATATGTCCTTAGTGATTTAATATCTGATGTCATCAGCAGAGGATTGCGGTCGTGTGAGTTATAGTTGCCTGCACTATCTATAACGGGAGAATTTCAATGGTTTTTCACGAGTGAAATGTCCAGCTAACTATAACATGTGTGAAACCTATGGTTTTTTAAGTGAATCTGCAAGGTTTTTTAAATGCTAATTCCTAACTATAACATGTGTGAAACCTATGGTTTTTTCAGTGAATTTGTACGTTTTTTTAAATGCTAAGTTATGTATTTTTTTATGTTTTTTTAAGGTTTTTCACCGTGCGCGCACCGTACGCGCCCGGTGCGCTTTGCGCACCGTGCGCCCACGTTACGCAGTTTGCGGAATTTTTCCGTTTCTACCGTACGCCCATGCTACGCGTACTCGCTGATTTTTTGCAAAAAAATTAAAGGAAATTTTGGCCCTTGGGGGTCCTTCTGGGACCCCCTGACAAAGGCTAGGGGGTCAGGAACTGTCCACCCTGCCCCCTTTTCACGTTTTCCACCTTTGTTTTTCACCCCCTCAGACTGCGGGAGACAAAATGGCGGCCGTCACTTCCTGGTTTCGACCGATTCGAATGTTTACTAAGATCTAACAACCAATCAGAATCGCGCTTGCGCACGGAGCGCGCTTATAGATATATATATGCTTTTAAATGCTATTTTCTCAGGAAACAGTGAACAGATTTACACCTGACCTGCAAAAGGCACATCCCTGACCTGAGGACTACCTTTCTGCCAAATTTCAAGTAATTCTGTTCAGCCGTTCGGGCCGTAGCTTGGACTAAAGGTCCTATGGAAAAATGCATGGGGAAAACGCGTTTTGGGACCCCCCCTTTTTCTCAGCCCCCGCTTGACGAATCCCCCCGAGACTTTCAGGGAAGGAGCCGAGCGGAGCGCCCCACCTATTTTGAAAATTTTGCGAGGATTCGTCAATCGGCGCCAAAGTTATTCCAAATAGAATGTTGCGGATTTCCTATGGAAACACGATCCTAACTATAACTATCTACTGGCGACCGCCAGTAGATAATATATATATATATATATATATATATATATATATATATATATATATATATATATATATATATATATATGTATAAATTATATATATATATCACTTTCTTCTCCACATCCGGCAAAAATCCACACCGAACAAATGGACATGGACCCAATGTGAGTGCTAAGGTGATTTTACTTAACTCCTTTAGTCACCACGACGTGTTTCAGCTCAACAGAGCCTTGTTCACATGACATGCCGGAGCCAAATTTCAGTGCATTTTTAAACTTCTAGTGCAGTACGTAGCCACATCACATGACCTGCCCAACATAGACATAGACAAAATACCAACCACTATTGAGCATGTTTGGAAAGACGTCAATAAATACGATTAGAATACTAAACCAATAATTATATTTGGTCACGTTTTTTTCTTCGTGTTCTTTGTATTGATGTTTTTTTCTCTCTATGTTTTGCTCTCTCCAAACTCTGTTCTTGCATTTTAACAATGATTATTGAATATAAGTCAATGCCGCTCGCCGCTGCTACTTTGACCACGGTGTTTTCTGGACATTCCTGGGCTGCTAATCCTGCAACATCGGACTCTGTCTGTCCCCTGGGAGCTTGTGTTGAGTGGTCTTCATGCCGGCGGGACTGCGAGGACCAGCCTGCATAGCGACGACATCACCGCTGCAGCTGGGGCCTCTTCCCGCCCGCTCCTCCCATCAGCACTATTTAAGACTCGCGGCCCCCGCTTCGCGGGAGCCGCTCGCCGCTGCTACTTTGACCACGGTGTTTTCTGGACATTCCTGGGCTGCTAATCCTGCAACATCGGACTCTGTCTGTCCCCTGGGAGCTTGTGTTGAGTGGTCTTCTTGCCGGCGGGACTGCGAGGACCAGCCTGCATAGCGACGACATCACCGCTGCAGCTGGGGCCTCTTCCCGCCCGCTCCTCCCATCAGCACTATTTAAGACTCGCGGCCCCCGCTTCGCGGGAGCCGCTCGCCGCTGCTACTTTGACCACGGTGTTTTCTGGACATTCCTGGGCTGCTAATCCTGCAACATCGGACTCTGTCTGTCCCCTGGGAGCTTGTGTTGAGTGGTCTTCTTGCCGGCGGGACTGCAAGGACCAGCCTGCATAGCGACGACATCACCGCTGCAGCTGGGGCCTCTTCCCGCCCGCTCCTCCCATCAGCACTATTTAAGACTTGCGGCCCCCGCTTCGCGGGTGCCGCTCGCCGCTGCTACTTTGACCACGGTGTTTTCTGGACATTCCTGGGCTGCTAATCCTGCAACATCGGACTCTGTCTGTCCCCTGGGAGTTTGTGTTGAGTGGTCTTCTTGCCGGCGGGACTGCGAGGACCAGCCTGCATAGCGACGACATCACCGCTGCAGCTGGGGCCTCTTCCCGCCCGCTCCTCCTCCTCCCCATCTACTTCCTATTTCAAACGCCCTGTGCGTACGCGCTAGCAGGACGCGCGCGGGACTCAGCACGGGGCGAAGACCGGGCAAAGAGCGGG
This sequence comes from Triturus cristatus, assembly GCF_964204655.1. NCBI lineage: Eukaryota > Metazoa > Chordata > Amphibia > Caudata > Salamandridae > Triturus > Triturus cristatus. The sequence goes on from NC_140580.1 coordinate 327,037,084, forward strand.
CCGTTTGAGGCCGTTCGAGAACGGACGAGATCGGGCTCGGGCCATCCCTCCTGTTCCACGATCTCCCTTGTCCCCTTGCATACACCCAATTACTACACCTGGAGAATGACCTCAAGAGAGACAAGAAGTAAGACCATGCTGGCCACTGGGAAGCCACAAGGTACTTTGGACACTTATTTTGCAAAGGCTGGCTCACTACTTATCGATGATATTACCATATTAGAACGACGTATTTCCCAAGAAATTGAGTGGGTAAGGAGATCGTCTCTGGGCCCCTTTGCTTACGCAACTACCCCTGAACAAAGACTGGAACGTACATCACCAGCCGTTGGGGTTAGGGGAACAGATGATATGCCCGATATAGTTGGTTTGAGCGGTTCCATTGCTCCTGACATTGATTGTGTGATTTCGCCCCCGGTAGATCTTAGTATAATATCTTTACCTCCACTAAAGCCCCCCCCACCCCTAACTGCACCCAATACTACCCTGTCCGTTATGGAGGGAATCATTACTGGGGCTCACAAGTCTATATTGCCAAGGCAGGGGGAGAGGGAGGGAGCTATTCCAAAAAGTAAGAGGAGGGTACACAGTCCTCGAGGGAGAAAGCCGAACATTTCTAAGAATTCCATCCCGAACGAGGGAAACAAAAATGGTATATCTAATAAAAGGCAAACTTCGCCACCAAAACAAAGGCCACCACTCTCCCATACATTAAGTCAGAAATCCCCCAGTACTAATATAAACTCTGGGGAGGAGGATATCACCCTCTCTGACATTCGCACTCTGATGAGGATAATGTTCAAACCTCTGGAAGTGCGACTGGCAAAGATGGAAATTTGTCTGCAGAATATCGAAAAGGAAATGGCACATCTATCAGCTGCCCGCACTAAAGACAGCCAATTACCAGGAATAGGGTTGAGCTATAGTGGCGAAATGGCTAAAATAGCCCCCCAGCTAAAGAAACGGGCCTTGTGACTAACCCCACACAAATCCAACTTCCTTTACCACAACCTAATCCGCCAGCCCCAGATTATACATTAAATACAAGTCCTAAGGAGAAGCTGACTGTGTCTGGAAATGGGGGCCAGAATAATGGCAATGACAATAAGCATAGGATAGTTAATTTACCACCGGAGGCAAGCCCATACACAATCATTTTGGCAGGTATTCCCGAATTAAAACAATCTTCGCGGGAACCTGTGGAAGCTCTTAAAAACAAGGTTATAAATTGGCTCTCCACAAATAGACCCCTCCCTGAAGGAATAAGGAGTGAGGTCCTTATGGTAAGAAGAGCTCCGTGGCTTGGTGGTACTAGGAAATCCATCGCCGGAGACTGTGTCCTGGTCAATTTCAGGGACCCTTTGACTGTTTCCTATATATGTAATTGGCCATACTGTGATAAGGGGACTTCTATCCAAGTGTTACCACTATCATTCTTTTATCCACCTCTAAGACAAGACCAGGATGAGGAAGGCTGGGAATTAGTACAGAGAAGAAGGGGTAGATGGGGTAATAGAGAAAGTAGGATCCCCTACCCAACTAGAACACAGCATCATGACTACTTCCCTATTCAGAACAGATACAGTAATTTAGACATGGTAGACTGACTGAGTAAGATGGGGAGTGGGGAGGATAGTGGACACTACGGCCTTAAGGTTACTAAACCTTGCTCACCTATTCCCGGAGTGAAAGTTAACCCCGAGGAGAACTATACTACTGGTGAGATAGCCATACGGCTTGCTCCCCCCCAGCCATTGTAAGGGAGGTGGAGGTGCCCCAAGACATTAATACACATATCAACACACCATTGGGGCCGCAACCAAGCAGGGGTCCGCTCTCAAATGTACTAACCGAAAGTGTCACCACCCCTTCACTGAAGCTACTTTCCTGGAATGTGGCGGGCCTACCTAACAAATTGCATTGCCCAGAATGGAATTCATACATTGAGGGCAAAGACATATGCCTGTTCCAGGAAACCTGGGCGCGTGAAGAGGTGATACACTCTGGCTACGCTACATTCTCCATACATGCGAAATGGGGGGGCAAGGGACGTCCCTCGGGAGGACTTGCAACCTGGGTGGCTACTGATTTGGGATGCAGGGCCACTCTACTCCCATTCAGTAAGGAGGATATTCTTGCTGTACTGCTGGAATGGCCAAATTCAAACAGGCTTTTGCTGGTAAACGTTTATTCTAGACCAGTAAACATTAGGTAAGAATCCCGCACCATTGAGGAGCTCGCGGACGTCCTAAGCGAAATTCCCGATGGTACCCCTTTCTTAATCGGAGGCGACTTAAATTGCCACTACGAGCCACTTCTCGGCTCATTGGATGGTTTAGCTCAAGAGGAGGACGCGCTTTGGTCCATACCCCCTTTGGAGGCACCGGGCCCAAGAGCATGGACACCCTTGGCTGTCCAAATTACATCTTTAACCCTAAAATACGGTGTCCGGGCCTGCAATGTCCGGATAAAATCCCACATTCCACCAAAACATACATATAACAGAGGGGGTAGGGAATCAAGACTGGATTATATTCTTGTTCCTTTGGCCTCGTGGTCACTTATCAGAGACTTTCGGGTATTCCCAAGGGTGGATAGTGACCACGACGCTTTGGAAATGGAATATAACCTCCCTGGTCATGAGGCTGGGAGGGAACAGAGGCCGACACCTGAGGTGGGATTAGGTTTTACGAACAACAGACGAAGAGTGAAGTGGGAGAGATTAGCTTCTAATCCAGAGATTATGCCCGGGTTATCCCCACACTCGCAACAGCCCTCGTATTATTAGAACAAGATAGCACCCATGACACCCTTAAACTGTGGGGTTTGCTACACGAGGATCTTATTCAGGCAGTGTCTGAAATCCTTTTCTCCCCCCCAAAAGGGGCTAACGGACGTTTTCTTTGTCCCTCCTGGTATAACACCACATGCCGCAAGGCAAAAACTGATCTCTTGGCCGTGATAAAGGAGGGGAAGGGGAGTGATGAGATTAGGGCCAGGAGATCGGCCTACAAATTCCTGATCGGTCATGCAAAAAAAGAATGGGAGCATGACAAATGGGAGAAACTCACAATTGCCTTGGCACGCGGAGATTCCCGTGCATTTTGGCGCTTCGTGAATACAGGAACTGAAATGCTGACCAATGCAATTGAGCCCAATATCTCAGCCACGGTATGGCAAAATCATTTCCAGTCTTTATACAGTGCACCTAATGGTGCTCGATCCAATTTCACTCATTTTGATAGGGATGCATTGAAAGGGGCCCCATTTACATTAATTGAGGTCCGAGAGGCCATAGGACGGTTGGCACCAGGCAAGGCACCCGGTTTAGATGGCCTGCCGGGTGATTTATTTAAACATGAACCTGATGTCTGGGCTCCCTATCTACTGATTTTATTCAACTCTATTCTTGGAGGCATGGAGGTGCCAAATAGTTGGTTGGGCGCGGAGATTGTCCCAATATTTAAAAAGGGATCACCTCTGCTCCCATCCAACTATAGACCCATCAGTCTTATCGACGATCCTCAAAAGCTTTTCGGTAGACTGATACTTAATCGCCTTCAGGATTGGATTGAAGTGTGGTAAATAAAATTCCTTTACCTGGACTTAATTTGATACAGAAACATAATAAAATAGCTCAGTAAAATGAGAGGCAGAATCCGTGATATTAGAGGTTCGGAATGGGCTTTATTCCAATGATCGATTATAATCGGTTGCTCCAAGTTCCATCACCACGGAGGTTCAGGAAGTGAAGTACATACGTTATTGACAAGAAGTAACTTTTATAGTACATACATTACAATGAAGCGAATGCAGTAGGCGTAACAATTGATAAGAAAAATGACGATTTATCTGCGTAACCAAAAATGGGTGTAATAAGGAGTAAAAAGGAACATAATTGGTTATGATGTCACATATAGGTGGATCTATAAGATAATACTTGGCATAGATGCGCGCGCAGCAGCATGACGTGTAATTGACGTGTAACTAGGGGGTGAAGGGGACTTGACATTTAGCTCTACATGTGGAGACAAAAGTCTGGGGGGTCAAGTCAACCTAATCCCAAATCATATCTAACCTCCTATGTTTAAAGAACTATGTTATCCACAAAAGAAGGACTCTCGGACAAGATCTATTCTATACTGACTGTGCGTGCGTGTACAAGCGTCTAAGTGTCTACACTGAATGCGAGGGGGTAGGAATATTCCCTGGTAACAGGGCTATGAATTACTTGCATGAGGACAGAGAGGCCGAGCCTTTGCTCAGTAGCTGGAAGAATGTTTACTTAAGCTGCTAGACAGGAATGCATCGGCTAAGGAGTGAAGCAGATAATTCGAAGGTGAAATACAGTTCTTGGCAGAGAATAGGCTGATGTCAGGCTTCGTGAGTCGCGCAGAGAATGAGACAAAGTTCATGGTCACAGATGCAGGCTCAGACTGGAGTTTTCAGAGGCAGAAAGCAAGAGGAGTTTGATGACAGAATCAGGGCCTACTTGCCTGGACTGTAAAATGGCATGAGTGAACCATACAAAGCCGGTGGCCTTTCATATTTAGGAATGGAATATCCGGCCTATTCATGGCGGATCTGACAGAGGACATGTTGACGGTGGACGCACATGTATTTGCGTCTTCATAACTGGAACTGGAGGGAACATACATGTACTTGTGACATGCACATAGAACCGTTGGGGTCCAAGATAGGGGACATAACTGACCAGAAAAATCCATATTTCCACATTCCCTCCTTGTCCCCTACTTGCCCGTTAAGAGATATCAATCTTCATCAATCCATTGATCTGTTCATATAGCATCATTTGTTCTTCTTTCTTCTTCCGTGACGAATGAAATCTTGATGGTGGAATACACGATGTGGTACACAGACCACAGATCGCTGGTCCACATTGTAGACATAGACAGCAACTGAATAGTATGAGAAGGCCAATACCTAGGAAGGATAAAACTCTCCATCCCCAGGCTGATATCACACTCCAAAACCAACTGGACCAAGTCCAAGTGCCTGGGTTCTGGTGTATCTGGTTTACAATCTTATGAAGGCGAGTGATGGCTTTATATACAGATGGCGAATTTTCTGGTATGAATACGCAGCAGCTTGATCCGATGACCCTACAAGCTCCGCCCCTATCAGCCAGGATGACGTCAAGGACAAGACGATTTTGAAGCACAACAATCCGCATAGCAGACTGCTCTTCTGTTAAATTGCCTAAGGCGGAAATAGTCTCATTCACTACTGCTTCAAGTGTTCTAGTTAATCTACGTATCAGCTTGCTATTAGTAACAGTACCTATATAGGGAAAGATGCCTTTATTAAAATCTACATACTTGTCCCATGCCGTCTCAGTGTAATCGACAATGGGGAGATCTCTCCGCTCTCTGTTGTGTACTAAATGAATATTTCTGTAATAATCAGGAGGAGCTAGGAAAACAGGTGGCAAAAGGAATGCAATGTAGCAGGTACCATCCCAATCTAGAGGTAGACGCATATATGCAGTCTGACCACATATAAAGTAGGAGTGGCGAGAAGCTCTAAATGAAGATTTGCCTTGATCACTGAATTCTACTATAGTAGTGCATTTACTATGGCCCATATGTATGGAACCAACCTTTCTTACACACAATTCACCCTTCGCTGGGAATACTGACATGGTGGGTAAGACTAGTTCAACTTCGGATACGACATTTAGAATCATGAGATTAGGTGTAAAATTACCTAATCCATATACTTCATTTTCTAGATCAGTTCCTGTTCTTTTGGGGCGACCCTCCTTGTCAGGGTAGCAGACCTTGAGTAAAACTAGGTTCAGGTTTCCCCATACCCAATGATCTTGGTAAACTGCTGTGTCTGAGTCTATGGAATTGATTAAACTGAACCATGCTCCACAGGAGCCATTATGTGTAAATGGATGTGGAAAGAATGGCAGGACTCCTTCATAATTCTGATAGGGAGGGAGTCGGCCACACACCCAACAATTAGTAGCATTACTAGTCTGATGGGAATGATGTAACATACTAATGAAAGTGTTATTGCGCAGCGCAAGTCTATAAGACAATTCATGCGGAGGTAAGTCACTAAAAGAATGTTCAGCAGTAACATTATAAACATGTCTAGAAATAGGGTAATATATGTGCAACAATATACTTGCAGTAATTATTAAAAGACTCAAGAAAAACAAAATTAATAACGTCACTATGCAGTGGCTACGCAGTGATTTACAATACGCCTGTCGTTTCAACATTTTCCGGGTATTTTCTCTACTCAGGTCCAAGGGATACATGTCAGAGACAATTCAACCGCTTCACCTTGGAGAGGACTTAAACAATCAAATTGCTCGACTTGTTGGGCCTAAGCTTTAGTTTGTAGTTTTCAGAGTTATTCTGTTCAACAAAAGGGAGTTTTGAGTCAGTCTGTGAGGGAGTGCAGGGTACAATGTCTATATCCGAGGATAGTCCATGAAATTTCTTGATATGACTTGAATGAATCCAGCCCTTGCGGCCCTCGATCTTCACGGCTGTCCTTGTAGTGAGCAGAACCAACTTGGGTGTCTTCCACCTGGGCTCCAGCTGAGTCTTTCGGTCGAAATTTCTCACAAATACGAAATCACCCGGAACTACGTCATGGGGTTTCACCTCAGTGTTGTCGGGAAAGGCTGCAGCTACCTGTGAACGACAAGATTGTAGTGCAGACATCAAGGAAGCCAGGTAATCTGTCAGCATATTACAGTCAATATCAGTTATTTTGCGTGGTATAGGCGTCCCCCACATATTTGGTGGTCTGCCGAAGATCACCTCATACGGGGATAGCCCTGTTCGAGAGTGTGCTACCATTCTCATGTAAAAGAGTGCAACGGGTAACGCTACTACCCAGTCGACACCTTTCTCTCTGCATATTTTGGACATTCTGATTTTCAGTATCTGGTTATGTCTTTCTACGAGACCTGCTGCCTCGGGGTGTCGGACACAGTGGAATTTCCACTGATATCCTAACAAAAGTGAAACGTGTTTCATTAATTCGGATGAGAACGGCTGGCCGTTATCTGAGTGAACAACACGTGGTAAACCGTATCGTGGGAAGAATTCTCGAACCAACTGTTTGGCAGTAGTCGGGGCAGTGTAATCTGAAACCGGGTATGCCTCTGTCCAACGGGACAGAGCGCAGACAACTACGAGAACATATTTGAATCCTCGACATCGTTCCATCTGGATATAGTCCATCTGGAGTACTTCAAAAGGGTGATTAGGAGGATGAAATCCACCCTGTTCTACGGGAACGCTTTTTCCTGGGTTAAACTGACAACAGATCATACAGGTACGGACCTTTTGTTTGGCTGCTGCTCGTAAATGTTTATTGAACCAAATGTGTTGAATACTGTCTAGCATAGCTTTTTCTCCTAGATGCGCTGGACTATGTATAGTGTTAATTATAACTTGGACCATTGAATCAGGAAGGAACCATACAGACTTTTCCTTCATCATCCATCCTTGGTCCGTTTGGATCCCTCCTAATTCAGTCCATTTCTTTATTTCGTCTGGTGTAGCATGTGTCTGTATGTCAATTACGTCAAGAGTAGGATCTTTAACTGTCATACAATGTGTCGGTGTCGGGACTATTGTCTTTGTCATGTCGGGGGTTTGAGTTTGAGCAGTCTGTTTAGCTGTTCTGTCGGCTAGATCATTGCCTTGGGAAATGATATCAGTAACCTTCATATGAGCCTTACATTTCATAATTGATATTGCAGTGGGTAGATGTATTGCATCTAATAAGGCATGAATGAGGGGTCCGTGCTGAATGTGGGCACCGTGAGAAGTTAAATAACCTCTCTCTCGCCACAGCACGCCGAAGTCATGTACAACTCCGAATGCATAACGTGAGTCAGTGTATATGTTGACTTTTTTATTCGTGGCTTGAATACAGGCTTGTGTCAGAGCGATGAGTTCTGCGGCTTGAGCTGACAAGGTATTTATACGATTAGTTTCAACGACTTCAGTATCTGTTGTGACTGCGTAAGCGGCCACTAACTCTCCTGTACTTGTTCTCATACATGAACCATCTACATACAATGTCAGGTCTGGATCTGACAATGGGACATCTGTCAAGTCTTGTCTGGGTTTCGTCGTGATTGTAATAACTTCAATACAGTCATGAGCTAGTGGATCTGTTCCGGTTACTGGCAAAAGTGTTGCAGGATTCAATGTGTTACAACGTCTGATTTCTATATGTGGCTGAAACAATGTAAGTTCGTATCCTGTAAGTCGCGCTATAGTCAAGTGTTGTGTTTGCGTTCTATTTACAAGAACCTCTACTGCGTGTGGTACTTGAACTGTCAATGGATGTCCTAACACTATGGCATCGCTTTGTCTGATTGCTAAAGCTGTCGCTGCCACTGATTTTAGGCATGCAGGCAAAGCCTGAGCTACGGGATCTAATGTACTAGAAAAATAAGCACATGGTTTGTGTGCTCCTGCTTGTTCCTGTGTGAGTACTGACAAGGCAGTACCTTCGCGTTCTGTAACAAAGAGTGTAAACTGTTTTCTGTAACATGGCGTTGCTAAAACAGGTGCTTGACATAAAGCTTTCTTTAGGCTTTCAAAAGCTTGTGTATGTTCCTGAGTCCAAGGGAGAACAGTCGATGTGGCTGCCTCCTGTGTTGTCAATTGAATGAGTGGTTTTGCTAGAAATGCATACTGAGGGATCCACTGCCTGCAATATGACGTGAGGCCTATGAAAGCTCGTACTTCCTTTTGTGTCTTGGGTATTGGCATGTTAGCTATTAACTGAATACGGTCGGGTGTAAGCTGCCTTCCCTCCTTGGACAGCGAGTGTCCAAGATAAATAACTCGCTGGACACAGAATTGCAGCTTAGAAGGGGACACCTTGTGCCCCTTTTCGGCTAGAAATTGTAAAACTGTCAGTGATGCTTTTTCACATTCCGGTTCGCTTCTCGCGGTGATCAGCAGATCATCGACATATTGAAGCAAGGCAGTGTTAACTGGCATGTGGATACTGTCAAGTTCTCGTTTCAGTGCTTGGCTATAGATGCTGGGGCTTTCTGTAAATCCTTGAGGTGCGCGTGAGAATTTAAAGCTACGCCCATTTAAACTAAATCCGAACAAATATTGGCTTTCCGGATCTATTGGGACGCTGAAAAAGGCATTCTTGAGATCAATTACAGTAAAGAATGTTGCTTCGGAATCAATAGCTGTCAGTAATGACGAGATATCTGGGACCACAGGAAATTGTGGCACAATGCATTTGTTTAACTCGCGCAGATCGATAACCAATCGATATACTGGCGGGGCCGTAGGATCTGTTCGTTTAAGAATCGGAATTATCGGTGAATTACATACATTGGAGTCTGTTTCCACAACTACTCCTTGGGCAATTAGCTCGTCAATGATTTGTAGTAAAGCCACTACAGCATCTGGTGGTAACTTGTATTGTCGCATTCGTGGTAGCACCACTCCTGCCTTTAATGTGACTCGATATGGTGTAATATTCATGCAACCAACATCAGTAGGGCCTTGTGCCCATAGATGTGTAGGTAAAGTCTGCAGTCGGGGATCCATGTCTCTAGACACATAGTGACCTTTAAAATCACGTAAAAACAACCTTACTCCTTCCGGGGAACAACATATTATGGCTCCTAGGGCTTTCAGCGTTTTTATTCCTAGCAAGTTTTCTGGACATGATTTAGTAAGCAATAAATCTGTAGTTCGGGTCAGAGGTCCTATCGTAAGTGGAAGAGGCTGTGATACTTCATTAACAATAGGTTTTCCTGAAAAACCAAGGGAAATATTCTGAGAGCCTGAGAGGGGTGCCCCTGGAACTTCACTACGTTTTATAGTTGTTCGACTTGCCCCTGTATCGAGTAAAAATTTTCTATCTTGACCTAATAATTCACTATGTACATAAGGTCCTTCTTGATCTACAGGAATCTCGATAAGGGGTAAGTCAACTTCCCTCTCTAGGCTAGTTCATGCGTAACGCTGATACTCAGGATATTCATACTGTGCGGTCTGATACATTTGTCGTGTTGTTGTCTGTGTGGCAGCAACAGGCAACGGTGGTGCAGCTGGCACAAACTGTATTGACTGTTGTGCGGCTGGCATGGCCTGTGCATGCTGCAGAGCTCCTTGTTCATTCTGATCTTGTCTTAGTGGCCGTGATCTTTCTTGTGTTTTACCTATGGCGATATTATGTTTTAGAACTGGACAGTCGTGTACGTAATGACCTGGCTTTTTACAATAATTGCATGTCCCTTTTACAGGTCCTGCTGAATCGGAATGTGTCATACCCTTCTTATGTCCTTCAGCTGGAACTGTCTGGGAAACTAGCATTTTCATTTTCGTGTCTTTCATGCGTCTGTGTTCATGTTCTTGTTCTTCTCTAATTCTATTGTGATGGTACTGTAACATTTGTAACATTTGTGATGGAGTGATACCTTGCCAGGTACTCTCGAATTTTAATACTCTATTCTTTACTGGGGGCAGGGCATTTTCTACTAATTTTGTTACAAACAGATGCGGATATGATTCGCTACTTGCTTTTATGCCACTATTTATACCAAAACATTTTTCGAATCGGGCATAGTAATCACTAGTGTCTTCATCTTGCTTCTGTTTACAGGCTGAAATTGTACCCCAATCTTCCTTTTTCGTAGTTAATAAACGTGGCAGTACCTGTACTAATAAACCTGGTAATGCTTTAGTTTTATCCCCAAGTCCTGCTCCTGCAGTTCGGGCCTTTTCTTCCGCTTCTAACACTGACCATTCTATCTTTTGGTCTCCTACCTCCCACTCTTTTTCCTTGAGTTTCTCATAAATGCCAGCAGGCATCAATACCTTTAATATTGTCATAATGTCGGGATAGGTATACTCTCCCATGAGTAACATGTCTTTAATTTCTCGGTGAAAACCCGCTGGATCTTTGTCATGACTGGGTACCACTTTCTTCATTTGTAACAGTTCTATTTTTGATATGGGCGTATATACAAATACGCGCCTAAACTCGTTGTCCTCGCCTTTTATTGGGTGCACTTCTCGTAAGGGATTCTGTCTATCCATGTGATACGTGGTTCTTTCCTTAACGGGCAATGAGACATGCTCTGAGCATACAAAAAGAATATACTGCTTTCTTGATTCTAGAATTTCTTTAATTAATTTAGTACCTGCACCTCTCCATTTATTCATAAGCAATTCAGTCAATATGTCAGGTAAGGGACCAGGGTCCGAATGCTGACTCCGATATAGTATAATGAGTTGTTGAATCATATAAATCCCAACTAACCTCTGTTCATCTGGGGTGAGATTCAAAAATGTGCGTACTACTGTATCATCACTATATTTTCCGGGACTGTCCACCCAATGGACAGCTGCCCTTGCTAAATCTTGTTCATCCATAGAATCGAGAAAATGATAACCCCTTCGTTCTCGGAGTAGTTTGTCGGCGGTTTGGAACGAATGCTCGTTAGACCTTATATTAATTATAGGTATTTGGAAATTCCTGTTATTATCTGGACATATCGGACGTATTGAGTCAGTATGACATCTAGTCTGATTTCTATTACAAGATCTTCCTCTACCTACATAGGCTATGGTGTCCGACTGTCCCGCGGGCAGCCCTGACCCTTCTTCCTCGCTTTGTTCGAACTCGTCTGCCTCTAATCTTTCTTCGTGTAGGCGTTCTATCTCTTTACGGATCTTTCGGCACATGGCTATTATACAATTTTGCTTATCATGTCTCCCTTCTGATATATTCTGGCTCCATCTTGTAAGAATTTGCATTGCTTCCGGGTCTACCCCCGGTCGGTCTTGATTTCTGATCACACAGTTTATGAGGAAACGTAACAGTTCCCCCTGTATCTCTACTTTCTGGTATTCCATAGCTCTGTTAATACATTCTGGATCTCGCCCTGTTTGGACAAAATGATATATTTTATCTAGATGCGCAGTCATTCCTGGTAACTTCCCTAAATACACTGCGGCTCGTCTGATACGCAATGATGCCAGGGTCATTTCGTTCTCTTTACCGGGCACCGGGTCATATCTACAATCTATAAGAAGTTCCTTAAGCGTACGGGCACTTATGAGTTTGGGTGTACGTGAATGTGCTGACTCTTGAAAAGTAAGTTTATTTATTCTAGGTGGCGTAGAAAAAATATTGGTAGCACCTCCCGTGGCCCCATCTGGGGTGTCGGGTGTGAAAGGATTCGTTGAACGTGACACAGCAACTATAGGTGTGGTCACAGCTATAGAAGTAGCTGTAGGAACAGATGCAGAAACAGATGTGCTTGCCGGAACTTGTGACTCGATTTGTTGCTGTAGGGATACGGGTGCTGGATCTTGGCGTTGGACCTCCCTGGTATGCGGTCTATGTGGGACGGAATTAGCATACTCGGGAGCTGCGTCATCTAAATATGAGGAAAGAAAAACATCTTCTGCGGTTCTAGGATGCCCCTTAGGATGTACCTTAATTGGGAATAATGGGGGTGGCAAGTCTTTCGGTATCTCTGGAGTAGCCTTAGGTAATCCTTCGGCTAGAAGGGGATACATACCATTCATAAGGGCATTTCTTTGTCTATCTACTTGTTCTGTTTTCACTCGGATACCTTCCTCAATTAATAGATTTTCTCGAACTTTATTTGAACTTTCTTTACTCTTCTCTTCCTGTCTACGTGCTTTTTCTGTACGTCTATGAGATTCTTTACGCCATAACTCAACGGCGTCTTTCTGTGACTGTCTGACTTTCCTTTTCCATAACTCTTCCTCGACTTTCATGATGCACTCTGCATCCCAGGTCCCCGCTGCGGGCCACCTCTGACTTTCTGGTAATCCCTTGGTGTAGTCTACCCATAAATCAAGAAATAATATAGCGTCCAAGCCATGTTTGTGATACATGAAGTGCCCTGGAGTATCCCTAGGAGGAATAGGGACGGCTTCTTCGAGAACCCCTTTTCTAGTAGTGATCTGTCTTAATTTCGAAAAGAGCGGCATATTGACAACTGATCCGATACTTAATCTTGGACACACTTAATACAAAAGCACAATAATGAACAACCATTCATACCACAATATGCAGGACGTTTAACACATTAAACATTAAACATTAAACATTTTTTTAACCTTTAAAATAAACAACAATGATGATCGTCTGCATAACTAATCACCAAGCATAATTCTTGACAATAACTAGATACTTCGGAATACTTGATATACTGCTAAACAGTACAGATACACTGCTAAAACAGTGCAGACCGGATTTGTGTACCCAAACCCGTCTTGACCGGCACAACCTATGTGCACGTCAGAAATGCCTCCCCAGTAATGGTACTCACCGGGTAGCTTCGGAAACGGAAGGCCTCGGTAACTTGAACTTGAACCGGACTGGACTCGACTCGACTCGTCGGAAACTGGGCTTGACTCGGGACTTCGGGAACTGGTGGGTCTCTGTATACCTCGGATCTTGCTCTCTCAGCTAGGCTCTGGTCGGGATACTTCGCACTTCTCACCGCCTCGTCTGGGTGTTGATCGCAGTCTCAGTCGCCCCCGCTTGACCGGAGGGAGATACAGGAAATCCTGCTGGTACGCGTAATTGTCCGTCCAGCTGTGGCAGGAGACCGGGCCTGCAACTCACCGCCGGCGCGTGAGATGAGAAAGTGTCCCTATTCGGGCGCCATCATGTGGTAAATAAAATTCCTTTACCTGGACTTAATTTGATACAGAAACATAATAAAATAGCTCAGTAAAATGAGAGGCAGAATCCGTGATATTAGAGGTTCGGAATGGGCTTTATTCCAATGATCGATTATAATCGGTTGCTCCAAGTTCCATCACCACGGAGGTTCAGGAAGTGAAGTACATACGTTATTGACAAGAAGTAACTTTTATAGTACATACATTACAATGAAGCGAATGCAGTAGGCGTAACAATTGATAAGAAAAATGACGATTTATCTGCGTAACCAAAAATGGGTGTAATAAGGAGTAAAAAGGAACATAATTGGTTATGATGTCACATATAGGTGGATCTATAAGATAATACTTGGCATAGATGCGCGCGCAGCAGCATGACGTGTAATTGACGTGTAACTAGGGGGTGAAGGGGACTTGACATTTAGCTCTACATGTGGAGACAAAAGTCTGGGGGGTCAAGTCAACCTAATCCCAAATCATATCTAACCTCCTATGTTTAAAGAACTATGTTATCCACAAAAGAAGGACTCTCGGACAAGATCTATTCTATACTGACTGTGCGTGCGTGTACAAGCGTCTAAGTGTCTACACTGAATGCGAGGGGGTAGGAATATTCCCTGGTAACAGGGCTATGAATTACTTGCATGAGGACAGAGAGGCCGAGCCTTTGCTCAGTAGCTGGAAGAATGTTTACTTAAGCTGCTAGACAGGAATGCATCGGCTAAGGAGTGAAGCAGATAATTCGAAGGTGAAATACAGTTCTTGGCAGAGAATAGGCTGATGTCAGGCTTCGTGAGCCGCGCAGAGAATGAGACAAAGTTCATGGTCACAGATGCAGGCTCAGACTGGAGTTTTCAGAGGCAGAAAGCAAGAGGAGTTTGATGACAGAATCAGGGCCTACTTGCCTGGACTGTAAAATGGCATGAGTGAACCATACAAAGCCGGTGGCCTTTCATATTTAGGAATGGAATATCCGGCCTATTCATGGCGGATCTGACAGAGGACATGTTGACGGTGGACGCACATGTATTTGCGTCTTCATAACTGGAACTGGAGGGAACATACATGTACTTGTGACATGCACATAGAACCGTTGGGGTCCAAGATAGGGGACATAACTGACCAGAAAAATCCATATTTCCACAGAAGAACGGGAGATACTGAGTCCGTACCAAGCCTGGTTCAGAGAGGGTGTCTCAACTACAGACCAGATCTTTCGTCTTAATCTTTTATATTGGAAGACCGCGCTAATTGAGGGCGGCACCCTGTATACGGTCTTCGTGGATTTACGAGCGGCGTTTGACTTAGTACCAAGGGATAAACTATGGATTGTTTTAAAGGACCTAGGAGTTCCTGTTGATATTCTATCAATGTTGATGAGATTACATCAGGGCAATTTTGCCAAGGTGAGGTGCGGCAGAGGGGGAGTCCTTTCGGATGGCTTCCCCGTAGACACGGGGGTCAGACAGGGTTGTGTGCTTGCACCAACCCTGTTTTGCCTCTTTGTGGATGGGGTTATTAACCATCTTACTGGGTTAAACAACACTGATGCCCCCAAGCTAAATGGCAGCAGGGTGCCTG
The DNA here is from genome assembly GCF_964204655.1 of Triturus cristatus. Classification (NCBI taxonomy): domain Eukaryota; kingdom Metazoa; phylum Chordata; class Amphibia; order Caudata; family Salamandridae; genus Triturus; species Triturus cristatus. The sequence goes on from NC_140580.1 coordinate 327,052,371, forward strand.
CAATTATTTTTGCAGATGACACCCTGCTGCTCTCTAAATCCCCTATGGGCATACAACGGGTGTTGGATGGGTTTACGAACTTTTGTGAGAAGCGTGGGTGGAAATCAACGCGTCCAAAACTAAGTATATGATTTTCAACCCACCCCCCTCAACCCGCCCAAACCCCTTGATAGGGTCTGTTAGATTAGAGCGGGTCACCACGTTTGATTACTTGGGGGTAACGCTCAACCAAACTATGACCTGGGAGTCGCACAGAACCAAGGCAAACATGAAATTGGCGCAGCTAACGGGTGGTATATGCAGGATGTTAACCAGGTCGACTTATAAACCATTTGGTCCACCCCTCCAAATCTATAAAACACAGGCTAGAGGGGCAGTAACCTATGGGGGTGAGATATGGGGGCATACAGCTGACCAGAAATTACAGATAACTGAGAACAATTTCATAAGACAACTGGCAGCACTACCATCTAGCACCCCACTTCTCCCTTTAAGATTCGACCTGGGCCTAAGACCGATCACGGAGGAGTTGGGACTCAAACCCTTGACTTTTTGGCGCAAAATCTGGAGCTCGCCGGAGTTATCTAGTTATAGGGCTGAACTCGTAGAGATTTTGCGCCTACCCAAAGTGTCACAAATACCATGGTTTAAATACATTAAGTACACTTTTGAAACTCTAGGAAGACCGGATTTGTGGCTTAATCCGGAAAATGTATGTTGCAGGATCTCCCGCAAATCTTTAGCAAAGGCTTATTACGAGCATAAGCTACGGGTCACAACTGAGACTATACGTCAGGGATCTTTATCTAACCACTTCCTTGCTATTAAAGATTCTTATTGTTTAGAGCCCGTCCTTGACGATGTAGGCCCTCCAATAACAAGGAAGCTATACATGCAGTGGCGATATGGTACTCTTCCCCTGAGGGCACATACTGAACATTGGACTAAAATACACTCTACAGCGCACTGCCCAGCATGTGCACATTTGCGAGAGAATGACCTGCATATTATATTTTTCTGCCCAGCTTATAACATACCTCGGAATTATTGGCTTATCCCACTCCTAAAAAACCTAGGTTTTAGAAATTACTATCCAACATATAGAATTTTAAAGACAGATTTATCTGCCCCAACTGTATTTGCAGTCGCTAAATTTCTAACAGCAATGTGGTTTACCCGTAATCGCTATATTAAGTCTAATATGATTATATGAACATCTTGACTGATTTTTAATACGACTGTTTTATGATCTTTTATCCATCTAAATGTAATCTTTTTATTGTATAATTCACAACTCTATATTGCTGTATTCTTTTATGGTCCAAAGTGACCGAAATAAAGATTATGATGATGATGATGATGAATATAAGTCAATGACCAGTAAAATACTGAAATATCCATAATCAAATGCATAGACACATGACAAAAGTCGTTAAAATAAACAGAGAAATTCCCTTACAATGTATTTAAACTTTCAAAATAAATGGCAAAATCTGATCCTAATATATAGAAGAGAGAGGGAATTATCCATGTAAAGAGATGCCTGATTAAGCCTGAATGTCGGACATGGTATAGAAGTGCTATCGTGTTTAACATGAAGTGCCAAAAATCATAAAAACAGTAAAAGAAAAAGAAAAGTATAATACAAATCAATTTGATACAACAAGCAAAAAATGCTAAAATATATTGGGGGTACCTTCCAAGTAGAGTATAATTTGCTCATACTCTATATATAGATGAACATGCCAAAAAATAACATGTCAATGTCGCTAGAAAAAAGGGGAGGGAAGGATACTCGTCCAACGCAAGACTAAATTAGAATAGGACTAAGAATGTAATGGAGCCGAAATGGTGGGGATGACGTAATTATGGCATCATGATATAATATCGTGATCGATTACTCATCTTAATAAATGTATATCTTAATCATCCAAATAATGGACTCTGTGTCTCACCACAGTATATGAAGATGGTAACTCCAAGGCTATATAGTTTATATGACCGTATTTATGGGCAATTTCGCTGTGCAAAATGTATTTGTGCAAACCCGCTGTGCAAAATTGTATATTCCCAGAGGCAAATTTAGATTGATTGTAATAGATCCATCATTTAAATAAATATATACGTTGGTAAAATACATACATATAAAATATATATATATAAAATCGACCAAATTGGAACCATCATATAGATAAATATCTCATCATCGGTATATAAATATGTAGATAATTGTAGATATAAATAGATAAATAAATAGATATGAATAAATATGTACTTGATATAAAAACATTTCCTAGTAAAATCGATGAATTAAGACCATAGGAAAATAAATTAATATACATCGTAGATCGAAAATAATGTATGACCTTGCACAGCAGATAGAAAGCAAACAACAGTGAGGTGAAGTCTGCTCAACTCTATGTTTGACTATTCCAAAAACCATTTATAGACATGTATACAAATCTTCTGTGACATTGAGGCCACCTGGAGACTTAGTATCAAGTTGTAAAATGTACCGGGTCTCTAATTTTCTCAATTTGTGGTCTCTGTCCCCTCCACACCTACTAGGGGGTATGGTGTCAATCACAAAGTAGCTCAAGTATTTATTATCAGAATTATGAAATTCTTTAAAATGACGAGCTACCGGATATGTGTTGTTTTGGTTTGTGATTGCACGTAGATGTTGCAACACCCTTTTGTGAACCTGAAGTTTATTACTGCCTATGTATTTAAGACCACATGGGCACATAAGCACATATACATCATAGTCTGTTTTGCAGGTGAGTAATTTTTGAATTTTGTATTCTCTTTCACAAAACGGCGTGGAGTATGTGCTAGTGCTCTTGCCATGGATACATGCTTTACATGTCTTACATTTGTAAAATCCCCTGTGTGTCTGTAACCAGGTTGTATTCTCAATAATTTCAGGGTTAGTGGTGACTAGACTGTCCCTCATTGAAGGTGCTTTACTGTAGGTGATGGACACTCGCTGTGGAAGCAGGGGTCCAATCACCGGATCGTTCAATACAAGAGGCCAACTGGTGTGCAAGATTTTTGGAATCGCTTTATGTTGGCGACTGTACCCCAAGATCATGCGGAATTCATTAGCTATGGGGCTAGTTATGTACGGTGAGGAGACTGTCTGTATCTGCTTGTCTATAATGAGTGCATCCCTGGACATGCTCATCAATTTCAAAATAGCCTGTGAAATGATATTAGGAGCATAACCTCTCTCAAGGAATCTAGATTTGCTCTCATTTTGGGCTTTTTTTAGGTCTATTTCGTTGCTGCATATCCGTCTTAGGCGAAGCATCTTGCCGTATGGTATACTATTGATCAAATGTTTGGGATGAGAACTCTGGGCATGTAGGGTTGAATTACCTGCTATCTCTTTTCTGTAGAGTCGTGTCTCTATGAGATTATTATGGATGTAGACCTGAGTGTCTAGGAAAATGACAGATACCTCATTAATAGTGGCTGTAAATTCCAAGTTCAAGGAATTGCAATTGATAGATGTTACAAAATGTTGTGCTTGCTTCTTTGTACCTTGCCATACTATCAGGAGGTTATCAATGTACCGCAGCCATTTGATGATATGATTTTTGACTGTCGATTGATGTTCAATGTTGAGAACCGCTCCTCCCACCAGCCCATATGCAAGCATGCATAGCTGGGGGAGAAGCTGGCTCCCATCGCCACACCCCTGATTTGCTGATAAAGCAAATTGTTGAACATGAAGATATTATTGTTCAAACAAAATTCAATCATAGAGATAATCATATCACTGTGTTGTTGATCATGTCTAGGACGTTGTGCCAAGTAGTGTTGTATAGCATTGATACCATCTTGGTGTTGGATGCTAGTATATAGAGAAGAAACACCTAATGCCATTAACAGATAGTCTTGCTGCCACTGAACATCTTTGATCTTTCTAATAAAGTTGCCAGTGTCCCGAACATATGATGGCAATTTTTTGACATAGTCTTGTAAAAAAATAGTATACATATTTGGATGCTTTTTCAAGTAGTCCGTCTTTAGCTGTAATGATTGGACTGCCAGGCGGTTTTTCCTTGCCTTTATGTATTTTAGGAATAAAGTATATTGAAGAAGTGGTGGGATTGTCTTTTTTAAGGAATTTAAATTCATCCTCACTGATTATATCTTTTCTCCTCCATGTAGCCAATTTTTTATGAAAATCCAAATATGTATCTTTCAAATGTGCCACATTGCTCCGACTGTAACATAGATAGTCATTGAGTTGACTGAAGGCTTCTTTTTTGTACTCCTCCTGTGACCAAAGGACAATATTCCCACCTTTGTCGCTGTTGCGTATAACTATGTTTTTGTAGTTTTTGAATCAGGCTAAATTATTGGTGGTCCTGTCTATTATATTTTTTTCGAGTCATAAGCACTGATTTGTTAAGCTTTTTAATGTTAGCAGTGACAGTTTCGTGGAACACATCGATGGCATCTCGTGGAGCAATTGGATTAAAAGGAGATGTAGGTTTGAAGGGGTCCTGATTATAGTGCTCCCATGTATATATATATATTTTTTTTTCGAGACCTCCACTGCCGCAGTCACTGCCACTGGCCCTTCGGTTTGGAAGAATGGAGTATGGACCACAAATGAGGAGCATCAAATCAGTTTATTCACCCATTGGTAAGACGGCCATTACGCGTTTCGGCTCCGGAGAGCCTCGATCACGACACGCTTGGAAGTCAGCTGATATTATTTATATCATTTTTTTCCTTACTTTTTCTGTTCATTTTAAAGTGACTGTGCTATAAATCTTTGAACCAGTCTCGATGGTACTTTTTAACATTACATACCCTTGAAAAATCAAGATGATTGCTATATATTACAATTCGTATAGCATTGTGATTTTATTCATTAGCAACCCACGTGATGTTCGTGCTGTTGTTTAAATACCAGAGCAGCATTTGGGAGTCCTTGGATTGTTCCCCATACAGGCGATCATTTGGTAATTCAAACAACAACCCACTTGGAATCTGTGCAAATTTCGCAATTTGAATACAAAGTTATAGGAAATGATGAGAAATCATTCAATAGAGGTTCAAATACCATTTCCCTTCTTATCTTAGCCTATCTTGTTTCCGGATAATCACTACATAAAAACATACAATTAATAGATAAATAAATAGATAAATAGATAGATACAGTTTTCCTAATAAAACCTTAATCTAAAATTATCTATAAAATCAAATAGTATGTTAATAGACTGTACATTCTCCTGTACACATTTATGCTTGCTGGATCGTGCTCATATCCTATTCAATGCCTTGCAGTAAACTTCATCATTAAAAACAGAAACATTTCCTGTTGCAATGTAAACATAATTTGACTGGCAAAGTACAATACGTGCAAATAAAATTTAAAGTCCTAGTGCCTCCCTCTATCCAGTGTTAAAAACTATTCGTAAATTACTTATGACTAAAAAAATGGTGGTTAAAAGCTAGGGTAAAATCCTTTATCCTATTCTGACTTTTATTGACCTTTAGGCTTGTTTGCTGCTTGTTATCTATTTCTCACAAGCTTTAGAAAAATTGTTCTGTCTAGGTTTATGTTGTGGACTTCTCTTTTCACAAAATATAATCATCATTAGAGACAAGTGTATAAATCCTCCATTGTATTCAAGCCCATGGGGCTTTTGGAGTCAAATTCTAGGATGTAGCGTGTTTCTAGTTTGCGTAGGGTTCTCTCCCTGTCCCCTCCCCTTCTATTGAAAGGTACACTGTCAATTATGTAGTATTTTAGATTCTTGGGATCTGACTGGTGATACTCTTTGAAGTGGCGGGCTACTGGGTACACAGGATCATGATTGACTATTGCTCGGATATGTTGCAAAATCCTCTTATGCCCCTGCAGCTTGGTACTTCCCTCGTACCGAACCCCACAGGGGCATTCGAGGACATACACAACAAATTCTGTTTTACACGACAGAGCTTTTGTAATCATCTGTTCTTGCTCACTAAAGGCTGTTCTGTATGCTGTGGTATTGACGCCGTGTTGGCAGGCCTTACAAGATTTACATTTGTAAACACCTTTCCTTTGAGTCAACCAATTGCCCTTAAGTCTGTCTACTGGATTGTTTTGTACCACTCTGTCCTTCATGTTTGGTGCTTTCCTGTTGGTAATGGAGAGTTTCATTGGTAGTAAGTGGACTAACACAGGATCATTCCTCACCAACGGCCAATTTTTCCGGATGATGCGGTTAATAGCTTTATTTTGTTTGCTATATCCCACTATCATCCTGAATTCCTCATCTGCCAATTTTTTGGGTGGGCCTGAGGCATCTGATGTTATGACTGCATAGTCCCCTGGTTCCCCTAATTTCAAAAGGGTATCCCTATTTATTGCCTCACTTTTGGATATAGCGGCATCAATACATCTTTTGTTGTATCCCCGTTCCATGAATCTTGTTTGACTATTTTGTTTGGCTACCTGAAGCTCCTTTTCAGTGCTGCAGATTATTTTGAGCCGAATCATTTCCCCATAGGGAATACGCTGGATAAGATGTTTTGGGTGTAGACTTGTCACGTGCAGAACTGAATTTACTGCTGTGGGTTTCCTGTGAATTTTGGTCTCAACTTTGCCCCTATCAATATAAACCTCTACATCCAAGAATATGACACTCTCTGCACTGATGTTTGCGGTAAACTGTAAATTGATTTTGTTTTGGTTCAGTTTCTCAATGAACATCGTGGCCTCTGTCTTTGACCACTGCCATATTACAAATAAGTCATCAATATAACGCCACCAACATTTCACATTGGACTTCAGAGTGTTTTCACATTTTCTGTGCAGGACCAGTTCCTCCCACCAGCCCATGTGGAGACAGGCATAGCTGGGGGAGAAACTGACCCCTATGGCTACTCCCCGTAGCTGCTGGTAAAGAGTGCTCTGAAATAAAAAGATGTTATTATTTAGACAGAAGTCTATCATGTCCATGAGCATTCTACTGTGTTGCTCTTGTGTAGCTGGTCTTTTCCTGAGGCAGTGTTGTACTGCCCTCAGACCATCTTTATGGCTGATGCTCGTATAGAGCGCCGTAATATCCATTGTCATCAGTAGAAAGTCGGGTTGCCATTGAAAAATATGCATTTTTGCCAAGAAATCACCTGTGTCGTTTAAATATGATGGTTGGGATTGGATGAATTCTTGGAGGAAATGATCAATGTATTGAGATGTGTTTTCAATTAAACTGTTTTTGGCGGAGATAATAGGGCACCCAGGTGGTTTGACCGGATTTTTCTGTAGTTTGGGGATGAAATACAGCACCGGAGTTGTGGGTGTATTGTTCCTGAGAAAAAAGTATGCATCCGTGGAAATCAGGCCCAAACTTTTCCAAGCCATAAATTTACTATAGTAGGTGTTGTATTTTGCTTTTAGAGTTGCTTGATCACTCCTGCGATAGCATTGGCGGTCTGTCAGTTGTTCTGTAGCCTCTTTGATGTAGTCCTCCTTGGCCCAAATTACCAGATTTCCACCTTTGTCAGCATTCCTTATGATTATATCTTTATTATTTTTCAATTTCTTCGTAAATTGATAATATTCTATTTCTTGTTTCTTCTTTTTGGTGTTCTTTGTGTTGTTGGTTTTGTGGTTCATATATATATATATGTGTATATGTGTGTATGCATGTATATGTATATATGTATATGTCACTCATGACATATTCTATGACATTTAATTAGTAATATCAATGCAACATTTGCATTGAAATGATTGATGAGAAAAGTGTGCATGGTGAAGATGCGAGTTATAGTTTTGTTTGTTACAATTTTTCACAAGTAAATGCTGGTGTACAGAGAGTTCATTACTTTCTTTGAACGTAAATAACAGTTCAATCAAATGATAGGCAGCCCTACCTCTGTGCCAGAACATCGGCAGCCATCAAGAAGTGAAAAGTCGAGAAGAGCCATCTTGCAACCATCGCTTTCACTCACAGCGCTTGATACTGGGGTCAATAAAGTATCATTTTCTGTTAAAAAAGACCTAATGGTGCACTTTTCAGAGACGGCTTGCAGGCCGTGGCTACTGCTGAAGATTGGGTCTGGTTCTCACTGCTATTGAGCTTCTGTAACCTCTTTCCTGTTTTATTAAACCTGCACAGCTGTAGATTTCTTCACTTATCAGTCCCGGTCTTGAGAGGTCACACCACAACGTGGGAAGTTAATTTTTTCAGTGTCTCTTCCCAAAATTTCCTATGGAAAATAACAATGGAAAATTATGGAACAGGATGGAGCTGAGGTGCACTTTTTTTTTAAGCTTTCATGAAGATTCATAAAATATATATTTACATATATACCACCAGTAGATAGTTATAGTTAGGACCTAGTTTTCATAGGAAAAGCGTTTTTGACTTGCCTATATATTTGGCGTCCTTTGACGAATCTTCATGAAATGTTCCAAAAATAGTGCCCTCCTGATTTTCGTTGCCATGGAAAGTTTTGGAGTGATCCGTCAGTGGGTGCCGAGGAAAAGAGGAGGTAAAAATTTAGCTTTTCCCTTGGTAATTCCCATAGGATATTTTGACACGACTACAACCCGGACTGCTGAACGTAATTACACCAAATTTGGAAGGAAGGTAGATGTTGGTCCAGGAAGTGCCTCTTTGTGATTTGGTGTAAATTTGGTCAGTAGTTTTGGAAACATTAGCCAAAATCTAAATTTGTACATATATAGGGATGCTGTGGAACCGCAACCCCTCCCGGTCTCGTGCTGTAGTCTGAATGGCTGCCAATACTTCAAGTAGAAAACATACAAAAAATGGCTCCTGGGTCTATATGTCAAAGAGAGTGCTGGAATGTCCCTTTTTCAGGATGGTTTCCCTCACCCACCCGTGGGTGACATGCTTCAGCTTCTGTCATAGCCTTAATTTTACACCTGACCTTTGGAGGCACCATTACAAATTGGTTGGAATACCATAGAGTTAGTTTTAGTTCACTCACACTCTCTTCTTCCTTCCTGTTACCACACCCTGCTCATCTACAGCAATTAGGATACCTATTTCTCTCACAAATAAAACATCCCTGAGCTTCTCCTTCTCAGTGAGGGGGTTGTAGCCCGCACTGCAACTAGGTTCGTAGTGCAAGGAGGTTACAGGATGATAAAGCATGCCACCCATGGGTGGGTGAGGGAAACCGTACTGAAAAAGGGTCATTCCAGCACTCTCTTTGACGTATCGACCCAGGGGCCATTTTAGTTGTGTTTTCTAGTTGTGTTAGAGCGGAGTCGTCACCTGCTGGCCTCAAAACCTCCTCAGGCCATTCTTTTTGGGTATTGCCAATACTTCAAACCAGGAAGTGTTGGCAGACATCTTGGGACTCTTGAGCCAAGTGCCAGAAAAAACATAAAAAAATGATAGGGGCAGGGTAGAAATATCATGACCGCCTAGGCCTTTTATTTGGGGGGGGTCTCACAGAGCCAAAAAAGCATCTTCAAAAAAATAATTGTGACGGGAGCCACACTGGATCCACGGATCCCACAGACAATATATTAATAAAATTAAGCATGGACTCTCACACTTCGTTAAATATCGCCCCCCGGATGGGCCAAGTCCCGGGGGCATTTTTAAATAAAGGAGGGGGTGCACAGGTCTCCCACCTGGGGCTTATTATGCCCCAGGAAACTCCACCTCCCCGGGCCTTGTTTAATGATCAATGGAGGGCCTTTTAGACCTCTCCGCAGGCCCCGGGGTCCTCCACCTCCCCAGGGCCATACATCAAGAACACATTACGGGGCCCCAAAGACCCGGGGGGCTTATGCATTCTATGGAGGGGCCTCTCGAATCCCTCTAGCCCCAGGGACACCACCCCCGGGGGCCTCAACAAGTATTAGTGGGTGTGCCTCAGGGCCTTGGGGGACACCACCTACTAGGGCCCAAGTTCATTTTTTAAATGGGAGGGGGCCACACAGCCTCCCTCCTGGGCCGTTGTCAGCCCTTGGGACCGCCACCACCCCGGGGCAGGACCTACAATTAAAAAGGGGGGGGCCACACGGCCACCTTCCTGGAGCCATAGGTGGTCTTTAAGACCGCCACCACCCAGGGCTAGCTCCTGCTATGTCGGGCTCTTGCTTGCTGGAAGTGTAGCAGTATTACTTTCACAGAGAGCGAGCTGTATGTTCAGCAGCTTCCTCTCTGTGAAAAGTAATGCAGCTTCTGCATGAGGTGGGGAGCCAGCAGGGACCCCGGGGGCCTTGAGGCTCTCCCTGCAGTCCTCAACAGTTTTGAATGTGTGCCCTGGGTGGGACCAAGGAACCCACAATAGAGGCTGGGCCCCAGAGAAGGGGGTCCTCTGGGCTGAAATCAGCCTGGGGAAGGGGCTGCGTCGCTCCCCTCCCCCATTCAAAAAAGGCCCCAGGGCTTGGGGTCCCCAGGACCCAATCGGCCCAGGGAAAGGGGCGCAACGCAGCTCCCACCTCTAATAAATAAAATAAAAATAATTAAATCCAGACAGGCAAGTCACCGGAGGCCCGTCCCCTTTTAGCACCACTCAGCAACCGTGCCACTTGGTGCACTGCTGGTTGGGACATGAAGTCCCTTTGGCTACAGAGGGTCTTTGGGACCCAACAACCCCTCTTGTTACATCCAGTAAGTGCCACACAAGGCAATTGGTGAGAGGTGATCGGAGGCCCCACCCCCTTTATGCACCACTCTGCAAATGCGCCTTCTGATGCACTACTAGGTGGGGGATGAAGTCCCCTTGGATGTTGAAGGTCCTTGGAGCCAGGAACCCCATCCATTACCTCCATTAGGTCCTACACAGCGGCATTGCTGAGAAGTCTTGGGAGGCCATGCCCCCTTCCCCCATCCCTCTGCAAACTCGTCTTCTGGCACACTACTGGTTGGCTAATGAAGTCCACTTTACTCCTGATGGTCCATGGGGGCAAACTACCCATGGAATTAAGTCATGTGCAGTGGGATTGATGAGAGGTTTTCAGAGGCCATGCCCCTTTCTCCACTACTCTGCAGACCAGCCTCCTGGCGCACTACTGGTTGGGGGTTTTCGAAAGAAAATGCTCAGAATATCCTCAAAGAAGAAGTTTATTCAGCATGTACAAATGATACCTGATCAGGCTACCAGGTCCTCAGCAACTCTGTCAGTTCCCAAGATTTCCAATCCTGACATTCCAGGTTCCAGGGTGAAAGCATGGTGTTTGCCAAGAATCAGCTGTGTCTTCACAGGAATTTACATTACACACCAAGTTAATACTAATCAAGATATAACACATCTCATTTCCTTATAACAAAAGATACATTATGCCTAACTATACAAAATGAATTTACAAGCTATGAACATACATAATCTTTCCACAGTATGAGTTTAGATTCTTTGCACCCACCAAACTCTATACTATCCAGAGCTTTGTTGGATTTGTTTTCCACCAGCGTGGAATCATCAGCCTTGTTCATCCACTCCCTCTCTTCTGTTTTACCACAAACTGTCACCCTTCTAGAATTCCACCATTTGCTATCTGAAAGTAACAGGAAATTCCCTTCACCATCACCACTCTACTTGGACTCAAAACATGGAGTTTCCTTTCTTGGCAGGGTTACAGGGCATACTCTCACCAGCATGCCTTTCTCATAACAAACGTCTCAAATGCATACTCTCTTATTATGCCTTTGCTTATCCTGTTCCTGATAGTCCTCTACTTTATCTATTTCCTTACACTTTATCATCTTACGACCAATCCATCCTATCCATGCCAGCACAGCCACAGTGCATGGTACCCGGCCTCTCAACAGACTGAATGGAGTCACACCCTTAGCTGAATGGGTAGTCGTTTGATAACTCCTCAACATGCCTTTAACTTGGTCTTTGCAATTCAAAATACTTGACAAAGTCAGCTGAATACATTTGCCTATCACACGGTTAAAGCATTCTGTGCTGCCTGATACCCCATTTCTCAAGAAATCCAACAAATTCTTTTGCTACGAATTAAGGTCCATTATCAGTGAGAATTTCTGCAGGACAGGCTTCCCTGCGAAATATTTATTCACAAAAATTAATGACGCTGCTGGAATTGACTTCTCTCACAAATTCGATCTCGGGCCACTTGGAATAATAATCCACTAGTACCATGGAATATCTTTTATTCATTCCCAAACAGTCAAAAAGTCAAAAAGACCACAAGTGTCTATGGCCACTTTCACCCATACCCCTTTGGGCAATTTCACTGGACTTATAGTACTGTCCTGAATTTTGTAAATTTTAGACACTACCTAGGAAAAGGTTTTTAAAAAATATGTGTTTAAAACAGTGCAGAATTGCTTATCTGAAATTACAATCTTTGGAAAATAAAATGATTATGGCGGCTGTATCCTCTTTTTAAAAAAGTGTAATTAGGTCCAGGAAAACAATGTAAAGATGTAAAGATGAAAGTCATGCTATTCTGCTTGATTGTTATGCATTGAAATGCTAGTATAAGGTGAAAACAAGATTTCCAAACAGTGTCCGTTAGTATGTGGTATAATCATGTATTGCCTCTTTTATTTGGAATTAATTTTGTCAATATTATTCCTATGGTGTAATGTAGAGATAGAAAAACGTGAAAGTAGCGACCTCTCTTTTTAATCAAGTTTATGATGTGACAATAATGAATGTGTATCTTTTTTTGATGTGATTTTATGATTTTTTATCTAAAAATCGAATAAAGCTATTTTTGATTTGATTTGATTTACTGTCCTGAACAACATGTGACTTGTTGATACACATACAAGTAATACAGTCGCTGACAAACCTTTCAATACGTTTGTACATCCCTGGCCACCAAAAATCAATTCTAACTTTCATTTTCATGGCAGATATACCACCATGACCTGCGTGCATTATGGTAAACAACCTTTCATGCAGACTGTCTGGCACAATCAACATCTCACTCCCCTTTACAATACCCTCAATCACGGATAATTCATCCCATACATTCTTGTAATGCAACAAAGAATCACATCCTTTCCATCCTAGTGATACAGATACTTTCTCTTTTAAGTTCATTAAGACAGAATAATTTTTAATGGTCTTCATTCTGCCAATGGCATCATATGCCCCAGACAATTCACCAACTGCCCATTCTTCGTTCTCTTCACTTACCTCTTCACCCTCCAATGGTAATGTGGACACGCAGTCCAAATTCACATTTCTCACACCGGAAAGTATTTCATGGTGAAAACATACTCCTGCATACGATGCAAACACTTTGCTATCCTTGGAGTTGCTTTTCCTTATCATGGAAAATAGGTCCACCAACAGCTGGTGATGTGTACGCAGCTCGAAATGTGTTCCCCAGACATACATACAGAAGTATTGTACCACCCACCAACATGCCAATGCCTCCTTTTCCACTGTGGAATATGTACACTCTGCACCTTTAGGCGTGCAAGACGCAAAAGCATCACTCTTTCTTTCCCTTCGTGCTCTTGCATCAACACCGCACCTAGCCCATATCGGCTGTCATCAGTGACTACTATTGTTTTATCCTTTGGATCAAAAGGTTTAAGCGTATCCGCTTTAGCAATGGCCAATTTTATGATATTAAAAGCAAGCTGAGATTCTTCAGACCACACAAATGTCAAATTCCTTTTCATTAGCTCACAGAAGACATGTACTCTTTCAGCAAAGGGATGCACAAATTTGGCATAATATCCCACAAACCCAGAAAGGATCCTAATCGATCCTTGTCTTGCGGAGGTTGAGCTTCCTCGATTGCGTCTACCAAGTTATGTTAGGGTGTGATGTCCTTACTCTCAGGGGAGGTGATGCGTCGATTCCTTAATGCCAGGGGAGGTGAAGTGTTGATTACTTACTGCAAAGCAGGGGAGGTGATACGTTGATTCCTTACTGTGAGGGGAGGTGATGCGTCGACCTCCGGACATGTGGTCTTGGTTCCTTACTGCTGGGCTATGTTGATGAAAAAATTGGCTCACAAAAATCAGGATGCACTTTGTCGATGTGGGGGTGGCGAAACAGGTGCTGCATCAATTTTCCAGCCACACGGCAGGTGAATCATTGATTTCTTCAGCCTCACAGCAGGGCCTGCGTCAGAATCAGAGCAGGTGCCTGAGACGTCGGTGACACAGTGCTCACGACTCAGACTGTGGAGATCTTTCAGTCGCACGGCAGGGGCTGCGTCAATTCTTCGGCTGCACCATAGCGATGCATTGGTTTTTCAGTTGCACAGCGGTGCTGCGTCAGGAAAAAAAGGTGTGGAAGGTTGATGCTTGAATTTTCAGAACTGGAATTAGCACTACTTGGTAGGTCAGAACTCCAAGCAATGGAGTTCAGGAGCTACAGCTGAAGTCTTTGAAGGCCCTGAGGCTTCTTAACAGGAGGCAAGATACGCAAGCCTTTGGAGGACCTTGACAAGCAGGATACAGAAGGCAAAGGTCCAGTCCTTTCACTGCCCAAGACAGAAGCAGCAAGCAGTATGCCAGCACATCACAGGAACAAACAGAGTGGCAGTTCCCCTCCAGCTCTTCATCTTTGGAGAATCTCTTCTTATTCCAGAAGTGTTCTAAACATGTGGGGTCACAGGTCCATAACTCATAACCCTTTCCAACTTTGAAAAAAGGCATATTTCATAGGATAGTTTTTGTAGTGCACAGATCCTGCCTTGCCCTGACCTAGCTCCAGACACACTACAACGGAGTAGAGACAGCTTTGTGTGAGAACAGGCACTGCCCTATTCAGGTGTCGGTGACAACTCCTCCCACCGCTCTAGCTCAGGAAGGCCCATCAGCCTGGTGATGGGGCATCAGGATATGCAGGGCACACCTCCCTCCTTTGTGTGACTGTCTAGCGTGAATGCACAAACAGCCCAACTGTCAGTTTGAACCAGACATGGATTCCTCAGGCAGGCTGAGGCACAGAATGGTAAAGCGAGAAAATGACCACTGTCTAAAAGTGGCATTTTCAAGCACAAAATTTAAAAACCAACTTTACAGAAAGATGCATTTCTAAATTCTGAGTTCAGTCAACCCGAACTCCAAAACTCAATCTTTTCCAATTGAAAGTTACACTCGTAAGATGTTACAAGGAAGCTCAAATGATAACCTATGGGTGAAATAATCCTTGCAATAGTGAAAAGCAAAATTAGAAGCATTTCACTATCAGGCCTTGCAAAACACACCAGTACATGTCTAACCTTTCACATACACGTCACCCTGCCCATGGGACTACCTTGGATCTACCTCAGGGGTACCTTAATGTAGTAAAAGGGAAGGTGTGAGCCTGGCAAGTGGGTGCACGTGCCAGGTTGACATGGCAGTTTAAAACTTCCCACACAAACACTACAGTGGCAGTTCTGAGACATGTTTGCAGGGCTACTAATGTGGGTAGTACAATTAGCGCTGCAGGCCCGCTAGTAGCATTTGATTTACAGGGCCTGGGCACACACAGTGCGCTTCACTAGGGTCTTACCAGTAAATCAAATATATCAATCATGCATAACCAATATTAATTACAATTTACATTGGAAACAATTGCACTTTAGCACTGATTAGAAGTGGTAAAGTGCCCAGAGTTCTAAAACCTTATTACAAATTACTGGGGTAATAAGACTTGGGTAGCATATGGTAGATAGAAAAGTGTGGTCCTATTAGCCGACAATCCAAGAGAAATGCTATATTTACTTTGCAATACAGGTGATCGAAAAACAGGATTATGAATAAATCATACTTACTGCTGTTTTGAAAAATCAAACCAAATGTTATATATTAGAACTCATTCGTAGTATATACAATAATCCTAGAGTTTACTCTGTAGTGGTTGCTCCCAATACAATGAAAAGGAAAGGGTTTGTAAAAGTGCTCATGTTCACAGTAATCAGAGAGAAAAGTAGAAGGAATCAATAGACGTTCACAGAGTAATCATCATTAATCATCAATGGCTCTGAGAAACTGAAATTAGTCAAAGCTGAGAAGCTTCTCTGAATAACTAAGACACTAGTATTTTTCCTCGTTCCAAAGGGCAGTGGCTGAATCAGAAACACCCCTTAACAGTACATATATGGTCAATCCAGGTTCAGAGGGTTAAAGTTGTCAACGTTTTGACCCGACGGTTGCAAGGGGAAAAGTTAAGCCCTTGCACGCGGGTCTTCATCAGGACAGTGAACAGTGGGTGGTTTAGAAATGGCAACCTCAAACTAGTGCAGCCACACCGCGTGTCACGGAAGTTGTTCCCTCACGATACACCATTCCCTTAGAATCAATGGTATGAATTGTAAAGCCTTCCACACCTCAATCTCATCCTGCTGGCGATCTCTTAAAAATACACCAAGTTAATTAGCCCATGTCCAGTAATGCCGGCCAATGATTCCCAATACTGCCAGGAATTTAGGGGCATATTATCAAGCACTGCGTTAAAATTATCGCCGCTTTAGCTTGATAATATGCCACAGAGAATTCCCACAGAAGCCCATGTTGACACCAGAACATGGGCTTCTATGGGAATTCTCCAAGACATATTATCAAGCCCATTATCGCCGCTTTAGCTGCAGTTTTCTGCCCCTAAAGCGGCAATAATTTTAACGCCGTTTGTTGATAATATGCCCCTTAGTTACTTTTTAGAGGAGGTCACTGAGGAGACTGGAAATTAATTTCATGGTGACCACACTTTTGTATGTATCAGAGTTCTAAAACCAGACAAAACAAAATGCAGCTCACAGTCAAAAACAGGCCAGAAGTAACAAAAGACGGGAAAAACACGCCGAAGATGCCAGGTGTAACAAAGCGTATATCTAAGGAGAGACAGTTCGGCATCGCCATTGCTCTAATTACTAACATGCCTACATTGATGAATTTATAAGACCCTGCTGTATCCCCAGCATATTTATCTTCCACTCTAGGCAATTGACTAATCTTCACATCATTCATCGCTAGTCCTATTGGAAGAATAATAGATCGTGAAATGTCTAAGACCACTTGCCCAACATTTCTCTTCACTCTCCCCATTCCATACCTCTTTCAAGTCTGCCACATGATAGATTTTAGAAAAAACTAAAGCCAGCAAATCTTCTGCGGATTGAAATAAGTAGTCTTTCCACAAACATAATAAACACCCCATCATGATAGGTTTTTCTCCAATCAAAATATTCCACTGACTTCATAACATTTATCAAAAATGCTTTCAACAACAACCCCCGCTCTTTCTCCTTTTATAGAACTGTGCCTTGCCATACCCATCTCACATCTCCTGTCTCACTTCATCTTCAACCTGAGATGTAACTCTGAAAAGCTAAATTCTTCTTCCTTCCCACTTTACTCCAAAGCAAGTTTCTGATCTTCTAGATTCCTTACAACATTTATTCCTCTTTTGTTATATTGCCTAATAAAATCATGCATTTCATTAATTAGCAAACACAAATAAACCTAACAATATTAACCCCTTCGGCGCGGATTACCGTGCCGTGCTGAAGGTTCTATTGAGCGGGCGGGGCCGTGACGGAGCGGTTCCGTCATACGCACAGCGCGACCGACGCGCATGACGGAACCGCTCCATCATGCGCATCGAAAGGGTTAATATCAGCCCTATATTGCGCAATCTCTCTTGAATCCTTACTATACTTAATTTTCTTATCAATTTCACTAATGAATAGATTTTCCAAGGTCACATTAAAGTCAGTCAGATATGGAGAAAGAAACTCCTCATGATTGATGAAAACTACAAAAACACAACAAGAAAGCAAGTACGAAAGTTCTAATTGAACATATGTAGCTCCTTCACCAGCTAATGTTGGAAGGAAAGTACAAACAAAGCAACTACTAATTTACATAATTTCAATATATTCTTTAATCAATTTAGTATAAATTTATCTCTAAAACCACCAACCAAATGTTTTTCATGTATCTGTGCTATTTGCCTGGATTCCTTTTTATTAGTTCTAATTGCTGCTTCACTAATTATATGATTTGAAACATTTTCAACAGGACTCAGTAAGCACACCAACAGGCCAAATAATGCTAATAATATCAATGTTAATAGCACCATCCATACAACTTCACATCATTGACATGTTTGTATCACCATGTTAGAGGCCAAAAGAAAAAACAAAAATATCTTTGTTGTCTAAGATCAAAAATCGAGTCTTTCTTTGAAAAAATAATATGTCTTAATCTTATTTCCTTCTTCATAATCATAGAAGGCAAAAAAACAAAAGGGAACAATTCGTATTTACTCCTTAGTTCTTGTGATGAAATAAAAATCAATTCAGCTCATCAAAAATTGGTTTACTCTCTGTATGTCATCATTTTCTCAGTCAGTTCAGTTATTTTAGCGTTTGATCAAAACTCCTGTCTCAGTTTTGTGATTTCCATCATTTGATCAAAAGTCAATAAAAAATATGCATTTCACTCTCGAAGTGGTTCTTCGTCAGTGTCAGTCTCTGGATTTGATTCACTCTCAAAGGTATTATGGCACTTATTCATCTGGAAGTAATCCTCTTCATCTGTATCTTCTTTTGATACTGTAGCTTGATACACCCATTCTTGTGAGGCCTATTTTCGATTTGGAACTCATCAGTTTCCCAGTTCAAATGTTTCTCTAGATCTAGTTTCCATATGCAAGTTCTCTTCCTGGGTATCTCTTCAACCCTTCCTATTTCAATGACAGTCTTTTGATTTCTCACTCACCGATGAAAACCGCCACTTACGCCCGCAGCCTCCCTGTATCCCAGGAGGGACTGACCGCCTGAGGCCCGCGTTAAGAGCTTGCAGCACCCGCTTCGCGGGTGCCGCTGCGCGGCGCTCAGGTGTGAGGTCGAGGCAGCAGGTCTACACCCAGCATCCAGCACCCGGGAGGAAGAAACAACCGTGTAAGGCAATTGGTGGCGAGTGAAGCCGGGACCACAGAGACCAGGAGCCCCTGCGCCGCACAGGTGTGCACGGCCGCACCCCCAGCAAGCCACGCCCCCGGCCGCAACACCCCCTACAAACAAAGCGCGGTAACGCTTAGCGGGACGCGAGCGGGACGCCGAGCGAAGCCCGGGCAAAGGGCGGGCCCTCTGTGGCCCTCAGGGGCCAGAAGAGGCTGGGCTGGGCCAGCCCCCTAAAATTGCCCTCCCAATAATACACCGCTAATAGTCCCACGACAGTTAGCCGGACCACTGGCTATCCCCTCGACACTACCTATATCTGCCTGTTACCACCCAATATAGTACTCCCCGTAATGAGGAAAACTACCAAGAAAACAAGGATGCCTACCCTAAGATCGAGCACAAAAACCAAATCGGATCATCCATCCCCACTACCGACCTTTACTGCCATCGACAAAATGCTCAAACGGACTATAGGGGCGGTTTCCGATGCCATAGCTAACACCGAGAGAAGAATGTCCTTACCTCCTGTAACTATCATTCAAGATACTCAGGATTCATTGATTAACCTATCAGAAGCTTCCAAAGACCTGGCAGAGGAGATGGATACTAGCCGGCCCATAACCCCACCATCCTTTGTGGACCTTCCTTGTGCCCAGCCACCCGCCGAAATCAGCAGGGATAGACATGGTGCACAAACAAGCACTCAAATAAATACTCATGATAAAGACATATCCTCTGCGGAAATAACGCCGCACAGGGAAGCCCACAAACAAGGGAGGAAAAAAGGTCATGTCAAACCCAGTAATCACAACTTGATCACGCCCATAAACCCATCTACACCGGGAATACCATGCTGGATAACCAACATGGTGGCGGATCTTAAATTAGATCTGGAGCATTCCATCTCGGTGCTGCTAAAACCCCTCATTGCAAAAATAGATAGACTGACTTCACTGGTCAATAACAAGGGGATTAGCCCGAAAACCTATTCTGTGCAGGAACGGGATTTGACAAAACTAAAGGACCCTACACCAAGAAGTTTACCAAGAGATAAGGCCTCTCTAGCAATCAATGGGGGGGATAAGCTAAATAATATCATTATCACGCAGAAAGGAGCCCAGGAAAAACAAAAGGTCGCCTCTACCCCGCAAGCAGGCAAAAATAAAAACCAAACATCTACGAGCAATAATAAAACTCCATCCGTACTTTCACAAACGTTAGAAAATCATAAGACCCCAACCCACAAGGTGGTTTCTAAGCCCCCACGGCTTGCCATCGCGACAACCACTGACGATAAGACCACTGCAACATGCTTCAGGACAATCAATCTTCCGCCTGAGGCTCTGCCCCTTGTAGTCGTCCTAACAGGAATTCCCCCTTTAAAGGAGGGTCAACGGGAATCACAGATTGAATTAAAAAATAAATGCATACAGTGGCTGCAAATACATAGACCCTTGCCCCCTAATATCCACGGGGAAATCCTTGCAGTGAGAAGGGGTGAGTGGATTGGCAAAGGTATTAAGACCATCGCAGGGGATATCATTACGGTCAACTTTAGAGACAGGGCGGCTGTTAACTTCATCTGCAATGCCCCCCCGAGTCATACTCGCTCACAAATTCACCCCGTTCGTCTATCCTACTTTTACCCCTTCGCACCTCAAAGGCCCAGGCAGAATATTGGCCCTGACAGAACATCGCATCTGGGTTTCCAACCTGGCCCACCGCAATGGCAAAGGCCAAACCCTGTATTCCCAACTTATGACTCCTCCATTACACAGTACGCCCACTGGAACAGGTTTAGTACACTTGAAGGGGTGGACTGACTGAGATTGGGCCGATCACCTTCAAAAATCAAATATAGGAAGGAGCCAATTCTACCACCAACAGGGATAAAAGATGGAGGCGACCAGGGCCAAACTGACGCTCTGGATCCTGTGCACACCATAGGAGGCAGCAACCCACCATCGAATACTAACCGGGGAAAAGGGGAGGGGATAAATCCCACAATAGACAACTCCCTTTCTACTCACAGAAGAATCGCTACCCCCCACAGGCCGCAACCAAGCCGGGTTGCTGCACCCGCAACGGATAATCAATTAAAGATTTTGCAAGGCGAGGGAAAAAGAACACCCAAGGTCATGATTCATGACAATCTACTAATAGCCACCTGGAACATCGCAGGGCTAGCGGCCAAGTTCGCATCTCAGGACTGGCGCAGCTATACAAGTAAATTCCATATTTTGTGCCTGCAAGAGACCTGGGCCACTGAACCGCACGCTTATAGCCTGGAAGGCTATAAAAGCTTTTTTGTCCCTGCAAAAAAAGCCACCTCGGGGAGAGCAAGTGGGGGGCTCGCGGTCTATGTCAATCTAGACATCAAGGGCACCTGGTCCAACACCAAATGGGCCACACCCAACCTCCAAGTACTAAGGTTCATCTCACCAAGTTTAACATTCCTGCTTATGAACTGGTACAATGCACCGGCTATGACGGACAAGGGAATAGCCATAAATGAATTAGAAAACTGTTTGAGCTCTTTATCCAAGACACCAAATATCACGGATTTAATACTAATGGGAGATTTTAATTGTCACCTTTGTGAGAAACTAATACCCTTCAACAACGACTGGTCAAGATGCACGATCATGAAAGGCCCTCACTTTACCCATTCAACTGAGGGCTGGGATTTAGAAAGACTCATGAAAAGGTACAACCTAATCCAAATCCTAGACCTTGTCACATTTAACGAGAAAGGAGAATTAACTCCAACATTCAAAGGAAGAGGTTGTCACTCTTACATTGACTTTGCACTAGTCTCTCCCAATCTAAAAAGAAGCATCAGTACAATCATTATAGAGGCCAGTAGTTTCAGTGACCACAATCCGGTGATCATTAAAATGGAAGGTTTTGTTTTTTCACTCCAAAAGAGACCTGCCATTACGGAAAGAGTAGTGGACCAGGGCAGAAGAATTAAATGGGCCAAAATTGATGCGGACACTTTTCACAAAAAACTATTACTCGAAGCCCCAGCAGCAATTGATAAATGTCTTGACCCCTGTGTAACTGGAGCTGAGGTGGTGAAGGCATTTGAAGAAATTGCACAGGTTGTAAATAACTCCTTATACACCCCAGGAGCTAAGAACAAAATGCCCCTAAACCCCCGCTGGTTTGATTCAAATTGTACAAAGGCGCTGAAAAACCTGAAGGATAGCCTTCATGCCCAACCAAGGGACAAAACGAAGGTGGCACGGAACAGAGCTGAATACAAAAAAGCTCTGAAGGCTCGAAAGCAAAGCATACAAAACCAGGCCTGGGAAGACTTAAGGGACGCCGCAGAAAGAAAAGATTCTATTGCCTTCTGGAAAGTGATCAATGCCCCCTTCTTCCAGGACCAAGGGGCTCCTAAAATCATGAATACTATTCTGCCGGAACAATGGCAGAAACACTTCCAGGGCTTATATAACCATTCAAACAAGGAATCCCAGGAGGAGCTGGCGGAGGCCCACCAGCCCGTAAAGCTAAATTTTACCCTGAAGGAGGTCGAACTAGGAATAACCGGGCTCAGCAAAAATAAAGCTGCGGGCCCGGACGGAATTCCACCAGACCTATTCCTAAGTAGACCCGAACTATGGGTTCCGTTACTCACGAGGGTGCTAAACGAGGCAGGGGAGGTGGGCCTCCCCCAGTCCTGGTCAACGGCGACCATAGTCCCCATCTATAAAAAAGGCAACCGTGATGACCCCCAATGCTATCGACCTATTTCCCTCATCGACGTGTCAGCCAAGGTCCTGGGGCGAGTCATCCTATCGAGATTGCAAGATTGGGCAGAGGAGCAACAAATCCTCTCAGAAATCCAATACGGCTTCAGGAAAGGCAGATCTACCACCGATCAATGCCTAAATTTATACCTCCTGATTGCAAAATATACCATCGCCGGGAGGGGGTCTATACACATGGGGTTTATGGACCTTTCAGCGGCCTTTGATCGCGTAAACAGGAGAAAGCTCTGGGCTATGCTAAAGGAGCTAGGTGTGGACCAATCACTAGTCGACACTCTACAAAACCTACACCGGAACACCTCTGCAAGTGTAAGGTACAGTCAGGAAGGCAAAAAGACCGATCCCTTTACCTGCAATAGTGGAGTTAGACAGGGATGCATCCTTGCGCCCTTCCTTTTTTCTATTTACATTAACGCATTGGAAAAGGATCTCCTTAAGCTCCAAGTTGACTCACCCCAAATTGGTCATCGAGCAGTGCCCGTACTACTCTACGCCGATGACGCGGTCCTGCTCTCTAGAACACCTTTGGGACTGCAAAAATTAATTGACGGGTTTGTCATATTCATGGAGAAACTGGACCTGGCAACAAACCTGGAAAAGTCCTACATTATGTCATCTGGGAAACCCACAAAAGGAACTTTCACCTACAACATCGGGTCACACAAAATAGATCAGGTCAAGTCTTTTACGTATTTGGGGGTGTTATTTGATCACGCCTTATCGTTCAAACCCCTGATTGAGAAGCATTCTACTAAACTGGCAGCTGCAGTTGGGGCAATCATGGGGTATGGGCAAAGATTAGGGAAATGGTCCCCCGAACAAATTCTGACCTTATACAGATCCATCTGTTGTGCGAAAGTAAGCTATGGGGCAGAAGTGTGGGGCTTTCTGGGCAAAAAAGCACAGCCGCTCCAGACTGAAGAAAACAAATTCTTACGAAGAATATTAAAAGTCCCACAGAGTGTTTCGGCCCACATTATACACGAAGAGGTAGGAGAACCCTTTTTAGAGGATAAAATTAAATCCAAACCCCTCCTGGCATGGGTGAAAGTATGGACCAACCCTGAGGCGGCCCTTACGAGACAAATTATCGAGGACTGCCTCAAAAGAGACAAAGGCCACGTAATCCCCTGGCTGAAATTTGTTAAGAAGTCGCTAACAGAGATTGGCTGCTCTCAATACTTCTCAGCCCCACACTCTCTGCCCCGGGAGAGCAAGACCCTGGTTAAAAAACTTTTTCTCACACATTTGAAGACATCAAGGGCTGAAAAGGAGAAGCACAAAACCACTAATCACTTGTACAACTACCTCACTGTGAAGCAAGGGATGGAACCTTATCTGAGGGTCATGTATAATGCGCAGGATCGCTACCTCATGACCCGCTTCAGATTTAACATGTTACACCATATCCTCGCAGTGCCATCTGGGTTCACCCACACAGTGGAGGAGAAGGGTACCTGCGGCTGCGATCTTAGATCTCCGCAGGATACCCTTCATTTCGTTTTACTGTGTCCTTTCTATACAATGCCAAGACGCAAGTTCCTGGTGGGAATCCTGAAAGAGCTAAAATTCAAACAAGCAAAATTGGCGCTGAGATTCTTACAGGAAGCGGAGGACGCTTACACCCTGTTTTGCACGATAAACTTTATTCGAATTGCAACAAGACTGAGGAACACCAGAGACATTGGCCCCTAAAAGTGATCTGAACATTTAAATCTCTACAAATCCCCTGGCCCTTTACCTGAGTACAGAAATTTTAATATTTATATCTTTTAAACTGCATATCACTTGCTGTGTTTTTAATTTGCGCATATTTATATTGTATTTGTGCTTTTATGGTGTCTTTTTAAGAACCGAATAAAGATTATAAATTGAAATTGATTTCTTTTTTTCTCAAGAATTTGACTCAAACTTGAGCTTGTACTTGGTACAGGCTCGCTTATGTCTGCTCTTTTCACAACTTATTTTTCTTTCCAAAGGGGTACTTTTCAACTCTAATTTTCAATTACAACTTGTTACTGACTTGATCAGAGACACCTGATCCTTGCTGCCACTAGGCTTTGCTCAATTGCATTGCTGCAGCTCTTCACTCGGACCATTTTGCAGCTGGATTTTAGATGTTTCAGACTCTTCATCTGAACATTTACTCACTTGAAACGGTCACCTTTGACCTTCTACTTGATCTTCATCAGTTACAGATTACCCCTAGATTAATGCGACAAACTTGGATTTGACTGTGATCTTGCTCATCAGAATGTGCACTTTGCTTATCTGCTCTTTCCTCATCCACTTCTTCAGCTTCTCTTACCTTCTTTGTGTGTGCTGCGTGGATCCACTGAAGCACTCCAGCACACCTGGCTGCACTATTAGTGGTTGATATAACCTGGAAAGACCCTTTCCAGTGTTCTTCGAAGCAGCCTCTGAGAACATGTTTGCAGATAAGCACATTCAGACCATGGCAGGGTGTATCCTTGTAGTCTTCTGTGGCTGCGTTCACCCGGTAAGAGACACATTTCACCATGTCAGCCAGACCTTTGCAATTATCCAAAACTATGGCATCAGTTATTGAAACTAATGGAGCTGAAGGTACATGTGCAAGTTTTATTGCTTCGCCTATGATCACCTCATGGCATCATAGGCCTATCTTTCCCTTTGAAGTACTTTTCATATTTATCAACACCAGAGAAAGTGTGTTAGGCCATTTTAAAACTGCTGAAGCAGAAAACATTGCCAGTTTAGTCTTCAATGTGTCATTTGCTCATTCCACCACACCTCAGGATTGTGGTTGATAACTACAATGAAACCTTTGCTTGATTTTAAAAACTTCACATATTAACTGTAACACATTGTTTCTTAAGTGTGTGCCACAATAAGTCTCAATAGAAGTCAGGAGGCTAAATTTTGAGATTAATTATCTCAACAACAATTTGACAACTGTAAGGCTATCTGCTCTCCAGTGTGAAATGCTTCCACTCATTTTGAGAACAGGCGACTATTAGCAAGGTATACTTCAAAACATTGTAATGTGGCATCCCAATAATAATTGCCTGTAGTCTCATAAATGGGCTTTCTGATTTGCCAATGTGAATCATGATGGTAACAGTTTTCTTGCCCTGATTATTTAGATGAAAAACTAGACATCAATTACATAAATCTTCAGAAACATGTCATAATCCTATGTTCTCTAAATATTTTCCGAACAACAAAGCCAGGCTAGCTCTTCCTGGATGTGTTTGATTACGCAAATATTTACACATGATTTGCAACATTTAGCCTGGCACAATATATTTTTGCTCAGTATTTACATATAGAGCTTGATAATTCTTTTTTAACCCAATTTGTCCAGTTTCATTTTCTCATTTTCATGAGCATATTCCTGCAGTTCTCATAGCTCACTCTAAAGGGTTTTCTCATTTAGAAAATGTTCACATTATTCAGAGATGCTACAAAATCACCTGTGAGATTCTCTTTTCTATTTTTTTGGATAGCTGACTCTTCCTGCAAGGTGCAAAACCTCGCCATTTGGTCATCATATTTATTCCTCAATGTAACCAAATCCTTGCCAGCCGTATGAGCTGCTAATTTTTGGGGGGTTTTGAATTGCATCCAACAAATCCAATATACACATGCTATTTTTTATTGGAGCACCTGAAGATTTCATAAATTCTCTCTGTGACCATAGATGTCTATAATCATGAACAACACCAAAACCCTGTTGGCTGTCGGTGTGGATTGTTACACTCATATTCTCTGACTACTAACAAGTTCTACTGAAGGCAATCTATTCTGCTACTTGTATCAATGTTACATCTGGTAAGGAGGATACCTCTAGTGTCTCTGTATTAGAGCACACTGCATAAGCAGCTCTCCATCCCTATTATGGTTTCTCAGACAAGAACCATCAACAAACAATGTTTAATCTGGCTATTCTAATGGAACATTTTTATGTCTGGTCTTGGTTTTGTGCATAATTCAGTCACTTCAGTGCAATTGTGCTCGTAGTCGTTATCAATTATGCCCTCCCTGTCTTCACATTTTCCTGAAAGTGGAAGCAGTATAGCTATATTCGGGACATTGCATCTTTGAATTTTAATATTCTTTGCTCCAAGATTTTCCTGCTCATACCGTGTCAATTGGCTGTCCGTCATTTGCTGTGTTCTTGTTAAAAATATTGAGACTGAATGTGGGACATGGACAATTAAATTATGACCCATCACGATGCCTTCACTTTGTTCAATTGCCATACAAACAGCTGCAACCAATTTCAAACACCCTAAAAGTCCTCAGAGCAGATGATCCAACACCCCTAACAGATATGCCACTGTACGCATGGTCCCCCATGTTTCTGTGTGTGAATTAAAAGTGCACATCCATTTTGCCATTACAAAATAAGTAGAACATAATATTGTAATTAGGCATCCCCAGTGCGGGTGCATGACACAAACCCTCTTTCAATTTCTTTAATGAATGAAGGCACTCATTATCAAATGGTACCAGATCTTGTACATCGTTTAATGTTAGGCTTACTAAAGGCTTTGCAATCATGGAAAAGTTTGGGATCCATTGTCAAAAATATCCAACAATTCAAAGTAACATCCAAACCTCCCTCTGGGTGGCTGAGGATTCAACTTCAAAATTGCAGAGATTCATTCTTTTGAGACTTAAAAAATAACTGAGAGTCCTCATGCAACAGTATTGAAAAGAATGCTTGGCACAAGTCAATAACTGTGTATTATTCTGCTTCTGATGGAATCTGGAACGATATTACTGCTGGATTCAGTGCCACTGGACACTGGATCTTGTACAATTCTCAGGCACTCATATTTTTAATTCACATCACAGGAGAATTGCAAGGACTGCCAAGCACTTCCTTCGGGATTCCCTGCTCAATCATTTTTTTAATTACCGGTTTCATTCTGTATTCAGCCAGTTTAGTTAATCTATATTACCTGGCACTGAGAAACACTGCGCCTGATTTTACTTTAATCCTTACTGGTTCCACTGTTTTAATCAACCCAATTTCGTTTCCAGTGAAATTCCATACCTCAACTCTGACACTAAGTCTTAAGTCTGCAGGTAGGTCTTCTTTTGTCAAAGCTGGCTACATTTCTGCTCTCGTGTTTTCTGATCTTCACTTAAAAACTGAATCTTTATATTGCGTTTCCACTGCAACACCATCCGGTGTGCAATAACTAACACAAACTGATTTTGCACATTATTTATGAGAAACATCAAAGAGATATTAATAGGAACTGTGGATTGCTTTATTGCACCTTCCTATGAATTCTCATGTATAACATGCAAAACCTGGGGGAATTGTGAAGTGTCTTGCATCATATTAGTTGTAAATATTTGTTCACTTTTTGAGCACTGCATCATCTGCACTATGTTCACTTATTGCACATGAATTGGTAATATAATTAATTGACAGAAACCACTAGCAGTCCATTGTT
The DNA here is from genome assembly GCF_964204655.1 of Triturus cristatus. Lineage (NCBI taxonomy): Eukaryota > Metazoa > Chordata > Amphibia > Caudata > Salamandridae > Triturus > Triturus cristatus. Next base: position 327,080,441 of record NC_140580.1, read on the forward strand.
CTCCTTTTTTTCAAAATTCATGTAATATAGAAGGAACTTTATGTTGCATTAAATAGTGGGTTCCTCTGATTCGTTAAGAGGTTTCCAAGATTTGGAATGAGTTCCATGGGACTAATGTTTATGCAATATGAATTGAGCCTGGTCCTCGTGGGCATATAGGGTTGTACTTGCATTGTGTTATATGAAACTTCTGATAAGGCAATTGGTATGACTCCAATAGGAACTTGTACCACAACAGTATCTCCCCCTTCATCTCTACTGACTCAAACAGTAGTCTGGGTCAGATCCGTCTGTCTGCCTGTCTGTTCAAAATCAGCAGCCCATTTATGAATTTGACATCATCATAATCTGATTCCTCATTTTCTTTTTTTGCTTTGGTTTTGTCTTGCTCTATTCCTTTAACTATAGCAGGAAATGTTTTTGAACATTCCATCATGTCTTCAATCAGAAGTTTCACTTGACTTTTTAATTTGCCTTCCAACCAGCTTTATAGTTCTGTCTTTTTTGACTCTTTCATTCTCTGTTGCCATTTGATCCAGTTTATTAAGCATCTCCAACTGTGTAGTTCTAAGCATTGGAATCATGCTATACATAGGGTGCCTCAAGAAATAATTTTTTTTAGTGTTAAAGGTCTCCTCCATTGGAAACTGTAGAGCCTCATCATGTGCTATATATTTATTCCATTCGGGAATCCATACACAAATATATTTTCCGACTTCTTCTATCATTTCATATGCTGGCATGCCCTCACTTGGCATCTTCTGACCATCTTTATGTAAAGCCTTTTTCTTAGGCTTAAGTTTTGTAAATACTCCACCCATGTTTGTTTCACTTAAACAATCTCAAAACAATCTAAAAAGTCAATAAACACTTTAAGCAAACTTGACAAACAACAACTAATAGCAGCTTGGCTCTGTCAAAGGTCAACCTATCACAGCACGACTATGTCAGCAAACAACTAATCAGAGCACTGCTAGTGGAGACCTGACACCAATTCCGTACCAATCTCCAGCAAAGCAACCAATCACAGTGTGCTTTCTCTGAGAGCAGGAGGATAAAAACTACAGAACCACATTAAACCTTAAAATCTATAAATCCACTTGTCTGTGTACCCTAGAAAGGAAATAAAGCCATATTTTAAGGGAGCTCCCTCACATCTCTAAAAACGTAATTTCGAGCAGGACAAGAAAACAATATCAGAAAAATAAAAATAAACCACAGGCAGCCTATAAAGTTCTTGCTAGACAAACTCTGACCAGAAGAATTCTTCTTCTAAGTCAATGTTCTCCATCCCGTGCACTCAGGGCAAGCACAATTACTCAAGTTAAACTCCGAAGCATGAAAAGGAAATCTGTTATTACAAAATCCCTACAGATGAATAAAACGGCGCCTTCCTCTACAAACCACAAAACAGACAAGGTAAACAATATCTCAAAATCTTTGATTTTTGACGAATCTGATAACTAACTCAATTCTAGTTTAATACTGAAACAGCTTCAATGGATTTACGATTATGAATAATACGTCAATACAACAGTAATCAATCCACCAATTGAACCCACAATCATCATAACATATCCAAGTAGCTCAACAAAAATCCATCATCACAGAATCCCAAACAAATGCATTCAGGTTTTTCCTATTCATACTTACAGTCCAAGGTCATTCCGGCCCTTAAAGTAATACAGTTTTCAACTGGCAGGATGATCCGGAACTGGGAAGTTGGCAAATTTCCAAAACTCCTTTCTCCTTCAATTTGAGCATAAATGGTTCAAAAACGACACAAATCTTCCCCTTGAAGTGGTGGTGCTCTAATATAAACCATCCTATTCTACCCGAATTTGTGGGAGCCAAATTCCAATAATCATCTGAACCCCAATATTTTTAACACCCTGATTTCTACCTAAAAAGTTTGACATCCAAGATCTCCGTGTATCTAGCGATAAGGGACTGTACTCCTCACTGAAAAATACACAAATTACTGAATAAAATATGAACATATAAATAACTGAGTTCTGAGTCTGAAATAGGGCACAAATTAGATATGAGACAGAATCATTGATAACTGTCCCACAGAGAAAAATGTATGAATTACCATGAAGGCCCAAATGTAGAAATGCAAAGTCATTAAACTTAGCAAGGATTTCTAAATAGGCAATCCTAGGTAAAACTTAAAAGCCAAAGTCACAAAGAATACTGACAGCATTCCAGTATAAAAATCTAAGAATAAATGGACAAAGTCTCAGTAAGAATGTCCAACTGCATGAGCCCACAGAAATAAAGAGAAGAGCCCCCAGATCCCAAGACCCAGAGGGTTTTCTACAAACACAAGCAAACTAGTAATAGATTCTGCAAATTCAGCATTGTATGGTCATGGTTGGGTCACATTTGAAAAAATGAAACAGCAATGTAATATTTCTGAATCTCTAGTACTAGCCCATTTCTTAAGGTAAGAGACATCTTTTACCTTCTCTCTCAGCAACTGAGCTCTGGAAATACACAACACAAAATGAAACATTTCTTAAACCATGGCTCATAGTAATTAGCACCCCTATAGCGGAACTTCCAGAGGAAGTCCTTGTAAATGATACATTGGTTACAAAATGGAAGCTTCATCCACAATACAAATTTTCTAATCCAGTTGTACATCTTTGAATTTTTGAGGTTATTCACTTGTGCTCTGCGGAAATGGGGAGTGGTGGAGGTATGGGTTGTAGCAGGACAGTGATTGGGATGGGAAATAAGTAGGAGCAAAATCTATTTTTAAATAAGTAGCATTATTCATAAAAATATGGCATACTACTTTACAGTACAAATTGCTCTTTCAAGTGACATACATTCGTTTCAAGTGCAACATCATCAATTCATCAGTTACAGCCCTGTGCATCATTAAAACCATTAATTTCCCAAAATAATTTTCACATGATACTTGCACATTTTTGAAAATGTTACTACAGGTGCGTCAACCACTCTCCAAGCGCCCTTATCTCCGTCCGTGTCCTCATGCCTGTCCGGATATTTATTGGTGCTGTCAGGACCTCTGGTTCGGCGTGTCCGCCCTCTGTATCTGGACCTCCCCTACCACGTACATCTTCTTTGTCTCTCCTGTTGCTCTCCCTTTCCTTTTTCCAACATCTTTTTCTTCGTCCTCACTTTGTAAAATGTAGTCCTTTTGTAGTGTTTTTATGTATATCTTGTTTAATTTTTCCACAGTCTTTCCGTGTATCAGTCTGTCCTTTTTTTCCATTTTACTTTTGTATTTACCCTATGTGCTTTATATTTGCAGGGTTTACCGAATTGTGTTGGCATCCCCGGAAGAGTGAGGGCTTTATACTCAGGTAAGTTGATGACTTTTTTCTGTGACCTCACTACCATAAGCATCTTTAGAGTTGTTGCCACAGAAACACATTGTCAATCTGCCTCAGATTAGATAACATAATAAAAACGTAGTATGTGCGAATAGTGGTGTGATCCTTTCACTTTTGTGAAGGTAGGCATCCCGAGCACTGCGGTCTAACATACTGTACTGTGAGGCATACTGACCTTGATATTGATGTCAGCAATAGTATATTTTGCCTACACTCAATCCGTGTATGCTTTAGGCTGAGGTTAGCCAGACTCATACACATATCAACAGGACATTCACAGGGCAGGACGGGCCTTACCGGGCCTTGGACATTTCACCGGGAGGCTGGAAGTGTGTGGGGGGTGTTTTTCAGCAATGGGGGACAGTTTTGTTACTGGGGGCCAGTTTTGCAGTGATGCTGCAATACCGGCCCCCAGTAACAAAAGCAGCAAGCAAGTATTTCCAGCCGATTGGAGTTCGGCAGTGCTTCCCCAGGGGCAGGTCAAAGAAAATTGCCATGGCTGTTTTGGGTTACCAGTCCGGCCCTGGACATACATCAGTAGTTATTATTTTTAGTTTCTTTTTTTAGGATATTTATAAAGTGCAGTTATCCTCAGATAGCAGGGAAGCATTTTACAGACCAGGTATATATCCAACAAGGGAAGCTATTAAGACATGCAGATAAGTTTACAATGACAACTCAAGACAATAAATATGAAAAGCAATTCCACTGAAAATGAAACATCTCAGTGAACTGGAGATGCATGGTATTGGGTACCACCTAGGAAGATAGAAAAATTGTTAAATGGCGGGTTTTGTGACCTTTCTTAAACTTGACCAGTGATGAACAAGTCAGAGATGGATAGGGAGGTGATGCCACAGTCTTGGGCCATATGTTGAAGAAGCTTATTGGCATGAGTACTCTTCGTGAGACTTTTGGATTACCAGTCTGGCAAGTGAAGAGCTCCTGTCAGTGTGTGTGCCACCAGATGTGATGAGTTTAGTGGCAAGATGGTCAGGTCTTCTGAAGTGGAGTACTTTCTAGACCATGCAACAAACTTTACGCGGATTCTAGAGGAAGTTAGAGCAGGTTTTTCAAGTGAACTACTTTTCTTTGGTTGATGATATATTGCGTTTTTGCATGAACAGCTACTTTGAGTGAAGTCACTAAGGGCTCTGAGAGAGCAGCAAGTAAAGCACTTCCTCTGCTAATTTATGAGAACACAAAGGCCAGGGTTTTCGACAGGAAGTGCCTAGGGGTGAGCAAGGGCTTTATTCACAGTAATTAAAGCTGGATCCAAGCTGTTTGTGCCTTTTTCTTCGGGACTCATTGACAAAACTCAGAGATTTAAGGTAAGGCGAAGCACGTACTTCATTTCTCCATTGATGAAGACACTCTCAGCATCTGTGTTTTAGATAAGTTACTGACATCCAGGTTTGGATGAGGTCCCAGCAGGATCGATTTCAAGGATTTCATTAGCCGACAATACGATAAGATACAAGTGGGTGTCATCACTGTGTTGGTAGAAAGCATGTCTTCTTGGTTGAATGCTCAAATTCATTCAGAGATAACATTGAACATAATGGGAGAGAGAACAGAATGCCGTAGAACTCTACAGGATACCTGGATTATTTCTATACATTTTTTATGTCTGTGAGGAATGAAGGGAGCCAATGGAAAATGTGTTTGTGATGTCCATGTGTGACTGGAGAGTTTCAAAAACAGGTATGATGGTTGATGGCATCCAAGACCACTGACAGGTCAAGCAGGCCTAAGAATAATGAATGATTTTTATTAATAATTGATACAATGTAATTCACTAACTGGATGGTGGCAGTACTGGTAATGCAGTCGGGATGAAATCTAGAGGTTGCAAAATCAAGGTGATCTTAAAGCTGGTTGGTGTGTGATAAGGCTGTAGTTGTGGTCAGATGTTCTTAGCAGGGAGTGGATGACACCACTCTTCAATGATGAAGGGAGGATACCTGTGAAAAGAGAGATGTTGATGAAGTCTAGGATGGGTGTTAGGGCCTAATAAGGCAAATGTTGAATGAAAGGCGGTAGAATGAGGTCATCAACATAGAAAGTTACTTAGTGTCAGAGCTAAAAGGAGTGCCTGGGATTGGTAACTCAGCGGAGTAATTCTGGGTTGCCAGCATGAGAGATGGAGTTTTCAATGGTGGGCCTTTGTTAATTATCTTTGACAAAAATATTCATTGTTAATAATCATTAATGTTTTCATAATATTATTTGCCTATTCCTTTAATGAAATAATATTCTAAACCATTAAACCTGTGTGACAACGAATTGATATTTATTTTTTCAACTAAACGCACTAGTAATACTTCTCGGTACCTCTGTATAAATGTGCTTTGTTATATCACTTCGTGAGAATAAAAATTGATGTCCTTTCCATATTACCAGTTAATTTGTAAGCATGATTCACTCTCTTGAGCAATAATAGGAGAACTATATTTTACTTTAGATCTTATAACACAGCTTACATGGCCTAACATCCTCTGTGAAGAGTTATGAGGGATATACCAATATCTTATGTATCCCAGCCTAAACTCTGTTTGGAAACCTGGCTTTATTTCAGCATACTAGTGTATGCCTCTGTTGGGACAGAAAAGTCCTCTGCATGGTAGAAGTCCTGTACTCCTGCCCTGAGTGCCCAACTATACTGCTGTCTGGATCCCTAATGCTGTTTTTTGTCATAGGCGAACATGGATCATGCATGTGGCCATGACATAGGCCTGTCTTACGGACTGTAGTCATGTTGGCCCTCATAGTGGTGGAAGGCTACCGCCTTCACCAAAAGTTGAGCAGCAAAAGCGCGGTGGTGTCAGCAGACCATGTGGTGATCAGTAGAAGTTAATAGGTCCTTTCTACCTTGTGCCACTGGAGTGATGCCTACAGGCTCACTCCTATTTTTAAAAGTTCAGCTGCTGTGTGCTTAACTCAACCCTGGCCTACATCAGGCAGTTGTGGACGAGCGTGTGTGATGGAAACATGCTGAGCGCATGTGTACTGGTGAAGTGGAGTATAGTGTGCGCATGGTAAATGTGTGTATGTCGTCAGTGTGTGTTTTTAAAATAACACTTTCCGGTACAATATAGAAAGGTTGCAGTACTGAACAGTGCACGTAGACTAAATGTGTTTGCTGCATATAGTTATGCTTGTGGTGGCTTAGTACATTAGGATAACAGTGCTATGCAGTAAGTATGCTGTGGATGTACACTGAGTGCAAGTGTGCCTGTACTGGTACATTATATGGAGGACCTTAGGTTCCATTTTGGGAAGTACAGGGATGCCTGGTGGAAAACATGAGGAGTAGAGGAATCCCTCCCAGACAGATTTGTGTATTACTGTAAGCTAGGAGGCACATGCACTTGAGGGTGGGAGAGTCAGATCTCTCTCTGTGCATTTCAAATGGCTCTTTGATTCAATGATGGACACATCTCAGGAAGAGTGAAATGGGGCTTATAGGGAATCATAAAGAGTGTGGCTGGGAGCCCAGGATGAACCTTTTGATGCACATACCACTGTGGTTGACATCCAAGTGTGAACTCTGGTCACTCCCATGAATGTTGTTGTGGGTTAATCAGCTTCAGAGTCCTGCTGTGACAGACATCCTTCAGGAGGAAGTAGAAAGGGGAAATATATCCATTTCAAAGAAGCAGAACCACAACATAATTCTTCAAAGACTCAGACACTAAATTACATTTTGTAGGGGAGTTTGAGATCACATACTTTTGCAATCTGCCAAGGAGCCAGACAGGCTATATGAGGATGGGAAGCTCGGCAACACTTGTGCCTGTGACCATAACTGGGGCCCCAGGTCCTCTGGTGCAGCCTTCCCTGGGCTGAATTTATCACATGCACGGATAGTGAATGGGAGCATTGGCACGTGCTGTCTGGTGTACAGAGCGCATGAATTTGGATACATGCGGGACAGAAGGCATTCCGGATGGGCACTTCCGTAAACAAGTACCGGCTCGATCCCGGGAGTGTGTAAGCCTTGCAGGACAAGGCAGCCATGTTGATGTGGCTGGGTGCGGTTTAAACTGCACCTAGTCTTTAAACAGTGTTTGTCATTCTTGCTTCTGACCGGCATTACAGCCCTTTGTGTTTTCTGCTTCATTGCTATCTGATTCCAGTACCGATCCTCGCTTGTTCCGAATTTAGCTTTGGTCCTGCAACTATGCCGTCTTTGACCTACTAAACAAAACAGAGACAGTTTACAGGTGGTAACACGCTGCATGCGCATTCCATGTACTTACCTTATTAGGAGTCAGAGCTGGGTGTTCTACTATCATTTGTTTCGTGGTACCACTTGTTTATCAAAACCGTGTAAAATAAAAACAAGACAGAAAAATTTATGTAAATTGGGCAAAAGACTAATCTCTAACAAACAACTTACCTTCTGACAAACTGAAAACGTGAACTAAGGCTGGTAGAACTATAAGTTGGTTGTGCATTGTTATTTTTTGTCACTCTGTATGTGGCTATGTATGTTGACTGTTAACCACTTAAGTTGCTTTACTGTGCTGGGTTAAACCTAGATTATCTATTTTTGGTTCATGTATTTTGTAGCCCTCCGTCTATAGGTTTTCAGTATCAAGCTGTATAATCGGGGTATGTACATTGTTCTTTGATCAATACATGATGTTGTTGTACTCATCCAGTGACATGAGATACACATATTAAGCTTTACCTATAAATATGTGTGTATATATATCTATATATATCCATATATATGTTTACGGCTGTTTACGGCTGTTGCCCAGCTGCGGATTGAAGCCCATCGCTGCTCTGCGAGTCCGTGTTGGCCCCACTGGTGCTGTTCCGACGTTCATTTGACTTACGAAAAAGCGGAGCAGGCGGCTGCCAAGACTTTGCACTTACCTACTTGGGGAATAATCGTATTTTACTTTTAAAGATATGATTAAGCAAGCCCACAAGGGATCATATTCAGCGCACCACAAGTACCAGAAGCCCGTGTGATGGCCACGCCCACTGTGGCAAGTATTTTACATGAAGGTGCGCGTGAAAGAACTTTGCTTTCAGTCTTTGATTCAGCGCCACTGAAGAAGGGAATAACAAGACTCCCGAAATGCGTATGGCGTAATTGGAACTTTGATGCTGGTACCTTGTCAGCTTGCCTGCTTCCAAGTTGTCATTAAACAAAGAAGAGCAAAACTTTCTGTTTGAGGCTACAATCCTTTGGGGCTTACCTGTTGTGTTGGATATATATATATATATAGAAATTGTCGTCAAAAAATCAGACAAGGGAGGTAACATTGTACTATGGCCCAAACAAGACTATGTTCAGGAAGCAATGCGACAACTTAACAATGAGCAGTGCTCTGAAAAATCCACTATGAGGGAGTATAACAAAGCGAAGGACTCTATGAAAAAAGAATTACAATATTGGAAGCGTGAAGGATTAATCACTACAGAAGAGTATTTATATTTGTTTAATGAATACCCTGTTCTTCCATTTTTATATCTCTTACCGAAAGTCCACAAAAATGTCACACCAATTTCGGGTCGCCCCATAATTTCTGCAATCAACAGCATGGCAGAACAAGTGGGGGAATATGTGGACTATTTTCTTCAAGAGCTGGTGAAATCGCTGCCCTCATATGTCAAAGATACTGGTGACTTTCTGAAAAAACTCAGTGATTTTGTTTGGATAGATAATTTAATCTTAATAACATTATACATTGAATCATTGTACACCAGTATCGAACACACAACTGGCATAACTGCCGTTAATCATTTTCTCAATTCCAGATCATGTGAATATCATCAACATAATAAGATGTTAATTGCCCTTATTACATGGTGCTTGAACAATAATTATTTTCTATTTGAGAAAGATATCTATAAGCAGATACAAGGTGTTGCTATGGGAGCCTGCTTCTCTCCTAGCTACGCATGTTTGCATGTGGGCTTTTGGGAGGAGCAGGTCCTTAAGAAGCAGCACCGTGAGATCTTCACACACAAAATTGTTCACTGGTTGCGCTACATCGATGATGTATTTATTGTGTGGAATGATGATATTGAAAGTGCCAAAAAGTTTGTGGAAACAATTAACATCAACTGCATGAATCTACATTTCACATCACATATCAGTCAATCCAAGATAGAATCTTTAGATGTCAGCGTGTCTATCAATGAAGGAAGATTAGTTACCACTGCATACAGAAAACCAACAGCGGGTAATACCATATTACATGCAACCAGTGCACATCCCAAGCATCTCATTAGTAGTATCCCATATGGAGAACTCTTGAGATTGAAACGTATCTGCAGCACATCAGATAATTATGAAAACTGCAAACAAGAGACTCTAATTCGTCTAAGAAAGAGGGGATATAATAACAGGATATTGGCAGAAGCAGTAAATAAAGCTGAAAATCAAACAAGATCTTCACTGCTTCCACAAAATAATGAAAATGAGACAATTCCTGCAGAAACAGCAGATAGCACACCAAGACTTATAACATCATATAGTCGTCAAGAGAGAAAAATCAGGTCGATAATTAACAAAAATTGGCCCATAGTCCTCACTGACAATGTCTTTAGCACCAGACTTCCAAACAATCCAATGATTACATTTAGAAAGACACAATCCATGGGATCTAAACGATCTAGAAATAGTCCAGAACTGGGTACTAATAAAACCTGGTTAAAACCAAGACAAGGCTTCTTTAAATGTACATCTTGCCGAGCCTGTAGATTTGGAGTGAATACAACCAAATATAGGACGCCTTTTAGAGAGAATGAAATAATCATAAAAGGAAACTACATTTGCCGGACTGACCATGCAGTATATGTTCTCACGTGTACTTGTGGTCTTAGATACGTGGGAAGTACTAAGTTACAAGTGCACGTGAGAATACTACAACATTTACGAGCAATCGTTAATAATGATCCGGCCCACCCTGTTGCCCGACACTTTAAAGAAGCACATGATAATGATATTAATTGCTTATCTTACTTTGTCATTGACTCGATCCCAGTTCCACGCAGCGGAGGAAATCGGGAAAAACTGTTAAGACAGTGTGAGACTAAGTTCATTTTAGAACTTGACAGCAAATTCCCGAATGGATTAAATAACACGGAAGACTTACATACTTTTCTATAAACCCCCTTTTTTATAACTTGGTCCCATGATAAGATCTGGCTATATGACACATTTTAAAATCTAATATCCAATGAATGATACTGGAGGTATAGGATATTGTAACTATTTATGTTTACCCATGGAAACTCGCTGATAATGTATGGGCGTGAATTTGATAAAGTCTTTCACAAACCAAGATACAATGATCCTGCTTTATGTGTGCGTGTTTGTTTGTAAAACAAACCCTCGTCCGCTAAAAATATACATAAAAAATAAAAAATATAAATAAAAAATATATATAAAAAATGTTAATATCATTTACAAATGCTTCTCGCTTTTTAATAAACACCCTTTTAATTATTTTTATAGGATTTAATCACCACATTTTTATCTTTTGGGTCATTTATTTATTTACTAAAATGATATGCACTAGGCACTTTAATACATAAATAAAGGCACAGTAATTATTTGTACAGTAGTTCACGAGGCACCTTCTTTTTATAAAAATCTGCTCTTCATTTAACATGTGCACCAAAACTAGACTGTCAATAAACCAAGGTCATAGGAACCTGATGGTAGAAGCATTTAGGTCTGTACTAACAAGATTCCAATATCGCAGAAAATAGAGTTTAAAGCATTATGCTGACATTAAACAATCAGACCTTGTAAGACTAAATGCATTGATGCAGTTATATTTTTTACGTGATTCAATCATTCGCACATGGTCTTGCTATTTATATTTACATTTATTGATGTGTGATAATGTGTATATTTTAAATTATTTATACATGTTAATTTATTTTTTAAGTATTTATTTTTAAATATTTGATATATTTTAATATATTTATTTAAAACACACACAATATGAAATGCGAACTCACATGTATATTTTAATACAATATATATGAGTCAAATGTGTGCTATACAACAAGGAAAAGTTTATTTACAGCCATGTATGCACTTTGAATGAGCTTGAACATAAAACAATGAAAGTGTTTCTTCACTGTCTATTATCACGTGGGTGTTGATTTCATTAAGCACACATAAAAAGATGGCGTACTGCAGTCTCCTTATGTGATGAAGGGCACCCGATGCCCGAAACTCGTCATGGAGATGAGGAATAAATATCAATAAAAAGAACATTGCCACTAATCTGTTCTGGTGGTCCGTTTTCTGTCAGTTCGCCGGATGGAAGTGCTGGGAGTTGTGTCGCATGTATATATATATATATATATATATATATATATATATATATATATATATATATATATATCAAGGCTCGTTGGGGTGACCAAAGGGCAAGCAGCACTCGAACACGACACTCTTTTCCCCAGTAAAAGCATTTATTTGTCTCATCCAGAGCAGCTGCATATCAGCGGACGATTGGATTAAAAAGGAGGATGTGGCCCGGCTTGCTTCCTTCGACTGCGGTGCCTCTGAAGAAGTGAACTACGAAACGCGTCAGGTGGCAGTCGTATGCTAATGGACTGAGAAGCGAAGCTGAGCATACCAAATAAATGCTTTTACTGGGGAAAAGAGTGTCGTGTTCGAGTGCTGCTTGCCCTTTGGTCACCCCAACGAGCCTTGATATATATATATATATATATATATATATATTTATATATATATGTATATGTATATATATATATATATATTATCTTATTATCTACTGGCGGTCGCCAGTAGATAGTTATAGTTACAACCTAGTTTCCATAGGAAGTCTCAAAATTCAATTTTGAATAACTTTGGCGCCGGTTGACGAATCCTCGCGAAATTTTCAAAACTAATGGGGCGCTCCGTTCAGGTCCTACCCTGAAAGTCTCGGGGTGATTCATCAAGCGGGGGCCGAGAAAAAGGGGGGGCCCCAAAACGCGTTTTCCCCATGAATTTTTCCATAGGACCTTTAGTCGCAGCTACAGCCCGAACGGCTGAACAGAATTACGTGAAATTTGGCAGAGAGGTAGCCATAAGGTCAAGGAAGTGCCTTTTGCAGGTCTGGTGTAAATCTGTTCAGAATTTCCTGAGAAAATAGCATTTAAAAGCATATCAATATCTATATGCGCGCACCGTGCGCGCACTGTGTGCGCACCCTGCCGTACGCGAGCGCAATTCTGAATGGTTGTTAGATGTCGGTAAACATTCGAATCGGTCGAAACCAGGAAGTGTCGGCCGCCATTTTGTCTCTCGCAGTCTGAGGGGGTGAAAAAAAAGGTGGAGAACGTGAAAAGGGGGCAGAGTGGACAGTTCCTGACCCCCTAGCCTTGGTCAGGGGGTCACAGAAGGACCCCCAAGGGCGAAAAAACCCCAAAAATTTTTTTTCAAAAATAGCGAGATGCGCGCACAGTGCGTGCTCGGCGAACCGTGGGTGCTCGGTGCACTTCGCGCACCGAGCGCCCACAGCGCGCGCACGGTGCGCGCACGGTGAAAAACCTGGAAAAAAAATAAATAAATAAATACATAGCTTAGCATTTACAAAAACGTACAAATTCACTGAAAAAACCATAGGTTTCACACACGTTATAGTTATGAATTAGCATTTAAAAAACCTTGCAAATTCACTTAAAAAACCATAGGTTTCACACATGTTATAGTTAGCTGGACATTTCACTCGTAAAAAACCAATGAAATTCCCCCGTTATAGTTAGTGCAGGCAACTATAACTCACGCGACCGCAATCCTCTGCTGATGACGTCAGATATTACATCACTGATGACATATGTGTCTTTATGAAAAATAAATATTTGGAATATATGTATAGCTAAAGATTAATGGAAGAAGACATGGGTAAATAAGTGTCTAAATACAGTGATGTAATATCTGACGTCATCAGCAGAGGATTGCGGTCGCGTGAGTTATAGTTGCCTGCACTAACTATAACGGGGGAATTTCATTGGTTTTTTACGAGTGAAATGTCCAGCTAACTATAACATGTGTGAAACCTATGGTTTTTCAAGTGAATTTGCAAGGTTTTTTAAATGCTAATTCGTAACTATAACGTGTGTGAAACCTATGGTTTTTTCAGTGAATATATATATATATATATTAATTATCTACTGGCAGTCGCCAGTGGATAGTTATAGTTAGGACCTATTTTCCATAGGAAATCCGCAACATTCTATTCCCAATAAGTCTGGCGCCAGTTGATGAATCCTCGCAAAATTTTCCAAACTTTTGCCCAGCTCCACTCCGCTCCTACCCTGAAAGTTTTGTGGTGATTCGTAAAGCGGGGGCCGAGAAAAAAGGGGGGTCCCAAAACGCATTTTCCCCATGCAATTTCCCATAGGATCTGCTGTCGCAGCTACAGCCCGAACCGCTGAACGGAATGACACCAAATTTGGCAAAGAGGTAGTCCTCAGTTCAGACTCATGCCTTTTGCATGAATGGTGTGAATCTGTTCATTAGTTCCTGAGAAAATTAGGGTAAAAAAGTTAGTGATATCTATGGCCGGGAAGGATCCGCGGACCCTACCCGCACGTAAGTGCACTCTCCCCGAATCGAGCGCGCACCCTCCCGATCGCGCGCTGAATGCTAATTGGCTGTCGAGTGTCTGTCTACATTCGAAACCAGGAACTGTTGGCGGCCATTTTCTGTGTCGGTAGAAGCGAGGCTGAAGAAGCAAGGGGAATAAGTGTGTAAAACATATAAAGGGGGCAGAGTGGAAATACTCTGACCCTCTAGAGGTGCTTAGGGGGTCCCAGAAGGACCCCCTGGGGCCCCCTTTTAAAAAAAAAAAAACGGCGAAATGCGCGCACGGTGCGCGCATCCTATCGCGTTTGGTGCACGGATCCTCTCGCGTTGGCTGCGTGGATCCAAGGAAATGTTTTTTGAAAAAAGACAAGAAATCATTGGTTGTATGACAACTTTCTACACTGAAAGGTAGGGTGTATATTTCTGTTTTTTAAACACATGATTCTTATTGGTTAACAAAAACTGATTGTAAGGAACATTATATATGATAAGCTGATATGTTGAAAAGTCAAGCACACTTGCTGTCTTGTTTAGCAACATTGTGTGCTGAACTTGTGATCTGTGTGCTCAGTGCAGTGTTCCATGACCTGTTTCTATGGTAACAGGCAGAAGGCAGATTGGGGGAAGGGTTGAAATGTCTTTAATTTGGAAAGGGTTGAAATGTTTAACCAATAGAAATGTGTGTTTGCTTTTGAATTTATGTGTGAAGGATTGTGATTTGATGTTTACATGTATATGTGTGGAAAATGAAAGGGAAACTTTGCTATTCTTTGTTTTTGCAGAGAGGTGCACAGTGCAGAGATTCTGTATAAGAAAATCTGGTGTGTGACTGATATCTGGTGTGTGACTGATATAATTCTTAATCTACAAAAGAACTTGAAAGGTGAGTTATTTAATTGTGAGGGGATGTATGTAGACTATTTTGATTTTAATCAGACTAATGTATTTCTCCTGCTAAAGTGTAGGGAGTACTTTTTTTCTCTACAATCTTATTGACAGTGTGTGTGCATGTAGAAATCATTCTGTGATAAGCATCTGTGTTTTGCATGTGTTTGCACACAGATAACTGTGCTGTTTTTATATTTTGGTAGAATTAGAAACCAGTCATTGTTACGAATTTGTTAAATGAGTTATGTTTCTATACTAAAATGTAGTACTCCTTCTAGATGAAGAAATGTGTTTTGGTATAGGGCAAGGGATAGTGTTGTTTGTCTAGAATCACACAGTGAGTATGTGTGCATTTGGGAACCACTGTGAGAGAAGCATTTGGTAACATCGTGTATTTGCTGACAGATAACTGTTTTAAAACCTGTCATGTTTTTAAGTTTTAGTAGCAGTAGAAGCCAGTCTTTGCTTATGCATTGATAAAATAAGTCATGCTTTGACACTATTGTGCTGTACTTTAATATGTAGATTGTGTGTAGTATCCTTACCCCTTGCACAGTAGTGAATGAGTTTTTGTAAGCTGCTAGGGATAGTGTTGCTTGTCTAGAATCACACTGTGGGTCTGTGTGCATTTGGAAACCACTGTGAGAGAAGTATTTGGTAACATTGTGTGTTTGCTGACAGATAACTGTTTTAAAACCTGTCTTGTTGTCAAGTTTTAGTAGCATTAGAAGGCAGTTTTTGCGTATGCTTTGATTAAATGAGTCAGGCTTTGACACAAAAGTGCAGTCCTGAAATATGTAGATTGTGTGCAGTTCCCTTATCACTTCCACTGTAGTGAATGAGTTTTGATAAACTCCTAGGGATAGTGGTGCTTGTCTAGAATCACACTGTGAGTCTGTGTGCATTTGGGAACCACTGTGAGAGAAGCATTTGGTAACATTGTGTATTTTCTGGCAGATAACTTTTTTAAAACCTGTCATGTTGTCAAGTTTTAGTAGCATTAGAAGCCATTCTTTGCTTATGCGTTGATTAAATGAGTCATGCTTTGACACTAATGTGCTGTACTTAAATATGTAGATTGTGTGCAGTACCCTTACCTCTTCTAGACTAGTGAATGAGTTTTGGTAAACTCCTAGGATAGTGTTGCTTTTCTAAAATCACACTGTGAGTATGTGTGCATTTGGGTAAGGATTGTGATAGAAGCATTTGGTAACATCGTGTATTTGCTGACAGATAACTGTTTTAAAACAGGTCATGTTGTCAAGTTTTAGTAGCTTTAGAAGCTATTCTTTGCTTATGCATTGATACAATGAGTCAGGGTTTGACACTAAAGTGCAGTACCATGTACTATTCTCTTCACTGTGCCAGAACTGAAAATTTAAAAGTTTTACCCAGGCACTGTCCTAGCAGTTGTCTGATGATTTAGTCAGTTTCC
The DNA here is from genome assembly GCF_964204655.1 of Triturus cristatus. Lineage (NCBI taxonomy): Eukaryota > Metazoa > Chordata > Amphibia > Caudata > Salamandridae > Triturus > Triturus cristatus. The sequence goes on from NC_140580.1 coordinate 327,096,714, forward strand.
AAGTACTCATGTTGTGAACCATACATTACCACATAGACTGCTTCAAATGTCTATGCAGTATGCATGCAGTCTTCTAACATACTATACACTTGTCTTTCACACCTTCAATTCCCGAGTCAGTATCCATACAGTCCAGCAAACATCCTTTCACTCCCTTTGCACTCCTCTAGTGACCCATTCAGTACCAACTACTAATCCATTCACTGTGTCAAAAGCCAACCACTTATAAATTCACCCAGGCACTCTCCTTGCTGTACTCTAATCATTCCGTCAGTACCCAAGTACTCATACAGTGAGCCAGGCCTTAGCACATAGACTGCTTCAAATGCCTATTCACTATGGATGCAGTCCTCTAATCACCTACACAGTTGTCTTTCACACCTTCAATTCCCCAATCAGTATTCATACACTTCTAGCAAACAGCCTGTCACTCACCCAGTGTGTCTCCTTATAGTACTGTAATCATTCAGTCAGTTAGCATGTAGTCTTTTAGTGTGGCAGGCTTTAGGGCATGAACTGCTTCAAAGTAGTATGCACTTTGCATGTAGTGTTTTAACAATCGTCACACTTGTGGTTCAGGGCTATAATTTCTTAGTCAGTTTTTATATAAAATGTGTTTGTACAGTAATGGAATAGTATAAATTTGAAAGTTATTAATATACATTTATTTGTGATTCTTTTTTACAGATACTGTTTTTCAACATAAAAATAGAGAAATCATGCCAGAAAAAAAAGAAAAAGAAAAGAAACTCAGAAAGGCGCAGGAGCAGGAGTGTTTCTCATCCGTTTGCACTCTTCTTGTGCAAGATTGTTTGGATGAAGGGTCCTTAGGTGTTTCATCATACTTGCCGTGCCGTACGAGTATTTCTTGTTAGGATCCCCTCGCGACAGAACTCTTTTGCAAATCTTGCACGTGACCAAGGTGGCATTGGTCTTTGTTTGCCCCTCGGGAAAAGTAAAACATTTCCACACCACTGAAGAAAAACGTTGTGGGCGTGGTGCCTTCTCCAAAAATGTATCAGCAGATTCGGTGAATATTTTAAAGGGGCAACATTTACAGTTTTTGTAAATTAAACGTATAAAATTTTATTAGCCGTAAGCATTTTATATATCTGTGAATTGTATCTTGTGGTATTTTGCTGAGAATAGCATGTTGTTGTTTTTTTAACAATCTTTCTGATTGTTTTTTTTTTGCCCACTGTTAAGTGATGAGTACGATTGAAATCACTATTTTTAGTGAAATTCAATATATTCTGAGAACAGCAAAAAAGGCAAACAAATTACTTTGTGGAAATTATGCTGTGTTGTAAAAAATGTATTATTACATGTTCTAATTTTTTTTTCCTTTTCTTTCACAGATCCACATTTTAAATTAAGCAATTTATATGAAATTAGATTGCAATGAAAATCTGAAAAAACTGTATACCATTTTTTATTCCTATTACTGTGAAGGTAAGTATAACTAAGTCTCAATATGCAGAGTGAGGAGGTCTGCAAGAAGCTACAAAGTTGAAACACGTTTCTAAAAACACTCTGTTTATACCTATGTAGTTTTGAAATCTGACCATAATCAGATATCATGTGACCTGCAAAAAAAGTGATTTGAGGGGTTCATAATATTTCCCATTGTACCTATTGAAGGACCACACTCATTTCAATCATTCTTCTTTGAACATCTTTGCAGACAAAACTCTGTGCTTACCTTCTATCATTCGCAAGGAATTTTAAAACGGGAAATATGTCACTTTTTGTAACATAGTTGTTGCGCAATACACTCTTTCATATTTACAAAGAGAGGAAAAGGCACTCTGTGCACTTTTTATACTCCATGTAAATACAACCTCATTATGCACACCAGTTTGCGTTGAAAGGGTGTTCTATAAGTGTTGTTGTGCATGATTGCACTGAATACTCATAGAACAAGACACATGTCTAGATTTATCAGAAATCATAAATCTCGATATGTGTGTGAATGCTGCACCATTCTAAAATTGGTGTAGGAAAGCACAACAAGGAGAATTGTTTTCATTTCTCCACATTTTTATATCTTCAATGCATGTTACAATGCTCAGCATACATTGAAAGAGAAAAATGCCTTTACTGATTGTTTTTGTACAGGAAGGTGTGTCTTCCTGCACAAAAACAACCAGCACATGACACAGATATCCTTGCACTATGCTGCATGGGTGCCTGTGTCACTACATGGCTGCAGTTTAAGCAGCCGTGCAGAGAGAAGCATAGATTCGCAACATATTTATGTACATATGTTGCATCTCTGTGCTTCGGAAGTACTACAGCACACTGCAGATAAAGAGGTTACTGTGTGATGCTGCAGCACTTCCTCATAGTTCTGCACTTATACATTCACCATACGCCACTAATGCATTCATTTAGTCAATTACATACTACACATACCATCATCTAAACTTTCACACACTAGCTGTGCTGCACGAGTATTTCTTGTTAGGATCCCCTCGCGACAGCACTCTTTTGCAAATCTTGCATGTGACCAAGGTGGCATTGGTCTTATTCTGCCCCTCGGGAAAAGTAAAAAATGTCCACACCACTGAAGAAAAACGTTCTTTGCGTGTGGCCTCCTCCAAAAATTCATCCTCAGATGTAGGAGGAGATGTAGGTGATGCCTGCTGCCCTGAAGCCATTTTTAGTTGAAAAAAGTTAAAGCTACGTGTAAACTTAGTCTAAAAAAACCTTCTTCTCTGCAAAGAGATGCTCCTCCAAAGAAGGTCAAAGAAGAATGATTGAATTGGGTGGGGTCTTTCAATAGTTAGAAGAGGAAGTGTAATGAACCAATCAAATCTCTTTTTTTGCAGGTCACCTGGGATCCGCGCAACCTGCGCATACGCAGCACGCACCCAACGCGCATCCGCGAAATTGAATTAAAAAAAATTATAGGATTAGATGTAAAAATATATTAGTTTTAAGACTAGTTTAGAGTTTGTCTTCAATTAATATTCACATGAAATACATATATATATGTTTTTTTAAATGTTAAATATTTTGCGGGATCCGCGCACCTACCGCGTCATAGGCGCAGATGACGCATCGCGGCAGTGCGTAAACGTCGCGTTACGTACATCGAACGTGTCACGTATAGGCTGGGAGTCGCGTACCTGTCGCATTGCGATCGCGCACTGAACACGTACCCAACGCATACCATGCGCGGATGCTAACGCGTAGGGATCGAGAACGGTGCGCATAGGGTGCGCGGATCCAAAAACATGGAAAAAAAATATATAAAATAAAGTTTTGAACATATGGTTAAAGAAATATTTTTACAAATATAAAAAAATATGTTTGAAAAACCCAATAAAAACAAATAATATTTTTAAATTTTTTAAAGAATTAATAAAATAAATTTAAAAAATGGTGATAAAAAACGATTTCAAAAAACCCAATTAATGAAATTGACACACTGAATTTGAAAAATATAGAAATCCAATGAAAATCATTAAACATGATATCTTTAGAGATAAGTTATAGATAGGAATTAGCATTTAAAAAAACCTTTGAAATTCACTGAAAAAACCATAGGTTTCATGCACGTTATAGTTAGGAATTGGCATTTAAAAAACCTTTGAAATTCACTGAAAAAACCAAAGGTTTCAGGGGCATTATAGTTAGGAATTGGCATTTAAATAACCTTAGAAATTCGCTAAAAAAAACATAGGTTTCAGGGGCGTTATAGTTAGCTGGACATTTCCCTCGTACAAAACCCTAGAAATTCCCCTGTTATAGTTAGTTCAGCTAACTATAACTCGCGACCCCGCAATGCACTGCTGATGACGTCACATATTACATCAATCATGGCATGGTCAGTGACATCACTGATGACATCACTGATGACATCTCAAATGACATCACTGATGACATCACTGATGACATCATCCACGTGATAAATTAGTGCATATTCTCACACCGTAATATAACCTTTGATACACCGACTCAAAATTTCAGACGGCCATTCTCAAAACCATAGATACTCCAATACCAATAACTACATACCCACTCAGTGACTCTTAGGTCTACATACATCTCCACTCACTCACCTGTACAGTCATTCATACTTACAGTCACTCCGTACAAGACTATCATATGCATTTATACACCTATATAGACACTCACACACCGCCAATCATCCATTGAGGTACTGACACACCTAGTCGGTCATGCAAATAATTAAACACAATCCAATTTACTCACCTTTACAGTTAAACACACTCAAGTTCACTTACTCATAAAAATACTAACAAATTCTGACGCTCTTATACAATTACTAATACAAGCACACACTCATCCATACAGCCACTCCCGCAATCACACACTCTCACATATAGATAGTTATATACTCTTACACACATATACACTGCGTTTCACATATGTAGTTACTGACACATGTACAATTGAGATATACATTCAATCACTAACACACCCATAAATACACTCACCCAACCATACAGTCCATGACAATTGCACTCTTAAAACCATGCACCCACTGAATCACCCTCTTACACATCTATGCCCAGAGTCATACACACCCTACCCACACAAACACTCAGGCACCCATACAGATACTCAGACAACCAATCAATAACCCATATAGACACTCATATCGCTTTTCACAAAACCATGCAGCCACTTATACACCAACACACAGACACATACAGACATTCACACAGTTTAGTCACTAGTCTGCAGTAAGATACATTTAATGACTCACTTATAGAGTCAGTTACGCACCTAGAAAATCACCCATTCACACACTTATACACCCACTCATTCTTCCATAGGCCTTTCACTATAAATATATAAAATATATTTCAACTTTTCAGAAAAACACACATTCACTGGATGATGTCATCAGTTATGTCATCAGTGATGTCATTTCAGATGTCATAAGTGATGTCATCAGTGATGTCACTGACCATGTCATGAGTGATGTAATATGTGACGTCATCAGCAGTGCATTGCGGGGCGCGAGTTATAGTTAGCTGAACTAACTAAAACATGGGAATTTCTAGGGTTTTGTACGAGGGAAATGTCCAGCTAACTATAACGCCCCTGAAACCTATGTTTTTTTGTGTGAATATATATATATATATATATATATATATATATATGTATAGCAGGGCTCCACAGTCATTTACATCACAGCCTTATGCGTTTCAGGATCACTCCCTTGTTCACGGACCAAGTAGGGGCAAGCAGCCAGAGTAGCAGTCACCTGATTTAAATATAGTTCCGCCCCTCAAGTGAGATCAAAGCATTATGGTTCAGGTAGTCCTGCTATAACTTAATACCCCAGTGGATTGGCTGCAAAAACCCAACAAATAAAAAATAGTTCAATGCCCCAGTGGGTTGACGGCTGGAGCACCTCGTTGAATTTGCCACCACCTTTGCTCATCGCACATACAGAGCCTCATGTTCCGATACTGGCTCCACTTATGTGTCACCACGGAACCGCTGTTACTGCGGCGGTGCGTCTCCGACAGCTGGACCTGCCGCCAGATACGAGAAAAGAAAGGGTGCCCTTCGATTAGAGACGCACTCCTCAGGTAGGTGGAATTTCTATAATGTTGATCTGTTAGCAAAGACAGCAGGCTCCACAGTCATTTACATCACAGCCCTACGCGTTTCAGGATCACTCCCTTGTTCACAATATATATACATATATTCCTTAGGTATCACCAGTTCCAGAGAATGCCTGTTTCCTTATTTTCCCTGCAACTTATTTGTGACTTGACAGGTAGTGCAGATGGGAAAGAGGGAATGATCAGGGACTGCCACCGTATATGGTTTAGCGGGTGGTAGGGGGTTGGGGTGCACTCCTCATCATTTCATTAGACACTCTAGCATATCCTCTTATTTACAGAAAACTGGATGAAGGATTACTCCCAGATGAGCTACTAACAGGAGACCACAGACGGTGCAGTTAATCAGAGCAAGGTCTCTCCTTTCATTCCCCTTTTCCTGATTGGGTTGGAGTCACATAGGCATTCTTGTTGTTTGCCAGGTGGCTTGCACCCAGTGTGGAGTTGGGATCCAAACTCGTGAACTGCAGCTCATTCCTGCAGGAACCTTGGATGAGTACTTGACAGCATGATAAGTCCACGTAGTTCTTCCTGCCCGAGTGAGACGGAGTAACAAGACATTACTTTGGCGGATCCAATATGACAGGGAATCTCCTACAAGAAATGCAGGCATTGTCACAGTGGCTGGATTCCCTGCAGGAACATTGCAAAACAGAGCATATTCCATGTTGGTATGGTCAGGGCTCCAGATCTGTGATTAGACCAACTGCATTTACCTTCCTGCAACAGTCCATATCGGACAATACCACAGCCCCGGCTAACATAAACCTGTGATAAATGTTGCTATGCCCCCACCTATACCCATAGCTCATCCTAAAAGAGCTACAGGCAACTTTTTAGACAAGATTTTGCTACTAAGCATGGTATGCAACTTGTTCCTAAAAAAACCTGAAATAGTGAGAACCATTGATGGGGGTAAATTAACGCCAGGACCCATTTTGCATTCGACAATAGACTTAACCTTAATTATGTAAGGAAACTATGTGGAAACAATATTTTTCGATTTAGGCTCCACAGTTCCATGCCATCTCTGGCATACCTTGGTTGCAAACCAGCAATCCTGCAATTGATTGGGCTAAGTGACAACTCACCTTACACTCTCCTTTCTGTGATTTTCACTGTTGGAAGAGTAACAGTCCACAGACCGTCCCTTCGGTGGCTGGGAAGTTGAGACAAGCTTGAGTATACCTCATTGTTACAGGGAATTTGCAGATGTGTTTGACAAAAAGAGGGCGACCACCCTACTTCCACACCAACCCTATGACTGCCAAATTCATTTACAACCTGGAGTACAAATGCCATGTAGTTGGATATATGCCTTGACGAAGAAGGAAAATCTACATTTGTGCCAATATTTAGATGAAATGTTAGAAATTAGCTTTATCAGACCATCCCAGTCCCTGTCCTCCTCCCTTGTTCTTTGTCCCAAAGAATGGGGTCAAACTGAGAACCTGCATAGATTATAAGTCCCTCAATGTTGTATCAATATAAAAACTATATCTATTGCCCCTGATTTCTACTCTTTCAGATCAGGTTAAAATCGTTTGGATATTCAGAAAACTTGACCTTAGAGGAGCACATCATCTGGTGCACGTTCGATAATTTGACGAGTGGAAAACAGTCTTCTGTGCCAAATACGGGCTGAGCGAGTATGCCTTTCGGACTGTGCAACGCTCCTTCTGCCTTCCAGTATTTTATCAATAAAGTGTTAAGAGAGTATCTGGACTCATATGCAGTGGTCTATCTAGATGATAGACTCATCTATTCCGACGTCCTCGCTGCACATGAGCAACACGTGAAAAAAATACTCCAAATGTTGCATGAACATAACCTATTTGTAAAACTAGAAAATTGTACATTTCATATCCAAAAAGTTGATTTTAGAGGTTATGTTTGTTGCCACAAGGAGTCGAAATGGGCCTGCAATAGGTTGCAGCCTTCATGCAATGAAAATTAACCCAGAGTGTAAAGAAAGTCCCAAGATGTTTGGGTTTCAAAAAATTCTATTGGAGATTTATCAATTATTTCTCCATGTTAGTGTCTCCCATCACAAAACTGCTAAGGAAAGGGGTAACATTTCTGTGGAGTCCTGAGGCAGAGCAAGCCTTTCAATACTTGAAGAATTGTTTTCCAGAAGCACCGGTTCTACAACATCCTGACCCCACAAGGGGAGAAGCTGACACCTCAAAAGTTGTAGTGGGAGGGGTGCTTTCTCAAAGGGATCACGCCACAGTAGAGTTGCATCCTGCAGCCTATCATTCCCATAAGCTAAATCCAGCTAAGATAAATTGTTTGCCATTAAGAAGGCTTTCTAAGAGTATAGACACTATCTGCTCTGAAGTTTACACACTAGCACAATACTTACTGATCATAGAAATCCGCTCAAGCACTATCCACGCACCAATTACTCTGGATGTAATTCAGTTTCAACCAGGCCGTCATCACGGGAAAGCAGATACGCTTTCACGTTTGGGCCATAACACTATAAAACAGGTTCGCAAATTGCCATATATTATTACATGGAAATGTTTTCAGGGAGCAGTGTTTTCTAATGAGGATTTCATGACTCAGGTGGCAGCAGAGCAAAACACTCATGAGGCCATGGCTATATCTCAAGCCCATTCAGAACAAAAGTTAAATGGGATGATGATGTGCAAGAATGTTTTTATATCCCAACTGTTCCATTACAAACACAAGCCCTGGAATGGTGCCAAACATATGCAATGGCAGTACATCCTGGGGAAAAGAAAACCTTAGAATTAGCTAAACTATTTTTTTGGTGGCCCTCTATTTCTGCAGATACCAAGAAATACATGCAAAACTGTGCCATTTGTGCCCAAAGCAAAAGTACTCATGTGGCCCGACAGGTCTGTTAATCCCGATACCTATTCCACCTACATCTTGGCATACAGTCTCTTTAGACTTTGCGGTGGACCTGCCAAAGATTGAACTAGGTACACTAAAATTCTAGTGGCAGTTGATCATCTGACTAAAATAGCCAGTTTGACCCACTTAAAGGCTCTAATTGTGTCTAAAAGGTTAGTTGTGATATTTCTTCCAGCTGTAGTTTGCTTGCATGGACTCCCCTCAAATCTCATTTTTTATAGGGAGCTCCCAATTCATATCTAAGTTTTGAAGAACTTTTTCTAGTCTTTTGCAAGTTGATTTTTGTTCATCCACCAGTCACCATCCACAGACAGATGGACAGACAGCGAGGGTAAATCAATGTATGGAACAATACCTGCTCTGACAATTGTTATGTAATGATTCAGAATGGGCCAGCTACTAATGGTAAGCACAGTTCACTTGCAATGATGCTGTGCATAGCTCTAGAAGATACTTTCTCTTCTGGTGTAAGGAGGGGTGTACTGTTAAGATTGTCTGGCTGTCACAGCAGAATTGGTAATCAGATGTCGAAGGTCCTCTAGTACAGCCTTCCCTGGGACTGAATGTTTTGCGTGCATGAATAGCGAATGGGGACGTTGGCACACACTGAATGCTGTACAGAGCACATGAATTTGGATACTTACGGGAGGAAGGCACTGCTGTATGAACACTTCCGTCAACAAGTACCTCAATCCCACGAGTACTGGCTCCTCGGGTGACATGGCGGCCATGTTGGATATGGCTGGGTGTGGTTGGCCACTTAAACCCCACATAGTCCAACAAAGAGGGCGCATCGTTCTTCCTCTGACTGGCATTCCAGCCCTTGTGATTTCTGCTTCCTTGCTTTCCGCTGCCTTAGTGCTCAGCCTCACTCGCTCTTAAGTCGGCTTTGCTCCTGCCACTTTGAAATCTTCGACCTACTAAAGAAAACAGAGACAGTTAAACTCATAAAGGAGGCAATGCACTGTCCCCGCATGCCATGTACTTACCTTTTTAGGACTTAGCGCTGGTTGCTCTACTAGCGTTTGCTTCGTGGTGCTACTTGTTTATCAAATTCTTGTTAAAACCCTGCACAACAGAAAAGACGTACGGCATTTGAGAAAAAGACTATTTGCGAACTTGGCAAAAGAGTAATCTCTAACAAACAGCTAACTTACCTTCTGATGAAGTGAAAATTTGACCTAAGCCTGGTAAACGTATGTCGTTGGTTGCAGGCTGTTATTTTTGTTATTCTGTATGTGGTTATGTACGTTGACTGTTAACCACTCAAGTTGCTTTCCTATGCTGGGTTAAACCTAGATCAACTGATAATATTGTTTCGTGTATTGTGTAGCCCTCTGTCTATAGGTTTTCAGTATCAACATGTATAATGGGGGTATGTACATTGTTATTTGATCTATACATGATGTTGTTGTGACAAGCAATACACATCTTAAGCGTTGACTCTGTATATATGTCTTCCTTAGGTATCGCCAGTTCCAGGGAATGCCTGTTTCGTTATTTCCCCACATCTCGACAGGTAGTGCAGGAGAGAAAGAGGGATTGACAAGGCACTGTCACCGTATATGGTTTAGCAGGGGATTGGGGTGTACTGCTCATCATTTCATGAGACTCACTAGCATACCCTCATGTACAGAGAGTTGGACGAAGGGTTACTCCAAGATGAGCTACTAAGATGAGTTCATGGACGTTGCAATTAAATGTAGTAGTGTCTCTACTGCCGTTCTCCTTTCCCCGATTGGGTTGGAATCACTGTTACTAGCACACAGATGACCAGGATACAGTCCGGAAGCCAAATATGAAAGTATGCTTTCAATAATAGAGATGCCGGAAGCCAGGATGACTTAGAGTGTCCAAAGTTGGAGCAGGAATTCTGGAATGGCAGCAAGCAAAGTTCAAAATCTGTGGGACGTAGGATTAACCTGAACTGCCCTAACAACCTGAGGTAACCAAATGGGAGTTAAACAAAAATGGTGCAGGGAACGGAAATAATACAAATTATGTGATTGAAACAGAGAACCTATCAACTGCTGTTAACAGGTTAAATGTAATGCTGTGGCTGGGCCTTATATCTTCCCAGTCTTTACTAACCATGGAGTGTCTGGAGCCATCCAGCACCTTCAAGATTGTCCCAGAAGTGTTGATCTGCCTTACTACATCGTTCCACCCTCCTTTGCATCCCAAATGGCCACTGGGTCATCTACCACAATCTCCAAGGCGTGCCCATAGGAAGCTTGTATCATGGAATTTGGCAAATGTGACCGCCACCCTGCAACACTGGACACAATCCACGGAGAGCATGAATTTCAGGTTTTGTGACATTACCTCTCCCCAAAGATCCTCCCCTACACCCTCTTAAATCAGGAACTGGCACTATGGGAATCAAGAATCTCCTCTACTACATACTCAGGTGACCCATCAATTACAATTTGAGGGAGTAGCACGTGTCTGTGTTAATTGCTTTTTTAACCCTAGAGATGTGAACTACTGGGCGTATGTCCTATTTTCCTGATAATGTTAGGAACAATGCAGAATTCCCATCTACGTCAGTGATCTTGAAAGGAACCACAAACTGGGAAGGAAACGTAGGGTGGGAACCAGAGATGGATAGATTCTGGGAGGATGGGGAAACAGGATTATTCAGTTTGTACATGTCATAATCACTAGCCTGAGATATCCTGAACCCTCCGGGCGCGATGTTCATGCTTGTCCTACCATGCCCCACACTGCGATGCGGGCCACATTTCTGCTGGCATGTGGCGCAACAAAGGGAATGGGACAAAATAATAAAGAAACAAGATCTGGTCCATTGGCTCACTGGACACCCTCATCTGTGGTTGCCGGGTAGGCGTCACCATTGATGGAATACCAGGATGTGGTGCACACCATGATATAAACATAAAATGAATTACCCCCAGATAATTGCACCTAATGTAAGCCCTCTCCTGCGCATCCCACCACACTCACTTCAGTATCTCTATTATCTTTGCATGCAACCAAATCAGCAGGTAGACTAGGATCTTGGCTCAAGAGGACAGCAGGCTCTTGCCTTCAGTTAAGTCACTGAATAATCGCCTGAAGGAATGGAGCCCTTCTCCAATCTGAAAGTGCTGTTAGGCACCTTTCATACATGCCCCACAATAATGAACTGTCCAGACCTAAACCAGGTAAACCTTTGGTGACTTCACCCTCCAACTATCACTGGCAGCTATCCCTAAACATTGAAGAAAGCTGGGCATGATATGCTGAGGGCAGATCATACGTTTTAACAGTTGTAGTCCTATGAGTACTGACTTGTTACCTTTGCCAAGAGCTGCCGATGTGAGATTCTATTGTAAGGTGGGTGCCTGCCCAATGCTGTAAACAAGGTCTCTGAGCATCAAGTTCAGGCGCAAATTGATGCCCCCTAAAGAGCACACACAAATTCCCTAAGCGATGTAATGTTCTAAGAGCAAAGAGGTTCCTTCTGCTACTGCAGGGGAAAAGAACCTAGTGCATGTACTGGCACGAGAGGAACACAGTCTATCCTGTGACCAGGCTCTTGTTAAAGATTCCCCCTTGAAGGTGCGCAATTTACTGTACCGTTCTCAGACGTGGCAAAGTCCACTGCAGGTACATGACACCGGCTAATGCGCTGACATCCACTTCAGACTCTTGACACAGGATGATGACGTCCACGGCAGACTCGTGACACAGAATGTCGCACTGATGTCCTCTCCAGGCTCTTGACTCAGGATCCGCTAGATGTTGTTATCATGAAGTGCAACGGCGACCTCAGCGCCTCTGAAGATGCGACCGAGATGGCAGAGATTCCCAGTTGCTTAGAATTCAGGTGTAGGTGGAGAGTGCCTTTATCGTCTTGGCCCAACTTAAGGTGGCAGCTGAGTGGGTGACTCATTTCGTGGATGTATAATCACCAGTCTCATACCTTGATGTGTTCTGGGTGACTCATTTGTGATTGTATAATCGTCAGTCCCAGATCATAATGTAATGGCGTAAACACAACTACACATAAACTATATGGGGGTGAGAGCACACAAACCAAATGCGCACCTGTAAAGCACACGGATATATATGGGTTTTAAATGTGGGTTTATGCAGAGCACATCCTCCAAGATCACACAGCCCCTGTCCACTTATACTCATCACGACAAGCATCATACATGGTGGTGTCTGTCCCCATGACAGTACAGGGGACCAGCCGGTTTATGCAACTTTCTAAATCTCTGCTTTCCCTCTGCAAAGACATTTACGGCCTTTTGTTTTGTGTCTCATATGTTATTGAGAATATTCTGTACAGTAGGTACTGAGGATGGAGAAAATTCTCATGACCAGATATGAGGATGATACCCACACATACAAAACAAGAGAAAAAGAGAAAAACCTAAAGCATTGTGGAGGGAATTGCTATAATAAAACTCTAGGGGAGGCCATTGTGATCAGTAACCTTGGTAGTTCATTAAAAAACAATGAAGATACTGCTCAAGTGCTTGATTAAAGCTTTCAATCTGGCTGGCGGCCTGAGGGTGGTAACTGGTGGAATGGAAGTACATCAAATCCAACTGAGTGGTTAAATCTTTCCAACATTTTTAAATAAACTAATATCCTCTATCTCAAATGATGACCTCAGAATGTCATGAAGATGAACAATCTCCTTTAGAAAAACCTGGGCTAATTCAGTGGAATAAAATGAGCACTTTCAGTCAGATAATTGACTACATCCAGAAATGCAGTTCAATGTTTAGAAACAGAAACTCAATGATGAAGCCCATTAATATAGACTCCAGGGTTGATTGGGTGTGAGCAAATGTAATAAACCACTGGGTGTACTGTGAGAAGTGTTTGCTCTGGCACAAGTGACACAATGGTTCATGTTTTACTGCACATTTGATCCATCCATCTCCACTAGAAATGCTGTTTAAGAAGTTCACCTGTATTCTGCATCTTGCATGTCCTGCAACTGGAATCATGTCAAAGCATATACGACGTTGAAAGTTCTTTTCAGAAATATATACAGATAATTTGCATGCCATAGCAGGCCAGATCTTTCCCATTCAAAGGATCCCCTCCTTATCCATCGCTGTTGTCTGAGAACAGAATGGTAATATTTAAGTGCTGGCAGGAATGTGTAAGCATCCTCTTCTTCCACTGACTGAAGAGCTAAGATGCTAGACAATTCCTCAAGTGTTGTTTCCTCTTCGGTACAAGGTATAGTCTTTGCCTCGATGATTTTCAGGTCTGTGAGTTATTTCTTAATGGAAACCAGAGAAGAAATTAGACCTCCGTACATGATGAGGGCTGGAGCACTTCATTGCTTTGAGATAACCAAGGTTCTTATGGTCTGTCCAGATTGCAACTGGATGTTCTGCCCCTTCAAGATAATGTCACCAGTAGTGGAATCCTTCCTTTTACGGCCTACAACTCTCTATCATATGTTGTGTAATTCCTCTCAACTGGACTTAAAGTATGAGAAAAGAAGGCCACAGTATGCAGGTTTGCAGTACTGGGATGTTGTTGTGTTAAAATAGCCCCAGTGGCATAAAATTAGTTGTCAGGTTCCACAATGAATCTGAGGACTTTGCATGAGAAATCTTGAATGAATTGTTGATAACAATTAGCAAAACCAAGAAATCTCTGTATATCTTTGGCAGTACAGCCAGTGACATTGTGAGGCTCAGGGGGGGCTGAGCACTCGTCTTCCCAGGTTTCCCTGCAGCCTCCTACAACGCTGCAACGTACCAGGAGGCGCCTTTTTGGCTGGATGCGGTCTTCCGCTGCATGGGACAGCTGATGACATGGCGAGGCTCGGGAGGGGGAAGAGCACTCGTCTTCAAAGGTTTCCTTGCGGCCACCTACTACACTGCCTATGACGCTGCAATGCGTCCAGATGTGCCTTTTTGGCTGGTTGGGGGCTCCCGCTGCACGGGACAACCGGTAATATTGCGAGACTCAGGAGGGGGCATAGCACTTGTCTCCCCAGGTTTCCTTGCGGCCGCCTACAATGCTGCAATGCGCACTGAGGTGCCTTTTTGGCTGACTGTGGGCTCACGCTGCACGGGACACCCGGTGACATTGCGAGGCTCAGGAGCGGGTATGTACAAGAGAACAAAAAAACACAGACACACGTAACGGTGTACACAAAGAGTAGTGCTGGATGGGGAATTGAGCCTGTAGCTGAATTAATTCAAGTCCCACATACCGGTATCCAATATGTTAACACCAGGGGTCCCTTTCAAGTCATGTCTCTTCCGACACCACTCCAAATAGTGCCCAATACTGCGGGAGGGGAGAAAATCCAAGTCCTCTACCTTAGCCCTGGCCGGCACCACCCTTAATATATATAGGTGAGGGCGGACGAGGGCAACCGGAGAAGGTGGGGAGAAGGGGACAAATCAAGGAGACCCGCATGGACAGTCCCGGAGACTGGAAGGTTCCACTTTACTGGACCGCACAGGAGAAAGGTCAAGCCACCCTGAAGAATTAGCAGAAGACAAAAGAAGAAATTAGACCAAATAAACATAAAAAACACACACACAAACGTGACTGGGTATTCCAACACAGAGACTTGCTTACCCTTCCAACTGGGTTTGATAATGATCCAATAGAAGGATAAACAGAGCCAAATAATATGCCAATAATTCAGGGTAAGTCCATGGTATCAGTAGTTCCGGGCAATTTAAACCAATCCCAAGGTCTCTTTAAAAAACAGTACACCTTCTCTAAAGAAATGTATTCAAGAACATGAAAAAGCCGGTACATGGCAAAACCCCCCAAAAAATAAACTAGCAAACAAGAGAGTCCAAATACGTCCTTATAGAACCTCTCTTTATGGTGCACCAAAAGAAAATATGGACTCAAACAAGACAAAAATCGCCGGTCACTTAAAAGACCTGACGGGAGGACTTAACTAGAAGCGGGAAAAACGGGGACGCAGTCGCTTCCTGCTTCCGTAATTTACGCCAACTCCCCAGCCACACGCTACAAACTGTAACACCACCAGTAGCGGGGAGTAAGGGCAAGGTTGGAGAAGGAAGGGGTTCTACCTGGCAAGTCCTTCGTAAAACACTCCACGATCCCGTTGAAGTGTAACAAAGTCCTGCTAATCAAGAAACGCTCGCAAATCCAGCCCGAGCTCTCAGCATCCAGGTAAACAGGAAGGCAAGGCATACAGGAAGTCCTAGAAGGTCAGCGAAGAGCTTCTGGATGTCCAAACCAGAAACAAAACCAAGCGCCGTTCACTGCAGGGAAGGGCATTAAATACTCTCAGTGAACATGCCCAAATCTCTAACGACATACCCAATCACGCGAATGCGGTGGAAAAAGAAAGATAATAAAAACAAAAGGGCTAGTCAGTTCCCAACAGTACCCCCCCCAAACGCCTCCCCAATGGGCGAGGTTTACTGGGATGACGTAAATGAAACAAACGAACCAGCTGGGAAGCATGTACATTACCGGCTGGTTCCCACGTACGCTCATCAACACCATAGCCCTTCAAATCAAGGAAATAATAAAGTCTCCTTCTCCTCTTTCGGGAATCCAAGACAGCATGCACCTCAAATTCCTCATGATCATCGACCACCACGGAGGGAGGGGGGACAAGGTCTGGATAGTCACAGTATAAGGCTTCAATAAAGAAGTATGGAACACAGGATGTATACGGTATTCATCAGGCAAAGTCAATTTCATGGCCACAGGGTTCACTACTTTACTATTACTAAAGGGACCCACATACCTAGGCTGTAGCTTCCTTGTCCCACCCAGCCTCAGGTTCTTGGTGGCCAACCACACCATGTCACCCACTACATTGGAAGGGGCAGGACTCCAATGTTTATCTGCCTGCGTCTTCATACTCTTCTTGGTGGCTAACAACTGCTCCTGTGCCTTTTCCCAAATTGCCACCAATGAGTGACTCAAAGAGTCTACTGCAGGAACTCGCCCCGAGGGTTAAATAGGTATGGTGTTAGGATGGAAACCCAACGAACAAAAAAAAGGAGTCATACCCAAAGCTGAGTGCATACTGTTGTTGTAGACAAATTCAGCAAGGGGGAGAGCAAACACCTAATTACATGATAACGAGGTCGTACAGCAACGGATATATTGCTCCATTGTTTGATTGGTGCGTTCCGTTTTTCCATCCGATTGCGGATGGCAGGCGGAGGACAAACGCAATTCCATCTGCAAAGAGGAGCATAACTACATCCAAAAATGAGACACAAACTGCGCATCTCTATCGGACACAATAGCAGACGGCAAGCCATATAATCTCACAATATGGGTTATAAAAACATCTCCCGGGCACTCTGCACTTTCGGCAAGGGAATAAAATGCGCCATTTTGGTAAACAGATCTACTACCACCAATATAGCGGTATACCCTACCACCCCAGGCAGGTCAGTGACAAAGTCCATACTGACAGTATGCCTAGAGGAGGGAGGTACCGGTAATGGATTCAACAAATGTATGTGAAGATTTGCTGACTGCACACACAGGGCAGGATTCCACAAACACCTGAACATCATGGCCTATCGTCTCCGACCAAAACCAGCGTAAACATAACTCCTTGGTCTTATGCATTCCTGGATGGCATACTAAAGAAGAGGAATGACAACAAAAAAGGACCTGTTCTCTCAATTCGGGTGGTATAAACAAACGATCACCATAATATAACAACCCAGCTCTGAGGATATACAAATGATCCATCAACCAAGGACTCAAATCCGCCTTTCCCACCTCCTTCTTCACCAACTCCAAAAACTCATCCTCCGAAGTACAACCCACAATCCTCTCAGCCGGAATTATATGCCTCACCTCCACTCCCCCTGAATTCTCCAAGGGTCTCACATGTATGCGCGACAAGGCATCTGACTTCACTTGTTGTGCCGCAGGTCTATAAGTAATGATAAAATCATACTCATTAAAAAACAATACCCACCGCATCTGCCTTGGGGTTAATGCTCGTGCCGAACGAAAAAACTCCTGGTTCTTATGATCTGTGTATATTGTTATAGGATTTTAAGCTCCCCACAAATGATGCCGCCACTCCTCAAATGACAATTTAATCGCTAAAAGTTCCCTTTCCGCGATGGTATAATTGCGTTCAGCTGGCAACAATGTTTTAGAAAAGAACGCAATGGGATGCATGAACCCTGTCTCCTCATCCCTTTGGGATAACACACCCCCTACTGCATACATAGAACCATCAGCCTCCACAAAAAATGGCAGAGCTGGATCAGGATGTACTAGGACAGGCGCTGTAGTAAAACTCGATATCAACAAGGTCAAAGCTGCCTGGGCTTCAGGGGACCAAAGAAAAGGGACACCTTTCCTTAACAGGGCAGTCATAGGTGATACAATATCCGACAAATGGGATATAAACCACCTGTAGAAATTGGCGATCTCTAACAATACCTGGATGTCCTTTACACAAGTAGGAGACGGCCATGTTACTATCGCCTCAATCTTACGAGGGTCCATCTTGATGCCGCTAGCAGACACAAGGAATCCCAAAAATTCAACACAAGAGGCATGAAACGTACCCTTCTCCTGCTTAACAAATAAGAGGTTCTCACGCAACTTCTGTAAAACTTGTGTTACATGGATTATATGTTCCTCAGTGGATTTGGAAAAAAACAAAATATCATCAAGATAAACAATCACACTCACATCAAGGAACTCAAGCAACACCTCATTTATAAAAAACTGGAAAGCAGCTGGGGCATTACATAACCCAAAGGGCATGACCCAGTATTCAAACAGCCCAAACTTTGTGCTGAACGCAGTTTTCCACTCGTCCCCTTCACGGACACGAATAAGATGATAAGTACCCTGCAAATCCAGTTTTGTAAAGATAGTGGCATGCTTCAATTGGTCCAACAAGCCCGGAATGAGTGAAAGGGGATACTTGTTTTTAATCGTCACCTTATTCAATGCCCTATAATCCACACAAGCGCGGAGATCACCCTCCTTCTTCGGTATAAAAAAAATAGATGATGACAGAGGTGAAGTGGAGGGAGGTATGAAACTGTAACCCAACATCACATCCAAATACTCATGCAAGTGCCTTTCCTCTGGTTCAGACAATGCATACACACGGCTGCAAGGCAAAGTGACACCTGGCAGCAGGTCAATGCGAAAGTCAATGGGCCTTTGAGGTGGTAACACCTCAGCCTGCACCTCATCAAACACATCCTGGAAGTCCACATAGGAAGAAGGAATACCAGAAGGCACAACGCTCATACTTGCAGCACAGATTAAAGGCACAACCCAATCCGTTGCCACCTGATAACAATGTTGCAGACAGTGTACGGAAACCAGGGTCACCGTACGCCGTACCCAATCTATTTTGGAGTTGTGCAACTGCAGCCACGGCACTCCAAGTATATCCCCAAACTAAGGAGCATCTATTAGATCAAAATTAATAGTCTCCGAATGACCTTTATCACAAATCAGCAACTGAGGTTCCGTCTGCTAAATTATTGACCCAGACGACAATTCCGTTCAATCTATTGCTCTAACTGGTTCTGGCTGTTTCTTATGCACATAAGGGACCTTTAAGGTCTCAGCCAAACAATTATCCATAAAATTCCCAGTGGCCCCAGAATCAAGTAGGACAGTCATAGTTGTTCTACGGTTGACAGACAAGACCAAATATACAGAGATGGTAAAATGCCGTGGTACTCTCTGAACCGCTCCTGGTATCACATAGGGGTTGCTACTAGCCACCTCATCCTGGAATACCTCACCATAGTCTCGTTCCAAATATGCCACCGCTTTCTGTTGAGGTACAGACGACGGTTTCAGTGGACATTCACGAGAAAAACTGGCCACCCTTTCCACAGTACAGGCACAGATTGTGAACTCGCCGTCGGTTCTTCTTTTCACTAGTCAATGGCCCTCTTACTCCACCGATTTGCATAGGCTCAGACATTTGTTTAGCTTCAACCATTTCCTTTACGTATCCCTTCACCATCACCACCCGAGACCCCAGAAACCAATTTTTCTCACCACGTCTCTCAAGAAGCCGGTGGTTCAATTTGACTATTAAATCGATGAACTCTGTACAGACCTCAGGTGGATCCACCACTTGTGACACTATATCCCTGAGATCCTCACACAACCCCTGATAGAATATAGATGTTCTCTTTGCCATAGGCCAATGGGTCTCGGAAACAAGACGGTTAAAGGAGGTAATATAAGTCAACAAGTCCTGCTTCCCTGTCGTAATTTTAACAACTCCTCATCGCTAGCTTGCATAAAAGCATGCTTCGCGAGCAAGCAGCGCATCTGCTCCTTAAAAGCATGATAATTATACAACACTGGATCATCCCCTTCACCTAGAGAAACAGCCCAAGTGGCCACAGAACCTGCCAGATAAAAAATAACGAAAGCCACCTTTGCTGCATCATCAGGGAAGGAAGACAGATGACACATGAAATGTAAATGGCACTGGTTCATGAACACCCGGACTTATTACAATCCCCTGTAAATCTCTCTGGGACAGCCAAAGGGACAGGAACCGGGGTGTCAATGGTAATAGCAAGGGGAGTACTACCACTAGCCCCCTGACTAGTTGTAGGATCAAAGTGGAAAATGGCGGGTTGCAATAGTGGCTCCTGAGTCTTGGATAATGGCCCCATACCTCCCCCCCATGTGCGTTCCCTGACCCTAAGGGCACTCAACTCCTGATGTAATCCCACATTCTCCTGTCGTAGGACCTGTACCTCAGACTGAAGGGATGTAATGGCAGCCATTAGCTCCTGCATTGAAGGAACCCCTTCATCCCCTAATCTAGGCGTCCCTTCATCCGAATCCATCTTCGCTCAGGCAGTATATTAATTTGTGGGCTTGGTTTTCTGTTCCGACACCACTCCAAATAGTGCCCAATACTGCGGGAGCGAAGAAAATCCCAATCATCTACCTTAGCCCTGGCCGGCACCACCCTTAATATATATAGGTGAGGGTGGACGAGGGCAACCGGAGAAGGTGGGGGGAAGGGGACAAAACAAGGAGACCCGCATGGACTGTCCCGGAGACTGGAAGGTTCCACTTTACTGGACCACACAGGAGAAAGGTCAAGCCACCCTGAAGAATAAGCAGAAGACAAAAGAAGAAATTAGACCAAATAAACATAAAAAACACACACACACATGTGACTGGGTATTCCAACACAGAGACTTGCTTACCCTTCCAACTGGGTTTGATGATGGTCCAATAGAAGGATAAACAGTGCCGAATAATATGCCAATAATTCAGGGTAAGTCCATGGTATCAGTAGGCCCGGGCACTTTAAACCAATCCCAAGGTCTCTTTAAAAAACAGTGCACCTTCTCTAAAGAAATGTATTCAAGAAAGGGGAAAAACCAGTACATGGCAAAAAAAAACAAAAAATAAACTAGCAAACAAGAGAGTCCAAATACGTCTGTATAGGACCTCTCTTTATGGTGCACCAAAAGAAAATAAGGACTCAAACAAGACAAAAATCGCCAGTCACTTAAAAGACCTGACGGGAGGACTTAATTAGAAGCGGAAAAAACGGGGACGCAGCCACGTCCTGCTTCCGTAATTTACGCAAAATCCCCAGCCACACGCTATAAACTGTAACACCACCAGTAGCGGGGAGTAAGGGCAAGGTTGGAGAAGGAGGGGGTTCTACCTGTCAAGTCCTTCGTAAAATGCTCCACGATCCCGTTGAAGTGTAACAAAGTCCCGCTAATCCAGAAACGCTCGCATATCCAGCGCAAGCTCTCAGCTTCCAGGTAAACAGGAAGGCAAGTCATGTAGGAAGTCCTAGAAGGTTGGCGAAGAGCTTCTGGATGTCCAAACTGGGAACGAAACCAAGCGCCGTTCATTGCAGGGAAGGGTGGTAAATACTCTCAGTGAACATGCCCAAATCTCTAACGGCATACCCAATCATGTGAATGCGGTGGAAAAAGAAAGGTAATAAAAACAAAAGGGCTCGTCAGTTCCCAACAATGTCGACACACCCTTAATCCGGTCCGGGTCGCGGTATTGCAGCACCAAGGGCCGGTATCACTCTCTGAGCTGAAGTAAACTGGCTGCAGAGAGGGCCAGTAGATGGGGACAAAATGGCTGTCTCGCACATAGCATCCTTAACGATAAGCTGTAGGCAAGGTTTTCGATGGGGGAGTCCATCGTGAGGCATAGATCAGGCTGCCAATCCTTGACAAAGACATGCTGCATGCGGCGTTCCTCCATACGATTTTCACTGCCAAGATGGAGGGCTCCGCCCGCTGCCCCAGTCCCATAGACCTCTATCAATAAATGGTGGCGTGTAGGTTCAGTACACCCCAACCACAAATCAGGGGAGGAAGCCAACTTCTAGGTGCTGGATTACATGGAGGGGCAGTCACAGAGGTAAAAGGGTGGTAGACGGGTGCTCGTTGCTCTCTGCCGTTTTGTTTGGGAATCGCTCAGGGATACAATGGCGGCAGTATCTCAGTGTTCTCTCACTGCTTAGTCAGGGGAAGGCGTCTCGGGTGCCAAGGCTGCTGCTACGGGAAGCGTAGTGAGAGGCAGTCATAGCAGGAAGCAGAGTAAGCGTGGCTATGCCCAGAAGGTAGGTGACGGTCGAGGATTACACCAGAAGGGTGATCCTAACCCCATCTATTCTCAGATGCTTTTTCGCAGCTCAACCGTGCACTCGGCCATCATACTAGGTTTCCACTGGTGACACTCTTTCTTGATTTTGTTTGCTGCTGTAGCCAGCTTCATCTCTGTCGGCGAAGCATCGGAGCGGCCCTGGAAGATCGCGGGATCATAGCCTTCAGATCCCCGGGGGTGGTGGTGGCTTGATGGCGGGATTTTCACAAGGATTTTTCACCAAAAGGTGATCCCTAGCCAGGGAGCTCCTGGCCGGAGCTCCTTACCTGTCGGCCATCTTGAGAACACCAACTCATTAAACTGATTAAATCTTGCTGTATATATGTTATCTATCACCTAGGGCAATGGATGCCATTTAACTCAGGAGCATAATGTTTTATAAGCATTTATATTATATTTTAAAGATTTTAATGAAAAGGATGATTTACTTGATACAATTTGCATGTCCTTTTAAAATATTTGTTTTTAGTGTTGTATTAACTTAATGAAATGAAAACCTATGTACTTTCAGGCATTTTTTAAATGTGAAATAAAGTTATAAAGTTATGAATAAACGTCTGAGACTTCACTGCTAAACTCTGCTGCACCAGGAACACTTTCCCCTGGGCCATCATCCTCCAGGCCCAATCCCACCTTTTTCTCCAACCATAGAGGTGGTGAGTTCTCCTGTCCCCAAACAGAAACAGAGGGTCAAGAAAGAGGTTGAAGTTCCCATGGTCACATGCCAGGCACAGGCGAGCACACAGGCCAGGATTAGCACAGAGAAGATGCTGACCCACCTGGCTCAAGTTTTTCCCAAAATTACAGCGACTTTTACTCACTTACTATCCCCTCTATGGGTTAGGCTGGACAATTTAGAGGTAGCCACTAGTGCCTTGTCAAGTAAAGTGTACAGTTTTTTGACATTTTTGGTCAAGTTCCCTCCTCCTCCGCCTCCACAGCTTCCATCCATTTCGGACACTAAGCCTTTAGTTAATCCCTCGAGCAGTAGTAGCAAGTTACATGCAATGACCCTTCAAAGCCCCAGGCGGTATTGGATCAGATTATTCCTACAGAGCCTAGGATCCCCTGAAGTAATATATATGGTTTGGTTCATGCTAACTCTTCCTCCCTAGCCCTGCACATGGTAGATGCCCCTTGTACCGGGGATCAGATATATAAGGCCTCCCAGATCCCAGTGATTGATCTCCCCCGGCCCCCGGCATGCGCCCTCTTTACTGCCTGGGGTTCCAGGTTTGTCTATCCATAAGGGGGAAACTATTGATCAATTGATCAATAAAGCTTCACATTGGCTAGTCTTACACTCTGATTACACCGTTAGAGACCATAAAGATTTTCTGATGGTGCGGAGGGTAACCTGGATAGGGCCCTCAAGGAAATGTTTTGGTGGAGCCTGTATTATTATTTCGGTGCGATATCCATAATTGGCTTGGAAAATTCTCCATAGAGCTTCTGAATCATTCTTTCCAGGGTCATGCATCAAATTGCTCACATTGGGCTTTTTTTATAGACCCCCGTCAAGCAATCTAGGGATTGTGTAACAAATGTGGGCTGGGCGTGATGAAGGTAGAGTAGAGCTGCTATATCCACTCATAAATCATTATGCTACTCAAGTGGATCTAATGATTTAGGCTGACTTCATGATGCAAAGGCAACACCTACCCAGTCATCCCATCATTTATGTCTCCCCGTCAGCATGCAGAGAGGCCCGTGGTTTACCGGTTAAAAGCCTGAATGAGTTTTTGCCAGATCCCTCTCCCAGTGAGATCCCTTTTGGTAATTCCCACTCTTTGGGGGCTTTACTTCTGCCCCCTTTTATCTTACCTCTTCCTGAGAGTATCATCCCCAAGCCTGGAAAAGAACTAAGGCTCATTTCATGGAATATAAGAACAACAGTTGATGGACAGAATGCAGAACAATGCCATACATTCACCCCAGTACAGAGATCTGGGCCTAAATCCATTGTTTTTTTGCTCACCATGCCATTCCAGTATAAACCCAGCCATATGCAAATCAGTCTTGACCCTGTGCCTCATGGGAACAGTCCAGCCCGAACTGCCAAGCCAGGTCCACCCTGGACTGAAAACAAGCATCCTAGGACCGGTTTCGGGGTTTCACCCCTCTTCAGCCAGGATAGCTTGATTCCAGTGGCATGGAGAGCACGGGACCCACGTCTAGGCATACCCGTCCCACTCGGAGTGACAAATGCAAAAACAACAGTTGATGAACAGAATGCAGAACAATGTCATACATTCACCCCAGTACAGAGATCTGGGCCTAAATCCATTGTTTTTTTGCTCACCATGCCATTCCAGTTTGATCCCAGCCATATGCAAATCAGTCTTGACCCTGTGCCTCATGGGAACAGTACAGCCCGAACTGCCAAGCCAGGTCCTCCCTGGACTGGAAACAAGCATCCTAGGACCGGTTTCGGGGTTTCACCCCTCTTCAGCCAGGATAGCTTGATTCCAGTGGCATGGAGAGCACAGGACCCACGTCTGGGCATACCCGTTCCACTCGGGGTGACAAATGCAAAAACAACAGTTGATGGACAGAATGCAGAACAATGTCATACATTTCATGGAATGTGGCAGGTTTGGCCTCCAACTTCACCAATGATAGCTGGTTATCGTGCATCAGGTCATTTAATATTATTTGTTTACAAGAGACATGGGAGCCAAAGAATAATTTCTTTTTGGAAGGATATAAGACAGTTTTTTGTCCTGCGTTAGAATTGAAAGTGGCAGTGCACGAGGGGGTGTTATCATCTTTGTTGATCTTGAGTGTTGAAACCCTCTAAAGATTTCGAAGTGGGATTCTCAAGTGTTCCAGGGTTTAAAACTGATGAGGAGAACTTGACCATTGGTAATGGTCAACTTTTATAATGCAATTAGATAGTCGGGCCAGCACTCTAATTTTATCGCTTTAAATAGTGCATTAGATTCCCTAAAGTGGGAGGGTCTTGGGCATGA
Organism: Triturus cristatus; assembly: GCF_964204655.1. Lineage (NCBI taxonomy): Eukaryota > Metazoa > Chordata > Amphibia > Caudata > Salamandridae > Triturus > Triturus cristatus. The sequence continues at coordinate 327,121,801 of NC_140580.1, forward strand.
GAATCTTATGTTGGTGGTGGACTTTAATTGCCATTTATGTCCTTATTTTTTAAATCATTTTCCCAATGCACACCCTGTCCGATATCAGATGATTTGCATATAGAGCATACCACGGAAGGGGAGGAGTTAAATAATTGTCTACATATACATAACCTGGTATTTACTTTAGATTATTTGTTTTCCAGGTCTAACCCTCAAATTCCACCAACATACAAAGGGCGGGGCTCTGCCACTATTATAGATTTTATTTTTGTGACAGCGTCTTTGGGTGCGTTACCCGCTTCTTTTATTATAGAACATAGTCCCTTTAGCGATCATAAACCTTGGACACTTTCTATGATAGGGGCGGGAGATCAAACGATGGGCTCTCGAAATTCCCAGGTTTCCACACGGACCAGGGTAGGCTCCTACGCTGGTCGCAGATTAATGTTAAGGCTTTTAATGAGTCTCCCTTTCACTTGCTGGTAGGAGATACTTATATGTTTAGATCCCTTAACCCCCAGCTCAGAGAGCTTAAATTTGTTTGCTTCCATTGCCCAGGAAGTTTCTGGCCTTTTATCTACACAGGCAGTACGGCGCGGCCAGGCTTCCCCTTTATGGTTTGATTCGCAGTGTTCACGGGCCCTTAGGCCGTTGAAAGAAGTTTTGAAACAGGTGCCTCGGGACAAGGCTAGTGTGTCATTATGCCGTCATCTCTATAAAGAGGCCCTGAAAGATTGCAGGCTTCCTTTACAGAAACAGGCATGGGAGAACTTAATCAAAGTGGGGGATTTAAGGGATTCAACACTTTGTGGAACCAACTAGACCTACATTGTGCCATCATATTACGCCAGGTCAGGGGGTTTCTCATTTTGAAAGCGTGTATAATACAGGCCTCCCGGTTGAGCCCAGTGTAGATATAATCCCCAGTGCCGTGGTTACACCAGTTATCTTTACGCTGGAGGAAGTATACATGAGTATTGAGTCGTTGTCGCGGAATAAGGCATCGGGCACCATTGGGATCCCATTGGATCTTTTTCGCGACAACATTGATGTGTGGGCCCCAATTTTGACCAAAGTGTTAAATGCGGCGGCCCTGAAAGGGACGTTGCCCTCCTGGTCCACCGCCACTATTATACCAATCTTTAAAAAGGGGCAAAAAGATAATCCGCAATCTTACCGTCCTATTTCCCATATTGATGCAGTGGTCAAGGTGTTCGGTCGGGTCCTTTTATCTAGACTCTCTCTGTGGGCTAATTATAACCAGATCTTATTGGATGTCGAATTTGGCTCTCGTCCAGGCATGTAAACCACGGACCAATGCCTTAATCTTTATCCTTTAATAAATAAATATATGGTGGCACAACCGGGTGCTTTGTTTTGAGCTTTTATGGACCTTACATCCGCTTTTGAGTGGGTTAATCGGAGGAAGCTGTGGGACATATTGATCTCCTTGGGCGTTAACCCCCCCATTGTGTCACTACTTATGTCTCTTCATGCTCATACGACTGCAGCAGTTAGATTTTCTCAAGAAGGGGGGCCACACCAAACATTTTAACTGTACTTGGGGGGGTCCGACAAGGCTGTATCTTAGCCCCATTTTTATTCTCAATTTAAATTAATGGTCTAGAAGCCACCCTTTTGGTACTCCAGTCGGATTTCCCTAGAGTAAGTAGGAGATCTTTGCCAGTTTTACTTTATGCCGGCGATGCAGTGGTTATGGCTCGTACGGCTCGGGTTTTGCAGATTTTAATAGATGGGTTTGTTGCTTTTATGGACAGGCTGGACTTGGCAGTTAATTTTACCAAGTCATATGTCCTTATCCTGGGTTCCTGGGGTCTTCGGTCAAAAACATTTACAGCTGGCCTGCATACCCTAGCAAAAGTTCCTGTTTTCCCCAATCGGGAAGTGCTATTCGATGATCAACTTTAGTGGAGAATGCTCCTAAAGAGCAAGCTGGGTGATTTGAATACATTTATGGGCGCTAATACAAGTTTTGCTAGCAGATTAGGATCATGGGCACCCGAAGTCATTTTAAAATTGTACCTGCCCATAGGTATCTCAAAGGTATTGTATGGTAGTGAAATATGGGGGTATGTTCCCGTACACAGGCTTCAGGTGGCTGAAAATAAGTTTTTGCGTCAAATCCTGTGAGTTCCCAAAAGCACGCCAGCTTGGCCAGTGCACGAAGAGTTAGGGGTTGATTTTTTGGGTGGATCAAGTGGCAATTAAACCTTTACTGTGCTAGATAAAGATATGGACTAGTGAAAACAAGGATTTAGATCATCTGATTCTTTCAGACTGCCTTTCTCTGGATCATGGCAATAAAATCCCCTGGATACATTATATAAAGGTGTCCTTTCAGGCTCTAGGGAGGCCAGATACTTTTCTTGCACATGATACTGTAAGCCCCAGGGATATTAATATTATAAAAGATTTATATCATAAACACTCTTCTGCTCATCGTGAAAATATTGAGCTAAGAAAATCCTCAGTGAGGGCTTATGTTATGTTAAAGACAGTTTGGGGAATGGAACATTACCTTTTTTCCCTCACTAGAGCTCATGATAGATTCTTAATTACTCGTTTTAGATTTAATTATCTCCATTTTCTTTTAGCATCCCCGGCAGGTTTTCACCCGCCAAAACAAAGAGGACCCTGTGGCTGCGATTTTAGATCTCCACAGGATACGTTACATTTTGTATTATTTTCATTGCCAAGAAGACAATATCTCCATCCCCTTTTAAGGAGTTTGAAGTTTAAGCATGCCAGGGTGACAGTATTGTATTTACAGCTGTTGCCAAATGCTTTTACCATATGTGCAGGGACAATCTTTTTGCAAGCTGCTTATAGATCTAGACTTTCTAGACCCAATTGAATTGCGTTCGGTTTGTGCCTATGTAGGACTTTTTATATCTATAGTATGTACTGTTTATGAATTTGTGAGGGTTTTCTTGATTTACTCTTCACATATTTTATGGGCTGTGTAATAGTCTTATCTATCATCTTAAATTATGTTGTGTCTTTTTAATGTCTTTTTAATTTATGATTGTATCTTTTATGGTGGCATTTGCTTCCGAATAAAGAAATAATTATTATTGGGAAACATCTATTACAATGCAGCCAGGCTGGAGAAATGTAAGTGTGCATGTGTGTTTTGGTCGGCATGAGACGGCTGGACAAACACACATGAGCACTTACAGAGTGCACAAGCACTCCTCCTCCACCAGCCCATGCCCCACCCCTCCATGCACAAGCTGGCAAATGAAAAATAAAAAGGATGCTAAAGCATTGTTTTATTTTTTATTTACAGGCTCTGTGCCAGGCAGTGGGGGGGCCATTGCGGAGGAGCCGCCACTAGTTCTACCACACCTGTTTTCCGCCTCCTTTATCTCTACCACTTGGTATCTACCGCAGAGGCTCCTTTCAAATGTGAGGCATTCCTGCGATGGCAAGACGAGAGATGTTATACTTCTGAAACCTAATAAAAAGATCTGTCGGTGTCCAGATGCTGGAGGTGTGGGTACAGGGGGGGCAGATGTTGATGCTGCTGGTGCTGCATGATGGCTCACACCGGAGGGGCCAGGTTGGTCGTCGTCATCCGAAGAGGACAGTGAGAGAGTCAGACCAGAGAGCTCAGTGTCCACCAGAGTCTGGACCTGGGTATCCTCATCATTTGGTGCTGGGTGTAATGGAATGTGTTGTAATGTTAGTTAAAAAAAATGCATTGTAATGGCATGCGTTGTAAAATCATGCGATATAATGGTAGTTGCGATGAAAAAACTGCGTTGTAAAAGCATGCGTTGTAATTGTCTGCGTTGTAACATCATATGTTCATTATTATCATTATTCTTGGCATTCCAGAAATGGGCCACTATAAGCTATGGAAATTATGGACTGCATTGAACTGTATTTATCATACTGCACAAAGGAGGACTGAGACAGACCTGTGAGGGAAGGATTAGATATGGGATAGCATATTAATCATATTAAAAGATTGAGGGCCAGATTCACAAAGGGACTTACGACTCGTAGAGTTACGAGAGTCTCAGCACTCGGGGTGGAGTCTCTGCACTGGGGGCAGAAACTCCATACGGTTCACTGCAGAGATATCCCGCCCAAGTGTAGATATTCCTCAACAAATACATATACTCCACACTCATAACTTTACAAGTCATAAGTCCCTTTGTGAACTTTGTGGGTATCTACCGCAGAGGCTCCTTTCAAATGTGAGGCATACCTGCGATGGCAAGACGAGAGATGTTATACTTCTGAAACCTAATAAAAAGATCTGTCGGTGTCCAGATGCTGGAGGCGTGGGTACAGGGGGGGCAGATGTTGATGCTGCTGGTGCTGCATGATGGCTCACACCGGAGGGGCCAGGTTGGTCGTCGTCATCCGAAGAGGACAGTGAGAGAGTCAGACCAGAGAGCTCAGTGTCCACCAGAGTCTGGACCTGGGTATCCTCATCATTTGGTGCTGGGTGTAATGGAATGTGTTGTAATGTTAGTTAAAAAAAATGCATTGTAATGGCATGCGTTGTAAAATCATGCGATCTAATGGTAGTTGCGATGAAAAAACTGCGCTGTAAAAGCATGCGTTGTAATTGTCTGCGTTGTTGATGCTGCTGGTGCTGCATGATGGCTCACACCGGAGGGGCCAGGTTGGTCGTCGTCATCCGAAGAGGACAGTGAGAGAGTCAGACCAGAGAGGTCAGTGTCCACCAGAGTCTGGACCTGGGTATCCTCATCATTTGGTGCTGGGCTGTGTTTGGAAGAGACACACAATGTGATTTATGTTTCTACATGCATCGTTAGTTCACAAACATGACAATTTCTAACTTTCAAACAGATGCCTGCCTGTACACTGCTTTTTCCCAGTTTGTCACAGACATAGTTTGATATTGTTGTTGGCCATTTCCCAGCATGGCCTTGTGCTCCCCACAACAGAGCCCAGTGTCAGACATCTTGTCAGTCCCTTCTCACTCCCTGTGAGGCGAGTATGTTTCAGTTTGATCTTGCTGGGCCATGTGGGTGGGTGTAGGTTGTCTGTGACTGCGACTCCCATCATACTCTTGGCTACACCCCCCTTCCCAGCATGCCCATGATTCCTCCCTCTTGACTCTGCTTCCCTGTGAGGGGGTGTGACAGCAATGACAAGATGGCTGACTGTGTAGTCCTGATGTATGATGTTGGCCATTTCCCAGCATGGCCTTGTGCTCCCCACAACAGAGCCCAGTGTCAGACATCTTGTCAGTCCCTTCCCACTCCCTGTGAGGCGAGTATGTGTCAGTTTAATCTTGCTGGGCCATGTGGGTGGGTGTGGGTTGTCTGTGACTGAGACTCCCATCATACTCTTGGCTACACCCCCCTTCGCAGCATGCCCATACTTCCTCCCTCTTGACTCTGCTTCCCTGTGAGGGGGTGTGACAGCAATGGCAAGAGGCTGACTGTGAAATCCTGGTGTTTGTTTGGCTACAAGTCCCAAGTGAGCCCCTGTGCTTCACACAGCAGCACCCAGTACGGGGTATCTTTTGCTGATATTTCAATGAGGTGTATGTCAATGCACTGTACCCAGTGTGTTGTGTGGAGTTTCTGTTGAGGGGGTGTCTCCCCGTGCTGAGTAGTCTGGTCAGGGCTGTCAGTTCTCCTTCCCATCATGAAACGTACTTCCATTGTAGGGAGTGCAAGTTGTCTTTCAGGATGTCAGTCAGTGGTGTCCTGCTTCTGATTTGCACACAAGCCCAGTAGGGCCTTGTGCTCCCCACAACAGAGCCCAGTGTCAGACATCTTGTCAGTCCCTTCCCACTCCCTGTGAGGCGAGTATGTTTCAGTTTAACCTTGCTGGGCCATGTGGGTGGGTGTAGGTTGTCTGTGACTGAGACTCCCATCATACTCTTGGCTACACCCCCCTTCCCAGCATGCCCATACTTCCTCCCTCTTGACTCTGCTTCCCTGTGAGGGGGTGTGACAGCAATGGCAAGATGGCTGACTGTGAAGTCCTGGTGTTTGTTGTTGCCCAGTTCCAAGCATGGCCTTGTGCTCCCCACAACAGAGCCCAGTGTCAGACATCTTGTCAGTCCCTTCCCACTCCCTGTGAGGCGAGTATGTTTCAGTTTAATCTTGCTGGGCCATGTGGGTGGGTGTGGGTTGTTTGTGACTGAGACTCCCATCATACTCTTGGCTACACCCCCCTTCGCAGCATGCCCATGCTTCCTCCCTCTTGACTCTGCTTCCCTGTGAGGGGGTGTGACATCAATGGCAAGATGGCTGACTGTGAAATCCTGGTGTTTGTTTGGCTACAAGTCCCAAGTGAGCCCCTGTGCTTCACACAGCAGCACCCAGTGCGGGGTATCTTTTTCTGATATTTCAATGAGGTGTGTGTCAATGCACTGTACCCAGTGAGTTGTGTGGAGTTTGTGTTGAGGGGGGTGTCTCCCCATGCTGAGTAGTCTGGTCAGGGCTGTCAGTTCTCCTTCCCATCATGAAACGTACTTCCATTGTAGGGAGTGCAAGTTGTCTTTCAGGATGTCAGTCAGTGGTGTCCTGCTTCTGATTTGCACACAAGCCCAGCAGGGACTTGTGCTCCCCACAGCAGGAGCCAGTGTCAGCCATCTTGTCAGTCATTTTCCACTCCCTGTGATGTGGGCATGTTTCAGAGAGGTCTTGATGGGCCAATCAGGAGGGTGTGCATTATCTGTGACTACAGGCTCATCATGCTTTTGACTACACTCACTTCACCTGCATCTTCACTATTCCTTCCTGACAGTCAGCTGCACTGTGAGGTGGTGGGTTTGTGGTGGCAAACTGTCTGGCAGGGTCTATTTGGCTTAGTGCCACTGGCTTGCTCTATTTATTTGTAGGTTGGTGCATGTCATGGCACAGTCCCCAGTCACTATGAGATGGCAGGTATTGTGTGTGTCTGACTGGCATGCACATCCTGGTATGATTATCTACTGGTTAGTGTTGCTTTGCTTGGGGTGCATGGTTTCACTGTCCCCTTGCCACACAATCTTGGGTATGTTGTTTGTGTACTCACCAGGCTCTGGGATGTCTGTTAGGTCATGGACGCTCTCTGGTGGTAGGATGTCCCGCACCTTCTCCTCCCAGGTCCTGAAGTAGACTGGTTTGGCAGGAGGGCCACCGCCGGTGCACTGACTCAGGGCGTGATCTTTTCCGATGAGTTTCTTGACCCTCCTGCACACGTCATACCACCTGTTCTAGATGTCGTCCTTTGTGCGCCTTGCTGGTGCTTATGCGTTCACCTTGTCCACAATCCTCACCCACATCTTGGTTTTCTGTGAGATGGGGGTCCTTTGAACCAATGTACCATACAAATGTGGCTCTATTCTGATGATCTCGTCTACCAGCACTTCTAGCTCACTATCTGTGAACTTTGGATTCTTCTTTGGAGGCATGGTGATGGGTGGTGGTGGTGAGGGATGTGTGTGTGAGGGTGCAAGTGATGTTGGGTTGGTGTTGGTTTTGCTGTGTGTATGTGTGTGCTTTTGTATGAGGTGCTGATGGTGTGTGAGTTGTGTGATGGGTGAGTTGTGAGTGTGTCTGTGGTTGCTGTGTACTGATGTTTGCTGCTAGCTGTGTCTCCTGTTTGCAAGTGATGATGGTAGTGATTGTAGTCCTTTATATAGTTGGAGTTGTGGGTGTGTCTTTGTCCCATGTTTTTTTTGTGGTATTTATTGGCTTTGTCATTGCTTGTTTGGTCCTTTTTTGATCTTTTTTCCTTTGTGTTTTGTAGGCATGAAGGAGACGTTCATGTGATGGAAACGGACGCTGCTGTTGTCTCGTGCGGGCTTCTCCACCTCGTTCACGCTGCCTGTCTTCTGTGTTTGGTACGCGTCGTTCGCGGCGGTCTCTATTGCTTGTGTGCCCGGTTGTCTGTGCGTGTCGGTCGTGCGGCTTGGCCTCCGTGTGAGTCGGTCTGGTTTTACACGCATTGCATCGTACTGCGCTAATCGTACATCACGGGTACGGGTCGGTCGGGTTCATTCCGGGTTTGTGTCGGTCGGTGAAAATCGCGTCGGTTTTCCGGCCGGATCACCATTTTCCCTACGGCTCGGTCGTACAGCTTGTATTCCGTACGTGTCGGTTGTAATTCACACACGTTTCATCGCACTGCACGGGTCGTACGGTGCTGGTCCGTGTCGGTCGGTATTCGGTCCGGGTCCGTGTCGGTCAGTTCGTTTTGCGGCCGGAATCGGAATCAGCCCCTAAATAGTAATATTATTTTTAACAAAATAAATTACATTTAGGGGCCGATTCCGATCCTGTATTTATTTTTTCTGTACAACTCGTATCCGTATTTTTTTCCGTACGAATCGTACAAGTCACGTCCGACCCGTGAAGTACGATTCGTACGGGAAAAAGTACATACGGATCGGCCCGATCCGTACAAATCCTAGCGGGAAAAGTTGTACGAGACGTACCCGGACACTTTTCCGTACGAATCGTAAAAATACAGTCCGAGCGTACAAGTAGGATCCGAACCGGCTTTCCGATTTACGAATCGTACGGAAAACGTCCCGAACACGGGGAATGACTCTACCCGCTATGAAGCTAAGTTTCTACGACTCGTAGCCCGGGAAAAGTTGTTCCCGGAGTACGAGTCGTACAGGCCCCCCGCATATGTACGCACCGTACCCCCCCACGTATGTACGCACCGTACCCCCACGTATGTATGCACCGTACTCCCCGCGTATGTACGCACCGTACACCCCCACCCGCATATGTACGCACCGTACTCCCAGCGCATACGCGCTGGGGGTACGGTGCGTACATACGGGGGGTACAGTGCGTACATAAGCGGGGGGTACAGTGCGTACATACTTGGGGGGGTACAGTGCGTACATACGCGGGGGGTACGGTGCGTACATACACGGGGGGTACGGTGCGTACATACGCGGGGGGCCTGTACGACTCGGCTTATACGGCTGTTATTGGCTCCCGTAAAAAAGAGCCGTATGGAGTGACGTAGGGACGAATCGTACTTGCTGGACCGTAAAACGCTGCTTACATACGTACGGACGTTGCGTACAGGCTGTTCCGGATCAGATTCGTAGGGTTTATTTACCCGTACGGTTTTTTGTACGATTCGTACGGAAATAGACTTTCTGTACGAATCGTACTTCCTAGTTTGTACGGACAGTTTACCGGGTACGAGTCGTACGGAGAAAACGCTCCGTACGACGATTCGTAGGGCCTTTTTACAGGATCGGAATCGGCCCCAATATATACATTTTAACTAAATATAACAAATAAACAATTAAAAAAATATTAACACACAAACGTAATAATTTGCACATATATTTACTTAAAAATATTGAATTAACTATTATCTTTATATAATTTTTAAACTTTAAAATTATATAAAAATAAAATATATATATCAATAATTTAAAATAAAAAAAACATTCTATAACAAATTAAAACATTCAACTATTAGAAAAAAAATGTAAACTAACATTTCCCAATACAATAAGTGCAACAGTAGGGAAAGTTTTGGATAGCGGAATAATTACATTTACTATTCCAACTCCAGTGAGTGCAACAGTAGGGAAAATGTTGGATAGTGTAGGGGTAAAAATTACTATTCCCTCTCCAGTAAGTAGCAACAGTAGGGAAAGTGTTGGATAGTAGAGGGATAGAAATTACATATTCCCACCCCAGTGAGTGCAAAAGTAGGGTAAGTGTTGGATAGCAGAGGGATTCAATTTACTATTCCAACTCCAGTGAGTGCAACAGTAGGGAAAATGTTGGATAGCGGAGGGGTAACAACTACTATTCCCACTCCAAAGGGTGCAACAGTAGAGAAAGTGTTAGATAGTGGAGGGGCAAACATTACTATTTCCACTCCAGTGAGTGCAATAGTAGGGAAAGTATTGGATAACAGAGGGGTACAAATTGCTATCACCACTCCAAAGAATGCAACAGTAGAGAAAGTGTTGGATAGCGGAGGGGTAAAAATTACTATTCCCACTCCACTGAATGTAACAGTAGGATAAGTTTTGGATAGCAGAGATGTATATTTTTTTATTCCCACTCCAGTGAGTGCAACAGTAGGGAAAGTGTTGGATAGCGGAAAGGGTAAAAATAACTAATAATACTTAAACAGTTGAAAACCCCCCCAAAAAAATTAGAAATGTAAAAATCATTTAAAAACAATATTTAAAAAATGTTAATTTAAACATATTAAATATATAAAAATATATAAAAAGAGCACATATTATAATATCAATTACATATAACAAAAGCCTACAAATAATTGATAAAATAAATTAATAAATACATTTATAAAGAATAATTATTTAAAAGTAGCAAATATTAACAAACAAAAAAACTAAGTAAAACATAAATGTATTTATTTTATTTCATTCCCTATAACACCACACCGATAACAAAACACTTCAAAATTTTTAATTACGTTTAGTTCCATAAATAACATAACTAATAATCAACTAACAACATCTTATTAATAAAAATAAACATGAATTGAGTACACAAGCTTTAACACTCTAGTATCCACAACACACACCAACATTAAACTATAAAATATTAAAACACAATTATATATTATTTTTTAAAGAAAAACTATTACTATTAACAACTAATGATTAAATAACAAGATTGTATTTAATACCCACCCTTTACACCTTTAAAAGTAAAAACAAAACACAAAAAAAAGAAACATTTACCCAAAATAAATATAAAATAATTATCATTAACAACTATATATTAATTAATTAAACACAAATTACTTCCCACCTTTTCCTCCTTTAAACACCACAACACACACATAAAATTAATTACACAATTACCATAATTAATTACCAATTAATTATTTAAAATTAATTAACAACTAATTATTAATTCATCAATTAAAAATAATTTACTTCCCAACCTTTACACCTATTAAAACTACCACACACAAATATAATTAATTACACAATTACCAAAAGTAATTACAAATTAATTAATTCAAATTAATTAACAACCAATTATTAATTCATAAATCAAAAAATAATTCTTCCCACCATTTACACCTATAAACACCACGACACAGACCTAAAATTAATTACACAATTACCATAATTACCAATTAATTAGTTAAAATGAATTAACAACCAATTATTAATTAATTAATAATAAATTAGTTTACACATTTAACACTAGAACATCTCAATTATACAAATATTAATAAATAAATATTATTCAATACATTAAATATAATTAAATTTCTTCCCACCCTATTCCCCTATAAACCCAAAACCCGCTATGGAGCTAAACAATGCAAAAATAGAATTAAAAAAAATGTATATAATTAAATTACTTCCCTTCCTATTCCCCTATAAACCCACAACCCGCTACGGAACTAAACAAATCACAAAAAAATAAAAAAAATAAACAAATATATACAATTAAATTACTTCCCACCCTAGTCCCCTATAAACCCACAACCCGCTGCTGTACTAAAAGCGCAGAACTCAACAAACAAAAAAAACTACTAAAAATATAACACATATATTAAAAAATACTAACAAATCTTATATAAAAAACATACAACAGATGCAAATAAAATATATACTAAAATACATAACAATAATAAAAAACGATATTTTAACAACTATATTTTTGCAAACAATATTAAACACTTCGATATTTTTAAAAATGATACTTCTTACCTTAAGACAATATTCTTGACCACGATATTCCTGCTGTCGATATTCCTGACCCACGATAATAATGACTCGATATTATGGCTACTCGATATTTTGTACTCAATATTTGTCTCTGCACCCATTCTTATATATGGATGAAATGAGGAAGAACATAATAAAAGGGTGAGGGAAATCTTAGATAAATTAAGAAACGCTGGTTTTGTCATAACAGAAAGTAAATGCACTTCGGTGGATTACCTTGGATACACAATAATACTCTCTAATGAAGGCATCAAAACCAAGGTTGATTTGGTAGAATCTGTTCACAAGGCACCCATTCCGACTAATAAAGATGAAGTCAAATCATCAAAAGCTTTATTTCGATAAAATTACATCATAAAAGCATACAAACAAACATAGGAAATACAATAAGAATCAAAACGAAATTCAGTGAAGGCGAGAGAGTAATACAAATATCAATAGTCGGAATTCTGGATAAAGATACATTACTACATCCTTTTTCCACTCCCCCTCAACCTAACACATGACATCTAAAAACATTTTGAATAAATAGGTAAAAAAGGTAAAAAATTTTTTTTAAAAGAAAGCAGTCACAAGGTTAAAAAAGTACTAAATTAAATTTTTTACGAAAAAGGAATTGTATCCCCTGAGCATTTTGACATGAAGAAAAAAAGAAAAAAGAAGGAGAGGCATTATATCATATTGTAAGGAGGCAAAAGAGGTATATTACGACAAAGGACCCAGGAGCTTTAATCTAGTCAACCAGGACCAGGCAAGGAATTTGGCCACCCCACATACGAGCAAAGCACTAGTGTCCGATTGTAGAATTCTAAGCGCTACACGATGGTTCGCAGTGCCCAATTGTCTGCAGACGGGACTCAACCATCTTGCCCTAGGATTTTTGTAGACTGGCCACTCGAACAAGAGGTGCGCTACAGTTTCCACCTTCGCTTTGCAACATGGACAACTTGCATTCGTTTGATAGGGGGGTTTCCATTTACTTGTACACTCCCGAATGGGCAGCGTACCAAATCTGAACTGAATATACAGTCTCCTGTCTCTAGGCTTCTGGATAAGGTCAAGGCAAAACTCCAACATTGGAACTGGTTTATGTAAATAAAAGGCCTCAGTTAATCTACCAATATTCACAGCAGTGTTCTCTTGGTTATCAATCCAAATCCAATAAGCCTTCTTTAGATCGGCCTTGCTTAAGTGCATTCCAGACTCCCAGACTTCTCTTAAGCCCATTGCAAAGAAGGACTTTTTGATGTTACACAGCCAAGTAATCCTATGGGAACCCGACGAGCTCATCACTTCTCTAAGACCCTCAACATATTTGGAGAGCTCGGGGGTACGCCATAGGCGGGTCCAAAAAAGCAAGGGACGTAGTCTGGCAAGGTCCCTGAAATAGCGCCTGCCCATATCTCTCATAAGAGGCTTTAGCGGGGTGCCCATTGGGAGCGTGACCAGATCCCTAAGGAATTTGTTTTCCGACATTGAGATTTCATTAACATTATCGAAGCCCCAGAGTTCAGCCCCATAAAGTGCAGAGCTTACAGCTTTTGCAGCATAAACCACCAGTGCGGGAGCAACGGGCCTGCTCTGGGATGAGCGATGTTCCTTCCCAATTGCCCCAGCAACTCTCTTGTGGTTTAGGAGCATTTTGTCTCCAACTAAGTTTGTCGGAAATCCTAATTCCAAGGTAACCAAAGATTTTTACAAACTCCAGGGAGGCTCTCTCTAGAGTAAGATTGATTTTAGAAGATCTTGAGGGATTAAACGAAAGGAGCTTAGTTTTTGAGGTGTTTATAGATAGGCCTCTCAAATTGCAAAAAAGGTTGAACCTTTCAAGAAGCTTTTGCAACCCTGCTGATGTTTTAGAGATTAGCAGGGTGTCATCAGCAAAGAGTAGGGCTGGAATCTTATCGCCTGCCAGGGCCGGGGCATCAGCAGGAATCTCCCTTAAAAAGCTTACCACTCCATTCACAAATAAAGAGAATAGGGTGGGAGCCATGACACAGCCCTGGCGCACTCCCCTAATGACCTGAATTTTAGGCGTTTTTTGATCCTGACTAGCCCATCTCACCTGGGCAAAATTGCCCCCATGAAGGCGAATCAAGAGGTCTAAAATAGGTAGCGGGATTCCCAATTCCTTCAGCACCGACCAGAGGCGGTCGCGAGGAACTAAATTGAAGGCAGTCTTCAGATCTATGAAGGCCAAATGAAGACTGCCCTTGCCAATCGAAACCACCTTCCAGTGGAGGAGAAGGAGCCGAAATACCTGGTCAATTGTTCCCACATTTGCCCTAAAGCCTGCCTGATAATCTGACAAAACGTCATTTTCAATAGTCCACAACAAAATTCTCTCTAACAAGACCCTGCCAATCACCTTCTGACCAGCTTCAATGTGGCTGATTGGACGGTAGTTGGCTGGATCTTCCTTGGAGCCCTTTTTAAAAATTGGGATCACCTCTGCCCCTTTCCATGATTTAGGGGATCCTCTAAGGAGGGCATTAAGTAAGAGAGTAAAATACCTAGCCCAATTTTGAGGGTCTGCTCGAAACAGATCACCTGGCAAACCGTCCGGCCCGGGTGCCTTTCCTGGGACTATTTTATTAATGGCAAGCAAAACTTCGGGTTCCTCAAAAGGGGAAAATGGTTGTGCAGCAGAAAATGATAATAAAGGACCAACGTGAACGCCTGTATTATGAGAAACTGCCCCAGAGTAAAGCTTTTTAAAATGTTCGAACCACGCATGGTCCGTAATATGGTTAGGAATAATATCAGTATCCTGATCTTTAGATTTCCTGAATAGCTTCCAAAAGGTGTTCCCATCTTTAGCCAAGCTGGCGGCCTTTAGGTCTAACCAGAAGGCTTCTTCCCAATTACGTTTGGCTTCTAAGAGTGCCTTTTTATACTCCTTCCTGGCATTTTTCACCAGAAGACAATCCTGTTCCTTAACAGCAGCCATCAAAGTGCTCTTTTTACTCCTACACTCAGAGTTGTACCACGTCCCTGGCTAAGGGGCCTATGTTTAGGGGGACGAGACGGTAACGAGAAGAAAGAACCCATCATCTCTACTGTTTCAACGTAAATGCTGTCAATAATGGGAGGCCCTTCCGTGACACTACATGCCTGTAATTCTACTATTTTAGCCAGCATGGATACTTTAATGGCATTCAGTTTTTGGTCGTTACAAACAATTTTCGGCCATTTCAAGTGCCTCTTACAATTGGAAGGAAAAACTTCCTTAGAAAGCATGGTTCGACCTGTAGCATGATTATGAGGGATAGGAGACCAGGGGTTCGTCATAGACAGACACAGGGAATTGTGATCACTATCAATGGATGGGCCTATAACCAAATCCACGGTGTATTGCCACAATCTACGATCAACTAAGATATAATCGATATGAGAGGGGCAAGTTGCTCTGTTGAAAGTATTTGCGCCAAAAGAGTCAGACGGCAATCTACCGTTTGCAGCTCTAAGACCGAATTCGAATGAGAGAGCATTCAACTGGATAGCCAACTGGGACCACTTCTTGATTGGCAGCATGGACAGTGACGGAATACCCCATCTGGCGTCATCAGCCTCTATGTCGAGCAGGTCCTCTGCAGCTAGAGGTTCGAATGTGCAGTTCATATCTCCTGCCACCAGAATTAGAGATTCCGGAGGGCAGGAGGTGATTTCCTCACTCAAGGCTGTGACAATTATCAACTTTGCGCCACCCTTCGTACCTCTTACATGAACATTAAAAAGCTCAACAGTAGAGCCACCTTTAACCCCATTAAGTGTTAGCCGCATTAAGTCTAATGATGTACATGGATGATGTTTTATCCTACAATTAAGATTGATACTTATCCAAATTATGAGGCCCCCTGACGGCATGATGTAGAATCACTTGATTCACCAAGATTATTACCAATGGAGCTGAGGGGAGATGTAATTTTATTTGAGAATTGAACGGGTAAATCAACAATGTTAAGATTAGACTTGTTTAAGTCAAATAATTTTTGGGTTTGATCCAGAACATGTCGAAATATATATAAGGAATTTTGAGGAGTTGGTCCAACCTCTTAGGGACTTGTTAAAAAAATATGTGACTTTTGATCTGGGAGGAACCAACATAAAAATATGTACCTTTTGATCTGGGAGGAACCAACAAAAAAAGCCATTGTCAATGCACTGCACATAAGAAATTTCAAGGTGAATCTTGATACCATATTGACCACGGATGCAAGTAAAAGAGACGAGGTGCCACCCTTTCTTAGATGATTGAGGGCAAAGAAATAATAGTGGCATTTGCTTCAAGAACTTTGGTTAGCTCAGAGTTCAATTACTCCACAGTGAAAAAAAGGGCCATCTATCACTTTAAATTTTAACTCTGGGGCCTGCCCTTTGAATTAAAAGCAGACCACAAACCCCTTGTGCCAATATTATTCAAGAAGGAAATAGAGAAAACCACACCCAGGAATTTAAAATGGGCCTTGGGCCTTCAAGACTATATATATCAAGCTGGTATATGTTCCTGGATCAAAAACAGTGTAGCAGATTTTCTATCAAGGAAACCTTTGGAAAATTGTAAAGACACCCAAAATCCTGAAAGAGGTATTCTTGAATTTTCAATTCCAGCTATTTTAGAGTATGAATGGGGGGATAACATGGAAAATGATCACACCATTGATGCAGTGAGACACTGAATAGTAGAAGGGTGGCCAAAAAAAATGCAAATATCTACCCAATGAAATGCAACCTATTTGCTATATAAGGGATGAATTATCTTTAGAGGGGAATTTATTTTTAAGATCAGGTAAAATCATACCACCAGCATGTTTAAGGGAATGCATCGCTAACATAGCACACGAGGGCTATTTAGGAAGCCAAAGTGAGCCGACTATTGGTTCCCTCACATGGATCAAATATTAGAAGAAAATGTTAAGGACTGTCATGCTTGTAGCCTAAGTGACAGATGCAAGAACACTCACAAGGCACTGTTGATCTCAATCAGCATGCCCCCCATCCCGTGGGACAAGTTGAGGTTAGACATAGTTGGGTCTATCCAAGTGTGAGGGTTCCAAGAAAAATATATCTTAGTACTCAACGATAATTTTCCCCATTGGATAACCTCAAAATGTGTAAATTCCATCAACACTAAAACTCTCATCAATTTCCTAACAGAGGTATTCTCTTCTGAAGGTATCCATAGAACATTAATTGCCAACAATTTGTGTCAGAAGAGATGAAGAATGTTCTAACTGACCTGTCTATCAAGCATATTAGTACTCTGTTGTATTGTCCAAAAGCTAATGGAATGATGGCAAGGGCCAACAGGATGATCACATAACCGATACAATTAACCATACCATATCCTCTTCCAAACCCAGTCAAGAATATGCTTTTGGCCTACAATACCACTCCCAATTGTGTCATTGGTGTATCTCTATTTGAGAACTTCAAGAAACATTAAGTGCCATATGTCGGCATGTTATCTTGCTCTTTCTTCCTTCACAGGTTATGGACTTCTCCAAGATAGTGATAGAGCGGAAATTCGTATCCTTCATGGGGTATCTCTTAAGATTGCAATGTAACCTCTTGTAGGAAGCATTCACGTATTATTCTGTGTTTTGGGTGAAACTGGATGTTAGAGGAGATGTGAACCAAGCAACATGTACTAGTGATATAAATACGATTCAATGTGAAGCTTAACAAATGATTCATAGAATTGTATTGAAACATATAAACAATGTAATAAACTTATCAATCAATCAATCAATATGAACTTTATTCAGATAAAAACAACATATCCATAAAAGTACAGTTAAAATATAATACAAGATAAAAGTGCAGGTAATTCAAACACATCAGATAATAAAATTATACAGAATACATGGTATTACGAGTGCGTACTGCCGTTTTAAAAAAGGATCCGACTCTAAAACATAATTCATCATTGTTAATGGCTAGCACCATTCCATAAGCTGCCTTATAACCAGTAACACATCTTAACCTGAAATACGGAATCAGAAATTTTTTGGTGGGGGATGAGTAATAAGAACAGAAAAATAAAAACTGTAACATTGATTGTTTCGAAGTATTATTGCATGGACAGAGGGAGAGTTCAAGGTTAGCCGTGTAGCCAGTGGGAAATGACAACAAATATTTCATTGTGTCTGTCCTTAGCCTGAAAAATAAGCCCCTTTCCCAGCAACCAACAGGTTTTAAAAGATATTTGGGCATAGCTGAGGTTGCATACTCAATTTGCATGTATCTTGCAACAGAAGTTTTATTATATTCAGTTGCTAGTCTTGTTTCTTTATAAGAAGCATAGAGTAGTTTTTCTATTGTTTTAATGTTGGTGAGGCTAAGATCTAAAGGATTTAAAAACAAATGTTCTAAATTCAGGCTGTTTAAGCTTTTATGGACTCCTACCAGCCACAGTATATCCATCCCTCTGTCACAATTTAAACAATCCATGATTATCTCTCTGGTCAATTGAGCAGCCGTATTCTTCCAGATTCTTAGCCAAAACAAAGTCGGGCGAGCCTTAATAAAGTCTTCTACATAAGGCAAGTGTAGCTCGCTATGGCTAGCATATGTGGAAGAAAAGAAAGGAGCTCCCAGAATTTTACGACAAAATCTGTTCTCTTCACATTGAATAGGTGTACAAATGGTGTTCCCCCACACGTCTGCTCCGTATGTAGCGGTTGGTATGCATTGTAATCTGTACATTTTAATAATGGATGGGACTACCCCTATATTTTTAGGCTTGGGTAGCCTAAGGATTGTGTTGATAGAGTTAGTAAATTTCCTTTTACAGTGAGCGATATGATCATTCCATAGACCATTTGATGCAAATACCAAACCTAGATATGGGAAAGTGCAAGTGCTTAACAATTGGTTAGAGTTTAAAACGATTGAAAGATTAGAATATTTCTTGGACCCACATGACATTAAAAATGATTTTTTTTTAATTAGTACATAAGTCCAAGGTTGCCATGAAGTCCACAAAGCCATAAACCAGGGCGCGCAAGGCTTTAGGAGTGCGCCCCATTAGCACAGCGTCGTCAGCATAAAGCAACGCGGGAATCTTATTTCCATTAATAATTGGGACGTCTTCAATTGAAGTTAGGAGAGATTTGGTTAAATCATTAATATATAATATGAAAAGGAGCGGGCCAGGACACAACCCTGTCTGACCCCCCCTACCAATTTCAATAGCCTTCGAAATCTCACCATTCCTGCCTATACGCACCCTGGCTTTTAAGTCTCTATGTAAGTATGCCAGAAAGGAGACTAATGGGTCGTCTAGCCCAAGATTTAAAAGAGTTTGCCACAGCCGTGATCTGTTGACAAAATCGAAGGCTGAGGTGAGATGCATGAATGCTAGGTACACTGGTGTTTTCTTAGCTATTGTGTATTTGCTAATAATCAGGTGGAGATTGAGGCACTGTTCCACCGTGCCAACCTTGCTCCTAAACCCCAGCTGAGATGAATGCAAAACCTGGCTTTCCTCTGCCCATAAATTGATCCTGTTGAATATTACCCTACCCAGGATTTTTAGGGTGTTATCGATCAGTGAAATTGGCCTGTAACAACTCGGATCCGTCCGGTCCCCCTTCTTAAAAATTGGGACTATGGTACTACATGACCATGATTCCGGAATAAATGAATCAGTGAGATTATTAAAAACATTAGTAAGGAGTGGTGCCCAAAAATCGGATTTACTTTTAATTAAATCAATCGGAAGGCCGTCTGGTCCCGGTGCTTTACCCCCTAAACTTTGGGTATGGCTTCTTCGACCTCATGTAGAACTCGTTAGTGATGTGACATATTAAACGTATTTTAAATGTTTCATAGGCCAATCATGTAGTTGAACTAGACGTATTAATATAGTTTAGTGAACGCTTCTGCTGAACATGCTAATGGTTTATGTAAATGCTAATCGTAAATAACATGGCCTGAATACCCAGTACATTTTGAATGTTCTTGTTTCTGAAATATAACGCTTAGATTCACATGTGAGACTTGTATTATGTTATTTTTTTTACATGTTTTTCATTACAGGTGGACAATCCCTTGTTAGTGAAGAGTAAGGGTATTGTTTCCATTAGATAGTTGAGGAATGAAGGAGTTACAGTTAGCCTGGCCTAGAGGAGATAAAGTGGAGGCAGGAGTGTTCACACAGGATAAAGAGAAGAGACCAAGGATGAACTGTTGCAGAGGGGCGTACATGGAGAAAACCGTAAAAAGAATCGACGTCATGGAAAAATTTGTGGCTGATCCGACAGTAGAGGACGTGTGAGAAAAGCTTCATGAGACATTTGCTGAATGCAATTTTGAATATATGATGCATTGAAGAGAGGGACAGATGCCTATTTTCCCCTTTGTCTCTCTGACAGAGAGCACCTAAGTGTTAGCCTGCTCCTTTACTGCTTGTGGCTTCATGCCCATCTTATGGTGGAGTGACATCTTAGGAAGACTAACCACTGATACCTTTTCTCTTTTGAACGTTTTGCTTAAATGCTAATATCGGTAAGCCATGTCTAGGGTTAGAGTAGGGATATATAGAACTAAATGCTTTACTCTAACGAAGTGCTGATGCAGCGGAACCTCAACTTTTGCTTCCTGATTTCATGCATATTAGTCATAGAACTTGTTGTTCTCTTCAGGATATTTTGGATTTCTTCTGTTTCATTTGTATTTTATTCTTATATTTTAGTATTTGTAATACATTTTGACTATCCTTTATTTGGTTGTCGACCTGGGTTATTATGTTTCCATATCAAGTTACACTGTATATTAAATTTGATTTACAAAATGTTGCTCATCTTTACACTTTCATGCTGCTAAAAAGAACCATCCAAGCATCGACATAGAAGAAGAACTGAACAAATGCGCCCAGGACCTTTGAATAGCAAGATAGCTGATTTTTATTATTCTGAGTTGGTTAAGAATTCATCTATATGCAATTCAAAAGTTAGGATGGTTGTACTTTGCTTACTCTATTATATAAGGAAGATGTGTTATAATCATAATCTATTATACCAGAATCTGACTCACATTTTTTCTCCCTCCTGTATCTCTACCACATGGTATCTACCTTAGAACCTTCAGTAGAGCTTGCTTAGAACATTGAACCCCTGTCAGATGTGAAGCACTGCTGCGCTGAAAAGATGTGAAACGTTATACTTCTGAAACCTAATAAAAAGATCCACTCTACACTGCCTAAGTACTGTGCTTCAGTGGGAAAAGGTTGGCTATTAGCTACAGACAGTGAAAAAGAGACCCCAAAACTGCTCCACTGTTGGCAATATAGAAACATAATACAGTTTTCATCCCACAGGGAAACAAGAGATTTAAATATTTTATAAAGGTTATAGAGGATACAGAAGGATTATATGTCAGATTATCCAGCACAAAAAGATTGTCCTACAAAAATATCATAGGCAGAATATCGACTGCTAAAATATAGTGTCAGTAAGTATATATAGGTAATTTTCGATATTTTGATATAATATTCTTAATACCACATCATCATACCATAATATTGTCCAGTGGGAGGCGCCACTGGATAGTGTTATAGTTATTACCCCACATATTACATCACTCATGACATGTTCTATGACATCATTGGTACTAGCAATGCAACATTTGCAATAAAACTATTGATGAGAAAACTGTGCATGGTGAAGATGTGAGTTATTTTTCACAAGTAAATGCTATTGTATAGACAGTTAATTACTTTCTTTGAACGTAAATAATGGTTAAATCAAATGATGGACACCCCTGCCTCTGTGTCAGAATTGCGCCAGCCATCAAGAAGTAAAAATCGAGGATAGCAGTCTTCCAGCCATCGCTTTCACTCACTGCGATTGATAATCATTTTCCGTTAAAAAAGGCCTGATAGTGCACTTTTCAGAGACGGCTTGCAGGCAGTGGCACCGCTGGAGATTGGGTATGGTTATCACAGATACTGAGCTTGTGTAACCTCTGTCCTGTCTGATTAAACCCACACAGCTGTAGATTTCTCTGTTAATCAGACCCTGGCTTGTGAGGTCACCCCGCAACGTGGCAAGTTCAGAAAGCGACAGCAAAGGCGAAAAAGGTAATCTGTATTATGTAAATGTGATTATTGTGGCACATGACAAATCTGCAAGAGGTCCCTGCCTGATGCAGAGTCCATGCTGCACTGACAATAACCCTTCTTCTCTGGTTATAGGACCCCTGATAGGGCCAGGTTCCCAAAGAAGCTGTGTGCAGCACAGTAATCAGAGTGAGAAACCTTTCAATTGTTTTCATTGCTGTACAGAGTTGATGAGATGAGCAACACATCTATTAACATGGGTTTGTTGAAATGCTTTTATCTGAGTCAAAACAGCAGACATCTTTACTTTTGATATTATAGATGCTTGGTGAGCTTTTCATTTGTTACAAAGGTTTTTTTATGGCAGGTTTGGATCCTGTACTGTACAGTTTCCTGTACCCTATGTCAGATATATTATCTACTGGCGGTCGCCAGTAGATAGTTATAGTTAGGACCGAGTTCCCATACGAAATCTGAAATTTCTATTTTGAATAACTTTGGCGCCGGATGACTTATCTTCGTGAAACTTTCAAAACTAATGGGGCGCTCTGCTCAGCTCCTACCCTGAAAGTCTCGGGGTGATTCGTCAAGCGGGGGCTGAGAAAAAAGGGGGGTCCCAAAACGCGTTTTCCCCATGCATTTTCCCATAGGACCTTTAGTCGAAGGTACAGCCCGAACGGCTGAACAGAATTACTTGAAATTAGGCAAAGAAGTAGTCCTCAGGTAAGGCATGTGCCTTTTGCATATATGGTGTCAATCTGTTCAGTAGTTCCTGAGAAAATTGCAGTTAAAAGTACATAAATATCTAAATGCGCGCACCGTGCGCGCACCAAATGTCCGCGAGCGTAATTCTGATTGGTGGTTAGATGTCAGTCAACATTCCAATCGGTCGAAATCAGGAAGTGTCGGACACCATTTTGTGTGTGACAGTGAAAAAGAAAGGTGGAGAACGTGAAAAGGGGCAGGGTAGAGAGTTCCTGACCCCCTAGCCTTTGTCAGGGGGTCCCTGAAGGACCCCGAAGGGTGAAAAAAACATTTAATTTTTTTTCAAAAAATCGCGGTGTGTGCGCACGGTGCGCGCACCCCCCGGCCGCCATTTTGAGTTTTAGAGGCAGAAGAGAGCTAAAAACACAAGTGGAGAACGTGAAAAGGGGGCAGGGTAGAGAGTCCCTGACCCCCTAGGCCTTCTCAGGGGGACCTGAAAGACCCAAAAAAAAAAAATGTATAAATATTGCGCGGTGCGCGCACGGCGGCAAAAAATTCATTAAAAAAATTACAACACAGTATATTAGGAATATAGCTCTTCTTGGAGAAGTGAAGTGAGTTCTGAAAAGAACTGTTTTTTTTGTCTTTTTTGTTTTGTATTTTTTTTTTATAGTTTTTTAACAATTTTTTATTTTTTTTTATTTTTTTAGAGCACCAAAAAAAAAATGGTAATGAAAAACTGTTCAACAGGAACAAAAGCAATAAATGAAAAAAATTATGGGCTGGAGCATGTGTGCTGCTGTATTTTGTTTTCGATCAAGTTAATACTGCTCTCACCGTAGCAAAGAACAGTATTGCACACATTACAATGTATGTGCACCTTCTGGAAAAGTGGGCGGATGTCCAGTGACCTGGTACACGGAGAATCTGCGGCCGCAGATTATGTGCTCGGCTGAGCAGGTGGAGGGTTGTCTCTTAGGGCTCTAGTTGACTCTCGAGCATAAGGTACAGGATGCACTGTCTTGAAGTGTCTCAACATAGAATAAATACTAAAAGAGTATTTCTTGTTGGGATCTCCTCTGGATAACACAGTTCCACAAATAGTGCATGTCACCTTCAGGGCATTCACCTTCTTTTGGCCCTCTGGAAAGGTGAAGAATTTCCAGATGAAAGAGTCTTTTTGTTTGGTGTGCCTTGGTGGTACCACAAAGGTCTCCTCCTCACTCCCTGAAGTAGACTGCTGTTCTGCCATTTTCAAGTAGAATAGCTGTTCAGCTCCTTGTCCCAGGAAATAAGAAGAAATAGTGAGGGGAGTGGGTGTGGTGTTTGAAGATTCTGGAACAGAAACTACTATGAACCAATGAAAAGTGTTGTTTCGTAATCACATGACTTGCCGTGCGCGCACGGTGCTCGCACGCATGCGCGCACCGTGCGCGCACGGTGCACACACGCATCAGAAATGAATTACTTTTAACCCGATTTCTAAAACATGAAAAGGAGGCAGGGAAGACACTCCCTGACCCCCTAGACCTTCTCAGGGGGTCCCTAAAGGACCTCGTAAATCAAAAAAAACCATTTCGATTAATAAAAGAAATTGCCGTGAAAAACCCTTAAAAAAAATAATAATTTAAAACTGTTTATAAGTTTATAGAAGTTATTAACTATGCTTTATCCAAATTAAAAAAAAAGAGCTGAGCCATTCCATATAACAGGACACAGTCAATCTATAACTATGTACATAGGTAGTTTATTGTAAAATAAATATATAAAAAATATAATAATACATACATAAATTAGCATTTAAAAAACCTTAAAAATTCACTAACAAAACCATAGGTTTCACACAAGTTATAGTTAGAAATTAGCATTTAAAAAACCTTGCAAATTCTCTAAAAAAACCATAGGTTTCACACACGTTATAGTTAGGAATTAGCATTAAAAAAACC
This sequence comes from Triturus cristatus, assembly GCF_964204655.1. NCBI lineage: Eukaryota > Metazoa > Chordata > Amphibia > Caudata > Salamandridae > Triturus > Triturus cristatus. The sequence continues at coordinate 327,146,207 of NC_140580.1, forward strand.
TTGCAAATTCACTGAAAAAACCATAGTGATGTCACTGACCATGTCATGAGTGATGTAATATGTGACGTCATCAGCAGTGGATTGTGGTCGCGCGAGTTATAGTTAGCTGAACTAACTATAACGGGGGAATTTCAATGGTTTTGTACGAGTGAAATGTCCAGCTAACTATAACATGTGTGCAACCTATGGTTTTTTCAGTGAATTTGCAAGGTTTTTTAAATGCTAATTCCTAACTATAGCATGTGTGAAACCTATGGTTTTTTCAGTGAATTTGCAAGGTTTTTTAAATGCTAATTCCTAACTATAACGTGTGTGAAACGTATGGATTTTTCAGTGAATATATATATATATATATATATATATATATATATATATATATATATATCTGTTACCCAACGTCGGTCACCACTAGGTAGTTATAGTTAGGTCAGCGTTAATACAGGAAGTGTGGTTTTTGTGATGCTAATAACTTTGGCACCGTTTGACGAATATTCATGGAATTTTCCAAAAAAGTGGTGTTTTTTACCTAGTTTGTGCATGTTAAGTTATGGGATGATCCATCAAGTGGAGGCCGAGAATGGGGTCCCAAAACACAAAATCCCCATGCATTATCTATAGACTTCTTTAGGCATAGCTACAGCAAAAACTGCTGAACTACATCAAGTTTGGCAGGAAGCTAGATCTTGGTCTGGAGATTGTGCATATTGTGATTTGATGTAAATCCATTCATTAGTTTTTAAGAAATTAAGGTTGAAAAATATTTATATATCTGGACGGTTGGGTTCAAGGGACTCCTGTGATTTAAAATAAAAAGAGCGTTCTAATTGGCCGAAGGAGCTTTTTTCTCTTGGAAAACTCTCACTACTGTGGGAGTCAGACTCCAACGGGAGTGAGGGTTTGATTGGCTGCCAGCAGCATGAGAAAAATATTGCTGGGAGGTATTGCATGACTCAGAGACTTAGGGGTCGATTAGGATGGCGGGCGAACCTGAGTTCGCCCGCCATCCTTGCGGTGTTGGGACCTGCCGCCTCACTTGCAGCGGTCCAGCACCATGAATTAGGATGCGACCGCCACCCTGGCGGTGGCTTTCCGCAGTTTAACATTGAGGCGGGTGCTCCTTACAGCAGCACCCGCTGCAATGTCAAATTGCCATGTTGTGCCATGCACAACGTGACAGGCACTGTGCGGTGCCTGCCACCTTGTGCATGGAAATGGAGGGGGGTATTATGGGTATGCCCCAAGTACACCCTCCACCCGCCTGGGAGCCCGCAACAGGCCCCCAAAGCAAATCCCCGCCGGCCTCTCCCTGGTGGCATCGCCGCCTTGGAAAGGCCTTTCACCGCACACATCCTAATATGGATGGCAGTGCCTGCTAACCACCGCCACCATATTAGTGGCCCAAGTCCGCCCGTCCGTCAATTGGAACAATTGCCGGCTGGCAGAAAAGCGGCGGAAGTACCTTGCTTCCGCTGCTATCCCCCACGCCATTATAATATGGCGGGGGCATTACTCGTTACGCCATCATACTGACCCCCTTAGTCCTGTGTCCTGAAGTAAATAAAGAAAAAATTTAAGGGGGCAGGGCAGGGATACCGTGCGCCTCATGCCCTGTAGGGGGGGGACCCACAGGGACCCCCAGACCAAAATTTAAACAAAATAGGCAACTTTTGCCTTATACAAAAAAAGGAAAAAATGGTGGCCCAGGGCTGTGTTGTTTATTTAAGGGGAGGGGGCTTGCTAGCACCCCTCTCCGAGCCATTATAGGCCCTGTGGGGTCCATCCCTGTAGGGAGAATTACATTAGGGGAGGAGGACATGCTGCCCCCGAGCCTTCAAAGGTCCGCGGACTCCTTCCCACGGGCGGGTATAGATAATTTAGGGGAAGCCTCTAAAGGCCCTGGGGACCCCATTCACCAAGGCCGCTAAACTTTTTAAAAGACAGGAAGCCATGCAGCCCTACCTGTCTAAGCATTCTATGGCCCCAGGGACCCTATACTCTGGGGTTAGCTCACATGCTATGTCTCAGGGTGCCCGGACCCGGAACACAGTGATTTCCCTGCCCGCACCGGCTTGCTCCCACCTGGCGGCGCATTGTTTTTAACCCCCGCCAAACGGGAGCGAACACAAAGTCTGCTCCCAGCTGGCGGGAGTTTTAAAAATGCTGCAGTTGGCTGGTAGCAGACGTTTGATCTATTTCCCTGCCCACACTGATATGGATAGGGAAACAGATCAGGATATTGTCCCGCCCAGGGGCAGCAGCATAAATAGCTGCTCCTGCAACATGCGTGGAGCTGGCTGGGGCCGTGGGATCCATGGGACTCGATCCCACGGCCCCCAACAAGTGTTTGGTGGGAGCTCTAGGTGGGCACCAGGGCACCCACCAATATCAATGGTAGGACCCAGGGGATGGGATCCCCATGGCCGAAAATGTCCCAGGAAGGGGGGACACGCAGCCCCCCTCCCCTTTAAAAATAAACAGCCATGGTGTATGTGGTCTCCAGAGTTTTTTTAATCAGTGATGCCATCAACTATGTCATTTGAGATGTCATAAGTATGATACCTTTACAAAACATGGAGACAAAAGAAGAATTCTTTCTTGACACTCAATAAAATTGACACAATACTTAATAAGGGAGAAAAAGAAACCGAAGGCACATGACATTGAGGGGTTACAGCAAATCATAATGCTACACGATAAGGCACAAAGAAAATGTAAATAGGTATATGACTAAGCCCTTTGCAGACTATACCACAGCCTATTAAGCCTATGGCAAGCGAGAGGGCCTCTAACTTTAGCTAAAGCTAGCTCGGATTCAAACACCTGTCTACGTAGTGCCCAGAACTCCTTAGCATTCGGACTGATAGGATTTATTCATGTTCTAGCGATACACAGATGGGCACAGGCTAAGATAATAGAGAATAATGCCCTCTCAGAATTAATGACCTCATGCTTAAGCGTGAGAAAGATTTCCTTTTCAGTAGGCTGAAACTGGAGACCAAATTGCATTGATAATGTTGTGCATACATCTTTCCAAAATAGCCTCAGCGAAGTACAATCCAAAAACATGTGTTTCAGGTCTGCAGCAAAGAGATTACATTTGGGACAGTGCGACTTACAAAGAGATTGGGATGTTGCCCAGTTTGAAATGAGCTTAGGTGTGTAGTACAGCATAAAAACAATCTTGTGTTGTTGCAGCTTTAAGTTAATGGAGGCTACTGCTCTATCTAAGATGTCTAATGACTCCTGCACTTCTACTGCTGTGACATTAGTGTTCAAGAGCTGACTTAATTCTACAGACAAGTGCAGGTTATCATCATTAACTGATGTGATGAGTTTCCGATAAACTGCACCAATAACGCCTCTACCAAAATTCCGGTATATGGCCACCAATATTTCAGATGTATATGGAGCGGTTAATACTCTTTGCCAATTTAGAAAATAATCTCTAATCTTATAATAATATCTTTAATATCACAAAAACTACCATGAAGATTTACACCAAATAAAAAAAGCCGCTTTCTTGACCACGAGCTACCTTTCTGCCATATTTAGTGTAACTATGTCCAGTAGTTACGACTGTGGTGGTGTCTAAAAATACCTAAGGTAATTAACATGGGGAACACACTTTTTTTGACTCCTCTGTTCTTCACCCCACCCAACCCCGATGGATCACCCCAAAACTTTCCATACACAACTAGATCAGCGGCGCACATTTTTGGGAACATTTTGTTAAGATTCTGCAAATGGCACCAAAGATATAGGCAAGTCAAAAGACTGTTATCCTATAGCACTGGCTCCTAACTATAAATATGTTCTGGCAACTGCTCGTAGGATATATATATTATATAGGCACAGAAAAAAATGTTACTAGGCCCTATACGGAATTAAATCCATTTTGAGGCTGCAACAATTATAAACTGTGGATGCTGTTTGTGAAAAGAACATTTTCAAATGTGGCAAAAAAACGAAAGGACATGTCGATGTTAGAGAAATCTATACATTGGATTATGGGCCATGTAGTCCTAAAGACTGGAAAATTATCGATCAGTGACCCACTCAAAATCCTGAGTTGTACTGAAACATCCTAACACATTAAGGTGCTGATTCCGATCCGTGAAAAAAAAATTGCGTACGAATCGTATCCGTATATTTTCACGTACGTGAAAAATACATACGAATTGCGTCGGGAAAATGGTCCGAGAGGGAGCCGTAAATTTTTAAGTCCGATTAGCGTCGGGAAAAGTGTCTGATGAGGAGCCAGACATTTTTAGTAGCAAATCGTAAAACAGAAGTCCGAGCGCGCAAGTACGATCCGTACCGCCCGTCCGAATACACAACCGCATGTAAAAGGCCCCGTACGGAGCGAACGTTGTAGCCTACATGTACACGGGTAAACTTGTGCCCGGATACGAGTCGTACAGCCCCCCTCACCCCGCACATGTCAGCACCGTACCCCATATGTCAGCACCGTACCCCCCCTCCGCACCGTACCCCAACACCGTAGCACAGCCCCGCACCTGTACAGGCCGCACCCCAGGCCCGTCTCCCAGCCCCGCACCTGTACGCCCCATACCCCAGGACCGTACCCCAGCCCCCCACCTGTACGCGCTGCACCCCAGGCCTGTCTCCCAGCCCCGTACCTGTACGCACCGTACCCCAACACCGTAGCACAGCCCCGTACCTGTACGCACCATACCCCAACACCGTAGCCCAGCCCCATACCTATACGCACCATACCCCAACACCGTAGCCCAGCCCCGTACCTGTACGCACCGTACCCCAACACCGTAGCACAGCCCGCACCTGTACGCGCCGCACCCCAACACCGTAGCACAGCCCGCACCTGTACGCGCCGCACCCCAACACCGTAGCACAGCCCCGCACCTGTACGCACCGTACCCCAGCACCCTCACCCATCATCGCGTATGTACGGACCGTACCTACGCTAAACAGACTCGTACAGAACCAGGACACTGTAAAACAGCACAAGGAGGGTCAATTCGACTCGCACAACACCACAAAACACGTCAACATGACAAAATACATCTCTATGACTGACCTGGCACATCCAAACAGGCAAACAGAGGCCCTAAATCACAACCACCTCTTATAACACACCCACCACAAATTCAAACACAGCCACACCCACAAATGGACCAATAAAAAGGGCCCACACTCACAACCCATGAGCCTTTGCAACAGACCCACTGCTCACAGACTCCACAGACAAACAACTGCACCTTACTCACACCTTAACTACACCTTAACTTACACACCTTCACACAACCTCCTTCACAAACACCCCTCTTCACCTTCACACACACCATCACATTCACACCCACACACCCACAACCATCCACACCCACACCCCACACCATGCCCACAGACAAGAATCCAAAGTTCACAATGGCGGAGCTGGAGCTCCTTGTCAACGAAGTCATCAGAGTCGAGCCACAGCTGTTTGGAACGTTGGTCAGACAGACCAGCATAGCCCAAAAAAACAGCCTGTGGCAGAGGATCGTCGATAAGGTGAATGCTGTTGCGCCCATCCGAAGGACCAGGCATGAATGCCAAGCCAGGTGGTACGATCTGCGCAGGGCAGTCAAGAGGAAAATGAACGAGGAATACGCCCAGAGTAACATCACTGGAGGTGGGCTGCCCCGCAGACCCATACATTACCATCCCTGGGAGGAGAAGGTGATGGCCACGCTTCCACCGGTGGGAGTAGACGGAGTCGAAGGAGTCGCAGAGCCTGGTGAGTACACAAACAACTCACGTAACATGGGGGGAATGGCATCCACACCACAAATACACCAAATGCACGCAACTACCCCCAAGCCCTCACCGCACACAACCACACCCAAAAACCACGCTCATGCCACTAACGTCTCCATGCCCCATTCACAAATAAAGGCAATGCCTTGTCCCAGGCCACACCAACCACAAACCCAAGACTGTATGTCCGGGATGCCGGGAGGGTGGGGCTCACACATCACATTGTGCAACTCAGAACCAGACACCAATGCCCACAGCCCATATGGCCTAGGTACATACCCATGCACCATGTCCAATGCACAGGGACTGGCAAAGTACTGACAAGGTAGCTGACACTTGGCCCTGCTGTAGGCAGCTCAAGGCCCTCCTGTGACCACTGTACACTCAAACAACAACTCCACTAGCTCACATACCCAGCACAGGAACTCACACACACTGTCATGCCAGCATGCACCATGAGGGGACAGACACATCACCTGGGAGACCCAATGAGAAATCACACTACACCCAACAGCAGGCCTGGTTACACACCCCCCCCTCACACAAGCACACACCCCCGGGGCAGGCAACGGATTTACCCACTCTCACATTGGACATGTGACACAACAAGACCCAATCCATAGCCAAATAAGCATCCCAGCCAAAAATCTACTGGCAAACACTCAGGAGCACATACCAATCTGTCCCCCGCAACATACCCATCCCCAAGTGTACATTGAGAGGAATGCTAGGCACATCCAACCACCTGGAGGAACTGTGACTACTTGAATATGTATGAAACATAGATGTGGCATGAAACATCATTAACATTGTCTCTCTCTCACACACAGGGCAACGTCATCGACCTCCCCCCAACAATGGGGGGGAACAATCACAGTCTCAGGCTCAGCGTGAAGATGATCCCACCGGCAGCGACGACTCCCACCACTCCGTGGATGACCCCGACCAACCTGGCCCCTCTGGTGCCCAAGCCCCTGCAGCACCTGCGTCAGGTACATCTGTGCCAACCACCACCCCCATTCCTGCCACATCCCAGGAGACACCCAGGAGCCCTGCTCGCACTGAACAACACAGCCAGTCTGACCAGGAGGGACAAGGTTCTCCGGGCACCCAGGAGGAGGCAGACGACCACGCAAATGCCATCCCTCAGGGGTCCCGTAGACCTGATGTGCCCACAACGGCAGGCCAGGCTCGTATGGGCAGGGGTGGTGGGAGTGGAGGCAGGCGGAGGCGAGAACCTGACCAGCCAGCTGAGGGAACCGGTATGGCACACATGCGCCACATCCTGGACACATACCGGCGTGACACCAGGGGCATCAGCCAGGTTGTGTCGAGCCTCACAGACATCAAGGGGACCCTCGACGAGATGAAGAACCTGCAGGCCGAGCAACATGCCAGTCAACAACAACACCAAGGACGGATGGAGGCAAGACTGGCTGAGCTCCTGGCGGTGCAAACGGACATGAGCCGTTCACTCCGTCGGATTGCCGACAACATGGGCAACCCTCCCTGTGCCACCAAGCGAAGACCACCACCAGCCACAGGGAGGGAGGAGGAGGAGGATTCGTCCGACGGAGCATCACAAGCATCGTCAAGGCCTGCATCTGAGGGTCCCGCGAGGAAGGTGGGTCATCCACGGAAAAGACCGTGAGAGTCAGTGGACCATCCACATCTCCCAGGTCACCTGGCCTGGCACCTGGACCTCTGGCGCAACAGCAGCACCTCACCCAATGACATTCTCTGCCACATGGACTTGCTGGTCACAGTCTGACCAATGATGACCAACACTGTGGTCTGGACTCTGATGACTCCAACTGACAAGGATGCCATCTCCCCCTGTGAACTTTGGATTCTATGCACCCGGTAGAGCACCTTAGCACATCTACCAAAAGACTCACCCCACCAAAAATAAATTATTTTTTTCTTCTCATGAGATGTTGCTATCATTTGGCATTAGTCTACAACATATGTGTGTGTAAATGTCTAACTATGCCTGAGTGTTGAACCAACTCCACCCATCCATACCCTGGGATCTGAGTCTGGTACAGGACACACATGGGTCACAAGTTATCATTTAATGCAGACATGGAGCACAATACTCACCTGTGATGGCCTCAAGCTGCTGAGGGGGTGCTAGGGAAACTGTGAGGACACACCTATTTGGAAGAGTAACATTAAGGCATAGAGGTCATGCCTCATTTGGAGGTTCCCGGGGAGGGAGTCCCAGGTATGTGTTCCCAGGTAGGAGAACTATGTCCTGCATGCAGGAGTACGCTGGATCTGAAGAATGGTGGCCAGGTCAAGGTTGGATGCACGGAGATGGCACTACGGGGTCTTGGATGACAGTGGTACAAGGTTGGTTTTGGGTCAGGGTTGTGGCCTGCCTCCTGAGTGTGGGTGAGGAGTCTGAAGGTCATCCTGCAGCACACAGTGATCCATTGCAGCTATCTCTGCTGGACGGTGATGTGGCTGGGGCACGGGATGTTGCTGCTGAGGTGTGCAGATGCAGCCTGGATGTGGACAAGTGTCCCTGGATTTTGGATGTGGCTGCTCCGTAGAGGGCAGGGCAGTATTTGACATGGATGTTGTCGTGGACCTGGGGGATGGTCCGTCTTACCTTGGAGTGGATCTATCTGGGGATCATGTGCATAATGCTGAGGGTGTTGCAGTGTGAGGTACAGATGCTGGTGATTACCATGGCAAATGTGAGCAAGCAATCCATGATGCACAACATCTTGTGTGCGTGGACACTGGGTGCCTGTGCGGGGCTGCTGTGGGTGGGACACAAGCAGTTGACCCAGCTGTAAGTTGATAATCCTCAGATGTTGACCTCAGTCCTGTACAAGTCCAGCCTCAGGTGGCTGCTGTTCTGCCATTTATCTATGGATCCCATGCAATCTTGAATATTGGAACTGGAAATGTCTGCGTCCTTGGTGAGGGTGAGGAGCGCCTGGCTGTCAATGGCATACGAGTTGATGATGAGGTCGTGTGCGCATGTGATGGTGGATAGGGGGGTCCTGGACACATTGTAGATTGACACGCTGAGAGATGATACCTGTGCCATGTGCCTCACGACGACAGCATACTACATGCGGAAGCCTTGAGTCCCACTCCCATGGCCTTGCAGGGGTACAGAGCTGGTGGGGAGTAGGAGGGACATGACCTGGTGGGGGGGGGGTGACAGGTCCTGGAAGGTGTGGCAGCGCTGTGTAGGCAGTCGGAGTTGCACACTCATCATGCAAAGGTGTTGTGTGTGCGCTCAGTGCATGCCTGAGAGCAGGCGGGAGATGTGTGGATGGACCTTGCTTGGAGGGTGGCTGCAACATCAGACTGTAGTGTGATGTGGGTCATGCAAACCTGAGGGTCGTGCAATGTGCACGTTGCATGTGCAGATGGTCCAGCCTTTGGTACCGCGTGGCCGCAACTGTGGCACAGACAAGCTGAAGACAGCCAAATGAATGTGTTGAGGGAGGAAGGGAGGAACACCTTTGATGTGTGTGTGGTGCCAAATCTGGAAACTACGTGTGTCCTTGCTGCAGTGGCTGCAACAGCAGGCGGCATGTCCTGGGAACCATGCCACAATATCCACACAAAGACTAGGATGTCAGAAAGGACTACTGCAACAGGTGTATGTCAAGGAAGCAGTTACCGGTTTGCAATGGCACACCCAGAGACAAAGGATGCACAATCACCAAAGATGACTGACACCAGATCATGAAACTGAAGGCCGAGCTGCGCACAGGAAACACACCCCAGAAGGTGTTGACGGCCCGTGGGGGGCACTAACATGCCAAAACACATACACAGCCATGGACATCATGCACAATAGAGAATCAAATACATGAAGAACAGCATGCAGGTTGCTAATCTACACATAGACTCATATGCACAATCCTTGACAACCATGCCAGAGATGCCGCATGCACAGTGGCAAGAGACCTGCATTGACAGAGATGAGGCACCTTGGAGGCTGAGGAACACCTTTATTACTCAGGCTCACACCTATGCAAAAGCATCAACATTAACAGACTCACAGGTCTATTGGATTAACATGTGGGACCTACACCGGACACTCCCTTTGCACCACAGATGCTGTAAATCCATTGTACTGGCACACAAGTGAAGGGGTTGAGCCAAACACCCCCTGCTGCACACGGAGAGGCTGCAATTCCCCATTGAGCATCATATGGGGATGTCCCGCAATATGTCCACCCGTAGCCTCCCGTATGTTTCCGAGGGAAGTTGTACACACATTGATGCCTTCATCACAAACCACAATCCCATAACAGATGACTGTCACGAAGTGTGACTATCAATTCATGTGAGTCATGCCACATGTCATGTGCCCCATGGTGAGTCGACATGTATGCATAGTAACAAAACCTGCACAGGAGCAGTGCCCACACATTACAAACAACCCAAAAAGCCTTGCTGAAATCCTTACCCAAAGGCGAATTTTCACCATGTCCGTGCATGTAACGCTGATTCAGCACATGTTGCATTACTCATGAGGAATAGCAGGAGCACAACGATGCCACGAGCACACAGCATGCGCAACTACCTGGGGATGAGAGACACACAAGAAGTCAGGAAAAACATAGTCATCCGCATGCATGGTCATGTACTCTACATGAATAAGGTTGACACCATGCTAGTTGTCAATTGAGTGTGTCAGCTAAAATGTGTGAATTACATCAGCACTCGAGTGACACATCAGCACACACCTCAAAGTCACTTAGCATACAGTCAGCTGGACACACACATTGCAACACATGCCACACAAGGCTCCAAGCGTGCACACTCAGACCCAGGGACTCACCATTATGAGAAGAAGTTGCGTATGCGCTGACTCCGGATGTCCTCCTCCTCCTCCTCCTCCTCCTCACTTGCCTCGTGACCAAGGCTGTCATCCTCCACGGGTGGATGTTCCTGCTCATCGGGATCCAGGATGAGTGGTACAGCTTTCTCCACTGCCATGTTGTGCAGCATGCAACACACGAGGAAGATTTTGCAGACCTTCACCGGTGCATATGGGAGGGACCCACCGGTCTTGTGGAGGCACCGGAATCGGCTCTTCAGGAGGCCAAACGTCCTCTCAATTACTCGCCTGGTCTGCCCATGGGCGTTGTTGTAACGGTGATCTGCAGCTGTTCTCGGGTTGCGGAGAGGCGTCACCAGCCATGGCATGTTGGGATAGCCAGAGTCCCTTACATGGAAACATCATGTAAAGAAGTGGGTCAGGAGATGCCGTCACATACTAAGATACCGCTGAATACTGGACAAACAGAGTCTACTCACCAACAAGACATGCTCGTTCGTAGTGCAGCTGCAGCATCATTTCTGGCACCCTGCTACGCCTCATGATGTAGGCATCATGTGCTGACCCTGGAAAACGTGCACAGACATGGGAAATCACCATGTTAGCAAAACACACCACAAGAGTGGTAATGTTTACGGTTACGGAAGGCTACCTCCTGTGCCTGTGGTGGTACCAAAGCCACATGTGTCCCATCAATGGACCCAATTACATGGGGCATCCCTCCCAGGGCATAGAACTCACCCTTGATACCTGTCAACTGCTCACGAGTTGGAAAATGGATGAATTCATCCAGGTGCTCCAACATGGCTTCTAAAACATCATGCAGGACACGGCTGAACATGGTCTGAGACATGCCACCCACATCAGCTATGGTCAATTGAAACGTACCGGTGGCAAAGAAATGTAGGGCTGACATCACCTTCGTCTTGGGGGTCAGCGCAGTCGGATAACTGTGTGGCGGTTGGAGGTGTGGTGCCAGCCTGTTTGTCAGGTCCACAATTAACCGTTGGGGGAATCTGTAGCGGCGTATGCAGTCACGTTCCCTCATGGCAGCCAAGTCTGGCATTGGTCGGGGGAGAGGCGGTGCCCTGCAGAAAATTGGAAGGAATAACGAAGATTGAGTACATTACTTCACCAATGTCAATGAACTGAGCACATGTTCAACAGCTAACACATATGCCACATACAGAGTCTGGTCTGTGCAATACATCCTGCACACGTATGCCAGCCAGGTGATACTCCTACCAAGAGCCAGCTACAAACATGGATAGTCAAGGTCTACATGACATGCCATGAACGTAGCTGTGGGCCAGTGTGAGTGAACAGCCAGACACATTACAGGTGTGACATACATCCACATATGTGCATTTGAAGGATGTCATCTCATACAGACAGCTGCCGGCAAGCTAGACGCACAGGACACATGTCATGGAAAAAGGACAGACCACACACCTTGCCATGAAGGGGTACATGTCAAATATGATCACACAGACATTGAGACTACGCAGATATGTCCTAAACTCGCAAGTCCCTGTTAGATGCATACAGACACATGTCACGTGTTATTCCACATGTGTCCTGGTGTGTGTAATAGTGTGACATGGGCATCTACACACAGACACATGTTGGATGCAGCTACAGCAGATGCCGTTGACGGAACACCAACAGCAAGATCATGGGAACATGTGACACACGCATGACATAGTCACATCGTGGCATGCTGGTAGTGAGATGTCAGGTGTCATCATCCGTGTACCTGGCATCAGGGGACAGTTGCGGGTGTTGGGGACTGTGCCATGCCAGTGATGCAGTGCTTGACAAGTTTGAACTACATGCACACATGTAAAAGGTGTGAAGGGGAAGTGCGCCACATGGTGCCCCATCACACATGACATGTGTACACAGGTCATCACACAACTTTTGGGTTAAAACATGAGGAGACATGTGCCAGCTCACTGCCTGACACACCTAGGCCCTACATATGATGCACTGCACTGACAATGACTTGATGTCCATCCTTGTGCGAGTCATACACCTCCATTCCTTTCCTGTGCGCCTCCTATCACCAGTGTAAGCTGTGAAACGCACCGTACACACGATCTGAGGGCGTGTGTACGGTCGTATCACTATATGGGGTTTGGGTAGGAGTACGTGTGTGTGCACGGACCGTACACATGTACGTGTACACACTGGTCCTATCCCCATGGTAGTGTTGGCGTAGGCGTATGCCATAGAGATACGGCTCGTACCGCGTATGTACGGCCCGTATCTCTATGGCGTACGCCTACGCCAACACCACCATAGTGCTACTGGCCCTACACACGCGGGTACGGCCCATAGCACTATGGTAGTGTTGGCGTAGGCGTACGCCATAGAGATACGGGCTGTACCCGCGTATGTACGGCCCGTAGCACTATGGCGTTCGCCTACGGCAACACTACCATAGTGCTACGGGTCCTACACATGCGTGTACGGACCGTATCACTATGGCATACACCTACGGCAACACTACCATAGTGATACAGACCCTACACATGCATGTACGGACCGTATCACTGGAGTAGTGGTGCCCTAGGGGTACGTGTGGAACGCACCGTACCTGTGTGTGGATAGTGAAATTACATAGGGGACACATGAGGGACAAGTATAAGGGCCTAAATGCATGCTGGTTGTCATGGAGACCGAGTTTCCAGTTCAACATTTTTCATCAGGTGGCCAGCAAAAGTCGGTTGGAGACAATATACTATGTTTCAAAGTGGTTGTTGACTTGACATCATGCTCAAATTTTGAACCATGCAAAGGCCCTCACTGGGGTAGGTTTAAAGGGATTGGAGGAAACGTAGGACGCAAATGAGATTGACCAATCACTCTGTACTCCTGTAAATGAAACAGCCCAGCAAGGGAGATATAAGGCAGCCAGGACCCATGAGAGAGCACTTGCCTGCACAACCTTTCATTCCACACCACTGCTGCTGCTTGTGATTCCTCTGGCACCATGTCCAGGTCTGTGGAGAGGGCCCAGCCTTTCACCCAAGAGGAGAATGAGGCGTTGCTGGATGTCATCCTCCCACAGTACCCCTGCCTGTATGGGAGACCAGGGGAGCAGATGAGTGCTGACTCCACTAGCTTTGACTGTGCCCCTTTTTTGTGTCTGTCACTTCTGGCATTGTGTCCAGGTGTGACAGACATGCAATGTCGTTCATGGTGAATCCCGGGGGGGGAATGCCTTATGTCTCCCATGCAGAGCATGATGTGGTTCATATCTGCACTCCTCACTTGCATTGTGCTTACTGTGACAATCGCTGCATGGTGCATGCCACGTTCAGCCTGGCTAATCCTCTTGGGAATGTTGTTTCTATAGTCCTGATGTGATTCTGTGGTCCCCCCAGTGTGACAGGTGACTGTAACCACAGTTGTGTGTGAGTTGAGTGTACCTGTGGTGATAGTGTCCAAATGATGTGTACGGCCCCTGGACATTGGTGTGTGTGTAAGTCCCCTGTCATGTGGGTGAGTGTCTATGTGGAGTGTTGCACCCCAGCTGCATGGAGGATGCATATGCCCTACCCATCTGATGTGAGCAGGGAGCCGTGCTGTGTGTCTGATGTGCTGAGCTAGCCCCACACCTGTGACTACCCCCAGTCAAGTGGCACATGTGCAGAGTGATGTTTGTACCCGCAGTTGCCAATGACAGGTGATTGTCCTGTGCCTGTGTGTGTCTGTGTACTCAGCTGAGGTTGCGTCAGTGGCCTGGGGCATGTGACTGCTTTGAGGTGCTGTCCATAATCCTGGTGTTGCTTGTGATGCACAGTGTGAGCCATGATCATTGATTCTGTCGCTCCCCTCATGCCACCTGTGTACTTTAAATGCCACGTAGTGCATTTGGCCTTCCCCAGAGGATAATGTCCCTATGACAAAGGTGCAATGAGTTGGCTGCATGCTTTGCCCTGTTCAAACAAGCCTAATTGTTCTAATGTGTGTCTCTGTGACATGGAGCAGGTGTATTGATGTTGTCTCACTTTGTCATCCTCACAGGTAGCCGCCTACGCCAAGGGGGAGATATGGAAGCGGGCCGTCAGGGCCGTGAGGTCGGTGGAGGGTCGCAGTCGGCGCCTGGCCCAGGTGAGGAAACGCTGGCAGGACATCCGGTGCTGGACCAGGAGGATCGCCTGGGTCCTGCTGGGCGACTCACCTCCACGCAAACACGGCGGGCGCCGGCGTCTGACCCACCAAATGAAGCTTGTCCTGGCGGTGGTCTTCCCTGTAATGGATAGGCGGTTACAGGAGAAGCAGCAGCAGGAAGGGGGTAGGTACATGTGTGTTTGTTGTGTGTCACCAGCTTTTGGAAGTGCTCAGTCGCCTGGATACACTGCCAGGGTTTATATGTGCAGTGCATATCCTGTTCCCCAAAGTCAACCGGTCCTGTTCTTCCTCCCTTCCCCTCCTTGACATGTGTTCCCTGGTCTGTGTGTAGTCACTCTCGCACAAGGTAATCTAGGCTGGCAGTTAATCCAAGTGCCCAATGCTTGCAGCATCATGTGTGGGGGTGGTCTGTGACATGTGTTGGGACCTTGCCTGTGCCCTGTCAATTTCAGTCATTTGGGGTTCCATGATTGTTGGCACTGATGCAGAGTCTCAACATAGGAGTGTGAGGCTTAAAATGAACTGCCTTGCAGCATGCATGACCGATGTTGTGGCCTCAGACATGATGTGCATGAGGGGGAGATATGCATAGTGCGGGGACGGTTGCTCCTGTTGCAGTCAGATCTATCCAGGACCATGGAGCAGTGTGGCCACTACAGTCCCCTGAGACACCTTTTCCTAGGAATCATGTGTGTCATCCAACACTGTGGACATTCTCAGTGTCTTCAGCATAGGTTGGCCTCTGTGGCATTGTACCCTGGCCTCATTTGTATTTACGTAAAGTGTGCTACATGTGTCCACTGTACAGGGTGACCCAATGTGGCTTGTGCATCCTCACACTGGACAGTGCCTGTGTGTCTGTGTACAACTATCTGATGATGGTTGTTTGTCAATAATTTGTGTGGTCAGCCCCACGAGGGGTAGTTAGAGTGCAATTAGGATTTAATGGAGCCCATTTTTGTGATCCCTGATTAAGAGGTGTAAGTCCTTCCTCTGTCTCAATCACATTGTCTCAGGTAGGGGGGGTTTGTGTGGGCAAGGCCTACATGTCCAAACCTTATGTCTCCTTGCCAGGTCTGGCCTGTGTGTGATGATAGTCTGCACAGACACTGAACAAGTGTTGACCCAGTCATGTTGTGCAGGGTTTAATGTTTGTGCTTTGCAGCATGTGTCAAAAGTTAAAAGACATGGTTCCTGCTCATCCATTTTTGGCAACGGTGTATGGTCCAGATGCTGTGCTTGACTGTCCACAGACACTAGCTTCTCTGTATAATTCGATATCAAGTTCTTTGCTGTTGTGTCATGCTCTCCAAAGTGGCATGGTGGGTCAACCAACTGTGTAGTGCAGGGCCTACATATGTGCGTAGTGTTGTAGATGTTACTCATGATGCTTTTCATGCTATGCACTGTGACCTATGTAGTTTGGACTCATGTGTCATATGTATACAGGTGTCTGATTATTTCCTGTCTCTTTACCTTGCCCACAGCATCGTCGGGGGACACCGAGGGAGACACCGGCACGGATGTGGAGGAGGGATCCAGCACCGGTGCCACCAGTGCTGGGGAGTCTGGTGCAGCAAGTGGCACGGAGGGCGAGGGGCGTCAGGCGGAGGACCTGTCCAGTCCCAACACCGACTATGATGCTGACAGTTCTGAGGCTGAGCTCCCAGAGGGGGCGGAGGCTGCTCCCACAGCTGAAAGCAGCAGTACATCTCCCGCCGCCCCCTCCATTCCCATCACCGCCCTCCCACTTGCTCGGGTCCCTTCTGTCCGTGCTAGGCGACAACATGTCTCCTTCGTGCCAGGCACCGCACCCCCTGCCCCTGTCTCCCCTGCTGCCGTCAATGCTGAGTCTGTGGACATCCTGCGGCAGTTGCAGGTTGGTGAGACATTGCTGATTAATGTCCTCCATGGCCACACCAGACTGCTGACACAGATGGTGTCGTACATGGAGGGCATGTCAGCAGCGATGTCTGACCAACGGATGTTGCTGAGGTCCATGGACTCGTCACTGACGGCAGCAGTGGGTCTCCTGCAGTGCTCCGTCCCCCCCTTACCCACCCCTGCACCATCCACACTTCCCACTCCCATGCCTGTCCCAAGCACACCCAGACATCCCCATGCATGCACCCCACCAGACACAGGCAGCACACCAACAGGGAAGGCCAAGCGCACACCTCCTGTCACGCACACACACACAGGGGGAAGTAGGCACACCCACTGGGTCGGGGGGCAAACGGCAGACACGCAGCCACAGTGGGAGTCCGCAGTCCTCACGACCCACTTCCTCCAAAACCACTCCCCTTGGCTCCCCTGCCCAACAGTCGGACAGAGAGTCCTTCATGGCCAGTCTGTCCCTCAGCCCCAGTGTGACACCACCCCGCAAACCGTCGAGGAAGTCCCCGGGCAGGGTTGTTGAGTCCCCCCCCTGTCCACACCCTACCCCAGTAGCGCTGCAACCCATCCCTACGACCCCCCCCCCCTCCTTGGGGCCTGTGGTTCCTTCGGGTGCAGGGGAGACGCTGGAAGACCTTGCAACCGTGTGCAGCGACATCCTAACCACCACCTTTGGCGCTGCCCCATCCCCTGTGTTGGAGTCGTCCGTCCCTGCACCCACAACACCTACCCTTGCCCCTCCTGTCCCTTCGGTGCCTGGTCCTTCCCCCCCACATGATGCCCCGCCCCCCCCCCTGTGGATGAAAAGGAACTCTGAACTGTGCAGGCAAGCTAGGGGAGACGCGTCCCAATGTGTCCCCCCCCCAGGAATTCGCATATGGACTGGCCTATGGGCCTTGTATATAGTGTACATTTCAAATCAAATCATTTTTTATGCTGAATAAAGCATTTTGTTTTTCATTTGCACACAAATGTTTTTCTGGTATTGCTGTTGGTGCTGCTGCTCCCTGAGTTGGGGTGGTGATAATGTGTTAGGTGTCTGGGAAATGTTGTAGTGTGCTGCTCATGGGGAGGACCCTGGTATCTGCGTGCCATCACAAGGTCTCTGCAAATAATCTTTGGTCATGTAAGCTCTTACTGTATGGTGACATTGTCCCAAGGAGTGTTCCTTCCTCGGTGGCACCTGACTTCTTCCCTGCAGGGTGTTTCCCAATTGTTGTGCTGACCTGTGTCTACATTTCCTTGCTGTGTGAGGGATCCCTTCAACTTTGCCCATGCCTGCTCAGCAATGTCTCGGCCTGCATCGTCTGTGCCATCCTTGGTAGTCACTGTACTTGTGTATGGAGTATGTTGCCATGGCTTCATGTGGACATGGTCCCTTTTCCGCACTATGCATGTGTGTACTCCCAGCCTAGCACACATGTGTTACTTGTTCTGCAGGGTATTTGGGCACCTGACTGACAATTGTGGGCATTGTATCTGTGGGTACTCCACCCTTTTCCTTCCATGGGAGGCAACAACTTGTTGGCTGCCCCAGCACCTGTACATTCCTATCAGTCCTGGAATGTGGGTGGCAGTGTGTGTTCCCTCCTTAGGCTCTCTTAGTTTAGTGGGGTTCAACATGAGGATACAGTCTTGTTGCATGATCTCAGTGTGTGTATTGTGCTGCCACCGCCAGGGGTGGGTATGCATGTGTAATTTGTCATCACACCCACATGTGGTGTGTCATGCAGTGGGGGAAGGACATCCATCCTCATGGGAGTGGGACACTGCTGTCAGTGATGTGTTGTCATGGCACTCTCAACATAGTCGCACATTGTGGATGCCTTCATGCACCCATGGAGTTTTGCTCATCGGAGGATGATGTACACACCCCCATGTCTCTGTCCACTGCTGGGTGGCCTCTGCACCCACCCCTCATATGTCTGGGCACTGCTGGGAGTGATAGGCACCCACCCCTCATATGTCTGGGCACTGCTGGGAGTGATAGGCACCCACCCCTCATATGTCTGGGCACTGCTGGGAGTGATGGGCACCCACCCCTCATATGTCTGGGCACTGCTGGGAGTGATTGGCACCCACCCCTCATATGTCTGGGCACTGCTGGGGGTCCTCTGCACCCACCCCTCATATGTCTGTCCACTGCTGGGAGTCCTCTGCACCCACCCCTCATATGTCTGTCCACTGCTGGAAGTCCTCTGCACCCACCCCTCATATGTCTGGCCACTGCTGGGAGTGATAGGCACCCACCCCTCATATGTCTGGGCACTGCTGGGAGTCCTCTGCACCCACCTCTCATATGTTATGCTAGCCGTTTGTTGACTATTATATCAAATTCAATACCAAACAATATCAATCCCGCATTGAGGACCACCGGTATTGCCAAAGAGAAATTCAAAAAGTATTGTAAATCACGCAGGAAGGGGGCCAAAGACCTTACCTTACCTTACCTTTGGTAAGGTGCTTTTGGGTGCATTGTGGCTGCTGGCATTACAGCGCGCTGCGCTAGCATTATTTTAAAATATATCCCGTTTTGTATTTTGTTTGCAATTATTTTGTACTGCCCTGCTTTTAACTTCCATCGTGTTCTGGCCCTATACTTGCACTATAATTGTGCCCCCACCGCGTTTTGGACGGATTGTCTCACCTTCTGGTTGCCTGCTTGTGGCGCCGGTCGCCATCTTGGGGGGGGACTTCGGAATCACGCGCCACTTGCCTGAGTGTTCTAGCGCTCTGCGGGAGTTCAGGTGAGCTCCGATTTAAGGCGAGCATTTCCGCTGCTCTGCCTTTGGTAAGGTGCTTTTGGGTGCATTGTGGCTGCTGGCATTACAGCGCGCTGCGCTAGCATTATTTTAAAATATATCCCGTTTTGTATTTTGTTTGCAATTATTTTGTACTGCCCTGCTTTTAACTTCCATCGTGTTCTGGCCCTATACTTGCACTATAATTGTGCCCCCACCGCGTTTTGGACGGATTGTCTCACCTTCTGGTTGCCTGCTTGTGGCGCCGGTCGCCATCTTGGGGGGGGACTTCGGAATCACGCGCCACTTGCCTGAGCGTTCTAGCGCTCTGCGGGAGTTCAGGTGAGCTCCGATTTAAGGCGAGCATTTCCGCTGCTCTGCCTTTGGTAAGGTGCTTTTGGGTGCATTGTGGCTGCTGGCATTACAGCGCGCTGCGCTAGCATTATTTTAAAATATATCCCGTTTTGTATTTTGTTTGCAATTATTTTGTACTGCCCTGCTTTTAACTTCCATCGTGTTCTGGCCCTATACTTGCACTATAATTGTGCCCCCACCGCGTTTTGGACGGATTGTCTCACCTTCTGGTTGCCTGCTTGTGGCGCCGGTCGCCATCTTGGGGGGGGACTTCGGAATCACGCGCCACTTGCCTGAGCGTTCTAGCGCTCTGCGGGAGTTCAGGTGAGCTCCTATTTAAAGCTCGCCTGGCCCGCGCAGCGGTGACGCGCAGCGGTGGCGCCTGACTCGCGCCGGAGTCAAGCCAGAGTCCTGCCCGTCTGCGTCCCGGAGGCGTCTTGGCGGCGGGTGAAGCCCTGGTCACGGGATCTGAGCTCTCTGAGCGCCCTTCCGATGCGGTACTCCTCCTTGGAGCTGCGCTCCTTCCATATCAGGGAGAGCTGCTGCCGCACTGTCTTCCCGGCCCGCCATAGGGGCAGATGGCGATGTCCGGGTTGTGGCTGGCATCCTACCCGGGTGCTGTCATCTACCCCGCCTACGGACATCGCGGGGGCTGAGTATGCCTGCATGCTGTTAAACACCAGGTCGGCTAGCTGCCATGCGCAACACATTTTTGAGCTCCTTGAGACTGAGAGGCCTCTCTGTCTTATGTTGACGGAGACTTGGTGGGGTGAAGCGTCTAATCCCGATGTGGCTATGGCCATCCCGCCTGATTTTGATATCTTCAGGAAGGACAGAGCAAAGGGCAGGGGTGGCGGGGTCGCATTGGTGGTAAAAAAGGGCACACCTTGTACCATCTTGCCTTCTGAGGACATTCGCGGCTCAGAATCGCTGGCTTTTTCTATCACGCTAGCACCGCACCAATCAGTGAAGGGACTGCTAGTCTACCGCCCCCCCGGTCCGCTTGGGACGTTCTTTGCTGACCTCGATGTGGCGATGGCGGGTCTAGCCCTGAGAGCAGAACACTGCTTAGTGGCTGGGGACTTTAACATCCGGATGGATGATCCATCGGACCCCGCCGCTATTAAGCTCTTGGAGGCTATGACGCCGCTGGGCCTGACCCCACATCTATTGGGTCCGACCCACGAGAAGGGGCATACCCTAGACCAGGTCTTCTCGACTTCCCCGCTGGTTGTGAAAGAGATCCTCCCGGTCCTGTGGTCGGATCATTGGCTTGCCAAATTTGCTATCAATGGCAAGCTTAGGGCGTCGAACCTTGTCTCTCAGCAGAGGGGACGAGCCTGTAGAGCATTTAGCAGGGTGACCCCTGAGATGCTGGCCCAGGCTGCCGCGACTCACCCTTGCCCTCTTTCTGGCGAGTTAGAAAGCGACTTGGAGGCCCTGCAAAAGTGGCTGACGGAGAGGCTGGATGACCTGGCCCCTGTTCTGCCCCCCCGCTCGACATCTAAGCGGGTCTCGGCCCCTTGGTTTACCACGGCTCTGCGGGCTACGCGGCAGCAGTGCAAGGTAGCCGAAAGGGCCTGGCGGGCACATTATGACAGCAAGGACAGGTCTGCCTATAAGGCTGTGGTCAAAGCTTACCACCGCGATATCCGCCTCGAAAAGAAAGCCTATTTTGCGGGGAGAATTGAAGCAGCTTCGAACTCCAGTAAGGAGATTTTTACCATCGTCCGAGAATTCATTTCATCTCGGACTATCGCCTCGGAAGAGGGCCCTGTAGAATCCTGGGCAGCAGATCTGGCGAGCTTTTTTACAGGCAAGATCCAGCTTATCCAGGACTCCTTTCCTCCGCGTGGATCGGTCACGCTGCCGGTGCAGGAGGCGGGTATGTCCCCTCCAGTCATGCAGGGCGCCATATTGGCTGAGTTTCCATCTTTGCCAGCTTCCGCCTCCCTTGCGCTCATGGGCAATTTAAAATCTGGGTCTCCGCTTGACCCCTGCCCAGCTAAGCTTCTGGGTAAACTGGCGGAAGTGGTTAATCCGCTGGCCCACCCTCTTCTCAACCTTTCGTTGAGTTCAGGAGAGGTGCCGCCATCATGGAAGCAGGCAATGGTTATCCCGTTGCTTAAAAAGCCGGGACTTGACCCGAAAGTCCCAGCCAATTACAGGCCTATCTCGCTGCTGCCGGCTTTCGTAAAAATCTTGGAAAAGCACGTTCAGTCGGTGCTCTCCAATTTTTTGGAGTCTCATGAGATCTTGCACGACTCCCAGTCAGGCTTCCGCTCAAACCGCAGTACCGAGACCGCGCTCCTTGAGGTTTCGGAAACCATCAAAGGGGTGCTGGATTCCGGGGGCAAAGTCATGCTGGTGTTGTTGGACCTGTCGGCGGCCTTTGACACCGTCCCCCATGAGGGCCTGCTCGCAAGACTCTTTGAGATTGGCCTGCGGGGGACGGTGCTCAAATGGTTTTCTTCCTTCTTGGCCGGCCGCCGGCAAACGATCTGGACATCATCTGATTCCGCTGTAATGCCGCCGTTGGGAGTCGGGGTCCCTCAGGGCTCTATACTGAGCCCGACCCTCTTTAATATCTATATGTCCCCTTTGGCGGCGGTGGCGGAGTCTTTTGGTGCCCGGATCGTGTCGTATGCCGACGACACTCAGCTCCTCTTCTCATGTGAGAGGGGTGTTGACTTTGACGGAGAGAGTATCCAGAATTGCCTTGGGGCTGTATTTGCATGGTTCCAACTGCACAGCCTCAAGTGCAATTCGGACAAATCAGAGGTTCTCTTTTTTGGTTGTGACGCGGAGCCCAGCTGGCAGGCCTGGTGGCCCATCGACATGTTCCCTCCGTCCGGTTCTTCTCCCATGGCTAAAAACCTGGGGGTTAAGATGGACAAGGGGCTGACGATGAAAGCCCAGATTCTTGGGGTAACCGGCACTTGTTTCGGTCTGCTAAAAATGCTGCGGAAGTTTCTGCCCCTCCTGTCCGAGGAGCACAGGAGGTTGACGGTGCAGGCCCTGATAGGCTCCAGGTTGGATTATGCCAACAGCCTGTACCTGGGCCTGCCAGAGTATCTGTTGCAGAGGCTTCAAGTGGCACAGAATGCGGCGGCCAGGGCCATTTTTGGCCTAAGTAGACGCATCAGCGCCGCTGGGCTGTTGGTGACGCTACACTGGCTACCCATCCGCAAACGGATTGCCTTTAAGGCTCTGACCTTGGCCTATAAGGCTCTCCATGAGGTGGGAGCTAAACACCTGCAAAAAAGACTCTTTTTTTACCATCCCACTCGTGCGTTGAGGTCGGAATCTTTACGACTTGCGGCTGTTCCGCGTGTGAAGAGGGCTCGCCTAGGGGGCCGCTCCTTTAGTTTGCTGGCCCCACAGATGTGGAATGCCTTACCGCTTGCTTTGCGGGGGGGCGACTACTCTTCTTGATTTTAGGAAAGGCCTCAAAACCTGGCTGTTTTCTCAATAGGTTTGCGTGTTGCCTCGTTTCTTTTGTGGATTTTTGAATTGTTTTCTCTGTGTTGTGTTATCTTGTAATTTGTTAACCTTACCTAAAGCGCCGGGATTCTCTTTTTGAGTAACCGTTGCGCTATACAAAAAAATTAATAACATAACATAACATAACATAACATAACAAAGACGGACATAAAAAAAACATATGTGCGGCATCAGCTGCAATCACACCGCAACGGGGGCACCTATCCCCCCTTCCAGTCTTCCATTTAGCTATCTTAGCGGGAGTATAATATAAATCAAAAATCGCCATATAATATTGACTCCTAAAACTCCCAGTCAGCAGTATAGAATTAGCCATTTCCAGAGCTTCCTGTAGATCTATATTCGAAACCCCAAGCCTGTTTTCCCATTTTTGTTCCTGTACTAGAAGATCGTCTTGCTGCCCCCGACTAACTTCTTGATACATTAATGCCAACTTACCCCTGCGAATTATTACTTAAAAAATGGGTATATCCTGGAACGAACAGGTGCCCTTTATAATAGCTTTGTCTAAGAAGCTCCACAGCTGTAGATATTTAAAAACGACACCTTTATCAAGATCGAATTTCTCCCTTAAAGAAGCATACGTCCTAATTTGACTATATTGACAAAGATCCCCAATAGTCCGAATGCCGGCAGCGCGCCACCTGCGCGCAACAGAGTCCTGAAAAACTACAGAAAAGGTCCCTAGTAAACCGATCAGAGTATAACAATTAAAATCCGTTATTTTAAACAGCAGACATGTCTTTTTCCATACAAGAAACGCGGCCCACAAGATTTTAAACCTAGTTTTCTTGTAGTAACTCGGTTCAATAATCCTCACAAATAGATACCGAGCTTCTGGGCCCATAATTAATTCATAAATGGAAGGAAAGGTAACCGGGTCCCAAGCAGCCCTTTCTCCAGAGATCAAAACCCCAATGTGCTGAAGCAATGACATATAATAATAAAGACGAAAATTAGGGATGGACCACCCCCCCACGGCTACTAGGTAAATAGAGCCATCTCAGGGCCCTTCGCGCCCTTTTATAGCTCCACATAAACCGGGAGCACATCCTTTCTAATCTCAAAATTATAGAATTAGGAAACCATAGCGGAATAGCGTGAAATAAATATAAGAATTTTGGAAAAATAAGCATTTTAATAACATTGCTTCTTCCATAAAGTGACAGATGCAAGTGGTCTAGTTTTTCCAAGGTTTTATTGGAAGCTATGACAATAGGATCGGCATTTAGGGCAGGAATGTCCTCTACTTTCGCACAGAGTTTAATGCCCAAATATACTGCCTCTTTAACTATTTTAACATCGGATGGGCATCCCTTGGCAGAATGTAATATCTGTGTTTTAGCTAAATTCTATTTATAACCAGAAATCGCTGCAAATTCCTTTGTCAAAATTCTATTTAAAGCCCTAACCACATCCCTTGTGAGAACTGCTAAATCGTCAGCATAGGCTAGCACTTTAACATCATGTTGCTGGGGTTTGACTGGAACAATTAGTGCATCCTGTTCCAATTTAAAAATGAACGGCTCTATATATAGAGCAAAAAGAAAAGGCGAGCAAGGGCAACCCTGTCTGGTGCCCCTGAACACTCTGTGCTCCTCAGATTCCTCCCCTGAAACCCGGACTGTAGCAGCTGGTTTCCGATATAGGACCTGTATAGCCTTTAAAAAATCGGGAGAGAATCCCTTCCATACAAGAACCGACCACAAAGAATACCAGGAGACCCTATCAAATGCCTTCTCAGCATCCAACAGGGCCACCCCCAACTGGGAATCTGTCACCTGTGCCCAGTCTAATAAAGATATGACACGCCTTATATGGTCAGTAGTGCCCCGACCGGCAATAAAGCCGTGCTGGCGCACTGAGACTATTGAAGTAATGACTCTAGCAATTCTCCTAGCAAGTAATTTGGAATAAATCTTACTGTCCGAATTTATCAGAGATATAGGTCGATATGACCCAAGCTGAAGCTCATCCTTCCCCTTCTTCTTAAACACCACAATCATCGTTTTGGACCATGAATCCGGAGGACAGCCTTCAAAAGCGTGGAGAAAGATATTCATTAACTGTGCTCTCAACTCCACCCTGAACATAGTATAAAACTCAAGTGGAATTTTGTCGGGACCCATTGCTTTGCCACGCGGAAGCGAAAGAACAGCCGCATCAACTTCTTCCCATGTAATTGGCTCCGACAAAATATCTTTCTGTGCTGCTGTTAGTGAAGAGGACAAAATCCCTGCTAAATAGCTGTCCGCCTTATCTGTTTGTTCATCAGAATATAAATCCTCATAATAGGCCTGAAAAGCTTTCCGAACCCCTTGGGGAGATTCCTGGATTATTCCCTGTAAATCTTTAATTTTAGTAATTTTGTTTTGTACCTCTTTTTGGCGAAGTCGGTTAGCGAGAACTCTACCAGTCTGCTCCCCATATTCATAGCGCTCCCTTTTATGGAGCTGAAATTTAGCAGCAGCCTCATCAGCAAACTGCTGATAGACTTCAGATTTTTTAATAGCGAGTTTTCTCAGTACCTGATTCAAATCGACTCCTTCTTTCACTTTTTTGTCCAGCTCACGTTCCACATTGCTAAGATCCAGAATACGCTTTTCCATACTTTTCTTCATATTTTTACGCATTTGTGCAGCGAAGCTCAGGGTCTCACCCCTGAGTCCCGCCTTAAAAGCGTCCCAAACCACCCCTCCTGCGACAGAGTTCCTATTTATCTGAAAAAAACAGGACATCCAATCCCTAATGCGGTTACAGTACTCCAAGTCTAGCAGCAATTTTCTATCAAAAGTCCACTCAGAATTGCGGGAGATTAGTGTATCAAACTCAATCTCTAAAATTAAGGGGTTATGGTCGGAGATAAACCTAGGCAAAGTATTTATAGACAATTTATCCAGCATAAAATAAGAGACAAGAAAGTAATCTAGTCGGACCAGCTTTTTGTGAGGAGCTGAAAAGAACGTATGACCTGGCTGGCCAACATTAAGCCTACACCAGACCTCGCAAAGACCATGTTCCAGGATCAATCTACGCACACTTTTATAAACTCGGGGCTTCCTGCCAAAATATGCCTGCCTACCAATGACATAAAAATCCCCATCATTCATTCAATTCTTTATTTCGGTTATAATAACCATAAAAGAGTACCGTACAATATAAAAACAATCATTATGACAAAGTGCAGCATTTCTGGTGGGTGCAAATAATCCATACATAAATACAATATACAATATAAAAAAAATTAAATATTAATTTATACACAATGTTGGTTTACCAACCTTTTAAAATAAGAGTAAAAAATTTTAAAAATTTTTTAAGAACCAGGCTTAGTGATGATACCATTACATTTTTTGACCATTCCTTTTCCTAATTATCGCAACATTAAATAAAAAACGACTCAGGCTAAATACTATCCTCTGTGATGTGTCGCCCTTAAATATTCTTTCCCCATCCTGGACACGACGAAGACCCAAGTTTAGACAAATAGGTTTGATCCATTTTATCCTTGGCCGCATATATGCAGGGCATATAAATAGGACATGGGTCTCATCCTCCTTTGCGTCCATATCGCACAATTTGCACAGGTCAGATTTATTATTATTATTATTGGGCGCCCACTTAGATGTTCTAGAACTGAGTTGCAAAATACCATAGCGATACTTTAAATACAGTGATTTAGCCAAAGGGGGTTCAATTTCATCCATAAAATATTCGAATTTGCTTCCACATTTAAAATTCAAAAATTTAAGGGTCAATGGTCCAAGTTTGGGGTTATGTAATACAGAATTATAAATATAATCCCAATATGTGTCCTTCAGCAATTTTTTGGAAGAATTGGTAAGTGAATCAGGATCTGTCCAAAAGTTGCGTAAGCCCAGCTTTGTGAACCAGTTTTCAATATACGCTAACCAAACCAACTGAGTAGCATTCTTTATTTGAATTATTTCCTTCAATGCATCTCTGTAGTCTGCAAGCTCATCAGTTGACCACAGGCGCACCCAGTACAGTAATGGGCGTAAATGAGCTTGATCGTCCAAGTGGCGTATATTCAAATCCCAAAATAACGGGACAAGAGGGGTACAGCCCGGGATCGCTAAGAGTTGCCTGAAAAAACTGTTTTCTTGGGCTGAAAAAGAATCTCGTGGTACATGGCCCCATAGTTCTGCCCCATATAGGGTAGCTGATTGAACTTTATATTTAAAAAGTTCAATAGCAGGTGATATTGCTTTAATAGGGCTACTTTTAAACTTCCTGATTATAGGGGCTTTATTTTGTATTAATGTTAACCTCGATTTTTCTATTTGCGGTTTCCAGTTCATTTTAGTGTCGAGGGTGATACCCAAATATTTAAAATTATTCACTTGTTCAATCTTTTCCTTGTTTACATTAAAGACTTTGTTAAACCCTCTGTGGGGGTTAATCGTCATAACTTTCGTTTTGGAAGCATTAATTTCAAGATTTTTATCCAAGCAGTAGGCCCGAAATTTATTCAAGAGATTTTGTAGTCCATTAGGTGTCTGGGAGATTAAAATCGTGTCATCCGCAAATAATAGGGCCGGAACGGCTTGACCACACAACTTGGGAGAGTAATGCTCGCAGCCCAAGAGGGTTTCAGGGATGTCATTTACGTAGAGAGAGAAAAGGGTTGGTGCCAAAACGCAACCTTGTCGGACACCTCTCTTTATATTTATTCTCTCTGATAGCTCTCCATTTGGCCCCCACCTTACTCTTGCATAGTTACCCTCGTGTAGCCTAATCAATTGTTGGCAGATGTCCCCAGGGGCGCCCATATCCCTCAACCTTTTCCATAACTGCCCCCTGGGAACCAAATCGAAGGCCGCTTTAAGGTCCACGAAGGCTACGTATAGATGGGATTTCCTTATATTGATGTATTTCCATGTTAAACATAAGAATCTAAAAACCTGGTCTACTGTACTAATTTTGGCTCTAAAACCTGCCTGGTATTTGGTAAAAATAGAGTGATCCTCAATCCACATATTCAATTTATTGAGAAGTTGACGCGCATAAATTTTTTGTAAGACATCTATCAAACTGATAGGTCTATAGTTTGATGGATTGGATCTATCCCCCTTCTTAAAAATGGTCACAATTTCTGCACCCTGCCAGGTTTCTGGAATTGGGGCACCTCTTGCAATGTCATTGCTAAGTAGATTAATATAGGGTGCCCACAGATTGTTCTCGTGTTTCCAGAGGTCCCCAGGGATTTTGTCTGGTCCTGGGGCTTTACCTTGTTTAACTGAATTAATGGCTAGTATGGTATCTGCCAGGCTGAATGTTAGCGTTGTATCACAAGTGTTTTGCCCTAGGTATTCATTTGTTATTACTTCCTCCTCCCCTTCACATGAGTATAATGTGGAGAAGTGTTTAACCCAGACCTTTTCTTCTAGAAACCTGTCTCTGGATTGCACACCTTCTTTGGTGCCCTTTGCTATAAGGTTCCAGAACAACGTTTGATCTTTTGATTTACAAGCTTGAAGTAAGTCTACCCAAACTTGTTCATCCCATGATCTTTTTGCAAATAAAATAGTGTTTTTATAAAATGTTCTTTTTTCTCTCAAAATAATTATTTGCTTCCCTTTTATAGCCTTTATTAGTTCTAATTTAGCCTGCCGGCAGGCTTTGTTATACCAAAGGCTCTCCTTAGGCCGGTTAATCCGACAGGCTTGGCCTTTGTTGACCTCTTTTGAGAGGATTTTCCTAAGTTGCTGCATCAGATTCCTATGTACTAATGATACCGAGTGTTCCTCAGTATTGATGTTATCTAAGGACGACATAAGTTTTACATAAAGTACATAGATTTCTCTAATTGTATCGACATTACCCATTACAGCAGGCCATTTTAAAGACCTGCAATTGTTGGACTCCAAGGGCACATGAATGGAAATATAATCACTAGGTATCAATACCTTAGGGAACATAAACAATGAGCCAGTGATAGTCAAAGAAAGAGGAAAGTGGTCACTTTCAATACGGTTGTCCACATTCAGATCTATGAGCATTGGCCATAGATTCAAGGAAACCAATATGTAATCAAGATGGCTAGTAGAACAACCTCTTTCAAAGGTCGGTTTACTTGGGCAATCAGAAGGGAGTCGACCATTACAGGAGCGTAGGCCATGTTCCATAATCAATCTTAATATCTGCAATGAACTATTTGTGCAAGGTGTTATATAATTTGCGTCAATGCTAGGGATATTATAGGCCTTGTCTTCTTCTCCATGGATATCATCTAACCCCGTAATGGGTTCAAAACTCCTATTAAGGTCTCCTCCTATAATCAGCATAGTTTTATGATCTAAACTGCAGATTAAACCATCTAGTTGGGCTATTGTATCTGATTCTTTATTTGACGGATGGGGTCTGTTGTAAATATTAATAATATAGATTGCCCGTCCTTTAGCGTCATTAAATTTTATAGCCAAAATATCAGGGCTATTAGAATCCACTTGTGTAAAGTCGATGCCCAGCGTGATTCTTGCCCAGATTATCAACCCACCAGATGGTCTACCTTTATTTAAGTGTGATGCTGCTATATGGAATGACCTGTAACCTACTTTAAAAGAGTGTTCTACTCCCCATGTTTCTTGGAACAAAATGAGGTCCGCTTTGCTGATATAATTATGCCATGCAGGATCAGACAGATTTTTCTTTATACCAGCAATATTCCAAGAAATTAATTTGACCACAGCTTCCTTAGTACTGTCAGATTGGCTCAAGTCTATATTTGTTACGTCACCAGTTCTTGTTATTGGTGGACTAATATTCCCCACTTCTGTTTGCAGGATTAGGTTATTATCCTGTTTGGCTGTGTCCCTAGTAATACATCCATCCATAGTTGCCTTAATGGGTTTGACAATTATATCATCCTCTTTATCATAACTTTCTTCAAGTCAATTTGCCTCGTCTAACCCATATAGCTCTGAAAAGCGATTATTTGTGGGTATCTGGAAAAAGTTGTCGGGCCCCCACGGCATAACTTCATATGCCGTGTTTGCCCGGCATTTATATGTACGGGTAGCCTTCTCACTGTAAAAATAATTAAGATTTTTAATTCTAATAGGGCCCTTGTCATTATAATATTCATCATTACAAACTAGTGCCACTACATTTCTATCCCTCAAATTGACTATAATCGTGTCTCCTTGTATGTCTTTTACCTTCCTACCTATCCAGCCAACCCTTCTGACAAACAATATCTCCCCATTTAAGTATCTAGGGATCGGCCTGTTCGTATTCAACCAGAATAACACTTTATTCTTTAACTCTTGGTAGGATTCTGCTTTCCCATTCTTCAGTTCAGGAACGCCAGTGAGTACAATTGTGTAGGGTAGTGAATCTGGTGGTAGGTCAATTGTTATCAAAGGAGTTTTTATACTTCCTTCGTGCTTATGTGTTGTTTTTTCTGTGCTTTGTGGTATAACAGCTTTTCCCTTCGTAAGCTTCCCTGCACTAGGTGTTGGACTTTTAGCACGTTTTTCTAACTTTTGTTGATTACAATTCAAACCTTTGCAATTTAGTACCTTTGTTGATTGTACTGTCAATCCTGCACTTACAGCACTTCCAGCACTTATGGTGCTTGCAGAATCAGCATTGGATAGTGGTAAGTTCTCTGGTCTCCCTCTAACTTCTACCTTTATCAGGTTCTTTAGGGAAGTAAAATTATCCAGAGTTAACTGTTCCAATTTCTCCAGCTTTTCATCTACCAATTTGATCCTTTCAAGGACTGGCAAAATCATTGACCTAACAATGTGCTCTATATGTGCCAGTGACCCATAGACACCCTCATTAGAAGCAGGAGTTATGGTTCCAGTAGGACTACCTGTAGTGATGATTTGAGTAGAACGCCCTTGGTTATCATTGGGCCTTACAGGTATCCTTTTTATGGAAGGTCTTTGCTTAGGGATTCCCAAATCTTGGGTTTTAAATAACTTTGGTTCCCTCCCTTTTTGTACTGCTTCTATTATTTTCCTCTTCGAAGCCCCACCAGTTCTTACTCGATTAGCAATACGTCTATTAGTTGTTTTGGACAGTGGGGTTTTACTCGTTAAGGGTGGCTCTCTATATGGCCTCATGTCATTGTGATTAGGGTGACAGATATTCTCATTTGCTAGCAAGGGTGGGGACCTATCTAAAGCAGTAAGGCTCCCACTCTTGTTCAATGACGTACAGAGGGAGAGGGCTGGGTCCTCCATGGCCACTGGATCAGTTGCTGGATCATATATCTCTACAGATGTATCCTGGTGCTGTGCAATTGATATGTGTGGCGCACTAGTTGCACTTGTTGCAGAGAGTGATATTACGGGAGGAGGATTTTTTGACAATAGGATATTGTGGCTACCCTCAACTCCTGGAAGTCCTACATAAGAGTCCAGAAATGTGGATCCAGGTGAGACTATTGGCTGTTCATTGGAGGAAGGGTTTAGAGAAGCTAGGCGCATGTTAGGGGGAAGTGATAAGCGCCTCTCTGTGCTCTCTATGGCGGTTACAACGACGCCTATGGTTTTCTGCAGCATCC
Source organism: Triturus cristatus (assembly GCF_964204655.1). Taxonomy (NCBI): domain Eukaryota; kingdom Metazoa; phylum Chordata; class Amphibia; order Caudata; family Salamandridae; genus Triturus; species Triturus cristatus. The sequence goes on from NC_140580.1 coordinate 327,177,975, forward strand.
TATCGATCGCAGTCAGGCTCGGCAAGGGGACCTTAGTGCCTTTGGTCTGCATTTCCATAGATCGTTTCTTCGTGATGGCTTTTTTTCCCATAATACAGGTGCCAAGTCAGTCTCCTAGACAGTACAACAGTGATACCTTGTCAGTAGGGTCCTGGATGAGCAGGGACGCGCCTCGATAGACTTTAGGGAGTGGGCCCAGCCCAGCCTCCTCCGGCCCTGGACGGCCACAGACGGTCCCGCCCTTGTCCCGGGCTTCTCCCGGTGCAACCCGCGCGCGATCCCGCGACGCGGGAGCAGCACCGTGATTTGAAGCGCCTCCTGGCGCGCAACGCTCGGTCACGTAGTTCGTGACCGCTGGGGCACCTGGGTCTTGTGGTTTTTGTGAACCGGTCTCCCCACTGCGGCCGCGCGAGATGGAAGTGCGGCGGCGGGAGACCGGGACAGCAACAGGTGACAGGCAGCAAGGAAACAATGTCAGGCAGGCAGCGGGATCCTCAGGGCCAGCCAAGTACGAAAGAGCAGGAACAGGGAACCCGCTCTGCCGCAGCAGCACCGTGATTTGAAGTGCCTCCTGGCGCGCAACGCTCGGTCACGTGGTTCGTGACCGCTGGGGCACCTGGGTCTTGTGGTTTTTGTGAACCGGTCTCCCCACTGCGGCCGCGCGAGATGGAAGTGCGGCGGCGGGAGACTGGGACAGCAACAGGTGACAGGCAGCAAGGAAACAATGTCAGGCAGGCAGCGGGATCCTCAGGGCCAGCCAAGTACGAAAGAGCAGGAACAGGGAACCCGCTCTGCCGCAGCAGCACCGTGATTTGAAGCGCCTCCTGGCGCGCAACGCTCGGTCACGTGGTTCGTGACCGCTGGGGCACCTGGGTCTTGTGGTTTTTGTGAACCGGTCTCCCCACTGCGGCCGCGCGAGATGGAAGTGCGGCGGCGGGAGACCGGGACAGCAACAGGTGACAGGCAGCAAGGAAACAATGTCAGGCAGGCAGCGGGATCCTCAGGGCCAGCCAAGTACGAAAGAGCAGGAACAGGGAACCCCCATCAAGATGTATATTTAAATCCCCACAAATTATAAAAGGTTGAGGCTAGAGAGACAGTTCCAAATTAAGCTTATCAAAAAATTCCGAATCATCCAAATTAGGGCCGTATACAGCACATATTGTGAAAATCTTATTATTAAAGATAACTTCTGATATTGCCCACCGTCCCCACTTATCCTCATTAGATTTCCTAAATGTTGCTACCCCCGTCCTACATAGAATAGCAACGCCCCTAGAATTAATTGACTGACGTGAACATGCAACCAGATCCATGCCCAGCGTTTTAAGCCAGCCCCTATTTGACCATGAAATATGTGTCTCTTGCAAACAGAGAAGATCCCAGGATAGTGCCTGGATTGCCTTGGCCAAAACTCGCCGCTTATTAGGATTGTTCAAACCACATATATTAAGAGTGCAGACTACAAGTTTACTCATTTGTATAGATAGATTTGTTAATTCACATAAGCCACCACCCCTTCTCGAAAACTATCCCCCTCTTGCCATTCTGGATGTTCGCGAAAATTAAGACCACATGCAGACATTAGAATGCAAGAATTTAGTTTCAAATTAAAGCTATAAGCAAAAAACATAATAGAACAAGGGAATCACCCCATACTAACATAAATAGAAATCATGCAATGCCGAATTTTTTACCCCCAGCTCCCCCCTTAACCTCCCCCACCAATACACCCAGCCCCTACTCGTATCCCGAGTGACCCCCCCACCCCCACCCAAACCCTCCCTACCAACCCCACAAGGCAATGGGACTATAGCCCCTTGTGATGCAGCCCTCCCAATCCTTGTCTTCAAAAACAACAATAATAGTCCTGCTTGTCATATCGTGAATAAAGCAAAAATCAGACAAATATAAACAGGGAGAGAGATCAAAGCTCAAAATCCCTCATGACCAATTTAAACGGTCTGTAAAAGTTTTTTAAGGCTTATAAGTCTGCAAAAATTCTTTGGCAGATAGTTCATCAAAAAACATCTGTGCCCGTCCTTTGGCAATAATCTTCAGCTTGGCCGGGTTCTGGAGGAAAACCTGGACTCCTTTTACCTGGAACTGTGGAATCAGCTGTCGCAACTTCCATCGAAGGTCTACAGTGGATTGACAAAAGTCAGGTCTGACGAAAAAATCGCAATCCTTCGCATGGGCTTTCTTGTTAGGTCGTGCCAGGTCATAGAGAGCCTCCCGGGCCCAAAAATTATTTAATGAGATAAGAATTGCCCGAGGAAGAGAAGAGGACTGATCTGCCTTCTTCCTCTGTACAGCTGGGAAACGGTGAGCCCTCTGTACCTCCGTCTGCCAATCCCAATGTGAGAGCCCAGGGAAAGCCTCACCCAACAGTTCGACTACAAACTTGCGTGGATCTGTCTCTTCTTTGCCTTCAGTAACCCCTAAAATTCTAAGGTTATTACGCCTTGAACGATTTTCTAAGTCGGTCAGTTTCCACTGCAAGTCATCCCGATGAGCTTTCAAAGCGACTATACTTTGTTTCTGTGCAGTAAGATCGTCCTCCAAAGCAGAAATCCGAGTTTCAGCCTCGTTAATTCTATTAGCCATATCCGCACACGTCTTCACCACCCTCCGTATAGAATTCTGCAGTTTCTTAGACGCATTCTGTGTACGAATACTCTCGGCCTGGGTTTCTGCCCTGTGCGCCATGATCAGATCATGAATTGTTGCCAATGTTATCTCTCCATTGTCGCTCCTAGCATCACCAGTGGATATAATTGGATGGGAGCCTGAGGGGGCCAGTGTATTAGGTGAGCTCTGATAGTCCCAAGAGAGTGATGTATCTGACCCCGCTGGGCTCGCCCCTTCTACACCTCCCTCGAGATTCATGCCCTCTGCACCGGAGCATGCTCCCTCTAGCCAGACTTTCTCAAGACTCTCAACTGAGGAATGGTTGGACAAAGAAAAAAAGTCATCAGCATTAGATAGTTTATCCAGTAATTCCCCCAACTCTAAATGCTCCTGATTCCCAGCCGCCGCAGATACAATAAAAGCGCTATCTCTCTCTCCCTCAGTCATATCTGTTAAAGCAGAGTCACGGATAACACTGACACCAGGCAGTTCATTTAGAGTCTCAGAAATGACTTCAGCTCCCAGAATGCCCTTGGATTGAGACAAAGATAGAGACTCGGATTCAGCATTCGTTAATACCTCGGAATTAGGTAAAACCACATTCTTACCGGCTTCTTCTTCGTTTCCAGCGCTCACCAGAGAGATTATACTGTCAGTACACTCCATCGTTTGCAGAGCGCTGCTGCCCTGAGTCATCCGAATTACAGACTAGTCCGGGCATTTCTTTTTTTTGACTTTCTGTTTGAACATCGCCGGAATAGCCTGAGCTGTTACTTTCACCCCCCCCCCGGAACCGGCATCCTCCAAAGCACGATCCGACGCCTCCATCACTGAAGCTGAAGACGAACAAATACTCCTCTGAGCCCCTTCGGGTCCATGCAGTGTTTTGTTGTTTAGTCCGGCAGCGGCTAAGCGCGTCTTCACCGGGGTGCCGGTCGGGAGTGCAGCCGCCCTTGGTCTCGCTAATCGAGGCGCCGCTTTAGACGCCATACCTCGTACTCCGCCGAACACCCAGGAGCAGCAGCTGGCGTTGGGGAGCCGATAAAGCCGCCGGTAAGGGGGGTTAGATAAGAAAAATATCCGCCACAGCATCAGAGAGTTTTCACTCTCGTTTTCCCTTCATTTCCTAAGAAGGCCAAAAGGGAGCTCAATGCCTGTAGCAGGAGATAACCCGCTCAACCGGCCAGCAGCGTGGCCGCCATCTTGCCTTAAGGCCCCAAGAGGTTTCAAATTAGTCATCTGTCAGCAAATACACAATGTTACCATATGCCTCTCTCACAGTGGTTCTCAAATGCACACAGACTCACAGTGTGATTCTACACAACAACCACTATACCTAGAAGTTTACCAAAAATCATTCACTACTGTGGAAGTGGTAAGCGAACTGCACACAATCTTCATATTTCAGGACTGCACGTTTATGTCAAAGCCTGACTCATATAATCAAAGCATAAGCAAAGACTAGCTTCTAATGCTACTAAAACTTCACAACATGACCGGTTTTAAAACAGGTATATGTCAGCAAATACACGATGTTACCAAATGCTTCTCTCACAATCCTTACCCAAATGCACACTGACTCACAGTGTGATTTTAGACAAGCAACACTATCCTAGGAGTTTACCAAAACTCATTCACTACAGTGGAAGTGGTAAAGGAACTGCACACAATCTACATATTTCATGACTACACTTTAATGTCAATGCCTGACTAATTTAATCAACGCATAAGCAAAGACTGGCTTCTAATGCTACTAAAACTTGACAACATGACAGGTTTTAAAACAGTTATCTGTCAGTAAATACACGATGTTACCAAATGCTTCTCTCACAATCCTTCCTCAAATGCACACAGACTCACAGTGTGATTTTAGACAATCAACACTATCCTAGGACTTTACCAAAACTCATTCACTACTGTGGAAGGGGTAAGGGGACTGCACACAATCTACATATTTAAGTACAGCACATCAGTGTCAAGGCATGACTCATTTAATCAACATATAAGCAAAGACTGGATTCTAATGCTACTAAAACTTCACAACATGACAGATTTTAAAACAGTTATCTGTCAGCAAATACACAATGTTACCAAATGATTCTCTCACAGTGCAAGTGGTAAGGGAACTGCACACAATCTACATATTTCAGGACTGCACTTTTGTGTCAAAGCCTGATTCATTTAATGAAAGCATAAGCCATAACTGTCTTCTAATGCTACTAAAACTTGACAACCTGACTGGTTTTAAAACAGGTATCTGTCAGCAAATACACAATGTTACCAAATGCTTCTCTCACAGTGGTTCCCAAATGCACACAGACTCACTGTGTGATTCTAGACAAACAACACTATCCCTTGCACTATATCAAAACACATTTCTTCATCTAGAAGTAGTACTACAGTTTAGTATAGAAACATACCATAACTCATTTCACAAATTCATAAACAATGACTGGTTTCTAATTCTACCAAAATATAAAAACTGCACAGTTATCTGTCTACAAACACATGAAAAGCACAAATGCCTATCACAGAATGGTTTCTACATGCACACACATTGTAGAGAAAAAAAGTACTCCCTACACTTTAGCAGGAAACATACATTAGTCTGAATAAAATCAAAATAGTCTACATACATCCCCTCACAATTAAATAACTCATCTTTCAAGTTCTTTTGTAGATTAAGGTGTATATCAATCACTCACAATATTTTCTTTTACAGAATCTCTGCACTGTGCACCTCTCAGCAAAAGCAAAGAATGAAAAAGTTTCCCTTTCATTTTCCACACCTATACATGTAAACATCAAATCACAATCCTTTGCACATAAACTCAAAAGCAAACACACATTTCTATTGGTTAAACATTTCAACCCTTTCCAACTAAAATACATTTCAACCCTTCCCCCAATCTGCCTTCTGCCTGTTACCATAGAAACAGGTCATGGAACACTGCACTGAGCTCACAGGTCACAAGTTCAGCACACAATGTTCCTACACAAGACAGGAAGTGTGCTTGACTTTTCCACATATCAGCTTATCATATATAATGTTCCTTACAATCTGTTTTTATTAACCAATAACAATCATACCTTTAAAAAACAAAAATATACACCCTACCTCTTAGTGTAGAAAGTTGTTATACAACCAATGATTTCTTGTCGTTTTTCAAAAAACGTTGCCGTGGATCCACGAACCCACCGCGGGAGGATCCGTGCATCCACCCCTAAGCACCTCTAGAGGGTCAGAGTATTTCCACTCTGCCCCCTTTATATCTTTTACACACTTATTCCCCTTGCTTCTACCGAGGCAGAAAATGGCCGCCAACAGTTCCTGGTTTCGAATGTAGAGAGACGCTCGACAGCCAATTAGCATTCAGCGCGCGATCGGGAGGGTGCGCGCTCCGTTCGGGGAGAGTGCGCTTACGGTGCGGGTAGGGTCCGCGGATCCTCCGCGGCCATAGAAATCACTAACTTTTTTACCCTAATTTTCTCAGGAACTACTGAACAGATTCACACCAAATATGCAAAAAGCACGAGTCCGAACTGAGGACTACCTCTTTGCCAAATTTGGTGTCATTCCATTCAGCGGTTCGGGCTGTAGCTGCGACAACAGATCCTATGGGAAATTGCATGGGGAAAACGCGTTTTGGGACCCCCCTTTTTAATCGGCCCCCGCTTGACGAATCACCACAAACCTTTCAGGGTAGGAGCGGAGCGGAGCTGGCCAAAAGTTTGGAGAATTTCGCGAAGATTCGTGAATCGGCACCAAAGATATTCCCAATAGAATGTTGCGGATTTCCTATGGAAAATAGGTCCTAACTATAACTATCTACTGGCGACCGCCAGTAGATAATATATATATATAGATAGATAGATATATATATATAGATAGATATATATAGATATATATAGATATAAAATATATATATATGTGTGTGTATATATATGTGTGTATATATATGTGTGTGTGTGTGTGTATATTATCTGCTGGCGGTCGCCAGTAGATAGTTATAGTTAGGACCGTGTTTCCATAGGAAATCTCACAATTCTATTTTGATTAACTTTGGCGCCGGTTGACGAATCCTCGTGAAATGTTCAAAACTAATGGGGCGCTCCGCTCAGCTCCTACCCTGAAAGTCTCGGGGAGATTCGTCAAGCGGGGGCCGAGAAAAAAGGGGGGTCCCAAAACGTGTTTTTCCCATGCATTTTCCCATAGGACCTTTAGTCGAAGGTAGAGCCCAAACGGCTGAACAGAATTACTTGAAATTTGGCAAAGAGGTAGTCCTCAGGTCAGGGATGTGCCTTTTGCATATATGGAGTCAATCTGTTCAGTAGTTCCTGAGAAAATTGCAGTTAAAGTACATAAATATCTATACCCTAACGTGCGCGAGCGTAATTCTGATTGGTGGTTACATGTCAGTCAACGTTCGAATCGGTCGAAATCAGGAAGTGTCAGCTGCCTTTTTGTTTGTTTTGAGTGCGCGAGTGAAAAAGGAAGGTGGCGAACGTGAAAAGGGGGCAGGGTAGAGAGTTCCTGACCCCCTATCCTTTGTCAGGGGGTCCCTGAAGGACCCCGAAGGCAGAAAAAAACATTTTAATTCACGGGGTGCGCGCACCGTGTGCGCACCGTGCGCGCACCGTGCGCGCACCGTGCGCGCACCGTGCGCACACGGTGAAAGACCAAAGAAAAAATTAATACGTAGTTTATTGTAAAATAAATAGATAAAAAATATAATAATAAATACATAACTTAGCATTTAAAAAAACGTACAAATTCACTGAAAAAACCATAGGTTTCCCACATGTTATAGTTAGGAATTAGCATTTAAAAAACCTTGCAAATTCACTTAAAAAACCATAGGTTTCACACATGTTATAGTTAGGTGGACATTTCGCTCGTAAAAAACCAATGAAATTCCCCCGTTATAGTTAGTTCAGATAACTATAACTCGCGCGACCGCCACTCTATCAAAAGGATGATGTCATCAATGATGTCATGAGTGATGCCACTGACCATGTCATGAGTGATGTAATATGTGACGTCATCAGCAGTGGATTGCGGTCGCGCGAGTTATAGTTATCTGAACTAACTATAACGGGGGAATTTCATTGGTTTTTTACGAGTGAAATGTCCACCTAACTATAACATGTGTGAACCCTATGGTTTTTTAAGTGAATTTGCAAGGTTTTTTAAACGCTAATTCCTAACTATAATGTGTGTGAAACCTATGGTTTTTTCAGTGAATATATATATATATATATATTCAAAATACAGTTCGCTGGTCTCCCTGCCGCTTTTGCGGTGGCGGGCTCGAGCGATGTAGCGATCCTCCTACAAAATTTTCAACAAGCCTTTTCGTATTTAAAAAGCTATCTCGAGCCCAGCTCCTTAAGCGTGATTTCTTTATTTAGAAAATGGCAAACAAACGCCCGACGCGTTTCGGTGCAGCCGCACCTTGGTCACGGGTAATCGACAGTTTGTAAACAGTGAAAATATATAGTGTTTAAACAATAAAATAAAAGTAGGACTACCTGCCCCAACTCAGTATCAAAGACGTTCAAACACGGCATCCATTTTGAAATAGTCAAATTCCAAATGTTCCTGTGTGATATACACTGCTATTGCCACAGTTTCCAATTTGTTATACATGCCAATGTTATAACACGTGTCAAACATACGCTGTATATATACTGTGCAATTCAAAATTAAATTAAATTAATATGGTCCCGCCCCAGTGGGCAATTTAACCCCAAGCTCATCGAGTGGTAATTTTTTACCAAAACAAATTATCATGCACATATATATCACTGTTGCATTCTTTGCTTTAGCCCCAGTGGGCAATTTCCATTACATTGACCAATTACATTGCGCCCAAGTGGGCCCCAATTTTCAAAATTCAAAGGCATTCCTATTTTTCTCATTATCTATATATATATATATATATATATATATATATATATATATATATATATTCACTGAAAAAACCATAGGTTTCACACATGTTATAGTTAGCGGAAATTTTACTGATAAAAAACCAGTGAAATTGCCCCGTTATAGTTAGTGCTGGCAACTATAACTCACGCGACCGCAATCCTCTGCTGATGCTAATACTGTATTTAGACACTTATTTGCCCATGTCTTCTTCCATACATTTTTAGCTATACATATATTACAAATATTTTTTTTTCATAAAGACACATATGTCATCAGCAGAAGATTGCGGTCGCGTGAGTTATAGTTGCCAGCACTAACTATAACGGGGCAATTTCACTGGTTTTTTATCAGTAAAATTTCCGCTAACTATAACATGTGTGAAACCTATGTTTTTTTCAGTGAATTTGCAAGGTTTTTTAAATGCTAATTCCTAACTATAACGTGTGTGAAACCTATGGTTTTTTCAGTGAATTTGTACGTTTTTTTAAATGCTAAGTTACTTTACGCCATTCGAGGCGTGCGCGCCCACTTAACGCAGTTCGTTCCGTGCACGGTTTTTATCAACTTTAATAAGCCCTGTACATTTGGTGGCCTTCGGCCACCAAAAGCACAGGGGGTGGGGTCAATGTGGATAGTGTTTTTTTTATTTCGATTTTATAATTTCATGTTGCCAAAATTTAGTTTTTTTTACCTATTAATAAGCCCTGTACATTTGGTGGCCTACGGCCACCAAAAGCACAGGGGGTGGGGTAAGTGTGGATAGTGTTTTTTTTTTTTTACCGTACGCTTACGGTAAGCGTACGGTAAGCGTACTCGGCGAAATTGCCGAAAAAAAAATAAAACCGTTTTTGCTCTTGGGGGATGTTTGGGGACTCCCTCAACATGACTATGTGGGAGGGAGTTGTCAAAACAGCCCCGTAACATGTTTTTGGCCATCTTGTTTGATAAACAACACTCAGTGCGAGAGACAAAATGGCGGCCGCCGCTTCCTGGTTTCGGCCGATTCGAATGTTTACTAAGATCTAAGAGCCAATCAGAATCGCGCTCGCGCACGCCACCGTACGCTTACGGTAAGCGTACCGTAAGCGTACCGTAAGCGGGCTCAGATATATATATTGATTTAAAGGCTATTTTCTCAGAATCTACTGAACAGATTTACACCAAACCTACAAAAGGCACTTCCTTGACCTAGGGACTACCTCTCTGCCAAATTTCTAGTAATTCTGTTCAGCCGTTCGGGCTGTAGCTCGTTCTAAAGGTCCTATGGAAAAATGCATGGGAAAAACGCGTTTTGGGACCCCCCTTTTATCTCAGCCCCCGCTTGACGAATCCCCCCGAGACTTCCAGGGTAGGAGCGGAGCGTAGCGCCCCACCTATTTTGAGAAATTCGCGAGGATTCATCGACCGGCGCCAAAGTTATTCAAAATAGAATGTTGAGGTTTTCCTATGGAAAAGGGGTCCTAACTATAACTACCTACTGGCGACCGCCAGTAGGTAATATATATGCCAAATAATCCACTGCGTCTTACTTTCCAAATAACAGGACGAAAGAAAGCACTGGAGCCGCGGCCACAAATCAAAGGGAGTTTACACGCACTCCTTTGTCACGGGCAACAGACTGTGTTTGTTTTGCATAGTTAAAGTGCCAGTGCCGGTCACGTGCTATGAACATGGTGAAAATACTATCCCTCGTATTTTACACCTATTATTTTACATTTTTAGATGACTTGACATGCATTGGACTGATTATAATAAACCATACTGTGTGGAAACAGAAAAATAATCATTGGCAATGCGCTGCATATTTCTACCAAAATGTAATGCTTCCTATTGAGTTTTTTGAACAAATCGAGCTTTATAAACTCGCAAGTGCATGCGTCACAATTCAAGAGTGAAATGCAATGTTGATGTTTGTTTGTTATGGTTCTAAGAGGGGGAGTGTTTTACCCGCAACACCAAAGTACATTTTTATGAACACAGTTCAGACTGGGTTTTGCACGAACCTTTTTTGACTGTTGATTTAGCCCACTGGGGCATGACGTTCAAGTGAGGTTGTTAATTTTGAGCCAGCATGGTAAAGGCATTTCACTCGTGAATTGTGACGCATGCACTTGCGAGTTTATAAAGCTCGATTTGTTCAAAAAACTTAATAGGAAGCATTACATTTTGGTAGAAATATGCAGCGCATTGCCAATGATTATTTTTCTGTTTCCACACAGTATGGTTTATTATAATCAGTCCAATGCATGTCAAGTCATCTAAAAATGTAAAATAATAGGTGTAAAATACGAGGGATAGTATTTTCACCATGTTCATAGCACGTGACCGGCACTGGCACTTTAACTATGCAAAACAAACACAGTCTGTTGCCCGTGACAAAGGAGTGCGAGTAAACTCCGAAACGCGTCGGACCTAGTGTTTAAATAAACACACTTTGATTTGTGGCCGCGGCTCCAGTGCTTTCTTTCGTCCTGTTATTTGGAAAGTAAGACGCAGTGGATTATTTGGCGTATTTGGGGGTGGCTACCCCTGCCGTGTGCCCGCCGTACAAGAGGTTCGGGAAAAGCCAACTTGCTCTGGGATATATATATATATATATATATATAAATTAGGGATACACAAAAAAATGTTTTTTCACTTTTTTTTGTATTTGACATAGATTCAGTGATGTGTCTGTCCAGATTTAAAAATCAATATTAACATTAAATTCAATTATAGTGTTTGTGTTTATAAGATTTTAAATTTCAAACATTTCAAGTGCTTCACACATTATATTCTGTGTTCTGATAACATATATTATACTTTCAGGTATATTAGACAAATTTTAGTACAACATGTATGGTTAGGCATAAAATTAGCATAATTTGCACAATTTTCTTCCTGTGTTTACATCTGATATATTTGCACTTTATTGCGTTATTTGCACAGTCAATCGAACATTGATACCATCATGTTATACATTTTTGGAACATTTGCATTATATGCATAAGAACTTTTGATACCAATTGAGCACTTGATGAATGTTTTATGGTATTTTGGATTTAAACCTGTTATTTAATTATTTATATACATTTAAGTTTGAAATGTATATGTTTGGAAAACAGACTAATGTAATTCTGAATAGTGTGTCTTCACTTTTTTAAAGTCACATGGTGTAAAAAAATAGTGAAAAAAATGTAACCAATGAAATACCTTATAGTATTTAAGGGGCACATTTTATCCATCTGACTGTCTGTGGTGAGCAAGGGCGGATGCCCGAAACGCGTCAGATTGGTGAAACTCGGCTGATAATAAATTAACAACAATTGTGCCTTACCTGGATTTGCGTGGTTTCCATTCTTCGTTTCTACGGATTTTTTGGAGATTACAAATGTGTGATATATATATATATATATATATATATATATATATATATATATATATATATATATATATATATATATATATATATATATATATATATATATATATATATATATATATATATATATATATATAGGACTTTCTTTGAGATACATTGCCATTACCCTTCTGGGTGGCGGCAAAGGGCCATAATGATATTAAATGCTGAGGCTACCTCCATGGATTATGACATCCAATAGATAACCATGTATCAGGCATACACAGTAGGGCCTGGCTGAGCAGCACTCGTGCTGGTGTGCCACCCTCCACACCACAAAGACTCTGTTTGAGACTGTGAGACCTACATGTTGTGCATGGGCAGTCTCAAAGGCATGCAGGGTCATATTTATCAACAGTTTGCATTGGTGCAGTATCACCAAAAGTGATCCAAACTGTAACAAAGCATTGAATTGGGATTTAAATCCTATTTTAGCCCTTAAGTAATACAAAATATTGCATGGGCTGCTTTGCACTACTTTGCATCAAGGAGGCATCTAGTGGTTGGCACATGGGTGTTCCCATGCTGTCACCCATGGATTTTGATGCAAAGTCCTAGCTACTAACCTTTGTAGACAGAGCTTTGTTTAAAAAACGTATGCTTCCTTGCGGCAGTCGTAAAGTTGGAGGAACGTTTTTTGTTAACAAACTTTTCAAACTTTGTATGTTGTACTGTACAGCTCAGATACAAACTTGGGAACATTTGAAAATATGTGTAAGCAAAGCAAGAAGATACCAAAAGGTGGACTGACAATCATACTTTCCTCGTTAGAAGGAAAGGTGCATGAGTTATCCCTTGAAAGTTAATTTGACCTTTCACTCCAGTAAGAAACCAAGGTATTGCTTCATGGAACATTAACTATGACAGGCGTACATGCATCAGTTTCGGTTCAATTAATGAAATGAAATCAACCAACACAATTCTGTAACGGTGATAGGCAGATGAACGAGAAACAGAGATTAATCACAAGTACAAGTATTATGGTATAGGTGCTAGCTTCATCCAAAGATTTTTCTGTGGGAACACTAGAGCCTCCTGGCTTTGTCATAAGGCATCTCAATGATTCCTTTATATGGTTGTTCAAGGGGGTGCATGTAACATGTTGTGTGTGTGGTTGTGTATAGTAGGACAGGCAGGCGGCACACCACTACCATTGTGCATCGAGAAGTCAGAGAGTGTTGCATGCTTGTGTGTCTTTGCCACGAGTAGGGAAAATGGAGGTGCTGATAAGAATGAAGTTCAATGTTTACAAAGCTACCCCAACCCATCATGGTGCTCATTTTGTCCCAGGTGAAAATGAGTCACTCAGTAGTATAACAGAATGAGGAGGAGATATCTTTGCTAAGCAGTTCCTTTTGTGTTTTGACATTTAGCAATCCCTTTTGATGCCTCCAGGATTTTTCGGATACCTGCCATTCAGCCTTTTTTCGAATCCATTTCTTGTTTTGTTGTTCTTTCATTCCTTAACTCTTGAAGTTTCTGGTATTTCTGCATTTTCTCGGTCTTACTTAGCTTCTCAGAAGCTCTAAGTCAAAAAAATGGAGCAACTTAGTTGACAAGAGCTGTTGAGGCTGGCAGCAAACGCAAGCAGAGATGGGAAAACTTGCAGGAATGTGGCTTTGCTGCCAAGCCTTCTGGAGTTTGGATTGAGGGCAGCCTCGCTGCAAAATAGCCTGGGAAATTATAAACCTGGCAATTTTAAATGGTTCCTTCAGCAGGGGGCGAAACACGACATGAGACCATGTGAGCCGGTTACTCGAGCAGCGACTTCTTCCTATACCCATTGTACAAGTAACATCAAAGGTGTAAGGGTCATAGGCTTTTGGCGATAGGCGATCTAGCTTCTATTTTTACGCTAAACGCGTAAAAAACACAAGATACCTGCGTTCTTGTCATATTCGTTGTTCCTCTGTGCTCAAACTATTTTTTTTGCCACGAAAGGAGAGTAATTACATGACATGGCATAATAGCCTGATTTCTGTAATTTTGCATGACAAGCGTAACGCAAATTTACCGAAATTATGCGAGCTTACCGGCGTAATGTAAATTTCACCCAGGCCTACTTTAAAGTTGGTGGTTTCTATCTCCATTCAGTGGTTTTTCCTGTGCCTGCTGCCATGCAAGGATAGTCTGCAGTCAGTAGAGGTGTTTGTGTACTGTAAGAGTGTACCCCAAACATTCTTTTCACGGGCTCCAGCTTTTCAAACTGTTGTGCTACTTTACTTCTGTTCTTGGATTCTTGCGTGGAGAAAGAATTGCGCCAGTGCATATAGAATGAGTAATTTGCATTACATATCCTTTTCTTACTTAGGTTCAATGAATAATGAGGTGTTAGATTATATGTTTTTGTTCAGCAGGGCTCCATGGTGCGAAGTGCTGACTATAATAAATATAGTTGATGACACCAAGTGCTACAAGGATGATACTCATATCGGCCTGTAGGTGCCATTTCTATTCTATACTTGTCTGAGGTCTGAGTTAAAGCACTTTCTCTCATACACTCCTAGGACTAAGTAGTAAGCCTGGGCAAAGCACTACGCTACGCTCGCTTAGTTTGCGCTACTTCGCACTATGCGAATTGCACGTAGCACAGTGCAAACACGCGTAGCGTAGCGTAGTGCAGCGGTCATTTTTTGCTTGCTCGCGGTCCTCAACGTCAAGTTGGCGACCGCGAGCAAGCAAAATGACATCCAGGCGAGACTTTTTCCTCGTTCGCGATCAGCAACATCAAGTTGCCGATCGCGAGTGTGGAAAATAAACCTCCCGGCGAGCTTTTCAATGCGGGGAGGTCAGGTTTCTCATTGCGATTGGTCGCGTATGCTCGCGACTGCTCGCGATGAGAAACTACAAGTCCGCGTTGAGAAAACTGCTGCTCGAGTAGAAATCTACTCGAGCAGCAGAAAATGACCGCTTGCACTGTGCAAGATGCAGTTTGCACTGATTACAGAGTGCGGACAAGCATCCGGCACTGTGCAATCAGTGTGAACAGCATCTTGCACAGTGCACTACGCAGTTTGCGAAGCTACGCGTAGCTCGCGTAGTACGAAGTGCACTTTGCGTAGCTATGCGTAGCGCTACTTCGCAAACTACGCCCAGGGTTAGTAAGTAGGAGAGTCCCTGGAGGCAATTACTGTCACCCTTATTCCTGTCAACTTCCTCGCTCAGGTCATCACCTCTTTTTCTGCCAAGTCTGTCACACACACAGTGACGTCAGAGAACGGAAATCCTGTTCACTTATCTGCATTCCTGTCTTGCCCAGAGCTATTACACACTGGCAGCATCAAACAAGGTTTCAGACCCTATGCCATGAATGCGGTCCTTCTGTAAGGAATGCGCACTTTAAAGCCAGGGTTGGCCAGTTTAAGCCTGGTCTGGCCACCATATGTTAGAGATAGCCACCCCAGAACAGCAAATCCTGATCCAGATTTAGATCCAGTCTCTCCCACACTGTTTGGAAACTGCCTTTTTAGCAGAGTAGCCTATTAACCTGTTCCGGGTTTGGGTGCCATTTCTGTCCCAAAGCCCCACAGTAATCCTTCACAATATAGAGTTTTAATAGGTTTTCCTGCAAGAATATTGTGCCCTGAATGTCGATTACCATAATATCGTGAAGATAACTATACATTGATAAGTGTAGACTTACTGCAAGAATATTGTGCCCTGAATGTCGATTACCATAATATCGTGAAGATAACTATACATTGATAAGTGTAGACTTACTATACTAAACACCATCTATGTGTATCTTGATGATATTTATATATTCAAGGTATGTATATGCGGGTCTAAGAGCAGTAAAACTATACTGACTGTATGCTTATCTTCATTAAATTATGGTGGTAAATATTCTGGACATGATATTATGTCAGGACAATATTTTGTCACTGCATACTGTGACATACAGGCATGACCAGCGGCCATTTTAACATGGCAAATGATCTGAGAAGTTAAAGACTGCCTCTCTGCCCATGCATATGTTGTGAATACAATGAGGCATAAACCACGCCGCTTAGCTAAGTTTTTTCCCTTTGAAAGGTAGGTAAACCTTTCTCCTGATTCGGGTGATCTTATTAATAGAGTGCTGCCGCCATTTTGCGTGTAGGGACTATTTTCTCCCTGGTCTGAGTACACAACGCCTTCCTCGGGAAATCACTCACTCGCTGCCCGGACTCTGCTCCTCTCTCAGAGTTTTCTGGTTCTTGATTAAAATGTTGACTCTAACTTGGAATTAACCTGATTAATGTAATTGAAAGTAAAAGCCCGCAGCTCAGCACTTTGGTGATGAGTAGAGATGGATTAGGAAAGAAAGCTTTCAAATTGAAACACTTCGCTCCCCTGGCTGTTAATTGCGCCGTTTACTGCTACCTGACTCACTGACCGTCAGTGTTTAGTCCAGTTAATGATGATACACAGTCCATACCTTCCAGAGATAATTAAAAAACATTTCAGCCGACACAGTGGTGGTGAGAGCTCTCCAGCCTGTCAGGAGACCCCGGCATGAGCCGAGGCGGAAACTGGCCTTTTGGTCAACGGCTTCTCACACTTGCCCGTGGTATGGCTACTGAATGATGAATGAGGCGCTTTCATTGTGTTAAGAAGTAACGCGCAACCTGCTTGCTGTGGTCTTACATTGCCAAATCCTTGGAGAAAGAAAGAAAAATTGCAAAAAACAGACACATAGGGGCATATTTACAAGCCCCAATCACCACAGGAACATCACTTTTAGTTCCAGTGGCGATATGAGCTTTGCGTTAAGCCACTTAATGTGGCTTAACGCTGCCTTGAAATAAGGCCCCCTTTCACGCTATACTTAGCATAGTAGTTACGAAACCCCATTTAAAGATTGTTTATGTGCTGGAAGGGACACCTTCCTGCACATAAACAATCTTCCCCTACAACACAGTCACCCAGCAAGGGTGTCTGTGTTGGTGCTAGACAGCTGAAATTAGAGCCAGTGCAGGGCTGCACTGTATCCTTGTAAATACGGTGCAGCCCTGCATTTTGGAAGTGGCTGACCATGGCGTTAAGCCAAAGAAGCTAACACCACGCCCCGCCACTTCCTAGTAAATATGCCCCATATTTTGAATGGTAACTCTTAAATGCTGCCTTGGATGCAGTGCCAAATGCCAGGCTTCAAACCAAAAAGGCATGAAAAAGTGGTGACACCACTGGTACAAATCAGTAGTGGACGTATACGATGAAAGTAGTGCAAAGTGATATCTGTGGTATTTTTGACTGGTAGGAAACAGATTTCCAGGTATGTTGAGGTTACCATTTTCTTTCATTTCATACCTGAGGAGCTTAAGGTATAATACAGAGGTATACTATTTTAATCAAAACGTACTTAAAATTATCTTCTCATCATTTATCGTTTATCACCCATAATATGGCATTGTTTTGGGTGCCATTTTGGTATGGGTTTGGGATCTCTATTCATTGCTTGAGTGGGTGTTTGGTCAATAAAGATTTGTTACTAATCTACTTTAGTAATGCTTTGTGTGGGTTAATCCAGATAATGCATATTTTGAGCCACCTTCTGTCTGTGTATTGCAAACACATGGTCAAATTATTATGACTCTTGTGAATCAAATCAGAATTACTATGGTACATTATGGGCACATGATATAAACCCCTTAGGCCACCCATATAACAGATTTTCCATTTGGGTTTTTTATAAGTGCACTACCATGCACCAAATTTTGTTCACGCTCAGATTCAATTTGGGTATTTGTGCATACGCAAGGAGGCTTTTTCTCAATCTGTGGAAGTGCAATTTGGGAAAACTCTTTTGTCCATCGGGTTCTACGGATTTCTTTTTTTGTAGTATCTTTGCAGTGTTACTCAGTGCAAACTCGGCCCAATGGTATTGGAGTGCTTTATATGAATACCAGATTACATTACACAAGGTTAGATTTATTTTATATTTATTTATTTATTTTTTAGACAGGGGGAATTAGGTGATTTGCTGGGAATCACATGATGTTGAGGAGAAGCAAGGACGCAACCTGGTTCACCAGTTCCAAAGTCAGCAGCTCTGGAACTTAGGCCACATCTCCTTCCTGTGTCCTCTAATCACATAAAAAGTTCTGAAATCGTAACGTGTATTTTGAAGCGCACACTCACTACTTGGAGCATCTTGGAGCTGAATGTCAGATTCTTATTGTTACTGAACTTAGTGGTTCTCATTTTAACAACCTTGGATGAATAAAAGGCTGAGTTGACCTACCAGGATTAAAAACTGTGACCATGAGGTCAAACACAAATCCCTGGAGTGGATATGTTAGTCTTCTGCACCCACAGGTTCCCAACATTGCCTGTGTACAGAATGTTGACAATTTTGTAATTCACAAACAGTATCTAGTATGATTAACCCACTTTTTTACTTTTTCATAGTTGGGCCAGCGGTCAAATAAATGGAATGGGTATGCAAGCCCTGACTAATATATGGTTATGTTTGTTTCAGAGGAATTGTAGTAAACCTAGAAAAACAGTTCAATATGAATATACCGTTTATCATTTGGACTGTTATATTTAGTGTAATGATTCAAACTAAGGCAATTCTGGCTAGATTAACAGAGGGCATTCAATTATGCTGTTTTTCCTGTTTCAAGTGTTAGTAACTGATCAGAATGAAATGGAATTCAGCAAATAATGGGCCTCTTGTACCAAAAGAGTTTGCAACTGGAAAGAATGAGACTCGCAGAATCATAGGTTTTGTAACTGAAAAATACCGTATTGTGATGCACAAAACACCTTTTGAGAGCCAGATAAGTTTTTCCAAGTCAAAAAAGGGTTTCTGCAACTCATTTAAAAATCACAATTAGAAGTGGGCCTGAAAAGGGCATCCCCTACTAATTGCGATTCACAATGATATATATCAGTGGTTTGGGACTGGATTTCTGGTCCCAAACTATTTAGAAGATACTGACTGTCGAGTTGAGGTGGTATGTGATTCCCAAATGGAAGTTGCCTTCATGGTCCCCATTGGAATTATGTCAGGTGGCCTTGGGCGAGAAGACACTGGTTCATGGAACACTCCTGAGCCAACAAATGTGTTCTCAAATAGAAAACATTATGTAATTAGAATCTGCTTCATTAAGGTATCCATGCTGTTAACACCAGTTTTAGCATAGAGGTATTCACACTGGGTGGCACACCTCATCCACTCGCCGGCAACCCCCAGGGTTGAAAACATTGTAATGAGAAATAGAACACGCCTGAATAAAGACCATGCAGCAGCTCGTCTTGAGTTAAAGGCTCTAGGTATGCTAGCGTTACTTTGCAGACCTTACATTGGGAGTCATTATATCACAGTCGTTTCATCGATACTCATGTGAGTTTTAGTGCCTTTTCTTAAAAAATGTTATTTTGCAGACAAGTTACTTTATTATAGCTCTGTATATGTATATGCTTACATATATCCTTAAATACATATTATCTACTGGCGGTCGCTAGTAGATAGTTATAGTTAGGGCCTTTTTTCCATAGGAAATTTACAACATTCTATTCCCCATAACTTTGGCGCCGGTTGACGAATCTTCGCGAAATTTTCAAAACTCGTGAGGCGCTCCGGTCCGCTCCTATCTTGAAAGTTTCGGGGTGATTCGTCAAGCGGGGGCCGAGAAAAAATAGGTGTCCCAAAATGTGTTTTCCCCATGCAATTTCCCATAGGAAACGTTAGCCGGGGCTACAGCCCGAACTGCTGAGCAGAATTACACCAAATTTGGCAAAGAGGTAGTTCTTGGTTCAGAAAGAACCCTTTTTAAGTCTCGCCTGACCCAGCGCATGCGCTGGCCTGGCGAGACTTTTTGTGAGGGCTCAAAAAAATGCTACCATGGCCAGCCTAGAGCTACAGTGCATTTGCGCGGGCGCGCGCTTAGGAGCAGAGGCTGGCAAACCTCGTCATGCTCATTAAGCGCCCGCGATCACTTTCACTTTCGCCCGTGATCACTTTTGCGGCGCCCCTTTGATGTTATCGTTCAAAGAACTTCAAACATCAAAGAACATGTTGTGTTAATGCTTTGCTGCGCCTGTTTGACTTACAATGTGCTTTCTCTTTCCACAAACTCGATGTTTGTGTTCCTTTATTTTGAGATGCTTTTAGTATTACTGTTTTGTGACTTAAAGAACATTAAGGAAATGTTACTGTGAAACTGGACAATGTTCACAGTGTTTAATTCTGATCGCAGCAGCTGCTTCATGTCCGCTGCACCATTCGTTGGCTCTTTCATGAGGACATGATGAGGAAGCTGGAAACTTTTGGCACATTCTCTTTAAAAGCACAGCATGTTGGCAACTGGCTAATCGATTAGACCTATGTAGCGCTTTAGATCTCAAAGCGCTATGGTGGGTGCAGCAGTTACAACTCATGAAATATGGGGTGCAACTCACAAGGAGGGGGCAGGTTTGAGTGCCCATTAGCTGCAATCGAACTCTTAAGATGATGGGCTGTGTGTATCCATTATCAGCACTCAGTCTTCGCTAAGTGATCTTGTTTGTTTTGTTGTTGTGTTAATGCTTTGCTGCGCCCGTTTGACTTACAACGTGCTTTCTCTTTCCACAAACTCAATGTTTGTGTTTCTTTATTTTGAGATGCTTTTATTATTACTGTAACACACACAACCGCAACCACACACACAACCACAACCACACACACAACCACATGCACAACCACACACACAACCACACAACCACACACACACACACACACAACCACAACCACATTCACACACAACCACACACACAACCACACATACAACCACACACACACAACCACACACACACAACCACCCACACACACACACAACCAAACCCACAACCACACACACACAACAACCACACAACCACACACACACACAACCACACACACAACCACACACAACCACACACACAACCCCTACACACAACCACACACACAACCACACACAACCACACACACAACCACAACCACACACACAACCACATGCACAACCACACAACCACACACACAACCACACACACACACAACACACAAACACAACCATACCCAACCACACAACCACACACACACAACCACACACACACAACCACATACACAACCACACCCACAGCCACACCCACAACCACACACACACAACCACAACCACACCCAACCACACACACACACACACACACACAACCACACACACACACAATCACAACCACACACACACACGACCGCAACCACACACACACACACACAACCACACACACAAAACACACACCACACACAACCACATACACACACACAGCCACACACACATACAACCACACACACAACCACACACAACCACGCACACAACCACACACACACAACCGCATACACAACCACACACAACATACAACCACACACAACCACACACACACGCACACAACCACACACACAACCACAACCACACACACAACCACACACACCCAACCACACACAACCAACCACACACACAACCACACACACAACCACACACACACAACCACACACACAACGACACACACAACCACAACCACACACAACCCACCCACAGCCACACACACAACCACAACCACACACACACAACCACACACACAACCACAATCACAAACACACAACCACAACCACACACACAACCACACACACAACCACACACACACAACCATACACACACACAACCACACACACGCAACCACACACACACACACCTCACACACAACCACACACACAACCACAACTACACACACAACCACACATACAACCACACACACAACCACACACACACAACCATACACACAACCGAACACACAACCACACAGACAACCCCCCACACACACAACCACACACAACCACACACACAACCACACAGACAACCCCCCCACACACACAACCACACACAACCACAACCACACACACAACCCCACACACACAACCACACACACACAATCACACACACACACAACCGCACACATACCACCACACACACACAACCACGCACATAACCACACACACAACCACACCGAACCACACATCCACACACACACAAACAACCAAATCTGCACCCACAACCGCACCCACACACAACCACACACACACAACCACACACACAACCACAACCACACACACAACCACACACACAATTACACACAACACAACCACACACACAACACACAACCACACACACACAACCACACACACAACCACACAACCAACACACAACCACACACACAACCACAACCACACACACAACCACAGACACACACACAACCACACACACACAACCACACACACAACCTCACACACAAGCACACACAACCACAAACACAACCACACATGCAACCACAACCACACACAACCACACACAACCACACACACAACCACACACAACCACACACAACCACAAACACAACCACACACACAACCACAACCACACACACACA
Source organism: Triturus cristatus (assembly GCF_964204655.1). Taxonomy (NCBI): domain Eukaryota; kingdom Metazoa; phylum Chordata; class Amphibia; order Caudata; family Salamandridae; genus Triturus; species Triturus cristatus. The sequence goes on from NC_140580.1 coordinate 327,200,366, forward strand.
CACACACACAACCACACACAACCACACACACACAACCACACACACAACCACACACACAACCACACACAACCACACACAACCACACACACATACACAACCACATACACCACACACACACAACCACACACACACACACAACCACACATACACACAACCACACACAACCACACACACCACCACACACACAACCACACACACAACCACACACACAACCACACACACACAACCACACACACACACACACAACCACACACACACAACCACACACACACACAACCACACACACACACAACCACACACAACCACAACCACAACCACACACACAACGACACACACCCAACCACACACAACCAACCACACACACAACCACACACACACACAACCACACCCACAACCACACACACAACCACAACCACACACAACCCACCCACAGCCACACACACAACCACAACCACACACACACACACAACCACACACACAACCACAATCACAAACAGACAACCACAACCACACACACAACCACACACAACCACACACACACAACCATACACACACACAACCACACACACGCAACCACACACACACACACACCACACACACAACCACACACACAACCACAATGACACACATACAACCACACACACAACCACACACACACAACCACACACACAACCACACACACAACCACACACACAACCACACACAACCACACACAACCACACACACAACCACACACACAACCCCCCCCACACACACAACCACAACCACACACACAACCCCACACACACAACCACACATACACAACCACACACACACAACCACACACATACCACCACACACACACAACCACACACATAACCACACACACAACCACACCGAACCACACATCCCCACACCCACAAACAACCACATCCGCACCCACAACCGCACCCACACACAACCACAACCACACACACACAACCACACACACAACCACACACACAACCACAACCACACACACAACCACACACACAATCACACACACACAACCACACACACAACACACAACCACACACACACAACCACACACACCACCACACAACCACACACACAACACACAACCACACACACAACCACAACCACACACACAACCACAACCACACACACAACCACAGACACACACACAACCACAGACACACAACCACACACAACCACACACACAACCACACACACAAGCACACACAACCACAACCACACATGCAACCACAACCACACACAACCACACACACAACCACACACACAAGCACACACAACCACAACCACACATGCAACCACAACCACACACAACCACACACAACCACACACACAACCACACACAACCACACAAAACCACACACACAACCACACACACAACCACAACCACAACCACACACACACACACAACCACACACAACCACACACACACAACCACACACACACAACCACAACCACACACACAACCACACACACACAACCACACACACACAACCACACACACATACACAACCACACACACCACACACACACAACCACACACACACACAACCACACACACACACAACCACACACAACCACACACACACACCACCACACACACAACCACACACACAACCACACACACAACCACACACACAACCACACACACACAACCACACACACACACACACAACCACACACACACAACCACACACACACACAACCACACACACACACACACACAACCACACACAACTACACACACAACCAAACCAAGCATTGGCATAGCCAATAGGTCCCGCCTTTGGGACCCTATAAGTGTTTAGCCACGCAACAGTTGATGTGGTTGCACCAAGGATATTGTGCTGCATAACTAAATACTTAGAAGGTCCCAAAAGCGAGACCTATTGGCCATGCCAATGCTTGTTGTTAAATGGTGTAAATTCGTTCAGTAGTTGCTGAGAAAATCAAAAGTAAAAACACATATATATCTATGGCCGCGCAGGATCCGCGCACCCTCTCGATCACGAGCTTTTTGCTAATTGGCTGTCAACACCCCAAATCAGTAAGTGTTGGCAGCCATCTTATGCCTCGGTAGCACCGAGGCACAAGAAAACAGAAAAAGTAATGCGCAAAACGCAAAAAGGGGGCAGGGTAGAAACAACGTGACCCCCTAGGCCTGCTCAGGGGGACCCACAAGGACCCCCAGGGCCCCAAAAAGCATTAAAAAAAATCGTCGAGATTCGCATACCCAAGGCGAATTTCGGCTGAAATTTAAAAAAAAACACAAAGCTTTGTCGCTATTTAGCCCCTGGGTGGGCCAAGTCCCGGGGGCAATATATTAATTGTAATGGGGGGCCCAGAGGGGCCCCCCAGCCCCGGGGACGCCACCCCCGGGGCTTTATTAAATTATGTGTGGGGCCGCTCAGCCCCCCCAGTCCCGGGGACAGCCACCCCCCGGGACTTTGAAAATAAATAGGTGGGGGGCTCAAAGCTCCCCAAGCCCCGGGGACCGCCACCCCCCTGGGCTTTACATTTTAACATGGGGGCATCCAAGCCCCCCAAGCCCCGGGGACCGCCACCCCCGGGCCTTTAATGAAATGCTTGTGCAGCGGGGGCACATGACCCCCCGCTGCCCCTGGGACCGCCACCCATGGGGCTTTTTTTTAAATAATTCAACCTGTGTGGGGGGGTTGAGCCCCCCCACATGGCCCGGGGACCGCCACCTCCCCGGGGCACTAAGTCTTTAAATTTGGGGGTCCGTTAAGGACCCCTAAGCCCCGTTTGACTTACAACGTGCTTTCTCTTTCCACAAACTCGATGTTTGTGATCCTTTATTTTGAGATGCTTTTAGTATTACTGTCACACACACAACCACAACCACACACACAACCACATGCACAACTACAACCACACACACAACCACATGCATAACCACACACACAACCACACAACCACACACACACACACAACCACACACACAACCGCACATACAACCATACACACATACACACCACCACACACACAACCACCCACACACACACACAACCACACCCACAACCACACACAACAACAACCACACAACCACACACACAACCACACACACACAACTACACACACAACCACACACAACCACACAACCACACATACAACCACACACACAACCACATGCACAACCACACAACCACACACACAACCACACCCACAACCACACACACACAACCCCACAACCACACACACAACTACACACACACAACCACACACACAATCACACACAACCACACACACAAACACACAGAACCACACACACACACACACAACCACACACACAACCACACACACCATCACAACCACACACACACAACCACACACACACAACCACACACACACAACCACACCCACAACCACACCCACAACCACACACACACAACCACAACCACACACAACCACACCCACAACCACAACCACACACAACCACACACACAACCACACACACAACCACACACAACCACACATACAACCACACACACAACCACACACACACAACCACAACCACACACACAACCACACACACCACCACACACACAACCACACACAAAACTACACACACAACCGCACACACACAACCACACACAACCACACACACACACACAACCACACACACAACCACACACAACCACACACAACCCACACACAACCACACATACAACCACACACACAACCACACACACAACCACACACATAACCACCCATACAACCACACATACAACCACACACACAACCACACACACAACCACACCCACCACACACACACAATCACACACACACACAACCACACACACACCACCACGCACACAACGAAACACACAACCACACACACACAACCACACACACAACCACACACAACCATACATCCACACACACCCACAACCGCATCCGCACCCACAACAGCACACACACCCACAACCACACCCACACACACACACACATACAAAACCACACACACACACAAACACACACATACACAACCACACACACACAACCGCACACACACAACCACACACACACACACACACGCACACAACCATACCCAACCACACACACAACCACACCAAGCATTAGCATAGCCAATGGGTCTCGCCTTTGGGACCTTATAAGTGATTAGCCACGCAACAGTTGATGTGGTTGCACCAAGGATATTGTGCTGCATAACTAAATACTTAGAAGGTCCCAAAAGAGAGACCTATTGGCTATGCCAATGCTTGCTGTCAAATGGTGTAAATCCGTTCAGTAGTTGCTGAGAAAATCAAAAGTAAAAACACACATATATATAGCCGTGCAGGATCCGCACACCCTTCCAATCACGAGCTTTATGCTAATTGGCTGTCAACACCCCAAATCAGTAAGTGTTGGCAGCCATCTTATGCCTCGGTAGAACCAAGGCACAAGAAAACAGAAAAAGTAATGCACAAAATGCAAAAAGAGGGCAGGGTAGAAACACCCTGACCCCCTAGGCCCGCTCAGGGGTCCCACAAGGACCCCCAGGGCCCCAAAAAGCATTTTGTGTAAAAAATAATCTGCGAGATTCGCGCACCCAGCGTGAATTTCGGCCAAAATTTTTAAAAAAACAAAGCGCGGGTTCCCGCGCTTCATTGCTATTTAGCCCCTGGGTGAGCCAAGTCACGGGGCAATATGTTAATTGTAATGGGGGGCCCAGAGGGGCCCCCCAGCCACGGGGACTGCCACCCCTGGGGCTTTATAAAATTATGTGCGGGGGGCAGCCCCCCCAGTCTCGGGGACTGCCACCCCCCCCGGGGCTTTGAAAATAGATGAGTGGGGGGGCTCAAAGGAGTCCTTGATGGCCCCAGGGACCACTACCTCCCAGGGCCGGCTCCTGCAGTGTCCTGGGGAGCTCACCCCCGGGACACTGTAGTTTGCTATGGCAGGGTGGGAGCCTCGCAGCTCCCACCCTGCCATAGCAAACTGCTTTGGTTTTTGGAAGAGAGAGCAGGAAACCTGCTCTCTCTTCCAAAAACCAAAGACGATTGCTTTTCCACACAGGGAGCTGCATCTTAGCAGCTCCCCATGTGGAAAAACAAAGCCAGCTCCTGAGGGATGCTGGGAGCTGGCGGGACCGTGGGGGATTGGGGACCCCACATGGTCCCCAACGGAGAGGGCCAGCCCCGGGGATGGGATCCCAGGGGCTACAAGTGGCCCCCTCCCCAAAATTTGAATAAAAAAATGAATAAGAAAACAAAGGTCAGCCCCGGGGAATGGAGTCCCCGGGGCCATAAGTGGCCTGAGGAGGGGGGCAATGCAGCCCCCCTCCAAAAGAATAAAAAAAAAAAAAAGGCCATGCCCCGGGGGATGGGGTCACCGTGGCCGATTAAGGCCTTGGGAGGGGGGCCACGTGGCCCCCTTCCAAATTAAAAAAATAAATAAATTAGGGTTCAGGCCCTGGGGATGGGGTCCCCAGGGCCAATAAATTAGAAAAAGAAGGGGGGCCACACAGCCCCCCTTCTTAAAAAAATAAATAAAAGACCGGCATCGCATCGGAGGCCATGCCCCCTCCTTGCAGCACTCTGCAAACACGCCCCCTGGCGCTTTTGCAGATGGGGAACGAATTCCCCTTGAATACTGGAGGTCCCTGGGGGCCAATTAGCCCACCAGTAACCTCCAGAATGTGCCAGGGGGCTGCGATGCAGAGAGGTGTGCTGAGGCCAGGCCCCTTGTTACACCTCTCTGCAACGCAGCACTGTGGCGCTTAATGGAGGTAGCTGGTGGGCTAGTTGCACCCCAGAGACCCTCAGGATTCAAGGGGAGTTAATCCCCCAACTTAAAATGCGCCACGGGCGTGTTTGCACAGTGGTGAAGGGAGGGGGCGGGGCCTGAGGTGACATGTGTGCAAACACGCCATGTGGCGCGTTTTAAGTTGAGGAATTAAATCCTCTTCAATCCTGAAGGTCCCTGGGGGCCAACTGGAGGATCCTGGTGGGCTAGTTGGCCTTAAAAATTCACTGAAAAAACCATAGGTTTCAGGCACGTTATAGTTAGGAATTAGCATTTGAAAAACCTTAGAAATTCACTGAAAAAAACATAGGTTTCAGGGGCGTTATAGTTAGTCGGACATTTCACTCGTACAAAACCATTGAAATTCCCCTGTTATAGTTAGTTCAGCTAACTATAACTCGCGCGCCCGCAATGCACTGCTCATGACATCACATATTACATCACTCATGACATGGTCAGTGACATCACTTATGACATCACTGATGACATCTCAAATTACATCACTGATGACACCACTGATGACATCATCCTTGTGATAGAGTGGCAGACCTCCTATCACCCTAATATAACCTTGGATACAAACACTCAAAAAAAAGAAACTAACATTTTCAAAACGATGGACATACCAATATCACTTACAACACACCTAAGTAGTAATTCCTAGATCTACACACGCATCCACTCATTCACCAACAGTCCTATACAGTCACTCATACATGTACTCACACATCATATGTACTCATACACCTATACATCCTGTTGCAAAATGACACTCACCCATAGAGTTACTCACACACATAGTCACACATGCAAACAAAGTATCAAACATCCATTACATTGCATATACAGTTATACACACACCACCACATTTACTGCTACAGAAACTTACACATACTTACTCTCTTAAGCAATGACTTATAGAAACTCAGACTACTTTATACAGGAACCCTTCCAATCTCTCACTCTCACATATACTCACTTATATACACCAATACTCACATATACTAGTTTAAAAACATGTAGTTACTCATAAAGACACTATTGAGATAGTCATTCACTCACTAACACACCCATACACACACTCATACACCCATACAGTCCTGCACACATGCTGTCTTCAACATATACAAACAGTGAGTCACTCATTCATGCATCTATGCACTACATAATACCCCCCACCGAACCATACAGACACTCAGACACTCATACTGATACTCAAAAAACCAACTCATAACCTATATAGACACTCATGTAGCTACTCCCGAACCCATGCAGCCACATATACACAAAGTGAAAGACTGATACAGAAATGTATATGTTTAAACATTGCTCACTAACCCATGTATTCACTAAGATACACTTAATCAGTCAGTTATACAATTATTATTTTTTTTTAAAACATCATCCATTTAGACACTTATATACCATTTATTCTTCCGTCGACCTTGAGATATACATATATAAAACATATTTAATTTTCAGAAAAACACACATTCACTGGATGATGTCATCAGTGATGTCATCAGTGATGTCATTTGAGATGTCATCAGTGATGTCATGAGTGATGTCACTGACCATGTCATGAGTGATGTTATATGTGACGTCATCAGCAGTGCATTGTGGGCGCGCGAGTTATAGTTAGCTGAACTAACTATAAAGGGGGAATTTCAATGGTTTTGTACGGTGAAATGTCCAACTAACTATAATGCCCCTGAAACCTATGGTTTTTTCAGGTAATATTAATATATATATATACACCCAGACCCAGATACATCCATACCTACATACGTTTTGTTATGGTTATGTGCATGTAAATACTTTTGGCCCGATTCACAAACGTAAAGTGAGATGAAAGTCTAACTTTACGACTTACGGTACACGCAACGGGCATTTACGAGTAGTAAATGCCCTTTGTGAATACCGAAATTTGTAAAGTTCGACTTTCGTCTAACATTACCTTTGTGAATCGGGCCCGTTAAATTCAAGTTTATAAAAAACTTAAAGCTTATCACTATTAAACTATATGTACACACACACATATTTAGACTAAGTGCATATATATATATATATATACATATATATATATATTCACAGAAAAAACCATAGGTTTCAGGCACGTTATAGTTAGGAATTAGCATTTAAAAAACCTCAGAAATTCACTCAAAAAACCATAGGTTTCAGGGGTGTTATAGTTAGCTGGACTTTTCACTTGTACAAAACCATTGAAATTCCCCCTTTATAGTTAGTTCAGCTAACTATAACTCGCGCGCCCGCAATGCACTGCTGATGACGTCACATATTACATCACTCATGACATGGTCAGTGACATCACTCATGACATCACTGATGACATCTCAAATGACATCACTGATGACATCACTGATGACTTCATCCAGTGAATGTCTGTTTTTCAGAAAATTAAATATGTTTTATATATGTATATCTAAACAATGATGGAAGAATAAATGGATATATAAGTGTCTAAATGGATGATTTGTTTTTGAAAAATTGATTGTGTAACTGACTGATTAAGTGTACCATAGTGAAAACATGGCTTAGTGAGTAATGTTTAAATATGTAAATATCTGTATCAGTCTCTCACTTTGTGTATAAGTGGCTGCATGGGTTGGTGAGTAGCTACATGGGTGTCTATATAGGTTATTAGTTGTTTTTTTGAGTATCAGGCTGAGTGTCTGCATGGTTCGGTGGGGGGGGTATTACGTAGTGCATAGGTGCATGAATGAGTGACTCACTGTGTGTATGTGTTGAAGACAGCATGTGTGCAGGACTGTATGGGTGGATGAGTGTGTGTATGGGTGTGTTAGTGAGTGAATGACTGTCTCAATAGTGTCTTTATGAGTAACTACATATGTTTTAAACTAGTATATGTGACTATTGGTGTATATAAGTGAGTATATGTGAGAGTGAGAGATTGAAAGAGTTCCTGTATGAATAAGTATGTGTTTCTATAAGTGATTGTTTAAAAGACTAAGTATGTGTAAGTTTCAGTAGAAGTAAGTGTGGTGGTGTGTGCATAACTGTATATGCAAGTAAATGTATGTTTGATTCTTTATTAGCATGAGTGACTATGTGTGTGAGTAACTCTATGGATGAGTGGCATTGTGTAACAGGATGTATAGGTGTATGAGTACATATGATGAGTGAGTACATGTATGAGTGACTGTATAGGACTGTTGGTGAATGAGTGGATGTGTATGTGGATCTTAGAATTACTGAAGAGGTTGTTGTAACTGGTATTGGTATGTCCATTGTTTTGAACAATTTAGTCTCTATTTTTGAATGTGTGTATCAAAGGTTATATTAGGGTGAGAGGAAGTCTGCCACTCTATCACAAGGATGACGTCATCAGTGATGTCCTCAGTGATGTCATTTGAGATGTCATCAGTGATGTCATGAGTGATGTCACTGACCATGTCATGAGTGATGTAATATGTGACATCATCAGCAGTGCATTGCGGGCGCGCGAGTTATAGTTAGCTGAACTAACTATAACGGGGAATTTCAATGGTTTTGTACAAGTGAAAAGTCCAGCTAACTATAACACCCCTGAAACCTATGGTTTTTTCAGTGAATTTCTGAGGTTTTTTAAATGCTAATTCCGAACTATAACGTGCCTGAAACCTATGTTTTTTTCTGTGAATTTCAAAGGTTTTTTAAATGCTAATTTCTAACTATGCCTACAGAGATAGGACATGTGAAGAAAGAAGAAAAAATGCACAGAAAGAAAAAAAAGAAGTGCAGAAAGAAGCAACAGAAGTCCTCAAAGACGAAGAAAAGTGCAGGAAGAAGGATAACGTGCAGAAAGAACAAAAAGAAGAGGAGAAAGAATCCTTGTTGCAAAATAATCCTGTCCCCTCAACTTTTTCAGACGGATACTGGTGGTAACTGAGTCTGAGTAACCAGTCCTAGAGCCAGTGCTATGTTAAAAGACACTTAGAATACAGTGAAAACACCTACATACACTAGGGAACATTATGCGTTGGGGTCCCCCTGTGATTAGCATGACCTCCTCTGTAAGCCCCTAGTATATAATAGGGCAGGGGGGTTAAAACTACCTCTTAAAACAGGCCACAGGGCGTTTTTGCACACGTTAACTCAGGCCCCGTCCCTTCCCTTCACCACTGTGTAAACACGCCCTGTGTCCGTTTTTAGTTGGGAGATTAAGTTCATTTGAATCCTGAGGGTCCCTAGGGTCCAACTAGCCCACTAGGTACCTCCAGTAAGTGCCACAGAGCTGCGTTGCAGAGAGGTGTAAAAAGTGGCACGGCCTGGACAACCTCTCTGCAATGCAGCTCAGTGGCGCTTACTGGAAGCACTTGGTGGGCTAGTTAGCCCCAGGGGCCCTCAGTATTGAAGGGAAATTATATCCCCAATTTAAAACGTGCCATAGTGCGTGTTTGCACACGTCACCTCAGGCCCCGTCCCCTCCCTTCACCACTGTGTAAACGCGCCCTGTGGCTGTTCTAAGTTGAGAGATTAAGTCCCCTTGAATCCTAAGGGTCCCTAGGGTCAAACTAGACCACTACGTACCTCCAGTAAGCGCCACAGAGCTGCGTTGCAGAGAGGTGTAAAAAGGGGCTTGCCCTCAGAACACCTCTCCTGCAGCTCCCTGGCGCATACTGGAGATGCCTGTTGGGCTAGTTGGCCCTCAGGGACCCTCAGTATTGAAGAGGAATTAATTCCCCAACTTACAACTCGCCAGGGGGCGCGTTTGCAGAGTGCTGCAAGGAGGGGGCGTGGCCTCCAGCACGATGCCAGTCTTTTATTTATTTTAATTTTTTAAGAAGGGGGGCTGTGTGGTTCCCCTTCTTATTCTAATGTATTGGCCCTGATGACCCCATCCCCCAGGGCCTGTCTCCTAATTATATTTTTTTGACCCCAATCCCCAGGGCCGGCCACTGTTTTTTATTATTTTTAAAAAATATATATTTATAGACACACCTAGGACATGCTGGACAAACCGTACGTACCTATCACCATGACGATTTGCGTGATATTCATTAAAAGGCGACTATGCATACAATGAATCCACGTGGAATGTATTTACACCACTAGTGAAGCTCTGACATGTCTGATGCCCTACCGTGCCTAATCCCGGTAGACAACCTTGTCGTTTATTTATACAAACATGGGTAGCTATTGACGGGCACATTTAATACACATGCACACCAAGCCATTCAAAGGGAATTCGACAAGAATTCGACCAAAACTATGCAAGAAACCCCCCTCACGGTTAATAAAACACACATCCACTGCCGGATGTGTAATACTTTTAATTGTACTCTCTGGAAAGGGGATGAACATCACTTGAGAGTCACAGTGCGCTCCTGGCAGAGCCCAATGCTGTGTTACACCCACCATTGCCTGCCGAGTGCCACACACCTCTGTGTTGTATTCCACCAGCTAGTGCATATGCTATGACACTCTCTAGCCCATGTGCACTGTAACACCACCCCGTGAATATGTCATGCCACACTTGTCTTCGCACGGGTTATATTGCCCCATCTAACGTGCCTTCCTCGATGCCTATGTTATAACGCACAGTGCTATGCCATACATATTACAATCTGGGATCTATATCTTTGTCACAGTGCATATGCAACGTTACACTCCCCAGCACATATTTTATATTACAACTTTAGAGACTAGTTAGGTTACACAACACTGCCCTGTGCATATTACACTCCAAGGCGCATATCGCATAGCACGCGCTAGTGCCTGTACTATCTCGCGCTCTCCAATGAATCTGTCATTGCGCACAATGTATTGCATATTATATTTCACGCCCGGTTCATCTTATATCACACTTTTTGGTGCATAGTTTATACCATACACTATATCTAGTTTTAATTTTCAATCGTGCTCTCAGGACTATGTTCTATATAACACTGTGTTCACCTACCCTTTTCACGGGCATTACATTTTGCGATAGGGGGTGGAGGGTCAGGGGGTGTTTCTGCCAAGTGAGCCCGGAGTCACAGTCACAAACGCCCTCTTCTTCCTGAATAAAAGTGAGATTATGCTGCATACTTGTTCATATTTTCAGTAGTTCTCACAGACACACGTTTTAAAAACAATATAGTTCCTAATAGCCGCCTTCTCTGAACAGTTAGCTTGCTGCCCCATCCCCCTCCTCCCTATCCTCTGTTGTGTGAATCCATGGACTAGCCTCCTCCCTCCTGCCATGCATGGTCTGATGTACTGCCACTGCCCTCCATTTAGTATGATGTACCAGTCCACTCCTCCTGCCCTCCATTGCCCAATTCTATGCCCCATCATTGACCTCCTGCTTAAACTCTGTGCTTAGCTTGCTGCCCCTATTCTCCTTCCCCCTGCCCTCCGATGTCTTTGCGCATGCCCCTGCTCCATCCTTTTTGCCCACCATGTTCCATGGACCTGCCACTCCTATCTACTCTGAGTGTTCTGTTGAGCTGCCGCTCCCCTCCCACCTGCCTGGCATTGTCAGATGACTGTAACCTGTCCCTGCCACCTCCACCCTGCCTGTCCACATGCCATGCCCCTATCCTCTTCCTCCTGTCCTACATGGTCCATTGTACTGCCACACCCTTCTGCCCTCCCTGGTCTGTTGTGCTGCAACTGCTCCTCCTGTCTGCCCCGTGCGGTCTGTTGTGAGGCCCCTTCCCCTGAACTTTCTTGTCTGTGCACAGGTCCTGACCCTCCCTTCTATCCTCCATCGTCCTTTGTGCATGCCCCTGCACCCTCCTTCTTGCCCATCATAGCCATTGTGCTGCCACAAACCCTCCCACTTGCCATGCTGTGGCTGCCATGGCCCCTCCCACCTTCCCTGTGTGGTCAGTTAGCTGCCCCTGACCCCCTCCCACCTTCCCTCCATGGTCTGTGTGTATGCCATCACAGTCTCACTGTTGCTCTTCATGGTGTGTCTTGCTTCTAGTGCCCATCCTGCCTGACCTCCATGGCTATCTTGCTGCTCCTGCCCTGTCCCCATGCCCCCAGCCCTCTGTTTACATGTGAAGACCCCTACTCCCTCCCTCCTGGCTTGTCTGTTCCATTGTAATGCCCCCGATCCGTCCCTCCTGCCCTTTATGGTCTGTTATGCTGCAGCTTTCTCTCCTGTCTGTCCATTATGGTCAGCTAGCTACCATTGCCTCTTGCCCCTCTGTTCTCTGTTGTCCATGTGCATGGTCCTGTCCCCTCCCTCTTGCTTTCTATGAATTGTTGTGCTGCACTCCCGTCCGGCATGCCCTGTGTGGTGTATTGTGCTGCTGCAAACCCTGATGCCTGCCCTGCAGGGTCAGTTGGTGCACCTCTCCATGTCCCTCCTGCCCTCTGTTATCCAAGTCCATGTCCCTACCCCATTTCCTTCCATGATCCAGTGTACCATACTTGCGAACATTTTGAGCTTGGTAAGAGGGAGATTTTGAAAAAAACTGGGGTATTGATTTTCCCCTTTGAGTTACATTGAAAAAGAGGAGATTGTAGACAGGAGACAGATTAAATAAAGCTCATTTGAGCTTAAAAACATTGGACGTTTCCTGGCTGAATCGGGTCTGTTGGCATGTATGGTTGTACTACCATTGCCTCTTCCTTCTGCCCACAATGGTCCATTACATTGCCACAGCCTCTCTTGCCAGTCCTGTATTGTTGGTTTGTTGCCCCTGCCCCCCTTTCCACTGCCCTCCATAGTCTGTTGTGCTGCCACGGCCCTTCCTGCCTGCTCAGTGTGGTTAAATTGTTGCCTTTGCACCCTCCTACCTGCCTTCAATTTTCAGAGTCCGTGCCCCTGGCCCCTGCCTCTCAACAGTATCCTAATGAACAACTAGATTGCTAACATTCTATATTTATTACAAAAGTGTGGAACGCCTGACGTCATCTTGATGTAATCAAAACTGTAATACCTAGAGCATTTCCTTTATAAATTACATATATGAGAGGGTCTTATTGGCATCAAAATTATGGTTAGTGCTCTAAAAGACTAAAATAAGGACATATTTTCTGAGTTTTCAAATAGCGACAAAGCACTTTTAAATTATTTGTTATCTTTATGTTTTTTTATCCAGTTGACCACTTGATTAAATGTTGCACTTAGGGGAGAGGATGTGGTGTTACTTCCAGAACTGCAGATTTTGCAACTGGGGAACCAGGTTGGAGTTTCTGCTTCAGCTCGACATTCTGTGATTCTGGTCAAATCACTTAGTCTCCCCATGTCTACAACCAAAATGAATTTGTTCTTGTGTGATGTAACCAATGCTCATGTAAAGCACTCCAATACCTGACAAGTCTGCACTATATAACACTGCAAAAACACAAAATAAGTGTTTTGCACACTTCTGTCATTGGGCTATATTTGGGCTACATCTGGGTGATTTTGGGCTACATTTGGGCTCTTTTGTCTCCGGTGGCCATCTTGGGAGATTTATTTGTTATGAAGTTTCCTAATTTCCTCATGTACTGCAGTCTCCTCAGTAGGAAATGCTTTCAGTTTTTTACTTTGATTCCATCATGAAGGTATTCAGATATGTCACACATTTGCCATAAATTCTAAAAGTTAGCACTCTAGTTGCTCATTAGATCACTGTAGTAAAACTACTGTTCACCATGGAAGTCTGCTCCTGGTATTAAAAGTGCATGTTTCAGTCTGCATGTCAGAATTTTTTAATGAAATAGAAGAGGATTTGAGAAGTCACTCAAAATGTGCCCTCATTTTCTTTCTTCAGCATTAATCATAATTTCTATGGCAAAATGAACCCCCTCATTGTGTTCCTTTTTAAATTAAATGTTTTAAGTGTTACCAGTTTATTCCAATCAAGATGGCTTCAGGTGTGCCATACTTTTGTCATAATGAAGACAGTAAGCGCTCTAGTTGTTTTTAAGAACACTCTGGGACATTCTGTCATTGGGCTATACTTGGGCTACATCTGGGTGATATTTGGGCTACATTTGGGCTCTTTTGTCTCTGGTGGCCATCTTGGGAGACTTATTTGTTATGAAGTTTCCTAATTTCCTCATTTACTGCAGTCTCCTCAGTAGGAAATACTTTCAGTTTTTTACTTTGATTCCATCAAGAAGGCATTCAGATGTGTCACACATTTGCCATAAATTCAGAATGTTAGCACTCTTTTTGCTCATTAGATCACTGTAGTAAAGCTACTGCTCACCAGAGAAAACTGCTGCTGGTATTGAAAGTGCATGTTTCAGTCTGCATGTCAGAATTTTTTAATGAAATAAAAGAGGATTTCAGAAGTCAAAATGTGCCCTAGTTTTTCTTTCTGCAGCACTAATCATACTTGTTATGGAAAAATGAACCCCCTCATTTTGTTCCTTTTTAAATTAAATGTTTTAAGAGTTACCACTTTAATCCAAGCAAGATGGCTTCAGGTGTGCCATACGATTATCATAAGTAGGACTGTTAGCGCTCTAGTTGTTCTTTGGAACACTCTGGGAAGCTGCAGTAGAGCACAAAGGAATCAACTGACAGTCTCTGCCCTTGTTGGATGTACATGTTTTACTGAGAATATCAGACTTCATTCTCACATGACTGAGAAAGATAATGTGAATTTACAGAAAATAAGCTCTCAGTTTAGCTTATAGATCACCTTTCAAACCTCTGTGGGAAAAACATGAGAAAATATTTTTCTCTCAATCATGATATCCCAGCAGAAGGCTTTTTCACATTGTGAAATCACCTTAGAACATACCACAATTCCTAAAATGAGTATGGTATGTTCTGCTCGATTTTCCCGGCCTTCTTGTGAGGAACAATGATGGAATGTGACTTCAGTCTCTTATCATTCAAGTCTAAGGGTTAGAGTAGTGAATGGAGCCTATTTACTAGGCACTTCGACATGATTCTGTGCTCTTCCCCATAGATCAGGGCTTGCACACATAGCCTAGGGGATAGATTCGTTAGTATTAGGGATAACCTGTCCTGTAGTGAGGGTATTTCATGGAGCCGTGCTGAATTCAGGCCTGGTAGGCCTCAAACGGGAGAGACTCCATCTTTCTTTCTGCTCCGGCAGCTTGGGATGCTTCTAGGTCAAATGTAAAGTTTTAGTTATGAGGTGTTATTCGCTTGGAGAGAACCGGTTCAGGCCGGCCCTTATCGAAGGATTGTATTTTTCTTCATGCCGAAGACACTACATCAGGCCGGCCGGCTGGGAACGTGTCCTTGGTACGGGGAGGTACAAGAATTTGGTGGGCGGCAGGTTACAGGCCGGAATTTTCCATGAGGAAACGCACCTCTATATTAGTGAAAGTCTGAGGCAGTTACATGTTCAGTCCGTAGGCGGCATCTAGCCGTTAGCAGTAAAGCTACTACTTATTCCAGGGAAGACAGACGCCATCTTGAAGGTGGAGAAGAACCGAGAGACAGATACTCTCCTAGCAGAATAGCCAGAGAGGAGAGAGTAGCCGATGAGGAAGAGGTCCCAGTGACTCGGAGAAGGGTGACTGCGGAGGTGTGACTTCCAGGCGAGCCGAGGCACAGACGAGAAGGGAACCTAGATGACCACTGAGTGCAGGCTACATACTACTAAGGTGATGTCGACCCTTTCTTATTAGAGTGTACAACTTAATCTTTCACTTTTCTTTGCAGGTTATGTGTTATATTGTAATGTTATGTGATTGCGTATGTAATGAGTAATAAAGTATCCAGTTTGTAGTGAACCAACATGTGACGTGTTCTTGTATGAGAGGGTAGCCTATTCTTCTAGTCAGCTGCGGCTACATGAACAGATGTTAACCCTGATCAGGTAAGTGGTAACTGAATAAGGGAAAGAGGAGCCCCTCGAACTGGAGAACAGGCTATGCTCGAACTGGCAGTCCTTGTGTGATCTGATGAATAGTGAGACTGATTCCCTTTTTGTGTGTTATGGTGATCATAGGATGAGCTGTATGAGACTGCCGTCTGGGTAGAGAGGTCTGGATTCGTATGGGATCGCGAGGCCGCCACTTGTGATACTGCCGTCTGGGTAGAGAGGTCTGGATTCGTATGGGATCGCGAGGCCGCCACTTGTGATACTGCCGTCTGGGTAGAGAGGTCTGGATTCGTATGGGATCGCGAGGCCGCCACTTGTGATACTGCCGTCTGGGTAGAGAGGTCTGGATTCGTATGGGATCGCGAGGCCGCCGATTGTGCTGATACTGTCGTATGGGCAGAGAGGTCTGGATTCGTATGGGATCGCGAGGCCGCCACTTGTGATACTGTCGTATGGGCAGAGAGGTCTGGATTCGTATGGGATCGCGAGGCCGCCGATTGTGCTGAGACTGCCGTCTGGGTAGAGAGGTCTGGATTCGTATGGGATCGCGAGGCCGCCACTTGTGATACTGTCGTATGGGCAGAGAGGTCTGGATTCGTATGGGATCGCGAGGCCGCCGATTGTGCTGAGACTGCCGTCTGGGTAGAGAGGTCTGGATTCGTATGGGATCGCGAGGCCGCCACGTGTGATACTGTCGTATGGGCAGAGAGGTCTGGATTCGTATGGGATCGCGAGGCCGCCACTTGTGATACTGTCGTATGGGCAGAGAGGTCTGGATCCGTATGGGATCGCGAGGCCGCCGATTATAAGAGGTCTTGGTATGTATAGTAGGAATTCCCTGTCCTTAGCTGGTAGATATATGTGGTTGCACTATTGTAAATAGGTCCTAGGGAGGGGGTAACGTTCTGGCTGGGTTAGTGAGGCTCTGATGAGCGGGTTCTATCTGATCCGAAAACCCAAGCAGAACATTTGGCGTCACGAACCGTTTACGAAACCTGTGTGCGTTGTGGTTGTATCGTGTTTGCTTTCGGCGCGTGCGTGGTTTCGTTTGTATATTATTTCTATATAATTGTGAGTGTAGTTTTTTTTTCTTTCTTCTTTCTTCTTTCTCTTTTTCTCTTTTTCTTTCTTTTCCGAGATGTTTTCTAGAAAGTCGAAATCTACTTTTAAGTTGCCCGTTGAAATTCCCGGCTGGGTTTCAACGCCTTATGAAGCCTTAGCCCGTGAGTGGGCTGATTCTACTGGTTTGAGTGAGAATTGGAATTCTTTTTTGGAGCTGGCGGAGCTGGCTAATGTGATTACTTGTTTACAGAAGGCGCCGGTATCTAAGGGTGATGAGCTTCCCGTTTTGGGGCGCAGAGGTTGGATTGTTCTGTCTGCGTACAGGATTCTGCATGAGAGGTTGTTGAAGTTACAGAAATTGCATAAGGATGTGGAAGCGAACTTTGTTGAGACTCAGAATGCTCATACTTTGTTGCGGTGTCAAAATAAGTTGCTTGCTGACAAACTTGAGACGTACCAAACTATTGCCGAGAGGGCGGCTGTGCGAATTGCTCGTTATAAATACAAGAATCGGCGTGGTCGAGTTTCGACGCGAAAGGTGCGTCTGGTCGTGGCGAAAGCCGAACTGGATTGGAATCCTGATGAATGGGATGGTAATATCTGGAACTCGAGTGATTCTCCTTCCTCGGGTGAGGAGTCTGCCAAGCGCGAGTCCTCTCGCTCCGGCCGTGATTGTAAGTCTGCTTCTTGCGCCTCTGATGGTGCACCCCGTGATTGCGCTCGTCCTTCGAGTGGGGTCGATGCTTCTTACACTGATTGTTCCTCTACGTGTACTGGTCGAGCTCCTTGTGATGCTCGTCCCGCGGTCTCGGTGCATCCAGTTTTTCGGCGGAAGTTGCAGCAGGCTCCCGGTGCTCCGAATGGTATTGCTTTAGACTCTTTGGAGGATTTTACTCAACAAGAAATTAGTGATATTTTGCAGCGATTTCGGCAGCGAGCTGGTGAGAGCTTACTCACATGGATGGTGCGCCTTTATGAACTGGGCGCTGCTGGCATTATGTTGGATGCTGGCGATTGTTTGAAGTTTTGTTCCTTGAGTTCGGACTCTACTGTACAGGATCATTTTCGTAACTTTAATGTTGGTGGTCAAATTTCTTTGCTTCAATTGGCGACTGAGGGTTGTAATCAAAAATATCCTACTGAGTCTGACTGGCCTGTGAATGACAAACCGTGGTATACTTTGCGCGATGCTGCACAACGTCTCAAAGAGGAGGTGATGAAAACGGAATACTGCTGACAGGTTGCTTGATGGTTTGTTGACATCTTCTGTGCGGAATCGTATTATTCGTTCTTCCCCTGTTGCTTATAAGCAGGTCATGATGACTTTATTGATTAATCAGACTGGTAACGTATTGTCTATGGTGCTGGAATCGGTACGCCAACTCGGTGAGTTGGGTGAGTGGTTTAAACCTGAACGGCAATCCCGGCCTGACACTCGTACTCCTGGTGACAATAAACTTACTAGACGTGATATGTTTTTTGGTCTTATGGCCGATGGTGTGCGGAAGGAGGACATTGACGGTGAGACTACTTCTCGTTTGTGGGAAATGTTTCGCAAACGTGGCTTGGATCGAAAGGAGGGTGCCCGGCGTGTTCGGACGACTGAGTGTGATCGTGGTTTTTCTGATGGTAGCGGTGATGACGACCGCCGTGGGCGCTCTGATCGTCATGATGATCGACGTTATGTACGTGATTTGTCCCCCCGTCGTGAGAGAGACAGAGAGAGAGAGGGGGAAAGAGAAAGGGGGTGAGAGGATTATGTTAACAGCAGACGTAGAGATGATAGGGATCAATCCCCTGAGTTGAGAAGGAGAGAGGATCGACACAGATTGGCCGATCGAAATCCGCAGTACAATGCAGAGAACGGGAATCCATTTCGTAATGGAGATGGATATGAACAGGAGGTATCGATACCTGGGAAACGTGAGAGTCTTTATCCTGATTTATCCTGGTACACAGAACGCAGTAAAAATGACTAGGAAATAGGTCAAGCTCCAGTACACAGATGGGCTCACAGAGATAATAGACCCTATGTAGATATTGATATTTATTGGAGACATCGTAATGTCCAAAGGGCCCGAGCATTGGTAGATACAGGAGCGGAGGCCACTCTTATTCATGGAAAATCAAAGAAGTTTAAAGGTCAGCCTTTTACAATTACCGGATTAGGTGGAAAGGAAACTCCCGCAGTTCAAACTTTACTTGAAATGAGAATAGGTATAATTCCTAGAAAAGAATACTCTGTATTAGTGGTACCACTCTTAGAATTCATAATTGGAATTGATATTTTGAAAGGAATGACTTTGCACTTAGATGATGGATGTTACCATTTTGGAACTAAACATTATATATCGTCCAGGCCTGTACGGGTTGGTCGTTTAAGAATGCCTCCCATAAAAGTTCCCCAGGCGACAAAAGTGGTTCGTCAGAAGCAGTATCGTATTCCAGGTGGTCATGAAGAGATTAGTACCACTATTCAGGAGTTGGTGGATGCAGGAGTTATAACACCAGTTACTTCTGCTTGGAATAATCCTGTTTGGCCTGTACGTAAGAGTGATAATTCTTGGCGCATGACTGTTGATTATCGAGAATTGAATAGACACACACCCTCTTTGACTGTTGCAGTACCGGATGTTATTACCCTAATTGAAAGAATACAAAAACATCCAGGTACATGGTATGCGTCCATTGATATTGCTAATGCTTTCTTTTCAATTCCGATTGCCCCTGAGTGTCAGGAACAATTCAGTTTTACGTGGAACGGGCGTCAGATGACGTTTAGAAGTCTTCCCCAGGGCTATGTGCATAGTCCTACGATATGTCACCGGCTGGTGGCAGAGCATTTGGCGGAGGTACCGGTTCATCCGCAAATTCAGATATGTCACTATATTGATGATATTTTAATCCAAGGCGAAACACAAGAGGAAGTTCAGACCCAATTGGATAGAGTCATTGAGTGCTTGCGTGAGAAAGGTTGGGAAATCAACCCGGATAAATTACAAGGTCCGTCCCAGGCTGTGAAATTTTTGGGCATTAATTGACATGAGGGGCACCGAGAAGTGATCCCTCAGGTTAAACAGAAAATTCTTGATTTTGCAGTTCCGAGGAATAGGAAAGAAGCCCAAAGCTTCATTGGTTTGTTTGGTTTTTGGCGCCAGCATATTCCTCATTTGAGTCAAATATTGGCCCCTTTGTACCATGTCACTCGTAAAAAGAATGCATTTGAATGGGATAAACCACAGCAAGATGCGTTCAGCCTAGCAAAAGAAGCAATTCAGCATGCTCTGGATTTATGGCCTGTATGTGATGGTGATGTGGATTTGAATGTGTCTGTACAAGGCCTTTATGCGAATTGGAGTTTGTGGCAGAAACAAGGCAAGAGTAGAGTACCGTTAGGTTTCTGGACCAAAAAGTTACCTGATGCTGGTGAGCGTTATACACCTTTTGAGAAACAGTTACTTGCATGTTATTGGGCTCTGGTGGATACCGAGCAATTGACTTTGGGACATGATATAGTTTTGCGACCTGAAATTCCTATCATGCAGTGGGTTATGAGTTCGCCGAAAACTCACCGAATTGGACACGCTCAAGAGGCGAGTGTGATTAAATGGAAATGGTATATACAAGACAGGGCACGTGTGGGACAAAAAGGAGTTGCATCTTTGCATGAGCAGGTGGCACGGGCGCCATCAACTGAGACTGAGAGTGAATGTTCCGTACCTTTAGTACAGGAGTCTCCTGTTAAGTGGGGTAGACCTTTTGATGATTTGTCCGCAGAGGACAGAAACCATGTCTGGTTTACGGATGGTTCAGCAAGGTTCATAGGGACGAAACGGCATTGGAAGGCGGTGTCCTATAATCCGATCACACAAAAATTGCTGAGTACAACTGGTGAGGGTAAGAGCAGTCAATTTGCTGAACTCTATGCTGTTTATCAAGTTCTGAAACAAGAGTTACCTGGCACATGTCATATTTTCACCGATTCTTGGTCTACTGCCAATGGGCTGGCAGTTTGGTTACCGACTTGGCATTCCCATAGTTGGAGAATCCATTCAAAAGAACTGTGGGGAAAAGAATTATGGCAGGAGATTTGGGAAATGCTCCCACAGAGTACTGTTACAATCTTCCATGTGGATGCTCATACCCCGATAGACTCTCTTGACAAATTCTTTCATAACATTGCAGATGAGAAATCTAAAATTGCTGAGGCAGTGGTGGACAGGCAAGATTCTGATATTGCGGGATTGGCGAAATGGGCCCACCAGAAAGCAGGACACTTTGGAGAGAAAGCCACTAGCAGGTGGGCTGCTGATCGAGGAATTTATATTCCCCTAGATTTAATCAAAAATGTTATTCTACATTGTCCCATTTGTCAGCATATCAGGCAGCGCAAAGTGCCCCAAACTGTTAAAGGTCATTTACATCGCGGGAAATTGCCCGCTCAAATTTGGCAGATTGATTACATCGGTCCACTTCCTATGAGTAGGAATTGTCAATATGTTTGCACTATTGTTGATACATACAGTGGCCTGTTGGTGGCCCTTCCCTGTAAGCAAGCTACCCAATTGAATACTATTAAAACATTGGAATTGATTATGATGTATTATGGTGTGCCATTCCAAATTCAATCTGATAATGCATCCCATTTTCGTGGAAGATTGGTACAGGAATTCTGTGTGGAAAACAATATTGAATGGGTGTTTCATATACCATATTATCCACAGGCCTCGGGTCTTGTGGAGAGGTTGAATGGCCTGCTGAAAGATCAGTTACGAAAATTAACAGATGACAAGTATAAGAATTGGCGAGACTTTTTGCCTCAAGCGTTATTGATTTTGAATAACCGTCCTTTTCTAAATGCTGAATCCCCACTTATGCGTTTGTTTCCTCCGAATGTTGATGCTAAGCCCAATGAAATCAGAGAGACTGTGATGTACTGGGAAATTACTCCCGGAGCTTTGGCTCCATGTAGAGCGACCCCAGGGTCGGCAGGTTTAGACTTGCATGCCATGGATGACACCGTTATAAAAAGTAAGGATCGAGTCATCATTGAAACTGGTGTTGGTGTTCATATACCAACTGGAAATTTCGGATTAATCGCCCCTAGATCGGGGCTGGCTGTAAAAGGCATTCAGGTGCTTGGAGGAATCATTGATAGTGATTATCAGGGAGAGATTAAGGTGCTCCTGCTGAATAGCAGTGAGGTTGACTTACTGATACATCAAACTGACCGAGTGGCTCAATTGCTAATAATGCCTGTTTTCAGTGGTGAGATCACAAAACGCACTGCCCCAACGTTGCTAACTGTACGAGGCCAGAAAGGTTTTGGCTCCACAGATAATCCTGGGGCCAGAGTTTGGGTGCAGTCGCCTAAGAATCCCCCTGAACAAGCAGAAGTCATTGCAACCGGTCAAGACAACACCATTTTAGTTATGAGACCAGGGAAAGATAGCTGGGAAGCAGTCCCGGCTGACAAATGTTACTTACGAGAATGAATAATGCCTGTATTTGATTCTCTTTCAGATCATTCTTTGGACTGTTGCTGCAGGATGTGTCGGCGTTGGACTCCTTTTGGGCTGGTACGACGAGAGAGGAGGGATCCCATCAACCCGGGCTGAGTTGAGAACCCGAGTGTCGCGTTCCTTCGCTGCGTGGGATTCGTCGTCGAACTTTTGGATTACATTAGCCAAACAAGTGACTAAAGCCCCTCATTTCTGCTTGACACCGATGAGATCGGTGACTGACATTCTAGCGACTTGTTTAGTTGCTGTCCCTGCTTCATTGGAGACTTTGACTCATATTTTTAATATATCGAATGCTCGCCCCAATGTTCTTCTGGGCGATTTTGCTGCCCATGAGTATTGCCCCTTGTGTACTGTACTGTCAGACCCGATACCCCCCATCCAGTCCCAAATAGTTACCTATAATATCACACAGGGTGATTTGTGTTTTTTCCTTACTTGTGATCCTAGTGCGATTTCTGAATGTATGCGTTTAAGATTGAAAGGTGCCACTTCATTCACCGCTCATGAACGAACTTTGTGTCTTCAAAGTACACCGAAAACATGTACTTCTGTTCAGAATAACATGACTTGCAAGAGTTTGGTAGTTACCCCCAGTCATTATCGCACAATGTTACTACCTGCCGGATGGCTTTTCTCATGTGGTAATACTTCCTGGCCATATATTCCCGCAAATATTTCTGGAGGCCCTTGTGCCATTACTAGACTGAGCTTGTTAATGTTTTCATCACATCCGAATGCCAACTCTCGTGTGATTCGAGATACAGTGAGGTTACAGGAGGATTGTGACTCATCTTTGCATTTATATTCCAAGTCTGAATACCTTAGCCTGGCTAATTCAATTGTTGGTGTTCCTGCTTTGGCAGTTTATAATGCCAAATCTATTGGGAAAATGGCCTGCTGGATGGTAAAATCCATCAATCATACTTCTACAGTCCTGTCTGACATGCTATTAGACGCCCAGGGTGAACGTAGGGCTATCTTGCAAAATCGAGCGGCCATTGATTATCTTTTGCTTAAACATGGACACGATTGTTCTGATTTTGAGGGTCTTTGTTGTTTTAACTTGTCGGATCATACAAAATCCATTCAAGCTCACATTGATAAACTACATGACTTGACAGAAGAAGTTAGAAAACACATTGACCAGGGCTGGTTTGACTGGCTCTTTAATTGGTTACCTGATTTGCATATGTTACGTCAGATATTAGGAGGTATTCTGATTACTATCGGCATTTTGATTTCTATCTGTTGCTTTATTCAGTGTATTCCTTCACTACTTCAATTCTGCACACCTGGTACTAGACATAGATCAGTTAGTCTTGTTTCATATTATTCTTCCACAGATATTAGTTCTGTTTAATGAATGTATAATAGACTGAAGTCAAGGGTGAAATGTTCTGCTCGATTTTCCCGGCCTTCTTGTGAGGAACAATGATGGAATGTGACTTCAGTCTCTTATCATTCAAGTCTAAGGGTTAGAGTAGTGAATGGAGCCTATTTACTAGGCACTTCGACATGATTCTGTGCTCTTCCCCATAGATCAAGGCTTGCACACATAGCCTAGGGGATAGATTCGTTAGTATTAGGGATAACCTGTCCTGTAGTGAGGGTATTTCATGGAGCCGTGCTGAATTCAGGCCTGGCAGGCCTCAAACGGGAGAGACTCCATCTTTCTTTCTGCTCCGGCAGCTTGGGATGCTTCTAGGTCAAATGTAATGTTTTAGTTATGAGGTGTTATTCGCTTGGAGAGAACCGGTTCAGGCCGGCCCTTATCGAAGGATTGTATTTTTCTTCATGCCGAAGACACTACATCAGGCCGGCCGGCTGGGAACGTGTCCTTGGTACGGGGAGGTACAAGAATTTGGTGGGCGGCAGGTTACAGGCCGGAATTTTCCATGAGGAAACGCACCTCTATATTAGTGAAAGTCTGAGGCAGTTACATGTTCAGTCCGTAGGCGGCATCTAGCCGTTAGCAGTAAAGCTACTACTTATTCCAGGGAAGACAGACGCCATCTTGAAGGTGGAGAAGAACCGAGAGACAGATACTCTCCTAGCAGAATAGCCAGAGAGGAGAGAGTAGCCGATGAGGAAGAGGTCCCAGTGACTCGGAGAAGGGTGACTGCGGAGGTGTGACTTCCAGGCGAGCCGAGGCACAGACGAGAAGGGAACCTAGATGACCACTGAGTGCAGGCTACATACTACAAAGGTGATGTCGACCCTTTCTTATTAGAGTGTACAACTTAATCTTTCACTTTTCTTTGCAGGTTATGTGTTATATTGTAATGTTATGTGATTGCGTATGTAATGAGTAATAAAGTATCCAGTTTGTAGTGAACCAACATGTGACGTGTTCTTGTATGAGAGGGTAGCCTATTCTTCTAGTCAGCTGCGGCTACATGAACAGATGTTAACCCTGATCAGGTAAGTGGTAACTGAATAAGGGAAAGAGGAGCCCCTCGAACTGGAGAACAGGCTATGCTCGAACTGGCAGTCCTTGTGTGATCTGATGAATAGTGAGACTGATTCCCTTTTTGTGTGTTATGGTGATCATAGGATGAACTGTATGAGACTGCCGTCTGGGTAGAGAGGTCTGGATTCGTATGGGATCGCGAGGCCGCCACTTGTGATACTGCCGTCTGGGTAGAGAGGTCTGGATTCGTATGGGATCGCGAGGCCGCCACTTGTGATACTGCCGTCTGGGTAGAGAGGTCTGGATTCGTATGGGATCGCGAGGCCGCCACTTGTGATACTGCCGTCTGGGTAGAGAGGTCTGGATTCGTATGGGATCGCGAGGCCGCCGATTGTGCTGATACTGTCGTATGGGCAGAGAGGTCTGGATTCGTATGGGATCGCGAGGCCGCCACTTGTGATACTGTCGTATGGGCAGAGAGGTCTGGATTCGTATGGGATCGCGAGGCCGCCGATTGTGCTGAGACTGCCGTCTGGGTAGAGAGGTCTGGATTCGTATGGGATCGCGAGGCCGCCACGTGTGATACTGTCGTATGGGCAGAGAGGTCTGGATTCGTATGGGATCGCGAGGCCGCCACTTGTGATACTGTCGTATGGGCAGAGAGGTCTGGATCCGTATGGGATCGCGAGGCCGCCGATTATAAGAGGTCTTGGTATGTATAGTAGGAATTCCCTGTCCTTAGCTGGTAGATATATGTGGTTGCACTATTGTAAATAGGTCCTAGGGAGGGGGTAACGTTCTGGCTGGGTTAGTGAGGCTCTGATGAGCGGGTTCTATCTGATCCGAAAACCCAAGCAGAACATGGTACCATCAACAAATGATTTATAATGTAACTAAAGTCTTAAAACCTTCTATTAACTGCAATGCTTTTTAATGAGGTGCTATCGTGTATATTGGTCCCAAGATGGCTGCCAACACTTCTTGGATGAAGTGCTGACAGCCAATCAGATCTCAGGATGAGATGTGTGGTTAGGCTCCGCCCACATATATATATGATTTTACTTTTGATTGTCTCAGGAACTACTGAACAGATTGACACCAGACCTGCATAAGGCACATCCCTGACCTGAGGACTACCTCTATGCCAAATTTAAAGTTATTCTGTTCAGCCGTTCGGGCTGTACCTTGGACTAAAGGTCCCTATGGAAAATTGCATGGGGAAAACGCGTTTTGGGACCCCCCTTTTTTCTCAGCCCCTGCTTGACGAATCCCCCCGAGACTTTCAGGGTAGGAGCGGAGCGAAGCGCCCCACCTATTTTGAAAATTTCGCCAGGATTCGTCAACCGGCGCCAAAGTTATTCCACATAGAATGTTTTGGATTTCCTATGGAAACACGGTCCTAACTATAACTATCCACTGGCGGCCACCAGTAGATAATATATATATTTTCTATGTCTATGATGTGGATCCAGTACAACTTTATCAGTATTATTTTTTCATTGTAACTCTACACGTGAACAAGGCTGTCGCCGAAACGCGTTGTGTAGGATTAAACTTGGATCACCTTTCTTGACTGCTGCTTGGTTTTTCCTGAGAGCGTACGACATATACTTTTGTTGTTGGTTGGATATATATATATATATATATACATATATATATATATATATATATATATATATATATATATATATATATATATATATAAATTGACTGAAACAACCATAGGTTTCACACATGTTATAGTTAGCTGGACATTTCACTCGTAAAAAACCAATGAAATTCCCCCGTTATAGTTAGTGCAGGCAACTATAACTCACGCGACCGCAATCCTCTGCTGATGATGTCAAATATTACATCACTGATGACATATGTGTCTTTATGAAAAATAAATATTTGTAATATATGTATAGCTAAAGATACAGTATTAGCATCAACAGAGGATTGCGGTCGCGTGAGTTATAGTTGCCTGCACTAACTATAACGGGGGAATTTCATTGGTTTTTTACGAGGGAAATGTCCAGCTAACTATAACATGTGTGAAACCTATGTTTTTTTCAGTGAATTTGAAAGGTTTTTTAAATGCTAATTCCTAACTATAACGTGTGTGAAACCTATGGTTTTTACAGTGAATTTGTACGGTTTTTTAAATGCAAATTTTTTTGGGAGATTTTTGGTAAACCTATGTATAAAATAATATATGTACTATATCCTGCATTATGGAATGGTTAATTTTTTTTTTTATGCATTTTTTTCCGTGCGCGTCATAAGTACGGTGCGCTTACGTGATACGATGCACGTACGGTAAGCTGACGCTACGCGCTCCGTACGTCATAAGTACAGTGCGCTTCGTGATACGTACGTGACGTACGTGCGGAAGCAACGTCGCGGTTACGCAGGGGCGTGTAATGCGCATGCGCGAGTGCGTCTTACGTACGCGCTCCGTAAGCGCTCCGTAAGCGTCACGTTTGCGCATGCGTACTTGTTTACGAGCACGTACCGTAAGCTTACGGAGCGCGCACGGTAGGTCATGTGATCCACAAAGAACACTTTTCATTGGTTGAAACTACTTTCAGTTCCAGAAACTTCCCACACCACACCCATTCCCCTCATTACTGCTTGAGATCCCCTAGGAGAAGGAGCTGAATTGACATTGAGATACAATGGCAGAGCAGCAGACCTCTTCTGAGAGTGAGCCTAGCAGCACCATCATCAGACAGAGAAGGAGGAAACAAAAGGATTCTTTTGTGTGGGAGTATTTTACTTTTCCAGAGGGGCAGAAAAAGGTCAATGCTCCATTGGTCACTTGCACACTTTGTGACCGTGTTTTATCTAGAGGAGATCCAAGGAAGAAGTATTCCTTTGGAAATCACTCTATGAAGAGACACCTTAGGGATAAACATCCCAGGACCTTTGCTCGACATACTGAAGAAAACTCTTCAGTAAGTCACCGGAGCCCAACCTCAGAAGCTCAGCCGAGTACATCATTGGCAGCTCAGCTGAGCCCTTCCTCTGAGGTGGGAGCATCACCTTCTTCTGCTCCTCTGGACATTAACCCTCGATTTCGGAGGGTTTCAATGAGGTGTACAACGTGTTGTGGTCTTATTGTTTTTGGGGAGACCAGTGTTTCTCTTATTAACAATAAGATAGACCAGCACGTTTGTAGACGCTCATAATATTCCCATTCTTTCTTTCCTCCATCCCTGTATTAACCCAACGGCTCTTTTAAGAGCCAACCTTACCTCACAATTTTTGTTATTTTTTTTTAAGCTTTCCTTTCTGAAATTTTTTTTTAGCCGTGCGCGCACGGTACGCGTAACCTCGGAATAGTTACGCGAAGTTCGCGGAATTTTTCCTCGCGGAATTTCTCCGTTTACGCCGTGCGCGTACGCTACGCGCATTCGGCGATTTTTCGAAAAAAAATTAAAATTAATTTTTGCCCTTGGGGGTCCTTCTTGGACCCCCTGACAAAGGCTAGGGGGTCAGGAACTGTCCACCCTGCCCCCTTTTCACGTTCTCCACCTTTGTTTTTCACCCCCTCAAACTGCGAGAGACAAAATGGCGGCCGACACTTCCTGGTTTCGACCGATTCGAATGTTTACTGAGATCTAACAACCAATCAGAATCGCGCTCGTGCACGGCGGCGTGCGCGTACGGTAAGCGCTCGGTAAGCGCTCGGTGCGCGCCCATAGATATATATATTGATTTAAATGCTATTTTCTCAGGAAATACTGAACAGATTTACACGAGACCTTCAAAAGGCACATCCCTGACCTGAGGGCTACCTCTCTGCCAAATTTCAAGTAATTCTGTTCAGCTGTTCGGGCTGTAGCTCGGACTAAAGGTCCTATGGAAAAATGCATGGGGAAAACGTGTTTTGGGACCCCCCTTTTTCTCAGCCCCCGCTTGACGAATCCACCAGAGACTTTCAGGGTAGGAGCGGAGCGCACCACCTATTTTGAGAATTTATTCCAAATAGAATGTTGCGGATTTCCTATGGAAACACGGTCCTAACTATAACTATCTACTGGCGACCGCCAGTAGATAATATATATATATATATATATATATATATATATATATATATATATATATATATATATATATATATATATATATATATATATATATATATATATATATATATATATATATATATATATATATATATATATATATATATATATATATATATATATATATATATATATATATATGTAGGCGCACACACACAAATATCTCAAACATTAAGTTGTGCAGATTGTAATATGCTATTTATTACCATTGCTTAGTGTGTGTAACAGCTGTCCTTAAAGTCACAAGGCCTGACCAATGTGGTTTTCACTTACTGCACAAATGTAACCCCTCTATTCCTTGGTTTGTTTAAATACATTTTGTTAAAACAAATGCGTAGAAAGAAATGGCATAGCAAAAGTGCATAGTATAATAATCTATTTATTACTAAAATTGAGGGAGTGGACGGGCCTCAAGACCCTTTGTGGCTTCACCTTTCATGAGTCATGGCCCCTCCATTCACTCAACAATGGTAATAAGGGTAACTGTTCTAGACACATTCATCCTCCTTCCAATTTGTGGAAGTTACACCTTTTCTGACAAACGAAATTGGCACAGGCTTCATTCCATCCATTTTCTGGAGACTTGTTATTTTATCAACTGGATCTTGAGTATGTGAACATTCTTGTCCAAAGCTGTACACTCTAAGAATGAGTCCCTAGAACAGAGGTGTAACACAAGCTCCTGCAGTCCCTGTGTCACAAACCCTTCAGGGGGCCTCGTTCAGGTCAAGCTCAATAAACATCTGTGAGACTCATGGCCCCTCATCACGTTCTGCGGGGGGGGGGGGCATCATTTTGCTTTACACCACTGCACTAGAGAAAGCCATTCTCAGGGCTTTTCCTGGGAGTCTGAAGTGTGTTGTTGCAACTGCATGATGTCTTTTCCACATTTTGGGCCAGAGGTGTCAAAAGCTTCTCTGTAGATTGGTTTGGAAGGTCAGACCTTTCACTTTGTTTTCTATTACCGCACGTGTTTTCAAATAGTCTCTCAAATGTTTACAGAACTTTTGACTCCATTTATAGTACTTGCACAAATATCACGGTATATCCTTTCTACATTACTGGCTTATTATGCTTACCCGCACATGCAAGCTCTTGAAGGCAGTCCTGATGGACTGCAGTGTCATGATCTTATCTTGATCGTGCATTAAAAATGCCTGATAGTCTCAGAGTCTGGACGATTAAGGCCGAGTTTTGAATGCATCAGTGGTTCTAACAGAAATGCCCAGCAGTCATGTTAATCTCTTAGCTGATCGGCTTCTTACAGCACCACTCATCCCTGAAGTGGTTTCACCTTTGCCAAGTTCTTGCCTCTTGCCCGATGTCCTTTTGGGTTTTACCCCGAATCAGGATATTGTCTTGCCAATTCTTTGTCCGAATCCCTCTTCTCTGAAGAAGCCCCTCCTTTATTTCTTGGATGGCTGAAAGTTAATGTGGCTATACTTCGCAAGAGTAGCAGAGCACCGTTGTTCTAGTAAGGAAGCATTTGATCAGACCATGGTAACCTTCGGTTATTGGATGTATCAGGGTATTACAAATGCTTGCACTGAGGTAAACACAAAACTCCATTTTCTAATGTAGAATAGATCAACTATAGAGTGACATACTCTAGATGGTGGTTCCCTCCTGAGTATATGTAGGGCAGCAATTTGGGCACCTCATTCTATTTATCTTTGATTTTTCTGTGCGTCCTCCAGTCATTTAGAGATGACTCTGAGTAGTGTAATGTGTTCTCTGATCTGTCTAACTCTTTGACAATCCACGCGAATTGCATTAAAATTGTGTCTCATAGTTATTTGTACTCCTTTTGGACAAGTTCATTCTGCCTGCCTTGTTATGCCCTGTAACTACAGAAAACAGAGGGAGAGTGTTGTAGTGATTCACTTGTTGACTTCTAATTCCCACAGCCCCCAGTTAAGCTTACCCTCATCACAGGATTGCAGTGCCTGTAGCCCTCACTTTGTAAGGGTCCTGATGTTGTGTCTTTCAATTGTATCTGTCAACAAGGAGGTCATTGTAAATAACCTTGGGTCTAAAGTTTACCAAGTCACTGCTTATACTCTGATACTCTTTCAGTGTGCAAAGGGCCAGATGTGAAAAAAAGTCAGTTTGTGATTTAGTAAATGTGAATTTTTGCGATTCACAATTAGGAAGTAGCAATCACCCATATACAAATATGTTTTAGACACATTTTGCAATTCCCAGCGGGTCGCAAATAGACCTACTGCATTAATATTTAAGGTAGGTCTCGCTTTGCAACTCATTGGGAATGGCCTGCACTCATTGGGATGGTGCTCTGCTGGGATCAGTGGACCACAATGTCTGTGATTGCTTTTTAAATAAAGCAATTTTTTTTTAAATGCAGCCTAGCTACTTTTTTATTTTTTAAGTGTAGGCACTGCCTGCTGTAAAAAATGCTGGCCCCCACATTCACCTAAAGGGGAAGGGGTTTCTTGGAAACACCTTCCCATTTGCAAATGAGTTACCACTTACTTGAAGTTGGTGGTAACTGTGACTGTTTTGCGATCATATTCCCAGTCGCAAATCATTCCTATATACCATTCAACTTGCTATTGGGAAGGGATGCCCTTAACATGCTTCTTCCTAATAGCGACTCGCAAACGGTATTTTCCAAGTTGGTAATAGGTTACTGACTCGCAAAATAGGGTTGGTACATGCCAAAAAGCATTTTAACGGTAGGGCAGTTTGTGAGCGATAAAATGCTTCGTAAATCTGGCCCAATGTCTCTACTGAATGATAACTCCTTCTGCATGGTTGAAAGTCAGTTTATAGGGCTAATCACGATATTCGTACATATGACTAATGGGAATAGATGGTCATCATCTTCAATTCATTGAAGTCCCACAGCAGAGATATTGCCAGTGTTCCCTCAGAAGCCATTCACAAGAACATCTCCTTATTAACTAAGCTTTTGAATCTATGGAGGTAATCACAGTCTCGGCTTAAGACAGGCCAATGTGCAGACCAACAACAAACAAGAACCGCATGGGGTTTGAATTTCAAAGTGCATTTCCGTACTGTACTATGCTCCCTGGCATTCAGACTACCACCATGGAAAAAATGTAGCACTTTCCTTTCATAAGGGGATCCCCACAAATTAGAGGGCTTATTCATCCAGCGACTTTTGTGTATGCCTTTGATTGTCTTACTGTGTACATGCCTGTGGGCAGCTGTTGAAGGACTGGGTTTTCTTAAGACCCAGCGGTGCCAGGGGACAACACCTGAAACCTTCGTGGGTTACCTGTTCTGGCGTACAAAACACAGAGACACGGGACACTTCCAGCGACGTCAGAGATCAGCGTTTATTTACTGCAGGGATACAGAGGTCACAAGAAGTACACAGCGTGTAGGTTCTCGGAGACTGCTTCAATTTCGTAGAAGTGGGTCGCTCCTTTTATACACGTTTTTGCCATAGCACAACATAGTGAACAAAGATTCAACTCGGTTCCCACAGTAAACTTCAAAAAGGGTCGCATTCATGTTTCAGGAGGCCGGAACATAATTACAACAGTCCTTGCCGGTTCCCAACTGTAAAAACATATCCCCTCCGCAATAAACACATTTCTTCTTAACCATAAACACATTAAGGAAGGACGAAAAACAGAATGCGAGGAAAGGGCAAGGATGCACAACAGGTTAGGAAAGAGTGTTAGGGTAATAAAGGAAACTCGATAGGGATCAAAGGCCTCGTGTCTAATGTATGCGTGACTGAGACAATAGACCGGAGCGGCAAGATGAGCCTTGAGCGGGGCCATCTGCCTTATTCGTGTCATTCCCCTCATCGTAAAGTCACCTCAAAGAAACACGTGTCCTTCGTACTATCTTGGAAGTCCCAGGGTCACGAAACGGACAAAAGCCCGTTCGCTGGCTACTTGAGGGCAAGAAACAAAATGGACGCTGTGTCTAAAATGGAACCCGAGGGTTCGAATGAACGAACACAAAAAATGAGACGAACCGTACAAGGTTGCACAGCGAAACTTCGCACGCCCACTGTACTCGTCATTTGCGGTTCATAGATACCACACTCGTCCATATTCGTCACCACTCAAAAATTGCCGTCCCGTCTCATACGGAACCTCAGACGCTCCTTTTGCCCTCATGTAGGCAAGCACTAGTCTAGATCGGAATCTATATCGACATTCATCAGATCGTTCAGATGCTGCTGAAACATCATTCTATCCATCAATGTCTCCTTGGTAACAGATGGCCGCCTTATACACGTCGCAGCACATAGGCCACATAAGGCAGGACCACACTGCACACAAAGACAACACGTGAACAGAAACGCTACAACAGCCCCTACAATCATCAGAATACTCCAACCCCAAGTTGACATCAGGCCCCAAAACCATCCTAGAAGCGTCCAATTACCTTCGTCCACGTGTATGGACTCGGAAATCTTATGCAACTTCGAGATGGCTTGATATACAGTCGGAGCATTGTCAGGGATGAAAATGCAACAACTAGAATGGATAATTTTGCACACACCCCCTCGATCTGCAAGAACAACGTCTAGAACCATACGGTTCTGTAACGTCATGAGTCTATCCGCCTGTAGTTCCGCTGTCAGATTACCAAGGGCGTTTGCAGTAATATTAGCAGTCGATTCCACCACACGGGTCAACTGTCTTAGGTTCCTACTATTGACCATAGGTCCCCAAAACGGCAGGAAACCCTTAAAGAAGTCTCCTGCTTCTTGACCAGCAGTATCCTCTTTGCTAATTACGCCTCTCACGACTCTGGTTTTGTGATAGTCCGAAGCAACTGTGAAGGTCGGAGGTAAGAGATTCGCAATATAACAGGTACCCGAGAAGTCGCGGGGTAACCATGTATATGCGCGCTCATAACACACAAAATAGGTGCCCTTGGCGGTCAGAAAAACAGGGGAGGAGAGCATCGGTAGGACATACGTTTCAGTGCAAGCACTGTTCCCAAGTTGTGCTCTCGGATTTCGACCCAAACCTTGCAAGCAGAAATTACCAAGGTGCGGTAGAATCCATATCGGGGATGAGCTCTTCAACTGTCTATCTCCCACTGCCGTACCATACTCAGCCTCACTCAGATCCTTATAAGCCTGCACTTCTTCGTCTGGAATGAGTGATGGATCGAAAACATCTCTATCCAGATCTGCTATGGCTATCGCCAGAGGCTTGTAGTATGGACCAGGACCAGACTTGACAGATCGTGGCTCTCGACTGGGGTAGGAGTCTAGTGCACTACGGAACATGGTTTGAAATGCTCGAGCTGAACCCTGGGAAATGTACGGAAGGACCAAGTACGGAATACCCCTATCCATGGTGTGTGGCATTAACCCACATACCCAACAATTTGTAGTATTCACCACTAACTGATGCTGATGTAGGAGTTGAACAAAAGAATTATTCCTGAATTCCGCACGTCTAGCCTGTTCGTGTTGAGGCAAAGGATGAAAAGAATGTGGGGAAACAGTAGTGAGGGAACTCAGGTTAGGAGAAAAGGTAGGCGAAACAGAAGGCATGAATTGCGATACCCCAAAATACACTCCGCCCACCAATAACATAGATACAGTTAGGAATAACCAAAACACCTGTAACAGAAAACATTTTGTTCGTGCGACCCTCAATAACTCTGATCTCTGTGCCAATACCCTTTCTTCTTCCACCAGCTTAGAGAATGCCATCCTCTACAAACCGTCCGTGACGTTCTTGACACACTTCGTTCTGAGCAGCGATTATCAATCCCCAGGAGTTCCCAGGAATCGACAAAAGTAACCAACCTAACGTCAGAAACCTGCTAAACAGAAAGAAGTGCCCGCACGGCCCTACGGTAACCCAGATGACGAGGTTCAAATTTGTTACAAGTCTCTTTAGCAGTGGAAAACACGAAAAAACTCAAGAAGAAAGGATGTAATTGTTCATAACATTGGTAACGTCAAAACCACTATACTATCAATTTTTATTAGTCCTTGAAGTCCTTGAACGAAGAAAGTATCGATTTCTTCCAGGTTGAGTTTGCTCTACGAACAATTGTTCAGACGGCGCAGCAGTGTTCAATGAAGCAGATGACGAGTCAGACCTTGGGTTTTCTGCTACTGATGACTCCACTTGTGGATCTGGCAATGACGAATCCTCCACAAGTTGAGCGTCGCTGAAGGGCACAAAACGCGAAGGGGTCTCAGTCTCTTCGGCCGAAATCCCAGTTCTCACCCAACCGTCAGTTGGTAAGGGGATCGGTACCTTCTTTGTATGACTGGCGTGGACCCAATGTTTCCGGCCCTCCAGTCGTACCGCTGTCCTCGTCGTCAATAGGACTAAGTGGGGTCCAACAAATCTTGGCTCCAGATTACGCTTCCGACCGAAATTGCGGGTGACTACCCAGTCACCTGGCCGGAGCTGATGCCCAGGACCCTCTATCTGCGCCGGTAGAGCTTCAAAGACCTGTTGATGAATTAATCGTAGTTTAGTGGTCAAATCATACAAATAATCGATCAACATTGGATATTCAAGACTATCAAAAGCCCTAGGTCTCGGGACTCCCCAAATGTTCGCAGGGCGACCGAACACAATCTCATATGGGCTGAGCCCTACTCGAGAGTGTACCGTCGCTCTGGTCGATAGGAGAGCCAGAGGCAAGGCATCCGGCCATGACAGGCCAGTCGAAGCCTGGATCTTAGCGAGTTTCAGCTTCAGGGTACCATTGTACCCTTCAACCAAACCCGCTGCCTGAGGATGGTTGGCACTGTGGAATTTTTGCTTTATTCCAAGGCCCTTACACACACTCTGCATTACACTTCCCACAAACTCACTTCCATTATCTGACCACACAATCCGCGGCATTCCATACCTAGGGAAGTATTCCTTTAACAAGATTTTTGCTGTGGACAGGGCAGTATTATCCTTGAGAGGATAGGCCTCAATCCATCTGGAGAACGCACAAACCACAACCAAAACGTACTTCAGGTTATTGCATCTCTCCATATGGATGAAGTCTAGCTGGATAACCTCAAAGGGACAGGTAGGAGGAGCGAAATGACCAGGGGGAGTGGGAGTGCCTTTTCCTGGATTGTGCATCAAACACACCATACAATTCTTAACCACTCGTTCGGCACACTTAGCAATACCATCATTCTTCCACACAGGAGACAAGAACTTGCATATTCCTTTCGCACTGATATGTGACAACCCATGAGCCATCGTCACAACAGCTAACACGTATGCATCTGGAAGCATCCATCTCTGACATTCCGTCAGATCAACCCAACATCCGTGCATATCCAATTTCCCTGTACTTTCTTTCCACTTGGTCTTTTCAGCTTCAGTAGCTCCATTCTGAATTTCTTTCACGCTCTCAACCGTATTTTCACACATACCAGTCACCGACGGCCATCTTACTGAACTCATAATATTCATTCGTGTCGCAAGATTCTTAGCTGTTTCTTTAGCAATCTCATCCGCAAATGCATTACCACGACCAACATCATCCGTCACTTTCCGGTGCGCACTACATTTGACAATCGCCACTTGTTTAGGCAATGTAAGTGCATCCAAAAGGTCGTTCACTAGTTGCCCATGTTGGATCTTCGTACCATGCGATGTCATGAATCCTCTCTCTCTCCACAATCTTCCGAAGTTGTGCGCAACACCAAACGCATACTGACTATCGGTAAACACATTCACACGCTTTCCTTTCGACAGAACACACGCTCTCGTTAATGCAATTAATTCTGCCGCTTGTGCTGAATTCTGGTTCAATCTCGCAGCTTCCACAACCGTGCTCAATGTCACCACAGCATACGCAGTCGTCACATCACCATTCGGCAACTTGAAGCAGGAGCCATCCACATACAGAGTACCATCGGGATCTGACAAAGGAGTGTTTTTCAGGTCCACACGACCTTTTGTTTCTTCCTCAGTTCGTAAATAACAATCATGGGACAGCACATTATCTGATTCCATATTAATCGGCAACAAGGTCGCCGGATTCAGTACGTTACAGCGCTTAATCTGAATATGACTTGCCAAAAGGGTAAGCTCATACCCAGACAACCGTGCACTCGTTAGATGTTGAGTCTTTGTCCGATTCAAGAGCGTATCGACTGCATGCGGAACCATTACTATGAGCATATTGTCCATGACCAAACCTGCGGACTGTCGAATAGACGCCGCAGCTGCCGCCGTCGCCCTCAAGCAACTTGGCAACGCTCTAGCTACTGGGTCTAAGGTCGAGGAAAAGTATGCACACGGACGCTGCTTATCACCAAATTGTTGCGTTAAAACACTCAACGCACAACCATCCCTCTCATGGACGTATAATGTGAAAGGCTTACTGTAATCAGGAGTACCTAACACAGGAGCCGAACACAGTGCGTCACGCAGTTCAGAAAAACTGTTTTGACATTCCTCCGTCCAAGGCAAAGGAGTCGAAACGTCCTTGCACGTGAGAGCTACCAATGGTTTCGCCAGTAGTGAAAAATTCGGGATCCACTGTCTGCAGTACGATGTGATACCTAAAAAGGCACGCACATCTCTCTGAGTTGTCGGCACAGTCATTCGAGCAATTGCTGCAATTCTTTCAGGGGTCAACCTTCTTCCCGCCTTTGACAATAAGTGACCGAGGTAGGTTACTTCTTGACAACAATATTGTAATTTGGAAGGTGACACTTTATGATGTAAGTCGCAAAGGTGCTGTAACAGAGACACTGTAGCAGATTGACAAAGCTGTTCAGTATCAGCAGCAATTAACAGATCATCAACGTACTGAATCAAGGCTGCACCAGCCGGTAACACAAACGCATCAAGTTGACTTTTAAGAGCTTGACTGTAAATTGATGGACTCTCACAGTAGCCCTGTGGAGCGCGTTTGAATCTAAAGCTACGCCCACCTAATGAGAAACCGAACAAGTCTCTGCTTTCTACAGCAATCGGAATACTGAAGAACGCATTCTTCAGATCAATGACCGAGAACCATGATGCAGTGGCTGGAATCAGAGTCAATAAAGCTGTAATGTCTGGTACCACAGGAAACTGCGGAACGACAACTTTGTTTACCTCTCGCAGGTCAATAACTAAACGGTACACGGGAGGCTTGGAGGGATCCGTTCGTTTCAGAATAGGCAACACGGGACTATTGCACACATTACCTCGTGTCTCCTCAATAACATCTTTGCCGATCAGATCGTAAATGATCGCTAACAGTGCCCTTTCACCATCAAGGGAGATACGGTACTGAGGTATACGTGGCAAACGCGCACCCACTTTTAGTTGGACAACATAAGGTGGTATATCCAACAGGCCCACATCATTGGGACCAGTTGCCCACAAGGAATCTGGAAGAGACCTCAATTCCGATGGGAGCTTGTCGATCGATAAATACATAGGGGAAATCACGCTCTTACCCAACGTAAGCTCCACACCCGTAGGAGAACAGTACAAAGTCGCATGTAACCTTTTCAACAGGTCTAAGCCCAAAAGATTCTCACCACAACCAGTAGTCAAAATCAAAGGAGCTTCCAGCTCATGAGTCCCGATTGTAAGGGGCAAAGGGCTAGAGACCGGATTGCGAACGGGGGCGCCAGAAAATCCAACGGAAACATTCGTTAAGCCAGACAAAGGCGCGCCAGGGAGTTTAGAATGCATGATGGAACTTTTCGCTGCACCAGTGTCCAACAGAAAAGGCTCAACAACGCCCAAAGTGGCTACTGCAACATAAGGCCCTCTCTGATCAACCGGAACTGATACTTCTCCCTTCCTTTGTCTACGGCTGTCCTAGTAGATACCATCCGTATCAACATCACATTCAACATAATGATCGTCCACATGATACTGTGTAGACCGACCGGACGATGATTCGCGTCGATCGAAACAATTCTGCGAATCTGAAGACGTCGCAAAGCGTTCGGTCTGGTTCTGAGTAACTCCGCGACCTCTACCACGAGGAGCCTGTGGAGGACCACCACGTCCTCCTCGAGCTGACACACCATTGGACCTATCACGTAGAACCGGACAATCAAACTTCAAATGGCCTTCCCCACGACAATATGCGCACTGATTATATCCCAGCGCAGTGCGAGGCGCAGGCGAAGCATTGCGCTGCTGTGGTCTAGAGAACTGTGATTGCGATCTATTTGACTGCTGCGTATCGTTGAAATTCGAACGCGGCGGATAAGCTTGCTGCAGCAAGACCTTAGTTTTGAGATCCTTAGTTTTCTTTTCTGCACGCTCACTTTCTTCTTTTTCTCTATTTTCGTAATATTGGGCCGTAGCCAATATTTGGGCAGTGGTAGAAACAGCCCACGCACTCTCAGAATTCTTCAACTTGTTGCTCAAGTCGGGCAACAAATTCGATACAAATTTGTCAACGAACAACCGCTGACCACCCTCAGAACCCATATCCTGAACACTATGATCAATGAACGCTTCTTCGAACCTAGTGAAGAAGTCGGACACACTTTCATCCTTCTTTTGCCTGCATGCTGATAGTTTGTCCCAATTGACGCGCATCGCTGGCATAAGCGTCTTCATGAGGGTAATAATCCTCTGGGGCAAAGCCGTAATAACCTGTTCAGGTTTGGCCCCACCGACCTGCCGGGCATCTGCCGCTGTAAGGGCAGCCCAGTCACCGCCTAACTCGGCGACATGATTCTCATGACGTATTTTCGTCCAAACCGGCTGAGGCACCACATTACCGAACAGCATATCAATATCGGCTAGGTTCATAACTGTAGCATCCACCAATTGGGACAGCTCCTTATAATAACCCGCAGGGTTCTTACGAGGATCAGGTAGGGATTGCTTCACTTGCAAAACTTCCGATCGCTTCCAAGGGAGGTGTATCCACACTCTCTGGAAATGCGGTTGGACAGGAGGGTTAGCAGCAGCATCACCTGGCATCCACACTGGGGGAACTTCCCGCATTGGATACTGACCAGGTTGTGCCATCCATTCCGCGGTCGCGTCTTTGAACAGTGCACGTGGTTGCACTGTACATCGAAATGACAACAAACGTTCTAAAGCTTCTCGGACTTTATCGCCTACGATGACACCCGTGGCAAACCGGAGCTGTAGCTCAGAGACCCCAGGTGGTATATCATCAGCTATATCCTCGTCCCACTCCTCTTTCAATGACTTACACAATTCTTCGAACACAAATCGTTGCGTGGGCGCATTGAACTGAGAAAATGTTTCGAACACTACACGTGGGGTGTATCTAACAGGGTTGCGAATCCATCTGCGCGCCGTCTTTACCAACGACTCACGTTCCCTATCGTCAGGAAGCTGACTGCGTCTTTGAGCAACATCCGAAAGAGTCGAGCCAAGTATCGGCCCAAAGAACGGAGAATAAAGAGAAGCAACAGCAGTCAAGAGACGACTACGAACAGAAGGAGAGGAGGAAGAAGACGAAGGTGTAGCAGCCATAGGGGCAGAAACAGCAGAGGTAGACGCAGCAGCAGGAGTAGCAGGAACGACAGGCTGAGGAGGGACTTGAAAAGGCACAACAGGGAGAGAAGCCGGACCAAGGGGATGTACGATCTGTGGCCCAAGGGGATTCGGGAGTACAGGAGGAACGGCAGGCTGACCAGCAGCCGCCAAAACAGCAGGTTGAGGAAGAGGGGGATTAACAAGACCCATAACATCAGGAGCATAAGGAGGTGGCGATTTCATCAAATAAGACAAAAGCGAATCTTCTACCGATTCTTCTCCTGTCTTATCGATCGCAGAAGGTAGCGATGGATAACATTTGTCCACTAACATATGGTGAAGCCGAGCACTAACTTCTTGCTCCTTCTCATTCTTATCTAACTGATACTGTTCTGCATTACGTATCACCGTAATGGCACCTTCTCGTTTATTTTTCTTGTTCTGTTTGATTTCTTTCTGCTTGGCCTCTTTCCGCCATAACCGGAAGGAATCAAACATAGCCGGCCTAGCTTTCTTTTTAAACAATTTCGCTTCCAAGTTATCTAAAATGGCAGTCTCGAAACTACCATGAGGTGGCCAACTAAGGACACCATCCTTTTTAGTATAACGAACCCAATATTCATTATATACGATAGGACCCACACCATGGCGACTATAGAGCTCATAAAGCGTAGTTCCAACCGGAGGTATCGGGCAAGAATCCTCCAGCCGGGAATCCATGCTACAACATTTGAGAAACCCAAACAAAGTACTACGGCCAGGCATCGTGCACACTAGCCAAGTATACAAACTTCAAGGGCTATCGAATTACGATGTCCTCGCAAAAATGCAAGACCCTCGGTTTTTGGCAATTGCAATCGTCAAATAAAACCCAACAACTAAGAACCAACAACTAAGGACCACAAATGCAATGGAACCATGCAAACAACAAAGCAACACTGGGAGCGACCCACAAATACTTAACTGAGAGAGAGCAATGGCGTCACCAGGAAGGCCCGTCTATCGTCTCGCCGTACAAAGGACTACGCCAAGCGCCAAACAGGTCGACAGTCAGGGCATCGGTCCGTCGCAGCCGTCAGAAGGCGGGGGATCTTCGCGGAAAGGATGTCGGGCCACTTATTTCGACAACTGGATCGATGAAGCGGGGTGCACCTTCCCTCGGAGATTTCACACGAAGCTCCTCACGATCGTCGGGCTTTGGACCGGTACCGTTGATGTCGCCCCACGTTGGGCGCCAACTGAAGGACTGGGTTTTCTTAAGACCCAGCGGTGCCAGGGGACAACACCTGAAACCTTCGTGGGTTACCTGTTCTGGCGTA
Source organism: Triturus cristatus (assembly GCF_964204655.1). Classification (NCBI taxonomy): domain Eukaryota; kingdom Metazoa; phylum Chordata; class Amphibia; order Caudata; family Salamandridae; genus Triturus; species Triturus cristatus. Next base: position 327,242,713 of record NC_140580.1, read on the forward strand.
CAAAACACAGAGACACGGGACACTTCCAGCGACGTCAGAGATCAGCGTTTATTTACTGCAGGGATACAGAGGTCACAAGAAGTACACAGCGTGTAGGTTCTCGGAGACTGCTTCAATTTCGTAGAAGTGGGTCGCTCCTTTTATACACGTTTTTGCCATAGCACAACATAGTGAACAAAGATTCAACTCGGTTCCCACAGTAAACTTCAAAAAGGGTCGCATTCATGTTTCAGGAGGCCGGAACATAATTACAACAGTCCTTGCCGGTTCCCAACTGTAAAAACATATCCCCTCCGCAATAAACACATTTCTTCTTAACCATAAACACATTAAGGAAGGACGAAAAACAGAATGCGAGGAAAGGGCAAGGATGCACAACAGGTTAGGAAAGAGTGTTAGGGTAATAAAGGAAACTCGATAGGGATCAAAGGCCTCGTGTCTAATGTATGCGTGACTGAGACAATAGACCGGAGCGGCAAGATGAGCCTTGAGCGGGGCCATCTGCCTTATTCGTGTCATTCCCCTCATCGTAAAGTCACCTCAAAGAAACACGTGTCCTTCGTACTATCTTGGAAGTCCCAGGGTCACGAAACGGACAAAAGCCCGTTCGCTGGCTACTTGAGGGCAAGAAACAAAATGGACGCTGTGTCTAAAATGGAACCCGAGGGTTCGAATGAACGAACACAAAAAATGAGACGAACCGTACAAGGTTGCACAGCGAAACTTCGCACGCCCACTGTACTCGTCATTTGCGGTTCATAGATACCACACTCGTCCATATTCGTCACCACTCAAAAAGTGCCGTCCCGTCTCATACGGAACCTCACTGTGCCGCAGGTAGCTAGACTTTTAGGGCACATTTACCACGTTCTGTTGTGGGTCCCGAACTTTGCTTTTTACCCCTTATAATGACCCAAACATCCAACTTTCACAAAAGCCATTTACAGCGTTTCTGCACTTATGTGGCATTTTTCCCCATGAGACAGGTGACATGTCAAGGAGCTGGAGATCTCCACCTGCACTTAAAAAAAAGTAGAACTCTTCTACTCCAGTGTCTGCAGCCCCAACATACACCTACCACTACCTTGCTAAAATAGATTTTAAATCCTTGCCATGGCCGATTTACTCGTGCCTTCTTCACACTGTTTTTTTTAGTTGAACCTCTCTTCCTTCATTGCATGTACAGGTGAAAGACATGAACCTAGAAGTGCATTCCCTGTTCAGAAGCAAAAGCTTTGTTTGGGAAAGGGTGTGCTTTGAACACATTCGAGGAAATCTCGGCAGTAGTCTGTTAAATTTACTTGCAAGGAGAAAACCATAGAGGTGACGTGCAGCCCAGAAGGGGTGGGGAGTGGGCATATCATGGAGACAGCCAAGGCCCTCCTTTCAACAAAGCATTCTAGTTATGGGCTAAAATACCGTGCTAATAAGGAGATGTGCTTTAGCATTCTTTTATAACATCTAGTTGTTATTTGCACAACCATCAAACCCAGAAATACTCAAATTATTCCGTGATCTCTGTGCAGAAAATGCATCACTTTAAGCCAGCGTGCTTAAGTACACAAACACAGCCAGTCTCAAAAGAAACAAGTTTGACAATCTAGCATTTCTTTTCACTGCAACAACATCTGCCTCGCTGGCACATGGAACTTACAGTCTTTCCTGGGATGACGTTCTTCCATCTTGCATTTGCCCCTCAACTATCAATCATTTTGCATAATGAATGCATTGAGAAAGAATTTATTATGGGGACGTTGTGCCATTTCATTAGATAGTACATATGCCAAGTCATTTGCATTGTCTCCTGCTGGGAAAGCGTGTGTCTGTCAGTAGTCAGCAGCAGTATGCGTGGAATGTGGTTGTTGATTTGCAGAGGCATATGTCTTGCTTCGAGCACATTACCCAAACTCTCACTTAAATGCACTGGCTCCCTGTTGCCTTTAGAATTAAATACAAGTTACCTGTTAAGGCTTATAAGGCTCTGTCATGCCTACACCAACGAAAACTGAGATCTCGGCTTACACCGCTGGTCGGCACAGGTAAGCGTGTCGGAGGGGGATGTCTACAGACGACGGAATAGGTATTATTTATTTATTTAATTATACATATTCTGACGTCTGTCGACTTGCCACCCTCCCACCCCGCCCCGCCCTTGCCCTGACTCACCGCTTTTACCTGTGCCGGCCGCCGCTGTTGGCTTATCTGATACAGGGTTGAGAGGGTTCTGATGGAAATCTCAAATGGCCTTATATAGAGTTTGGCAGATGGATTATCACATTTGTGACGGATATCTCATCCGTCTTGCCACAAGTGCATTATCTTCTAGGGGACTTATAATATGACAGACTGGATATCCTTCACGTTTGAGATGGAGTCACCTGTCAACCAAACTCTAAATCGTGCCCTAAGTCTCTTTCTTTACCTTGCAAACAATCTTAAATCTATTTTTGGGATGGCAGGTAGTCTTGGAGACAGCTCATGTTGTGCAGAACAGTCTATGCTGCTTTCCTTTTCCTAACAAGGGTAGAGTTGTTTATATCTGAGCCAAATTCAAGACTCCTATTTAGGTCTACCTGACAGCACCACTGTCAGTGAACTTATGTGATCAAATGAAAACAACTTTAACATAAAGTACTCAGAAGGGACAATAGGCTTGCCTTATTTATTGGGAAATCACACGGTGAATCAATAAGCATTTGATGGTAGATTGTTATTATCCCATGCTAAAGCCTGTAGAAAGGTACTTTGATTATCTTACTAAGTATGGGTTGCAGTATTGCTTATCCCTTCTTCCAAACACAGTGAGTAGACGATTTGCATAATCCTTGTTCGACCCTTATGAATGGAGAGTTGTGTATTGTTTTGTAAAATCTAGTTTGCTACACATTTGTAGTTTTATGATTGTCAGCCTGATGGTTGCCTTGTGGGAAAGCTTATGCTAAATGCAGTAGGCCTGGATAGGTTATTGTGACAAACCATTGACCAAGGCTAAATGCCTGATTGGTTAATTGGGGAAAGTTATGCCAGATTCCTTAGGTCTGCCCTGTTAGTTGTGAAAAGTTGCCATAAAGGCTGTAGACTTGACTTATTTATTGTGAAAAGCATCTGTTAAAAGCACTAGTCATTTTAAAGGAAGATTGTTAGTTCATTCTGTTAGTGTCTGTGGGTCAATTGTTACATTGCCTCTCACTAATTAATGTAGTAGGCCAGGGCTTTGGTGATACTTACCCACTTTGACAAACTCCAGGGGTGGAATATTTGAACTGTGAGAATACTTGTTAGACCTGCTTAATAGGGGTTGAATATTGTTTGCCAACTGTAATTTTATAGAAATTTGTAATTTTACAAGGGCGAGCCTGATAGTTGCTTTATGGGAAAGCTTTTGCTCAATACAATGGACTTGAGTTGGTTATTATCACAAACAAATGATGAAGTCTGTCGGCCTGTTTGGTTCATTGGAAGTATTCAGCAAACTGGACTTCTTTGCAGGTGCCCCCACTGTTGTCCCCATTGAGACTGCTAGATAATGGTTTTTGACTCTGATAGGGCACTGGGTCCTGCCAACCAGGCCCCAGTGTCAGTGCTCTTTTCTTAAAAGTGATGTGAATTGGTACACCCAATTGGCAAGGACTTTGCTCCCTTATAAATCCCTAGTATGTGGTACCAGTGGTACCCAGGGCAAGGGTGGTAAAGTGGTCACCAGGACTGCATCATTATATTGTGCCACCCTGTGTGACCCAAATAAAAGTATGTCTGCAGGTCTGCCATTGCAGCCCTGCACGAGCAGCCTTTCTGCTTGAGAGTGACTCTGCACACACGATGTGCTGCAGGTCCACACCACTGCCTTAATGTAAGTAAGTCACTCTCACGGTTATCTTCCTAAGCCCAGGAGATTGAGTGCATTATATTAAAGGTGTGGATATATAGGTTTACACATATATATACCCACAGTAACCCTCCAAAGCAAGGTTTTACTGTAAGTGACCGGCGGTACATAGAGTAACATGGGCTGGCTACTGAGAAAGCTCAAGATAGCCTGCTCCATTTTGGAACAACCTAATTGTGTCATGTTTGGTGCCAAACATTGTGCTTTTTCACCCACCAACATAATCTCGTGTCAAGAGTGAGCTGGCATGCACATAGGTGCCACCCTGAGTGAGTGCTGAACTAAGGTTTAGTGCTCCAGTACCTTGGAGGGCTTCCCTGGGCGTTTGCCGCAAAGACAAGAGCCTGCCCTTCTGGTGGGATGTGCTAACACTTCCCCAGAATGGAGACAGAGGCCTTGACAGGAAGGAGGTCACACCTCCTCTCTCATAGGATGGCTAGTGTTTACAGTCAACAAGGAGGTGATCCTCAGAGGCTTTCACCGCCCTTGTTATGGAATTACTGTCCATGCAGACAGGTAGGAATAGGTAGTCAGGCGGTGTATACCTCCAAAGGCTAACCCCACCTTTAGGGTGGGCTAGGAGTTCTATACAGCTAAGGAAGGTTTCTGCTATTTTGAAAGACCCTAAATTAGAGGACTCTGGGAAGGGTGATGTATACCTCAGGATGTTGTCACCTTAGGGGCGGATTAGCCACAGGAACCAGTAGCCCATTGGCCACTGTCCCTCACACCTTAACGCCCCCTAAACTAGGATTTAAGGGGCTCTCTTGGCACCAGAAACTCAGATCACCGACAACAGGATTTAGGCTCTGCCACAACGCTCAAGAAGGTATACTTAAGTCCCTTGTGGCAGCATATACTGGAACTGCATGAACGACTTGGGTTCATGGCTGAAACTCGACTCTTCTTGCAAGAGAGACTCCTGTGAATGTTAGAAATCAAGTCAGACTCCCCTGAACTGGTGGGACCAGTCCCCTTCAAACTGCAGGTAAATTGACATGCTGATACAGAAGAATTGCTATCCACTGGAACCGCCAAGAGAAATCCCAAAGAAAAGTGGTGGAGTGCATGCTGGGAGTTGTAGTTAGGCTCACATCAAGTTCGAGCTGCTACCACACTCCCTTGGATCTCCAGCTGCCGAAGTAATTTTGGATTACCTTTTATGCAACCAAGGCTTATCGATCGACTGTCCGGTAACCAACTCCTTAAGTAACATCTACAGTAAGAGGGCACGTCACAGCACTTGTGACTGACAATGGCAACAACCCCGCTCCTGCTTTCCGGCATCCTCCAACTGGTGAGGTTGACATTGTGGTTAAAGTATCTTTGGCGTGACCTGTCCCCGGTGATTGACCGCTGAAACTACCTCTGCACCGGAGTCACCGAGAAAGGTCAAAGAAATTCAGCTGTTGAGCCCAACTCCTGGGACCCCAAAGACCTCTAGTCTGCGAGGGTAGACCGCAATTTAACCCCCAAGTGACTGATTGTCAAGTGCTGCATTTTTGACAGCTCCCATGGCTCCTGCTCAAAAGTGATTAACAACTTGAAGTTAACTCTGCACCCGGATTTACCGAGCAAGGTAAAAGTGAACTGGCTGTTAAACCCTGATCCTTGGACCCCAAAGACCTCTACCCTGCAAGGGTGAGAAGTAATTCAACAAAGAAGTCACCTTTTATCATAAAATGCTTTTTTCCCATTAACTGCAATGTTAAAAGCCCAATTTAAAGCTCACTGACAGTTCAGAAGTTACCTCTGCACCCGGGATGGGTCCCCGAGCAGAGTACTAGTAATCTGACAGTGGAAACTTGGTCCTGGGCCCCCAAAGACCTCTACCTCGAGAGGGTAGAAAGTAACTCGACCCCTAAGTGACCTTTTGTCACTAGCCACATTTCCCATTGACTGCAATGTTAAATGTCTGAGGTATTTAATGCATTTATTTTCCAATGCTTTGAAAATTCATAGCTCCAGTATATGTGTGATGAAAAGATCATTTTGATGTCTAAATTTATATAGAAATAAGCTCATTTTTTTAATAAATTGGTGTTGGATTTCTATTGAGTCGTCTAAATTGCTTATGCACCATAATGGTACTGTGAAATGCTTTACACATGTTCCCCCAGTCATGCATTACTGCTCTTTGCCACACTATCAGAACTGAGCTAAGGATCATCTTTGTGCATTGTGGTAATATTATATGTTAAGGCGCCAGCCATACCTCATAATATTTCCACCTTGCAACAGAGTAGTTAAGTTAGATGCCAAAGGCCAGATCTGTTTATTATGAAAAAAAAGTTACATACATTGTTTATTATGAAAAGAGTATGCCTCTCATAGTTTGTGTTAAAACTGAATGTTAAAGCCAAGAGTTATTCAAGGCTGGACTGTGTTAAAGCCTGTAGACAGGCATTTTGTTAAATGGAATGGTTTGGGTGTCAAATATTTGCTTTATGATAATCCTAGCTTGACCCTCTAAGTGGGCATTGTATGTTGTTTTGCTAAATGTAACTCTGTACATATTTCGAAATATTGGATAATATTAGCTGTAGCTGTGTCTTTTAATGATTTCCTTTTTAGTGCATGCTGGCAGCTTTAGCTGTCTGACAGATTCTTATAATCGGTCATGGAAAATACATGCTTGAACACATACACAGACATAGAGGGGCTTTGAGCTACTCCTCTGCAGCCACAGACCTGTTTAAGTGTTATTGTTATTTGACTTCTGTACATGACAGCATATAGCAGCGGGCAATGGGTCTGCTCACTTTAGCCAAAGGTTCTACTACCCTGTGAGTGACAGCTTTTTGCCTCGTTTCATGTACACAACTGCCTGAAAAGGAGTATGATTTGGTTTCAAGGGGAATGGGCAGATCCTTCAGTTTTCCATTTTCTCCTTTCCATCTCCTTTTTTATTTTGTTTGATTTTCTTAGAACACTGAGCAACTCTATAGACAAAGCTACTAGGGCTCCAGCTTGTCACTCATTTCATCTGGAATGTGGCACATCTCATGCGGCCAGCTCGTCTAAACAGGGTAGCCATCTTGGAATGGTCTTTTCTATAATCTATTGCCCTTCGAAATTGGCTGCCATATTTATAATCAACTCATTGGACATCTTGGATTGATAAAACAACGATACGTTCTGTTAATAACATTGTGAGATGGCCACGTCACCATGTGTTTAGTAGGTGGCTATTTTGGAATTATATTGACTATAGTGCATCTTCGTTTTACCTTTCATCGAATTCTGACCCATTGCTTCCCAATGTGTTTTTCTATGTTGTAACTTTAAAACAATGACACGTGGTGTACAATACCATTTCAAGATGACCACAAACTACTTATCTGAACGTTTTACTTATTCTTTTGCAGGTGTATGCCCACCATGTTTAGGCAGCACATTTTTGGTACTTTTTTTTATATTTTACTTTATCATTCAGAGGCTTGTTGGGTGTTTGTGCATTTATTGTTGTGAAAAGGTGAGTAGGCTAATGCAAGAAAGAGTAAGTAGTAGATAAAAGCATTCACAATTGCGAATTCACAATTGCGAAGATAAGTTACAGAGTGCATGCATATTAAATTATTCAGTGCCCAAACTCACTATTGGCTGAAGGGGCACTTTCAGTTATAAGCTAGACCTGCTGGCATTTCAGTGCTGCATAGGTTACCTTAAAGGTTCTCTGATGTTTACCTCTGCTCTAAAGTTATCTTTTACTAATATGTTGTCTTGAGTTTGATAGCCTCTTGAACGGTACAAATGAGCACACTGTTAATAAATGATGCTCGCAAAGCTGGTCTTGGGGCATACACCCACACGAAGCAGGTGTGCTGCTGCAGCGTACATAATCATGCATTTAGAAGTTGTCTTTGGACATACCCTAGACTGGAAATTTATAGCATCTCATTTTTCTCAGTAAATATATGACAACGCCATTGCCTCAAAGTACTGTAAGGATCTTTTGAATAATTTGGTATTGATCATTGTTTCAGTTCTTACTTCATGTGATATAATTTAAATTGTACTTGTGTTACTTAGTACACTGAGGGGGATATTCTCAAGAACGTGTGATAACTACCGCAAAATCAGCTTAACGCAATCTTCACATCGCAGTCTATCGCGGGAAAATAACTCTGTGTTAACGTGGTATTCTCAACCCGGCGGCACCATGCGATAGTCCCACGATAACGCATCAAATGACCGCGTTAAAAGTAAAATGCCGCAAAAACGTGAAACACAAACGCAAAAACTGTAGCGATGACGCCAATCACGATACAAAAATCAGCGATAACCAGCAATAGGCCTGCAACACCCACGCATCATGCGGGAAAATGCACCATAAAAGCAGAGTACAAAAACGGTGAGATGATAATGTATGAGCACAAACCCACATTTGTGACGTAGAACAAATGACCATTGTCCCGCATCACATAGGTATCTCCTCACAGTCACAATGTACATTGACATGCAGTCTGCATGTAAACTACGCCAATGCAGACACATGCATGGAACACACTGTGAAACCACATCTCCCCTTCACATTGCAGAGGGACAAGCAACCCCTCCTGCATACAGACGTGCCATGCCCATAATCAATCAATTATGACAGCGTGGACGAATGTAGGGGCAGTGACTCCCACTTACCTACATGTTGCCCATGTTGTGGGACTTGAGTCACAGGGGGCATCCCTGCATAATGGTGGCACATAACTGACCCCAAAAGGAGCCCTGTTGTCACCTGTAGGTCACAAATGGCATCCAAAATGGAATAATCGTGGACACATGCGAAACGCCGAAGAGTGGGATACCCTACAAACTGTGACACACAGAACTGGCAGTTCGAATATGTGACACCACAAACAGCCTTTCTGCACAGAGGTGACACACTCACCATCCATGAACAAATCATAACATCGTTAGCAATACATGTCGCACTCACACTTGTCTGAGTGATTTGCCTGTACAGATAAGTGACATGCACTTAGGGAATGTCATTTTGTAATGCATTTATTTGCACATGCTGTACCTGTGGTTATTTTGTACTGTCCCATGATTTCCAAGGACTGTCACAATGTGACGTGTTCATCTAAAGAAATTTGCAATCATGGTGCTCCTGCGGGCTATTCCTGTTGTGGCTGCAGTGGGGTGTGGTCCACCTGCCTCATCTTCATCATCGTCCAGTGCTTCTGGAACTGGTATCCATGGTGCCTTGCTGCGTACACATATGTTGTGCAACACACAACATGCTACGATCATCTTGCACACGATGTCTGGGCTGTACAGGAGCCTTCCACCTGTGACGTCCAGGCACCTGAAACGTGACTTCAACACGCCAAATGTGCATACCACGATGCCCCTGGTGCGTTTGTGGGCCGTATTGTACTTCCTCTGGGCCTGTGTGTTTGGGGCTCGGAGGGGTGTCATCATCCAAGCGCAGAGTGCATATCCTTGGTCACCTGTGACAGTGCAGAGAGACATGAGTCAATAGTTGGTTCTGCATGATGTGTTGGCAGGCTCACTGGTTCATTGGTGTGTGATATGTGTGACTTTGTGATTCCTGTATGACATGTACTGCTTGTTGCAAATCAGTGGCGTCAATGTGTATTACGTAGCCTCACTGCTGCTCCTCCCTCCCCCCGAGCCTATCCACTAGTGTGCGCAGTGCGGTTGCATCACTTGCACCACTACGGCACACCATTGCCATGCCTGTCTGCGCATGTCCACAAGCCTGACAACGACACAGTGATGTTGTGCGTCGAAGGTGTGCGGCCATGTGTGCGTAGGCCTATGGTTAGGACCGGGCGGACACAGATGTAAAGTTCATGCCTGGCTGAACTCGCCATGCTGTTGAGGGTAGACCTTTTAGCTTATGCTGCAGAAATAGTGACACACACACAACAGTTGGTAAGTATGATCCCGGACACCATGCAGGCTTGTGCACCCTCATGTACCCCTCGGCCGAGTCCGCACTCTGTGGGCATGCTACATAGCAACATTGTACATTGCGTGGCAGGTGGCGCAGACACTACACCAGAGACACACGCATCAGTTACCTCTTTGTCAAGGCCTAAACTCAACCATGCCGATAGCCACGTGTCGAATGACCACACCCCTATGCCATACTGCCGTACGCCAGTCCACTCACTTACGCTCACAGGGGGGTCCGACACAGTCACATGTCACAGGTCTACCCCACTGCCTGAGGTGACAAGGTTGCGCCCGCTGTACACCGCACAATGTAATGTGGTATGGCCCGGGGCCCTCATGCATAAATAATGACCACACAGACACACTGAGATAGTTTGTGGAACTGGCTACGGGCACGTGCGCCCAGCCCCCTTTATTGCCAGGGTCACACGTCCAGTGACGCCTGTGCTGGATGGGTGTTGGGTAGTATAAGCCACCCATCAGGGGTTGGTTGGTGCTGGCAACATCTGCAACAGTGATCAGACAATCAGAAGTTCAAAGTACAAATAGCAAGGGTCCATGACTTGAGCTGCACAGTTAGTGGCCCCGGATGCACTGCAACCGGCACAGGCACACCCGCAAGGGACGGTGACTTGCGGTGCACTGAGATAGGGCCACGAGAGCTGAGTGGGTCCTCATTGATGTCCAAGAAGAATGTTGCGGAGTGTTACGGGAGACAGTGGAAGGTGTCCATCCAGGGCATGATGCAGAGGGCAGAAGCAAGCAGAAACAGGCATTATGGAGGAGTCGAATGCTACAGTCTCCTTTTTCCTACCATGTCAGTATCAGCTACATGATGAAGACAACCCCCAGGCCATAGACTCAGACGCCAACAAAGTTCAATGGGAGAGTGTCCATGACTCCCGTGGCACAGAGTCAGTGGCACCAGAGCTGGAAGGGGATGCAGCCTGTGATGAGGCCTGTACACCAATATAAACTCTGCAATGAACAAATCAAGACTCAGTTCCAATTGTGTGTTCTACTCGACTGCAGTGTGTTTCGGAGGCAGCGGTCAGCGCGGGGCAACCGCTGTGCAGCCAGCTCCTCCTGGATCTCTAACACATGGCGTTGAAATGGCATGTGGAGAAGATTCCTTGTTGACAGAGGTGAGGGCACCAGAGGTGAGCTGGTGTGCACCCTGCGACGATGCCGTGTCCTGCCTGGGACGGACTGGATTGGATTTGTCTGAGGCCTGCTGGACCGGTGTGTAGGCCTAAGGCAGAAGTCAGCAAGGGCCCACAAATATGTGTGGCCGGAATGCTATGCACAGAGTTGGTGACTCCACATCGAAGGGAGTATAGGGATTTAAAGATGCTATAAATAAGTACTCTGCCATTGTGTAATCAAGACTCAGTTCCAAATGTGTAACCTACTTATCCGCTCTGTATGCTGGTGGAGTGCGTCCACGAGAAAGGAGCCCTGCGGCACTTGCTCGCGGAGGCAGCGATGGTCTGAGGAGGCTGCCAAGGTCGCGGGCCTCTGGCTTGCAGCTAGCACAGGCACGTGGTGGGCACTCTTGGAGACACGCTGGTGTCGGCACGTGAGCAGTGAGGCCTGGTGAGGCCTGGATTGGCAGGGACGGACAAGACTGGTTCGGGGACCAGTGGCCCGTGCTGCGCATGCGCACAGGATTGCAGGCACCGCTGCAAACGGCATCGGCCTCGTGGCGGGTTGAGAGGCGCCGCCCTGGCAGACATGTTGGCCATTCAGGAAGAGAACCACGCCCAGGGCTATGTGCTTTTTATTCACACCCCTACTCTAGTCTGGCGTAAGCCAGGCAGGCCCACTCTGCACACGCTTACAGGGGGACATAACAAGCTACATTTCCGTAATCTTCCCCACTGGCTCGGGTGACATGATTGCATTCACTCTCCACAACACTGCCAACACCAGCATTATATGTTGACATGGATATGTCTGTGGTCTGCATACTGCAGTCTGTCCAGCACATCCACGCCACACTTGGCAATGTGCGCATTCTCATTCATGGGTTACTTTCGTCCTTCGCACATTCCTGGTTACCACCTACCTCCACATTCCACTGGTAAGTGGCTGATGTGCCATGACGTTGGTGGCTCTTGTACATGGCTAGCCCAGGTTGCCACAGTGAGTTGTGCTGTCATGTCTGGTGGATGGGCATGTTGTTTGGCAAGTTGTATGTGGGTTTGTAACGTGTGCATTGCGAGAGTTGTGAGTTGTGTGATTGTGGATTGGAGGTGTGTGGTGTGTTCATTTGGTACTTACCAACGAGCACTGCATTTCTGTAGGTGCCATCCTGGAAGCGCCGGTTGATGATGGACTGTATGATGTATGAATCATGCACACTGCCTGGGTAGTTGGCGACGACATTGGTGAAGAGTCCCCGGTGGTCCACTATTGCCTGCACATTGATGGAATGCATGTGCTTTCTGTTGCGGTAATTGTGTGCAGTGTCGGCAGGGGGCAAAAGTAGGACATGTGTGCAGTCAATTGCCCCCAACACGTGCGGGAATCCAGCTATGGCGTAGAAGCCTTGCTTGGTCTCCGGCTGTTCCTGCGCAGTGTGGGGGAAGTATAGGTACTGGGGTACCAAGCTGATGATGGCATCCAGGACAGGTTTGAGGAACTTGGATAGGGCTGGCTGTGAGACTCCTCTGACTCTGGCGGTTGTTGGTTGGAATATCCCAGAGGCCAACAGGTGCAGCACAGCCAGCAGCTTTGTCTGCGGAGGGATGTTGGTTGTCTGCTGTGTTGGTACCGTCAGCCTGTGGGCGATGATGTTCAGGATGCGTAGGATGGTTGTCCTTTTGAGCCTGTAGTGGGCAATGACACACCAGCCTCTGTGAGGCTGGTGTGTTTCCTGAAGGTCCGCTATATTTGTCTGTGCTGCCTCTGTGGTGGTCTGGTGGGGGGGCGGTCCTGGGAGGAGTAGCTCCATGGCATCTGTTGTTCTTCAGGTGTGGCTCTGGGCTGGGCTCCCTTTATGCTGCAGGTTGTCGTCCGGCATTGCACCAGGTCAGAGCAGGTGTTAATTTCCTGCTGCTAAAGCGCCTTATCGCCTGTTTTGGGATCTTATCGCCGATGTGGCTGGTCGCCGAGAATGTTGAGGTGTGGTGTCGCGGCTTTTTGCTCTGGAATGAATACTCTGCATCTCATTAGCGATAGTTGCCGGGGTCATCTGTGGCAATGTTTTTTGTGGCTGCTATCGCTGGTAAACTGGTGTTATCGGCTGTTTGCACCAGCTTGTGAATGGGGCGATAAATTTATCGTGACTTTGGCTGCGCTAAAGTGCCGATAACTCGGCGATAGATCCTTGAGAATATGCCCCAGAATATTTCTAATTGCTTTAAACATGTGGGACCTCCATTCCAGTCAATCTCCTACCCAGTGGTTTCCGGCACAGATAAGCACTGTGAGGGCGCAGGCGGGGTGGGAGATGGGGAAGTCAACGGACACCTGAATAGGTCAAATTAAATAAATAACTCTTGCCGCACCCCCCTCCACCGCCTTGCTCTACCGCCCCACCGTGCTTACCTGCACCAGGCGCGACTGCTCCTACCATCACTGTGTTTCTGATAACCCTTTGACCTCTTTAGGAGTTATTTGCACCAAGACCTAAATCTGGCCTTTGAGTTATTTAGATTTGTCTGTACAGGGTTGTGGGTTCAATTGCATGTTTGGCAAGTTGAAATCCCTCTGTTCAAAAAAGTAGCTTTATTTCCACCATATACGTGAATATTAACATACTAACAACATCTATGATATTCACGAAGAATGGAAAAAATATGTGCAAACACTGCTCTGAGTAGCAGGTCAAAACATGTTGGTTAATGAAACACATCATTATGTTTTAAAGATGGATGCCTAATAGAGAAAGCGAGATGCTTATAAAAGTTGTGTATACACGTAGAGTTGTGTATCACATTGAGTTTTGTATGGCATCTAATTATCTTTTGTTTATAAGCCTACAAAGAAAACTTTGGTTACATAGCTTAGTAGCTTTCAGATGGCTGATGAATCCAGCAGAGCCACAACAAGCCTACCTGGCGCCCTCCTATGAGAAATGTCAGTAGCCATTATCCACATTTTTTTCTAAAGAAGTTACAGGATTATTTACACAGTTATGGGGCACTGAAATATACAGACGTCACTTACATATACAGGTTACAAGCTAAATATAGAGAAAACGGAAGTTATGCCCCCAAATAAATTCTGCATAAAAGATCCTTTTGTTGAGGATGGTTTATCTTGGAATCTTACTAAGATTAAGTGTCTGGGGATTTATTATACAAAGAATATCAGGGTCACGGTGAAAATCAATTTGGAGACTGAGGTTTCAAAGATTAATCACTGCACACAGGCATGGACACCTCTATTTCTATCCTGGTGAGGTTGTCTGGATACCATCAAGATGATGACACTTCCAATTATCAACGTCTTTCTTTTGATGCTACATATAGGATCCCTAGGAAGTATTTCTCCTTTTTGGGCAAATTAGTATTTTGTTTTTTATGGAATGGGAAAGTACATCGAATTTCATTAGATAGATTAAGACTTCCCAAGTCTGTGGGAGGTGTTCTGAAAGACTTTACTTTGGTTACATAGGCAACCATAAAAGTACATCACTAACACTTCAATTAAAAAAAGACAACACTAACAGTGCCATCCCTCAAACAAATACATTGCAGAAGTAAAAAAAAATAGACGCTGCGAGAAAGGGACAGTGCATGGGTGCTATAAAATAATAATTGACAAAATCCTTCATATGTCCAATGGGCTAATATCGTGGGATAACATGGAGTTTCGTCCAAACAGTCAACATTTTAAAAACCATTCCAGTATACAAAATACATGGGTGTTGACCCAGTGTGCCTGTTGTGAATGTTTCATTCTTCACACCTTGTATTGTATAGCTCACTGTGTTGCAGTTGCACTGCCCCGTTGCTTGGAGCACTTACTTTTGTTTGTATTATAATTAGTTTGTATCCTTGAGTTTAATTAGTGGAATACAATTCATGTATCGTAGTTTATATCGATACTTTTCTTTCCTTCTATTTTGACGTGATTTTCATATGTGCTTTAGATGGACCCATCTGTAGTCTCATTTTTTTAACTATTCCTGGTAGAACACTTTTTATATATGTACTTGATTACCCTTGTCTTTAGGAATACAGGTTTCCCATTTTTTTCGGTTTTATTTATTGCCAGTGAAAATAGATGTTAGTGTGCGCATGCTCAATGGCCCTAGTAACATCACAATGGGGAGAGGAGTTGGACTAACAGCTAGGGCGGGCGACCTCGAATCTGGGGAACAGGGTTCGAGTCTTGTCAATGACGCTGAACATCCTGTGATTCTGGGCAAAGCACTTAATCTCCCCGGTACCTAACAAAAATGAATGTGTCCTCATGTAACGCAACTCGTGCTACGTAAAGCGCTCTGATACCCGATACCTTCGGGTCAAGTTCGCGCTATATAAAACTCCGTAAAATAAATGAAAACAATTATATTTTTAAAAAACTGCAAAAATAACATTAATTTTATTTTGGAAATAGCACATTTTAAAAAGGAACAGATATTTACACATACAGAGGGAGAATTTAGCAGTTTCAAAAAGATCAAGGTAATACCACTCTTCCTTAAAACTGGCATTAGGAACCTTTTGGTGAAGGCCAATTAATACTGACAAAAAAAGTAAAGGGCAGCAGACTCTGGGGAGAAGATTTGTTGCCTAGTCATATTAGGACATTAGATTAATAAAATTGTCCAAGGAGGAAACCGAAATGCCATCTATTAAACCCCAGCCTAAATCTTGTTAAGAGCAATCTGTCCGAGGCGTTAACTATCCATTCAAGATCCGGCTCTAGGGCTGGTGTGGTTTGGAGCTTTCCGTACTCCCTAAAAGGAGGTTTTAATAATTTGGTTTCTTCCCTTTGGCACTGCCTAGAGGCTTTAAAAGTTTTTTTAACCAGGCCGCGCCCGTTTTAGTCATGGAAACAGGGCTGGAAAAAAGTGCCAGCCAACCCAAGGTCTCTAATTTAGACTTAATATATTTTAACCACGTGTCATTCATTCCACGGTCAAGGCAGTCTAGGATTACCACCCTACTAAATGAAGCATGGGTCTGTCCAGACTGCACACCACAAGCCACGAGTGGTCAATTTGACAATATCCTCCAAGTGCTCAGCCCAAGTTCTTCATGGACAATTGAGGTTGCATAAGCAGGTGGAACACCCAGGAGTCCAAAGCCTATTTTGCTCACCCTGCAGGAAGGCATTTGCTCCTGTATACCTCCAGCAGAGGGGTCACAGTTTTTTTTCAAAACAGCAGGCTAAGTTATAGATATACGCAGCTTCACTCAAAAATCAGTGGGGTGCCTTGGTGGTGCAGGATCACCAATTCCCACTGGCGTCGAAGACAATACCCAGATAGGAAGGATCTTCACCCAGATGTGAAAGATCTTATTTCAAAACCACAGTATGGCCTTACAGTTATATGTTACGCATTTTGTGATCCCTGAGACTGTGGCCCATGGTAAATGTCTTAGTCTGATTAGTGGCAAGGCTGAGTGACCCCATACAGGTAACAAACTCCTGAAACAGCATATTAAGGTCATTAAAGGTCAGTAAAGGTTCTAGCGATTAAAACAGCATCCTCAGCATACAGTAACACTGGGACCTTTTTCTTCCCAATGAGGGGAACATCCCAGGTTACATTTTAAAGTAAAGAGCCTAAACTGCTAGGTCAAACCTTACTGAGGTTGAAAGGTCAAAGTGTAGAGCTCGCAAGAGGTCAACTAAGTCTTTTTCGACATCCAAATTGGTTGGTATTTACCACAATTTTGATCTTACCACACTGTCAAAGGCACAGGACAGATCCATGAAGGCCAGCCAGATGGAGCCCTGCTTAGCAATGGTTATATTTACTAATAAGTAGGTGCAGGTTCAAACATTGCTCCCCCATGCATAGCCCCTCACGGATCCATACTGGACCTCCGATAGGGTGTTCGACACTCTGGCCCATGTTAAAAGCCGTTCAAGGACAACTCTCTGAGCAATCTTAATGGCAGAGTCCAGTACTGATAGCGCCTTGAGACCCTTACGGGTGAGTAGTCACGCTTAACAAACGCTTGATTGATTGATTGACTAGTAGCAGCCACAGTGCTTAATTTGAGTCGGGGTTTCCGGTGCTCAGCACCGGCACTTAATCCTCAACACTGGTGCTTTTCATGAGCACCAGTTAAGGACATATTCATTTACTGGGGATAATAAGTGATCTGCCCAGAATCACAAGCTGTTGAGCCGACAGCAAGACTTGAAACCTGGCTCCCCAGCTCTGAATCTGCAGCGCTGGCAATTACGCCACATACTCTCCCCACTTTCATGGTTAGTAGTTTGTTCTGCTTTAGGCGATGCTAACAGGAGAAATAGGCTGCTGCAAGCTGCCTCCTGGTGAGAGCCCTTGCACTTATTTTTTTACAAATAACCCACTGAGCAGCCAGGTAATTGAAGATTCACTTTTAAAAAAATGGGGACTATAATGACAGAATGCGAAGAGTCTGGGAGACCCTCTTTGACTAAAGCATTAAAACAATTACACAGCAAGGGAGCCCAGATCTCTGGTAGGGATTTGTACAGGTCCATGGAACCCCGTGGGGAGACAGGGCCGTATTCAATGGGGACTTGGTAATAGTCCCCCATACTTCTTCCACAGTAAATTCCAAAGCTAAAGGGAAAGCCTCCTGTTCCTCACATGACTGAGTAAAAGTGTGAGTGCCGTAAAGTGCTTTAACATGATTTACCCAGTCCTCAGGACTAATAGAAGTGATAACAGAATTCCTTTTAGCCTCCTTAAATTTAATGTTGTTAATCACATCTTTCTTTTGATGCTACCTATAAAGATCCCCAGGAAGTATTTCTCTATTTTGGACAAATTAGTACCTTATTTTATATGGAATGTTAAAGTATTTCGAATTTCATTTGATGGATTAAAACTTCCCAAGTCTGCAGGTGGGGTTAAATTCCCTGATTTCTTCCTCTATCATAAAGTGTGTGGAATTAAGCATATATAAGATTGTATTTGAGACTTTAGTAATACCTATTCAAAATTGTGGTTTCTACTAGAATCTGCCATGATATTCCCTTACTCCCATAAATATATTATTTTCATTTCTCAACCCCCCATGTTTTGGTTGCCATTGGTGATATCATATTCCTGCTCCCTACTCAAGCCATCTTTTAACTCCAACTGCTCCTCCCATGACCAATTTCTTCAAAGTCCTATCTGGTATAATAATAGGCTCACAAACAATGGGCTCTATAAGGGTCTTGTTACTATTTCACAACTACTAAATAACAATTAAATTGTTCCTTTTGAATCTCTTTCTTGTTCATACAATCTACCCTCTACATTCCTTAAACATTATAAGATACTGAAAGATATTCTACAAAACGCACTTATATTATTCTCGCCTTCTCTGGGTAACAACGAGGATACACAGGTTAATCCACTTGCACTTAGCACATCATTTCAGCTTCACTCATATACAAAAACCTTACTGCACCCACCCATGACAGACATAAGTCCAAACAGGAAAGTGTGCAGGAATCTGAATTACAATGTAACTGGCCCATCTCTATTTGGGATAAGCTTTTGAAGAAAATCCCACAGCTTGTCCAGCTAACTTAACACAAACATTATATTTATTTTACAATAGACTATTTTACACTCCGGTTTGTTTATTAAACGTAAGCTCCTTAAATAAGATACTTGTTGGCATTGTAACTCACTCTCTGATTCATATGTTATTCCTGTGCCGAATTGTTTCTGTTTCTTGGTCGAACGATTGGACAGAAATTGTTGATATTACTGGCGTTGTCACACCTTACTCGTTAGATAAACTATTCCTTGGTGGGCTACATTGCATATGGCCAAACAACAAAATGCGTGGCAAACTAGTGGATCTTCTATTAGCTGTAGGTTTACAGTGATTACATCCAACTGGAAATCTTCAGACACTATTACTATTCAACAGTGGTGGAATTTAGATTGCCACAGTCACGGACTGGAATGATCTAACTTACATTCATTTCTCTTATCTATTAAATGAGATATTCTGTGCTCACCACTCACCAATTATCTTTCCAAAGTTGCTATCTAGTATGTTCCTTGATATCGACTTCATGGATTTTATGTTTTATTTACTATCTAATATTGCAGTTTTGTTTTTTTCTTTGGTTTTTGGTATATTTACTAATTTGAACATGTTCAATACCCTGTAAGAAGGTTATATTTAAGCCTCTTTTCCCTTTCTTCTTTTTTCATTTCTTCTTTCTTCTCTTTATACTCCCTTCTTTAGATGCTATTCCAAAACTGGTTTGTGTTTCAAAGTTTAATCTCTAATTGAACTTCTATTCGCCCTTATTTGGTATCTTTTTATCAACAATATCTTTACGTGGATAAACATAATTTTTTACTTATGTTATTTGTATTACTCCAATAAAAAATATTAATCTTGAGAGTAGACAATGGTCTTCCAGCTTTAAAAACAAAACAACTGCTGAGTGTCCCTGACCTGAGAGATCTTAATTCAATCTTCTTAATCACTAATATGATATTTCTTGCAAAATTAGTAGAAAGTGAGTAGTAGAGTTAGTTCAATGCTTGCCTGCATTCCTTTCTCTATTCCTATTTGCTTGGAGTTGGCTAAATATATCCAACACTCGATTACCAGAGTAAAACTTTATTATCACATGTGCTAACTTTGCTTGATTCATGCTTGATTGCATTATTTGTACATATATCCAGGATGAATATGGTATGGTGGACCTAGGCCTTTTTGTAAGCATTTTTTATGTTTTAATCAAGTTTTATTGACATTTTCTGCTGTGTAGGAAATGTCATCAAATTTGTACCATTTTGTTGAATCATGACATTTTCTTATTAATGTTTTTAGAGTATATATTTGTTATTTTATGGTAATTCTTAACCAAACAAAGATATTTTGATTGATTTAATGAAAACCCCCTTTCGGACCTTGCCCAGCAGATATTTAATCAGGTTATGGAAAGGAATTAGTGATTATTAAACTGGGTGATCTTAGAATGACAGTGAATGGGGAGAGGATGTGGTCTGATGGCTAGACTGCCGACTTTGGTGCTGGAAACCAAGGTTCGAGCCTCGGGGTCGTGTCCACATCCTGTGATATTGGGCAAAATCCCGTAATCTCCCCGTGCATACCAGAAAAAAACCCCAAGCATGAATGTGTCCTTGTGTAACGTAACCAGTGCTCATTTAAAGCGCTCCAATACCTTTGGGTCGAGTTTGCGCTTTATAAATCTGCACAAAAATAAATAAAAATGTTGGCACTATTGGGCCCAGATTTACTACTGGATTGCGCCAGTGTCCAAATGGAGCTGAAATTTGCTTCATAATGGAAAGCAGCGCAAGTGCTTTGGAATCATCTTTCATGCTTAAAAGATATTTTGCACCTAAAGTTGACATAAGCCCAGTGCTAAAAATCAGGCCCCTAACATACGACAGAAAGGTGGAACAGAAACAAGGCGTACATGCCTAGGGGCCTGACTTACAAAGGACCTCCGCACTCGTGGCGGAGGCCCCACAGTCGCGGGGGAGTATCCACATTCAGGGTGGAATCTCCACAATTATCTCATTGCAGAGATCTGTCCGAGTGCAGAGACTCCCCATGACCGCTGGCCCTCCCCCACGAGTGCGGAGGCCCTTTGTGAATCACGCCCTGTGATTTCACTCAATGTTCGATACCAATATAGCAGAACCTGGCTTTTCTTGAAAACATAGAGCCAAATCAGAGCTTTAAGTGGGATGAAAAAATTGGGGGGTCTCTCAAAGGCGAGTGGCCAATGTAATTAAGGGTGTGGCTTAGAACACATAAACTAAAAATCTGTGCTTAGCATAGTGTGCCGCCTGACTTGTATTTTGCTGTTTCTGTCATTGCATGCAGATATATGATACAACAAGTAACATCAAACCTACAACAAGGCAGGACTATTGGCTTTGTCAATAAATAAGCAACAACTATGGCTTGTATATAAAATGGAAAAAGCTTCCACTTAAAGCCATGCTGACACCACGACGATGTTTCTGCTCCTAAGTTTCAAAAAGAGAAGGGAAATCCAGAGAGAAAATGATTCTTTAAAGGATTTCCCTTCTCCTACAACGCTCATCTGGCATGACGTCATGCCGTAACTTCGCCACTAGTGAGAAGAGCATTGTGAGCACGCACACATCGATGTGCCTGCGGTCACTGCAGTCCGGAAAGAAATGGACCACCTGTGCCAGGCACAAAACAGAGCCCGATAGAGACCCGTTTCGAGGCCCCCTTTAAAAAACTGCTGGTGCTCAGACCTGGTGAGATCCGGCCCACTTAAAGCCCTAAGCCAAATGAAACCAGATGCATACAATGGTCAAAGAGAACATGACATGATTTTCACATGTGATTACCACGACATTCCACATTTTTCCTGAGTTACCCTTTGTCGGTAGTCATAGGCAGAAAGGATGCACCCTGAGAAAACACGTCATGTAAGACGCTGCCTGCTCACCTTTGTGCCGTTGTGCAACACTAAGGGTCTCGCTAAAACAGCATATTTTAGATGAGCACAGCGGCTGACATCATCGGCGTACAACTATATGATGCTGCAGTGTTTCCCATTAGCACTCTGCAGAGCTGTTTTAAGCTAAGTACATCTGAGCCTTGTGGGTTTCTGTTCCTCCCAGACCAGTCCGCTTCATTAAACGCTTATGGGCCATTTATATCCTAGCGCGTTGCCTACGTCACCTCGACGTGCCAGGAACAGTGATGCACTGGGTGCTTTCTTTTCTTTCTACTCCCATACCGATTATTAGAATTAATCAAATCCAGAAGTTTACATGCATAACTGTGCAATATTTTCCCTTTTCTAGTTGATTTGTGAAAAATTCAAATCTCATCAAATTTTGAGGAAAAGTTTTAGAAGGTGAATTTTCCTGATAAAACTATTTTTGAGTGCCAATTCTAATATTTCAGGAAAATTCACCGGCAAAAAGTAGGTTTGGTAGATGTTATACACAAAAAAACAACTTTGTGCAGGATTATTTACCAATATTTCTTGAAAACCTTACAAACCTCGTGATTTTAACTACGTTGTCACAATCTTGAAAATTACAGCACGTGGAAGCAAAGGATGTTCAGTAGAGATATTTTATCTTCACAACAATTTCCTGTGCTTTAATGCAACCTTTGGCCTTCTCATTTCAGGTGCCAATCACATAAGGATGCCATGCGCATTTAATGTTCTTGCCATAAAAACAATGATTTACACTGCAGATAACATTGACCATTTATGTAGGAATCTTGTTTTATGTAAATATTTTGATGTGAGTTAGATTGAATATTGTGTGGTTCATTCTGTTTTTAACATATTTTTCTGCATGGGAAAAGTTCTTATATTATAGCACAGCCAGCCTTAAGGTCAATTGCTTGTCCTAAAAGCTAAAGTGATGTTTTCCCAGGTTTAAGTTGAACATTTCTGCATCCTGTTGGAAGCTGTGTGACAGAGCCATCTCTAAGCCATCCTGTCAGGATGTGCCTGTGAGCCAGCTCTGGGGAGAGATGCGTCACTCGTTGGGCTTGAGAGAGTCCATGCAGACGCGCCAAATTTGCTATTCCTCTCACACCCTTGCACGTGTACCTCGTCGACTAAGTAACATCAAGGCTCATTATTTTCATCCCATGCCACATTTGTAACCTGTTACTGAGTAAATTGTGATAAAATAGCCTGCCTCGGTGCTGGGGGGCTGACACTGCCTCTTGGGATCTCTGCCTTCGAGTACCACAGAGAGCAGACACAGCTCTTAACATGGTCGCGCGAGGGGGGTCTGCTCAGAAGGAAACCCTGAAAATGGACCAGGCTGTGGTAAAATAGCAGTCTTTAACAACTATATTCCATGCAAGTACAAATGGCTCAAGATGAAGGAACTCTGAACCTGACACTAAAAGTCTCCTAAACACTAGAGTTTAGTACGTTTCTAAACAGAGCAGATTTTTTAGGTGAGAGCACTGAGACTTGAAAACATGCAGTTTTGTCTAGTAGGGAAGGCACGAACTTCTAGTTCCCATCTGATAATGTGGTTTCATTATACACCTCCACTGCATACATTAAATAAGGTGTTAACATTTTCTTTAAGATCTTTGCTATTGCACAGACCTGGTTAAAAATAGTAATGGTGCACTATAGAATTGGGAACACAAAATGAAAATGGGGGGAATGCTGAACATTGTCAAACATTCACCCCAGTCACAGAACTGGGTTAACTCCATTGTTAATTTGCTACCAATGCCACCCCAGTTTGGAACCAGCCATATGGAAATCAGTCTTGACCCTGGTCCCCATGGGAAACAGTCCAGCCCGAACTGCCAGGCCAGGTCTTCCCTGGACCGGAAATCAAGTATCCTAGGACCGGTTTTGGGGTATCACCCCTCTTCAGCCAGGCTAGCTTCAATTCAGCGGCGTAGCAAGCAGGGACCCACCTCTGGGCATATCCTTCCCAATTAGGGTGACTATAGCAACACCAAAAGATGATGAACGAAATGTTGAAGTCAAACATTCACCCCTTTCACAGATCTGTGCCTAAATCCATTGTATTTTTGTTTGCCACACCATTCCAGTCCATCATCTTTTTGTGTTGCTATAGTCGCCCTAAGTGGGAAGGGTATGCCCAGACGTGGGTCTCATGTTTTCCCGTCAAGGGAGGAACTGTCCTGGCAGTTCTGGCTGGACTGTTCTCATGGGGATTAGGGTCAAGACTGATTTTCATATGGCTGGGTCCAAAATAGGGTGGCATTGTGAGCAAAAAAACGATGGCTTTAACCCAGATCTGTGACTGGGGATGAATTTTTGACAATGTTCAGCTTTCTGTCAATCATCTTTGTGTGTTGCTATAGCGTATGCCCAGATGTGGATCCCATGCTCACTATGCCACTGGATTCAAGCTAGCCTGGCCCGTAGTACAGACGGCCCGGGAAGATCACCTAAATGGAAGGAACCAAGAGACCCACAAGTCGTGAAACAGATTTCAATGAAACCGCCTGCTTGCTGAGTCTGATTTCAATTCTCTCTTGATCGTTTTCATCTTTGAAGCCGGAAGTAGCAGCCGCATCTTGATCGGGGCCACCTGAAATTCCAAGAATTCCATCTGTTGAGAGGGAATCACCACTGACCTCTTGAAGTCCAGAATGACACCCAGCTCCTGCAGGGGGGTGGCCGCCTATGAGAGATGGAGAAGGAGAGTAGCAGAGATTGGGCCGTGATGATCATGTCGTCGATATAAACTATCATCTTTACACCGTTCTCTCTCAGGGCTTTGACAACTGGTTTCATAAGCTTGGTGAAGGCTCTAGGAACCAAGGAGAGCCCGAAGGAGAGTGCTAGATACTCAAACCATTGTGAGCAGCATTAGAATTGTGGAAAACACCTGTGAAGGGGTAAATGGGAACCGTAAGGTAGGCATCTTTGAGATCCATACAAACCATCCAGTCCGCCTGTTGGAGGCAATCTCGAAAGAGATGAATCCCCTCCATCTTGAAGTAGCGATAGATCACCCACTGATTGAATTGTTGCAGATTGAGCACCAGACTGTAACCCCTGGCCTTCTTCTGGACGAGAAAGATCATGTTGCAGAAACCCATGGGTTGTGAACAAGAAGGAACACTAGCCTGCTTTAAAAGAAGATCATGCATTTCTGAGTCTATAAACTCATCTCTTTTAGGGAAAAATTGAGCTTGGAAGGAAAAGAGGGATATATGGGAGGTTGAGTGAGCTCTATTTTGTAACCCTGGATAGTATTGAAAACCTATGTATCGGACGTGATCTTGGCCCAATTGTGTGCAAAATTATGAAGTCTGACCCCCAAAGGGAACCAAAGGATAAAGAGTAGGAAATACCTGAGAATTGTGAGTTAATAGAGGCCTGTGGTCCACGGGCACCTCCCCTGTTCCGGTGGGGAGAAATCCAGCTCTGGAGGTGTCTTGCCTTCCTCCTCAACAACAGAAGCTGAAGCCCCTCTGAGGATATTTTAAAGAGGAGCGACCAGCCAAGCGCCCTCGACCAGCCCTCCTGAAAAGGGGTTGAAACACGTTTTTGAGGGAAGATTGAGCCTTGTCAAGGGTAGTTAACGTGTTCACACATTTTTCAATGTATTATATCAAACGGTCCCCAAACAGCTTCCCTTTGGCCAGTGTCCCCTCTTCAGAAGTGGCTAGATTGACCAGGACCTACTTACAAAGATCAAAAGAGAGTTCATAATTGGCATTGCCAAGAAGGCAGACCGCCCATTGGGCCAAATTGCGATGATCTCTGTGGTCGCTCCCCTACCAGTCTCTTGAACTTCCAGGGCCAGTTCCAAAATCTTTGCTAGGGGTCCGGAAACATCTAACAGTTTGTTCTGGCAGGCCTGTAAAGCACAGTCAATACCATTCTCCTTATCGTAAGCATATGTTTTGAGGAAGGTAAGCATACTCAGGTTTATGTCTGTAGTCTCAGCGGTCTTATTCACGAGATTGGGTCTAGGACATTAAGTCCTGAGCTGATTTCGCACCTCTTTTTTGAAGCTCTTGCGCAGATGGGCCTGCTTGTCGTTGGCCACCACAGGGGTCGTGGCCCAGTCTGAAGTTCTTTGGTGAATGAGATTGTCAGGCTCAAAGTCCAAGAGGTTATGAGGAAGGGAAGACAGAGAACCACCCGGAAAGAGACTAGTGGCCCTCTTACACTTGTTACCTGAAGGTCTACTCAGGTCGGACCAGGAAGAAGAAGGAGCATTGGAGTCCGAGTCAGAATGAGAGGCATCCTGTTTACGGTTATGCAACACCGTCCTGACAATATAAGTATGTTCCTCCAAAATTTACTGTGACAACTTCATTATGGTTTCAGCGTGGAGCCATCTGGCCAACTTAGACTTGGCCTTTGAAAGGGGTGGAACCAAAGGATGCAGAAGAAGTGGACAGTAGACAGTCCTTCTGGCGTCCAGTAAACTACTCAAGGCGCTCAGCGATGGGCTGCAGAGCCAGCAACAGCACTTTGCCCAAAGTGGTCAATGACCTCAACCAGGCCTTCATCAATATAGTACCCCTCATCTTCCTTTTGCCCATAGGCTTCGTATTCACTGGGATCAAATGGTTCAAAATCAGACATGTCAAGGCAGGTCACAGGAACCAATTAAAGAGGTCAAATGCAATCAATTACACCCAGGGGGAGGAACAGTTCCCAGCACCGGGGGGGGGGAGGGGGGGGACGGTCATCAACCCAAGCACCAAGTCGAGGAGACACAGGCAAAGCTCAGTGCAAATTAATTATTGTAGCCCTGAAAGACTCAGCACATAAGGACATCGAGAGCGAACAATTCCAGAGACACTCAGAGCGCGAAGTGCCTGAAAGCAGGCAGAATTGAGAGGCAACCCCTATTTTTGCAGCCCAGGGATGGTGCAGCACCTCAGCTGAGAAAGCAACCTCATGGAGACGCTGAACGCGTAGGAAGCACTGGCCGCATGGAGGTGAAAAGAGCACTATGCATACCTAGCCCAATTGTGTTACACACGCGTTCCTCACTCCAGGGCAGAGCTACGGAGGGAAGAAGCACACCACAAACAAAGACGAGGTTGGGGAGTGCTAAATGCGCTTAGTAATGGAGGGGGAAGAATGCAACAAGTAAAACAGCACATGCCTCAAGAGGAAAGAGCAATGCACAAGCGGCTGCTCATCAGGCGAGACATGCCGGGGCACATGACAAGGAAAGGCAAGCTGTACAAAACATGGCACAAATCCACATGTAAATCATACACCTAAAATAAAATATTAAATCAGCAATAAATTGAGAGGCACTTATCTTGACTGCAGAGCAGCAAAGAAAGAGGCAGTCAAGATGGTACCCTTACGTTTTGGGGACTTTTGAACAAGATGATTGGTGGGGGGGGGTGTGAAGGGCTCATGAAATTTGTGGTTTACATAAAGTTTTTTCTACTGTGTTCATTGGCTGCTGTTTTGGAGCTAGTAAAGAAAGACAAACTTAATCTGAGTGTCTGGCCCTGACATGAATTAACCGCTGCCTGCTTTGCTGAGGAGATCATTATAAGAGATATTGGGTAAGAACGGACTCAAACTTTGTAGTGTGGGCCCATTTGTCATCCAACTTGGTAGTAGATATAGTTTTTTCACGTCTCTCCTTATGATTTCTCCTCCACACTATTAACAATGTATTTATATTCCAACCTCTGTAGTGGGTATGAATAAAACCAGGGCTTTATTTGTAAAAAAAAAACATAAGTGTCAGGGCCCTCGTCAGGAGGCCAATGCAGCTTGCACCACCAATTGCCACTGCCAATGCTATCAGTGATAGTACCGACATAACTTACTAACCATCACACTCCTACATGTGTGACAATTAGACTATTGCAGGCCCCCGAAGCTAGAAGTATGGCCTGGCTGGCAAGTATAATTTTAATGTACATTGACTTCATAAACAACTGTTGTTGTGATCATCTCTAATTTAGAGAAACAGGGCCACCATGTGAAAGACTGTCACAAGTGCCGGTGTTGACAATGAAGGGCCAGTGCCGAGCAACGGAAACCACTGGCTCAAATTAAGCACTGAATATAACATATTTCGCAAACTATAAAGTTCCTGTCATCTGATTTCTTCATGGCACCTCCATAATTGCTAAAAAAAAATCGCCTCTCCTGAAGACTTTCTTCACACGTTTGTGGCATGCTTATTCAGCGGATATTTCAGTGTCTTCCATGTCATAAAGGCTAAGACTAAACTGCATTGGCATACTGAAACTAAAGATGTATTGTCTTCTTCAGGAGATGGTTGTAGTTAATCATTTTTTTAAATAATTCATATTATTACTTATGCTGGTTAGGCCTGGGTGAAATTTTAAGTACGCCAGAGTAATCAGAGTAAGTTCATGGTAATCTTTTGATGTGAAATGACCCACATTTTTTGTATTTTTTGTAGTTTTATATAGCATGAACTCAACCCAAAGGTATTGGAGTGTTTTACATGAACACCAGTTACATTACACACTGACACACTCAGGCACAGAGAGATTACATTTTTTTGTCCAGAATCACAGGATGTTGATGCAACACCTGAGCTTGAACCTGGTTCTCTGGTCCCCTTGATCCAAAGTCGGCAGCTCTGGCCGTTATGCCACCTCCAGCTCTGGCAATTATACCCATTTGTGTATTATGAGTAAGTTGGCTCAAGAATCCTACTACATGAGCACTGGAACAGCGAATTTAAAGAGCGCAAGCAGTTTCTGACTGACGCTGTTCGTGTTCTGTAGCATTTAGAGCAATTTTATAGTGCAAAATTCAACCACGGGTCCATTTTGGACGTAAGGGTGTATTTTTCATGAAGAAAATATCACTAAATGCTGGGTTATGCTTTTCTCGTATTCTCGAATAATTTTGCTGTAATTAAAATACAGCAATTTACATGATTTACGCCCACACCGCTGATGACTTAATTCAACTGAGTGATGCAAAGAGCACAGCTTTTCCTCACATGTTCTTGATGTGTGAGCAATCAAATCCACTCACTACACCATACGGTTTAACAACGAACTAACACCCAAATACGGTCCAGTCTCAATTTTTTAATCAATAGTTATAGACATAGAGTTTGCTAATTGTTTTACATGAAATATTTGTTAGAAAGGGTTTCTATTGACTGATGGATTATAAAACATATTGATTAATAGTATGATGTATCTAAACTCACTTTCCGCTGAATGATGTAACCACTGAGGAAGAGACAAAAAGAGAGGATTACAATATGGAAGGGAGATCCCAGCCAATCAGCCTGCGCTACCGAATGGTTTGAAGTTCTGGTCAAATCACGCCAATCTGTAAAAATCAACTGGAAGGGTTTCTTCCAGTTCAAAACCTATGCTAGATTCACGGAGACACCCTTGCACCATGGCGCAAAGGTGTGTCAGTGGCGCACAGTGGCTAATTTCAGCCCCCGGAGCTACTGAGAGGGGAGGAGAGTACCTTATTTTAGTAAATGGGGTGCTCTCCTCCTCTCTCCTTTTCATGCAGCGCAGCATTTGCGGCTGCAGCAGTGCGCTACGTGAAAAAATAGCAAATCTACCCCCTTGTGTCAGTTGCCTTTTGTCCCAGCCTAGATTTAGGCTGCTTTCATTCATTTATTTATTTGTTCAAAGCATTCACAGATCTGGGTGGACCCACCTCTGGCCTGTGGAAGGTGTGAGACAGGACTGAGAATATATTGATATCTAGGTCAAAGAAGAAGTCCTCTCAGTCTCTTGACTATGATTATTTATGTCTTACAGTTCCTCCACTAATTCAACTCGGTCCTGGCCTTTGGATGGGGCACCAGGGCTAAGCTTTAGCTAGTAGTTTAAAGAGAATTTAGGTGAGTAGACACTCTAAAAGAAGTGAGTGACCTTAATGCATCTCTCACAGGAGAAGCCCTGAGAAATTGGGTAGAGAAGCCTGGTGCACTACACACTGCTTTCCAGGTCTATAGACAGTCTCTCGGGATGATAGTTTGTCCATTCTGGAAATAGCCCTACACTATTAACTTATTATACGTATTTATAATTGTTTTTCCAGATAATGTGGATTGGAAAAGACTGGTTAGTGCACAAAAGAACATATTCTTGAACTGTGAAAGTGAGATCAGTCAATCCTGTATTTATCAAATGGATGATCAACCCTTTAATGTCTTCCAGTAGTAAAGCCCGTGGTGTGCAAGATCTTAATGCTCTACTACTGGTGTCTCTTACTGCATGTGTGTGAGGTCTTGTTTTGCAATCTTTTGAATGATAGGTTTTCATTTACTGGGACCCCTTGCACATTTTTTCAAAATGATTGTCCTGCCTGCATTTGTGACACTCTTGTCTCACAGCAGGGCATTTACTGTCATGGGGGTATGATTTTCCACAGTTGTAGTTGTCCTTTGTCTTTTTTTTGCCATGTTGGTTGTCCTTTCGTTTAAGTTGGTCTCATGGTCTTGTGTTTCATGTGTGATTTCCAGGAGCTCTTTTCTGTGAGCGGTTCTATTGCCAGAATACCTGTTCTCTCTTCTCCACATTTCCTTCTTCGATCCTCTTTGCTTGGTCAATTAGGCTAGTCAATTCTTCAGTGTTTTCCAGTGTATAACTCTTCTGCAGTAGTCGATGCCAGAGTGATTCTGATTGACACCCCTCTTTGATGTGTAGGTGAATCGCGTCTTCATCTGTGAATTTGCTGAATTCACAATACTTGGTCAGCCAATGCAGTCTCATCATAAAATCACTCATTGGTACTCCCTTTTCCTGAAAACGTGTCATGATCATAGTCAACGTTCTTCAATAGAAACTTTCTGTCTAGTGCTTCACATACTGCTGTGTAGATCGCTGTTGAGCTGGTGGTAGCTCTCTAATTATTTTGCGGATCTCTTTTGCGACGCTCCTTTCTGATGAGGTTCTTCATTGCGGATAAGATTTGCCTCACGTCTTTTTCTCCAAATGTTTCTCAAAAATCATCAAAGTCATCTAGCCACTCCCACAAATTTATTTCTATCATGTTTTCTGACGAGAGAGGTAGCTGTTCTGGGGGTCGGAGGTATGGGGCTGACCATGTTATCTGGTTTTGTCTCCATCAACATGATCCGTCTCTGTGTCTTTGTCTTGTTTGTTGTACTTGACTAGTTATTCGTTGCATTGTCTTTTCCTTCTTTTGGTGCGCATGTTTTTTAAATAGCAGATTTGCTAGCTATTGCTGGTCACCCTGAATTTCAATAATTTAATCATCAATTATTTCCAATTGTCTCCTGCTTCAAAATAGCGAACCTATAGGCCATAATACTTCCCCCTTGATACCTTGATATGCCGACTTCAAAATTGTTGCTGATTAGATTTTAATGATTCCTTCCCAGGGGTGCTTGACTTCAAGATGACCTCTGCTCTGATTGCAATTGGGGTGTGTCTGGCTCTAGTCTACTTGTATTTTGACGTTGACTAAAGATTGGAGGTATTTCACTCCTGCATATTTTGACTTCTCTGTGACATTCGAAAAGTGTTTATTCTTTGGGAGCCACCCATACTTGTGTCACATGGTCACGCTTGCCTTTCCCGGTACATCTGTCACAAATAGGGCTGGAGTAAGGCACTACTTCTTAAATGTCATGGGGTAGGGTAGTCACAGTTTACTATAGCTGTACTGTGCTACGCTGTATTGTGACCCAAGTGCAGCACACAGTTGTATCGAGTCTTCTTCCTTACTAGCGCAACCATGCTTGCTCCTGCTCTGCATTTTTGCTATTGTTCCACTTTCTTTCTGAAGTAGTGTTTGCAGTTCTTCTTTCTCCGCCGCTAGTATAGTGTAGTCCCTTAAGCAGAGCAAGGCTTTATCTGATAAGGACTTTGGAGTCAGACTGGCAACATTTCTAATGGCCTAATAAATCCAGAGTAAATCAATGTTGCGTTATTCTGCCCCAGGGCGGTGGTCCATGGGTGGAGCGTGGGTGTTCTCATGGCATCCACCCATAGATTTAGAACCATTCCCAGATTTACCTGTACTGGTAAACCTGGGAATGTGTCAAAATGCTATGCCTCCCCAGGGGAGGAGTAACAAGGAGAAATATCTTTATTTCTGCTCATTTGTTCCTCTTTCTATGTGTGCTGCATACATCCTGCACCAAAACAATCCTGTCTGCAATGCAGGCTCCCCTGCACCATTGTGCAAGGGTGCCTGCATTGGTGCTAGGTATCCAAATGGGTTCCAGCGCCAGGAAAGGACAGAAATGTGTCTTATTATGTTAAATACAGTGCATTCTACCCTTTCACACAGCGCAGTGCAGAAAGGTGGCTTTCTGAGCTGCGTGAAAGTATAATACATCTGCCCCACTGTACGATGATGCATGCACAATACTGCAAGAACAACAAAGCATTTAAATACAGTGCCTCAGAAATTGGTTCAGGATCCGTCCTTATTAACCCTTGAGCAAATTTAGCAATGGCCTATTATCTAGGGCAATTTGTTGGATTCCTCCTTTATCATACTCCTTTGCCAAACACATATGAGGGTTCTGCAAAACAATGCCCCTCTATAAGCATCACCAGTATAGCACCACAGAATAAAAATAAGTCAGACACACAATTCATCCTTTTCCTTTGTGACTCAAATGACACAAACAGGTTCCCTTCAGGACCATAGTGTTAAACCATTATCAAAGAAATGTCATAGTCTTAGAAGCAGGAAACAATGAGTATATTTACAAAAGACTAATGTAAAACATTCTGAACTAGAAAATCACAAGTAATGGAACAGGTACACACAGATCAAGGCAAACATTAGGTAAGCATTGTTAGAAACTGGTTCTGTTTACCATTGTGACTTGGGATCAA
The DNA here is from genome assembly GCF_964204655.1 of Triturus cristatus. NCBI lineage: Eukaryota > Metazoa > Chordata > Amphibia > Caudata > Salamandridae > Triturus > Triturus cristatus. Next base: position 327,274,969 of record NC_140580.1, read on the forward strand.
AGGACAGCAAGTATGCTAAAAAAACAGGAACATTTTGTCCTTCTACAAATCAGGTAAGAGAGAATCATGCTACTGCGGCCATATTTTAGTTTGTGCAAAAAGGGCGAGGGTGGAGTTTACTTATGGCAGACGAAGCTGAGTGGAATAGGGGATTTCGCAAGGCTTTCCTCTTGAATTACAGACCCACTGATTTAGAGTGACTAGAAATTAGAGAAACCATAAGTATGTCACCACCATAATCCAAGGCATCACGTTCAGTTTAAAACTTTGCTGCCTGGCTAAAAAAGAAATGCGTCATAACAATACCTACAGTCTGCTTCCACCATCTGATGAGCTAAGAAGACTTCTATCCCAACAGCCCTGAAGCAGGGTCCATGCCGGGGCCCTACTCCGAGGGAGGGAAGAGAAACCTAGAATCAACAGGCCAAGCAATACACCCTTCTACTTCAATCAGATAGAAAGACAAATGGGTATCCCCTGAATAAATATGAGGCTTTCTTTGTAAACAGTACCCTGTCAATATCAAAAGAAAAGAAAGGAATCTCTTTTGTTAGACACTCGCCCACTCTAGTGGTGGCATGCTTCATCATCGGGACACAACCAATGGCAACAGGATAAGAGGAAAAGTGGAGAAATGTGTCCAGGCTGTGAGGAGTGTTATGAAACATCTATTCATGTTTTGTTTTTTGTCCTTTTTACAAACAAATATGTGCAAAATGGATTGTTCCCTTGTGTAAAAAACTGGGATGTAGGGCGCTTAGGGAAATGTTAAAGATATTGCAGAATGACACTAGCCAGATAGTAGTCTGTTGTGTAGCCATGTTTCTTAGGGCTGTTTGTATCAAGCGTGCAAAACGTATACAATCTGGCATGATTTTTCTACAAGATTGCTTACTACGTGAGAGTGCTGTGTTGAGACATTTTGTATTTTACAGAAGTAGGCACTATTTGTGATTTTGATACTCTTATATTTGAGCAGTGTTTGTGTAATGAATATTAGTGCCTTTTGTAGTGCTTTTTAACCAATAATTTTATTTATTGTTATATTTAAAAGTGTACTTATGCATTTGTCTATTGTGTAAATGTTTTCTACACTTTTATGATCGTATGCGATCGAAATAAAGTTCTTATGACGATGACAAATGGGTATCCCCTGACTAAATATGAGGCTTTGTAAACAGTACCCTGTCAATATCAAAAGAAAGGAAAGGATTCCTTCTCTTTTGTTAGAACCTCACCCACTCTAGTAGTGGCATGCTTCATCACCGGGTCTCATACTGGTTGCTAAAAACCAGGATGGGCTTGACCGTATTTCAGGGAGTATGTAGTATATCATTATTATTCCTGGCGTACCTAAAAAGATAAAATACCTCAAACCAACTTCAGTTTCCCTTTATTAACGGCTGTTTGGGCATGGTAAAAAATCTCAATGGGGGTAAGTACATTATGGTCTTCTAACCCTAACAATTCATCAACATGTTTCAACCCCTATACTAAGACCACTTGGGTCCGGGCTTTCATCAGGACGTCACATACACACTGCTCCGGATACACAATCACTCTACTCATAAAGCATGCAGCACTATCTTGCTAAAATGACTCCTGTAGTCAACAATCTCTACTGATCGAGTCCTCTAGATTCAGAACAAGCTCTGCCCAGCAAAGATCCTTCTCTGCTGCCACAAACATGGCATTAAACTCACTTTCAATCGATGTCAAAGCCCACCTCTCCCTCCTTGCCTTCAGAAAGCATCTAAAAGACATCATAGTAAATCTGACCCCATTTGTGTCGAACACCTTCTCCACAATTGTTTAGATTTGAGTGGGAATAGTAAATCTGACTCCATCAGTGCCCAAACCTGTCCCCAAAATGGTTTGGATTGGAACGGGAATAGTAAATTTGACTCCTTCTGTACCCAACACCTTCACTAAAATAGTTTGTGCTAGAGTGGTCCTAATCTTTTCAGTGTCCAGCACTTTCCCCAAAATGCTTTAGACTGGAGTGGGAATAGTAAATCCGACCACTTCAGTGTCCAACACATTGTCCAAAATGGTTTTGTATTGGAGTGGTAATAGGCTAATTGATCCCTTCAGAGTCCAACACCTTCCCCAAAATGGTTTAGATCAGAGCAAGAATAGTAAATCAGTAAATCTGATGCCTTCTGTGTCCAACACCTTCCACAAAATTATTTACCTTGCAATGTGAATAGTGTATCTGAGTTTTTCAGTGTCTAACACCTTCCGCAATTGGTTTACATTGGATTGGGAACAGAAAATATAACCCCGTCAATGTCCAACCCATTCCCCAAGATGGTTTACATTGGAGTTGTGACACCTAATGTTGTTCCTTTAATTTTTAACAGTTAATTTACTATAGTTTAGTTTGGTGAGGGAATAGTATGAATTATTTGTTTAATGTCCATGTGTTCCTAAAATGATTTTGTTGATAGGGGGTGTGGTATATTTCAACTATGTATTATGTTATTTAATGGATAGTGTGTTGTAGAGAGGGATAGTAGAAATATATAGGTTTTATTGAGTTATGTTTTGTACTGTTGAGTTCAATCACTCAATCAAAAGCTTTATTTGAGTAGAAGAATTTGTCTATAACACTGCAGCATACTTAAAAACTTTGTAATAGAAATTCAGCTGATTTCATTGGTATAAGGCAGATTTAAAAAATCATCCTACATGATAATAAACAAGTTGATTAGGTAACATACGCAAATAAAACAAACCTGGTTTGTGCTGGTAGAATCCTTACAGTTTTAGAGCAGTATTTAAACATTTATTGGTGAAAAATTCATAATTTTGCAAAAGAAGACAAAATGTGCCAGAACAACGCCACAGAGTCAAATAAGTGTATTGCTGGCAGAGGGGGAAACATAACTGGGATCCTCAGTCCCTTATGCAGATTTTGACAAGAGCAGTCTTTCCCACGGGTTCTTGATCCAGGTGAGATACGGTTCAATGGTGTTGGTAGTTTTGAAAATAGCATATTCCCGCATCACTGGTTTACCCATTTCCTTCTCTTCTCCGACCGCATTGGAAAATGACATGTATAATTTTTTGACCGTACTAATATCAGCCTTCCTTAGCAAATGAGGGGATGTAAACAGATCAGGTCACTTTGGTATTAGACGCAATATATTTGACCTCAATCACGACAAGCGCTGTGCCAAGCATCAAGCTTGGCACAGCGCTTGATGTTTATGTTTGTAAATAAGCACTGACATAATAGAAGGGGGTTTGGGTTGTGGTTTGATTTTCAGGGGATTGTGGGTAATGAAGTGCGCACACACTATGTTGATAGGGTTTGAAAAGTTGGAAAGAGGAAGTTTGAAGTTTAAATGGGTATGATGTCAGGAAATCGACAGATTGCACAGATTAATAATTAGGATGAGTGTTTAGGGGAGGAGTTTAATTCACGAGTTACTAGAAATGTTTTGTAGATGGTGAGGGCGATGGGAGGTTTACTATGGTTGGTATTTAAATGTGGCACGGGAGTTTTGGTAAAATTGAGTTGTTACACAAGAGGGAAGGGTAATTATTGCTGATAATGATTTTGATATAATTTACATCCGTTGGGACAAAATGTAATGTGACTGACATACATATGTTTACGATTTGTAGATACTCCTGAAGAAGGTTTTTTAACCGCAATGCATTGGGTACGTCATGGATTATATGTTATGAAGGAAATTCGAAACATGTTCATGCATAGGCCTGGATGGGCAATACATAGAACGAGTTACATGCTTAAAGTTGTACAAGGAATTTCACCGCTTTTGACGTGATGGATTAATAAGAGTTGAAACAATGATGAAAAATGAAGAAAATAAAATGTTTAAAACTGATTACTTTGGTGGATGGGTATTATTTTGATATACCAATGTGCATACGGCTGTGCGACCTGTTCTGACCAGCCAACTTCGCGGGCCAGAATTTCAGAATGAATTATACTCTAGTGCGAAAGGAACGGCGCACTTAACGGGTGCTGCACGCCAAACGATAATAAAAAGGAAGAGAACGTGTAACACAATTGAGAAGAAGAAGGGTGTGCTTCGGGACAACCCCAATTTTGTCGTCTTACCAGCCGTTTCACTACCTGGCAGCACCCCATTAAAAATGTAGAGTCAAAAAAATGAGATTATTAGATAACATCGTGCTTCACGTCAAAAGCAGTTCATTACGTTTGGATCATCGATTTGTCATCAACAAGGACTGTTCACATATATGAAAGTTCACTTGGCACAGCGCTTGATGTTTATGTTTGTAAATAAGCACTGACATAATAGAAGGGGGTTTGGGTTGTGGTTTGATTTTCAGGGGATTGTGGGTAATGAAGTGCGCACACACTATGTTGGTAGGGTTTGAAAAACGAGAGAGGGTAGTGATCATGTGATATTTTGCACCAATGATTGTAGAGGAGGGCGGGTGTTGTTTATTTAAATTGAGGATGTCTAACATGGCCGTCATTAAGATACCACGAGCGCGACAGAGAAGTTTGAAGCACTGCGTAGTTTACATCAGGTATTTATCGGGGGCGCATGAAAGTGATTAATTCAGCACCAGGCATGTGGGGAACAGAGGATCGTTTAAGTTGGAAAGAGGAAGTTTGAAGTTTAAATGGGTATGATGTCAGGAAATCGACAGATTGCTCAGATTAATAATTAGGATGAGTGTTTAGGGAGGAGTTTAATTCACGAGTTAATAGGAATGTTTTGTAGATGGTGAGGGCGATGGGAGGTTTACTATGGTTGGTATTTAAATGTGGCACGGGAGTTTTGGTAAAATTGAGTTGTTACACAAGAGGGAAGGGTAATTATTGCTGATAATGATTTTGATATAATTTACATCCATTGGGACAAAATGTAATGTGACTGACATACATATGTTTACGATTTGTAGATACTCCTGAAGAAGGTTTTTTAACCAAAATGCATTGAGTACGTCATGGATTATATGTTATGAAGGAAATTCGAAACATGTTCATGCATAGGCCTGGATGGGCAATACATAGAACGAGTTACATGCTTAAAGTTGTACAAGGAATTTCACCGCTTTTGACGTGATGGATAAATAAGAGTTGAAACAATGATGAAAAATGAAGAAAATAAAATGGATAAAACTGATTACTTTGGTGGATGGGTATTATTTTGATATACCAATGTGCATACGGCTGTGCAACCTGTTCTGACCAGCCAACTTCGCGGGCCAGAATTTCAGAATGAAATGTTTGTGAGTACCCATGCACTAGACAGTGAGCTCCCCAGCTGTTTGCTCCAGGTGGGTGGGTGTGGAAGAGTGATTCACGAGTCCTCGGAGGTCCCTGGCACCTTTCAGTGAGGGGATCATGCACATCTCCCTCCTAGTCCATTACTTGTGCCTGCCTGCACCTTCTCCAGCCTTGTCACATCAGCGAGAGCCACTGCACCTCCAAAGGTGCCAAGACTCCATTTGTTATAGGCCGTGCCAGCCTAGCATCCTCGCTGCACCACTCGCTGACTGCATGAGCAAACACAGCAGCGGCAGGAGGGCATCGTACATCTCCTCTCCCCTCCCAGTCCCCGGTAGGACATGGCTTTTGTCCTCATTGTGCCTCAGGCCAGCTTGGGCGCCATCTTGTTTCTCGCTATTGTAGTCCATCCGCAGGGTCCCTGAACGATGGCACCAGTGATCCAAAATTGCTCTTATAAAGCCGGCGATTCTACATGTCACTGTTACCTTCTGATGGTCCGATGTGCAAATTCAGGCCAGATTTCAGGTTGATGTTGGACCTGTGGATCAGAGCTTGAGCTGCAAGTATTCACCGCATCACAGCTGGCCATGAACCCCCATGGGTATAATTTTTAAATATATTTTCTATTCTTTGTCATATTTTTGGGGTGTTTATTGTGTGAGGGAGAGTCTTTTTCTTTACAGGTTTTTGGGCCAAGGTGGAAGCTTTCCTATATTAATGCTTTTTTAGTTGGAGAAAATTATTTTGGTTACATATTTTACCAAGATTACTTTTCAATTTCCTTTCATTTTTTGGTTTTCCAGGTGCGGGTTTTAATTTTATTTTTTGAAGTTTTTATGGTTTCCTCGGACTGTAGAGTAACTTGGTGAATGTACTTTTTGGTTAGTTATATATTTTTTATTTATTCAAGTATTTATAAAATGTATTGTAAAGTATTTGTATTTGTTAGTTTTTTAAATTTTCTTTAATTAGAATTGTTAAGTTTCGTTAATAAAAATAATAAGCATAAGATATATATATGTATAAATTGCATTGGTTTTGTAGATTTATGTTGGATGTGATTTTAATTTGAATTGTTAGGTGGTTTAAAGTAGTGCTCTTGCTGGGCTTTCTAGGTAGTGGAGGCCTTCGATATTTACTAAACAGTTTTAATTTACAATGTAGTATTAGTACATTTCTTTGTCTTGTTTGGATATTTTAGGTTTTATTTGGGTTAAACATTGCTGTATCCTTAGTTCTTGGTAGCCATTTTCCTTTATTATGGACCTAGAAATTGGTACAGGGTAGGATGAGTTCACACTAATGTGGCTTGGAAGGCCTAGTGTCAGTCTTCCACTACGTTGTTTGTTTTGGATTGTTGGGCCATGGTGCTGTCATAGATGTTGCATCATAGTATTTCGAACTTGGGATTGCTTAAGTGTCCAGAATGGGGTGATCTGCCAAACAAATCCCAGATTTACAAACCGGTTACACAATGTAGCGCAGCACCCAAAGCTACTGCGATGGGTGACAGAAAGGGCAATGGCCCACAAGGAGGCTGCTTACTGTCACCCACACACCTTTGCAAAAAAGTGCAAAGGTGTCTGCATGAGTCTAGCATAGGTTTTGTATGGCCTTCCAGTACAAAATACTATGCCTAGAGAAAATGTAAAACTCTTCTCACTTTGGATGTGTGCTATACAGTGCAGCGCATTTGCAAAGTGGGAAAAGTTAGGAGAAATAAAAGCATTTCTCCTTTTTAACGCATTTTAAGTTGCATTAATTTTTGGCGCAAACCTCTGACTACTATAGTTAGTAGATTGTGCTTTGGCACAAAATCCACGGGTGGTTGTGCAGAAATGTCCAATGTCCACCCATGAAATGCTCCCTTGACGCAGAGTAACACAAAGCTGTACTATGCGCTGGTGTGCGTTACTTTAAGGTGACTTTCCAGCACAAAACAAGTTTTGCCTTGGAAAGTAAATCCAACAAATATCTCTTTTGTGACGCAAATCTAGCGCAAAAGCTTTGTAAATCTGGAACCAAGCGTTCACAAAATAGTGCATGATTTACATGAGATTTACTTTTTTATTTGTGGGTTGATATGATGGAGATTATAATAGGAGATTGTAGGGGTGAGCTACAGCTGTGACTGTTACATATGCTAGGTCCATTATATTTTAATTTTCTTGCAGGTAAGCTGTTTGTTACACATTTTATACATAGAGCAGGTTTTTGGAGGTGCCTCTACCAGCTTTGATTGTAGTTGTAAATGCCCCTAATATGATTGTGTGGGATAGTTTTTTAAAAATAGTTTGTCTCATTACACACTGAATATCTATTATGATATTTTGGGAGTGGAGGTTGTTCGTCCTTATTTCAATTTTGTTTAGCAATTTGTAGTCGATAGCACTTTGTGTTTTTGAAAGGAGAGCGTGCATTAGTATATGTTACGTTTATTATATTCACCAGGCATGTTGTATATCTGTGTGAATGGTGGAAGGCATGATTTTAAAGTGCCATTCATCAGCCAGGTTTGGGTTTGGCGTAGTCTGAGGAGGTTATTTTTTGTTGCATATATTATTATTCTCTTGTCATTATTTTTACTGTTGTACAGGAAGAAGAGTTATTCAATATGTGTAATTATTAGAGTTTCAGGAATGTCTATATTTTTGGTATCTTCTGCAGGCAGCAGGGGTTTCTCTTATGAATGGTTTTGGTTTGTGTAATTAATCTTTTTATATTGGAGATTCCAGACATTTCCCCTGTAGTGTGCTTAGTAATTTTGGGCAATATATCTTTTAAGATTCTTGCTGTGGGTTCCAATGAGCTAGGTCTTGTAATACATTTATTACTTCTATCTCTGTTATATTTTGGAGTTGGTTGTGCACCTTAACATTAATTACAACATTACTTCTCATTGTAGCCTTCCCATAACAAGCATTAGTATAATATTTAGTACAATTTAAAATCCCTGTGCTTGTGCTCTCCTGGCTGTATGTATCTACTATGTGTTATAATAATTTCTTTCCTTTCTGGGATGTGATATAACTAGCTATTTCTGACATTATATCTGGAAATGTTAGAAATATATATTTATTACTTTAAGTTTATAATGTTTGTAATATCCGTTTAACATTTTAAAATGCATTTTTGCTGTTTGCATTTTATACTTATATGTTTGCTGGTGTTTCAACGTGCTGCTGTTTTCTTCCACTGCTTAGTTGACTCGAGATGTGGTTTAGGTGGGGCTTTTAGTCTGTTGGATGGAAAAGGTATGTTTTCATTTTTAGTTTACAAAAGCAATTTTGTTAGTTTTGGCATGTTTTGTTATTAGTTTGCTTCTTAATGTTAGGAAGTGTAAAGATTGTAAACATGTATATATATATACTTACATGTTTACTCTGTTGAGTTTGTTATTGTGGAAGTTGGTGGTTTTTGCCATCAGCACAGTGTTCTTGTAATGGAAGCTAGAGTTTGGAGTTATAAATAGAAACATGTTTATTAGTGGATTATATTAGACATTTAAGGGTGGTCCCAATATGACTGCTCCCATTCAATTTCCAATAGGAGTGGTATGGCAAATGATAACTTAAAATACTCTAACCTAATTTGGCAAGCACACAGAGGGTGCTGTCTTATGTGTGCGTTTATTAATGGGGTGTACACCAATCTGGTGTTTTTTTCAAATTCACAATAGAATGTTATAATTATAAGTACCATCTTTGTTTCCAAAAGCTTAGTGAATCAAACACTCACCACTGATATTTGCAGTGACCTGCAGGTCATAAGTTACATTCTTGGCAAGGTTAACCCAACGTACCATTCTCCTGAGATTGGTAAACTTAGAACTATTAAACTAGTTATTATTACAACTTGTTATGTATAAAATGTTGAAACTGTAGAAGTGCAATATGAAGAGCCTTATGATAAAAAGGCTATTTTCTGTGTGATTGTTATTATTATTATTATTTTGTCAGATGCCTTGGTGAATTGGTTCTTAAACTAAAATATTTATCTAAACTCAAATCTGATAGCCTTGTTGAAACATTTTTTGTCACATTGGTGATTTCACAGCTCATCAAATGGTTGTTCCGGTTCCTTATTGTAAAAACATTTTAGCTGATTGTGTGGGGACAAAGTAAGCATACCCTTTGCCCAGTAACATTGCCTCCTGACCAAGGAGGGCATTTATTTTGGCATGGCCAAGACAAATGATCAGTGGGATCTGGGGCAATGGGATCAGCGCACTGCCCCCAAAACTTGGAGTGTGGGGCCTAGGTGTAAAGATACTGGTTACAGGCTTCAGATTCCAGACAGGCGTTAATATATATCATTACAAGCATGCTAAACTCCAGGGAGGTATGGTACTTCATGATTTACTGAAATAATAAGAAGCAGCTCAAATCAGAGTATTCCACAATGCTCCAGAGCAGAATTAGGTATACCGTAGGTGTTCATGGAGCACCCAATCACAGGCAGGGGACTATGGGTCATTATTTGGTTGACACAGGAGCACAGTTCATGAAACATATATTGAACAACACCACTAGCTACAACATTGAGTGTATGGGATAGAGCGGTGAATCAAAATGAGCTGACAAATGTTTCCTCCCTGTATTCTCCTTATTCATTTTAATGTTCAATAAGTAGTAAAAACAAAGAAATTCAATAAAAAGTGATGTATGGGTGGTATTGCACCCGGGTCGCTTTAGTCATATTTATTCAAATGCCAATAGAAAATGTTGGAGGGGATATGGCGCTCAGGGTGCAGTTCTCTATGTAGTGTTCAGTAATAAAGCCAGTCTCAAAAGAGCTTGGGAAGGCCTTGCGCTGCGCGTGGTGCCATTCGCGCTGATTTTACAGTGCGGAACAAACACTCAATGATAAAAATCAGCGTGAAAGACACGACTGGTATGACATCACAGATGATGGCACAAATTGCATCATCAGTGACATTACAGGTGGTATCACATTTGACTTTTCAGTGGCTTCATCAACGATACAACAGAAATTGCAGATAATTGGTGTTGTTCAAATGTATTTGGTGACTAGGTAAACATTTTTTCTCCACGTATCCTCACAAGGAGAACTTCTAGATTGACAGCTGTGCCTCAGTTAACAACTGCAATTAGAGGTTTAACGATATCTATTGTTCCTCAGATCAGTGTTTGCTAAGCTGTGGGTCGGACAGAGGTGATTTTTGGTAAGCCATGAAAATCCAAGCAATAAATAAAGATGCCTTTAGAGTTTGTATTTATCTTGTCACATTTGCTCTTCTTCAAAGAAAAAGGTCAAAGGTCAGCCTATGTCTTCTGACAATTGCCTGCTTATTTTTTAACATGGGGATTGGTGTTTACAAACATCTGTCAATGTGTAGTCAGAGAAGAAAAAGTAAAGAGAATTATGTGACAACCTTGCTGGGGTACAGAGAGTATGAAAGGAAATTCCTTAGGATGTCAGTTTTTGTAACACAATCCAAAATGTAAATACCTCTAGATGAACTGTATACATTCAGCTGTTAGGAGAGCAAAAATAAAGCTTGTTTTTTGAAATTCTGAAGTGCGATGAAAGCAAAGATGTTAATAGGACCAATACAAATTAAGACACTATACTTGGTGATGCATAAATAATAAATATTAACGGAAACCCAATTTCCATATGTTATCATTTGAGTCCAATATAGTTTTATCAGTAAAACTAAGTCTGTGCAAATTTTGTGGCCTTTCTATGGAAAATGGGCTGGCTGTAAATGACAGTGCACTGCCACAAGATGCTATAGTTACATTAAAACAGATGTCTTCAAACTGTGGGGAGGGTTATGTGATGTCGGAGGGGAAGGGCGCCAGTCTCTGGCCAAGAGAAGCATCATGCTTTGTTTGAAGTGTTAAAAACATGAGCAGCAGTGAGCCACCTTGAAATGGGCCATCACTAACAACTTTTGTCAAAGTTTCAAAAGACCTTTATTCGAATTTGTTAAAATTCATAAAAGTACCGACACATCATATACATACACATAATACAAAACAGTTAAATAATTTACATTTCATAGTGACAAAACAATTCATTCAGAAGATAGACAGTAAATTCCATTAACTTATAAGGTTTAAACAGTAGTATTTTTTGACTGGATCTGATTACAGGGACTTTCCATAGTCTTACGTGCACGTATGGCTAGTCTTAGAAAAGTGCTAGTGCGAAATGTCAATTCATCATTGTCCAGGGTGAGCAACAGCATGTAGGATTCCTGAAGTGTAAGAGGTCTGAGCTTTCTAAAATATGGGAATAAAAGCCATTTGGTATATCTCACATAATATTTACAGAAAAACAAAAAGTGCCTATCATCTTGAGTGCTTGTACCGTCACAGGGGCAGGGGGTAAGGGCAGTATGATGTTGATACCCCAGAGGAAAAGAAAGCAGAAATTTAACAGTTCCTGCCCTTAGACGAAACAGTAAAGATCTTTCCCAATTTGACATAGGCAGTAATAGATAGGATGGCATGATTTGCATACAGAGACCATTACCAATGTATTTTTTGACCCCTGATTTCTGTAGTTCAATTCCAAGCCGTTCATTACGATAGAGTGCATAGAGTGCCTTTTGAACCTCATGTTTGTCCTTTGGTTCAATAGCCGTTGGCTCAGTAAACAAGATACCTCTACCAATTTCATTAAATGTTTTAAAAACTTCTTTAAACCAGGGGATCTGTATGCCTTTATCACTATTGAGGCAGTCCCTAATGATGTTTTGCGTAAGGGCAGCAGCCTCATTCCTCCAGATTCTAATCCAGAAGAGTGCTGGTCTTGCTTTAATAAAGTCGTTTATGAATGGGAGGTTAAGTTCGTTATGACAGATGAAATTGGAAGAGGAAATTGGTGCTCCCAGCAGTTTCCTGCAAAAGCGGTTTTCCTCTCTTTGAATACCAATGCTGCTGGCCGATCCCCAAACTTCAGCTCCATACGTAGCAACAGGGGAACACTGTAATTTAAAAATTTGAACAATAGCTTTAGTGGCGCCAATTTTCTTGGGGCGTGGGAGACTCAGGACGGAGTTGTTGGCTTTCGAGAACTTGCTCGTGGCGTGGGCCACATGCCCACTCCAGGAGCCGTTCGCAGCGAAAACCAACCCCAGATAAGGGAACTTATGGACAGATTCGAGTTTATCTGTTCCAATTTGAATAGTGCCGAGTTTCCTTTTGCCTGGCCCACAAGGCATAATAAAAGACTTTTTAAAATTAACTTTTAAATCCAGTCCCTCCATAAAATTTACAAAGCTATGTACAAGCAGACGTAAGGCGTTTGGTGTACGTGCCATAAGGACAGCGTCGTCTGCATATAGAAGTACGGGCAGGGGATTTCCTAAAATGATTGGGACATCGGGGGTGGCTTTCTTTAAACAGTTGGACAGGCCATTAATATAAATGATAAACAACAGGGGTGCTAAAACGCACCCCTGTCTCACCCCCCTCCCTATCTTAATGGCTCCCGATACCTCTCCGCCCATACCAATACGTACCCGAGCTTTCAAGTCAGTATGGAGATAGGCTAAGAATCTAACAAGAGTGGCATCGAGACCATTTGACAGGAGAGTTGACCACAGCTTGGATCTATTCACAAGATCGAATGCGGATGAAAGATCCATAAAAGCTAGGTAAACGGGGGATGAGCGGGCAATGCAGTATTTATCTATTATCAATTTTAAGTTTAGGCATTGCTCGACTGTTCCAACCCCACTCCTAAACCCCATCTGGCAGGGGTCTAAAAAGTCAGAATCAGATGCCCATACCAGTACCCTGTTATAAATTATTCGTCCTAGTATTTTTAAAGTATTGTCCAGGAGGGAGATGGGACGATAGTTTACTGGGTCAGACCTGTCTCCCTTTTTATAAATGGGGACAATAATACTGGTAGCCCAGGTGGCAGGCATAGCTACATGTGGAAGACTATTAAAAATATTTAAAAGTATTGGAGTCCAAAAATCAACGTTAAATTTGAGGATATCTATAGGGAGGCCGTCTGGCCCGGGCGCCTTATTGCCTAGGCTCTCTTTAATAGCTTTCCTGACTTCTGAGTCAGAAATCTCTAAGCCTACTGTTTGGTTCGAGTTAGGGAGGGGTTGCTCATCAGAGGGGGCAGCATATATATTCGAAAAATGAGTCTCCCAGGCTGTACTGGTTATGTTGTAACTAATTTTAGTAAGCTCTTTGCCCATTTCCCTCGTTCTCCTAACTGCCGTCCAAAATAGGCCGCTGCCACCCAGATTGGCGCTGATAACCAGCTTGTCCCAGTGATCGGAGAGCAAATTTGCCTTCCTTTTCGATGTTTTGTCTTTATAGTTTTTCCTAGCGGCTCGAACAGCGTCCTTACACCTGGGATTGGCAGAGAGGGCCTTTCTTAACTCTCTATTGGCCACGGAGCAAGATGTATCGAACCACCGTGGCTCTTTATGGTCGATAGAGAGTGGGACTGACAGGAGAGTTTTTATATTGGTGCATAAAGCTTCAAAATCAGTAATCAGTTTTTCATTATTTGTACTGGGGGAGGAGAGACATTTCAATAGGTCCGGATATCCCACCTGAATCGTATCTATAATGGCCCCACAATCAATTCCTCTCCATTTAAGGCGAAGGCCATCAATTGAGGGTGTGATATCCCTAGCTCCATTTAAATTCATAAAAATCGGACTGGGTGCGAGGTTAAAAATAGCAAACAAAGGATTATGATCGCTGAAGGACGTTTGCACCACAGAAGATTTGATTAAGCAGTCAATTAGCACAGGTGATGTGAAAATGTAATCGATAGTTGAACCGTTATCCCTGCCCTTGAACGTCGGGGCATAGGGAAAATTCATATCATACCCTACGCTCATTACATCAACAAGATTAAAATCAGAGAGTATACTAATCAGTTCCAAGCCCCTGCGGTCATTACAGTGATCAAAGTTAGTGGATCCATAGTTATCTATAAGTTTCACATTAAAATCTCCCCCGATCAGAATACTAGTCTTAATATCTACTGACATGGAACAATCAATTATATTTAAAACCTTAGATAAGGCAACAAAATTTTTGTTCGGTACACCGTTAAAATCATTATTGTAAAAATTGATTAAATAAATTGTGGTCTTTGATTTCAATTTATATTCCAGGATTTGAATATTGGAATTAGCTAGGTTATCTGACTCCAAAACATTAATTGTACCGCCTGCCAAAATTCTAATCCCCGTAAAGAGTCCACCCACCGCTCGGCCAAAACTGGGTTTTAGAGCCGTCAGGCTGAAACAATGGTAGCCTTCGATATACAGGTTATCAACAGCCCAAGTCTCTTGGAACATGAGTATGTCTATGTCCTTAATTAGTTCTGTCCAAGCAGGGTCAGAGAGCTTGGGTTCTAAACCTGCAACATTCCAGCTTAGGATTGATAGGCCGTGTTTAAACCCCTGGTTATTAAATGTGCACCTGGTATTCCCATTATCATAGATAGTTGATTCGTTTGAAATGGCCGGGGTGCTATCCGACAATATGATTTCTGGAAGTACTGTTTTAGCGTGGAGTGATGCAAGTGGATTTATAATTGTGGCATCCTCTTGGTTACAGGCTTTTGCATTCTTGCGTGATTCATTATTGAGGGGTATGCTCAGTCAATCCTGTTCGTCTAATGATGATAGATAGTCGAACCGATTGAAAGTTGGGATGTTGTACATTGGCCTGACTTGTGTCGTCTGTGCAAACTGGGGTGGGTTAGGGATTGGATAAGACCTATCCCTGTGATTGCTCTGACGCATAGTTGGGGCTTGAAAATGTTGTGGATGGTTGGGGGTAAGAATTGGCATTAGAGGTTGTGGATGCCAATTGAGGTTGTTGGAAAAGGCGGCATTTAGGTTCTGGTTTTGGGCAAAAAAGGGTGATTTAGCCCTTGCACCAAAATTCATCTCTTGGTATGGGTTAGTGGGGAAGTTGTTGGGAGGGTTAACCGTGGCTTGTTCTGAGGATATCAAGTGTCGATAAAAATATCCTAAGGGAAGGAGCATGGTGTTAAATTCCCATGGCGATGGTAAAGGGGCGTTAGCTAATGTTTTCTCTGCCCAATGTGGTTTTCTAAAACTGACAATGACACAGTCGCCCTCAAATTTTTTCCTAAGGGGTCCAATCCAACCCACCCGCTGTGTGTTAATAATCTCCCTTGCACCATCAATCGGATAATTGCAGTTGGTAATTAGCCAGTGCAGGGTTTTATTTTTGAGTGATATGGGATTTTCATCCTGATCCTCTCTTAGTTTAGTAACGTTTACTAACACTAATACATATGCACCGCATTCCGGGGGAAGATTAATGCGGGCCGGAACTTGTCTGGGCGGTTTTGGGATGGGTTGGGTCAAGGTAGGATTGCTTGTAGGAATTAAATTTGAAGGGTGACCTGTAGTACTCGCAGTTGAGAGTGTGGTATTCACGGTGGTATTGATGCCAGGGTCCTTTCTTTTATCCGTGGGTTTGCTGTTAGTGTGTGATGTTATTGTTTTTTGTTTTGTAATTGGGCCATTGGCCAGCGCGACAGGTACAACTTTATCTGCATTATTTGGGGCGACTGGGGGTACTTGTAAAATGGTTGTTTTGGGGCCTACTATATTGGTGGGGTTACTATTTTCTGTACTGATTGTAGGACCTCCCTTTAGGAAAATCTTAAGAGGGTTGCTCAATTCATCTAGCAGTTTTTCTAATCGAGCAAGCCTATTTTCGATTGGGGATAAATAAATGCTTAATAAATCCCCCAGTCTTTCCAACAGGGGGTCGTATGCCTTAACTATGTTTCCGTTAGTGTTCGTTGTTCTGCCCTGCTGAACAGTTTCGCTATCGTCCCTCTGGGGTGTTACCGTAACCTTAGTCGCGTTATGATTATTGTCAGGGACAGAGTTGGTATTTTTCCCAGGTTTCTTTTGTGCCCGGCCATATTTCCTGATCTTAGTTATCCGGGGCTTGGGTACGTGTAGCTTCAGTTTTTGAACTGCCCCCTCACGCCTACCTCTAGCGTGCCTGGTGTTATCAGCAGATTGTACTTTGGGAGAGGGGTTAATTAGTAAGTCAGGCGTTTTTTCCAGGTCTGTGCTAGTGTGGGTATCTGTGTCTAACAGGGGAATTGAGGCTGAAAGGTTGACCTCGCTAGGAATGGTATGTATGTCAGCACAAACATCAAGTAGGGGTCTGATGTTATTAGGCATAATTTGTGCAGGTGTAGTGGCGGTAGCAATGAGGCCAAGCGAAGAACGTTTGGCATGCGCCAAGTCTTGTGATACCCTGCGTTCTAGTAGGTTTATGCCCTGGTTGATGGCATCATTGGCCTTAGAAATAAAAAGGTCAATGGGGCCAGTCACAGCGGCGGCAGTTTTGCTGCGGGTGCCTCTTGGAGCCATGCTGACAAATAATAACCCCTGGTCTGCGGTTTGAGTTGTTACGCAGGACTACAGATACAAGTATTAATGACACGTAGCAAACACTATAGTTAAAAGGCAAATAGTCCCGGAATTAATAGCAGTACCCACGGTTCCCAAATGAGGAGTGGCCAGTGGACCAATGAACAGTACCTTCAAGTTGTAACGAATAGGTGACTGAAAGGAGGTGGCCCCGTCCCGTCCTCCTCGTGCCTCTGAGGGCCACAGAGGGCCCGCCCTTTGCCCGGGCTTAGCCCGGCGTCCGCCCGCGCGCGTCCCGCGACGCGGAGGAAGCTTCAGCGTTTTAAGCGCCTCCGGGCGCGAATGCGGCAGGAAGTTGGCCGCTATGCAGCCTGGGAGCTGTAGTCTCCCCCCGTCTCAACCGCGATGCCAGGAAGCGGCGTCGGGGGAGACCCGCAGCGTCAGGGACCCAGGAGCGGCAAGAGCACCAACAAAGAAGCCAGCGGGACCGCAGGTAAGTGCAAGCTCCTCAATCCTCAAGGTTCACCCGCTCCTCCGAGGGAGCTTCAGCGTTTTAAGCGCCTCCGGGCGCGAATGCGGCAGGAAGTTGGCCGCTATGCAGCCTGGGAGCTGTAGTCTCCCCCCGTCTCAACCGCGATGCCAGGAAGCGGCGTCGGGGGAGACCCGCAGCGTCAGGGACCCAGGAGCGGCAAGAGCACCAACAAAGAAGCCAGCGGGACCGCAGGTAAGTGCAAGCTCCTCAATCCTCAAGGTTCACCCGCTCCTCCGAGGGAGCTTCAGCGTTTTAAGCGCCTCCGGGCGCGAATGCGGCAGGAAGTTGGCCGCTATGCAGCCTGGGAGCTGTAGTCTCCCCCCGTCTCAACCGCGATGCCAGGAAGCGGCGTCGGGGGAGACCCGCAGCGTCAGGGACCCAGGAGCGGCAAGAGCACCAACAAAGAAGCCAGCGGGACCGCAGGTAAGTGCAAGCTCCTCAATCCTCAAGGTTCACCCGCTCCTCCGAGGGAGCTTCAGCGTTTTAAGCGCCTCCGGGCGCGAATGCGGCAGGAAGTTGGCCGCTATGCAGCCTGGGAGCTGTAGTCTCCCCCCGTCTCAACCGCGATGCCAGGAAGCGGCGTCGGGGGAGACCCGCAGCGTCAGGGACCCAGGAGCGGCAAGAGCACCAACAAAGAAGCCAGCGGGACCGCAGGTAAGTGCAAGCTCCTCAATCCTCAAGGTTCACCCGCTCCTCCGAGGGAGCTTCAGCGTTTTAAGCGCCTCCGGGCGCGAATGCGGCAGGAAGTTGGCCGCTATGCAGCCTGGGAGCTGTAGTCTCCCCCCGTCTCAACCGCGATGCCAGGAAGCGGCGTCGGGGGAGACCCGCAGCGTCAGGGACCCAGGAGCGGCAAGAGCACCAACAAAGAAGCCAGCGGGACCGCAGGTAAGTGCAAGCTCCTCAATCCTCAAGGTTCACCCGCTCCTCCGAGGGAGCTTCAGCGTTTTAAGCGCCTCCGGGCGCGAATGCGGCAGGAAGTTGGCCGCTATGCAGCCTGGGAGCTGTAGTCTCCCCCCGTCTCAACCGCGATGCCAGGAAGCGGCGTCGGGGGAGACCCGCAGCGTCAGGGACCCAGGAGCGGCAAGAGCACCAACAAAGAAGCCAGCGGGACCGCAGGTAAGTGCAAGCTCCTCAATCCTCAAGGTTTTGAGAAATACCAAATGGCTTTTATTCCCATATTTTAGAAAGCTCAGACCTCTTACACTTCAGGAATCCTACATGCTGTTGCTCACCCTGGACAATGATGAATTGACATTTCGCACTAGCACTTTTCTAAGACTAGCCATACGTGCACGTAAGACTATGGAAAGTCCCTGTAATCAGATCCAGTCAAAAAATACTACTGTTTAAAGGCCTTTTGTCATTTATATCCTGACTGGGAGTATGTGGAAAAGTGGTAACAGAGCTTAACTGCAATGTTTAAATATGTTTAGACATATTAATATAAGGACATCAGACGCTGACACCGGTCCAGCTGTATCCTCTGAGGATATCAATACATTGAGAGTGAAAAAGAAGCGACCATCATCTTCTTTTCTTATAATGTATGGTGTTATTCTTAGGAGACAACCATCACATTTGATAACAAACAGTTAAGTTGGCGTCGCTCTGTTTGTAAGTGTTTTGAAGTGTTTTGGCTGGAAATATCTTTAGCTAGTTAAGTATGCTGCTCGTGAGCCAAAATACAGGATGCGGTTTCAGGCAAAACAGATGCTTCATTTCTGAAAACATGCACAGGTGCATCTCATCTCCTTTGCACGAGGGTTAATCACATCCGTCCCCAGGGCTTGGGTGGCCTCAAAAGGCTACTGTACAATGGCATCTTTGTAAGACCAATGTTGGTCCAATGAAAGGCATTACCAATGGCCACCAACATAAGACGGTTAATTCAGAATCTTCCGCATTTTGGCAACCATTTTTTGTTAGCAGATCCTAAGCTGCTGTAAACTGTTTTAGTGAATTAGAGTTTGTTTTCATTCATAAGCCGCCATCACCCATGGAAACTGGCAATCAATCACTGGCTGGAAGAGGTGAGCGAACAAGGCAGATCCAGGGAGTGAATCCAGCCAAGGCATTAACTTGCAGTTAAGCCCTGATTCGTATGTAATTGCTGCCATCAAATACTGCACAAAACAGTTATGCAGTCAAGGCAGAATGAAGTGGGTCTTGTTTTTGTTCTCTGACACACCACAAATAATGTTGGAATTTTGGAGCTGTCGTTTTGTGGCATAATGTTGCCTCGGGTTCACCTGGTCCTTCAAGTATTTAATTTGTAGTGTTAAATATGGTAAAAAAAAAACATTAAGTACAGTGGACCAAAATTTTGGTTCAGAGTCCAACTCCAGTGTTGAGTGATGGATTGCTGAATACCAAGGTTGGCTAGTCCGATTCCAAATCAGCCCTCTATCTTCCACCCCTCTCACTCCTTGTATGTTTATCTCAGTCTTACAGCATAGCTTCCATCCCTGCTTTCTTCGCTTGTTGCTGTATTCCTAACCTGCCTTTCCTCCTTCCTACCTTTTCTGCCTTACTGTCTTTGACAGACTTAATTCGGGGTCCCGGCATACAGGGCTACTAGTCCACAATTGTGAGAGTTATGATCATTTATCACTGCCTATCCCAGGGGCGTACCGACTATGGCCCTGCACATCAAGCACCAAGAACACACCGCCAGCACTTAACGCTCAATGGTGGAAATGGGCAAGACCTAATCAGAAGATAGTGTGGGTTTAGAGATTTAAAGGTCAGCAGTGCACACAATAACTGACCTATAATTAAAATGTCCAGGTCGTACTTGAGATTAATAAAAGATAAACATTTGTGAGAAGACAATTAATCACAGTGCCCAAATCTAGGCAGGTAAGCAAGAAGAGAGAAAGACTTGCTCGCAGATTACCCCATACAAAGACAATGGTGACCAGGAGACGTATAATACAAAGTGCCCAGAGGGCGCAACGGGTGTTTGCCCCTGCTTTGCGTGCCCCTGGGGCACTCTGGTATTAGAGAAGGGGCCGCAGATGCTTGTGCTGCCCCTTCTGTAAGACAGATAGCGCTGGTCCACATAAAGCGCTAGCGCTATCCTCAGGGGGCGTTCCCTCAGTTGCATGCTCCTTTGCCTCTGCGCCCGCGCTGTATTACGGACGCGGAGCCGCAGAGGCAAAGAAGCTCTTATGAGGCGGGCTAACAGTGCGCCACCTAAAAGGTGGGGCACTGTCAGTGAGCCCCCTGAGAGCTGCACTCTGGAGGGCAAAAAGGGGGTCCTATGGATCCCCCAGACATCCCCTTGCAGTCAGGTGCAGACACTGACTGCACCTGCTTGCAATGGAATCTCTGATCCACTATAAAAGTGCAGGCAGGTTGCCACCTGCACTGTGAAACAACACATGAATGCGCTTCCCCCAGGGCAGCTCAAGTTTGCGGCTGCCCTGAGGGCAGCTCATTCATCATAGTACAGCACATTTTCCTTCATTGCAGCCAGCATAACAAAGGAACATGCGCTGCATGTATAATGCGGCCCCAGAAGGCATAGAGCGGGTCCTTGGCTGGTTTCTAAGAGATACAAGATGGACTGGTGGAGGCCGGGAAAGAGAGACATGCAGTTTAACCTAATCAATCAATCAATCATCGGCATTTGTATAGCGCGCTACTCACCCGTAAGGGTCTCAAGGCGATGAGGGGGAGGGGGGGAAGCTACTGCTCGAATACCCAGGTCTTGAGTTGTTTCCTGAAGGAGAGATGGTCCTGGGTCTGCCAAAGGTGGGTGGGAAGGGAGTTCCATGTCTTGGCTGCCAGGTAGGAGAAGGATCTTCCTCCGATGGTGGATTTCCGAAATCGTGGGACGGAGGCGAGGGTGAGGCTGGCGGAACGGAGCTGGCCGACCTAAGACAAGAATCAATCAAGAATGCCCTTTCAATCAACAGGCTAGGGTAGGTACTTCCTGGTGACTTTAAGTGGTAGCAGCAGGAAACAGTCTATGCCTGTTGTAGGGTTCCGCTTCACTCAGTCCATTTCACTTTTAGAGTTCCTGCATCTTTGTTGATTGTTTTTCCCTTCTCTATTCTCTATTCATAATTCTCTTCTATAGGGTTGAGACCTGGCAAAACCCCTTAAGGGTGGTGATTCCACCTAGCCGCACACACTGCTGCTTCTTGTCCTCCTGAACTTGGAGAGGGTCTCCTAGGACTGTCTGAGTTCTTGCCACTGGCCCAATATCTGGAGGACGGGGTAGGTCTCTCTTTCTTTTGAGACCAACGGTCTGTGATTGCCTTAGTTACCAAATGCATAGGTATTCTCTCTTTCGTCAAAGATTTCACCATTTTGTACTGTGAGCTGAACCTGTTTAAAATCAGTCTGTATTCTGATTGCAGTGGAGCTGATGCTGCTGCCCTGTTATTTTTTGACTGTCTCTCAAGTCTCTTACCAGTTTCTGCCCCTGACAGGGCCTGATGGTGAACATTAATCTAAATGTTTAATTACCTGCCCTCATAGAAAGGAGACTGGTGAAATATGATCAGAACAGTCTCAAATGTTGTTGCACTTGTCGAGTTGTGACAGTTCTTTCTTCTTACAACAACTTAGTACTAAGCAGGATCGTAAAGGATTACAGACACAACACAGTGCAAATGGCTACTCACAGCAATGTCACTGAGCTAAAGCCCTGTATTCCCTCGGGAGTCCATGGTGCTTAATGGGTGAATAATGTATCCAAGCTTTACTCTAGTAAGACATGTGCTTAGGCTAGCTCCCCCTTGAAGTAGGTGGCCATTGGGTCAACCTTTAGTAATAATGTTCAGAAAGATCTGAGCTCCCCTTCTCTTTTCCAGCCAGCTCCCCTAGCAGAGCAGTTACAGCTTTACCTGGGTCATAGATGCAGTCCAGTCTCCACTGATGCTTCTGCTGGTCTTTCCAGGCTTTGCAACTGGCGCTGCCCATCTTTCCGTGCACCTTCCTGATAGCGGAGCAGCCAGTCTTTGTGAATCAGCTTTACAAGAAGTTCATGATCAGCTACATCCTGCAAAACTACAAGTCATGGTTCAGACTGCACGGCAGAATGGAGATTGAAACCACACTGGTTGTTGATAATGCCCTAATATTGAGCCATCCTGATTAATTTCTTATTTTCTTGATCAACCTACTTGACATCTTCGCACCCACTCTGAATGAGCTTTGATGGAAATGTCCTGCAGTGGATCACATCATTTCTGAAGAAAGCTTTTCCAAATGGGCTCCTCCAGGTACGAAATGATCCCCGTCAGCTGTGTTGCTGACTAAGGCTTTCTCGTCCACATGTAAATAGAGCCCCTGTAGGCTGCTGTAGGCCCTTCTGGTCTGAAAGGCAACAATCGTCTGTGCATACATGACATCCTCTATCTTCAGGCGTGGATGTCCAACGTCTGCTCCAGTTGAATCCCACCAAGACACAATTTGTGCTCATCTTCATTGGCTGCAAATAATAACAGGTGTAGGAATGTGTTAAAAACATAGAGCTGGATGGCTTCACTCCAAGACTCATAGACTGCAAAAGTACAATGAGCTCCACACATATCAAACTCGTATCACGTTTAAATCAAGGACTACTGGCCAAAGGCTGACCCTGCTCTGCACAGCAAAGTCTTTCCTACCAGTCAGCCTTATTTCAAAGGAAGCAATGACCAAATGACCTGCAACCCAGGAATCAGCCTGACTTCACTGAAGAGTCTCCTATGTGCAGCAGCTTGTCTCGCTTTGTGCAAATGATAAGCATGAGAACCCTATGGCTTCGCCTGTCCATTCACATCACCTTTAAGACATGCTGGATTGCAAACAACACAGTTAAAGCAAATAAATATCCCTCAATGCCGGAGACCAAAAACAAGAACTCTGAGGGAACAAGCATAGCTTGCAGCAGTAGCATCATCAGGATGTGCATAAAAAAATGCAAGAAGGAAAAGATAAACTACGGGGATTTCTTCTGCTTCACATCTAGGATTTGGATACCATCCCATTTCTGATATGGCAGACCATATGCTGTTTCCGAGCTGTGAGCCGAAGAGCAGTATTTTCATGCGACACCTTGTCACAACATAACTTACCTGCCAGTGTATGTGACAGCCCCCAAATAAATACATTCTTGGCTTGGCAGTTGGGTCTTGAGTTGGGTTGGGTCTAATATCTCTGTGTTGGTTTTTCTCCTCCTGAGCCAAGAATGAAAGATAAAACAGTGACCTTTGATATAAATGGGAGAGAGACAGTGACATAGATATACATCTGGTGGCTGAACTTCAAAATGTGAAACCAGATAGTCTGAAATCAATACAGCTTCAAAGTTCATCCAAATTGTGTGATCCTAGGCACATATTTTATTTCACAGATCCTCCTTTTTCTTTATTATTACACATGGGTGCACTTTTAACTACATGAGCCCAGGATATGCGCTGTACAAGCAACACCGGTATTTTATTTAAAAGACTGTAATGTTGCTCTATCTACAATAAGAATGTAGGTCACGTGTAGGTTCTACATGACTATTGACTTGCCTCTTAGTTCAGTGATGGCATTGTCTTTGTGGTGGGGGGGCGAGTCATTAAAGTTTCTAAAAACTAAAACTTTTAATAAATGTCTGTCTGTGCAGTAATATAATATGATGTACAAAGGTGAAATGCTTCTACAAGTTAAAGAAATACACTTTTAAAAATGTTTTGAAGCGATTGTCTCATTTTTGTACATTATGTTTGTTGTACAATCTTCATGGCTGTGCACAGACTCTGAGAGCCAAGCCTTACCCATGGCTCAGCTCTGGTTCAGCGCACCCTATTAATTTGCTTGCGCGCAATCCTCTATTTGTGACTTGGGCTTAGTACATGGGCTGTCAGTCACTTGATAAAATGGTTTGTAAAAGGCAAGGACTAGAACCTGGAACAGGTGCAAATTTACTACATTTTGGAATTCGCAAACATTGGCAGTTGCATGCCAGAAAGCTGCGCTGGTCAGATGTTTCCAGGCACACTGCTGGTGATCAAGCACCCAATAGATGAAGAGATGAATGCTTGCAAACAGTCTAACCACTGGCAATCGTTCAGGGTAGCTTCCAACCCATCGTTTTTCGCCCACTGTGGCCTCTAGACTGAGGCCCACCTAACTCAAATCATTACTGACCATGTTACTCATGAAACAGTCCAACCTGAACCTTGGTCATCTCACCTCTCCACCCTGCAGCCCACTGCTTTTTTTGTTGAGGAATTCCAGATTCACCCTCCGAATCTCATTGACTAAGCTATGCCCCTGTCACCTGCTGCCAACGAGGACCCCACTTCTCCCTTCCTTTTTTGGCACTGCCATACTCCATCCTCCAGCTTCTCTCTCTTTGACCTCTTGACTCCCAGCCATCCATTGCCCTATTTTACCAACACTGCTATTGTCACTACCCTCTACTCACAGGCACCCCATCCTCACTGTACTGCCATCTCCCTCTCCTGTGACCATCTCAGTCCTCCTACGTGAATTGTCCCATGTCCTCTCCTGCAAATATTGTATACCTCTTTCCTGTAATACACTTTTAATCTAGGCTTGTGATGTATGAATCACATGCATACACACAACAGACACAGGGGAAAGCTGCTTGGTTGGAAAGGCCCAGGGCTTTAAGAGGGTAAAAAAAGTGGGGGTCTCAAAAAGGGGGTGGCCTATGTAATCAAGGGTGTACATTAAACATATAAACTCAAATTCTGTGCTTCCCATAGAGTGCCACTCAACTAGTATTTAGGTGCCTTTCTGAGCTTTCTGCATTGCATCCCGCTATATTACACAATTGACATGCACCTAAAATCAGCCAGGACTATTGGCTTTGGAAGGGGTTGTTAACGGTTTAAGATAAAGGGCTTCCTACGTGCGGACCAACGCAAGTTGTCCGAGAGAAATGATGAAACAGAATTGGCAATAAGCCAACTGTCTTCTTCGATATGTAAATTACAGTCCAAGCTTGTGGCGGTGCAGGAGGAAGTGGTGGCTTTGCATCGCAGGGCAGAGGATGTGGAGTGGCACTCTCGGCGCAATAATATACGCTTTATTGGATTCCCAGAGAGAGCGGAGCTTCCCAATGCTGAGCTCTTCTTGGAAGAATGGCTGTTGGACACTGTGTTGAAGGACATGGTACCTGCTCTGTTCTCTGTTGAGAGGGCGCATTGCGTCCCGGGCTGCCCGCCTTGGGCTTGTGCACCGCCGGCCCTCTTATTGCCCGATATCTCAATTTCCGAGACCTTATCCTCCAGCTCCTCCACACTAATGGCCCGTGGCACAGCGGGAACACAATCATTGCGGCCTATCCTGACTCTACTCTGAAGGTCCAACACCAGTACTGCTCCTACATAAAAGTTAAACCACATCTGCATGAATTGCAAATCCGATATGCGCTCTTGTTCCCAGCGAGGCTAAAGGTTATTGATGGTGACTCCTCTCATATCGTTACCACCCCGGAGGAGGTCTGGATCTGGCTCCATGCAAAAAGCTTGCTCCCACAGCTGACACTGAACATGAAGTGGAGACCTGGGTGACACCTAAATCAAGGCATGGGTGATGCAAGATGCCGCACATCCATCGGGATCGAGAACAAGTTGCCGTGGAACAGGCATCAGCGGTGGAGGTAGTCATGCATCATCACCACATCAACTCCTTTGGTGCCCTGCAGGATAAGCCATACGAGAGCTCTGGTTCCGATGTCTGTGCTACTGAGTATTTGTTGGCCTCCGGCACCGTGGCCGCCAAGGTCACCCCAAGGTCCGCTGACAACCTCATCTGACTTGTGTCCATGGGGCACTGAACTCTCTCTCCTTCCTATCTGTCCTGATGGTTCTTTTGATGTGGCAGAGCGGGCCACACAGGCTTCCATCTTACATGGGCCTGGCCATTGGACAAGGATGCCTTGCTCTTGTGACATGTCCTACCACTGCTCCCATGAGGACTGTTGCTTGTATTTTCTTACTTTTCCTGGGTTGTTGTTTTAGATCTAAGGATTCATGGGCAGACCCTTTTGCGAGTACTGCCCTGGGGGAATGTTGCTGCACTGGCTAGTTAATGTTTATCTCTGTAAGTTTTGCTCTGAGTCTGTCACTATTGACATGAGGTATCTCCAGGTATTCTCCACCACTATATCTGGAACACTCTGGGAGGATCTGCATGGGCGGGGCCCAGTCAGACTGAGGGAGGTGCACTATTTTTCAACACACTCTGAGCTCCACTGTGCTATTTGCAGCCATGTCTGGACCGTCACCTGATTGCCCCGCTCCTCAATGCCACATTATTACATGGAATGTGCAGGGTATGGCCACTCCGGCCAAGTGCTTCCGCATTTATGCATATCTCAAACACCGGTGTGCCCACATTGCCATGCTACCATCGACCGATCTCACAGCACCCAAGCTCCACAAAGTGTGCTCTAAATGGAGAGGACAGACTTATGGGACCGCACTGTCTGCTTATGGTAGTGGTGGTCTCATTTGGATTGCACCTGTGGTCCCCTTTGCTCTGGGTACACAGTGGGTGGACATGGGTGGGAGGTACACCTGGACAGGGCTCCCCTTACCCTGGTGGCTTTGTATGTGCCCAACTCCAAACAA
Organism: Triturus cristatus; assembly: GCF_964204655.1. Classification (NCBI taxonomy): domain Eukaryota; kingdom Metazoa; phylum Chordata; class Amphibia; order Caudata; family Salamandridae; genus Triturus; species Triturus cristatus. The sequence goes on from NC_140580.1 coordinate 327,301,719, forward strand.
GCGGAGTTCGGAGATAGTCTTACCCCAGCGCTCTTTTATGACCCACTCAACCCCGGGATTTGGGAGGGCGATTTCAACTGTGTGCCTGATTTACAACTCAACTGCTCTACTCCACCCCTACATGCAGCAGTCAGTACCCGCACCACACGGCACTTTGAACAGTGGTGCTCGCGTATGCACCTACATGATCTATGGTGTATGGGTCACCCATGTGACTGCAAATACTCTTTTTATTCCCCGGTGCCTGATTTACATACCAGGATCAACCTCTTTTTGCACACAGCTCTTCTAGGCTCTCAGGGTGTTCGCTCAGAATAGCTGGCGGCTCTCTGTCAGACCACTGCTCCCTGCCGCTCACATTGAGCTGGGGGAGGCAGCGCCCCACCATACCTACCTGGAGACTGCAGGTTAGAGCTCTTTCCAATCCTCCCTTTCATGATGATCTGACACTTTGCCTTACTAATTATTTTGCAGCCTACCAGGGCTTTGCCTTGACACATGCCCAGGAATGGGATGCACAAAAGGCTGTGGTTCGTGGCCACTGCATGGGGGCCTCCTGGGGCATCCGCCGATGATTAACCGAGGACTTCATGTCCATTGAATGAGAGCTCCACCGGATGGAAATACAGATAGCCAATTGGATGGCATTGCATACCCAGCTGAGACAGTTGTGCATGCAGCGAGGTGAGGCAGAGGTGGCATTGAGTCACCACAATTATCGTAAGAGGATGGCCCTGCAACATGCCCAGAGCGATCGCTCAGGCAGATTGCTGGCATGGCTTGTTTGTGAGGAGCAACAATGCTCCCCATTGCTTTGCTTCGTGGCCATGATGGTCAACTTATTACTTCCCAGTTGGCCCTTAATGCAGCTTTCTCCAATTACTATCGTGGACTGTATGTGGCACACGCCTCTCCATCTCCAGGTAACATATCCGTGTTCTTGCATGGACTCTCCTTACCTAAACTCAACCCTCTGAAGTGGGCTGATCGCGACGAACCTCTACAGTTGGAGGAGATCCATGCAGCTGTCTCTCAGATCACCCGGAATAAGACCCCAGGCACTGACGACCAGCGGATCTAGTATTATGCCACCTTTTCCACAGAGACTGCTCAACATCTATTGACTATGTTTAATGAAGCCATGAACCATGGTGAAATACTGGATTCCCTTCAGGAGGCCCTGATTGTGGTCCTACCCAAGCCTGGCTGTAACCCGGTGGATGTTAGGTCGTATCACCCCATTTTTCTGCTGAACTGTTCGATTTTGGGTAAAGTCTTGGCAAACCGCTTGCTACCCGTCATCCATATGCTTGTGCATGATGACCGGTCTGATTTTATACCGGGTCGCAGCACGTTTGTCAACATACAATGATTACCGCGCCTCATGCGCAACACCCCTCCAGCTACTTACAATCAAGTGGCCGTATCACTGGATAGAGAAAAAGCCTTTAATACTCTGGGGTGGGATTCTCTCTTCTCGACTCTCACAGTTATGGTGTTCGGGACGAAGTTTTCAGGCTGGGTACACACCCCATAAACAACTCCAACTGCTAGGGTGAACACTGGGCAGGTGATATCAGACAAACATAGTATCCACCGGGGTACCCACCAGGGCTGCCCGCGGTCCCTACTCATCTTTGCTCTAGCCATGGAGCCTCTTTCTTGCCAACTGCGGGGCAAAGCACGTCTGTGGGATATCCCGGAACCGGGGTCCCACCACGTCATTTCGCTCTATGCGGATGACGCCTTGATATACCTACGAGATGTTCAGGCTGCTCTCCCCAACTTCATGTGCCTGCTGGACGAATTTGGGGATGTGTTAGGCTTATGGGTGAACTGGCCAAAATCCTGTTTATTCGCTCTGGCACCGCATCTGATACCACGCAGAGCTGAGCTGATGAGTATGCGCCTCCAGTGGTGTTACGACTCCTTCAAATTCCCTGGGGTGCAGATTTATCACATACACAGGGACCTCCGAGAGGGTAACCTCAACAGGGCGATTGGCTCTATCGACCAATGCATGTCATTTTGGCGATCACTGCCACTGTCTCCACTGGTTCGGGTGGCCTTATCCAAAATGCCGGTGCTGCCGAGACTGTTGTACTTTTTCACAGCCCTACCATTCGTGCTTTGGCAGAGTTTCTTCTGGATGCTTGATGGCCTACTCCTTGAACTGATATGGAGAGCCGATCATCGCCGTGTGGCCCTAGCCACAATCCAGCTTCTGCTTTTGAAGGGTGGACACGGGCCCCCAACTTTGAACTGTACCACACAGCGGCATGAATATAGTGGCCAATGGTCTGGTTGTGCACAGTTACCTACCCACAGTTAGCCGTTATCCAAACGAATGGTGCCCAATGGTACGGGAATTTATACTTGGCTGTCTGATCCCTCTGTCTGCCCTCGGCAGAAAACATCTCAGATAACGGTGGCCCACACTTGCTGGTATAGATTTGTGCATCCAAAAGGTCCCCATCTCCCACATTTGCCGTTTGGGACCTACCGACACTGCGCAGAGCAATTTAAAGCACGGACAGGGATCTTTGTGGGGAATTAGGCATCGAGCAACTAGAGGACCTATATCTGGAGGGTGTTAATATGTCTTTCCAAGACATTATGGACACCTATGGTCTGCCAGTTAGTCGGTTCCTAACCTATTGCACCATTCAATATGGTTGCGCTTCGTCTGGGGTGGTGGAGATGAGGAACCTCCCGCCTCAGCAGCCCTGCATGCACTGTTATCCTCCGGCGGCACACGGCATGCCATCACCACTCTCCACACAGCGTGGCATGTGACCCCCACTAGGCCATGCGACCGGTGCGCTTGCCCGTTAGGATGCAATGTTGTAGCAACCCATGACAGACAGGGCTTGGTCCTGGGTTCTACAGTCAGTTAAGGGTGTATCCCGTAACCCCAAGTTCAGGTTCACACAGTTCAACTATGCACATCAGGCCTACCTCACCGCTCACCGCATCCACCATATGTTCCCGATGTTTGCTCTCCACTTGTTCCCGATGTGCACCTCAGAAAGAGGGATTTTATCATAAGGTGTGGGATTGCACGGTATTGCAACCGACTTGTCACACGGTAACCATGACAGGGACGGTAATGGCAGTGCACGTCCCCACTCCTATGGCCTCTCCTGCCTGCTATGGCTGCGCCCTCGTAGAAAAGGAGATAAGCACTTACACAGATTCATTGATCTTGCTTTTGTTCTGTTCAAACATCAGGTGGCCATGGCATGGAAGGTCCCTTTGCCTTCGGACCCTCATATATGGCTCCGCGACCTCCTGGCATGGACTTGTGCGGAGACTCATACACTTTGGGGGCTCTGAATGCGGAGAATCTCCTGCGCCAGTGGCGAGTACTGAGAGACCTTCCTAGTTAATGTGGAAGCCAAAAATGATACATGCCCACCTTGAACCCACATCTCATCTAGATACATCTTGAGGAAGACATGTGTATGCATGCAGAACTGACTGCCTCCTACACACCACGTGAGGCCTACTCGGTCTAGTAGTCCCTTTATGATCTGCCCAGCATGCATGGCCGCCCTCTCCTGAATATGCCACGTCCACCACCCCCTATTTTATCCTGAGATGGGCTCCTCTACCCCTCTCCATACCCACTAGAAGACATGTACACACACATTACCTGTGTTTCGCAAATGGCAGATGCCTCTCTGGTATACTCTCTACCTTTTTCTGAGGCTTGACTATTTACCTCCTCTGTGCAGTCACATGACCATGTTTTCTTTTTCTTGCTTTCTTTGCTATGGTGTTATGGTTGAAATAATAATGTATATTATTGACAATTTCGAATTAGACACAAATGTGCTGCTGATGCTATAGCCTGACATGTGACTTTTACATGCTCCGCATGTTGTGGCAGATCTCTGCCGGCTGCGCCAATTGTAGCAGCTGTCTCCTCATATGCGAAAAACTCAATAAACACATTGAAAAAAACTGTTTGAAATAAAATGATTTTGCTGTAAATAATTAATAGTGAAAAGGATTTAATTCTGAAAAGATGAAACTGTGAATAAAACATTAATAAGGTCTGTGGAAGGGGTAAGGGTGCTCAGAGTGTCTCAGTCACTCCTATTCTCCCCTTCACACAGCACTACTCTACAGTCTTTGTTAGCCGCATATGCCCTTTTTCTCTGCACATCTTTCCGAAAACCTCCATTTCCATATTTCCCACCTCATCTCTTTCCTGTTTCTGTACGCACATTTCACTCTCCCCTGCATGTACTTCCTTGCCTCTCCTTCACTTCACCAACCCCAAACACACAACTGCATGCTCACCTGCCAGCCCTGCATTTGATTTTAATTTCGACTTGTCAATTGTACCTTCTTTACACACATTTGCATAGAATCACAACTGCACGTGGAATACCCCTCAGTAGTCCCTCAGAGAGCCCAAGGGCTGGATGACCACCCTTCCGAACACCTTACTGTCTCACTGAGAGAAACTCGCACTGCCTTCAGCCTCAACTCCAGAGCTCTCAATTGGGGGTGACTCACTCAAAGTATGCACAATACAAGAGAAATATGCAGCCCAAAAACATACAGTCAACATCCTGAGAAAAATCACTCCTAGGGAATGCAAGATTAAGTAAAGTTTGTGAAACGTAAACAGGAATGACTTAGCGTTTTTTGCAATCAATGTTCAAAAATTGAGCAGTGTCTTTGCATGTAAAATTAAGGACATGAATACAGTGTCTGTTTTTAATTACCAGAGTGTGAGACCCAGAGGAACCCGGCCCACTTGCAGTGACGTCCCGCACTGAATGGGGGATAGGGGGGTTGGGGAGGGGTAAAGAAAAAATTTACTACTTACCTCCTGTCCGTGTCGCGCGTCGTCCTGGTCGCGTCTCTGTACTCCTTCCTCCGGCTCGGTGCTCAGACGGGAAATGGGGCCTTGGTATGTTCTCCACCCAGGCTGTAATGCGATCTGGGTGGAGAGCATGCTATGTGCACACGAATGTTTGGCTGGGCCGAGAAACCGGCCAAACATTCATGCGCCCGAACGGAGTGAAAACCACTCCTCCCCTCCCCTGCTCCTTCAGCAGAGCAGCCCCGCCTGACCCGCTTCTCAAAGCTGCCGCACTTGCAAAAAGAAACAATTTAATTATAATAACATTGAGTTATTATCATTTTATTTTTTCTTACACTGCTGAATAGCAGTGGGGCGAAGGACCTCCAGCTTAGCGGAGGAGCCGCCACTGCTCACTTGAACCCCTGGTAAGGGATGGGGTAGAAGGAGAAGAATTAATTGCACAGAATATGAGAGCTTGAATCTTGACACACAGTAGGGAAGCAAACACAAATAGGAGGAGTTGACGAGCTTAATACAATGAAATACCTGGGCCCAGAGGAGAGATTTATTACCAACAAGGCCATTGAGAGTTGCCGAACTTGTGTAGAAACAGAGACACATATTGAACAGGTTAAGGCATTGGCTGACAGTTAAAGGAAATACCAGAGACGTCACGCACAATGATTCTGATGCCCCCGCCCCTTGGAATCTGAAGAGGGGTCACTGAGTATTTCGTATCTCACATATATGCCTTATGACTGTAGGCCCCTAAAGTGTTGCAGAGACTTGGGAAAACACTGAGAAACGAAAGAGCAGTGAAAGCACGTTCTAGGAGATGGCACTCGACGCTCATTCTGAGAGGAGAGTGCAGACGTTTATTAATGGAACCGAGAGTACAGGCGTTTATTAATGGAACCACGCCTCTGCCAGAAGGGATGGGAGGGCAGAGATGAGATTAAATCATCTGGCCATCTCTCCTTGCTTTCATTAAAGGGAGGGCCATCCAGCAACTATGCTGCACCAAGCCACCCTCTAGCCAGCACCGACTCCGCTCCCAGATTTGAGGGAAGGGCTCAGAGAGACTTTCCTATGGCTTAATTTACAGTCAGTCAGTCAGTCAGTCAGTCAAAACCACTTTAATCGATTAATTAAAATCATAAAAGTACATCACTATAATTCATACAGATAATTAAATACATTTTGATAATACAATATAATACAAACATCATAAAAATTCATCCAGACGAGTACATATATCACTAGAATCATAAACTAGGCTGGGCATCGAGTCTTTTCCTAGACCGCGCCGCGGCAGCCAGAAAATTAGCAATGTTGAAAATATTCCATGGGCAGTCTAGTAATTGCAAATACATCAGTGCAGGTTTAACTTGAGAAAATCCTCTCCCTTGCAACAATGGTATAATATACTTCTTTCTGCTTTCTGCATAAAATTTACAAAATAAAATAAAGTGCGCAGTATCTTGAATTGAGCTACCATCACAGTTACAACGAGCAGTATCTTCTGGTTTACTCCAGTCTTGAAAACTCCCTAAAGTAAAATGGATCAAATTAAAACGAAATCTGGTCAACAGCCAGCGGTGATAGTGTTTCGTGACCAACTTAAGATAAGGCTCAATCTGGGGGGAGGTAATTAGTAAAAAATGAGCCCTTACCGACACTTTTTTAAGTTCCTCTCCCTCCCGCTCTTGAGACCTTAAATTCAAAAACTGAACTTTAACCCAGCCAATATCCCTCTTAGTAATCACTTCTGGGTTCTCATAAATCTCTGGGCGCCCTAGATTATAAAACATTTTCCTGATGTACAAGAGCCAAGGGATATCGGCCACTCTAGCTAATCCAATACAGTCTTTTAAAATCAATCGATTTAGGGAGAGTTCAGGGTTCAACCATATTTTCAACCAAAATATTAGGGGGGCCAGACTTATACGATCAGACACATAATCCATCCCCAGTTCTTGATGTATTGAAAAGGTAGGGGATGATTGGGGGTGGAGAGGAGTGAACGAAAAAATTTATTTTCTACCATCTGGACTCCCTCCGCTTTTTTATACCCCCAAATTGCAGCACCATAGACCGCTAAAGCTAAACATTTCGCCCTGTAGATGGCAAGAACTGCATCACATGATTTGCCACCCAAACGTCGGGCAAAACTTAGTATAGCGGAGGATGCTCTACCTACGCTATTCTTTTTTGCTATAAGCTGTGGGGCCCACGAACATCTATCATCAAATATGACCCCCAGGTAGGTAAATGCCTTTACTCTTGTGACCTCCACTCCTTTACAATGAAAATGTTTAACTTTATTTTTCCGTGTACCCAGGGACATAACATGCGATTTTGAACTATTCACCACTAGATCCAGTGCGCTCATGAACTCCCCAAAGGAGTTCAGTAGTCTCTGTAATCCCAGAGGGGTACGAGCCATTAGGACAGCATCGTCCGCGTATAGAAGAACAGGGAGGATACTGTTCTCTATACGCGGAATATCCAAGCTGGCCTTACCTAAGGTTAAATCTAACCTATTAATATATAATGTGAAAAGTAAGGGGGCCAGGATGCAACCTTGGCGTACCCCTCTGACCGATTTAAAGTGACGTGTGCATTTGCCCTCATGGGACACCCTTACTGCAGCGTGCAAATCTTTGTCCAATTCCGCTAGAAAGTAAACCAGACAAGGATCAATCCCCAGATCCAACAGGATCATCCTCAGCCTCGATCTGTTCACCAGATTAAAGGCTGTGGATAGATCCATGAATGCCAGATATATGGATCCTTTAGTGGCTTTTGTATACTTGTTAATTAACAAGTACAGGTTAAGGCACTGGTCCATGGTACCTCTGCCTGATCTAAAACCGTATTGGACCTCCGATAAAATCCCTCTCTCCGTCACCCAATCTGAAATTGTATTCAGGATCACTTTACCCAAGATTTTGACCGCTGAATCAATTAATGAGATGGGCCGGTAACATCTCGGGTCACCCCTCTCTCCCTTTTTAAAAACCGGTATAATGATTGATTTAGACCAAGACTCCGGAAACCCACTCACAACACTAGCATTAAAAACATTAGTTAAGATATTACTCCAGAGGTCAATGTCCCCTTTGTAAAGATTCAGCGGGACGCCGTCTGGACCTGGGGCCTTATTAGTGGCAGAGTCTTTTATCGCCTTCCCCACATCATTCTTGTTGAATATCAAAAGGTTTAGGGGGGAGTAGGTTTCAGGAACCCTAAAAGATTCAGGAATCAAATTACTTGCATAAATTCCTTCAAAATGGGTCAGCCACTCCCCCTCTGGAATATTAATGTCGAGTGGGGCATTTTCCTTCCCCGTTAAGAGAGTACTATTAACTATACTCCAAAACTTTGCACTATCCTTAAGAACCTCAACTGATGTTAAGGCATCCCAGGCCTCCTTTTTTAGTTTGTTTTTTCGAACCTGGATAATGAGTTTGTAATCTTTCCTAAGGGAAGCTATTAGGGCCTTGTCCTGGGGTAGCTTTTTTAGGGCAGTTAATAAATTTTGGTGAGCCCTAGAACAGCTAGTATCAAACCACTTTTTTCCCTGTAAAGGACGCGGTTTGCTAGTGATGGTTATGTCTGAGGCAACCTGCTTACAGATAGAATCAAAGGCAGAAATTATCTCTCCTCCTGATATAGAAGGGTCCATACACTTCCTAAAGTCATCTCTGGTTTTCATAATTAGATTCTCCGTAAAATCCTCCGGAACTACTTTGGCCCACTTTAGTTTCCTTCCTTGGTCACAAGAGGCCAAGGCAACAGGGGGAACTGGAGCCAATAGGACCTCCTTAGAGCAAAAAACCTTGTCTAGTTCTAAGATCACAGGATTGTGATCACTAAATGGTGAGCGAAAAACATTATACCTATGGACCAACCTTAAAAGAGCAGGGGATAGGAAAATATAGTCAATAATTGATTCACTATCCCTTGCTTCAAATGTCGCTACCCATTCACTCTTAGTTAAAAAGCATGGTTCAAAAAGATCCGCCAAGTGAAGGAGTTCTTCAAGAGCCCACCCTTGGCGGAATGTTCAAAGTGTGGTGGGGCAGAGTGGGGAGGGCCATGAGGATCAACAATCTTACAATTAAAATCACAAAGATGAATGTTAAAATCACCCATAAAAATAATTTGTACAAAAGTGGTTTGACGAGCATTATACAATTCTAAAAATTTTGATAAAAAACTAAAGTGCTCATTCTCAGGTACACAATCATCAGCATTATAAAAATTTATAAACAATATTTTGGATTGAGACTCAGTAATGAATTCCACCATTTGACAATTATGGGAGGCTGTGTCTATCTGAGATATCTTAGCCTTAAGTTTTATAGAGAAAAGAAACAACAGCCCTCCCTTTGCTCTGCCTGCTACCGATGGTAGGGCAGGCTGAAAGTAAGATTTAAAGCCATCAATCCACAGGTTGTTTTCCCTAGCCCATGTCTCCTGTAAAGCTATAATATCAAAACCAGTGACAAACTTTAACCAATTTGCATCTTCTTGTTTAGAGCGTAACCCAGCTATATTCCAGCTCATGAGCCTAACAAAGACTGCATTGTCCCCTGAGTTAACTATTTCGTTTCCGATGCTACAGGAATTGGGGACTGGAAGGTCTAGTCAGTCATTTACATCTAGCTGGGATAGGGGTAGAAACCTGTTAGATGTGACAATAACATCTGTGGTCCTCTCTATCCTATTGTTTCTGGGGTTAACCTGAGAAGAAACTTTAGGGGAACTCCAAGGCGCAGACTCTTCACTAAATACTGCACAGGGCACAGATACCAATGGGGTCTCTGGTCATGTTACGGGACGATATCTCCCTCGAGCGTTAAAAAGTCTAGGGGGCGATGGATAGAAAAAACTTAAAGGGACAGCCCTAATGTTACCAGCCTCCCGATCCAGATCTGAGGCATCCCATAGCATACGTGTTACTACAAAGGGGTTATTAAAATTAACCACCACACAATCCCCCTTAACTTTTTTCTTAGCACCTCCTATCCATCCAACCCGCCTAGCTGTTAAGATATTACGTGAGATATTGGCATCGCCATAACAGTTCTGGTTACACCATTTCCTGGTAACTGACAATAGTGCTTCGGTTGATTCAACCTTACCATGCGCTAATGGCGGAACTTTAACCAGAATAACCACCAACGGATCGGCCTCAGGAGGGAGATTAATGCAAGGTTGAATTAATGTGTTGCATGGAATATGCCCGCTAACAGGTATGTCCTGAGACCTAAGTTGGTCTAAAGACCTAGTCTTCCTACTCGAATACCCCTCCGTGTCCCTTACCTCAAGGGTAAGGGACTTTCCTATGGCTTAATTTACAGTCACACACGCAGCCAATGGCCCCCCGATTTTCTGTTAGAGAGGATGGCCAGAGTAAAGACAGACTGCTGCACCACGCAACAGGAGTTAATTCCTGTAATTTACTCTCAGACCGGAGGGAAGAAAAACTCCTTCCTTTTTCGATGTCCAATCGTGCAATAACTACACTCTATGCTGTTATTTGAAGCGTAAAAGGCCATTTTACTAGGACAAGGTTGCAACAGTTAAACTTTATTAACAATACATAAATGCAAATATATAACTTTTATCATAACCATACAGCTCATTCTCCCCAGCCATTCTCAAACCATATCACGATGTTTCACTCCTCACCTCTCAATCTACGATCTCCTCCATATCCCCATTCTCATCTTCACTTGCCCTCCAAACATCCTCTCTTGAATTTCTTCCGTTGCATCCCGTCCACTGCCATCAGTCACCTATGTATCCCTCACCCCCGAGGGGTGGATCCACCCGGATTTGACTCACCACCCCTCCAAAGTACCGCCAACCAGGGAACCACCGCAGGGCGGTTACCTGCCCCACCCAAACTGATCCTGTGCACCTTTCGCCATTGCTCAGTATTCCCTGCGACACCAAATGAACTTGTTCCATAACTTACTAATCACATCCCGCATTCCCATCATATAATATGCATTCCCCATCCGAGAAAGGTGCACCCCATCGTCTCTGAACAGGACTAGCTCTTCCAACTTAAGCCCCACGTGGGCAATCACCTTTATATCTCTTGCCTGGTAGAAACTCCTCATAGCCCTATTCAATTTCCGGCAGGCTTTCTCAATGGTTGCATGCTTGATAGCCCCCCCTCCATACTCTGCGAGGCACAAACTCAGTCCATATTAAGCATGTTCCAGCAAGATTCCTTTTTATCGCCTCCAAGTCCCTCTGCATGTGTTGCAGCATTGTCATTTCACATCAGACGCACTAGATCGTTCTCTCCTAGGTGTAACACGAGCATATCTGGGCAGCCCCTCTCTGGTACCATCTTTGACAGCCATGGCAATAAGGCCCCCCATCGCATCCCCTCTTTACTCCACCAAAACACTTTGTGATGGCTGCTCCTCAAACCCAGATTGCATCCATGCACCTGCTGATCGGCATATTTGACTGCCCAGAATACAAAAGAGTGTCCCACAATCCAGTTAACCGTCTTAGCTCCCGGGACGCTCACGCATCCTATGGTATAAAGGAAAATTGATTAGCCCTGAAGAACGCCCCCGTACGTTAGCACCTCTTGTCCCCTTTTGCTGTACCCATAGTTCTAGCCCCCTATATGCGCACATATCCCTCTCAGCACCTGGACCTCCATCTTCCGATCTGGCTAATTTTTCACCAGGACCACCCCAAACGCACCCCTGCTGTTGCTGTACCAATGCGGAAGTAATGTGTACCAAAATCAGCTGGTTCTCTGCCCACTTTGTGTAGCGCCATGCACAAAACCACCAGTACCTGAAATGCCTTCACTCGACCCCTGACGCATGGCAAAAAACCCTGCTAAAGGCCGCCCCGGTCTTGAAACATAATCTCGCCATTCGCTCACCGGGCACACATCACTACACCCACTCTCTGTCAGCCACACCCATCTTCGCCTGCCCACCTGATCAGTCTTAGAGTGACTCAACAAATCCCCAAACATCCTTGGTCCAGGCGCACCTCCCCATAAGACACTCCCACCAGTCGTGGCGTCCCCATAGTCTAAATATCGACACCTCAAATGTGTTGTAACAACACTCTGGCAAAACCCCCAATACCTGCTGCAACAACTCGAAGGTGATGGCCTCCCTCAAGCTCCCCCCCACTCGTTCACACTCCCAACCTTTCAACATTCTGCTCAAAATCTAATTTTTGGTGGGATCAAAACCTAGATATAACTTGCTGTAAAAGGATATCCCAGCTTACTTTCCCGCTATTCTTTTCTGTGATAAACCTTTATTCATGCAACGTAAAACAAAACTCAAAACGCCCTGCTCTGCATCTTGCCGCGTAATGCTCAGTGCAGCTATGGAATGACTCATAAACTCCCCAAAGTGGGACCACGCAAGTCTGTAGCTCCGTCTTGTGGATTCCACTAAAGACCTCTTGACCAGGCCTATCACTCTCGCTCCCCCCAGGCCCAGATGTCATCCAGCAGATCTGTCTTGCATTCCTCCGCTCTGGGCGCCAGTCCCCAGAATCGCTGCCACAGCGAACGAGACAAAGCATTCGCAATGTCATTGCTAGCCCCTGGCACATGTTTGGCACGAAAAACCACATTCAGCCACAAAAACATCAGCATAAACATCCGCAGGACCCTAATATCCCTCGCCTTTTGCCTGTTCACCAGTTCAACCACTGTCATGTTGTCCACATGGAAAAGCACCGCCCAGTTCTCCAGTTCCTCACCCCTGACTACTATTGCCACCAACAGTGGAAAAACTCCAAGAATGCGATGCTCCATCCCTGCCTCAACCAGTGTACCGGCCACTTCTCTGTGCACCATCGTTCATCCCAAAACAGTCCAAAACCCAAAGAACCTGCTGCATCCGAAAAGGTTTGAACCTGCCAGACTGTTTTCCTCCACAAAATCCAAAGACTCACCATTGAAATCATCCAAAAACTTCTGCCACACTCCCAAATATGCCCTGACTCCCATCGAAATCCTCACCCTGAGGTGTGGCAGCACTGCTCCAGACATGGCTATGCCTGGGCGCAGGCAAAACGTTCTCCCCTCTCTCACCACCCTGCATACAAAGTTTAGGAATCCCAGTAGCTTCTGCACTGCTCTCAGCTCAATCTTTATTTCACCCACCACTCATAGTAGAAAGGCCTGCATGTCGTCCACTTTTCCCTAGGCAGTCGCGCCACCCAGTGTACTGAGTCCAGTTCAATGCCCAAAAAGGTTAGTCTGCAGTTAGGCCGGGCTGGGCCATTTTTAGGTGTCAGTCCCTCAAATTGATGCATTGCTCTTGCGCAATCCCCGGAGGCTCCCCTCCCTATGAACAAAAAATTGTCCAGGTAATGAGACACCCCTCGGTGACCGCTGCTCTTCATGAACACCCATTGCAGGAATGTACGGAACATTTCAAAAAGTGCACAAGAAATTGCACAACCTATTTGCAAGACTTTGTCCACATAGATTGCACCCCCAAACTGCATCCCCAGTAGCGGAAGATCCACTGGATGTATGGACAGCAAACAAAAAGCAGATTTGACATCGCATTTCGCCATTTCTGCTCCCTGCCCACACACCCTCACCGGGCGGATGGCATCGTCCGTGGAGGCATACAGCACCCTAGAGTCTTCCTCCGCAATGAAATCATTTACAGACCCACCTTTTGGCCACGATAAGTGGTGAATCATCCAGAACTCCCCTGGTTCTTTTTTAGGCATCACCCCTAAAGGTGAGATAATCAAGTCCTCCAGGGGCCAATCCTACTTTCCTCCACTTCCTTTTTTAATTTTGCTCCTACCACCTACGCCCCCTTGGACCCTGGTATCCTACCTGGAAAACCTAGATGAATCCCCATTTTATTTGCAGCGCCGCTTCCTTTTCAGGGTAAATCGAGAGCCACGGGCCCATGGCCTTAATCTTAACCCGGGGTAGGGGCCCTTCAGCCCAGACTGTCCCTGTCCTTTAGTGGCTCTCAACTGTTCTGCTGGTGTGGCCAGGGAAACTACTATGTGAGGGGATGCCTCCCCCACATTTGGAGCATTCGTGATTAAACCTACATGGGTGCCTGGAACAGAATTCCTTATTAAAGTTCCAACATGCCCCTGTGGTGGCTCCTGTCTGCCTGATCCACCTACCCCGAAACTAGACCCTCCCACGCCTTGATGAGGGGGACCGCACCTGAAAGAACTGTTTGTGGAAAGCTGAGGTCCAATTTTCCATGTTAATGGTTACCCTTGGCCTCCTTGTCAACTCCCACTCCTCTTCTTTTGAGCCCACTTTCGCCTGTATCTCCCTATGTAATTATTTGAAGATGTCTGCATATTCATGTTTCCATATACTATTTTTTGTTTTGTCAGAGAGATGTGATCCCAGTGGCATCGCCAGTCCCATGTATGGTAGCTGTTTGTGGTGCTTATCATCAGTTTTATCATCTTTCTCTTCATTTCCCTCCACCTTGTCCGTCTGGACACTCGGGCCTACTAAGCTCTTTGCACCGTCTTCTTCCTTGTCCAATGCAGGGGCCCGCAGCTGCACCTGTTTTTGACGCCAAATCCCTCACTGTCCCATCGCCCACTCCCACCAACCGACAGGATTTTCCCTTTCCACCCTTGTCTCCCACACCCCATGCTGTCAACCAGTCCCCATTACCTGAGAGTCCACCATGGACCTCCTTGTCCCTGCCCAGCTGCTGTTCTTCTGCCCCATGGGCTTCGATTAGTCTTTTACAGCACTTGCCTCCTGCAAAACACCAACCTTCCTGGTTGCCTTCTCTGTTACCCCAGAGCCCCCTGCAGTCACTTCTTCATCATTACGTACTTCACCTTCTTCCCATTCGCCGCTCTCATCCCCTTTTAATCCATCACTATCTCAGCCTCACCCTCCATTGTCCCACAAACATCGTCTTACACCACTCTCTTCTATCCTTTCGCACCCACTCTTTACGGCGCAATCCTTTGCAGCCGTACTCGCTGTGCTATCCCTCGTTGGAGGGTAGGCCACCGCAGACTTCCCTGCTGCTTCTGGCCAGCATCCCAAGGCCATCACTGGTGTCACCCCGCTCTTCCCGGCCTCACCTGATGGTTTTGTCCCCCGCACCAGGCTGCTCCAACCTGGGGAGTTCCGTGCACCACCGTGTCTCACTGCTGTGCTGGCTGCCCCTCTCCCCTTCTCTGATTGCCGCTTATCTGAGACCAAAACCCATTTGCCCCCCACAGCCCCATCACCAGCCTGCTGCACCCCTACAGCTTCCTCACCCGTCAGGGAGGCCCCTTGCCCCACCCAAGGGCTGCCTACTCTGCCCGCTCCCTGGCCTCGCAAATCCTGGCCCATCTCTCCTCTGATTCCTGGATTATCCGGCGCTGTTCTTTTATTTGCACATCCAGGTCCTGGCCCTCCCATCTAGGTAAAGAGGGGGGGGAATCACCCCATATCTCCCCTGTTGGAGACCCCTGCTCCCATATCCCTGCACGTAGGCCTTCACGTGGAAGGTGTGACCTGGTTCCCCGCCCACCTAGACTTCTTCATTGCGGGGCCCAGACTGACAGGTGCACTATCCTCCTTGCTCCTGGGGAAGGGCCTCCACGTAATGTCTAGCAGCCCGCTTTCTTCCGGGAGCTCCTTGTTATTTTTAGCATTGCCGGCACCTGCACTCCACGGCTCCGGCTCATTACTGGGCATGCCCGCCCCCTCTCACAGTCTCTACGTCAATGTCATCATTGGGAAACCACGTGGGCAGGCTCTTCCTCCTGCCTCCGGGCTTGGCTCCCGTCTCCTTCTACTGCCCCCCCCGGCTGCAGTTATACTCCTGGCGTGTGGTGGCTCCTTCTGGCATGCCGCCACCGCCGCTGCCATGCTGGATGAAGCAGACCACGGGGTCATCCCATGCTGACCCACGTCTGGTTTAGGACCCTGGGCCACAGGAGGTCTGCCGACGCGCCTGGCCCAGCACCCGCATCACGGCCCGCACCGCATCGCAGTCAGGTGCTGCCATCCTCTGCTACTTGTCCAGATAACATAGGCAGCTAAAGACTACTATAAAGGTTCTGCTGCCCTTAATTGAAACCCCAGACTGGGCTGACGCTAACTAGACCCAACACCCTTCCCACTAACACTAACTTAAACCTACCCTCCCTGTGGTGCTCGGTGTCAGGAAGAGGCCGGATCCTCCCATCCTGACACCTTTATAGCCCACCCTACTCCTGCCCCTTAACCTATTCCCCTGAACCCTTCCCCACCTTGTCCTTCTGGCCTGCGTGAAGTGCCCTGGGGGAAGACTGGTCCGCGACCTTCACTTCCCCCGGGGGCCGGCATAGTGAAAAGAAATCGCAGTTCCCATATCTGATGCAGAACAATTGTCAATGCTATAATATTGCTATTGTGTGTCAAAGTGTAATTCTTGTTCATCGCTCACTTCTTGTGAAAGCGTCCCACAGACTTACGCTCATGCATCTACTAGTTCAGTCGCTGTGTGGACACTTCTAGCGATGACTCCTGGCTGAAACCTGGATGGTTAAATAGGATTTCCAGCACAAATAATTCTTTGTGGTGGATTTTCTCTTTGACTAATAAAAATTGAAGTAGGAGGAATAACTGAATAAGTCAACATGCTGACTTGCTAAAGAGGGTCAAGGTAGTCTTTCTTCCTTTACAGTTACACAAAGGGTGGGCTAGTGACCACATGTAGTAATGGAAAGCGGTGTAATACTAACCCAGTATTTTGCTAAGTACATGTAACGTGAGTGGGGTGTTTGGGATGGAAGGAAAGAGGCAGACAACGTGGTTCTTACATCTAGCAAATTTGAAAAGCAAAATGTAGAAAGACATGCTCCTTACTTCATGGTCAGAGTGCGCCAAAGTACCCTGGAATATTAGACCTCTGCAGTAAGATTTTAGCAGCTGATTGGAGAATTTCGTCCCTTCCCAGTGCCTCAGACTAACCCTGCCCTGCACAAACAACGAAAAACCAAGGGTGTATCATTAAGTGTGTGCAGTGGTGCAACACACCGCAATAAATGCACTCGTAGATGGTAGCTGGGTCCAGAGACTTCCAGCGTGGTGTCATATTGTCGGTATAGGTTTCATCTGGATTTATCAGCGTGTTGGGTGCAGGAGCATGCCCCCTCCACATTTCAAGGGTTCACTTAGACCAGTCCACCCTCCTTCTTCCAGGTACACATCAGGCCAGGGGAAAAGAAAGTGAATTGTTACTGCACATTGAGACCTCATGGTTTGATAAAGAGCGGATGGAATGGCGTTTTGCATATTTAAAAACTATGCTCCTTCTTCCCTTTCTGCTTCGATAGAAGATTATTTCGCATATGTATTTCTTGGTCAGCTTCTTGGAGAATCACAGAACAGAATGTCAAAATATCTCCGATGTGATGGAAAGTGGGGAGCGAGCTAAATAACAATAGTCCTATTTTCAGCAGTTCCTCTATTTGTTCGACCGCAGAGGAGGGTGGAATTGAAGAGTGGGGCAACTGTTCATGACTTCTTTCCTTGTATTTCTATTTTTTATGGAAGAACTAGGGGGTGCGCTTGATGTCCTCCATGAACTTCTCTTACTTTCCTGTTGTCCGTTTGTAGCAAAAAACAAAACTGGCTCTTCATACCTCTATCTGATAATTTTTTTATATTCAATATCCTTATTCTTCTTAAAAATCGCATTTGTCATGATGGAAGGCACCTTTTCTACTGATAAAGCAACTAAATAAGTCCAATATTACTTACCCTGATGTTCATGTGCGCAACGTCTGTATTGAAAAGCAGCTTGTATTATTACCAAATGCAAATGTACTCCTTTTGACCTTAGCGCCCCATACCTGACATCTTATCCAGGTTTTGTGCCCAAAACTCAGGCGGCTGTCTGCAAATCAGCATACCTCCCTGTACCTCAAATTGTGAATATGTTAAATGTTACAATGCATTCTAAGTTGTTTTAAAATATCCCAAGACATGTTGCTACCTCCACCTTCTCGGCTTGTGTAGCCTTTGTAAACTGTGTCATCTGAATCCCATGCACACAGTGGTTTCCTGTGTAGAAAATGTTTTAATCCATTTTTCACAAACTCACCCACACAAGCTGCAGATACCTTAACCTCCAATCGTCCTTACTGCATTGGAACCACTAATTTACAGGTTATAAACATTCTGATGTATCTTTTTCTCCAGCTCTACCTAAAAAACATACAGACACCTCAATATCCAGTTAGAATATTCAAGAATATTATTTACTTTTCAGAATATCACGCTCCCTCCCAATGACACTTCACAGTCCATGCAGACTCTCTTTTTGTGACTGCTGAGAAATCTCTGACTCATCCCACCCGCCCAATCTAAGTGACTAAGATTCTTTACTTTTTAGTTACCCCATTGAGGGATTAGTAGTCCACACAGAATTGCAAGTCAGTAGTCCCTTGCTTTGGTACTAGAACCACAAGGCTAGATCAAGGACTACAAGATCTCTCAATGACCCCCAGGGCCAACCTTTTGGCATCTTCTGCATTAATGTATCCCTAAACCGGGTCAGAAATTTTGCACATTCTGCCCTTTACCGGCAAACAGTCACCCGTGTCTATGTCATGCACACAGACAGCTGTCAACTGTGGAGTCAGAGAGAAGATGTTGGCAAACTGTCCCAAAAGCTCTCTACACTCTCTCTGCTGCTCGGGCGTTAACTCAGGGGCTAACTGAACCCCTTCCACAGTGCCATCCTTCATGTCACTATGCAGCAAGTCAGGAAGAGGCTCACTGTCTTCCTCTTCTTCCTCTGCAGTAGCCATGACATTCACTGTGTAATCCCTCCAGAGGTAAGACTTCAGTCTGTTCACCTGGAACATCTTCTTGGGTTCCCTTGTGGCACCTGTGTCCACAAAGTAGTTTACCTCAGAAACCTACTGAACTATCTTCTATGGCCCACAGCTTTTGTACTCCAAAGCCTTGGGATAAATAGGCTTTAGCACGAACACCTCCTGGCCTTTCTGACCCCAAGTCAGCATAGCTTTCTTGTCGTACCTTTCCTTCATCAGCACTTGGCGGCCCTATAGGTTTTCCTTTGCCTGACTCATTTTTTGCATCATCAACTTTCTAAGGCCAATCACATAGTTCACCACATCCTTCTGTGGAGATTCTGAGGTTCCTTCCTACCCTTCTTTGACTAAGGTGAGTCGACCCTGCACCAGGTGTCTATGCAGAAGTTTAAAGGGACTGAAAGTAGCCCCTTCTGCAGAATCACTCGGTAGGCAAACAAGGGGTATGGCAGGAGAAGATCCCACTTCCTCCTGAAGTTCTCTGGCAGAGTTGCTATCATGCTCTTCAGTATTTTGTTACCGCTCTACCAAACCTTTTGTTTGTTGGTGGTTTGTTGTGGAGAAGTGGTATGTCACACCAGCTTGCTCCCACATCTGTCATGTAAGAAGAGATGGTTGGTTCCCCCATCAAAAATAACTGTCCTCGGAAATCCTAGAAAAGATCCCAAGGAGAGCTCTTGTACCACAGTTGCAGTCGTTATCCACAGCGGTACAGCTTCGGGGTACATGGTGGCGTAAACCACCATGACCAAAATATACTTGTTGCATGACTGTGAGGGGGTTGAATGGAGCAACTATGTCTATGCCCACCTACAACTGAAAGAGACACCAACAGTGAGACACCAACAGTACCTTAGTCCTACTTCCTGTCTTACTACTCATCGGGCAAGCATGACAGGTTGTACAGAACCGCTCTTTGTCTCTGTGCATCCCAGGCCAGGAGAACAGAGGGTCCAACCTCACCTGGGGTTTTCTAATCCCTAAGTTTCCTGCTAAGGGCACTTCCTTGGCCAGTGACAACAGAAAGTTCCTCTGTATTAATCGAACCACTAGCCTCTTGCTATTCCCTTTCTCAGGATTTACTGACTCACTGTAAAGTAGGCCATCCTCCCAGCCAAGATAGGATTTCCTGACCACTCCTATGCTGACCTATTCCTGGACTTCCTTCTGAAGTCCCACAAGAGTAGGGCACTCCTCCTGTGCCTTGCCTAATTCTTCCAGGGTATGCCCCCAAGCACACAGCAAACCCTGCAGCTCTGGATGTGATCCAGACTCCAGTAACTGGCTTGCTTCCGGAGCTTCATCCTTTCCTCCTTCTGAAGCAGAAGCGATGATCTCCATGGCCATTGCCTTCCTAGAGTTTGCCCATTCCTGCAAACTACCTTGTCCTGGTCCTTGCTAATACAGAATGATCCTAGCCCCACTCTGAGACTGACACGCAGTCTTTGCTCTGGTCAACATAGCTGACATTTTTCAAGCCATACGCCTACTGGTCCTGGAACCAAGCCAGGGGCAATCAAATTATTGCTCAGGAGACATTCAGCACCTTGCTTTTCCCTTACCAGGACATCAATCATGGCCACCTTGCCATTGAGCTCAATCTCAACCTTTGCAAGTGGATACTCCATGCCCTCTCCACTGGGTACCAAACCTTCGTCCTTGGTGCCTTAGGCTGAAGCTACTTTGTCTCAACCATGGTGCAGAAGACTCTAGTATCCCTCAGGATAGGCACTTTCCTCCCACTGATACTAACTTCCTGCACAAATCCTGTTGTTTTAGGATGAATGTGCTTCAGAGCATCTGAGTCCCTCTCTCAAATCTCCATAGTTACTAGGTTACGAGCAACCAGGCTCTCTTGGGTACTTTCACCCACGTGTAACATGCTTACTAACACAGGTGCTGCTGGGTCAGGTTTTTTTGCTTGACAATCTCTTAAAGTGTCAAACCTTGTGGCACTTCAAGCATGTCACCACCCTGCCCTTCCGTCTCATGATGTCCTTCCTGGACACACCAATACCATGTTTCCTGGGCCATACTCGAGTCTCATGAAAATTACCATGTCTCTTACACTCTGTCTTAGAATCAGTCTGTTGAGCGTTTTTATCCCCCTTTACCTTTGAACCACGCTGCTCTAGCCCTGTGTGAACCCTGTTAGCTAATCACTTGTCAGCCAACACTGCAAGTTTCTCTGGATCCCTCTCTGTCACATTAGACAGGTATTGCCTAAGTGGGGTACAGCACTCCTCCTTCAGTCACTCTGTCACTATCAACTAATTAAGGGAATGAAAGTCCTGCTACCAACTCATTCCAATTAGTCAGTACTCCTTGACTCCAAGTTTCAAATGGAACACTATCTGCTTTTTTGCAGTCATGGATTCCCTGCAGGTACTGAGCTCGCTTCAGCCCAAATCACCTAATCAGAGCTTCCGTCATTCGCTCACAGGTCATCTGATCGGCCACAGGCATTCTCCCAATGACGACTGTCCTTATGCCCCATTGAGGGCGCTGCTTTAGACACCTCATTTAAGGCTTGCGCTTTACAAATGACCTCAAAGCTCACAAACCATTCCAAAATATCCCGACCTTCCACATACACCTGCACAAGATCTTTTGGAACCTTAGCCACATCCTGGCCTGAACTGAATGTAGAGTAACTTATCCCAGATGGAGTTGTCATTGCTGCCTGTCTCCATTTCTCTCTCTCTCAAGGACTATCATTTTCCAGCTCTCTTTTATTTTCTTTCTATTCTCATTCCACTCTCTCTCCTTTCTTCCTTTTCTCTCTGTTTCTCCTCCCGCTCTAGCAACTTCTCCTTTCCAGTTTATTCCTTCTGTTTCACCCAGCTCCTCTCCTTTGCTCCCTGTGGGATAGTTTTAGCTTCTCCCTCTCAAACATCTCATCTTCCTCAGTCTTAGCTTTCTGAAGCACCAACTGCAAGCTCAGGGTCTCTGCTAGACTCAACCCACCCAAGGGATTTACTTCTGAAATTGGTGACAGTGAAACCCTAAAAATTCAAGGTGGTGTGCACAAAGGAGGTATTCTAGTAACTAAAGGTGGTGAGTGTTTTGGTGAAAAATCTGTATGGCATAGATCTGTGCTAAGGGAATCCTAGATCCTGAGTCAACATCGCTCTCTTCCTGGGTTCCCCCCATGGTTCTCTCCACAGAATCAACTACAGCCTCCCCCAGTATCTCAAACTGGTCCCTTTTGAAATTAACAAGGACCTCTTTGTCCTTACTCCTGGGAATCCTCCAGCCTCTGTCCCTACATAACTCCTTCCTCTGATCTATGGAGATGGTGCCGAGGTCAACTCACAAACCAGTATTTCCATTTTCTATGTGTGTTGCCTTTGTGGGTAGGATACACTGGACTTATTGCACTACTGGCGCAAACTGGAAATGGCCAATGCCACAGCTGTATCTAGGCTCCTAAATGGTATGCACTGCACAAGCTTGGCACCAATTGTCAGAACCTTTATTAGCAGGCCACAGGGCACTCAGGGGCAACTGAGCCCAACCGTGAGGGTTGAGGCCTTTCACTCCTGGTGCCAAGGGGCCTGGCCTACTATGAATTCCGAGCAATTGGGCAAAGTACTTCTTCTGCAATTGACTCTCAGTGGTAAATGTGGTCGAGCAGTCCAAGGCTTCCTCTGGGTAGGGGTGTGAATACAGAATAGTGAATATGGGCTTACAACTCAAAATGCACGCAGCAGCAGCAATAAATAATTGTCCAGCAAAATACTCACTTTTATGAAAAAAGAAAAGTATTTTATTTTCACCACAACCAACATGAAGGAATCATATGACATTCACAAAAAGTAACACAATTCCCTTTAAGATCAGGGCTCTAGTGATTCAATGGCAATTCTCTGTCCCACGTCCTCCTCGTGTTACCGTTAGTGGTTATTCCACATTCACTTTTGGCAACATCCAGGGAATGCCCTACTAGAGTCCATGTCTCAAGAGTCCACTGTGACTCTTAAATTCAAGTCAGTAGTGCCCTAGCATCACAGCACCTTCAGCAATGAGTTTTCCAGGGGCCGATATGCCCAAAACTAGCCTTACTTTCTCCAGTATGAGTCAAGTGTGCAGAGTCCTGGAGCGTATCCCATTCACAGGCACTTGCAGCAGCTCAGGTCACGATCAGGTAAGTCAACTGTACGTGGACTCAGCAGCTTCCCTCGGCAGGCACAGGCCCTCTCTCCCTTGAGCTCAGGCAGCGATCATAGGTTTACCTGCAGTCCTCATGTGGCGAAAGTGTCTCCACACTCCTGATGAGGAGGTTGATTCTGATGCTCCAGTCTTCAATCCCAAAGTTGGGTGATGATGCTCTAACGGCGTCCTCACTGACTAAATGTAGTCAAACTAGTCGCAGTTGCTCCCGGTGACCTATGGGTCACCACCTCCTGCAGTCTACGTCTGCATGGTGCAAACATGATGCAAAACGGGTCATAAATATGACCCTTAGTGAACAGATGTGTAAATGTATTTACAGTTAGTACATGTTCGGTATGTGTTTAAGGTGTTTATTTCTGAGACTCAAGGCTAAGGATCTGGAATTTAAGACCTAAGATCAGATGCAAGACTGAGACAATGCAGGGGGCAAGTAGATTGAGTAATCCAAAACAGGTCAAAGCGTTTGGGCTGCAGTGGCGGCCGGCGTGGCTCGCAGGTGGCCGGGCATGCGTGTCGCACAGGAGGGGGTCGCCGCAGGTGGGAGGTAGCGTAGAGGGCACGCAGTACGGGTCGCGCGGGGGGGGGTCGAATGGGGGATCGCACATATTAAATAAAGAAAAAAACATTTCTTTGTGCCGGGTCAAGCTTCTCTGCTCCTGCTATCCTCGTGGAACTAGAGGAACAGGAAGCAGACCCCACTGACCAATCACAATGCTGCAATGCAGTGTTTTGATTTGTAAGCACCCAGACTCCCCTGACCCATCACAACCCTGCAGTGCAGCGTTGCGATTGGTTTTAGAGTCCTGGTTCGACGCTCAACCAGGGATTGGGGGACTGGGCTTATTCTCCACGCTGACTGTAATGCAGCCTGCATGGAGAACAGGGAAAGTGCGCATGACTGGTTTGGGCGACCCGACCCAACAGTCATTGCGCACTTAGGAGTGGGCAAACCACTCCTCCCCTGCCCTTCTCCGACAGCAGAGCAGCCCCGCGCATCCGTCCATCCGCAAAGCAGCACAAAGCATAAAATGATAATAACTAAAAGTTATTATCATTTTATATTTCTTCTTCCCACTGCTTAAAAGCCATGGAGCTACACTCCTCCACCATAGCGGAGGAGCCACCACTGTTGCGAAGGCATATTAAATGTTAGGAGTTGCATATTCCTAGAAGAGTAGAGCATTTGGAAGAGAGGGTATAAAATATGGGTTATGCAAAACTCTATAATATTTTTTGCGCAATTTCGCAAAATTTCATGAACATTTCAGGAAATTATGCGATTTACATGTTCAGAGTGAAATGTGGTTATCAGTTTTTTTGCAAGACGTCTTTTATGTGAGGGCACACAAAATGTGTCTCAGAAAGACATTTTCTGTAGGAGCTAGGTTCCTACCATAATTCTACAATAATTTCTTATGCAAGGTATTTGTCCATCACCTACAAGGGTTTGCAAAAAATAAAGTAATTCATAATGTTAACAATTTCATGAATTTTGCATAACGTGATATTCAGTAATTTAGTGCAGTTTGTCAGCATAATTAAAATGTGGCACAAGTCCAGCATTAAGGCTGCCCCTGAGACATCGTGATACTGGAAGCATTTTGACTTAAGGTATTTTCAGCAAACCTTGCCCTATTCTAGATGCTCTGTCATCACTCAGACGCCAAATCCAAATATGGCTAATCAATTATGTGATTGAAGTGAGAATGGTGGTGATCTATGTGAGTCCTCTTTTCTTTCAACAAGAGCAGGGGTCTCCAACCTTTTATGTAATAAAAAGTCAACGAAAATCACCCTGAGCTACTACTGTAAACTTGCAATGGTAATCACATTAGACAATATTACCTTAGCGTCCACCCTATGCAAGATTATGAGCAGTGATCACTTCAGTTCATCAAGCAGGGTTGCCAGCAGTAAAGTAAAAAAGGCTTTGTCAATATGGAATGCCTCTGCGTGGTAACACATAACAGCCATAGCTGCAATGACCCTTGCATCAAGTTAATTATATTAGTAATACTTCTCCCCAGCACAGCATGATTTATCACTCAAATTTAAGCTTTGTGTGTAGTTTGGATATTCAATAATTTTTCTCCAAATGTCAGCATAAGAGTTCTGAAAATACATACATTTTATCTCGAAATTTCCAATTTTGACATACATATATTAATGTAGGCAAGCAAATGTTTCTACTTAGTAAGCTAAGCTGAACACAGGTGAGCGAATTTTAGGTAGCCAGAGTAGAGCTTTGTTGTATTCTAAGACTGTGATGTTACTAAGATTCTTTGTGTGTCAGTTGCCAGTGGACAGTTGGGTGGTGAGGTGAATAAACTGGACTTGCAACATATTTGAGGCCTATGTTTTTCATTTTTATGTGGTGAATACCACATAATTTTGCGACGAGCGAGGGAGCTCTCATGCGGTCACCTCAACAGCCAGAGTTCTGAGAGTAGCCTGGCACAGTGATGTTACTAAGATTCTTTGTGAGTCAGTTGCCAGTGGACAGTTGGGTGGATGAGGTGAATAAACTGGACTTGCGACATATTTGAGGCCTATGTTCTTCATTTTTATGTGGTGAACACCACATAATTTTGCGACGAGCGAGGGATCTCCCATGCGGTCACCTCAACATCCAGAGTTCTGAGAATAGCCTGGCACAGTGATGTTACTAAGATTCTTTGTGGGTCAGTTGCCAGTGGACAGTTGGGTGGATGAGTTGAATAAACTGGACTTGCAACATATTTGAGGCATATGTTCTTCATTTTTATTTGGTGAACACCACAATGGGCAACTCGTTGGAGGAGCCTGAACTAGACCATTATGGACCTCTGTTGTCCAACCGCTCCCAACCAGTATCAACGCTTAACCAACCACTGACCCACCGACTCCTCCCCTTCACTTTAAACACTCAATCCAAACCTCTACACATTAACGACCCCTACTGCTGACTTCACAGAGCTCACTTGCACATCTCCTGACCAATTATAACCTAGCTCAGCTAACTCCTCTTCACCTTTCCCAGAGCACCACCCACAACTCTCTACACTTTCCCCATCCTTCCACATGCACGTGTCCCTTTCAATTCCACGTTGCCCAAAGCTGCCAGTCAGTGGATGTCTTTCAGATTTGGATAACATTGTCTCTTCCCATTCGCCCACGAGGATGATTACCCTGCTCTCCTCAGAACTCTTCATCACTAGCTCAGTGGTAAACGGGCTCAAATGCCACCACAGGCAGGCAACCTCCTCCTACTCTACCAGACGTCAACCTTTTAGAAAACAGGGCCAGCTTCCCGTGGAGGTCACAGGACAGGAATTCACGAAATGTCAGTCCATGCAGAAGGGACACACAGAGGCAACAGGCAACCCAGTGGGCCAGGAGGTACAGCCGAAGCTGAATGGTGCCCTGCGAGAGCACAAACATCGCCGCATAAGCACATATTATGATTGTGACGGATAACATTATTAAAATGATAAGAGGCGGTTTCTGCAGGGTCTGGGGGCACAAGGGGCCCCTCGTCGATTCTGGGGAGGCTTCAGATGACAAAGTTCACACTGAGCGTCTTGAGGTCTCGATGCTGTCATCCCCCTCTGTCTCTGTGCTGTCAGTCGCGACAATCCCTGGCACCTGCTCTGGGCCTGTTAATTAGTCTCATTTAATTAATTACTCTATGTGCTGTCTCACATTTCCCAACCTCCCTCTCCTTTGTTTCTTTTTTCTCTGTTCGCCTTCCATTGGGTATTACTTATCTGCATCCCCCTACACTACCGGTCTAACACTCGTTGCCTCAAAGTCAGTCTCTCTGTCTTTCGTTGTCTCGCACACACACTCTCTCTCACACAGATACACTCTTTCTTTCTCTTACACACACATGCACACACTCTCATACACAGACATACGCACTCTGTCTCACTCTCACACATACACTCACATACTCTCTCACACACAAACATACACTCTAGCTCTCTTACACACATTCACATACTCTATCCACACAAACATACACACTATATCACCCACATTCACATACTCTTTCACACACAAACATACACACTATATCTGTCTCACACTCATACTCTCTCACACACAAAAAGACACTCCATCGCTCTCTCACATACTCACATTCTCTCTCACAGACAAACATGCACACTATCTCTCTCTCACACACACTTTCTCTTGCACACACACTTCTCTTTATCTACATTAAATAATAAGAACTCAGGGGCTTATGTGCAACAGTTTGACACAGGGCAGCGCTGCTGTCAATTTTCTGCTCTGCCCTGCGTCAAAAGAAAAGAGCAGGAAAACCCCGTATCAATGAGATATGGCACATTCCTGCCCTCTTACACTGTGCTGGTGAACAAATGGCTGCCTGGCGCCAACTCAGGCATTCTTGCACCATGGTGCAAAGGTGCCTGTGGTAAAATCATGTTGTTTTTGTGCAGGACGGGACACCTTCAATCACAACAACTGTTAAGCCAACCCTGGGGAGGTGCAGGTTTTTGATGTATTCCCAGGTTTACAGCATGTTGTAAATGTGTCAAATGTCATGGGTGTTACGTGGGAACACCCACCGTCGCGCCCATGGAACGCCTCCCCATTGCAGTGTGAGGCAACATAGCGACTTGCACTGCGTTGCTTCACACTATGTCTACGAGGCCATGAAAAGCCACGCACTGTGGCTTTTTGTGGCCTCGTAGATATGGCTCTGCAGTGCGTGCCGCCACAGCATCATTAAAAGTGACGCTCCGGTGACGCACGGGGCTTGTGAATGAGCCCCTCTGTCTCTGACATTGTCTCACCATCCCTCTTGTGCTGCACTCTCACTCTCATTTCTCTCTCTATATCTCTTACACATACAATTACACCTATATATACATCTTTTTTCCTCTAGCTTTCACTCACCGTCCACCCTTTCTCACACACACAAACATACACACGCATTCTCTAATATCGCTCATGCATTAATTTCATCTCTCTGACTCTACCTTCCCCCTCTCTCACTCTATTTTTCTATTAACTCTCACTCATTCCCCCTTTCTCTCCCTTTAGCTGTGTCTTTTCCCGTCTCTTCATCCCGCTCTCCCACTCTATTTATTTTTAACGTCCTTTGGCACTTTTTCTTTCTTCTCTTTTCTTCTCTTCTATCTTTCATGTTCTCTATTTTATCTGTCATTTTCTTTCTTTTTTTTCTACCTGCACATATTTTCTTTTTAACCCTCTCTGTCTCAGGCACTCTCTTTTTTGTCTCGTAATCTTTCGCTGTCTCTCTGTGTGTCATTGATTCTCTTTCATGCCTCTCAAACTACCTCACTATCTCTCTCTCTCTCTCTTTCATTGCAAACATTACCATCTCTTCCTCTCGCATTCACTTTATGTCCTTCAGTATGTCCCTTGCTGTCCCTCTTCTGTGTGGCTCTCTTTTACTCGCTCTATTGTACACATAAAACACAATGGGGCATATTAACAAGCGGCAGCGATAATCATCACTGGCCGCTCTTAGCGTGAGTAATTTTATCGCCGGCTATCGCAGGAAATTATCGCCATGCTAGCGTTGTATTAACAACGCATAGCGCAATGGCGATAATTTCCCAGTGATAGCGATGTTTTCCTTGGAACATCGCTGGTTTTCCAGCGATGTTCCATGGAAAACAGCGATAACCTTGCTGATACGACCCTGTGGTCGTATCAGCATAATCCACCCCCAATGGTAAGTATAGCTAAGTCTTCATTTTAGCAGACGTTAGTTTTTGGAGAAAACTGCTGTTTTCTCCAAAAACTAACTGTAGTAATAAAAGTGACACAACCAGTAGAAGTGCAACTGTCACTTTATTCAAGCCATCCGCTCTCTGACATGAGCAGGTTGTCAACATTCTAAGGTGAGCTTCGGGAGATACCAAGGTAAGAGGGACGGAGGGGGTGGACGGAAGGTACCAAGGTGTGGAGAAAGAAGGGAAGATACAACACTAACGTCTGCTAAAACGCGTGGGCAGCCTTGTAAATATCGCGATGTGTACATCAGTGATATTTACAAGGTTGTACTGCCCAGTGACTCCCACTTTGCATCTCATTAGAGATGCAAAGGGAGGCGTCAGGTAAAAGGGTGCTAACATGCGCTAATGCATGTTATCACCCTCTTCTAAATAGGACAATATTTTTATCTCCGCTTTTTTGGCTTTAAAAGCCAAAAAAGCGGAGATATGGCCATTGTAAATATGCCCCGTAATGTTCTTTACAAAGAGTGGCTTGTTCCTTTGCGAGCATATTAATTCGGTGTTTAATGTGTAATGTTTTAAATATTTGTATTAATATTTTCGAAAGTATTTTCTGCTGGGTAAAATGATTAGAAATATATCGTACTTACTTCAGTCAACATTGAAACAGGAGTCTAGGGGCATATTATCAACAACGAGCGATAAATATAGCTCAACGAGTCTAGCGCGTTTCTCATTATCGCCGTATATCGCCGGATCACATCGCCATGTTAGCAGCGTATTTGCAATGATTTGCCAACAGGCCGATGTGAAATCCGGCGATATACGGCGATTTCCATCAATGTCGCATGAAAACCAGCGATGTGAGAACTGTGCTGAAGGGAATGTTGTAAATAGGGACAAGTGGATGCAACCTTATAATCCACCTCCCTTTATGCACATGGCTAAGTCGGGAATTTTTCAGACGTACATTATCGGTGATATCCGCGCTTAGCGGGAATTTTTATATCGCTCCTCAAGGCCAGGGGCGCCTTGTAAATACAGCCCTGTTGTGGTGGCGCCCTCTTCCATGTTGTATTTGCATGGAAACGCCTACTTTGCCTCTGAGAACGACTACTTTGCATCTCATTGGAGATGCGAGGCGAGGCGAGGCGTTAGGAATCCGGCTGCTAACATGCTCTAATGCAATAGTAAATAGGGCGATGTAATTTTCGCCGCTTTTTTGGCTTTTAAAGCCAAAACAGCGGCGAAATGGCCCTTGATAATATGCCCCCATGTCTTCATTTTAGTAGATGTTAGTTTTTGGAGAAAACAGCTGTTTTCTCCAAAAACTAACGTCTGCTAAAACGCGTGGGCAGCCTTGTAAATATCGCGTGTGTACTTCAGTGATATTTACAAAGTTGTACTGCCCAGTGACGCCCACTTTGCATCTCATTAGAGATGCAAAGGGAGGCGTCAGGGAAAAGGGTGCTAACATGCGCTAATGCATGTTATCACCCTCTTGTAAATAGGGCGATATTTTTATCTCCGCTTTCTTGGCTTTAAAAGCCAAAAAAGCGGAGATATGGCCCTTGTAAATATGCCCCAATATTTTTATTGGACTTTCTCCCTCTCCTTTTCCATCTGTGCCTTACTTTTTCTTACAGTATATTTTTTAACTCTTACCTTCAATTTCTTTTTCTTCAGTATTCTATCCCTTTCTGTCTCTCTCTCTCGCTCTCTGTCCTTTTCATTTCTTTCTTTCGTTGACTCTCTGTTTCTGTCCTAGTCATTTTTCCTGCTCTTTATTGATCTTTGCCTCGTCTTTCTCACACTGTCACTCGCTGAACTCCTCTCGCCTTTCTGTCTTTCTATGATCCTTTTCACCTTCAGCGTAAATCTCTATTTCTCAAACTGTCTTGATTTTCTCTTTCTCCTTCTCTATGTCCCTCTGTCTACATGCCGCCCTCTATGGCTCTCTCTTTGCATCTCACTATTCCCACACAGTTTGAATCTGTCTCTAGTTTCAATCTGTATTCCTCTCCTTCCCTCCCCAATCTCTATTCGTGTTTAGGAAGTATCCACCTCACTCCCCCACCAAGCTGTGGAGTTTTCAATTCTCTCTCTCTCTTGAACAACACTGGAGGAGTGACTCCATTAGTATCCTGCCACCCAGGCTGTAGAGCCTGGCCACTCTCTGTTTACTCTTCGGTTTGTGTCCGTATATTTCAGTGTATAATTTGTGATCACTCTGTATCTCACTTTCCATCCAACTTTCTCTTTCATAGTCCCACTTTTTACGGGGCAGGATTTGTCAAACTCATTATCACGAGTCCCCGGTTCCACAGTCACAAGCATGGACTTCACTTAGGGGTCTCAACTGCGATCCCCTGGTTTGCCCCGTGTGACCTCTGGCACTGCCTTTGCGACCCGTGGCCTCAGAGGTGGTAAGATCAGTGCCAGGAACACAATAACAGCTCATCCTTATGGACGTCAGATTGGGCTAAACTGTTTTCTGTCAAGTTTGTATTACCCTACTAGTGAATACTATTGCATTATTTACTATTAGTGTAATAAAAAATCGAGTCTAATTTGCTGAAATATTACATTCCGTAGCAGCTAAGCTAAGTAACAAAATGCTTTAAAATCTATATTGGGTGCATGCTTGTGGGTGAGAGTGTGTTTATGTAGGAGAGAGTCTGTGTGTGTAAATGTGAATGTATGCGTAAGCATGTGTGTGTGAGTGATAGTGAAGATCGAAGGGTGCGTGATGCCCCTTTGGCTACCCCTGGCATTTTGGTGAATTGATGTCTATGGTCACCAGCTATGGCCATTATGCCAAATCCTCTTCACTTGTTGAAAATGGGTATATCTGTCCCATGACACGGTCGACCTTCCATCACTAAAGGAACAGCAGTGTCAAAGCCAATAGGTTTCGCCACGGCAAGTTGGTGCAATGGTTACATTAATTTATTTTTTGGTGGGAATATGCTACACAAACTAAATAACAAAAAAAACGTGTTACCTAAACATGGCATGTAGTAAAAACATTTAATTAGAAAATGGTAACCAACACACCTAATTTTAATACAACAGTAAGATGCTTCCTAGCAGGCAGCCACATACAGAAAAGTGATACAAATCCTTTTGAATTTTAATGCGCATCTCGGGAAAATAAGAGCCTTGTTGACACAATAAAACATTACTATTGATGTTAGTTAGTGTAACCAGAACATTTAATTTACCCCACAGCAATAACTAAGAAAGCACAAGGAATGGGAAGAAAAACACATTATATAGTTAGCTATTGAACCACACGTCCTGGAATTGAGGGCCCTTCTTTTAGGCGGATGTGCAAATGTGATAAGGAAAAAATGCCCTCTCACAATGTAAGTGGACCAATGGCTGAAATTGGCTCCCCATTCCATATGTTGTATGTCGTAATGAGCAGAACTATATATATTCACAGTTGATTCTGCCTTTTTAAAATGCATTAAATTAACCATTCCACCTGCTTCTTATTGGGTCAGCCATCTTCATTCAGTGGTTTAGTCATCAGTCACTAATATTTTGATTCATTCATATTTGCATTTTGAAATACCTGAAAGGGCATTTCTTTGATATATATATATATATATATATGTAGAACCGAGGCACAAGAAAAGCGAAAAAAAAAGGCGCAAAACGCGACAAGGGGGCAGGGTAGAAACACCCTGACCCCCTAGGCCTGCTCAGGGAGTCCCACAAGGACCCCCAAGGCCCAAAAAAATATACCCTGTGTGGGGGGGCTCAGGCCCCCCACACGCCCCGGGGACCACCACCTCCCCGGGGCTCTAAATATGTAAGCCCCCGGGGCTTTGAAAGAGGTGGGAGGGGGGCCGCGCGGCCCCCCTCCTGAAGCCCTCGATGGCCCTGGGGACCGCCACCCCCCAGGGTCGGCTTTTGCAGTGTCCCGGGGTGCCCACCCCCGGGACACTGCCGTTTGCAATGACAGGGCGGGAGCCTCGCGTCTCCCACCCTGTCATTGCAAACTGCTTTGCTAAACCTGCTCTCTCTTCCAAATAGCAAAGCTGATTGCTTTTCCACATGGGGAGCAGCATGTTAGCTCTGTGGCACTTAATGGAGGTACCTGGTGGGCTAGTTGAACCCCAGGGGACCACAGGATTCAAGGGGAGTTAATCTCCCAACTTAAAACGAACGACAGGGCACGTTTGGACACTGGTGAATGTAGGGGGCGGGCCTGAGGTGATACTGTGCAAACACGCCCTGTGGCGCGTTTTTAGTTGGGGAATTCATTCCTCTTCAATCCAGAGGTCTCCTAGGGGACAACTAGCCCACCAGGTACCTCCACTAAGCGTGACGGAGCTGCGTTGCAGAGTGTTGTAAAAAGGGGTGTGGCCTTTTAACACCTCTATGCAACGCAGCTCCCTGGTGCATACTGGAGGTACCTGGTGGGCTAGTTGGCCGCCAGGGAAGCTCAGGATTCAAGGAGACTTAATCCCCCAACTTAAAACACCCCACGTTTGCACAGTGGTGAAGGTAGGGGGCGGGGCCTGAGGTGATGTGTGTGCAAACACGCCCTGTGGCATGTTTTAAGTTGGGGAATTAATTCCTCTTCAATCCTGAGGGTCCCTGGGGACCAACTAGCCCACCAGGTACCTCCAGTAAGCGCCACGGAGCTGCGTTGCATAGTGTTGTAATAAGGGGCGTGGTCTATGAACACCTCTCTGCAATGCAGCTCCCTGGCGCATACTGGAGGTACCTGGTGGGCTAGATGGCCCCCAGGGGACCTCAGGATTGAAGAGGAATTAATTCCCCAACTTAAAACTCGCTACAGGGCGTGTTTGCACACATCACCTCAGGTCTCGCCCCCTTCCTTCAACATTGTACAAATATTCCTGTAAAATCAGCCGAACTACAAATTCCGATTTACTCACCTGTTATCAGGAGAGAACCCAGAGCTGCATCTTTTAGTCCAGCACTGACCCAGAAAAGTAATTCTAAGCGTACTTACCAGTAACTTGTATTTCCTTCCATAAGAATCCAATGTGTGGTTTTCAGCAGAAAAGTTTATAAGTGTCTATTTTCACAAACTAAAAATATTCCTCTAAAACCAGCCGAACTACGAATTCCGATTTACTCACCTGTTATCAGGAGAGAACCCAGGGCTGCATCTTTTAGCCCAGCACTGACCCTGAAAAGTAATTCTAAGCGTACTTACCAGTAACTTGTATTTCCTTCCATAGGAATCCAGTGTGTGGTTTTCAGCAGAAAAGTTTCTAAGTGTCTATTTTCACAAACTAAAAATATTCCTCTAAAACCAGCCAAACTACGAATTCCGATATCTCACCTGTTATCAGGAGAGAACCCAGGGCTGCATCTTTTAGCCCAGCACTGACCCTGAAAAGTAATTCTAAGCGTACTTACCAGTAACTTGTATTTCCTTCCATAGGAATCCATTGTGTGGTTTTCACAAGAAAATTTTGTGTCCATTCTTGAAACTTACAAATATTCCTCTAAAACCAGCTGAACTACGAATTCCGATTTACTCACCTGTTATCAGGAGAGAACCCAGGGCTGCATCTTTTAGCCCAGCACTGACCCTGAAAAGTAATTCTAAGCGTACTTACCAGTAACTTGTATTTCCTTCCATAGGAATCCATTGTGTGGTTTTCACCAGAAAAGTTTCTAGATGTCTATTTTCACAAACTAAACATATTCCTAAAAAATCGTCTGCATGACTTAAACACATTCTTTCAACTGTTTACAGGATAAATCAGTATAAAGCAGTATAAAAAAAACAGTATAACAATTAATACATTAAAAATTGTCATTTACAAAACCTTTGAAATTCACTGAAAAAACCATAGGTTTCAGGCCTGATATAGTTAGGAATTAGCATTTAAAAAACCTTTGAAATTCACAGGAAAAACCATAGGTTTCAGGGGCGTTATAGTTAGGAATTGGCATTTAGAAAACCTTAGAAATTCACTGAAAAAAACATAGGTTTCAGGGGCGTTATAGTTAGCTGGACATTTCCCTCGTACAAAACCCTAGAAATTCCCCCGTTATAGTTAGTTCAGCTAACTATAACTCGCACCCCCGCAATGCACTGCTGATGACGTCACATATTACATCACTCATGACATGGTCAGTGACATCACTGATGACATCTCAAATGACATCACTGATGACATCACTGATGACGTCATCCAGTGAGTCTGTGTTTCTGTAAAGTTTTATTATGTTTAATATATATAGGGAAAGGCGGTTGAAGAATGAGTGGGTGTACAAGTGTGTGAATGGATGATTTTCTAGGTGCGTAATTGACTCTATAAGTGAGTCATTAAATGTATCTTACTGCAGACTAGTGACTAAACTGTGTGAATGTCTGTATGTGTCTGTGTGTTGGTGTATAAGTGGCTGCATGGTTTTGTGAATAGCTACATTAGTGTCTATATGGGTTATTGATTGGTTGTCTGAGTATCTGTATGGGTGCCTGAGTGTTTGTGTGGGTAGGGTGTGTGTGACTCTGTACATAGATGTGTGAGTGGGTGATTCTATGGGTGCCCGGTTTTAAGAGTGCAACTATGATGGACTGTATGGTTGGGTGAGTGTATGTATGGGTGTGTTAGTGATTGAATGTATATCTCAGTTGTACATGTGTGAGTAACTACATATGTGAAATGCAGTGTATATGTGTGTAAGAGTATATAACTATCTATATGTGAGAGTGTGTGATTGCGGGAGTGGCTGTATGGATGAGTGTGTGCTTGTATCAGTAATTGTATAAGAGCGTCAGAATTTGTTAGTATTTTTATGAGTAAGTGAACTTGAGTGTGTTTAACTGTATAGGTGAGTAAATTGGACTGTGATTAATTATTTGCATGACTGACTAGGTGTGTCAGTACCTCAACGGATGATTGGCGGTGTGTGAGTGTCTATATAGGTGCATAAATGCATATGATAGTCCTGTACGACGTGACTGTAAGTATGAGTGACTGTACAGGTGAGTGAGTGGAGATGTATGTAGACCTAAGAGTCAATGAGTGGGTATGTAGTTATTGCTATTGGAGTATCTATGGTTTTCAAAATGGACGTTCGAAATTTTGAGTCGGTGTATCAAAGGTTATATTAGGGTGTGAGAAGATGCACTAATTTATCACATGGATGACGTCATCAGTGATGTCATCAGTGATGTCATTTGAGATGTCATTTGAGATGTCATCAGTGATTTCATGAGTGATGTCACTGACCATGTCATGAGTGATGTAATATGTGACGTCATCAGCAGTGCATTGCAGGGGCGCGAGTTATAGTTAGCTGAACTAACTATAACGGGGGAATTTCTAGGGTTTTGTACAAGGGAAATGTCCAGCTAACTTTAACGCCCCTGAAACCTATGGTTTTTTCAGTGAATATATATATATATATGTATGTATATCTCAAAGAAATGCCCTTTCAGGTATTTTTATATATACAAATATATATATATATATATATATTCACTGAAAAAACCATAGGTTTCACACATGTTATAGTTAGCGGAAATTTTACCGATAAAAAACCAATGAAATTCCCCCGTTATAGTTAGTGCAGGCAACTATAACTCACGCGACCGCAATCCTCTGCTGATGCTAATACTGTATTTAGACACTTATTTGCCCATGTCTTCTTCCATACATTTTTAGCTATACATATATTACAAATATTTTTTTTTCATAAAGACACATATGTCATCAGCAGAAGATTGCGGTCGCGTGAGTTATAGTTGCCTGCACTAACTATAACGGGGGAATTTCATTGGTTTTTTATCAGTAAAATTTCCGCTAACTATAACATGTGTGAAACCTATGGTTTTTTCAGTGAATTTGCAAGGTTTTTTAAATGCTAATTCCTAACTATAACGTGTGTGAAACCTATGGTGTTTTCAGTGAATTTGTACGGTTTTTTAAATGCTAAGTTACTTTACGCCATTCGTGGCGTGCGCGCCCACTTAACGCAGTTCGTTCCGTGCGCGCACGGTGCGCTTTGCGCACCGTGCGCACATGGAGGACATATGATGCACTTCGTTTTGAAAGGTAATATTGTAATTTTTCGTATATTTTATAAGCCATGCACAAATGGTGCCCTTCGGCCACCATTTGCACACGGGGTGGAGAGAGTGTGGATAATTTTTTTTTTTATTTTTTTTTTTTTAATATTTTAGTTTATCTCATGTGTAATAAGCCTTGCACAATTAGTGCCCTTCGGGCACCAATTGCACACGGGGTGGAGAGAGTGTGGATAATTTTTTTTAAAAAAAATTTTTTACCGTACGCGTACGGTAAGCGTAATCGGCGAAATTACCGAAAAAATAAAAATTCCGTTTTTGGCCTTGGGGGATCTTTGGGGACTCCCTCAACATGGCTATGTGTGTGGGAGCTGTCTAAACAGCCCCTTTACATGTTTTTGGGCTTTATATTTTAAAAATCACTCTCAGTGCGAGAGAGAAAATGGCGGCCGCCGCTTCCTGGTTTCGGCCGATTCGAATGTTTACTTAGATCTAAGAGCCAATCAGAATCGCGCTCGCGCACGCCACCGTACGCGTACGGTAAGCGTACCGTAAGCGCACCGTAAGCTGGCTCAGATATATATATATTGATTTAAAGGCTATTTTCTCAGAATCTACTGAACAGATTTACACCAAACCTACAAAAGGCACTTCCTTGACCTGAGGACTACCTCTCTGCCAAATTTCTAGTAATTCTGTTCAGCCGTTCGGGCTGTAGCCCTGTCTAAAGGTCCTATGGAAAAATGCATGGGAAAAACGCGTTTTGGGACCCCCCTTTTATCTCAGCCCCCGCTTGACGAATCCCCCCGAGACTTTCAGGGTAGGAGCGGAGCGTAGCGCCCCACCTATTTTGAAAAATTCGCGTGGATTCGTCGACCGGCGCCAAAGTTATTCAAAATAGAATGTTGCGGATTTCCTATGGAAACGTGGTCCTAACTATAACTACCTACTGGCGACCGCCAGTAGGTAATATATATATATATATATTCACTTAAAAAAACCATAGGTTTCACACATGTTATAGTTAGCTGGACATTTCACTCGTAAAAAACCACTGAAATTCCCCCGTTATAGTTAGTGCAGGCAACTATAACTCACGCGACCGCAATCCTCTGCTGATGAAGTCAGATATTACATCACTGATGACATATGTGTCTTTATGAAAAATAAATATTTGTAATATATGTATAGCTAAAGATTAATGGAAGAAGACCTGGGTAAATAAGTGTCTAAATACAGTGATGTAATATCTGACGTCATCAGCAGAGGATTGCGGTCGCGTTAGTTATAGTTGCCTGCACTAACTATAACGGGGGAATTTCATTGGTTTTTTACGAGTGAAATGTCCAGCTAACTATAACATGTGTGAAACCTATGGTTTTTGAAGTGAATTTGCAAGGTTTTTTAAATGCTAATTCGTAACTATAACGTGTGTGAAACCTATGGTTTTTTCAGTGAATATATAAACATATAAATATAATCTGCATATCTATATAAATATAAATTCATGCAAACATATACATATATGCATACATATGCATGGTATGTACATGAAAGTTTGAAAAACTCTAATACAAGCAAAGCTAAAAAGCCACCTAATTACAAACAGAATTGCTTTAACTTAAACGAGGGCGAGACCTATTGCATTTTCAATGCTTGTTTACTTTGATTCCATCAAGAAGGCATTCAGATGTGTCCCACATTTTCCATAAATTCTGAATGGTAGCACTCTAGTTGCTCATTAGATCACTGTAGTAAAGCTACTGCTCACCAGGGAAGTCTGCTGCTGGTATTGAAAGTGCATGTTTCAGTCTGCATGTCAGAATTTTTTAATGAAATAGAAGAGGATTTGATAAGTCACTCAAAATGTGCCCTAATTTTTCTTTTTTCCTCACTAATCATAATTTCTATGGCAAAATGAACCTCCTCATTGTGTTCCTATTAAATTAAGCTACTCACTCTCTACTACTCACTCACTACTACTTTCTACTACTCACTCTCTACTACTCACTTTCTACTACTCTCTACTACTCTACTACTCTCTACTTCTCACTCTCTACTACTCTCTACTGCTCTCTACCACTCACTCTCTACTACTCTACTACTCACTCTCTACTACTCTCTACTACTCTCTCTCTACTACTCTCTCTCTCTCTACTACTCCCTCTCTACTACTCTCTCTACTACTCACTCTCTACTACTCACTCTCTACTACTCTCTACTACTCTCTACTACTCTCTACTACTCACTGTCAACTACTCACTCTACTACTCTCTTTACTACTCACTCTACTACTCACTCTACTACTCTCTACCACTCACTCTCTACTGCTCTACTACTCTCTCTCTCTACTACTCACTCTCTACTACTCACTCTCTACTACTCACTCTACTACTCTCTACTACTCTCTACTACTCTCTCTGCTACTCTCTCTGCTACTCACTTTCTACTACTCTCTACTACTCACTCTCTACTACTCTCTACTACTCTCTACCACTCTCTCTCTACTACTCTCTACTACTCTCTCTCTACTACTCTCTCTCTACTACTCCCTCTCTACTACTCACTCTCTACTACTCACTCTCTACTACTCTCTACTACTCTCTACTACTCACTCTCAACTACTCACTCTACTACTCTCTCTACTACTCACTCTACTACTCTCTACCTCTCACTCTCTACTACTCTCTCTCTCTACTACTCACTCTCTACTACTCACTCTACTACTCTCCACTACTCTCTACTACTCACTTTCTACTACTCTCTACTACTAACTCTCTACTACTCACTTTCTACTACTCTCTAGTACTCACTCTCTACTACTCACTCTCTACTACTCACTCTCTACTACTCACTCTCTACTACTCTACTACTCTCTACTACTCTCCCTACTACTCACTCTCTTCTACTCACCCTCTACTACTCTCTACTACACACTCTCTACTACTTGCTCTCTACTACTCACTCTACTACTCACTCTACTACTCACTCTCTACTACTCCCTACTACTCTCTACTACTCACTCTCTACTACTCTCTACTACTCACTCTCTACTTCTCCACTACTCTTTAATCACTCTCTACTACTCACTCTGTACTACTCTCTACTACTCTCTCTACTACTCTCTACTACTCACTCTCTCTACTACTCTCTCTCTACTACTCACTCTCTGCTACTCACTCTCTACTACTCACTCTCTACTACTCTCTCTCTACTACTCTCTACTACTCTCTACTACTCACTCTCTACTACTCTCTACTACTCACTCTACTACTCATTCTCTACTACTCTCTACTACACCCTCTACTACTCACTCTCTACTACTCTCTACTACTCTCTACTTCTCACTCGCTACTACTCTCTACTACTCACTCTCTACTACTCACTACTACTCTCTCTTACTCACTCTGCTACTCTCTCTACTACTCTCTACTACTCTCTCTACTACTCTCTCTCTACTCTCTACTCTCTATTACTCATCCTCTACTCTCTACCTTTCTCTACCTCTCTCTCTACTACTCTCTACCTCTCTACCTCTACCTCTCTACCTCTACCTCTCTACCTCTACCTCTCTACCTCTACATCGCTACCTCTCTCTACCTCTCTCTACACGCACACATATGCACATATATGCATTTATATATATGTATGTGTATATATATGTATATACATACATATATAAACATATATATAATCTGCATATCTATATAAATACAAATATAAATGCATGCATACATATACAGATATGCATGCTATTTACATGAAATTTTGAAAAACTAATAAAAGCAAAGCTAAAAAGCCACCTGATTACAAACAGAATTGCTTTAACTTAAACGAGGGCGAGACCTATTGCATTTTCAATGCTTGTTTACTTTGGTTCCATCAAGAAGGCATTCAGATGTGACACATTTGCCAAAAATTCTGAATGGTAGCACTCTAGTTCCTCATTAGATCACTGTAGTAAAGCTACTGCTCACCAGGGGAGTCTGCTGCTGGTCTTCAAAGTGCATGTTTCAGTCTGCATGTCTGAACTTTTTAATGAAATAGAAGAGGATTTGAGAAGTCAAAATGTGCCCTAAGTTTTCTTTCTGCAGCACTAGTCATAATTTCTATGGCAAAATGAACCCCCTCATTTTGTTCCTTAGCAAATTAAATGTTTTAAATGTTACCACTTTATTCCAATCAAGATGGCTGCAGGTGTGCCATACCTTTGTCATAAGTAAGACTGTTAGCGCTCTAGTTGTTCTTTAAAACACTCTGGGATTTCTGTCATTGGGCTATACTTGGGCTACATCTCGGTGATATTTGTGCTACATTTGGGCTCTTTTGTCTCTGGTGGCCATCTTGGGAGACTTGTTATGAAGTTTCCTAATTTCCTCATTTACTGCAGTCTCCTCAGTAGGCATACTGTCAGTTTTTTTACTTTGATTCAATGAAGAAGGCATTCAGATGTGTCACACATTTGCCATAAATTCAGAATGTTAGCACTCTAGTTGTTCATTAGATCACTGTAGTAAAGCTACTGCTCACCAGGGAAGTCTGCTGCTGGTATTGAAAGTGCATGTGTCAGTCTGCATGTCAGAATTCTTTAATGAAATAGAAGAGGATTTGAGAAGTCACTCAAAATGTGCCCTAATTTTTCTTTCTGCAGCACTAATCATACATTCTATGGCAAAATGAACCCTCTCATTTTGTTCCTTTTTAAAATCAAATGTTTTAAATGTTACCACTTTATTCCAATCAAGATGGCTTCAGGTGTGCCATACTTTTGTAATAAGTAAGACTGTTAGCGCTCTAGTTGTTCTTTGGAACACTCTGGGAAGCTGCAGTAGAACACAAAGGAATCACCTGACAGTCTCTGCCCTTGTTGGATGTACATGTTTTACTGAGAATGTCAGACTTCATTCTCACATGACTGAGAAAGATAATGTGAATTTACAGAAAATATGCTCTCAGTTTAGCTTATAGATCACCTTCCAAACCTCTGTGGGAAAAGCATGTGAAAATAGTTTTCTCTCAAACATGATTCATGATATCCCAGCAGAAGGCTTTTTCACATGGTAAAATCACCTTAGAACATACTACAATTCCTAAAATGAGTATGGTACCATCAACAAATGATTTATAATGTAACTAAAGTCTTAAAACCTTCTATTAACTGCAATGCTTTTTAATGAGGTGCTATCATGTATATTGGTCCCAAGATGGCTGCCAACACTTCTTGGATGAAGTGCTGACAGCCAATCAGATCTCACAATGAGATGTGTGGTTAGGCTCCGCCCATATATGTATATGATTTTACTTTTGATTTTCTCAGGAACTACTGAACGGAATTACACCATATATGCAAAAGGCACATGCCTGACCTGAGGACTACCTCTTTGCCAAATTTCAAGTAATTCTGTTCAGCCGTTCTGGCTGTAGCTGTGTCTAAAGGTCCTATGGAAAAATGCATGGGGAAAACGCGTTTTGGGACCCCCCTTTTTTCTCGGCCCCCGCTTGACGAATCACCCCGAGACTTTCAGGGTAGGAGCTGAACGGAGCGCCCCATTAGTTTTGAAACTTTCGCGAGGATTCGTCAACCGGCACCAAAGTTATTCAAAATAGAATTTTGAGATTTCCTATGGAAACTAGGTTGTAACTATAACTATCTACTGGCGACCGCCAGTAGATAATATATATATATATATATATATATATATATATATATATATATCACGAATGAAAGGAAGTAAAGCGCGCACTAAGGCAATCCTGATGGGTCACAACTGCGGCCGATCGAGGGAGTCAAAGGATATATTTGTAAAAGAAACGGCACCCATATTGAAAAGTGCCAAACCAGCAGAGACACAGCTAAATCAGATGCATTGTGGGACTTGTACCCTGTGTGGGGGAAACCATCTACTACAGATGCCACCAATCCACAAGCACCATGCTGGTGTAATGAAAGATCGGACAATAGGTAGTCCGTCATCACTGACTGTGAGTGATTGAACAATGGGAGTGGTTTTTCTTGTTTAAAAACCTAAAATGATGAGACTCTCTGTGGGAATGGCATTGAAAAAGACGAATCCTCGCTGAAATGCGTCTGCCTGACAGAATAAATGGATCTTTTTTAACCCGCTGAGCGCTCCGCCCGCTGAGTGCTCCTGATGCTCTTTTGAGCATCTTTGGTGGTTATATATATATATATATATACATATATATATATATATATATTCACTTAAAAAACCATAGGTTTCACACATGTTATAGTTAGCTGGACATTTCACTCGTAAAAAACCAATGAAATTCCCCCGTTATAGTTAGTGCAGGCAACTATAACTCACGCGACCGCAATCCTCTGCTGATGACGTCAGATATTACATCACTGATGACATATGTGTCTTTATGAAAAATAAATATTTGTAATATATGTATAGCTAAAGATTAATGGAAGAAGACCTGGGTAAATAAGTGTCTAAATACAGTGATGTAATATCTGACGTCATCAGCAGAGGATTGCGGTCGTGTGAGTTATAGTTGCCTGCACTAACTATAACGGGGGAATTTCATTGGTTTTTTACGAGTGAAATGTCCAGCTAACTATAACATGTGTGAAACCTATGGTTTTTTAAGTGAATTTGCAAGGCTTTTAAATGCTAATTCGTAACTATAA
Organism: Triturus cristatus; assembly: GCF_964204655.1. Classification (NCBI taxonomy): domain Eukaryota; kingdom Metazoa; phylum Chordata; class Amphibia; order Caudata; family Salamandridae; genus Triturus; species Triturus cristatus. The sequence goes on from NC_140580.1 coordinate 327,344,966, forward strand.
CGTGTGTGAAACCTATGGTTTTTTCAGTGAATATATAAACATATAAATATAATCTGCATATCTATATAAATATAAATTCATGCAAACATATACATATATGCATACATATGCATGGTATGTACATGAAAGTTTGAAAAACTCTAATACAAGCAAACCTAAAAAGCCACCTAATTACAAACAGAACTGCTTTAACTTAAACGAGGGCGAGACCTATTGCATTTTCAATGCTTGTTTACTTTGATTCCATCAAGAAGGCATTCAGATGTGTCCCACATTTTCCATAAATTCTGAATGATAGCACTCTAGTTGCTCATTAGATCACTGTAGTAAAGCTACTGCTCACCAGGGAAGTCTGCTGCTGGTATTGAAAGTGCATGTTTCAGTCTGCATGTCAGAATATTTTAATGAAATAGAAGAGGATTTGATAAGTCACTCAAAATGTGCCCTAATTTTTCTTTTTTCCTCACTAATCATAAATTCTATGGCAAAATGAACCTCCTCATTGTGTTCCTTTTAAAATAAGCTACTCACTCTCTACTACTCACTCGCTACTACTTTCTACTACTCACTCTCTACTACTCACTTTCTACTACTCTCTACTACTCTACTACTCTCTACTACTCACTCTCTACTACTCACTCTCTACTACTCTCTACCACTCACTCTCTACTACTCTACTACTCACTCTCTACTACTCTCTACTACTCTCTCTCTACTACTCTCTCTCTACTACTCCCTCTCTACTACTCTCTCTACTACTCACTCTCTACTACTCACTCTCTACTACTCACTCTCTACTACTCACTCTCTACTACTCTCTACTACTCTCTACTACTCACTCTCAACTACTCACTCTACTACTCTCTCTACTACTCACTCTACTACTCACTCTACTACTCTCTACCTCTCACTCTCTACTACTCTCTCTCTCTACTACTCACTCTCTACTACTCACTCTACTACTCTCTACTACTCTCTACTACTCACTCTCTACTAGTCACTCTCTACTAGTCACTCTCTACTACTCTACTACTCTCTACTACTCTCTCTACTACTCACTCTCTTCTACTCACCCTCTACTACTCTCTACTACACACTCTCTACTACTTGCTCTCTACTACTCACTCTACTACTCACTCTACTACTCACTCTCTACTACTCCCTACTACTCCCTACTACTCCCTACTACTAACTCTCTACTACTCTCTACTACTCACTCTCTACTTCTCCACTACTCTCTACTAATCACTCTCTACTACTCACTCTGTACTACTCTCTACCACTCTCTCTACTACTCTCTACTACTCACTCTCTCTACTACTCACTCTCTGCTACTCACTCTCTACTACTCACTCTCTACTACTCTCTCTCTACTACTCTCTACTACTCACTCTCTACTATTCTCTACTACTCACTCTCTACTACTCTCTACTACTCACTCTACTACTCATTCTCTACTACTCATTCTCTACTACTCTCTCTCTGCTACTCAGTCTTCACTACTCACTCTCTACTACTCTCTACTACTCACTCTCTAATACTCACTCTACTACTCCCTCTACTACTCACTCTCTACTACTCTCTACTACACCCTCTACTACTCACTCTCTACTACTCTCTACTACTCTCTACTTCTCACTCGCTACTACTCTCTACTACTCACTCTCCACTACTCACTACTACTCTCTCTTACTCACTCTGCTACTCTCTCTACTACTCTCTCTCTACTCTCTACTCTCTATTACTCATCCTCTACTCTCTACCTCTCTACCTTTCTCTACCTCTCTCTCTACTACTCTCTACCTCTACCTCTCTACCTCTACCTCTCTACCTCTACCTCTCTACCTCTACGTCTCTACCTCTACATCGCTACCTCTCTACCTCTCTCTATCCCTCTCTCTACACATATGCATTTATATATATGTATGTGTATATATATGTATATACATACATATATAAACATATATATAATCTGCATATCTATATAAATGCAAATATAAATGCATGCATGCATACATATACAGATATGCATGCTATTTACATGAAATTTTGAAAAACTAATAAAAGCAAAGCTAAAAAGCCACCTGATTACAAACAGAATTGCTTTAACTTAAACGAGGGCGAGACCTATTGCATTTTCAATGCTTGTTTACTTTGGTTCCATCAAGAAGGCATTCAGATGTGACACATTTGCCATAAATTCTGAATGGTAGCACTCTAGTTCCTCATTAGATCACTGTAGTAAAGCTACTGCTCACCAGGGAAGTCTGCTGCTGGTCTTCAAAGTGCATGTTTCAGTCTGCATGTCAGAACTTTTTAATGAAATCGAAGAGGATTTGAGAAGTCAAAATGTGCCCTAAGTTTTCTTTCTGCAGCACTAGTCATAATTTCTATGGCAAAATGAACCCTCTCATTTTGTTCCTTTTTAAAATCAAATGTTTTAAATGTTACCACTTTATTCCAATCAAGATGGCTGCAGGTGTGCCATACCTTTGTCATAAGTAAGACTGTTAGCGCTCTAGTTGTTCTTTAAAACACTCTGGGATTTCTGTCATTGGGCTATACTTGGGCTACATCTCGGTGATATTTGTGCTACATTTGGGCTCTTTTGTCTCTGGTGGCCATCTTGGGAGACTTGTTATGAAGTTTCCTAATTTCCTCATTTACTGCAGTCTCCTCAGTAGGCATACTGTCAGTTTTTTTACTTTGATTCAATGAAGAAGGCATTCAGATGTGTCACACATTTGCCATAAATTCAGAATGTTAGCACTCTAGTTGCTCATTAGATCACTGTAGTAAAGCTACTGCTCACCAGGGAAGTCTGCTGCTGGTATTGAAAGTGCATGTGTCAGTCTGCATGTCAGAATTCTTTAATGAAATAGAAGAGGATTTGAGAAGTCACTCAAAATGTGCCCTAATTTTTCTTTCTGCAGCACTAATCATACATTCTATGGCAAAATGAACCCTCTCATTTTGTTCCTTTTTATATTAAATGTTTTAAATGTTACCACTTTATTCCAATCAAGATGGCTTCAGGTGTGCCATACTTTTGTAATAAGTAAGACTGTTAGCGCTCTAGTTGTTCTTTGGAACACTCTGGGAAGCTGCAGTAGAACACAAAGGAATCAACTGACAGTCTCTGCCCTTGTTGGATGTACATGTTTTACTGAGAATGTCAGACTTCATTCTCACATGACTGAGAAAGATAATGTGAATTTACAGAAAATATGCTCTCAGTTTAGCTTATAGATCACCTTCCAAACCTCTGTGGGAAAAGCATGTGAAAATAGTTTTCTCTCAAACATGATTCATGATATCCCAGCAGAAGGCTTTTTCACATGGTAAAATCACCTTAGAACATACTACAATTTCTAAAATGAGTATGGTACCATCAACAAATGATTTATAATGTAACTAAAGTCTTAAAACCTTCTATTAACTGCAATGCTTTTTAATGAGGTGCTATCATGTATATTGGTCCCAAGATGGCTGCCAACACTTCTTGGATGAAGTGCTGACAGCCAATCAGATCTCACAATGAGATGTGTGGTTAGGCTCCGCCCATATATGTATATGATTTTACTTTTGATTTTCTCAGGAACTACTGAACGGATTTACACCATATATGCAAAAGGCACATGCCTGACCTGAGGACTACCTCTTTGCCAAATTTCAAGTAATTCTGTTCAGCCGTTTTGGCTGTAGCTGTGTCTAAAGGTCCTATGGAAAAATGCATCGGGAAACACGTTTTGGGACCCCACTTCAGTGTTGTAAAAAGGGGCGTTGTCTATGAACACCTCTCTGCAATGCAGCTCCCTGGCGCATACTGGAGGTACCTGGTGGGCTAGTTGGACCCAGGGGACCTCAGGATTGAAGATGAGTTAATTCCCAAACTTAAAACGCGCCACAGGGCGTGTTTGCACACGTCACCTCAGGTCTCGCCCCCTTCCTTCACCATTGTACAAATATTCGTGTAAAATCAGCCGAACTACGAATTCCGATTTACTCACCGGTTATCAGGAGAGAACACAGGGCTGCATCTTTTAGCCCAGCACTGACCCTGAAAAGTAATTCTAAGCGTACTTATCAGTAACTTGTATTTCCCTCCATAGGAATCCATTGTGTGGTTTTCACCAGAACATTTTCTAAGTGTCCATTTTTGAAACGTACAAATATTCCTCTAAAATCAGCCGAACTACAAATTCCGATTTACTCACCTGTTATCAGGAGAGAACCCAGGGCTGCATCTTTTAGCCCAGCACTGACCCAGAAAAGTAATTCTAAGCGTACTTACCAGTAACTTGTATTTCCTTCCATAGGAATCCATTGTGTGGTTTTCAGCAGAAAAGTTTCAAAGTGTCTATTTTCACAAACTAAAAATATTCCTCTAAAATCAGCCGAACTACGAATTTCGATTTACTCACCTGTTATCAGGAGAGAACCCAGGGCTGCATCTTTTAGCCCAGCACTGACCCTGAAAAGTAATTCTAAGCGTACTTACCAGTAACTTGTATTTCTTTCCATAGGAATCCAATGTGTGGTTTTCAGCAGAAAAGTTTCTAAGTGTCTATTTTCACAAACTAAAAATATTCCTCTAAAACCAGCCAAACTACGAATTCCGATTTACTCACCTGTTGTCAGGAGAGAACCCAGGGCTGCATCTTTTAGCCCAGCACTGACTCTGAAAAGTAATTCTAAGCGTACTTACCAGTAACTTGTATTTCCTTCCATAGGAATCCATTGTGTGGTTTTCACCAGAAAATTTTCTAAGTGTCCATTTTTGAAACGTACAAATATTCCTCTAAAATCAGCCGAACTACAAATTCCGATTTACTCACCTGTTATCAGGAGAGAACCCAGGGCTGCATCTTTTAGCCCAGCACTGACCCAGAAAAGTAATTCTAAGCGTACTTACCAGTAACTTGTATTTCCTTCCATAGGAATCCATTGTGTGGTTTTCAGCAGAAAAGTTTCAAAGTGTCTATTTTCACAAACTAAAAATATTCCTCTAAAATCAGCCGAACTACGAATTCCGATTTACTCACCTGTTATCAGGAGAGAACCCAGGGCTGCATCTTTTAGCCCAGCACTGACCCTGAAAAGTAATTCTAAGCGTACTTACCAGTAACTTGTATTTCCTTCCATAGGAATCCAATGTGTGGTTTTCAGCAGAAAAGTTTCTAAGTGTCTATTTTCACAAACTAAAAATATTCCTCTAAAACCAGCCGAACTACGAATTCCGATTTACTCACCTGTTATCAGGAGAGAACCCAGGGCTGCATCTTTTAGCCCAGCACTGACTCTGAAAAGTAATTCTAAGCGTACTTACCAGTAACTTGTATTTCCTTCCATAGGAATCCATTGTGTGGTTTTCAGCAGAAAAGTTTCTAAGTGTCCATTTTTGAAACGTACAAATATTCCTCTAAAATCAGCCGAACTACAAATTCCGATTTACTCACCTGTTATCAGGAGAGAACCCAGGGCTGCATCTTTTAGCCCAGCACTGACCCAGAAAAGTAATTCTAAGCGTACTTACCAGTAACTTGTATTTCCTTCCATAGGAATCCATTGTGTGGTTTTCAGCAGAAAAGTTTCAAAGTGTCTATTTTCACAAACTAAAAATATTCCTCTAAAATCAGCCGAACTACGAATTCCGATTTACTCACCTGTTATCAGGAGAGAACCCAGGGCTGCATCTTTTAGCCCAGCACTGACCCTGAAAAGTAATTCTAAGCGTACTTACCAGTAACTTGTATTTCCTTCCATAGGAATCCAATGTGTGGTTTTCAGCAGAAAAGTTTCTAAGTGTCTATTTTCACAAACTAAAAATATTCCTCTAAAACCAGCCGAACTACGAATTCCGATTTACTCACCTGTTATCAGGAGAGAACCCAGGGCTGCATCTTTTAGCCCAGCACTGACCTTGAAAAGTAATTCTAAGTGTACTTACCAGTAACTTGTATTTCCTTCCATAGGAATCCATTGTGTGGTTTTCACAAGAAAATTTTGTGTCCATTCTTGAAACTTACAAATATTCCTCTAAAACCAGCCGAACTACGAATTCCGATTTACTCACCTGTTATCAGGAGAGAACCCAGGGCTGCATCTTTTAGCCCAGCACTGACCCTGAAAAGTAATTCTAAGCGTACTTACCAGTAACTTGTATTTCCTTCCATAGGAATCCATTGTGTGGTTTTCACCAGAAAAGTTTCATGTATATTGGTCCCAAGATGGCTGCCAACACTTCTTGGATGAAGTGCTGACAGCCAATCAGATCTCACAATGAGATGTGTGGTTAGGCTCCGCCCAGATATGTATATGATTTTACTTTTGATTTTCTCAGGAACTACTGAACGGATTTACACCATATATGCAAAAGGCACATGCCTGACCTGAGGACTACCTCTTTGCCAAATTTCAAGTAATTCTGTTCAGCCGTTCTGGCTGTAGCTGTGTTTAAAGGTCCTATGGAAAAATGCATGGGGAAAACGCGTTTTAGGACCCCCCTTGAGTGTTGTAAAAAGGGGCGTGGTCTATGAACACCTCTCTGCAATGCCGCTCCCTGGCGCATACTGGAGGTACCTGGTGGGCTAGTTGGCCCCCAGGGGACCCCAGGATTGAAGAGGAATTAATTCCCCAACTTAAAACGCGCCACAGGGCGTGTTTGCACACGTCACCTCAGGTCTCGCCCCCGTCCTTCACCATTGTACAAATATTCCTGTAACATCAGCCGAACTACGAATTCCGATTTACTCACCGGTTATCAGGAGAAAACCCAGGGCTGCATCTTTTAGCCCAGCACTGACCCAGAAAAGTAATTCTAAGCGTACTTACCAGTAATTTGTATTTCCTTCCATAGGAATCCATTGTGTGGTTTTCAGCAGAAAAGTTTCAAAGTGTCTATTTTCACAAACTAAAAATATTCCTCTAAAATCAGCCGAACTAGGAATTCCGATTTACTCACCTGTTATCAGGAGAGAACCCAGGGCTGCATCTTTTAGCCCAGCACTGACCCGGAAAATAATTCTAAGCGTACTTACCAGTAACTTGTATTTCCTTCCATAGGAATCCAATGTGTGGTTTTCAGCAGAAAAGTTTCTAAGTGTCTATTTTCACAAACTAAAAATATTCCTCTAAAACCAGCCGAACTACGAATTCCGATTTACTCACCTGTTATCAGGAGAGAACCCAGGGCTGCATCTTTTAGCCCAGCACTGACCCTGAAAAGTAATTCTAAGCGTACTTACCAGTAACTTGTATTTCCTTCCATAGGAATCCATTGTGTGGTTTTCACCAGAAAAGTTTCTAGATGTCTATTTTCACAAACTAAACATATTCCTAAAAAATCGTCTGCATGACTTAAACACATTCTTTCAACTGTTTACAGGATAAATCAGTATAAAGCAGTATAAAAAAAAACAGTATAACAATTAATACATTAAAAATTGTCATTTACAAAACCTTTGAAATTCACTGAAAAAACCATAGGTTTCAGGCCTGATATAGTTAGGAATTAGCATTTAAAAAACCTTTGAAATTCACAGGAAAAACCATAGGTTTCAGGGGCGTTATAGTTAGGAATTGGCATATAGAAAACCTTAGAAATTCACTGAAAAAAACATAGGTTTCAGGGGCGTTATAGTTAGCTGGACATTTCCCTCGTACAAAACCCTAGAAATTCCCCCGTTATAGTTAGTTCAGCTAACTATAACTCGCACCCCCGCAATGCACTGCTGATGACGTCACATATTACATCACTCATGACATGGTCAGTGACATCACTGATGACATCTCAAATGACATCACTGATGACATCACTGATGACGTCATCCACTGAGTCTGTGTTTCTGTACAGTTTTATTATGTTTAATATATATAGGGAAAGGCGGTTGAAGAATGAGTGGGTGTACAAGTGTGTGGATGGATGATTTTCTAGGTGCGTAATTGACTCTATAAGTGAGTCATTAAATGTATCTTACTGCAGACTAGTGACTAAACTGTGTGAATGTCTGTATGTGTCTGTGTGTTGGTGTATAAGTGGCTGCATGGTTTTGTGAATAGCTATATAAGTGTCTATATGGGTTATTGATTGGTTGTCTGAGTATCTGTAGGGGTGCCTGAGTGTTTGTGTGGGTAGGGTGTGTGTGACTCTGTGCATAGATGTGTGAGTGGGTGATTCTATGGGTGCCCGGTTTTAAGAGTGCAACTATGATGGACTGTATGGTTGGGTGAGTGTATGTATGGGTGTGTTAGTTATTGAATGTATATCTCAGTTGTACATGTGTGAGTAACTACATATGTGAAATGCAGTGTATATGTGTGTAAGAGTATATAACTATCTATATGTGAGAGTGTGTGATTGCGGGAGTGGCTGTATGGATGAGTGTGTGCTTGTATCAGTAATTGTATAAGAGCGTCAGAATTTGTTAGTATTTTTATGAGTAAGTGAACTTGAGTGTGTTTAACTGTATAGGTGAGTAAATTGGACTGTGATTAATTATTTGCATGACTGACTAGGTGTGTCAGTACCTCAACGGATGATTGGCGGTGTGTGAGCGTCTATATAGGTGTATAAATGCATATGATAGTCCTGTACGACGTGACTGTAAGTATGAGTGACTGTACAGGTGAGTGAGTGGAGATGTATGTAGACCTAAGAGTCAATGAGTGGGTATGTAGTTATTGCTATTGGAGTATCTATGGTTTTCAAAATGGACGTCTGAAATTTTGAGTCGGTGTATCAAAGGTTATATTAGGGTGTGAGAAGATGCACTAATTTATCACATGGATGACGTCATCAGTGATGTCATCAGTGATGTCATTTGAGATGTCATCAGTGATTTCATGAGTGATGTCACTGACCATGTCATGAGTGATGTAATATGTGACGTCATCAGCAGTGCATTGCAGGGGCGCGAGTTATAGTTAGCTGAACTAACTATAACGGGGGAATTTCTAGGGTTTTGTACGAGGGAAATGTCCAGCTAACTTTAACGCCCCTGAAACCTATGGTTTTTTCAGTGAATATATATATATATATATATATATATATATATATATATATATATATATATATATATATATATATATATGTATGTATATCTCAAAGAAATGCCCTTTCAGGTATTTTTATATTGAGCGATGGCTGCCCGCGCTCTACGTGCACCCGGGAAGCGAAACGGCATGGCGAATTAAGCAGCCTCTTGATACCGGAAGGAGATACCGTTCGCCGGCTGTTCTGATTGCTGTTTGCTGTTTATCATCTGTTTATCACCGGCTTGGAGACTCCGCGACAGGATTTCGTGCACGGAGGAGCAACCAGAGAGCTTCGGGTGAGTGAGGTCACGGGGAGTGGTTGGTGGCGCCTAGAGACTGCGGTGCGGTTTCCGCGCTGCCCCCGCCTTGTACCCGACACCTTCGGTAACCCCTTGCTTTCCATTTTTTGCTCATTGTGGAGGAACTGTTTTCGGAGAATCGTTACGTTCAGAGCCTCGTTACACTTTCTCCTGCAATTAGAACGTAATCAACATTGATACTATTTACGGCAAACAACGACCATATTCCCGGAATTGACCAACACGAACTATTGGTCAAGTAACAGAGACACCGTTTTATAAGATTAATCATCGAATCACACGCACTTCAAAAACCACTATACTAGCATCGCTAAATTTATAGAACCACAATACCCATAATCCACCATGGCTGAAAGAGTTAAAAATCGCGCACAGAGAGCATGTGATCTTCTTAACGACGACTCCAATTCTTCTCACAAAACTGCGGATGGTGCATCCAGTGGAGACAAAAAAAAGAGAACCTTTTCTTGCATTCTAAAAGAATTACAAGCCGCTCGCATCCAAGAAATAAACAAATGGTGGGAGAAAACGACGCTAGAAAAGTATATCGAATTCAAAAGAATTCCCAGAGGCTTGAGGATTCTCATTATGCCCACCCTCAATGACTTGGATGCTGACTTAATTAAACAATGGCAAACCGACACCAACGAATGCTCTTTTAGACTGATGGCCACTCTGATTGCCCACGCTGAAAGAAAACTTGCCACTATTGCCACAACTATCAAAGAATTGGAGACTGAGTTAAACCAAATCCCCACTGATGAGGATATTACAAAATCAATTGAACTAATGGAAAAGAAAGTCAACAAACACGAGGATGACGTGGAAAAACGTAAAGCTAATAAATTCAATAGGGACAGACTTGACTACACATATGGCCGAATTTATATCTTCGCCAGAAAATATGATACATTCAGAAATCGTGTAGTCATGGATAAAATCAGTGGACAAGAAACTCCTGTCTCAGAAGAGAGCTCTGAATTAAGCTCAGCGGATGAGGATCAACTCACCTCTAGCCTGGATTTTTCCGGGGAAATGCGCCTCATGCAGATGACAACGCGACAGAGAGGACGCGGCCAAGGACCATCACGGGGGAGAGGACGACCGCAACCCCGAAACGGAGAACCAGGAGAGGTGGTCAGACCCAAAAGAGGAAGAGGAAGAGCAAAACAAAGCTAAAACCACAAGATCTTAATTTAATTGTTAATCTCTCCAACAAAATTCTCACCAAAGCACAAACCTCACTGCTCAACAAAGGTTTATCCTTCTGTCCCAATAAAGATATGGACCTTGCCAACATACGTATTGATCTGTATAAATTTTGCCGTAAAATTAAACTCAATAAATACTTTGAAGAGAAACCTTCTCAACCATCTTCCACACTCCCACCAAGCCCTACTATTCAACCTTTGAGTATCAAAGATATTCCAGCATTAAGAACAGCTACCTTATTACAAACTGAATCATCTACACAAGCTGGTGCCAGCAATCTCTCTTCCATGTCTGATCTACAATATTGTCATGACATTGGCATTGAAACTAACAGAGGAGGCAACAGTGGCTCTAAAAACCGATCAACGTTCTGTCCACAACTTCCTCCTGGTAATAAAATTGATCTCTTCCAGGAAATCATGGTGGAGGAGATCAACAAAATGTCCATCAATTGTCCGATGTCATCTAATAAAAAGGTCAAAACTACTACCAAACACAAGGACAAGAGTAAGACATGGAACCTCACCTTTGAAGAACACAATGCATTAAAAGAATTACGTAATGATCAAAACATCATTATTAAAGCCTCTGATAAAGGCGACAACATTGTTATTCAAAATTGTGAGGACTACATCAAAGAAGCTGTCAGACAACTTAATAATCAGGATCACTATGAAAGATTAACAAAGAATCCAATCAAGAATTGGACAGAAGAATATCATTTGAAACTTGTGGCTTGGAAGGAGAGAGAACTTATTGATCTGGAAGAATATTTATACCTCAAAACTAATCATCCAATTACGGCAACAATTTATTTCCTACCAAAGATCCACAAATCTACCATCAATCCACCTGGCGGACCCATTGTTAGCTCCATCGGTTCCTTACTAGAATCTACATCTCGGTTTATTGACATCTTCTTAATGAATTATGTTACAGCTCTCCCATCATACTTGAGGGACACAATGGACTTTTTGCAAAAAATTGATCAATTACAGTGGAAACAAAATTACATCATGGCCTCTATTGATGTTTCTTCACTTTACACGTCTATCCGTCATTCTGATGGAATCGCAGCAGTAAAAGAATTCCTCAATACCAGAGCAATTTGTTTTTTGGAACACTCTGAAATGTTGATTGAAATGTTGACCTACTGTTTGACACATAACGTCTTCCTGTTTAGAGGTGAACTGTTCCTGCAAAAACAAGGGACCGCGATGGGCACATCCTTTGCCCCAACATATGCCAATCTCCTCATGGCAACATGGGAAACTGAAGTCTTAAAAGACGATCGCGCAAAAAACATCAAATTTTGGTCAAGATACATTGATGACCTGTTCATCATCTGGGAAGGCGACTCTGAGCTTTTCAGGAATTTTCTGGACTCCCTCAACACCAACAGATACCAACTGATTTTCACATCTACCATCAGTACCTCCAACATTGTATTTTTGGATGTCGAAGTATACATACTAAATGGCAAATTCTGTACCAAAATGCACAGAAAACCTACGGCCAGTAATAGCATACTCCATGCTAATAGTGGACATCCAGCAAAACTTAAATGGAGCATCCCCTATGGGGAAATGTTTAGAGCCAGAAGAAATTGCTCAGAAGTGTCAGACTTTAACCTGCAAATAGATGAGATGAGTCAACGTTTCTTGCAACGAGGTTACCCTATGGATGTAATCCTAACTGCAATTAATAGAGTTCAGAACAAAAACAGAGATGAATTACTCCAAGTAGGCCAGAACAAAGAGGACACTGCAAACATAACGAGAATCATTATTGATTTCAACAACCAAAGTAATGTATTCCAAAAAACGATTTCCAGACATTGGGGAGTACTACTGCTTGATGAAACCCTGAAGAAAATTCTGCCTCCCGGACCAAGAATTACCTATCGAAAGACAGCCTCTCTGGGAGATATTCTCACACAAAGCCATTTTGAAGTTAAACCACTAATCACCAAGTCCTGGTTAACCACACCGGGATTTTGGAAATGTTCAAAATGTAAGGCATGTGAACTGGGCAAAAACATCACCTCTTATCAATTACAGAATGGCCATCATGAAATGATTCAAGACCACATTACATGTGAATCGAAAATGTAATTTACAGACTGGAATGCCCTTGTCAGAAATATTATATAGGTAGCACAATCAACAAACTCAAACTTCGCATCCTACAGCATCTGCGTGCTATCAAGAACAAGGATTTTACATATCCTATGGCAAAACATTTTCATGACTTCCACTCAAGTGACAATAATCAGCTTAAATACTCTGGCATCAAAATTGTCAAGCAGAAGGAAAGGGGTGGAAATCGCATTCTTGATTTAAGAAGAGCTGAGTCAAGAATGATACTACTAATGGGTACTGAAAACCCATTGGGACATAACTTAGATGCTGAACTACATGTGCACCTTTAATGAGACTTAAATTGATGACTTATGATGGGCTCCTCTCCGTTTCTTTTTCTTTTTGCACTTATATATATTTCCACGGTTGATCAACAAATTGCCAATTGTTCATTATTTTCACTGCATCTCTCTTTAAATCATCTACTCCTTGACTGTTGTTGATATAGACATATGAAATTCATTTTGCAATATTTGGAATTTTCTAGATGATTCTAGGTTGGGAACGTTATGAATTTTGACAAAAAATGCACTTTGTCTATTGATATTACATACTTTATGTAAATAATCACCTTAGACTACATTATCTAGGATTGCCTAACCTCAATTTTCTGACAGGCTTAAGGTACTTTACCTTGATTGCGATTCATCTTCAATTCCAAACTGCCTGAGATTAATTGCATTAATTTTCTAAACTTTATCCGAATTAACAACAAATACCGTGGTGGATGAATTATTGTGATTCACAACTGATCTACATTCTCATTTACTTGTAAATAACATGTTTTGATCGACGATGCGATGTATGTCCAGTATGTTTTCACTTTCTACTATTAATTTGAAAATGTTGCTTTAAAAAGACACTCTGGACAATAGGACTCTATGGTCCAGTGGAAGGCTGAGTGCCGAAACGCGTCGACCGTCCTTTTGTGCGTGTTCTTGAAGATTTATGCTGAATAAATACTAACGGTGATTTCTCTGTGGTGCCGTGCTTTCCTTTGCTGCGACGGACCCTGGGACTCGGGGTGAAGCTAGAGAGAAGTTTGTTTCATATATATATATATATATATATATATATATATATATATATATATATATATATATATATATATTGTTTTTCAAGGTGCCCTGAGCATTTGAGAGGCACTCGACAGCGCCTTGGCAAACAGCCTTGTAATGCAGCCTGCCTCCTGCTCCCCCTTGTATTTCGCCGACGCGTTTCGAGGTCACAAGCCTCTTCCTCCTGGGCTGCTCGGAACCATCACACTGAGGCGCACATTGCTGATTATCGGCTTTATTTATTCATGAACACGCCCCCAGTGGGCAAGTGCATGATGGATGTTCGAGTCCTTAATGTGAGCATTAGTGTTCGCATATAATATGTTCAGTGCGCGTTTCAATTAAAAGCTTCATTAATTTCCTTTAGTAGGTGGCGAAGCAGATCAGGTAGGCTCAATCCGCATGTGAGGCGCTGTGCCGTTAAGGTCTAGAACAGTTCAGAAGACCACAGCCTCTCCCTGCTGGAAAATCACTTCCTCTCTTCTAGACCTTAACGGCACAGCGCCTCACATGCGGATTGAGCCTACCTGATCTGCTTCGCCACCTACTAAAGGAAATTAATGAAGCTTTTAATTGAAACGCGCACTGAACATACTATATGCGAACACTAATGCTCACATTAAGGACTCGAACATCCATCATGCACTTGCCCACTGGGGACGTGTTCATGAATAAATAAAGCCGATAATCAGCAATGTGCGCCTCAGTGTGATGTTTCCGAGCAGCCCAGGAGGAAGAGGCTTGTGACCTCGAAACGCGTCGGCGAAATACAAGGGGGAGCAGGAGGCAGGCTGCATTACAAGGCTGTTTGCCAAGGCGCTGTCGAGTGCCTCTCAAATGCTCAGGGCACCTTGAAAAACAATAAATTTGCGCGGCGGCCCGCCGTGGAGAGAGCACCATCACCTGTTGGGAGAGGAAGTGATTTTCCAGCAGGGAGAGGCTGTGGTCTTCTGAACTGTTCTAGACCTTAACGGCACAGCGCCTCACATGCGGATTGAGCCTACCTGATCTGCTTCGCCACCTACTAAAGGAAATTAATGAAGCTTTTAATTGAAACGCGCACTGAACATACTATATGCGAACACTAATGCTCACATTAAGGACTCGAACATCCATCATGCACTTGCCCACTGGGGGCGTGTTCATGAATAAATAAAGCCGATAATCAGCAATGTGCGCCTCAGTGTGATGTTTCCGAGCAGCCCAGGAGGAAGAGGCTTGTGACCTCGAAACGCGTCGGCGAAATACAAGGGGGAGCAGGAGGCAGGCTGCATTACAAGGCTGTTTGCCAAGGCGCTGTCGAGTGCCTCTCAAATGCTCAGGGCACCTTGAAAAACAATAAATTTGCGCGGCGGCCCGCCGTGGAGAGAGCACCATCACCTGTTGGGAGAGGAAGTGATTTTCCAGCAGGGAGATGCTGTGGTCTTCTGAACTGTTCTAGACCTTAACGGCACAGCGCCTAACATGCGGATTGAGCCTACCTGATCTGCTTCGCCACCTACTAAAGGAAATTAATGAAGCATTTAATTGAACCGCGCACTGAACATACTATATGCGAACACTAATGCTCACATTAAGGACTCGAACATCCATCATGCACTTGCCCACTGGGGGCGTGTTCATGAATAAATAAAGCCGATAATCAGCAATGTGCGCCTCAGTGTGATGTTTCCGAGCAGCCCAGGAGGAAGAGGCTTGTGACCTCGAAACGCGTCGGCGAAATACAAGGGGGAGCAGGAGGCAGGCTGCATTACAAGGCTGTTTGCCAAGGCGCTGTCGAGTGCCTCTCAAATGCTCAGCTTGAAAAACAATAAATTTGCGCGGCGGCCCGCCGTGGAGAGAGCACCATCACCTGTTGGGAGAGGAAGTGATTTTCCAGCAGGGAGAGGCTGTGGTCTTCTGAACTGTTCTAGACCTTAACGGCACAGCGCCTCACATGCGGATTGAGCCTACCTGATCTGCTTCGCCACCTACTAAAGGAAATTAATGAAGCTTTTAATTGAAACGCGCACTGAACATACTATATGCGAACACTAATGCTCACATTAAGGACTCGAACATCCATCATGCACTTGCCCACTGGGGGCGTGTTCATGAATAAATAAAGCCGATAATCAGCAATGTGCGCCTCAGTGTGATGTTTCCGAGCAGCCCAGGAGGAAGAGGCTTGTGACCTCGAAACGCGTCGGCGAAATACAAGGGGGAGCAGGAGGCAGGCTGCATTACAAGGCTGTTTGCCAAGGCGCTGTCGAGTGCCTCTCAAATGCTCAGGGCACCTTAAAAAACAATAAATTTGCGCGGCGGCTCGCCGTGGAGAGAGCACCATCACCTGTTGGGAGAGGAAGTGATTTTCCAGCAGGGAGAGGCTGTGGTCTTCTGAACTGTTCTAGACCTTAACGGCACAGCGCCTCACATGCGGATTGAGCCTACCTGATCTGCTTCGCCACCTACTAAAGGAAATTAATGAAGCTTTTAATTGAAACGCGCACTGAACATACTATATGCGAACACTAATGCTCACATTAAGGACTCGAACATCCATCATGCACTTGCCCACTGGGGGCGTGTTCATGAATAAATAAAGCCGATAATCAGCAATGTGCGCCTCAGTGTGATGTTTCCGAGCAGCCCAGGAGGAAGAGGCTTGTGACCTCGAAACGCGTCGGCGAAATACAAGGGGGAGCAGGAGGCAGGCTGCATTACAAGGCTGTTTGCCAAGGCGCTGTCGAGTGCCTCTCAAATGCTCAGGGCACCTTGAAAAACAATAAATTTGCGCGGCGGCCCGCCGTGGAGAGAGCACCATCACCTGTTGGGAGAGGAAGTGATTTTCCAGCAGGGAAAGGCTGTGGTCTTCTGAACTGTTCTAGACCTTAACGGCACAGCGCCTCACATGCGGATTGAGCCTACCTGATCTGCTTCGCCACCTACTAAAGGAAATTAATGAAGCTTTTAATTGAAACGCGCACTGAACATACTATATGCGAACACTAATGCTCACATTAAGGACTCGAACATCCATCATGCACTTGCCCACTGGGGGCGTGTTCATGAATAAATAAAGCCGATAATCAGCAATGTGCGCCTCAGTGTGATGTTTCCGAGCAGCCCAGGAGGAAGAGGCTTGTGACCTCGAAACGCGTCGGCGAAATACAAGGGGGAGCAGGAGGCAGGCTGCATTACAAGGCTGTTTGCCAAGGCGCTGTCGAGTGCCTCTCAAATGCTCAGGGCACCTTGAAAAACAATATATATATATATATAGATATATATATATATCACGAATGAAAGGAAGTAAAGCGCGCACTAAGGCAATCCTGATGGGTCACAACTGCGGCCGATCGAGGGAGTCAAAGGATATATTTGTAAAAGAAACGGCACCCATATTGAAAAGTGCCAAACCAGCAGAGACACAGCTAAATCAGATGCATTGTGGGACTTGTACCCTGTGTGGGAGAAACCATCTACTACAGATGCCACCAATCCACAAGCACCATGCTGGTGTAATGAAAGATCGGACAATAGGTAGTCCGTCATCACTGACTGTGAGTGATTGACCAATGGGAGTGGTTTTTCTTGTTTAAAAACCTACAATGATGAGACTCTCTGTGGGAATGGCATTGAAAAAGACGAATCCTCGCTGAAATGCGTCTGCCTGACAGAATAAATGGATCTTTTTTAACCCGCTGAGCGCTCCGCCCGCTTAGTGCTCCTGATGCTCTTTTGAGCATCTTTGGTGGTTATATATATATCTATATATATATATTCACTTAAAAAACCATAGTTTTCACACATGTTATAGTTAGCTGGACATTTCACTCGTAAAAAAACAATGAAATTCCCCCGTTATAGTTAGTGCAGGCAACTATAACTCACGCGACCGCAATCCTCTGCTGATGACGTCAGATATTACATCACTGATGACATATGTGTCTTTATGAAAAATAAATATTTGTAATATATGTATAGCTAAAGATTAATGGAAGAAGACATGGGTAAATAAGTGTCTAAATACAGTGATGTAATATCTGACGTCATCAGCAGAGGATTGCGGTCGCGTGAGTTATAGTTGCCTGCACTAACTATAACGGGGGAATTTCATTGGTTTTTTACGAGTGAAATGTCCAGCTAACTATAACATGTGTGAAACCTATGGTTTTTTAAGTGAATTTGCAAGGTTTTTTAAATGCAATTCGTAACTATAACGTGTGTGAAACGTATGGTTTTTTCAGTGAATATATAAACATATAAATATAATCTGCATATCTATATAAATATAAATTCATGCAAACATATACATATATGCATACATATGCATGGTATGTACATGAAAGTTTGAAAAACTCTAATACAAGCAAAGCTAAAAAGCCACCTAATTACAAACAGAATTGCTTTAACTTAAACGAGGGCGAGACCTATTGCATTTTCAATGCTTGTTTACTTTGATTCCATCAAGAAGGCATTCAGATGTGTCCCACATTTTCCATAAATTCTGAATGGTAGCACTCTAGTTGCTCATTAGATCACTGTAGTAAAGCTACTGCTCACCAGGGAAGTCTGCTGCTAGTATTGAAAGTGCATGTTTCAGTCTGCATGTCAGAATTTTTTAATGAAATAGAAGAGGATTTGATAAGTCACTCAAAATGTCCTGTAATTTTTCTTTTTTCCTCACTAATCATAATTTCTATGACAAAATGAACCTCCTCATTGTGTTCCTTTTAAATTAAACTACTCACTCTCTACTACTCACTCGCTACTACTTTATACTACTCACTCTCTACTACTCACTTTCTACTACTCTCTACTACTCTACTACTCTCTACTACTCACTCTCTACTACTCACTCTCTACTACTCACTCTCTACTACTCTCTACTACTCTCTACTACTCTCTACCACTCACTCTCTACTACTCTACTACTCACTCTCTACTACTCTCTCTCTCTACTACTCCCTCTCTACTACTCTCTCTACTACTCACTCTCTCCTACTCACTCTCTACTACTCTCTCTACTACTCTCTCTACTACTCTCTCTACTACTCTCTCTACTACTTACTCTACTACTCACTCTACTACTCTCTACCACTCACTCTCTACTACTCTCTCTCTCTACTACTCTCTCTCTACTACTCACTCTACTATTTTCTACTACTCTCTACTACTCTCTCTGCTACTCACTTTCTACTACTCTCTACTACTCACTCTCTACTACTCTACTACTCTCTACTACTCTCTCTACTACTCACTCTCTACTACTCACCCTCTACTACTCTCTACTACTCTCTCTCTACTACACACTCTCTACCACTTGCTCTCTACTACTCACTCTACTACTCACTCTACTACTCACTCTACTACTCACTCTACTACTCACTCTCTACTACTCCCTACTAGTCACTCTACTACTCACTCTACTACTCACTCTCTACTACTCTCTACTACTCACTCTCTACTTCTCCACTACTCTCTACTAATCACTCTGTACTACTCTGTACTACTCTCTCTTCTACTCTCTACTACTCACTCTCTCTACTACTCTCTCTCTACTACTCTCTCTCTACTACTCACTCTCAACTACTCACTCTCTACTCTCTACTACTCTCTACTACTCTCTACTACTCTCTACTACTCACTCTCTACTACTCTCTACTACTCTCTACTACTCTCTACTACTCTCTACTACTCTCTACTTCTCACTCGCTACTACTCTCTACTACTCACTCTCTACTACTCACTACTACTCTTTCCTACTCACTCTCGGCTACTCTCTCTACTACTCTCTACTACTCTCTCTACTTCTCTCTCTCTCTACTCTCTACTCTCTATTACTCATCCTCTACTCTCTACCTCTCTACCCTTCTCTACCTCTCTCTCTACTACTCTCTACCTCTCTACCTCTACCTCTCTACCTCTACCTCTCTACCTCTACCTCTCTACCTCTACCTCTCTACCTCTACCTCTCTACCTCTACCTCTCTACCTCTCTACCTCTCTCTACCTCTCTCTACACGCACACATATGCACATATATGCATTTATATATATGTATGTGTATATATATACATATATATATATAATCTGCATATCTATATAAATACAAATATAAATGCATGCATACATACATATACAGATATGCATGTTATTTACATGAAATTTTGAAAAACACTAATAAAAGCAAAGCTAAAAAGCCACCTAATTACAAACAGAATTGCTTTAACTTAAACGAGGGCGAGACCTATTGCATTTTCAATGCTTGTTTACTTTGGTTCCATCAAGAAGGCATTCAGATGTGACACATTTGCCATAAATTCTGAATGGTAGCATTCTAGTTCCTCATTAGATCACTGTAGTAAAGCTACTGCTCACCAGGGAAGTCTGCTGCTGGTATTCAAAGTGCATGTTTCAGTCTGTATGTCAGAACTTTTTAATGAAATAGAAGAGGATTTGAGAAGTCAAAATGTGCCCTAAATTTTCTTTCTGCAGCACTAGTCATACTTTCTATGGCAAAATGAACCCCCTCATTTTGTTCCTTTGCAAATTAAATGTTTTAAATGTTACCACTTTATTCCAATCAAGATGGCTGCAGGTGTGCCATACCTTTGTCATAAGTAAGACTGTTAGCGCTCTAGTTGTTCTTTAAAACACTCTGGGATTTCTGCCATTGGGCTACACTTGGGCTACATCTCGGTGATATTTGTGCTACATTTGGGCTCTTTTGTCTCTGATGGCCATCTTGGGAGACTTGTTATGAAGTTTCCTAATTTCCTCATTTACTGCAGTCTCCTCAGTAGGCATACTGTCAGTTTTTTTACTTTGATTCATTGAAGAAGGCATTCAGATGTGTCACACATTTGCCATAAATTCAGAATGTTAGCACTCTAGTTGCTCATTAGATCACTGTAGTAAAGCTACTGCTCACCAGGGAAGTCTGCTGCTGGTATGAAAGTGCATGTTTCAGTCTACATGTCAGAATTCTTTAATGAAATAGAAGAGGATTTGAGAAGTCACTCAAAATGTGCCCTAATTTTTCTTTCTGCAGCACTAATCATACATTCTATGGCAAAATGAACCCTCTCATTTTGTTCCTTTTTAAATTAAATGTTTTAAATGTTACCACTTTATTCCAATCAAGATGGCTTCAGGTGTGCCATACCTTTGTCATAAGTAAGACTGTTAGCGCTCTAGTTGTTCTTTGGAACACTCTGGGAAGCTGCAGTAGAACACAAAGGAATCAACTGACAGTCTCTGCCCTTGTTGGATGTACATGTTTAACTGAGAATGTCAGACTTCATTCTCACATGACTGAGAAAGATAATGTGAATTTACAGAAAATATGCTCTCAGTTTAACTTATAGATCACCTTCCAAACCTCTGTGGGAAAAGCATGTGAAAATAGTTTTCTCTCAAACATGATTCATGATATCCCAGCAGAAGGCTTTTTCACATGGTAAAATCACCTTAGAACAGACTACAATTCCTAAAATGAGTATGGTACCATCAACAAATGATTTATAATGTAACTAAAGTCTTAAAACCTTCTATTAACTGCAATGCTTTTTAATGAGGTGCTATCATGTATATTGGTCCCAAGATGGCTGCCAACACTTCTTGGATGAAGTGCTGACAGCCAATCAGATCTCACAATGAGATGTGTGGTTAGGCTCCGCCCAGATATGTATATGATTTTACTTTTGATTTTCTCAGGAACTACTGAACGGATTTACACCATATATGCAAAAGGCACATGCCTGACCTGAGGACTACCTCTTTGCCAAATTTCAAGTAATTCTGTTCAGCCGTTCTGGCTGTAGCTGTGTCTAAAGGTCCTATGGAAAAATGCATGGGGAAAACGTGTTTTGGGACCCCCCTTTTTTCTCGGCCCCCGCTTGACGAATCACACCGAGACTTTCAGGGTAGGAGCTGAACGGAGCGCCCCATTAGTTTTGAAAATTTCGCGAGGATTCGTCAACCGGCGCCAAAGTTATTCAAAATAGAATTTTGAGATTTCCTATGGAAACTAGGTTGTAACTATAACTATCTACTGGCGACCGGCAGTAGATAATACATATATATATATATATATATATATATTCACTTAAAAAACCATAGGTTTCACACATGTTATAGTTAGCTGGACATTTTACTCGTAAAAAACCATTGAAATTCCCCCGTTATAGTTAGTTCAGATAACTATAATTAGCGCGCCCGCAATCCACTGCTCATGACGTCACATATTACATCACTCATGACATGGTCAGTAGCATCACTCATGACATCACTGATGACATCATCCTTGTGATAGAGTGGCGGTCGCGCGAGTTATAGTTATCTTAACTAACTATAACGGGGGAATTTCAATGGTTTTTTACGAGTGAAATGTCCAGCTAACTATAACATGTGTGAAACCTATGGTTTTTTAAGTGAATTTGTAAGGTTTTTTAAATGCTAAGTTATGTATGTTTTATTATATTTTTTTTTAAAGGTTTTTCACCGTGTGCGCACCGTGATTTTTTGAAAAAAAAAAATGTTTTTTTCTCCCTTCGGGGTCCTTCAGGGACCCCCTGACAAAGACTAGGGGGTCAGGAACTCTCTACCCTGCCCCCTTTTCACGTTCTCCACCTTTCTTTTTCACTGTCACACACAAAACACACAAAATGGCGACCGACACTTCCTGATTTCGACCGATTCGAACGTTAACTGACATGTAACCACCAATCAGAATTACGCTCGCGCACGTTAAGGTGCGCGCCTATAGATATTTATGTACTTTTAACTGCAATTTTCTCAGGAACTACTGAACAGATTGACTCCATATATGCAAAAGGCACATCCCTGACCTGAGGACTACCTCTTTGCCAAATTTCAAGTAATTCTGTTCAGCCGTTCGGGCTGACCCTTCGACTAAAGGTCCTATGGGAAAATGCATGAGGAAAACGCATTTTGGGACCTCCCTTTTGTCTCAGCCCCCGCTTGACGAATCACCCGAGACGTTCAGGGTAGGAGCTGAGCGGAGCGCCCCATTAGTTTTGAAAATTTCGCGAGGATTCGTCAACCGGCGCCAAAGTTATTCAAAATAGAATTTTCAGATTTCCTATGGAAACTCGGTCCTAACTATAACTATCTACTGGCGACCGCCAGTAGATAATATATATACATATACACCACACTCCCTCACTGTACTGCTTTTGGAAACGTTGGAACCGCATTTCCGGAACTTGTGCCTTACCATCGGGTGATGGACCGAGACTTCGTGGGAGGTTGCCGCTTACTTAGGCGGCACCGGCAGGCAAAGATTTCAGGAACACAGTGGTGAGGTGAAGGTTCAGGGGGGCTGCTCACCGCTCATTGAAAGATCTAAGGCACACATGGGGGAAAGAGCAGTCCCTGCCCACTGGGGCTAGTACTAACGGTGTAAGTGCCTGCTCTGCACAGACTTTCACAGTGAAGTTCGAGCCTTTCCCTGTGCAATTCTGCTCGCGAGGCCTCAACCAACCGTAGAGGGACTTCTCTGTTTTAAAAGATGGGCGGGAGAACCAGTCAACATTTGCGGCATGTGATGAAGTTTGGATAAACGAAACGCGTCATGCCAACGGTTTAAATAAAAGCAGCTCCTACCTGACAACCTGTGTGTGCTCGACTTTCTGCAGTACAGCGAGGGAGTGTGGTTCGAATATATATATATATATATATATGTCAAAACAATTCCCTTGCAGGCATAGAGTGACGCATAAATTATGCAAAAAAGAAGAAGAGAACTCTGGGTAGTTCCCAAGTTTAGGTGAACGGCAGCTCGTGTACAGAGCACCCTCAACACCAGCGACACTCTAAATTTGCTCACCTCAAATGTCTGCTTTTCTATCAAAGTTTTTAAGCATAGAATTAGCACAATGCTATCCACGCCGAGATAGAAATGGACAAAGTCTTTTGCCATTTGTACAGCAAAGTCTTTAAGCATAGGATTAGCACAGTGCTATCCCCGCCGAGCTGTAAAATGACAAAAGCCATTTCTCACTCCAGGCACAGTATTATAGCTTTGGATTGGTAAAATACCATCCAAGCCAACCTGAAATGAATAAAAGCAACCCCTGACACGTGTCTACTCTGAACCCTAAATAAAGTGCTTTCTTGGCAGTTGTTTCAACTGTTATCTCTATGTAAACATTGGCCACTGTAGTGCAAAGATTAATTACATTCTAATTTAAAAGTGCAAGTGCTAAAACATCACCATAGTGTTAAAAAAGGGGATAGAAAGTTAAAAACGATCATTATGCATATAAGAACATGAATGTTATGACTGTTCAGTTGAGAAGCTTTGAGCAGCATTTTGACCCATTGATTTCAATGGTCACTTTACTGTCGGTATAAATACCTTAGCTATTAGCGTTTTATTTTGCTTATACTGTCCCCTTATAATTTATAAAAAAGTATAGAGATCCTCAGTCATGTTAGGACCCCCAGGATGTTTGAAATCTAACTCTAGAATATATTTTGTTTCTAATCTACATAGGGCCTTTTCTCTGTTGCCTCCCCTTTTATTGATTAGTATTGTATCGATTCGAAAGTATTTAAGATTACTGAGATTGGAATCATGTTTTTCACCGAAATGGCGAGCCACCGGGTACATCTGATCTTTGTTTTTTATGGCTCAAATGTGTTGTAATATCCTCTTATGCCCTTGTAGTTTGGTACTTCCCACATACCTTAAACAACACTTGAGGACATACGAGGACATACACCACATAGTCGGTTTTGCACGTTAGAGCTTTATTAATAACTTTCTCCTGTTTACTGAATGGGGTTTTGTATGAGGAGTTGGTAAAACCATGTTGGCATGCTTTACATGACTTGCATTTCCAAAAACCTTTTCTCTGAGCCAACCATGTTAATGGTATTTTATCTTTCGAGTTGTTTTGAACCAAAGCTTCTTTCATAGAGGGGGCTCTGCTGTAGGTAATGGTTGGTTTGCCGGGCAGCATGTGGCCTATGGTTGGATCATTAAGTATGATTGGCCAATTTCTACGAATAATTCTGTAGATCTCTTTCTGTTGTCCACTAAATCCCATTATTAATCTGAATGTCTACCCCTCGTTTTCCGTCTTGTCTGTATTTACCGTTAGTATAGGAGAAAGTATTTGGGATTGACTTGGTTTGAGTAGGTCTGCCCTTGATGATTTCTGACTTTTTGTAATGGCTGCATCAATACATTTGCTTTTAAATCCCCTCTCCAGAAACCTAGTTCTACTTGCTTGTTGTGCTTTTTCTAGGTCTTCTGAGTTGCTACATATTTGTTGCAGTCTAATCATTTCCCCGTAGGGGATACTGTGAATCAGATGTCGTGGATGGGCACTGGTTGCGTGAAACACTGAGTTCCCAGCCGTAGGGTTTCTGTGTGCCCTGGTCTCAATTTTACCATTTCTGATATGTGCTGTAAATTCCAGGTTCATGTCATTGTCATTTAGACTGTTAACTAATTTTTCTGTATCTGACACGGTCCCGTGCCAGATTAAAAACAGGTCATCGATAAATCTTAACCATACTTAAAAATTACTTTGTAGGACAGTCCCTTAGTCTTTCTGTAAGACCAGCTCCTCCCACCAGCCCATGTGAAGGCAGGCATAGCTGGGGGAGAAGCTGGCCCCCATTGCTACCCCGCGTAGTTGCTGGTACAATGCACTCTGGAATAAAAATATATTGTTATCCAAGCAAACTTCAATCATATTTGTTAGCATTTTCTGTGCTGTTCATGCATTGCTGGCCTTATAATGTTGAACTGCTCTTATGCCGTCTTTATGATTGATGCTTATTGTATAGTGCCATAATGTCCATAGTTATTAAAAGAAAGTCCTCTTAGCACTTAAAATCTTGAATTTTTGAAAAAAAATAGCCAGTGTCATTTATGTAGGAGGAAAGTTGCTGGACGTGCTCCTGTAAATAATAGTCTACGTATTGTGAAGTGTTCTCTGTTAGACTATTACATGCCAATATATTTGGCCATCCAGGGGCCCTGATAGGATTTTTATGTAGTTTAGGGATGAAATAAATTACTGGGGTGATTGGGGTGTCATTTTGAAAAAATGTATATTCATCCATTGTGAGCAAACCAGCACTTTTCCATGCTAAAAGTTTGTTGTAATACAAATTGTACGTCGCTTTTAGTGATAGTGTATCAGTTTTGCGATAGCATTTGCGGTCTGACAATTCCTGTGTTGCTTCTTCCACATATTCAGTTTTCCCCCAAATAACCAAATTGCCTCCTTTATCTGCATTTCTTATTATTAGCTGAGGATTTTTCTTTAATTTTTCCATAAGTTGGTTGTATAAGATGTCTTGTGTATTATATTTAACTCTTTTTTGTCCTCTTATTTTGAGGTTAAGTTGTTTTATACCTGTGATAACCTGCTCATGAAATATATCTATTGAATCTCTAGCCATTATTGGGGTAAATGTTGATTTCGGTTTGAATCTTGCAATAGCTGTGAGTTGATGTTCATTTCTGGTCACGATTTGTTCATCCGATAGTGTTTGAAATAGAGTCTGACATTGTTGCATCTGAATCTTCTTGTGCCAATGCCTCTAGATCTCTCAATTTTGGCAAATCTGAAGCAGTGAGATTAAAAAGGGGCGACATTTGTAAATGTTCGGTTGACTCATTATTTTGTACTTCCTGATTTGTTGTTACCTTTAGCGCATGAAATTTCTTGAGTTTTAATTTGCGTACCCCTTGAAAATATCCGTTCTGGTTGATGCATAATCAAAAGTTTTTTGGGGGCAGTATGACAAGCCCAGAGTCAATATTTGTTTTTCTTTTTCACTCAATTCCACGTCAGCTAAATTAACCACTGTGTTGTTGGAAATTGCAGCCTCATTATCTACGTTTCCATTTCCGTGTGTTTGGTCTTTTTTGCTTTCCATCGGTTGGCTTGTCTCCTCTCCCTTCTTCGGATTGTGTCAGTCTTCCTTGTTTGTTTTGTTGGGGTTGCGGTCTTAGGGACTGTCTGTGTTCTTCGCATAAAAAATCCAATTCTTGTTCTAGCGACAGTTTCGCTGGGACTTGTACTCCTCTGAAATTTATTGCCTCAGGCTCTGTCTCACTTTCTAAGACTGAGCTTAGATCGGAGGTTGAGGAATCAGCATGGGACCCCTTGTTACGTTTAGTTTTGGGAGCATTGGCCCCACTGTATTAGGATATTTTTTAAGAATCATACTTTTTTGCGAAGGTGAAGATACGGCCACAGTCATAATCAGCCTTGTCCCTGTGGAACTTAAATGTTTTGCGTTCCCGAATTCTCTATTCTTCCTTTCATAGTCTTTTACTCATTTCACCAAGCAATTTGATTTCTTCCTCATTTTGATTCATTTTGCTGATGTCCTCATTCAGCTGTTCTATTTGTTCTTGTAATTTCAAACGGTCAGCCTCTGCATATTTTACCACTATCACCACAAGTTTCCTGGAAGAGTCTAAATTAGTTTCTGCCCACTCTTTCATCATCATTGGGTCTGGTGCCTCATATCTTGGCACTACTAAAATGAGTAAACCCCGTAGTATTCTCCCCACGTCGAAGTACCTTTGGAGGGATTTACCCTCCCACCACTTGCTCTGCTCGCTTTTCATTAATTTTTCAAATCGCCACATTTTTTCCCTGAGGCTGATTGTATTGCCTCCTGCTGGTGCATTCTGGGCAACTGAGTCTATCTTGGGGCAGCGTGCATCATCAAACATTTCTAACACTGCAGACTCTCTGTCCCTGAGACCATCGGCCGTCATTGCTGTGGAATTTTGTTCTATTTGAATAATGTACATTTATCAGGGATTTTTACAACTTTATACAACTTCGTATGTATTTGTCTCTGCTCACTACGTCCCTGCGCAACTCCTCACCCAGCGCTGTTTGCTAAGGTCTTACCTTCACTTTTCGTGTCGGCGTGTCTCGCGTCCTCCGACCCGAGGCAGCCTCACTCCGAGATTGTTCAGACCGTTATAGCTTTCTGCTGGGGGGCAAGTATTTCTGTGAATCCTCCCGGATTGAACTTTTGTTCGTCCGTTACTGGATTTCGTCTTCCTTGTCAGATGACTTGCCCATTGAGAGGAGGGGTCCGTGTAAAGACGGGGAAGACCGGACCAGCTTCAAATATCCAAAGCACTCCACCTGCCACTGGCGATACCGTTGAACGAAAGAATGGAGCACGGACCACAGAGTTGACGCTTTTTGAATTATTTATTCCATAGAATGGCAACCATGACACGTTTCAGTCCCGGAGGGCCTTGATCACATGACGCACTCATCAGTCAACACGTGATTTTTATCTCGTCTTTTCCTTTTAAATTTAAAGTGACAAGTGCACAGAAAACATGAACAGTAGCTGTAGACATAGAAAACATACTTTGTTTTCTGTTTCATTGTGATTGTTTTTTAGTATTGGAATTTTCGCAGTTAGTTTTGGCACCCTTAATGCCACATATATATTGCATTCTCTATTTGATTTATATTTTCTTGCCAGGTTAAGGCTAATAATGGTTATATATACACATATATATTTGTGTGGGTATCTACGCAATATATATATATTTTTTACTTTAAAAACAAAACAAAAAAGAGTACTAGAACATCTTAGGGCTATCAACAAAAATGACAGAACATATCCGGGTGCCCGACATTTCAATGAGCACCACAATCGTAATTCTAGCCTTCTGCGATTCGTTGTCCTTG
Source organism: Triturus cristatus (assembly GCF_964204655.1). NCBI lineage: Eukaryota > Metazoa > Chordata > Amphibia > Caudata > Salamandridae > Triturus > Triturus cristatus. Next base: position 327,373,433 of record NC_140580.1, read on the forward strand.
ACTGTATTCCATCTAGGTCAAGGGGTGGCAATAGAATGGCGGAACTCAGAAGGTTAGAATCTAAAATGATTATTAAATTCAACACTCTGGCCCTCATGGGGTTAAATCTTGATGAAGAGATGTCCGTACATTTATGAGGTCCCATCATATTTAAATGAATGTTTTTCAATCTCCTGCTCTGTCTTTTAAGATTTTGTGTTTAGTTATAATTTGGTTTGTGCACTTTTTCTAACTTTTTCCAAGTTTTTAACAGCATTATCTTTATCTGATTTTTCACAGATGACAATTGTGAATAATGAGAAGCATGATTATGATTGTTCGTATATAAGGTGAAAGGTGGTTAATGAAAAAAGATTGCAGACTCGTATGAGCAGAATTTCACTTGTGATTAAGCAATAATACAGGTTTTAGCCTGTTATTCTGATCATGGACATTATATGTTTTGCATTTGTTTTTCCTTGTAGCTGTAATTGTTTAATCTCATCCCACAGGGGCATAATTGAGGAACTTGAATCTCATACATTTCATGTCGATGGGCTGTTTAAAGGTTACAATGATTATTAAGAATGACATTTATTGAGTAGTTTCCAGCATTTGGGTGAATATGCCAACTTGGGCTTTATGGACGTTGAAAACACTAGATTGCTTACATTGAGGTCCTTTATTTTGTTTACCTGTATTCTTGATTACATGACATACACAGTGTCGCGAGCAATATTAATGTGTTAATTTGTGGCCACTTGACGCACAGCGGTTCAACAATATAGCTGAACTATTGGGTTGTCAGCAACAATGTTTACATTCATGCATACGATGTTTATTTCAATGCGTACGATCAGCTAAACTTTCAGTCCGACGATATTGTTCTTAAAGTCTCCAGTGTGATATACGTTCGCATTTTCATGCTTCAGCCAGTCCCTAAGATTTTCTGCAAATATTGTTTGTATATTGATGTATTAACTTTATCAGTTCAGATGACGAACACGGAAAGTATTTTGTCTATGTTTATTGCACATTGCCTGCATTAGCACTTTAAATGAAATTGACGTAACACTATCTTTTGCCCATGAAGAAGGAGTGAGGTAAACTCCGAAATGAGTCGGACCTAGTGTTGACTGAATAAACACACTTTGAAACAGAGGCCACGGCTCCAGAGTTGATTTTCGCCTCTACCGCATTGGTTTATTTGTGGATTAATGGGAGTAGCTACCCCTGCCGTGTGCCCACCGTAGAAGGGCCTTGGGTACAGCTAAACTTTATGGTGGATATATATATATATTCACTGAAAAAAACCATAGGTTTTACAGACTTCATTATCAGGAATTAGCATTTAAAAAACCTTAGAAATTCACTGAAAAAACCATAGGTTTCAGGGACGTTATAGTTAGTTGGACATTTGACTCATATAAAACCAGAGAAATTTGCCCGTTATAGTGAGTTGAGCTAACTATAACTCGCTCGCCTGCAATGCACTGGTGATGACGTCACATATTACATCTGGTGGTGGTCTTCGAATGACTCAAGAACTGTTTTGTAAAAACATCCTTCGCAAAGAGCCAACGCATTTCGTCCATGAGGACTTTATCAGGACTGTAGATTTAAAACATACTGTAACGCTGACCAGTCCTCAGGATCGGTTTGATGAATGAGAGGTCCACCTCTTGATCTAACCAAGCCTACAAGCCGTGATGGCACAGGTCATCGGAAGGATCAAGTGGGGGAAGGAAAGGAAGGGAACAGCAGGGAGGGAGATCTGAAATGAGAAGAAATAGAACATACAATGGTAAACATCGCTTCTCAGAAACACATATTATACGAAAGCCAGGCCTCTAGGCCAAAACCCGGTACGGAACCCCCTGTACCTGTAAAGAAAAGAATCATCCATGTAGTGATTGCGATAGAAACAATAGTGGAGGGGGTGACTTCTGTGAGGGCGAACTTGTTTTGGGTAATTCCTTCTCTAGACTCCACCGTTCATCACAGGGATAGAGCGTAGGCTTCTACCACTCATGCGAACCCCTGATAAAGATAGAGCCAGAGATATTACCATTAAACAATACTGCGACTCTGTTACGTCACATACACAGCAAGCCTCATGCATTCAGTCACTTAGTTCATCCCCTCGATTGCTACTTTGCTTTGTAGCATCTGCGTCTGTGATCCTGGCAACCGTGGCAGTGTTTGTACCCAGTGTAATGACTCTTACACGGACTATGATTGGACCAGAGCAACTTAAATGAACTCGGTATAGGTGAGACGCCCTTAGGACGTATAGAGGCACAGCACCCCCGCCGGCCGACAATGCAGGCCGATCAAATCCAGCGTGCGATTTGAAATGTACACCAAGGAATGCCAGCCTCCGCCCGAGCAGCCGCTCACCAATGGAGGTTGGCACAAGGACAAGGACAAGATGTGGTGCAAGCACCCTTACCAGACGAGGAGTATGAGAACTGGAACTGCAGCGGACAACAGTACCTCGGAGCCGAGAATTTCCGACAGCGTGCCGGGACTCGACTTCCTGCTTTAAGCGTCTTCTCGCGACGTCGAGCGTGACGCGCTAGGCATTCTGGGTTGTGTCGTTCCTGGCCGCGCGGCGGACAGCCGGTGACGTGTTCTTCGTTCCTTCTTACGTGCGCTCGCCGAGATGTGGCCATGACACATACACAAACAACATATCATATATATACATTTTTACAGCAATAACACATTTAATAATGAAACACAGTACATCTAAACACCAATTGACATGGGCTACACGACTCCCTACAGTACCACATTTTGCCCAGAGTGAAAATAGTGTTGTTTACAATCTATACATCACAGAATTATATGGTCACCATAGCAAACCAAGTTTGGCCCTATCTGACAATGAGTTTGGTTCTATTATTCATTTAAATACATAATACTTTCCACTGATTAATTTATTATTTATCTTGATACAATTCCTTATATATCGGTGCTGAAAAAGACATGTTCTACTAGGTAATTTCTTAAAATGTGAACTCACTTGGTATGTCCATGTGCCTAGTATGACAGTATGAGGTGCAATTCCTCTCATGGTCAGATGTATTGGGAAAATATCCTAATTCCAAGTAGTCCTATTGGGAAACAGCTTTTACAGCTTTTACAACGCTGTCATATCATTGCAGTGCTTTTACAAAGCGGTCGTTACAACCACCGCATTGTTACCACGCGATACCTTTACATCGCAAATCATTAGAGCGACTTGCTGTAGGGGGCGCTAAGATATTGGATATGAAATCCAACACCTTCCCTGCCGTTGCGCAAAGTGGAGTAGGAATGGTAAATAATACTATTATGAAGTCCAGTGCGCCCCCTACAGCAAGTCGTTCTAATGACTTGTGATGTAAAGGTATCGTGTACTAAGAACGCGGTCGTTGTAATGACCGCATTGTAAAAGCACGCAATGTAATATCATGCATTGTAACATTCTATATTCAGTTCTATTCTCCCCAAATGGGATCTAAAATTAAACAGGATAACGTTACATACTCCTGGTTTATTAAGCAACCAATTATCCATAAGGAATAGATGTCCCTTCATCATCTTGCAATACCACTTCCATTAAACCACACTTTAACTAAACTTGTCCCCAATTGTTAAGCAGTCATTTACGATAAGATAAAAAAATTCCCTTCATCATCATGCAATATCACTTACAATCACAACCATTTCAAATATCAGTAAACCAAAAATGTCCCTTCAACATATTTCATTCACTTTGCTGTATGCCTCAAAAATTACTGCTGCCATGGAAAGGCATGCACAAGCAAAGAGGTAAAACTGCAATATGGGAGCAAACTATTAAAGTGTTACCTCAAACGCAGGTCGCCCTCCAGCCTCACCGTAGAAACGCCACCTGCAATCCTTTATTGACTGTGACGCACGATGTACAGGAGTCATGGGATTCGCTGAAAAAAATCTGTATTGCAGCCTGTGCTTCTTGTGGTGGGGGTCACGGTGATGAGCTGCGGGTCCCCTGTGCTGCAGCCTAGTCACAGGTAGAACACAAAGTAGGACACACACTTGGGGTCAGTGTAAGTCGGAAGACCACGAGCAGTCTCCGCCCATTTACTATATAACCTTTAGCCACGTCTTGCCCGAGGGCGAAGGGTTATGCATCTATTACATCCCACACTCTGCTGGCCTGTGGAGACAGGGATGAACAGGCAGAGTTAAGTGAGCCTAGAGTGTGTATTCTGTGGAGGGAGGATCATGCTGTTTTGCTGTTTTCTACTGGAATTTGAGCTTTTCAAGATGTGTTTATGGAAGCATGAATGCCTCGTCTTTAATGAGAGAAGTAGGGAAGGAGACAAAGAGGTAATGAGTGCCGGTGGGTCTTATCTCATCCAGAGGTACCCACCTGCTAAAATTAAGCACTGCATCTCAAGCTTAATTAGTGCAGGTGATTGCAAGTGGTTGGCACTAGCACTCATTTTTGGGGACCACCACTTATTGTTTATGATCAGCTTATTTTTTAACCCATATTCCTTAGTTATGGGCAGTTTCATAAAATGTGCTCTTACTTATGAAAGCTGTAATCTGTACATCGGAGATAATCCTAATAGATGTCATGTGCACAAGCTCGAGATTAGAACTACAACGCACAAACATCTTTCTGTATTTGTGCAAACTAGAAGAAAACATGCGCAAACCAATATTTATACAGGAGGACATTGTTGATGACAGGGCCCCTATTCCATTCTCAGAAATTGACCTCCTGCCATCTATATTGCTGTGTACCATAGTTCAGGACTATTGTGCTTAACTGTGCTTTCAACTAAACTAAAAGTATTATTTATTGAACCTCGTGAAACAAGATATTACCTGATCTGGATAACCCAAGTGGCCTTTGTGAAGCGTGAGTCAACCCTATTTGATCCTTTTTGTGTCTTTGGAAACTCAAGGTCTTGATAAGGCCGGATTCTTGCCTACCTGGTTATCTCCAAGAATCCTCCCAGGTCGCCAGGATCTTTTTATTTGCCAGATAGCGTGGAGGGGATGAACACAATTATCAAAATATATCTACTACAATTAGACTTCATTTGGAAAAGACCGCTGACTTCGAATCTAAAATTTGTAAGATTTTATTACAACCAAAAACAACTGAACATACAAACACCTTAATACAAGGTGTAAAAGGTGAATGGGCACTAATGCAAATGCGAGCCTACGCAAAATTCTCATTCGACTTAATACAAAGAGAATCACTGACTCCAAAATCATCAAAAAGGCGATTGTAAGGCCAATATCTAAATTGGGAATCATTAGACAAAAAGGAAAACGTTAGTCTGTCCCTACTCTACCTCTAAGGTGACATCCCTACTTAGCATTCCCATCCCAGGCAAGAGAATCAAAGAAAAGGTGTCAGAAGTGAAGACTCCTTTAAGAAGTACCTTCACTTAGTTAGAGCTCGTTCTAAGATGCTCCTTCTAGCTTCCCATCTAAACCTCATCTGCTCAACCCACACGGGGCACTGTCCCTAATACAAAACCCCAAAATGATAGAACACGCCCTTCGGCACACCTCTTCAGCCAGGTCTTCTCTCTGTAGTTTTCCACAAAGTTGTCTTGCATCAGAGGCGTAGCTAGAGCTTCTGGCGCCCGGGGCTACCCCTCAGATTGCCGCCCATGGCAGGTAGCGGGGGGGGGGGGTGCTGGGGAAAAAGGACGGCGAGCAGAGGTCCGAGAGACACGAAGTATCGCCGCTAATAGTTACCTCGATCATGCAAGTTACATGCACATACAGGACACGGTCCAAGGCTACACAGTAGGTAGGAAGGCACATCTTTTATACCTTTCACTAGCTCCCTCTGTATTTTTCACTTTTCAAAGAAAGCAAGGGATGCAGTTGGCAGTCAGGGCCACATTATGCCCAGACCCCTCACTCTTATCTCTTCCTTTCAAGCAGCCTCAAGCTCTCTTCCTCTTTTCTATCCAGATGCCTCTTGTTGGACGGACTTAACTCGTTTAAGACACCAAGATAAATATTTGTAGAGTGTGGACTTGGCGCAAGGGTCTGCACATATCACCGTCAATGTAATACGTCATGAGAGAGGATATACAGAGAACATGGACACTTGCCTGAGGTAGCTAACCAATTGCATTTACTGTTGCATTGTACCAGAGATGATATTGACCAATGAAGGCACCCAAGGTATTCCTGTTGGTCAGGTATGGTCAGTTCATACGAGTAAATAATTGTGCAGACACACCCTTGAGCTGCAGAAGTGTGGTGTCAGGCTGGGGGCCACAGAAATCCAGTCTTGAGTTGGGGGGTGTACACTGAGAGAGTTCGTCTATGCCTGTTTTCTGCTGCAGATTTTTCTACTTCTAATTCTACTAAGTGCATGATCTCAAGTAACTGAGAATAGAATGCTGTATTTACTGCATCCAGTAGACACACTTACTTACCCCAAGTGAGGTGTTTTCTGGTTGCAAGAAATAGAACACACTCAAAGCTTTTCACTTGGAAATGAGGCATAACGTGCAGGATCAGTATTTAACTCACACAATTTAACATGTTTTCTCTTTTTCAAAGGCCTTTTCGGCCGAATACATTTCCACAAGTTTGACCTGCCAAAAACTGTCAAAGGAAAACAGCAGAGATGCAATATGTATCTCACAGATCAAAATCCCAGTCCTGTTAGGAACTTCTGTTTGCATGGATTTTGGTCAAAGCTCATAATCAGGGCCTAACCATCTGAATTACCCATACTAGGGGGCTGAGAACATGTCCCTGTCATGGTTTGGCTCACTCCAGGCCACTACAGGCTCCGCTTCCAGGCCTGCATTTTTCTGTAACATCCTAATGCAGTCTGGGATTTGTAGTGATGTCATGCTTCCATTGAACAAGGACACCTGACACCAGACATTTGTAGGTTTAAAGTAATGACCTGGACAAAGGATGTTACCCTAGAAGAGCCCCTCGCATGAGTGTGGTCTTGGGTTTTTAAGGATATGGGAACAAGAAACTCATTCATCCTTTAAAATATAGTTGTACAGATGCTCTTTTCCACCACTTACTTCCACCTGAATCAGCTGTTCGGATCCCCCGCACTAAAATCCAGTCTTTCCCAGCAGCATTTCCCTAGCAGGAGAGGGAGCTGCTCCATGGTTAGGCAGCAAACCTTGGCGTTTGATATCCGGTAAAACCCTCCATGTTTCATAATCAGCCTCTGTCTTGTGTCCAGCGGTTAATTAGGCACGAGCTGCCAGGCTTCTGATGTTCACTGATTCACTGAATGAGGTGTGGGCGAGCAACTAAGGGCTCCAGTCAAGGGGAGTAATGGTCATTTATTCTTGAGAGATGCAGTCTCTTCAACTCTCAAAATGAGGAGGCTCTCACGCCACAGTCACCAAAGAGCCTTTCCTTCCCTCATGACAACCGAACCGTTTAGGGGTATCCAACCTTTTCTGTAGTGAGAGCTACTTCTGATCTATGAAAATCATCGTGAGGTACTAAAGGCTGAGTAATGTGTGCATTATTTCCCACCCACGCCCCGCTTTACTGACTAGGGATAAAGTAATATCCATTTAATGCCTGCAATGCACAATATGAAACCAGAGAGCCTGGTATTAGTCCCAGCTTCCCTCTTCAACACATTGTGTACTCCTGACCTCTGCAGTAACCAGCTAAGAAGATTACAATCATAAGAAATCAAACACACCTGCAGTGCTGTTCACGGCTGCCAGCATACTAAAAACCATAAGCTACACATTTGTCTCTCACACCTGCTCATCCACCACACTACTATTTTCCATAACTCGGTAACCACACCTCAGTGGTCATCACGCACAACATGGAAACACTTACCACAGAGAATCAGAGAATCACAAAATAAAGACAACCCCTTTCCAACCATACAGCCTACATGGATCAACTTGTTGACCGTGTAGTGCTTCAGTGCCCCACATAAGTGTAGTAAGCATTATATAAATGCAGCAATACAATTATTTTATTACATCATGCCTCCTTTTTCCACATTATCACATGCCGGGACCTTGAAATATCTGCGTTCAGGGTGTGCATGGTACAAAAACCCTGTTCAAAAATCTCTCCTGCCAGACTATACATTTGCTCCATGTGATAATAATGTATGCCACATGTATGGTGCACGACTTGCCACTTAGTTTGTTAATATACCATTGTCATCATGGATGGTGAGGGTCCATCCTTTCATGTTCCAAAGCTATTACTTCTAAAAATGCCTCTCAATGTAGTGATGTAATCTGATGTTCGCATGAAATGCTTCTGCATGTAGGAGAAATAAACATAACGATTTTTTAAAGGACTCAATCATATTTTTGTATGAATTTTGTGTCACTATTTGCATTATTTTCAAGTCTTTGCTCATGGAAAGAAGGGGCCACAGACCTACGCTTGACCCATGCTCAGTTCTCCCTGTTATTCGCCCTATTTCCAACATATATATATGGCCACTGCAGTGGTGGGGTACTTTTTTTTAATGGGATAAGTTTAAAGAGAAAAGTAAAGCCTTATATTCATTGTGTAATGAAATTAACACTTCATTTTAAATTTCTCCTGTTGTCATTAAATTAAAGCACAGTTGTACAGGTATTTTTTGTCTTTTTTAAATAAAGCACCTCTTGGAAGTTTTCCCTGTGCACAAACTGGAGCCAGGAACTTAATTTTACATATCTCCCATTATTTCATTAAAATGTAGTGAATAGACGTACAATTATGTTCTGGGTTCGTTTTGTGGCTATGTGTAAGGTAATATTATTTCTTTAAAAATAAAAGATGCGTGTGAAATGCTGTTTTAATTCAATACTGTATCAATGTATGGTTACCATTGCATTATACACTCTCAACTACATTACAGCACAAACCACATTGTAAAGCACGCAATGCATAGCCATGATCCAAGGTGTACTTCACACGACCACTTATGGCTATCAAAAAAGAAACTTCCCAATCACTCGACATAATGATGTAAACTTACCCCTAGTCATAGGCACGTTTGGAAGAATGTCGAGCATAGACCGTTTATCTATGACAGACTGTAGCAGATGCAATTGCAGGTATTGAAAGTTTTGTCTACAAACACATCTATAAGTTGACAGAGGGTAATTAGTGATTTTAAATGTCGTCATTGACTAAATTCCATGTACATGATCTCCCATAAGAACTGGAAAATCATACAATCACACCTCTCGTGTTTTTTCAGGCATTGAAGATTCTTGAGCATTGAAAACTGCTCGGGTTTTAGATGCCGGAAAAAAAGCATTGTACGGGGATTTCTTTTTTTAAAAATTACGTTCCTCTTGGCTACAAACCTGATGCCCGGCCCGTCTGCGTGGCAAGTGCTGCATCTCCTGCGCTGTGGTATGCGGAGCCAATTGTGCTTTCAAGGCTGCCGCTCCGGCCTCAAAGTCAGGCAGGATCAGAGCACGAAGCAGACAGCAGAAGGCAGGCATCGTGGCGAACACTGCTCCTGCTAGGCCTATGTCAGCAGCTTCCTATAACGACGAGCACAGGCAAGAGAGCTGAAAAAGCATAAAATAAAAACAAACGACGATAGGATACTAAAGTGAAAGACAAGCTGCGAGTTTACAGTAGTGTCAGCGCGAGCGCGAGTGTACCCAAATAAATTATAAAGGCTGCCGCCACGGGCCACCAGTGCCACGCGGCCGCCGCCCACAAACTAGTGCCGCCTGGGGCGGACCGCCCCCACCGCCACCCCCTAGCTACGCCACTGTCTTGCATCCAACGACGGTTAGCTTGACCTTGGGTCCCAGGCACCTTGCGCAGCAAAAATATCTATCTCACATTCCGATGCACTCCCCTGTTGGCTTCTCACAGCATCCTAACTCCTAAAACAAAGATCTATTCTCTCTAACGAGCTAAATGTCCCTGCAGCTGCAACAGAAACATGGGAACGAAAAAGCCATTTCACATCTTTAAGATTTTACATTTCCCTGTAACCCAAAGCCTTTACCAAGGGAATCATTTTCGGCCTACAACATTAGCTAACATAGGGAATGAACAGGCCTTCTCTTTGACATATGTGATCAAGTCTTTACAATATTAAACACACTAGTAAACCACACTCTAAGCATTAGTTCATTATTTTCATATACGTGAATAAGCAACCTACGCGTAAAACTTTAACCTGGCACACGTTAAGCCTGATACATTGCATTGTACGAAAACTAATGAGTTTTTCGTTTTGTTGAATACATTCACAATAACTTGCAACATTGATCCTCACAAAAACATTATTACATTTCTAATCACCTTTAAGTTAAACAATTACATCAGTACATTTCTATGACACTTCTAAACATACATTGATTAATATGCGGGTGCTGACTAACGGTGAATATGATGCACCCCTACAAATTTCAGAATCTTATGACGCTCTATCAGTCTTATATTAATAATGGAAATAGAAAACATGCTAATCACAGAATTTAGAGCGAAACGGAAATGGGTGAGCGACTGGTACCTAATATTTCAGTTGATGCAACACTTTATTTTAAATTAGTTACCAATATTTATGTAGGGGGCAAACCCAAGTAAGAAGACATAATAAATGACCGCTGAACGACAAAAATTTGAGTTGCAATGGCTGTGCTACAGCTCTTTAAAACAGAAGAGAATATTCAACAAGGAAACTTCACCAAGGTAAGATTTCAGTCATTTTGCATTGCAATTACGATTTTATGGATCACCTGAGGAGAGAAAAACGACAGCGACCGAGATTTGGAAGCAATAAAACAACAATGTCAGTGAGGGGAGGTAATCTGGGGCGGAGAGAATGTTCTCTACAACCACACGTGAAGCAACGATATCTCAAAAGACAGCCTCGGCTTTTCAATGGGAAATCGCCAAGTTTAAGAGCGAGGCCAAATGTGGCTGGCTGCGGAGTCTTGGGGCAGCAGTAGAGATGGGCTGACCCCCAGGCACAGATTGTGTGAACCCCAATTCAAAAAGATGAGTCGCGTGGAAGGAGTGTGTTTCGTGTTTAGGATGATAAGTTATGTTGCTATTATTTTAATTAGCATTGATGAGGAACTGAGTGCAGCTTGAGATCATCTAAGAATTTGGAAGTGGCTTCATGACACTATTAAAGGAGGGTTATTTATTTATATATATTTGTCCTTTGAAATGCAAGCATGGCTTTATGTATTATTTTTAGTATGGCTAGGGAAGCACCCCTCTGATTGGATTGCACACCTCCAACAGAACAGTCCACAAGCTTCTTGCCTTGAGAGATGAGGTAAGACTCACACAAGTGAAGTCTTTTGCGAGCTGTAGTTCAGAAAGTCGAGTCCATGGTGCGTTGCGGTAAAGCACGTGGGATCTATTGGTTCTAGAAGTACAAGTGGTGTCTATATAGTATTGTAGCATATCAGGTGGAATTTATGGTGCCTCACATGACGTGTATTTGTAAAGCACACGCATACCCAGAGGGTATCTTGGCGCTGAATAACAGATGTTTATTGTTATCCAACTCAATGGTGCTTTTTATATCAACCTCAGAAGAATGAAGGGCTGAGTCGGTCCACAGGGATTTGAACCTGTGAACATGAGGTCCAACACAGGCCTCTACATTAGTCCACGGAGCCACCACACCCAACCCATGGCAGTACACCAACTGGAGTTTATGGTGTATGGTGGTACAGCAAGTGGTTTATGGTGTACATCAGTATATAGAGTGGAAAATATGGTCAATGATAGTGCACAAGTGTCCTTTTGGAGTCTAGTGGTACAGCAAATTAAGTCCGCAGACATGGTGGTCCAGCAACTGGAGTTTATGACATAAGGTGGTGCAGCAAGTGGTGTATAGTGTTCATCAGTGTGTGGAGTCCATGGTTCGTGGCGGCACAAGAAGTGAAATCTATGGATTATACAGACCCACCAAATTGAGTCTATGGCGGATGACATTAAAGCAATTAAAGTTTATGGTGAAATGTGGTACAGAAAGTGGTATTTGTGTATGCCACAGTACAGAATGTGAAGGCTGTGCTGTATGGCAGTAGAGCAAGTGGGGTCTATGGGGCATGGTGGCACAGCAAATGGAAGTTTGCTGTATGGCGATACAGCAAGTAGTCGATAGTATGTTAGTACAGAAAAGAAAAGTCTATGGTGAATGAGATACTGCAAGTAGATGAGGGTATGAGGGTACAGCAACTAATGTTTACGTTGTACGTGAATACAGTAGGTGGAGTCCATATGCAGTGCTTTAAATGGGCCAGTATTGTCCGGTACGGAGTACCTGCACTTTTTTATTTTGAGAGGGAGAATACCGGCACTTCTAAGACAGGCGTAATACTTTTAGTTACAGAGTACCGGCACTTCTATTTTTCCATTTCAAGCACTGGTCTGTAACTTCTGACTCTACAGCAATTGGAGTCTATTGAGTACCCCAGTACGGCACAAGAAGTCTTTGGTGTATGGTGGTACAGCAAGTGGGGTCTATGACGTATGACCGTACAGTAAGTGGAGTTTATGGTGTATGCGTACAGCATGGAGTCTATAGTGGAGTCTACAGTAATTATTGTAAGTGAAGTGCATGGTGCAATGCCATGCCGCAAGAGGATGATTAAATCATTGCTGTGAGCGGAGCCCATGTTGCTTTTCAGTACTGCAAGTAGAGATAATGGTTTAAGGCAATATGGCAAGAAGAGTCTATGGTGTATGGTGTCATGGCAAGTGGCAATAGTGTCCGCCAGTACTGCAAGTGGAGTCTACGGTGTATAGCGGTACAGCATGGTAGATCAAGAATTCGGTCTGAGATTTGTCACTATGATGGAACTCCTTAGTCGAAACATTTTGGATGAATCTGAAGGTTTTGAAGGATGTTTTGATTGGTTGGACTTTGTGACATGTCATGGTTGCTTAAACTGAAAAGTCTTGGACTGGAGTCTTTTTTATGTGGGTGGATTTAGCCTTTTGATGGCACAGCTTGTTCAATGCATGAAGATGACATAAATATTCAGCTTTTCTGAAAGGTATGAAGTAGGTTCATTTGCATAGCCTTGTAGTTTAGGCCAATGGTCATGAATCTTACACATTGAAAACAACAACAGCACGGCAGCTAATGACCACTGCGCATGCTCTTATGTGTCTAGGCGTTGCAGTTACAGTAGAGGGTCACAGGTAGAATATCGCATGACAAGAATATAGCGTGTTAAATATTATTTTTTACCCCTCCTACAGCGTTATTGATAGAAAATCTACAAATTGAGATAATATTTTTGTAAATGTTTATGACATCATAATATGTTAGATTACAGATCAAACTATAATATTCTGACACACAACTTTTGACCTCACCTGGCAATTACTGAGTGGACAGATTCTACATGTCCTCGATAAATGTCAGCAGGTCAATCCTGTCAAATTGTGCCAAGAGAAAACGCCTGGTTCATACCAGAACATATGGATTTGAGTGTGGAGAGCACCAAAATACTCGGTATGGCCACTTTATGAGGATTACATTTGTAATAGGTGATATTCACAACCCCACTAAATTCTGAACCACCCCAGGTATCAGATATATAGGGTGTGATAAATATCTCATCCCCTACCGGTGCACTCCTAACTGAGGTCATAGTCCGACTTCTAATAGCAGTGATTTGACTTTTTTTTTAAAGACGTGTTACTATGTTTGAAAAATACAGATCCCGTGACTAGGGGGCGCTCATGTATGAGGTGGAACTGAGGAGCACTAGTGTCGATCCGAGAAAAGGCTTGAATCCCAAATTGTATGACAATACAGGGTATATTTACAAGGACTTAACGCCACTAGAGCATCACTTTTTGCGTAGTTCTTATACGTTAAGTCCTTTGCCTTATTTACAAGGGGGTTTGAGGCCACTTAACATCGCCTTGTAAATAATGCCCCTATTCACGCAGCACTTAGTGTGAAAGGGGCGGGTAATGGGTGTTGCAGTGGGCCTTCCGCCGCAACACCCATTGCTTTTTGACGCTGCCCAATCTTTACAAGGTACGGGCTAGCGCCAAAATTAAGACCAGGAAATACCTGGTCTTAAACAGGCAATACGAGGAGAATTTTTTTATTTCTCCTCGTATATTGCACTTCCATGTGTTCCGCATTCTGCAGCACACGTGGGTAGAGCAAATCGCCGGTTAAGATTGTTTATGTGAAGGAAGGTGTCCCTTCGTGCACATAAACAATTGCCCCCGCAGCACAGGCACCCTAGCAAAATGGCGCTAGGGTGTCTGCGCTGGCACTAGGCGGCCTTTTTAGCACCAGCTCTAGGGGAAATGCAGGGGTGCGCTGTATTTTTGTCAATACGGTGCATCCCTGCATTTTAAAACTGTTGCGCTCCACCAGTTTATTGTAAATATGCCCCTATGTGCTTAGGAAGTTAAAGTGGTTGACTTGGATAGCTTTGTGCTGTGGAAGTGGCAGGGTCTTGAGTTGTTTTCTGAAGGCTGGTAGATTGGCACTTGTTCACAAAACTCTTCCACAGTCGGTTTCAAGTGGCCGGGACCATGTGCACAAAAATAACACTATTATTTTGTTAGGGAGTGAAGTGTGGAGAATAAACATTAAGGCACTTTAAAAAAGATGACTTTCCATGGCTCGTGGTTTTCAAAGAAAAGACAGGTTAATGACGTCAGATAGATAAAAAACCAAACCTACTTAGCATCGTTCGTGAAGCTGTCCAGCCAAGTTACCTACTTTCCATCACACACAGCAGCCTTTCAACCCAATTAAATAGTGATTATTGGATGAAGAGGCTCAGGCCTTGGTGTCAATATTATTGAAGTGGATGCCACTCTGGGGTGACAGCAATGGATCGGTTTCAGAAAAGGGTGAGTGTAATGCGTGTGTGACACCATGGCCAGAATTTGGACATTCGTTTAAATGTTTTACACAGAACTCGTGGGCTAGTGCTAATCGATGGCATTGTTCTCTCTGTTTCCCCATGTATTCCCTCTCATTTTTATTTCCCTACAAATAGCTGGCCATTGTTATGGTTTTTGGAAGTTTGATGGCAGCACATAATAAGGAAGCCAGTTTTACTCCATCACGCTCTGAAGAGACTCTAAAAATGGCGGCGCCGCGCGTTTCACTGTGTACATTTGAAACCCAGCAACTCAACAATACAGGTTATCTCTCTATGAGATTATTTCAATCAATATCAATCAATATAAACTTTATTCGGATAAAAATACATATCCATAAAAGTACAAAACACCTTAAATCAATTACGACATCCATTAGAATTTAAATTCGGCCTCCAGTAATACAGTGCACAGTCTCATAATGAGACAATCAATAAAAGCACATAACAGTTCAAATTTAAAAACATAAAATAAAGTGCTATAGTTCAGCAGGGGCGCATAGAATTACGGGTGCGCAGCGCCACCTTCAAAAAAGAACCAACCCCATGAGATTGTTTGTATTTCTCTCTCTTCTCACACCCTGTACATCTCTGTGTGCATGTGTGTGTGTGGGGGGTGAGGAGAGGGGGTTCTGGTTGTTTGTGGGCCTGTTTTATAGCCGGTTTTACTGTTGATTTCACTGATTTTGAAACAAAATGCTTGCAGCAAGCTCAAATCCATGCAGTCTTCCATAATGTTAAAACACTTATACAACGTGTCTTTACAAGTTTAAAACTGCCCCAATCTGCAAACAACGGTCACTTTTTTAGCTATCTGATTTACTAATGGGGGCCATTATTATTTTGCCACCCAAGCCTATTTGCCACTCCAATCCCGACTACTTCAAACAGAAGATGTGCTGTAGGAACTGTGATGCTGACGTGCGGCACAGCCACAATACATTTGGTTCTCGAACTAGTATCCTCCTAGTATCTCAAGTGAATTTTGTATGTGAAGTATGTGATCGCACACAATTTTTATGTAGATGCCCACCAAAATTGATTTTGTGTAATTAGATAATCTCCATGGAAACTGTAAATATTTTCTGAAGGGAAAAAATCATTTTGCCAACCCACTTGTACAAGTGTGCTTGGTGGAAACACCTTCTAACACTGTATCTTGAAATTGGTTTGTGCAGGTGGCCATATATGACAAGTATGCTTGTGCATGTTTAAGTAGGCAGACTGCAATTCCATTACTACACATAACAGCAACACCATATTACCCTTGTTACGTTTGTGTTGTGTTGTTTGTTAGGATGTTCTGTTATCTAATATAGGTAATTAAAAAACTTCAAAGATGCTGCTACGTTTCCAACCAAAAGTAGCACATTTCATTAAGATACCAATGAAAAATACCCCCCTCCCCCCCAGCATTGGGGGAAGTGTTAGCATATTGTCGCTCCAGCGTTTCAGCTTTTCACAACCACCTTTAACCAAAACCAGGGCATAGACCGTGCGTAAATGAGCAATTCTCTTGTTCATTTTATATGGGGCCCAACGTGTATCTCTCTCTCTCTATATATCTATCTATATATCTCTCTGTTTAATGACAATAGCATTTACCTCAGAGCTGAAAATCTGTTGCCTGTTGCAATCCGCGTTTTTTAAAGCTATCGACTATAGATTAGTTAATGAAGAGAATCAATCGTTCTAATCAATTTCACTGACACTGGGCGAGCTTGTGGTTTGTATGGATTGGCTGTAGAAAATGTTTTTTGTCAAGCGTGACGTGCATCGTGTGTTCAATGGGCCTTTGGTTTGAAGCCGATACAAGACGCTACTGATTTGCAGTGAATTTCTGAGGGACATATTTCGTCCTCGAACCTGTTGGGTTTACCACGCAGGGAAGCAAGGAATATTCCCTTGCCCCACACCCTTCCTCCAATAGTAATGCATGCTATGTTCTTCAACTATGGCATCCAGACTCAGGAAGCTGAGTCATTGGTCTGACCTAGGTACCCACATCTGGTCCAAAGAGATCATGCTGTAAGAAGACAGGCTTTTTAGGTCTCGGGACCATCCGGTCGGCAGACCGGAAGTCCGGAGATTTAATGTCTTTGAGAAGAGGGGCTTGCACCCGCCCCTCTTCTCTCCTGTTCTCCATTGGCTGGCCTCTTAAATGCTGGCCAGCCACTGGAGAAGAGGTCCAGTCACTCCGTTGAAGCCCCGTCCTTTTCGGATCGGGGGGCGTGTTTTTTCGTTGCTTTTCGCAGGGCGTGTTTTTCTCTCCTCCAGCCAATGGCAAGAGGAGAGAAAAAGAAACACGCCCCCGAATCCGAAACCGAGGCTGCGTTTCTCCGAGGCATTTCTGCTTGGCCTCGGAGAAAGGCGGTGGTGTCCCGGCGTCCGGACGCATTAGTTTTTTCCCCTTTTGTTGTAGAACATGCCATTTGTGCTTACACCTTCAGAAATGGAATGCCCCCTAGCGGTGTATGTTTAAGATTAGCGTTTTATAGATTTGTTTGCAAATACTGCTCCTGCCCATAAATCTGCATGAAGTCCGTTTCTCCTTGTTCCTTTTGATGGCGGCCTTGTTAGGGAACAAGGCTCGAAGGGCTCCGGGATGGATGTGAGGCCGTTTGAAGGTGAGTAAACGCACCCCACTGTCAGTTGGACGTGGAAGGGACCCCGCCGGCCCCTTCTGATAGCCTGCCTCCTCTTGTTTTGCCAATTATGCCTCCATGCCATTGATGAGTTTTTTTTATGTTTTTCTTCAAAACAAAAAAAGTGCCCAGTTCTGATGCCGCCGGAGACCGCTTTCTTCTCGCGCTGGAAGTGCAGAACTTGAAACGCGTCTTTAAAGTCGAGGCCTGGGTCTGGGGGTGTTGAGGTGAGCACGAAACAGAAGGGGTGTTTGAACTGGCGCTGTGCGCTGCACCCAGGTGCCCTTTTACCACTGCCACGCTTTCATCCGGCATCTATCTAACGTTTATGACTCTCAGTGAAGATCCGGTGGTACAGTAGGCGCTGCCATTGTCGATTTAACATCAATGGCCCCCTTCGCCCCCTTCTGATAACTTGCCTCTCTGTAGTGGTATTGATAAAGTGTTCGTTTAATTATTTTTCTTCACAAAAAAAATCAAATGTTTATTTCTCGTTCCATCGGAGATCTCTTTCTTTCTAAAATTAAAGATTCTTTAAATTCCACAGCTGGGTCAGTGGGCGTCAGTGGTGAGCCAGGGAGCAGCATTAGTTTTTGACCCCGTGAATTATGCGGCACCCACATACCATCACCAGACATGACCCCCTGCCCCACCCTCCTGTGCATTTGATGGCTCAACTCATAATTTTCTTTGGATGCTAACACGACACCCAGTCAGTGCGACTGTGAAAGGTCGGTGCTTCATGGGGGGTCCAGCTTAAACTGCAATTCGGATCGGACCTTTTCTTATCATTCGTTTTTCTATTATCATTCGTTTTTCTTTTTGACGGTTGATTTTAATGTCAGATTCGTTTTGCTTAAACAATTTGTTTTGAATTTAGTTAGACTGTGTAACATAGCGCTTTGTTTTGTATTTAGTTAGACTGTGTAACAAAGCGCTTTGTTTTGTATTAACAGAGCGCTTTGTTTTGTGTTTAGTTCGACTGTGTAGCATAGCGCTTTGTTTTGTATTTAGACTGTAACATAGCGCTTTGTTTCGTATTTAGTTAGACTGTGTAGCATAGCGCTTTGTTTTGTATTTAGACTGTGTAACATAGCGCTTTGTTTCGTATTTAGTTAGACTGCGTAACATAGCGCTTGCAAGGCTGTGCCTCTTACACTGACCTGTGTGAGTGCGTACCGACCTAGGAGGACAGCGTCAGCTCTGCTACCGGTGACGTCTACTTGCCCCTCTCACTCACAAGGTACACAGAGTTTACGCCCCTCTCTCTCAATCGCTTCCCTCCCTCTCTAGCTGTTCATCTCTCTTACTCTCCTGTTTCCCGCTTGCTTTCGTGCTCCCTCTCTTTCGGTCACTCTTTCTCTCTTTCACATTGTCTCGCTCCAGCTCTAGATGTGTGGCTCTCTCTTCCTCTGCTCCCTTTCCCTTCTGCTTTCTCTCCTCTCTCTTTAGCTCTTGTTCTCTTTTTTTCGTTCTCTCTTTACCTCCCCTCTCACTTCATTGCTATTTCTCCTTCTTTCTTTTTCTTACTCTCGCTCTGTCCCTTCCTCTCTCCCTCCCTCTCATCCTCTCTCCCTCACTTCCTCTCATCCTCTCACCCTCTCTTCCTCTTCCTCTCTCCCTCTCTCCTTTACTCTCTCCCTCCTTCCCTCTCTCTGTCCCTTCCTTTCTCCCCCCTCCTTACCACCTTTCCTCCCTCCCTCCATCCCTGTCTCTCTCTCCTTCTCTCTCACCCTTCCTCTTTCCTTCCTTCCTCTCTTCCTCCCTCTCACCGTCCCTTCCTCTCTCCCTCGCTCCCTCCTTTCCTCTCTCCATTCCTCCCTCTCTCCCTCCCTGCCTCCCATTGTCCCTCCCTCTCACCGTCCTTCTCTCTCTCCCTCCTTTCCTCTCTCTCTCCCTCCCTCCCCTCCTCTCTCCCTATCTTCCTCTCTCCTTCTCTTCCTCTCTCCCTCTCTTCCTTCCTCTATCCCTCCTTCCCTCTCTGTGCACCTTCTTTTTTCCCTCCCTCACTCTCTACCTCCTTTCCTCACTCCCTCCCTTCCTCTGTCTCTCGCTCCCTCCCTCCCTCCCTCCCTTTCTTCCTCCCTCCCTCCCCCGTCCCTCCCTCTCTCCATCCCTCCCTCTTTCCGCCCCTCCCTCTCTCCCTCCCTGCCTTTCTCCGTCCCTGCCTTTCTCCGTCCCTCCTTCTCTTCATCCCTCTCTCCTTCCTTTCCTCTCTCCCTCCTTCCCTCTCTCCTCCCTTCCTCTTTCCTTCCCTTCCTCTCTCTGTTCCTCCCTCTTTGTTCCTCCCTCCCTTTCTCTCTTCCTCCCTCTCTCTGTCCCTTCCTCCCTCCCGCCTTTCCTCTCTCTTTCCCTCCCTGCCTCTCTGTCCATCCCGCTCTCCCTCTCTTCCTCTCTCCCTCCCTCTCTCCCTTCCTCTCTCTGTCCCTTCCTCTCTCCATCCCTCCCTCTCTCGGTCCCTCCCTCTCTATGTCCCTCCCGCTCTCCCTCCTTTTCTCTGTCCCTCCCTCCCTTCCTCCATCTCTCCCTCCCTCTCTACCTCCTTTCCTCCCTGCCTCAGTGCCTCCCTCTCTCATTCCCTCTTTTCTTCCCCCCTCACTGTTCCTCCCTCCCTCTCTCCCTCAGTACCTCTCTCCCTCCCTTTCTCTCTCCGTCCCTTACGCTCTCCCTCCCTCCCTTCCTCTCTCCCTCCCTCCCTTCCTCTCTCCGTCCCTCCCTCTCTCTGTTCCTCCCTCTCTCTGTTCCTCCCTCATCCCTTTCTCCGTCCCTCCCTTTCTCCGTCCCTCCCTCCCTCCTTCCGTCCCTCTCCCCATCCCTCCCTCCTTCCCTCCGTCCCTCTCTTCCTCTCTACCTCTCTTCCTCTCTCCCTCTCTTCCTTCCTCTATTCCTCCTTCCCTCTCTATGCCCCTTCTTCTTTCCCTCCCTCACTCTCTACCTCCTTTCCTCACTCCCTCCCTTCGTCTCTCGCTCCCTCCCTCCTTCCCTCTCACGCTCCCTTCTGCTTTCCTTCCCTTCCTCACTCCGTTCCTCCCTCTCTCTCCACCTCCCTCCCTTTCTTCCTCCCTCCCCCATCCCTCCCTCTCTCCATCCCTCCCTCTTTCCGCCCCTCCCTCTCTCCCTCCCTGCCTTTCTCCGTCCCTCCCTGCCTTTCTCCGTCCCTCCTTCTCTTCATCCCTCTCTCCTTCCTTTCCTCTCTCCTCCCTTCCTCTTTCCTCCCCTTCCTCTCTCTGTTCCTCCCTCCCTTTCTCTCTTCCTCCCTCTCTCTGTCCCTTCCTCCCTCCCGCCTTTCCTCTCTCTTTCCCTCTCTGTCCATCCCGCTCTCCCTCCCTCCCTCTCTGCGTCCCTCACTCTCTCCGTCCTTCCCTCCGTCCCTCCCTCACTCCATCCTTCCCTGCCTCCCTCTCTCCATCCCTCCCGCCTTTGTGTTACCACTTCTGCCCTTAATCAAAGCTGCCACTTTGGGAACATATCTCCAAGCACTGACATTTAAGAGGAGAGAGCAGTAGGCCAATGTCATGAGCAATACCAATAGCTCTAACTTTGACAATGCCGAGACCATTGCATTGTAAATGCTTGTTTTTCGGGAAGACACTCGGAGACCTGTAGGAATATTGCTTCTTGGGAAAAGGCATAACTAGGAAATCTCTCACTGGGGTCAACAGCATTGGATGGTCTCACTGCCCTTACAAATAGAAAATGTTGGCCATCTACATCCCACCACCCTTTACATGGGTTGAGAGTAGCAAAATAGGAGTTTGTAAAGAGTGGTAAGGATCATTGTGTGAGCTTTCACCAGGTAAGCCTTTTGTCACAGTCATTATTCTCTTCACTCCTCTCCAAGGAGCTAAAGCATTCCACATGCCAGTGCTCCACAAACTTGTCTGTTGGCACAAACTTATATTCAAAGTACAAATGTAAAATTGCCCCAGCTCGCGGCCTGGTGGAGTTATTATGTGGCTGTCACTGGATGTGGGCTTCACAACTGCACATGGGCACCAACGTCCTGTGTTGGTATAATATTGTAAAAGACACACAATTGATGGACGGAATGCAGAACAAATCAAAACATTCACACGCAGTCAAGAGATCTGGGTTAAATCCATCATTCTTTTGCTCACCATGCCACCCCAGTTTAGACCTGGCCATATGCAAATCAGTCTTGACCCGGTGCCTCATGGGAACAGTCCAGCCCGAACTGCCAAGCCAGGTCCTCTCTGGACCGGAAACAAGCATCCTAGGACCGGTTTCGGAGTTTCACCCCTCTTCCGCCAGGATAGCTTGATTCCAGTGGCACAGTGAGCCCAGGACCCACGTCTGGGCACACCTGGCGCACTTAGGGCGAGAAAGCAAAAGACACACAATTGATGGACAGAATGCAGAACAAATCAAAACATTCACCCCCAGTCAAGAGATCTGGGTTAAATTCATCATTCTTTTGCTCACCATGCCACCCCAGTTTAGACCTGGCCATTTGCAAATCAGTCTTGTTCTGCATTCTGTCCATCAACTGTTGTTTTTGCGTTTGTCACCCCGAGTGGGAAGGGTATGCCCAGACGTGGGTCCCGTGCTCTCCATGCCACTGGAATCAAGCTATCCTGGCTGAAGAGGGGTGAAACTCCGAAACCGGTCCTGGGATGCTTGTTTCCAGTCCAGGGAGGACCTGGCTTGGCAGTTCGGGCTGGACTGTTCCCATGAGGCACAGGGTCAAGGCTGATTTGCATATGGCTGGGTTCAAACTGGAACGGCATGGTGAGCAAAAAAACGTTGGATTTAGGCCAAGATCTCTGTACTGGGGTGAATGTATGACATAGTCCTGCATTCTGTCCAACTGTTGTTTTTGCAGTATAATATTGTAGTCATAACCACACTCGGTGTCTGTGTGGCCCTGGCCCCCAAATGCACAGGGGTCAGAAACGCAACCTTTCGTATATGGCTCACAACATGGTGATGATGCTTTTATAAGAGGGGAAGTTCAGGTGTGTGTTAGCTGGGCAGTGTCGATGTGTGCTTGGTGGGTTTGTTGGGAGAGGGAGGTCCTGCAAGTCTATTTCTCCACTTTGAGCATACTCATTATGTGGGCTCCCTCATCCTTTCTATGGTGGAGCCTGTCTTCTGCTGGTTATGTGAAGACTGTTATTACTACTCACTGTTTCTGCATTCTGTTATTTGTCTTTTGTTGTCATGTCTCTCAGTTAAGCCTGCCCGCATTTATGTTCTTCTACGCATTGTTGTGTTACAATGTGTTGTAAAAACTCATTAAACATATTTAAAATAAATCATGTGATGATGCAAAATAAAACAAATCAGACACTGTCCTCCTAGGTGAGCTGTGTACTCACCAGCAGCAATGGTAGTCATATCTAGGGAGAGCAGCAGAAGTATCAGCCTTCTGGTGAGGTCGCTGGTTGTCTCCTTATTGAAAGCGAGAAAAGCTGTCACTAGACTGGTGAATTGATGACACGTTCCATAGAAATGGTGTCACCTGGCAGTTCCAGGGCCAGTAAGACACCTTGTTGGGCGAATGTATCTGTGGCACACATTGTGTGTGTTTGTGTGTGAGCGTGTGTTTCATGTATACCACATACTTCTTTGTGTGTAAGTGTGTGAGAAAGAGAGACAGAGAATAAAAGTGTGTAGAGGAGCACTTTACAGAGAAAATTTTGATGTAAGTAGAAGCATCCCAAATTTAAATTGCTGTTCTTGCAACAAATTTCTGTTGCGTCTGATTTTGTGGAAAGCAACATGTTATTGGGACATTACTAAAACTGTAAAGTACAGTTATGGCCTAATTTTGAGTTCAGTACACAGGTTACTCTGGCACAAACGTGACAGATATCCCGTCACGCAAATTAAAAGTACATTATTTCTAACTGCACTTGTAATACAGCAGACGATATATCCTTCACATTTGTGATATAGTAACTCATCTGCAGAACTCGAAATAAGGCCCTTAGTTTTTACATTAACTATATTTGCAAATTGAGGTACAGAGACACGCAAGGAAGGAAAGAAAATACAAGCCAGTACATGCACAAGAAGTTACTTATTACCAGTGGCACTCTTTCTGGTAGAGACTATATCTAGCCGAATATCCCTCACCTTTTGAATTTTCCCCATGCATCAGACTGGATCTGGAATCTTTTCAGCAGTACCTCTGCGTGACAGAAGTTTGGTCTTGCTGCTCCACAATAATGACATTCTCCTCCGGAAATTATGTGCAGGGCCTATATCAGGGACACTCCCACATGCTGACGTAATTTGCTCTTGAGACTGTCCATGTCCCCAGACACAGAGTCCCAAACAAAAATTTGTAGACAGTGTGCAGATTCCTGGACTTTGTTTCTTATTATGGATAGATTCCAATCACAAAACAGGAAGGATGGCAAAGCCAGTGAAGAATCTGCAGCTAGATACAGTCTCTATCAGAGAGAGAGTTACGGAAGGTAAGTAACTTGTTCTAGCTGCATACACCTCACCTTTTGAATAGATACCGAAGCAATAACAATTCGGAGGTGGGTCTGTGAATGGACTCTAACCAGAAAGTCCTGCAGGACCAACCAGGCAAAGTGACCCTCCCGACAAATCTGATTGTCCAGGCAACAATGCTTTGTGCTTTTGGACGCCCACGTAGCTGCCTAGCAAATGTCTAGGACTGGGACACCACATGCCAACACAATGATAGCAGCTTTGGCCCTGGTAGAATGAGCACACAGTCCTTCCAAAAGCTGCTTTATGGCCAGTAAGTAGCCGATCTTAATGCAAAGTACTATCCAGAGAGAGATGGTTCTCTTCTGCACGGCCTTGCCTTTGTTTAACTCCAGAGAATGCAACAAACAGCTGATCAACCACTTGTGATCTTTGGTGTGATCCATGTAAAAGCTCATAGCTCTCTTGGAGTCCAAGCAATGAAATCTCACCTCCTCCTTAGAGGGGCAAGGTAGAGCCTAGAAGGCCGGCAGGGTGATGGTTGACCAGTGTGGAATGGCGTCAGAACTTTTGTCAGCAAGGAGCCCGGTGTTTGCAGAACTAGTTTGTATGGGAGGAAGGAAGTTCATGGTGGAGTGGCACAATCACACGCTGTGCTGAGGTGATGCCAATGAGGAACACAGTCTTGTAAGTAAGGAGCCATAAAGGACAGCTTTCAAGTGGCTTGAATAAAGTGCACATCAAGTAAGTCAGGACTAGATTAAGGTCCCATTTGGCCATGACAAAAGGAGAAGGGGGAAAAAATGTGCTGACAGCTCTTTCAAAAATCGCACCATAATCGGTTACTTAATGAAGGAAAGCTGATCTGGCAACCGTAAGATGGCCGAAAGATTACCCTTAACTGTGCCCAAAGCAAAACATTGCGGGGCAGGAGACAGAACAAATAACAAAAAATCAGATACCTTGACCTGGAGGGTTTCACTCTGTCTTGTGCTGCACCAAACCACAAATTTGCCCTAATGATAGGCGTAAAATTATTTTATTGAGGAATGCCTGGCTGCCAAGAGAGAATCAACCACCTCTTGGGGAAGGTTGTAGGTGTTCAGAAGTAACCGCTTAAAATCCAAGCATGAAGGTGGAGATTGCGAGGTCCCCGGCACAGATCCCTGCCCTGTTGCTGTGACAGCAGGTCCTCCCGCAAGGGCAGCCTGATCGGCAGACATATACTCAAGCCCTGGAGTTCTGGATACCATGTACCATACTATTCATGCCCAATCCAGAGCCACTAGAATGACTTGGGCTTGCTGTTTCCCGATCTGCTTGAGAAATTGGGGCAGGAGTGGTATCGGCGGAAAGGCATACAGGAGTCCTGAGTTCCATTCGGGGTGGAAAGCGTCACCGAGCAAGAGACCCCTTGGAAACTCCAAAGAGCAGAAGTGCTGACATAGCGCATTCTCGGTGGTGGTGAACAGATCGAGCCAAGGTCCTACCCATTTGTGGAAGATACCTCGCATAGCTGCCATTAGTAATCCTCTAGGCATTGGCAAGTGAGCTTTTCTGCCCTGGCGTTCAATAATCCTGCCAGGTGGTTCACCACCAGGAAAATTTCTTGGTGATACAGAAATTTCCAGAGGTGCAAGGACTCCTGGCAGAGGGTCTGTGGCCCCACACCGCCCTTTTTGTTACAGTACCACACTGCAGTGGGATTTTTCGTTAGCACCTGTACCAGCTTCCTCTTGACGGATGGCAGGAAGGCTTTCCACGCTAGGCAGATGACCCTCATCTCCTTTCCCAGGTGCCGCCCCAACCCAGAAGCGATGCATCCGTCATACTGTCGGCTCTGAGAGGGAAAGGGAGAGGGGTCTGCCACTGACCCAATCTCAGTCCAGCAACAGCCATTGCAGATCTTTTGCAGTCTCCTACCAAATCTGTATGTGGTCGGAAAGATCCTCTTGATGATGGGCCCACTGGTACCTTATATCCCACTGCAGATCCTGTATATGCCAGCTGGCATGCTCGACCAGCCGAATGCATTGAAAGGGTACAGATCTGAAACAGGCTGAAGATCTCTGTACCTGCTGAGCACCAGAAAGTAGCAGGAATAATGACCACACCCTAATTCTGACATCCTCTTGACAACCCCGGAGAGATGATCCTCGATCAGTCACTGTGGGGAAGTTGGAAGGCGTGGCTGAGAAGAAGGAAAGGGCAAAGCTTTGCGAACAATCTTTAACAACCTATCCAATGTGATCACCTGCCAGCCTGTAAGAATCAGTGGATTCTGCCTCCCATCGAGTGGCTGTGTTACTGCAATGGCATGCAAAAGAGGTTTGGCAGGAGGAGCCGCAGGGAGGCAATGGGTTGGGTGGTGCACTGACCTTGACTGCGAGGCGGTGGGCACTACAGCCTCTACAGTGAAACTGCTGGGTTTCCTGTGGGGGCTGGATGCCTTGAGGGTGAGGGACGCCTCAGCTGAAGCGGCAAAAGGAATGGTGGAACTGTTGCGGATGGCTATGCTAGGCAGAAAAGCGATCAGCAGCCCTGCTCCTCATAAAGCGCTTGAGTGTGGAATCTACTTTTTCCTCAAATAGGCAAGTCCCATCAAAGGGCATATACATCAAGGTGGCCGGGACATTGCCTGCTCCAAGTAGAAGAAAAGACATGCTTGCCAAACATTTCCACTTACTTAGATTCCCTTTCAGAGGGAGTAGTGAGAAATGTGTTTGTATTAGTGCGGTTGGTAGAAGCTTGTACTACTAGGCTTTCCAACGAGGGGTGCTGCGAGAGAAAAGTCAGATTGCCCGGAGCAGAGTGATGACCCCTGGCAATTTGTCCATGAACTGGAGGGCCACAATAAGGTTTGGTGCACGCCAACTATATGGTATCTGTCAGTGCCTCGTTAAAGGGAAGGAGGGCCTCAGAAGATGTTTGCCCTGGATGGAGGACCTCTTTTAAGACACTGGTTTCAACCGCCAATGTAAGAAGCTGGGGATCAAGCACTTGCCCTCAATATCACCTTAATGTAGGAAGCGGCTCTTCTGTGGCTGGACGAGAAGGAGAAAAAGGTCCGTCTCCACTGAGGTATCGAGGTCACTAGCCTCCTGTAAGTCCTCATAGAAATTGTCATCTTGGTAGGACTGAGTGAACTCATCACCCAGGTCATAATATCAGAGTCAGTCCCAAAAAAGGAACAGAGAGAATGTTGTCTAGGCTTCTGCAAGTCAAATGGGGGAAGCGGCGCCTACGGCGGATTCATGAGAGACATCGGCCGAGGTTGGACCAGTGCGGAGTCAGCATCAGAGAGGACAATCAGAGTCACTTCATCAGGAGGATAAGTGGGCATCGGTGTCAATGTGCCCAGGGCTGCCCTAGGTTGTGGCGTTCGCAGCGAAGTCAAAATCAGAGCTGGAGGTAAGGCGAATGTCGAGGGCGCAGCTGGCACCAAGGGCGAACCCGCTGGTAGTATCTCAGGGGGAAAGCATCTTGGCTCCATGGGGCCCCAAGGTGTTCCAGAGGGAATTGGCAGAGACCCAAAGAGCTGGAGCACAGTTGTGTAGAACTCTTCAATGGACATGGAGGAAGGCCTCAGAAACCCGGGCTGCACCAGATCAGCTGCGGACTAAGCTCTGAAGTCATCTGACTTCGGGAGCCAGAACGTTAAGGGTGGCCCCTCCCCCTCACCGGTTCAGGTGGATGAGAATGGCACAAGTGAGCAGAATCCCACTTCAACTACTTGTGTTTTTTATGCTTACCTAAGGATTTGGAGCACAGCAAAGACTCTGGAGTGACTGACAACTCCGGTAATGGGACCGAGAGCAAACTTTGGATGCATAGAGAGACTTGAAATGGTTGTGTCATGGAGGCTTCTTGTGCTTGCCAACGTAAACCATCTTACGTTCCTTGATGGCCTTCAGGTTCATCGAAGCGAAGTCTTTGCACACCTTGGAGTCGTGGCTTGACTCCAGGGGATCCATCACCGACACCTGTTTATGATAGAAGGTGTGAAGCCTGTAATCTAGGGGGTGAAATCCTTTAGACAATGTAGAATTTAAGATGAAAAATTGAGCTTAATGTCTCTGAGAGACAAGAATGAAATCTAGTTCTGAGTCTGGAGGCATGGAAAGAAATGAAATAACATCAGCACACAGAAGTGTCACCAATATAGGCACCCCATGTCATTTCCAGAGCAGAACGGGGATAGTGCGGAGCCACAAGGCACCACTTCCAGGCATGCAGAGGTACTGCTGAAAAGTTTCCTAATCCAGTCTGACGGCCGGGGAAAATTTAAAAGGTGAGGAATCTGTGGCTAGAGGTCTCGAGCAGAAAAAAAGCATACTGAAATCAACATTAGAGGTCTGTGACATTTTAATAGCAATCACCAGTAACCTAGAGTTCATTGGAAATCCCACTTTGTATAAATTACATAGGGCCTCGATCTATGCACCGCAGTGCTGTTTTGCGATGGACTCAAGGTAACATTCTATGCAAAAAAACGTTTTAACCTAAGGTTGATCAGCGTTACCACTAAGCATAACACGATCACCCGTGTTAAATATTATTAGAACATTGGAATGTTGGGAGCTCCATTGAAAACAATGGAGTGCTCTGGGCTTATAATGGCTGGTATAAGCCCGGAGCACCAACATTCCAATGTGTCTTTGTTCACAGCTCTGGCTGTGAACAAAGACTTCAGGGAGCCTGAGGTGATTTGAATCCCCTCGCGCTCCCTGAAGGCTTCGTTTTGTAAGAACATTCTGCCCTCTAGTGGCAGAATGTTCTAATACCCTTATAGCCCTTCGTAGCAGGGCTATACCGCTATTAAAGTCCCGCTGCGTTAGTTAAAGTCCCTCGCCTTCGGCTCGGGCCTTTAACGCTGCAGCGGGCCTTTAATAGCCGGTATAGCCCGCTACGGCGGGCTATAAGGCTATAGTATATCTGCTCCCAACTCCCTACAGTAAAAGGAGTACCATGGACTTATGTGCTTGCTTCAAGGACAGAGGCCGTGATTCTAATGATCAGTAAGAGAAGCGTGCATGGACCTGCTAAGAAATATTTTGTGATCAAAGACGAGAACAAAATGAAGACTTTAGTTGTACAATACTTCATGCCACAGTGCTCTCACAGTGCTTTCTATGTTTATGGCCTGCTAATAAGGTGTTATATGTACTCACATTTAATGCCATTCAAATTAGTGACCTGAAAAGGATGAAAAGATGAATTTATCTTCATGTGATTCAACCGCATGACCAGCAGATCACATCAGATGTTATCTTCCAGCACTGACCATGCGGGTCCTTAAAAGGGGGTTAAAGAAAATATAAACACCCATTCAACTGGTAATCTTAGGGTGACACGTACATTAGGCTAAACAGAAACTTTGAGTACATTCCCATTTTCAGTGCAGATAATTCCTAGTAACAAGCATCAGTTTATACACTGCACTGATGTGCCCACTCAAAAGTCTTTAAGCATCACACTAGCGAAATGCCACCCATGTCTCCCACCAAAAAGTACACAATGATTTAACATTCCATGTAAAATGTCACAGCTTTCATACTAGGAAACATCACCCAGGCCTATCTGGGATACATCCCAAACTTCTGTTATGTGTTTCAGTTTCGAGTCCAGACTGCTCCCTCTTCTCTGCTCTGGGGTTGCTGAAAAGAGAACTAGCCCATTTATAACCATGGCCTGAAGTACAAAAGCAAGGTTGCAAGCCAGTCTACGTGTTCGTACACTGATTAGTTTGCGACCTGCCCTCCATTTTGCAGTGCGATTGATGTGCCTATCTGTCAAATCATGAAATGCACATTCACAGGAGGTCATACAACTTCCTGCCGCATTTACAGGCGTGAGTTCCGATGCATTTTTCGACCTCATACACTGCTGGGACGGAAGCTCAGAGGGACAAAATACCTCCGTCCATGCATTCGCTGCATTTCAACATGTTCTAAAACGGCCCCTGCATCTTGAAGGCGCACAGAATGGCATCCGTGACCGCTGCGTGCCTCCTGTGTACACCTGCCACCATCCAGATGGTAGAGTCCTTGTATGTGTTGAATGGATTTGTAACTGCAACTGTGTTCGCAAAGAATTACACATATCATTGCATCGTATAATGAGTAGGAGAATGCCCCCTTCATACTGTTTGTGATCCACAACAAAAAACAAACCTTGCAATCCAGAAAAAAACATACGACTTAAAAAATAACCTTAGTACATTGTGACCTGTACTGTTGTGGTCATCAGGCCTTTGAACCATCAAAAAGTAGTTAGTACACTTCAATTCCTACTTTTTGTACACCTATTTGACATACAAACACCAGCAATTTGAAAAATACATTTTAGATGCTCCTACTGTGTTTATTTTCTGCCTTGCATTTCAAGAGATTTTTCCTTGTACATCCTGCATAAAATGTTTTCATATTTACATTTGAAAAGTTTTAACAATTGTTCCTGTTCTCCTTGCTCCTTGTGATCATATCAATAAAATTGACATTCCTTGAACCATCATCTCGATGATCTGCGTTTACATTGTCCTTTTCCATTACAGGTGTAAATTTACAATTGTTATTTCTAAGAAAATCTATTATCTTTCCATCCATGACATCTTCATGCTAAATTGACAACACTGCATACAAGCTAGAACTACTTCTGCCAGGATCCATAACAAATTGAAGCAGGTAATTACCCATTAGGAGGTAGGCAAGGGACCGCCTCGAGAAATCTTTGCTGCTTCCTTGCATTATCGCCACAAGGGCAGTGTCGCGTCGCTTGCCCTGCAATGACCACCACCACGCAGTAGGTGCAAGTATTCTTTATTGTCTGTACATTAGGCAGCTAGCATGCCGCGCGTCTGCTCCTGGTCATCCCTTCCTGTGTACTGCCGCTTAGCCTCCCCCTGACCGGAACTGGTGTCCGGTGACCTGCCCTGGGCATTGCCCTCTCCCAGGTCCTAGTGTCCACTCCTCAGGACACTACATCTCCCCCCCTTTGTCACAAAGACGTGACGACAGTAACACTAGTTAGTAATCAGAAATGGGACAGTTGGTGAGGTATAGTCCGTAGCAAGATAGGGTGGTATGTATGGATGTGACAAGTGAGATGCTACCCAGAGCGGTATCTCACATTTCTTCTATTAGTCTCTTTGGTCTCATGATGTCTCTTCTCGGCTTCGTCACAAGTCCTTGGCCTTCCTTTGGCCTGGTGCCTTCTGCTGCACCTGTTCCGTGGCACTCCAGGTTTGTGGTCTCTTTGATGCCTGTCACTTGCTCTTCGTCCTTTTCTTCTTTTAGTCCTTTAAAATGTGAGCTGTTTCTTGTGATTCGTTGGCGGTCTGATTCTGCTTTGATCATTGTTCCTTTTACTTTTGTTATCGTCAACGGGTCTTGGGCAAATAGACTGTCCGATTTTCGTTGTTGTCTCTGTCGTACTACTACAGTGTCTCCTTCATGGAGATGTGATCTGGTGGCATGTCGTCTGCTATCAGCATGTTCTTTCATTTTTCTCTTTGCCGCCTCATCTTTTGCTGCCACGCTCTCGTGCCCTGACGCTGTCGGTCCTTCTACCTGCGGCAGCCTTGTTCGGCTTGTCCTCCCTAGTACCAGCTCCGCCGGGCATTTCCCTGTAGACCCATGGGGCGTGTTTCTGTAGTCTCTCAGTATTTGGCATAGTGCTTGGCCCAGGGAAATCTGTGACAGCTTCGCCCTCTGGACTGCCTTCTTGATGTTTCCCATGTATCTTTCGACCATGCCATTTGCTTGCGGCCATAGTGGTGTTATCTTCCGGTGCTGTATTCCAAGGTAAGCCATGAACCTTCGGAATTCCTCTCCTGAGAACGGAGGACCATTATCAGTTTTCAGTGTTTCTGGCGAGCACCACGCTGCGAATATGTTGTCCAGAACAGGTAGGGTTGCTGCTGCTGACGTCGAGGAGACTGGTCTCACAATGGGGAATCTGGAGTATTAATCTATTATGACCAGTAGGTAAGTTCTCGCATCTAGGGGTCCAAAGAAATCGGTAGCCATTGTTGTCCATACAGCCCTTGGCAGTTCCGACATGTGCAGGGGTTCCTGTCTTGCTGGCGGACCTGTTGTTTGACAGAGGTGACAGGCCGCGATCGTATCTTTGACTAGACGATCTAAACCGGGGAACCACACTTTTTCTCTCAGCAGCTTCTTTGTCGCCACAATGCCCCTGTGTGACTCGTGTGCAATGCTAACCACTTGGCGCCGTAGTGAGCTTGGAATGACTATCCTGGTGCCCCGCATTACTATTCCACTATTTGTCTCTGATAGCTCCCCGCTTATCTTCTGTAAAGCCATCATCTCCTCCTTGTTTACTCCTCCCTTCCATGTGCAGTTGTTGTTGACATGTCTCCACCTTTGTTGCCTCATCGTTTCTCTGGCCGCTCGTAGAGTGTCATCTTCTTCAGTTTCTCTCTCTTTTTCTGCTAGAGTTACTGGTGCAGGAGTGCTTTGCTTTAACACGAAGTTTAAGTATTCTTCTGCCATTGAGGCCTTTTTCTCTGCATGCGGTAGTGGATGCCGTGACATGTAGTCTGCCGGATTGTGTTCTTTCCCTGGTTTGTGGACAATTTTGAAATCGTAGTCCATTAGTCTGATGCCCCAGCGCTCGATGCAGGGTGGCATCTTTGCCGCTGGGTTGCCGTAGATTGTTACCAGTGCTTCGTGGTCTGTGATGATGGTGAACGGCTTCCCGTACACAAACATGTGGTAGTGCTCGCATGCCCATACCACCGCTAAGCTTTCTTTCTCCGGCTGTGAGTATGCCTTCTCAATGTCTGTCAGGCTTTTGCTGGCGTATGAAACAATCTTCCTTGGTGACTCCTTTCCTGGCAAGTGTTGTGCTAGTATCGCTCGTAGCCCCACTGGGCTGGCATCGACCGTCAGCTCGGTGCAGAGCAGAGGGTCAAAGTATGCGAGGTGCTCCACAGTCATCACTGCCTTCCGTATTTCTTCGAACGCTTCATTGCATTGTTGAGACCAGACAAACTTCTGGCCTTGTTTTGTTAGTTCTCTCAGCGGCGTGCTCACCGTAGCAAAGTCTTGAATGTGTCTGGCACAGTAGCTTGCCAGGCCTAGGAATGATCTTATTTCTGCCACATCTGACGGTGGCTTGGTGTTCTTCAGCGTCTCCACTTTGCTGGGATCAGGCCTCATCCCCCTTTTCGAGAATATGTGCCCGAAGAATATCAGTTCTGTTCTCCCTAGCTCGCACTTTTCTCCATTCAGTGTTAGCCCGGCCTGCTCCAGCTGTTTGCACACTTGCCGTAGGGCGCCATCATGTTCTTCGTCCGATTTCCCAAATACTAGGATGTCATCACTGTAGTTGAAACTGTTGTGCACTGGGCGTATCACCTGTCTTATTGTCTCCTGAAATATTTCAGAGGCTGACGAGATACCAAAACTGAGCCTTTTGTATCTGAATAGTCCTAGGTGTGTGGAGAATGTCGAAATGTACCTTGACTGGGGGTCCAGTTCTAGTTGGTGATATCCTTTGCACAGATCTAGCTTTGAGAATCGGCACGCCCCTGTCAGACGGCTGATCATGTCGTTCAGATGAGGTCCCGGATGACGTTCCCTCGAGATTGCGGTATCCGGTATTCTCATGTCCACATAGATCCGTATTTTGGACGTGTTCTTCTTCTGGACCGCCACAATTGATGACACCCATGGTGTCGGGCCGTCTGCAGGCTCAATTATGTCTTGCTGTAGTAGGTTGTTTATTTCTTCTTCCACTTGCGGTTGTAGATGAATAGGCACTCTCCTGTGATGCTGTGCCACTGGTCTCACAGCTTCATTTATATGTAGGGTGATCTGTTTGTCTTTTAGTTTCCCCAGACGTTTCAGTATTCCTTGATATTCTTGCAATATGTTGCCTTTTTCTGCCATGTGATAGGTCATAGCCAACAGCCCCATGACTTGTGCTGTGACGTTGCTCAGCAGTCAGGGTGCTGGGATGTCCCCTTTCAACACGTGTATCTCTTCTTGGCATGTCATGACCTGATATGTCAGAGTTTTGGTGAATTTGCCCATGTTTTCGACGGGTGTCTTTGATCCCCACGTGAACACGTCTACTGTTGATGGCGATAGGGTTGGCTTTACTCTCATCTTCATGTATTCTGACATGCACATTATGTTGCATGTTGCGCCGCTGTCTAGCACGAACTTTGCTCTGTGGCGCCCGACGTCGATGTCTTCTGTGGCAGTCTTTTTTATTTGCTGCTTCTCCACCAGCTGGACGTGTTCTTGCTGTCTTCCTTCTTTGGGTGTGTCGGACATGAGGTATAGTCGTGCTTCCCTCCCGGATGCTGTCATTCCATCCGACTCTTCAGACGAGCCTCTCTCCGCCGTCTCCATGTGTCGGGCGTGTCTTGTGCTCGTCATCCTTGGTCTGGCTGTTCGTCCCCTCTCATTCCTGAATTGCTGGCTCATGCAGGCGCTTGCGAAATGGTTGTCCCTGTTGCATTTTCTGCATTTCTGGCCCATTGCTGGGCAGGTACCAATGTGTGGAAATTCAAGGCCGCACCTATAGAATGTGGCGGATGGTTTCCTGGGATGTTGTTGCTCCCTGTTATCATTCCTTTTAAAGTTTTCCGTGATCCGATGCGCCATAGCCATTCCTTTTTCTTTGCCCATTTGTATTTGCTTGGCATGTTCCGTGGCCCGTGCTTCTGTGCGGGCCATCGTCAGTATTTTCTCAAGTGTTGTTGGTTCTTTTAGAATGCGTGCCCTGAACTCTACTGACTGACACCCTTCAATGAGACGCAGTCGTATTGCTTCATCATTGTTGAACTTTTCGAACTCGCAATATGTCACCAACTTCCGCAATCTTGTCGCAAAATCATCCATACTCGCTTCTGATTGTTGGCATGCCGTATTGAACGTGTACCTTTCAAAATCGATGTTGCGTTGGGGGTCGAATTTCTCCGTGAGGCACGCTTTCGCGCCTTTGTAGTCCGTCGTCTTTTCACTCGGGAATGTCATTATTAGGTCTTCTATCTCGTCCCCCGCAAGGTTAACCAGCAGATCTAGCTGTTTGTTCTCTGCGACTTCCATTGCGCGCATGTAGCGTTCCAGTTGTCGTATCCATCTCTCCCATCTGATGCCTGCTTGTGGTTCCGATATGTTAAATGGCAGTGGCCTGCGGAACACAGCTTGTGTGCTCCTTGTGTCTTTGTCACCCATTTCCTTTGTTCTTTCCTTTTCTTTCTTTCTTCCTTTACTCTTGGTGCCTTTAGTTGTTGCCTTATTTGTTCTTCCTCTTGCTATTTCCTTTGTGTAGCACGTTTTCTGCTTTTATTCCTCTTTTTTTTCATCGTTTTGGCTTTATTTTACATTTTGCCCGACTTAAAATGGCCTTCCGGCCTGCCTGTGCTGTTATTGGCCCAATTTGCCTGACTCCAAGATGGCCGCCGCACTCTCGCACGATTTCGCGCTGTCTGGGACTTTGCCTGACTCTCTAAAATGGCCGCCGTCTATCTTGGATGCTGATTGGGTCTTTTGCCTGACCCCAAAATGGCCGCCTCCTCTCGCGAGAGTTTGTTGAAAACTCACGCGCGGGAGAGTCTTGATTTCCTTTTCTCGGCTGCTTGGTCAGTTTCGCGCTGTGCTTACTTGTGTCAGCAGAGCCGGGGTGGGCTCCCGCACCGATGTTCTTTCTCTGCTGGGCACTTCGGACCAGGGTGGGCTCCTGGCTCTGAGTTGATTTCCGCGACTGGGTATGCTCCGACAGTCGCTGCGACATGTGGATTTGGATCCCGCCTCGCCAGTTGTCACGTCGCTTGCCCTGCAATGACCACCACCACGCAGTAGGTGCAAGTATTCTTAATTGTCTGTAGATTAGGCAGCTAGCATGCCGCACGTCTGCTCCTGGTCATCCCTTCCTGTGTACTGCCCCTTGGCCTCCCACTGACCGGAACTGGTGTCCGGTGACCTGCCCTGGGCATTGCCCTCTCCCAGGTCCTAGTGTCCACTCCTCAGGACACTACAGGCAGGAGCCACATTCGTGGGGAAACTGCATGGTAAGGTATTGATGAAACTCGTTCTGCCAACCTTGCCTCTTCAGAAGTGTGCGAAACATCCTTTTGTGAAACTGAAACATTCATTCATGAAGATATCACCTTAGGAGGACGAAATCTGAGGCTCGTCTGGTGGTTGAGGAAAAGACTAACCGCCATCTTTACTCCACTGCTGGAGACTTACGACAGCCACCAGCACTGGTAAGGGAGCAGCTTGTCAATACTGGTTAAAAGGATCACATGAGGTTGAATCATTCTCCTGGCATTTAAAAATATTATGCGCGTAGGGGTGATACAGAATAAGGACCTGAGTCAAAGAGAGATACAAGCATAGTTATACAACTCTGTGGTCAGATGCTGAAGCCATGGCTATGCATCCTCCTGCTGCAACTATAGTCACTAGGAACATTCACAGAGAGACCACAATATTACTACTAGGATGATAATTGTTTATTAATGCATCTTTCTGGATCGGCTGAACCGATAGGGAAATTTTGAAAAAATAATGGATCACTGTACACATTATATTGGCAGGAAGCACTATACTCACTGGCAAATTACAAGATGGGCTCGTAGCTGGTTTCATAAACGATGCTCTCCAAGCCTGGCTGAACCATCCAGGGCGATCGCTCCTCTTTGGAAAATCCTTGGAGGCTCGAGGTGGACGCAGGGTGCGCCCTAGTGCTGCAATACTGGAAAATGCCTGCAATGGATGTAGGGGTGTGAAATACCCCTTCCTTAAACAACGTAGTCAGATCACAGTCCAGCAGAGCTTGGCCCAACTTGGTGGGCCTAACAGCTTAGAAATGGAAGGGCAGCCTGGTGCCAGAAGAATGCACCCTAATGGAATCGGAGCACACTGAGACAAGCCCAGAGTGCTGTCTATGAAGGACTGTGGTCGTAAAGAATGGTGAAAGACAACAAATGAATCGGTGGATGCATCATTTCCAGGTGTTATGCTGGATATTGTCTAAAGGGCTGCCACAATGCAGGGACCAGACCTGGTAGCCCAGGGGTGTTGTGTGTGTCCCACCCTATGCCGAACAGCCGTGAAACCAATAGTCTGGCGAGACTGTTAGACGGGGAGCCTCAGAGCACTTGAGACGGTTAGTGGGAAAGCTGCTGCTCAATATGCTATGCAGGGCCCTGGAGCTCCGCATGTTGAGCTACTCCCTGGGCAGAATGCCCTGAACTGGTTGCTAGTGCTGCATTTGCGGCTGGGGGTTGCTGGGAGGAAATGAGCAGCCTTACACAGAGACCTGGGCCACACCCATAGGTACTGAATACTGGGTTCATCAACATTTGTGCGACAACTAGGACCTTAGGACATATAAAAACTGCAATGAGGGGAGTACGGTGACAGTGAGGATATTGGGCCACTTCTCCAAATTGGAGTTTCTCCCCCAGCTGTCTCTGTGCCGTCATTGAATATCAGGCACCAACAAGGGACAACCCTGAGATACAGATGGTAGCGTAGGAGTACCAGACCCCAGGTCTGCTTATATGGCTCTCTCCATTATCATTCCTCTTTGTGCAGAGGACACTCTTCTGGAAGTGGTGCATCACCATCAGGCTCTACCTGGTTGATGGTTTGAATGAGTGCCTCCCAATTTGCCTGTCCACAGCTACTCACCTCTATTTTTTTTGGTTGCACCTATTGCTGAGTGATGTTCCATTGCTATCAAGAAATAAACTGCATTAATTTCCCTCAGTCAACTGCACTAGAATGCCAAAATGGGGATAGAAGATGGGCAGTTGGTCAAACTAACATTCGACAAGCATGAAATGCTTAGAGATGTGGAGAGTGAATAGCCAACACTGAACTCAGCTTCCCAGCCTGGACCTGCACTAGACCCACACCCCATCTGCTGGAAGCGAACAACCAACTCAGGTCTATAGATGGGAAGATTGATGTTGCCGCAAGCTGACTTGATCACTTAGCAGAAAGGCTGCACTGACAAACTGCTTGCATTGACACTGTAGAACGTTGCTTAACACACCTCGAAGACGATGCCCACTTCAAATAAAAAGCTGCTGAAAATGGCAAAAATACTGCCATCAATGTCATCTGTTCTTTATGCTTTTGTCACCCTAAGTAGGAAGAGTATGCCCAGACATGGGTCCCGTGTTCGCTGTGCCACTGGATTCAAGCTAGCCTGGCTGATAAGGGGTGATACCCTGAAACCGGTCCCAGGATGCTTGTTTCCGGTCCAGGGAGGACCTGACCTGGCGGTTCGGGCCGGACTGTTCCCATGAGGAGCAGGGTCAAGACTGATTAACATATGGCTGTGCCAAACTGGGGTGGAGTGGTGAGCAAAAAAACAATGGCTTCAAACCAGATCTCTTTGACTCGGGGTGAATGTGTGCATTGTTCAGCATTATGCCTATCATCTGTTCTTTTTGCTTTTGTCGCCCTAAGTGGAAAGGGTATGCTCAGACGTAGGTCCCCTGCTCACTGTGCCAATGGATTCAAGCTAGCCTGGCTGATGAGGGGTGATACCCCAAAACCACTTCCAGGATGCTTGTTTCCGGTCCAGGGAGGACCTGGCCTGGCAGTTCGGGCTGGACTGTTCCCATGAGGTGACAAATGCAAAAACAACAGTTGATGGACAGAATGCAGAACCATGTCATACATTCACCCCAGTACAGAGATCTGGGCCTAAATCCATCGTTGTTTTGCTCACCATGCCGTTCCAGTTTGAACTCAGCCATATGCAAATCAGTCTTGACCTTGTGCCTCATGGGAACAGTCCAGCCCGAACTGCCAAGCCAGGTCCTCCCTGGACTGGAAACAAGCATCCTAGGACCGGTTTCGGGGTTTCACCCCTCTTCAGCCAGGATAGCTTGATTCCAGTGGCATGGAGAGCAGGGGACCCACGTCTGGACATACCCTTCCCACACAGATTGACAAATGCAAAAACAACAGTTGATGAACAGAATGCAGAACCATGTCATACATTCACCCCAGCACAGAGATCTGGGCCTATATCCATCGTTTTTTTGCTCACCATGCCGTTCTAGTTTGAACCCAGCCATATGCAAATCAGTCTTGACCCTGTGCCTCATGGGAACAGCCCAGCCCAAACTGCCAAGCTAGGTCCTCCCTGGACTGGAAACAAGCATCCTAGGACCGGTTTCGGGGTTTCACCCCTCTTCAGCCAGGATAGCTTGATTCCAGTGGCATGGAGAGCACGGGACCCACGTCTGGGCATACCCTTCCCACATGGGGTGACAAATGCAAAAACAACAGTTGATGGACAGAATGCAGAACCGTGTCATTCATTCACCCAAGTACAGAGATCTGGGCCTAAATCCATCGTTTTTTTGCTCACCATGAGGAGCAGGGTCAAGAATGATTTGCATATGGCTGGGTCCAAACCGAGGTGGCGTGGTGAGCAACAAAACAATGGATTCTCTGTGACTGGTGGTGAATGTTTGCATAGTTCAGCATTATGTCCATCATCTGTTCTTTTTGGTTCTGTACTACATGATAGGCACTTATGAATGGAGAGATTACTCAAACACTGATAATATATAATACAATGAGCATTGGTGGCATAAAGGCAACATACCTGCCAACTTACAAAGTAACTTCATCATGTGAGGAAGGGGCGGGGCCTTGGGAGGGGGCTGGACCTGATGCCGAGAGATATCTAAAAGACACTCTACCCATCACCAAACCCCTACCCCTTCCCACCAAAAAAAGGTCATGGTGGCTCTTGACAATGTCCTGGGGTGTTTTCACACCTTTTAATGGGCATCGGTTGCTTAGTGCTTCTGAAAACTAGCTGGAAATCCACTGTTTACAGTGGTTTTCAGCCTGGTTTCCCTGTAACCATGTGATTTGGCTCCTCACCAGGTGACAGTGTGAAGGGAGCCGAAATTGTGTGGGACACGGTGGCACCGTGTGAGTTGGCAGGACTGAGGCAACCACATGCCCACTTTTATGTACCATACACACTACATATATTTTAGGTGGCTTTGTTTTTTGTTGTCGGAAGGCAGTTTCACTGAAGGCTGAGGGTTCCCACTGTGAGTGGG
This sequence comes from Triturus cristatus, assembly GCF_964204655.1. NCBI lineage: Eukaryota > Metazoa > Chordata > Amphibia > Caudata > Salamandridae > Triturus > Triturus cristatus. The sequence continues at coordinate 327,413,455 of NC_140580.1, forward strand.
GGAGGGACTGCATGAGTTGGTACTCAACTAACAGTTGGCGACTTTGACTCATAATGAAATAACAGTGCATGCACATCTACAAAATTATGGACATTTTTATGACAATTCAACATTGATGGGAAGGTTAAGACTAGGAACATCCTAGAGTGTAAGATGCCTGAACAAACCTCAAAAACGTTTGGAAGAGCTAGCATAGCTAGTCAGGTGCAGATAGATATTGTAATGCTCCAGGAAACTCACACAGACCCTATATGCCTAACATACCTTGCTAAGAAGTAGGGTAAGAACAGAGACTCCAATTCATACAGTATGCCCCTGAGGTGTATGCATACTAACGTAAATATTGCTATGCTTTAGACTGCAAGACAAACACAGTGACCCAGAAGGCAGCTAAGTGGTTCTCAGTGGCTACATGATGAGATACCACTTCATGCTGATCAACCAACTTGTGACTATTAAGTGGTGAAGATGTGGAGGTAAACGAAAGCCAAGACACCCAAAGAGAATTTGTTGAAAGTATACCTAATTATATGAAATATGATTAGCAATAGATAATGACATGGCTCAAAAACTAACTCTGGTCTCCTCTCACAGCTGAGAAAATAATAAAGGCAATAGATGATATGGAGGGAGGGAAAGCTCTAAAATGTGTGGTCTATCAGCCAAATTCCATAAAGCATATACGATTAACTCATTCTGTATCATCTGGCACTGTATATGGAAGCCCTTGAAGTAGGTACACTCCCACAAACATTGAACGCGGCAGTAATAATATTGTTGCCTAATGCTGGAAAGATAGCATAAAATACATGTCCTCCACAGGGCTTGGTCGCCCCACTCACTGCTGCCGCTCCTGCCTGCCTTTGCCGCCTCCTGCCTGCAGATTCCTTCGCTCGCTGCCCGCTGCTCCTGGGAATTTCCCGCTGCTCCTGGGAATTTCCCGCTGCTTCTTGGATTTTCCCGCCGCTGCCTCCCTGCGGCCCCGCCCCCCTGTGATTCCATTCGCCGCCCCGCTCCCGCCACCCAGCTGCTCCTCCCTCCCGGCTCCTTACTTATGACGCCCCCAGAGCCGATTGAGCGCCGAAGGTGCGCCAAAGGTAAGCCCGTCTGCACCCGTCCGCGCCTGGACCGCGCCCAGCGACAGACCCCCTGGTCCTCGCCCTCGCCAGCACACCCTGCACATCTACGACTCCAAAACCCTCCACGCACTCAACGCCGGCCGAAACACCGCCTGCTACCGAGCCACCCCGAGACGCACCCACGGACCCTTCACCTGCCTGACCTGCCGCTTCACCGGCCTCCGACCCAACACCGCACCTGCTAAACCGAGCCCCAGCAACAAACACCTGATGTGCATCCTGCTCAACACCCGCTTCGTTCACAGGCATGCCGTCGAACTCTGGAACCTCCTCGACTCGACAGCACCAGACATCGCCTTCCTGACGGAAACCTGGATGAACGCCTCCTCAGCGCCCGACGTCGCCATCGCCGTCCCGGAAGGCTACAAAATCACCAGGAAGGACCGCGTCAACCAGACAGGAGGAGGCATCGCCATCATCCACAAGAACACCATCCGCATCACGACCAACTCCGATGACACCTTCACCTCCGCCGAACACCTCCACTTCCAGATACACACCAACCCCAAGACCACGCTCAGAGGCACCCTCGTCTACAGACCACCGGGACCACGCACACAGTTCAGCGAAGACATTACAGACTTCGTCAGCCCGCATGCCATCAATTCCACCGACTACATCCTCCTGGGGGACCTCAACTTCCACCTGGAGGACAACAAGGACCGCAACACCACTGCTCTGCTGGACAACCTGGGCAACCTCGGACTCAAGCAACTGGTAACCACCCCCACCCACTACGCCGGCCACACGCTTGACCCAGTCTTATCATCCAGCAAATACGTCACCTTCAGCCACTCCACCAATCTACAGTGGACTGACCACAGCTGCGTCCACTTCAGCTTCAGTAAAACGACGACCCACCACCACCCTCAACAAGCCCCCCGCTGGAGCTGGAACAAGATCACCGGCGACCAGCTCACCACCTTCCTCAGCCAGAACCCCCCCACCAGCTCAACGGACCCCAACGAAGCCGCCAACAACCTCACACAGTGGATCACCAACTGCGCAGACGCCCTCGCACCACTGAAGAAGAACCCCCCCAGCAGACGCGGCAGCAAGAAAGCCTCCTGGTTCACCGACTAGCTCATCACCTCCAAGAAGAACTGCCGCTCCCTGGAGAACACCTGGCGCACCAACCAGACCACAGACAACATGACGGCCCTCAAACACGCCACCCGCAAACACCACCAACTGATCCGCGCCACAAAGAAGACAGCCTTCAAGGAACGACTGGACAACAACACCCACAACAGCAAGGAACTCTTCAGCATCGTCAAAGAGCTCTCCAACCCCGACGCCGGAAACAATGACATCACTCCCTCGCAAGACCTCTGCGACTCCCTCGCAGCCTTCTTCCACAACAAGATCGCCAACATTCACAACAGCTTCGGCCCACCAACCGCGAACCCCACCACCGAACCGATGCCCCCCACCGCCACCCTCCGCACCTGGACCCCAGTCAGCACCGAAGACACAACACGCACAATGAACACCATCCACTCCGGATCCCCTACGGACCCCTGCCCACACCACATCTTCAACACGGCCGACCACATCATCGCACCCCACCTCCGCAACATCATCAACGCCTCCTTCAACACCGCCACCTTCCCGGAGTGCTGGAAACACGCCGAGATCAGTGCCCTGCTGAAGAAACCAACTGCAGACCCCTCCGACCTCAAGAACTACCGCCCCATCTCGCTCCTCCCGTTTCCTGCCAAAGTCATCGAGAAGACCGTCAACAGACAGCTAGCCACCTTCCTCGAGACCAACGGATCCCTTGACCACTCGCAATCTGGCTTCCGAGCCAACCACAGCACGGAGACCGCCCTCATCGCAGCCACAGACGACATCAGATCCCTAATGGACAACGGGGAAACTGCGGCCCTCATCCTCCTGGACCTCTCCGCAGCGTTCGACACTGTCTGCCACCGCACCCTGGTACAGCGCCTGAACAACACCGGCATCCAGGAGAAGGCCCTGGAGTGGATCACCTCATTCCTCGCCGGAAGAACCCAGAGAGTCCGCCTCCCCCCGTTCTGGTCAGCGGCCACCGAAGTCATCTGCGGCGTTCCACAAGGGTCATCGCTCAGCCCCACCCTCTTCAACGTCTACATGAGCCCCCTCGCAACCATCGCACGTCAACACAACCTCAAGATCATCACCTACACCGACGACACCCAGCTGATCCTCTCCCTCACCAGCGACCTGGACACCGCCAGAGCCAGCCTACACGAAGGGATGAAAGACGTCGCCGAATGGATGAAGAACAGCCGCCTGAAACTGAACTCAGACAAGACGGAGGTCCTCATCCTGGGATCATCACCCTCCGCCTGGGACGACTCCTGGCGGCCCCCCGCCCTGGGAGCCACCCCAAAGCCAACGGACCACGCACGCTACCTAGGCTTCATCCTGGACTCCTCCCTCTCGATGACCAGACAAGTCAACGCCGTCTCGTCTTCATGCTTCAACACCCTGCGCATGCTTTGAAAGATCTTACGGTGGATCCCCACCGAGACCAGGAAGACGGTCACCCAGGCCCTTGTCACCAGTCGGCTGGACTACGGGAACGCCCTCTACGCCGGCACCGCCGCCAAACCCCAGAAGAAACTCCAACGGATCCAGAACGCCTCAGCACGACTCATCCTGGACATCCCCCGACACAGCCACATCTCCGGACACCTGAGAGACCTGCACTGGCTCCCCGTCAACAAAAGAATCACGTTCCGACTCCTCACCCACGCACACAAGGCCCTCCACGACCTGGGCCCCAAGTTCCTCAACAGCCGCCTGACCTTCCACAAGCCCACCCGCCAGCTCCGCTCCGCTCCGCCAGCCTCGCTCTCGCCACCGTCTCCCGCATCCGCAGAGCCACCGCCGGAGGAAGATCCTTCTCCTACCTGGCAGCCAAGACATGGAACTCCCTCCCCATCCACCTCCGGACAACGCAAGATCATCTCGCCTTCAGGAAGCAACTCAAGACCTGGCTGTTCGAGCAGTAGCGTTCCCCCCCCCCCCCCCCCCCCAGCGCCTTGAGACCCTCCGGGTGAGCAGTGCGCTATACAAATGCCTATGATTGATTGATTGATTTTAACCTTAGATAAATAGCTGCAACAGCAGGCAGACTAGCACTCTTCATGAATTGCACAGATCAAGCTCGATTTGTGAGGGACAGGTTCACCTCAAGCAACTTATGTACCCAATTTGCTATTCTGCATCAACTAAACTACACATCAAACATGGTAGCAGTCTTTCTGGATGGAGAAAAGATCTTTGCCGCCTTGGAATGGCCACTCCTTCTGACTACACTCTGTAGATTGACTCTAGGTCCATGTATGATAATCTTGATTTCCCTGCTATATGTTGCAGTCCTGGCTAGAGTTACCATAAGTGGTCTCACCAGAGATGCCTTTAAAATAGGCAGAGTTACCAGACAAGAATACCCACTTTCACTCAAGTTATATGTCATAGTTATGGAACAACTGGCCTCTTGGTTGAGTGAGAGACACATGGTGAAGGACGACCTTCAGTCCAGTGTATGCAGCTACCATTTTACTATTTGTGAGGAACCCAGCAGGCAATCTTTTCCCTATCATTGGGGAACTAATTAGATTTGGTAGAAACTCTAGGATAGCCATTAATTGGGACAAATGCGAGGCTTTCTTAATACACCCACCACCATGAAATGTGACTTGGACTACCTGATTAAATGGTGTGCTGATGCAATTAAATACTTGTGAGTGACTATAAATAGAGAACACAAGACAATTATCCAGACTAACCACGGATCGGTTTTGAAAAAGCTGGAAAATAACATACACATATAGAGTAGACTCCCTCTCCCTGTAGCTGCAGGATCATAGATATGAAGTGCTTCCTCTGCATGTTCAGGTATAGGATGGCAAAACATACTGGGATTCTTGTGTAGGATAAGGCAGCTCTCCTTCACAGTCGTCAGTATCATTTCTACAGTTGTTTTGCACTTGTTTATGTTGATTTTGAATAAATAATACAATTAAGAAAATAAAATGTCAACATTAGATAAACAACTACTCATCATTACTTGTGTTGCCCAATAGACACACGCTAAAGAGGGAATATTAATCAAACCTTCAGCCCATCTAAGTTAGACATGCACCTAGGGACCCACTTAGAAAAGGAGGTGTCATATTGTATTGCTTTTATATAGTGATTCATAACCTGACGTTGCGCAAAATACACATTGACATAGGGGTAGTATAGTATACCATGCAGGGGTGCTTGGCTAGAGGTGTTGCATGTGTGAAGCATTTTGTTGTTGAGCATGATTGACCAGGTTGATGTTCTTATCCTGCCTTACAACACAGTGCCTAAGTGTATAATGAAACGATGAAAAGTGAAGGCTACAATGCATGCATTTGACATTAATTTATAACTGTGTGTAATTGAGTTAGTGGACCACTAAGGTTGCCTATGTGGGATATATTGGTGTCATGGGTCTTCTCTTCACTGGCTGCCAGTGGAGAAGAGGATTACCTACAAGGCCATGTGCTACTGCCACAGAATGTTGTGGAACAAGGGCCCGAGCTACCTACGATCTATGATAAGTCCTTACAGACCTGCAGGTAATCTAAGATCTGTAGGGGCTCACTTGGTCAAGGTGCCAAGAATTCAAAGAGCCAGGATGGGAGCATGATCTTTTGGTTATCTTGCGGCCAAAAGGTGGAACACTTTGCCACTGAATTTGAGATCTGAACTTACTGAAAGGAGCTTCCCCAAGGGACTAAATATTTGGCTGTTTCACCCTTAAAATAGGAAATACCTAGTTGTCTTCCTTTTGTGCGCCTGCCCTTTCTAGCTTAGGCATAGTTCGCCTCCTCCCTTTCTCTCTCCTTTCTTAGAGGGTTAGAATCCTAGCTCGGGGGCACACCATTGGGTGTAATCAGGCGCTTTATAAATGGTAAATAAATAAATGGTTGTTGAATTATGGAATCAACTCCTGGTGGTGCTATGATTGTGGAATTAAGTAGTGTAAGAGATAGCTGCACAGGTTGATGTGCCTTCCATCCTTGAAAGAGCAAGGGTTATGTTTCATTCTTAGGTTTAAACCGTAGAGAAGAAATCCACAGCGGTGCACTAGGAAACCAGCAGCAATGATGAAAAAATATGAGTCCCTCAGTGGTGGCAACCCCTAGGCTTGAAGTAGATTCAGGAACTATCACTTCTGACTCAGACAAAAACCAAACTTTGGTCCATGAAAAGATCCTCAAACCTGGGCATACCTGAGAGCTGCAAAACCATACTAAAGGCAATACAGAATTATACACATCCCTGATTAACAACATAGCATAACAAAACATAGCAACAGCCTAGGCAAATTTTTTTGAAGGTTACACTAGGAGTGCCATAGAAGCAGCGCGTAGACATGCCCTGAATAGACAGCCATGGCAGGTGATCTACATATTGCACAAAGGGTTAATTGAGGAGTGATCCACAGACAGGCACGCACAGGGCAAAACAGTCATGGTGGCTACTAATTAGAGCCCATCCACATCTGACAGAGGGCCACCCAAATGCATTCAATGGACAAAAGCAGCCATAGTAAATGATCAAGAAAGTCCACTCAAGAGCCACTGAGGAGCAGTCCACAGACATGTACTGGATAAGGAAGCATCCTTGATGTAATTAGTGTAGTGTAGAAGTATACTGTGCTTCATACCTCTAGCAATGTCGTGAAGCATTCTGATTTGCAACAGCTTCTTGGGAAAAGGGATTTACAGGTTGGTACAAGGTTTATATGGCAGGTGTTGCATGGTGTGTATGAGGTTTGGGACCTGCTCTAAATGACACGGCGATCAAAGGGATCATACCACCATGGCCAAATTGTCCCTTCAGGCTTTCCCAATGGACTGCCATCGAGGGAGCTGCTTTTCAAATGGATGGCAGGCTATGCTACAGCACTGAAAGTACTTAGCCAATATATCTTTAAAAAGTTCTTCAATTTGCCTCATTTGATGTGGAAGAAGCTCCCCTTCCACCTAAACCTGACTGAGACCGCCACGCTCACGTGGTACAATGTGGCATCAATTTAAAACATTTTGCAGACCAGGTTTTGTTTCTCTTGCCAGCCCTGCTCTCCAGCACTTGCTTTGGACAAACCTCCTGATCCTTCAGCATCGATATAAATAGAGTTTCAATTTGCTGTCCCTTTTAAATTATAAACAATTTATATAATGTTGGTCATATTAGATGAACATGTATTGTTTGTACTTAAGGCCCTCAATCTTTTTAAGACTAAGGGCCCGATTATGATGTCAGACGGACTGCCAGCGACGGCCTGTCGTTGGCGGTCCGCCTAAAATTGGAGGCTGTGATCCGAACGCTGCATAATGATGTGGTCGGTCAGAGTGCAGCGGGCGGAGGGACCGACCGACACTTCCGACAGACTCAAGGAGCACGTCGGAGTGTCAGTCATAACATGATCCCTACAATGGGGGTGTGCCTGCAGAGGCACTGCTGTAAGGATTTCGATGTCCCCTTTCCGTCTCCCTTTACATTGCGGTCCGACCCCCATGTAAAGACGGCCAGAATGGGACTTTGGGAGCCCCTAGCAGGGCCCCATCACCCATTGGCCTCCACTATGGGGCCAGGGAGGCACATGTGGTGCCCCCCAAACATCCATGAACCATGTACCAGGCACCACATGGTGCCTAGCACACTGTGCATGGATGTTTGATAACTGCCCTTTTTTGCCACTGTGGCTTGCACTGCAGCTCTTTTCTAGGGCCGCAGCACATGCCGCATTGGAATAGAGCAGTTTCCCGACCGCCTGCATGGCGGTTGCACTGTAATCGGGGAGGTGGAACCGCCGACATATAGTCAGTCGGACATCTGCCTGAGGCAATGGCAGTCAACCGCTCATCCGATCGCCATTGTAATGAGGCCTTAACTCCTTTCAAACCAGGTGCAAGTCCACTTTTATGATTGGTCTCCTTGTGTTATATCGTTAACATTGTCAATGGTTATTTTCAAATCAATGTTTAGCAACCCCACATTAATACAGCCGCAGTGTTGTAGAGGTCGACTGATGTGTCTGAGGCATGAATTATTTTTCATTCGTTATTATTTTAGACCACTGTTTTAATTGTGCTGGACTAACCCGCAATATGCTTTGCTTAGTTCCTTAAAAAACAAGCATTGGCATAGCCAATAGGTCTCGCCTTTGGGACCTTATAAGTGTTTAGCCATGTAACAGCTGCATAACTAAATACTTATAAGGTCCCAAAAGCGAGACCTATTGGCTATGCCAAAGCCGCAAAAGTGATCGCGATCAAACATCACCGCGGTCGTGCTGCCGCGAAAGTGAAAGTAATCGCGGTCAAGCGCGCGCGCCCGCGCACATGCACTGTAGCTCTAGGCTGGTCTGGAAGCACTTTTTGGTGCCCTCTCAAAAAGTCTCGCCAGACCAGCGCATGCGCTGGGTCAGGCGAGACCTAAAAAGGGAATGCAGAGGCCTATAGATTTTCTTAGTAGTCCACCGCCATCGCTTCCAGATGCCTAGTTGCGTAACACAAAGTCTAGTCTTGATTTCACATCAGGTCCAGTGGTGCTGAAACAATTTACAGACTCGGGTGATGCCATCAATTTTACATATCAGTGAAGTCATCAGAATTGTTAAAAATTCAAGCGAAGCTTTACACAAAGAACAAGTGTGGCACTTGAGCTACTCCCAGTGCTTAATTTAAGCCGGTGGTTTCTGGTGCTAGGCACCAGCGCATACTTGTCGAAACCGGTGCTTGTGAGAGTCTGCCACAAGGTGGCGCTGTCTGGGGAATTTAGAGTGGACCACAACAGTTAATTATAAATTCAATATACATTAAAAAGGACAGTTACTTGCTGCCCAAGCCATTCTTATAGCTTTGGAGGCCTGCAATAGTCCGAATTGGCACGCTTGGAGTAGTGTGATGGTTAGTAGTTGTATTGTTACTGTCATTGGCAGTGCTGGCAGGGGCACTGTATGGTGCAAGCTGCAGTGGCCTCATGACAACAGCCATGGCACTTTTTTTTTTTTTTACAAATTAAGCACTGGCTACTCCCATTCAAAAGGAACGTGGATTGGGGTATTATGTAGCTGGTGGTGCATTTTGAGCATACTGTCACAAATATATTATTAAAGCATGGTATCACACATTTACTGACAGCAAATTTTCTATTGAAATGGCCACAAAATTGGAGTAGTATTACATGAAATATTTAGCATTTTTCACATCACCAAGTGTCTTGATTTGATCCTATTAAAATCTTTCTTTCCATCACACTTTAGAATTACAAAAAATGTACTTTATTTGTGCTTCCCAACTGCTGATGTATTTTGAAATATTTGAACAGTTCATTCACAAGTAGTTAAATGTAGTTGTGTGCTAGAAAACCACAGACATCCTACAGCATTTTCTTTCACACTCTCTGTAAACCATCAAGACTGTCCCATTGTACAATTTAGCAGTGAAAGAAAAGTAAACATCATTCTCCATGTTAAAAGAATAAGCAGCAATCCTGCACCGCTGCTTCCAGCGCCTATGCTCATGTTTCTCCCTTCCCCCACCCTACTATTCATGCCTCTTTTTCTCAGCAGGTTCTTTTTCCTCCCTGTTTTCTCCCTTTGTCACTATTTTTATTTCTTTCTCTTCCTACATTCTTACTGTCCTCCTCCTCTCTCGCTCATTCTGGGTCAAAGCATTATGACGTAAAGTAAATCCCGCTCCTCAAAAATGCGTCCCAGGGTCCACCACCGGCACAATTTAAGCACCAATGATTTTTGCACTTCCACCGTGCTAAAATCCAGGTCTCCGACTCGGTGGTGGTCTAGCGCCAAACAAGAAGTGGATTGAAAGTCAGGGCATGCCTCGGTGAAATGAGGCCGCTCAGTGATCTATTAGTGATGAATGGCCGCCTTCGCAGTTGCTGTCACCTCGAAGTTGGAGTTTTATCGCCGCCACGTTATGACTTTGTAAGCCCTGGACCGCGCTCGCCCTGCTATGTGTGATGGTCACGGCATTGCTTGTCACGAGAAGCGGGATTTTCTAAATCACATTTGCTTGGCATTTCAATTAGAAGACACAGCAGAAATAAAATGCAATAATTACATCGGTGTTTTATAACGCGCAACATTAATTGCGCACATCTTCGAACTTGACCCAGCCCCCAGCACAGAATGCAGGGTATCTGCGTCAGTGTGTTCGGAAGTGACACTTGTGTCCCTGCGTCGTCAACCCCATAGGTTGAGATGTCTAAATGTACAGTAATTTCCTATCCGATGAAACACGTAGGGTCTCCTTCAGAGAAGCACTAAAGGCACGGGACTTGATTTACGCCTGCGTAAGTGTATCATTTACGTAAATCCCTACCCTAGCCACATGCGCATTAGTACGTAAATTCAAACACATATAGGGGCTTATTTACAAGCCCCTTGCGCCACTTTTGCGTCACTTGTAACATGGGAAAAGTGATGCATAAGTGGCGCAAGGGGCTTGTAAATCTGAACCACAGTATTTAGGCCAAAACAGTGGAAGTGATGAAATCTAAGTTTACAAACAGTTGTTAAAAGAGTCGAATTCAGGAGTGTCACGTGAAAATGAAATAAATTCCTTTGCAAAATGGGAGGGGTAAAAGAGTGGTCATGGAAGGAAATGCCAACCTAAGACCATCACTGCCAATGTCAAAATGAACCAGGCTTGCTGATTAATACACAAAACTTAAACAAACCTGTTCAAAGTTCGATGGCTGGAGAATGGGAAGTAAGATAGCAGTATATAGGTTTCATGCTTACCCTCTATACTTGATGTCTAGTGTGTGGTCCTCCCCCGCTCCTTTACTGTGGTCAAAATGCTTCTGTAATAGACAAATATTGTATATATGCAGCAAAGAAGAACTGGCCTCCCTGTCAATCATAAATCGAAAGAGAAGAAAGGAGCTCTAAAACAAGTTTCACCATAGACTGATACATTAATGTAGTCTTGGAGACATACAGAATGATTTTGTTCTGATAACGTGATAAGTTGAAACATGTGAGGAAAATAGGATGCTATGCATACATCAGCTAAAGGCTATAACATAAACAATAGGTTTTTAGATACTTCCAATCAAAGGAAAGCAAACTAGTGAATATTTTATTGATGTATAAAATAAAAAGAGGAAGATGATCAATCACCAATACCAATTATTTACCTTTATCACTGAGTCCTTTAGTAGGGTTAGTCCACGAGGCAGGTTTGGAGGCAAAGAACGCTGGAAAGAAGCCCACATTTATCTGCACTTTCTTACATCCCATTAAAGTATAACACCAGTCGACGGTCCTTGTTTTGCGTCACTAGGCAAGACTGGAAAAGTAGAAAACATGCCACTCCGCATTACGTCACTTAACTGATTTCTAATTTCAATATTGAAATACTGAGTAATAACACAATATACTTCATATGGAAATCAAGGGACCAGAAAGTGAGTAAAAATCTATTTCGGAACATAGGACTAACTTCAGGATTTGAGGTTAGGAATCGACTTCCAGTCAGATTTCAGCCACATCAGCAGCACAACTTTCCTCTCCTAATGCTAACCAATCTGAAGAAATCCACTCCACTCAGGGTTAGCTTCAGGGTTGGATTGGGATTAAAAATCGGCCCGGGCACGATAAAAAAAAAAAAAAGTTGCCCACATTTCCATATTACCTTTCCGCAAAAACTGCTTCGGCGAAGTTTTATAAAAAAAAAAAAAGGGGGGGGGTAGGTAAAAAAATGCACACATTAGTTTACACTGGTGAAACACACCTGAAAACAAGTGAGGCTACTTTTGCTCAGGCCCCCTGCCCCCGCTCAAACTGCATACTGGACCTGAGGAGTAAGACGTACATGCGGCGGGACCGCCGTGATCAGGGGCGCGACGCTGCCCATGTACATTATGCAGGGCACATTTCTAACCTGTTACTTCTACACACTAAGTTAGAAGTTTACAAACACCCACTTTCTATCAGACCTATTTGTCCCTGATTAATGCTCCTCGTTGGCTGACCTGAAAAGGGGACGTGATACAAACGAGAACGCTAAGGACCATTTGCCCAATACTGGAGGCTAGATATATCCTCTCTCGGGTCCACTCTGACTGGATGTGGATGCTCAGGAATTTGAATTAATAGATTTCGGCAACTGTGCTATTCAGGATCCCCTCTTGGGACGATCTTCTAACTTTTTCGCTTTGGGTTGAACATTCATAAAATCATACAAACCCAAGCCTTGAAGAAGTTACATTTGTAACAAAACACGTGTCGGCTGCCATCTTCATACACCAACTAAGAAAATTTAAGAATGAGACCTCTACGTGTTGAATTATAAACAGTATCACAGGAAATGAAATTATTTCTGTCATTGGTCTATTTGTACACTGTACATTTGAATATCACTTCTAGTATGAAATACTGTTAATAAGAAATAAATAGGAGTTCTTCTTTTGCATAATTGACTTTTTCAATTTGCCTTTTTCCTGTGAGTTGCTATACTGAATTTATATCAGGAGTTATGTTTTACCAGACATGAATCGAAATTTTGAATTTAAGAGTGCCGAGGTACAACTTTTGTGTATAGTTATATATATTATCGGGCTGGCCCAATGATAGAAAGGGAGTGATAAATTGATAAAAGGAAGGTAATGGACGCCTATCTACCTCTAAAAAGGCCCCTCAGGCACCCACTGGGCCGCTGGCGGCATCCGAACAACGCAGAAACCGCCCAAATCGGCCCCCAGGCTGCTTAGAAAAGCAGCCCACAGCTGGAATTTGGATACCGGCCCCTCGGGCATTTCCCGAGTGCCCGCGTTACCAATCCGACCCAGGTTAGCTTCCCTGAGGCAGCCCTCTTCCATCAACACGTGATTCTTTGCAAGCATCCAGGAACACACAGGTTCTTGTAATTGCTTGCCTTTGGGAATGCATCAAGACACACCCCATGACATTCCTACAGAGAAAAGGAAACCAAGGTGAGAAACAAATGTAACAAATCGTCTCTAAGTTTATGTCACAGAGGACTACTCCAGCACCAGAGTTACCAATCTTTTCGCATGTAAAATGCTTTCATTACAATCACACACCCTACCTCTTCGAGCCCTCATCCAGAATCCCATCTCCCTTCCACAGAATCTCCAAACCTGATTCCACTCACGCACCATCTGCCCAGCCCCTCCATAGGGGATCTCTGGGGGCCTGTCACTCACATGTCCAGCAAGCCACACAGGTACCAGGGCAGCTCGAAGGCCAACCATAAATTAGAGCTGGGCAATTTATGAGACTATATGTAAAGTTCATGAAGCCTCATTGTAGATCAGTGTGCTGTTTATTTAGCCTTGAAAATATATATTTCTTCCTGCTCTACTCACCAACTCTGACGTTGATGATAGACAAAAGCTCCTCAGAGTAAAAGGTTTTTTCCTCTATGTCTACCTCCTTTCCTTTCCCCTCTCATTCTTACTTCTCCTGTACTCCAGTACAATCTCAAGCCCTCTCACTCCTTTACTTGCTCTGAATCATTTCGTCCTCTTGCTTATACCTATGATCACCCCAACATCCCTCCTGTTCCACACCAACTACATCACTGGCTACCCATTTAGACCAATCCTCTTTTCAATGCCTACTCTTCGACTCTCCCTCTCTCTCTCTCTCTCTCTCTCTCCCTCTCTCTCTTTCTCTGTCTCTCTCTTACCTATGCATCAGGAACTGCTCTTACTCCTTCCCCCTCCCCCAACCCTATCCTTTTACTTCTTGATTCTTATACCTTCTCTTCCTGACCTACATTTCTGGAACTCTTCAACCTTTCAAATCATCAAACCTTCAATTCTCATGGCCTACAATCCTTCCTCTAGATCTGTCTACTCTCCACCTACAGCTATATCATTACTGTCTCCTTCCTAGCTGTTCTTCTGCTCCCATCCTCTAACTTCTCAGGCCATGTTCCTCGTGTCAGCTTAAATACCATCTTCTCTGCTCTCCCTTGCATTCCATCTCCACCTAGCCATAGTTTGTCTTACACTTCACACTCTCTTATCCATGCACCAATTACCCTCTACCATTCCTGATTTTTTTCTCATCCTCTTGCTTCTATATTTCTTTCTAACCTATTCACATTACCTTCCCAATCATAAGCCTCTCTTTCGCTGCCGTGCATATACTACACATCTCCATGCCCAAGCTATGTTACCTCACCTCATGCTCTCTTTTGCCTCCCACACATGGCCTGTTTGTTTATACAGCTTTTGTATAGCGTGTACTAAAACCAGGGTTGTAAAAGTGAATTGCACTAGAAATGTACATTACAATTGCAAATTAGTGAGAATATACAGTTAGTTTTAGATCATAGCATCCAAAGAGAAAAAAATTAAGCAAAGGGCAATCTATACACCTGAGAAGATAATAGATCACTGTTCTAGGTTTACTGTCCAGGCTCAGAACTTGCACTGGATTATCAGGTTATCGCTGGATATAACACTGTAACATTATTTGTTTTAGATCCTCTATGATAGACTCAAACAATGGGTTTGTGCTTCTTACGGGGAATCCCATTCTGCATTGTTGAGGATTTCCTAAAAATTTGCATGAGATGGTTCTTTGTTTCTTGAACCTTGGAGGTCCCAGGAACATAAATTTAGCACCTTCACTGAAGGTGTAAGATTTTGTGCCGGGTATTTTGGGGAACCACAGTGAATGTCCTGTTTTGTACAGGCAATTTTGAGTATGCTTCTAGCTTCTTTGGGACGCCACTAAAGAATCCAAAGGGCTGGCATGCTCAAAGCCTTTGTGTCCTTTGATGAGTTTTGCTGCCACATGTAGATTTGCCCTCAGAGGAGCCAAGTATCCCTTAGAAATACCTGCAAACAGAGCAGTTCTGTAATCAAGCCTTTATGAAACCAGTGACTGCTCTGCTGTTTTGAAGTGTTTTTCAAGAATAAAGGCTTTGCTCTCTCCCAAACGTTTCATTTGGTGCGAGCTTGAAGGTCCATCTTTTCATTAAATGTTGACCCAGGGGATTTTATGCATTTAACATTTTTTCTTTTGCAATCCAAGATGATAAGTGACTCAAAACCTGACTCAATAGGGATTGAACTTCACTGACTGGAGATTAGTATGAATTCGGTCTTTAGAGGATTCATCTTCAGCCGATGAAAATCCATCCAGGATTGGATGTCTTCTAACATGTTACCTACAATGATTACATCCTCAGTGCATCCTCAGTGTAATCAACTTTTAGTTATGGTCCTGTATAATCTGCATAGAAGTGATATGTTATATCTAGGTGTTTCAGCAGTGTGGTGAGAGGTGTTGATTATAGATTACACAGAACTGGAGGAAGAAATGCGCAATGAGACACCATACCCTAGGAGTGCTGGGTCTCAGTAGTTCTTGCTTAGTTTTATTGTTGGGAGCAGTTTTCTAGTTAAAATGTAAACTAAATAGGGACACTCTTTTTATCCCTATTTTTATTTTGAGAGTGTTTAGGAGTTTGCTTTATCGAAAGCTGCTGAGGATCAGAAGACCTAAGACATCATTGTTTATCAGTGAGCCATCAGCAATTTGCAAAACTGATGTTTCTGTCTAACAGTCCACCCTAAATTGAGATAGGTTGCAGGCAATGATGAATTTAATGAGTTAAGTATCTGGGTAGCTTCTGAGGATCTTCGATGGGAAAGGAAGATTAGTCAGGGTGGAAATTGTTTAAAGCCTTTGGATCAACCACTGTGTTTTAGGAGCAGGGCGATCTTGCTTATTTTCAGACTGTCTGGAACTCCTTCTTGAGCCAAATATCAGTTTATCAGGCATGTCCTGTGCACATTGATATGTCAGATGCAACAGCGAGATGGAGAAAGAGAGAGAGAGAGAAAGAGAGAGAGAGAGAGAGAGAGAGAGAGAGAGAGAGCTATCAGGTCAAATAACTTTTTGTAATGATTTCTTGCTTGGTCGAATTGGTCTCTAAACAAGGGGGCCTTTGCTTTGAAAATTATGTTCTTGTATTTTTCCCTTCCCTGTAAACCATTCAGGTTTATTATGGAAACGTGTGGATGCCAAACTTTTTCCACCGCTCTGCGTTTGTTTCTAAGCTCATTCTGATCATTAGAACACTAATGTATTGAGTTCTTTTTGTTCAGTCTTTTTAGAATCAAGAAGGTTGTCTCGTACAATGTATTCATCACGGTTTTATCTGAGTTACCAGTCAGGTATGTAATTTGTAACAACTCATTAGTTGGAAGCAGGTTAGATATGGTACTCACTGCCAGTGCAGGTGACAACAGAATATCATGAACTAAATAGCATCTGATTAAAACAGTGAATCCGAAATATCATTTTACAAACAAATGACTCAATTGAAGTTAATAAGGGGGTTGAGGGTGTAGCAACGCAGCCAGAGACAGAGCCAGAGCTGCCAACTTAGGAGCTGGGGATCTGGGTTTAAGTCTCGGAGTCAGTGAAAAATCCTGTCAATCTGGAAAAATCACTTAATGTCCCTGTACCCAAGCCTGGATACCCTCACGGGTGATAAGCTGCGCTATATAAATCTACAAACTTTAAAATTAGAATATCTACACCCAATCTGACAACATTTATGTAAACAATATTTAGGACACAATATTTATCTCAGATGATAGTTTTGTAAACATTTTTACATATGATCCAGCGTAAGTGGAATAAATATTTTAAGTTTAGCTTTCAAAGCACCTCTTGCTCATTCATCCCTCTAGCTGTACTGGACCCCTACGGCTAGATGGATTACAGCATTTCCCTGATCACAGAGGCAAATGGTCCTCTAATGTTTCTTTCTCTGCCGGTTGGAGGGGTGGGAATTAGGATGTCCAAAGCACAATGTTAGCCACCCAATGAGGATCATTAATTGGTGACTAACTCACAAGTTTGAAATAAGGTCTAAATACACTACTCTCAGGACCGTACTGCAAAAATAACGTATCGCTGGTAGGTCTAACTAAAATGATACACACTAGAAGCTCTGCTACTGCTACAGAATAGAAGAAGCAGAACTTGATATTCTGAAAAGATTCACAGATTCTCCCTACAATGCATTTAGATCAAAAGAATAATTTAACTCTGTTTTAAATAAAGAACATCAGGACACAATAATGAACGCAGGCAAATTTGGATAGTTATTGTATTAATGTTCCAAAATCGATACAGATAAGCAATTTATTGAGCAGCTCAGTCAAGAATATTAAAGCATGTGGTAGTAGACTACACATATAGTCATAGGCTCAAATCCAAAGAGGATGGTTTAAACAAACATCAGATACGAGGTTACAGACTCCTACCACCATTAAAGGCAGAAGGATAGTTCACTCCTTTTTTAACAGCATCTAAAGATTTAGAGCAAAGGGGTAAAGCAAACAATTTTAAAGTACTCTAAGGGAGAGTCTATGAGCATTGGCAAAAAGGAAATATGAGGCAAAAATCAATTAGTTCAGCAAAGAAGGATCCCAAGTAACTGCATAAAAGCAGTAGCATCATCAAAAAGGCATTCCAAAATAGAAATTTAAAAGATGATTATAAAATCATAGGAAAAGAGTCCCATTCTCTCCCAAGGAAAGAAAAATATAACAACGTGTTGCATCAAACAGGAAAAAGGTATATTGTTCTCGCATTGAGAGGAAAAGAAAAATAATGGCATTGCCCCTCCTTTGGGGTTTCATCTTACATAGTTATCATAAGACCTTGATGATGGTGTGTCCCTCCACTAGTCAGTCCATTGTATAATTTGTTTACGTATGTAGTCACCAAATACATTTAGTTACTCCTGCATTCTTTCCCAAGCGCTTCATGTGAACGTCTTGGCTTTCTGGGCCTCACAGCTTTGTCAGCGGTAAGAAATATAAAATGTAACAGTCTATGGCATAGGATTGGAGTTGATTTTTCCATTGAGCCATCTCACAGTTTACTTCAAAAGAATGTCCTTTGTATGTAAAATGAAATATGCACCAAAAAAAAGTGCAAGACTTGCAGGAATGCCAATGAATTATTTTGCTTGCTAAGGGAAAATGTTCAGCTCAAGAAAGAACACGTTTAAAGCTAAAGGATGCATACATCAGCTTTAAATGAATTAACCTTGATAAGAATCAAATATAATGCATCAAATTATTATTTCATAATAAGAGAAGAAGAATAAATGTTTCACCAATGTGTTACTACACAAAATTGATTAGCATTAGCTATGGCCTACTGCCAAAAATTGCTTCAACATCCATACATGTAAATTGTTGAAATTAGGACTTTGTTTGGAAGGTTCTTGATTCTTGCTATGTTCTATAATCATTTGGACGTTGGTCGGGCATGCACAAAGGATGGGTTTTCCAATGGCCTTGAAATCAGCTACTAACCAGGCAATCCCAAATTGGGATAGAGAGTTACCAGCTCTTTTTGTGTGTTGTACCATTTTATTTCTGAGGATTGAGCCGGGGTGAGGCTGATGGTCTCTCGTGCAGCAACAGATTGAGTTTAGTGTTTTCATCCTTGCCTCAATGTTCCTTACCGAATTAACTGTTGGTTAGGAGTTAACTTCTTTGCTGATGATTTCTAACAGCGTACTGGTCTTTAGCATACTTGTTGCTATGTGGGTCCCCCTTAATTAGACACCTCTTCCAAGTATGGGCTGTGTTTGAGAATTCAGTGGAGTAACCAGGATCAGTATGGTAGAAGAGGAGTTAGCACAATTACGGTTTGGCACAACTGGTGATTTAGGTTTATTCTGAGAATTGGCTCCAGCATTCAGTTATGCATCTCTGAGTTTACCATTTCTAAATCCCAAGGAAAGGGGAGGGATGGTTTGTACGGCAAGCTCCTCAATCGCTATCCAGCTTTGAGTACAGTTAGGTACGGGATTAGAGAAGTGGTAGTGTGGATTAAGAGTGAAATTTGAGTCCAGTGTCAGGAAACAAGGAGGGGATATGTTTCTTGTTGATTGTGCCCACAAAGTGAAAGGTAGGCGTGTTGAACTTAGGTAATGTAATATGGTTTGACTCACGGTGTTTCTCGGCTTATAGGTCTTAAACTCAAAAACAATATGTTTTATTATTCAAGGTGAATATTCAGTTTTGTGGCCTTCCTTCCTGGGAGACCTGCCTGCTCAAAGAGCAAAAGTAAAAACAATTGTAAGGGTTTCGTATGGCCACAAGCTGTCATTTGGGCTTGACATTCTCATCCTGTGTCTCCACATTTTCAACTGCTCCACCATTTGAACAAGATTCTGCCCTTCTCTCCCTCAGAAACACATGCCATGGTGGTAGTGCAAACGAAGTAGTGCTACGTTTGCAAATCCTACAGAAAGAGCAAGGAATGCAAAGATGGAGGCCTGTGATGGAACTCAAACCTCCATTCTTGCATTTCAAATCATGAAATGTAATTTTTTTAGTGCAGTTCTTGTCTCTTTAATTCAAAGAGGTGAGGATAAAAAAATGGGCATGACCCTGGAACGCTGTTTCCTCCAGCAATGCCCACATCCCACATTCACAAAGTAGAAGCTGTCCCTGATGCGCCGATTCCACTCCCTGTTGAGTGCCAAATCTAGTCAATAGTTTGTGATTACATTTGTGGTAATAGGCCTTGGTTACATTCCATTATAAATCATTTGGAGCAAGAGGCGGAGTATTAGTCTGGATATTCAATATCTGCAGGCAGATATTCTCTGCCTGCAGGAAACACATACAGAAGCCAGTAGGAGTGGGATTTTGGAGCTGGCAGGTTATCAGTTGATTTCTAGTACTACACAGGATACAAGGACTAGAGGGGTGGCCGTATTGGCAAGGAAAGGCTTAGCCAGATTCCCACGATCTTATGTTGATAAAATGAGTAGGTGGATAATCATACGATGCTGTTTGGAAAATAGTGCTTTTCCATTATGTTCGGTCTACGGATCGGTGCTTGATGATCCAGCATTGTATGAGTGGCTTAAGATAGAATTAGTGCGCTGGCCTCTACCTCTCATAATTTGTGGGGATTTTAATATCAATATGAATTGCCAGATTTCCAATCAACCAGGTGTAGTGTACAATGGTCATAAACCTAAAGTGTATAGAGCTATTTCACAATTAAAACTCCTGCATGGGCTAGCAGATGTTTGGGCTAAACAAGAGGCTAATGATCCAGGCTTTACGTATTTCTCTGCACCACATAAAATACACGATCGGCTGGATTCTTTTTTTGTGTCACAGGAGTTCTTACAAGGAAGCAAAATAAGTAAATATCCCAGAGTTATGTCTGACCATTTTGGTCCGTTGGACCGTTGGTGTTGGTGTTAGAAGTAAATATTCAGATAAAAACTCCACTGTCACGATGGACATTTAATAGGACTAGGAAGATTATATACAATACATGGAGAAGTGGATCCCCAGGTTTATTAAAGAAAACTTGGGAAGTACTAATATTTGTGTTGTATGGGATACTCTAAAGGCTGGTATTAGAGGAGA
The DNA here is from genome assembly GCF_964204655.1 of Triturus cristatus. Lineage (NCBI taxonomy): Eukaryota > Metazoa > Chordata > Amphibia > Caudata > Salamandridae > Triturus > Triturus cristatus. The sequence continues at coordinate 327,434,067 of NC_140580.1, forward strand.
AACATCTAAGTTTTGGAGGGAAACGCAACGGAAGGAAAAAAAGCTGCTACAGATATTATATGATGACCTGGGAAGAGCAGAAGATGACCTGATTGAGATTCTTTCTGGTGGGGGTGACCCGGTGATAGCTCAGTCAAGGATTATACTCATCAGGTCAACAATCACAGAGATTTCGAATCAAAAATCGGCTGGCAGATATATGGCCTGGCGTAGCAGGGCGTATGAAAACAATGAAAGGGTTGGACACATGTTAGCAGTCCGCACTCGCAAAAAAGTGGTCCAAACCCGGATTAGTGAAATTAAAGATCCTAGTGTAGGCATGGTTTCTGACCCCGAAGATATTCTTTCTGCTTTCCAAAAATGTTATCAGAATTTGTACTCAGATGATACCCAGACAGGGGACCAAGAGATAAGGGAATATCTAATTGGGCAGAATTTAGATAAGATTTCCCCAGAGGAGAGAGGAAAACTAGAAGCACCAATATCAATTGACGAGATATTAAAGGCGATTGACTCTATACCGTTCGGCAAAGCAGTCGGCATGGATTTGATACCCGGGGAATTTTACAAAAAGTTTAAAACACAGATGATAGATATTATGTTTGAGCTTTTTTTAAATGCACAATTAAGCGAGATGGCCCCGGAATTGTGGAAATCCGGCAATATTGTAGTATATCCAAAGAAAGGCAAACCTTTAAATGAACTGGGGTCATACCGCCCAATCACGTTGGTCAACAGCGATACAAAAATCTATTCAAAGATTTTAGCCAAGAGACTGGCCTCAGTGATTCAGAAAGTAGTTTCTCCATGTCAACATGGCTTTGTCCTGGGGAGAGGAACGACAGATCATATTTGGCGCACAATTGCCTTATTTGATTCCTCTAAGGTTACGGGAGACCTTATGGCCCTTATACTTTTAGATGCAGAAAAAGCTTTTGATAGGATCTCCTGGCCTTTTTTATGGGCAATTATGGAAAGAAAGGGTTTGTGGAAAGGATTTATCGGGGCTATCAGCTGCATGTACCAGGAACCTGTAGCCAGAATTGCCATGATGGGCTTTACTTCTGAAGTAATCAAAATTAGCCGAGGTACGTGACACGGGTGCCCTTGTTCTCCTCTATTGTTTGCGGTTTACATCGATCCCTTTATAAAGAAAATAGAGGAGAACCAAAAGATTTAGGCTTTACACACTATTGGAGGGGACACCAAGAATTTAGCATATGCGGATAATTTGGCAATAATAACACCAAATCCGAGAGAGGCCCTTATAGAAATAGAAAGGGAAGCAAATCAATTTGGGAAGATTTCAGGGTATCATCTTAATGAAAGTAAAACGCTAATAGTCAAGAATGAGAAAGCTGTTCTGGACGATGCTAGAGTAGTGGCAAACGCTAGGTATTTAGGGGTCAAAATCAGTGCCAATATAGATGAAATTGTCAATATTAATCTGGAATCTCTGATACAGAAATCTAAGGTAGAGTTTGATAGGATGAATAATCTTTACCTAACACTTTTAGGTAGGTGTAATGTAATCAAAATGTTGTTTTTACCTAGAGTCTTATACTTTTTTAGAGCTATTCCTGTGGAGATAAACAAATCATGGTTCTTGACGTTGAATCAAATGATTACTAGATTCTTGTGGGCTGGGCAACATCCTCGAAGAGCTTTAAAATATATGACTTTGTCTAGAGATCGCGGAGGTTGGTCAGTTCCAAATTTCCAATTATATTATTGGGCTGCGGCACTACAGCAGATGTCTGTGTTATTGGGAAGACACAGTGGGACAATGAGAGAAACACCCAATGTCTCCATATATGAGTTAATAATTGGGACAGAGGCCCGCGGTTGTCTCATGCGACATATTGATTTTGCTTACTTTAAGAGAGTCAAATTTAAGGTACTGATTGGAGCATTTAGAGTGTGGACTGCAGTCCGAAAAAAAGTGAACATTGGTAGAATTCATAGATATTCCCCTTTAGATAATAATGATTTGCTCCCAGCTATATTTCACGATGGTTATATGAAAATATGGGTGGATAGGGGTGTCAGATATATCGGGTATCTAATGGAAGATAAGGATGTATGCTTATTTGATACTATTAAGGACAAATTTGGGATAGGGAACAATAATTTTTTTAAATACCTACAATTAAGGGATTTTTTAACCAAGAAGGTAGTTAACTGTAGTAAAATCCGCTACTGGAAATGCTGCTGGTGGCTTTCCCAACCTTATCTACAATATGTAAAATTACTTAATAAAGAAATGGGTGACGAAATAAATAAACATATAATCCGCTGGCAGGAGACGCTTCAAGCAGATATCGAAGAATGTGAGGATTCCCTTTTGTTAAGCCAGACAGCATTTATTTCGGCCAATCTTCAAGTGCAGTGTCTTAAAACATGGCTCAACTTATATATTACACCTGCGCGGATTTTTAGATGGGGCGGGACGTCGGGTATACACTGCTCCCGCTGTGGCTTATTAGCTGCCGATAGCGTGCACATGTTCGCCACCTGTCCTAAACTAGATCTCTTGGTCATTGAGATTGGTAATTATCTAAGAAATATGCTGGGATTTGAGGTAGATATTGCACCTCAAGTGATAGTCTTGGGGGTAAGTAAGCAGGAGATGGCAGAACCAAATCAGACTTTGCTATTTACAGCTATGGCGATGTACAGGCTATGTTTGGCTAGTGCCTGGCTTGACAAAGATCCCCCTTCAATACATGTTTGGCTGGGGAAGTTATTAGCCAAATATCGGTGGGAGAGTGCAGTATATAAGCGTAGGGGATCCAGAGCGAAAAAGAGAGGGACTGCTATATGGGCACCAGTATTTAGATGGCTCAACGAGGATTTGATTCCTTCGACGTTAGAATAGCTTAATTATTCCAAAATCCTTTAAGGGTAGGGGATACAGAATGTACTCTCATTTATTGTTTTCTTCTTCTTTTTTATTTTTAAATTAAATCAAATTTCTTTTTCTTTTCTTCTGGTATATAATATTTGTAGTATATGTGTATAAGTGTACCTCCTTAGGACCTGAGGGAGGGTGGTGGGATGTGTAGGGTGGGGGTAGGAATCGTGGGGAAAAAAATAAGACATCGAGAATTTATGCATTGTTTAGCATATGTTGTGTTTGTTGTTCCTCTGTTTGATGTCGAAATAAATATTTAATAAAAGAAAAAAAGTAAATCATTCGGAGGGTAATGCCTATTCCACGCTCTCGTTTCTGAACTATTCGTAATTGGTCGCAACATGTGCCTTGCGCCTTGCAAAGACATGTATTTGAATCTATGACGTCATCCCGCCGTCTTTTTCCCCGCAGGGAATCACAACGCGGTCGTTACAACGACCGCGTTGTGATTCCGCGTACCATTATTCGGCAAGTCGGAACAGCGACTTGCGGAGGGGGGACGCTGGATGTTGGAATAGTATAATTTACTATTCCAACTCCAGTCTGTGCGGACACTGGGGAAGGTGTTGGATTTTAAATCCAACACCCCACCCCGCCCCCCCCTCCGCAAGTTGTTGTTCCGACTTGCGGAGTAATAGTATGCGGAATCACAACACGATCGTTGTAACGACCGCGTTGTGTTTCCCTGCGGGGAAAAGGTTTTGTGGTAAACGTTATTTACCCATGTATATATCCCAATACGTCTTTGATACTTTGCGAATTTTGATTTTGTGACCACAAAATCCATTAGTGCATCTGGCCCCAGATCTCCTATCCTAATTATTGTAAGCCATTCTTTTTGATGAGATGCACCTGATGTCGATATATTTATTAGACGTTTTCTAAAGTCCAGACTAGACCAACAGCATGGCAGAGCACTTTATCACTTACAAATTAATAGAGGTGAACTAAAAAATTATCAGAACAAATGGGAACAAGATAATAGAAAACAAAATAGCACCAAATACGCACACGTTACAGGCTGCATGACAGGTGTAAAACAGATGGATATACTAAGGACTGTGTGACCTTCTACGAATAATATTTGAGATATTATACAGGTCTGTAGGTATATTATTTTTTATTTCAGAATAATTTTTACCATGAACACAAATATAAAACAGTACTTTGTCTAATGAAGAACTGGCTGGTTACGCGACCCTCAGCAGACCTACAGCAAAGCGCCTGGATACCCCTTGGGGTGATTAGCGGCGCTATATAAATACTGATTGATTGATTGATGCAAGGTGATCCTAGCTGTAATGTATATTATATCTGAAAACACACCATGTAGTGCTTGTGATATACTTGTAGGTGTATTCTAACATATTCCACAATAGTAGGGGAGTAATCATGAATTGTGTCCCTTTAGTCACTGTTTTTTCTTCTCCCTTTTAATTTGTCCTGGAATTCGTAGCACTTTTATCAGTAACGTTTACCCTATTAGTGCCTGTAAAACCAGCTGCTGAGGCTGCAAGGGACCTAGAGACAGCATGAGGGTGAAACAAAAGCAGAAACAAGTTCCCAACCAGGCAAAGCGCCAGACACGAGGCAGCAGAGCATACTAAGCTAAATACAACTACAAAAAACAGTAGTGATGTTTTCGCATGACCTACAGCCCCCAGCCTCTCTACTGCACCTAGAATCCAGAGTACCTCATTGAAACGAGGTAGAGGTGGACAATTTTAGAGCTGTTAGCATACAACTGCTTTTCTCCACATTGACCCATAATGCTGTGCGTCTAAGCCCTTGTCCACACCACACTGAGTCCTCAGCTCATGAAATGGGAGTGCTGGTGACTTTTGTGACCCATCAACTCATTCTCTGAAAAAGCTCCACCATTCCCTTTAAGATAGATCAACTGCAACTAAGAACGGTGACAAAGATATCCCAAAACGGGGTGGTGTAGCCAATGACAAGGTCAGGGGTCGCAAGGGACAATAAAAGGTCTCCACATCATTGTTCCCTTATTTTCTTTCCTAAATATTTCACAGAAGGGAAAAAATGCCCAAGAGATGCTGCATGACTGAGTTTGAAGTAAATGCAAGTGATTGTGAGTGATGGTGTAGGAAACTGCCTCCCTGCCTGAAATGCAAAGGAAGTAAAATATTTGCCTAAAAAACAGTTTCTTAGAAGATTCTGTTGACCTGTCAAAAAATAAAGGACAATCTAAACAGAGCATAAGCCGGACAACTAAAGCTATTGTCATAATATTTTATTCACAAAAATCTCTAACGATAACAGTAACCATTCGAAAGGCACCCCCTTTTTAAAGATCTATATACATAAGCATGCATGAAGGGCCTTGGAAAGTCAGCCCCCACATGCTAGTGGAGGTTATCTATAGTGAACAAAAGTGCATAAGTGGGAGGGTGGGCTAGAAATTGGAGATTGTGTATTGCAAAGCTTACAAACATGGAAGACAGTTTCAGTAAAGGACCGGAAGTAGAAGAACAATTGCATCATGGTAAGACAGCAGGAATTAAATATACCAAAAATCTGCCTTTCTCTCTTTCTGGGCAAAGCCTTCACTGAGATATCATTTGACTTCCGCTTTAATTCTGGACTCCTACTCAAACCAAGACAGCCACCGACCTAGAAAGAATATGTAAAGTCCAGGTTGATCCAAAAGTGCATTGGGCAATTGACTCCCCTCCTAAGTCCCTTTCCCCCCTGTTTCCTATGCAGGAGGACACGACTTTCGGATACAGAGGATATGATATTCTCTGCTTCATCTAAAACTTTATATATTACGCCCACCCTTTCCTTTTGTTATCAGTCTGCCTTTCCATTCCTGCCTGCCACCGTTGGCACATGTACTGGTTTGTCTTGGCCATCTTTCCCTAAGCCCTGGTCCACCTCCTCCCAAAGAGAGAGACCCTTCTCTTCCTTCCACCTTTTCTGCATCATGTCTAGGAAATGTCGTTTCAGGGGATACATTGTTGAAAGACCCTATTCTGGCCAACAAGGAACTTGGTAATACTACTTCTTGTTGAGCTTAAGAAGCTCAATAGTTTACACCTTGAAGTCCAAGGCCAAACTCCTAATGGGAAACGCTTAGAAACGCCGCAACAAATTCAGCGTACACGCCATGGTACTTCTCAAGACAAATTGCAAATGCCACAAATCCAACTAATAATGCGATGAATTATCCTCCCAAATACCAGAAGCATGATTTTCTGATGCTTGTGTGCGCACGCGTATAAATTTCTTAATCGATCCCGAATCCCTCCAGGATGCGCGCTCTTCTGTTTTTGGAGGGGGGGGGACCTCCTCCCCGCCAATGCCATTAAGATGGGTTTCACATCTCCGTCCGCCTCTCCGCTGCTGTGGTACCCATCTCCCAAACACCTCGGGGCAGACATCATTTCCAATTGTGAACAAATGCTGTTGGTTTACATTAATTTGCAGACACTATATTTGCCAATTCATCTGACTTCTCTCCCCTCCCCCCTCGCCTACTCTCTTTTCTCTGGCGCGCTACTCCTGTCTCTCTCTCCCTCTCTCTCTGCTCCAAGGCAGGTGAGAGCATCAATTTCCTTCTCATCTGTGGCAGTTAAATTAAATGGAATCGGCCTGATTGCTAAAAATCAAAGAGAGGGCTGATAAAGCAATTAAATGCTTCTAATTCCTGCTTTTGAAAAGGTGCAGCTTGGCTCACTAGCTAATTAACTTCATAATGAAAATCCTATTTCATCCGTTTAGGATTTCTTTATGTTTCTAGGGTTGTTTCCCCTTTTTTCGGTGGAAGTATTGGCTGTTTGGGAAGAAAGGGCTTTAATGAACGTTGTCTTGTGTGAGTTGGAAATTTGTTTTAGCGAACCGAAAGTTTTGTGGTTCCTGCAGTGCACCACTCTCATGAAGCAAGGAGAGGGAAACCATAAAGATGAGCTTATTTTGTGTTGTAATTGCATTTACATAGCACTTACTATCCCTAACGAGACATTGACGCGCTTTATGGCGAGTAGCATGCTATCCAGAAACCAAGGTTAGTGGTTGCTTTAGAGGAGTTAGGAAAATATCTTGCTCTGTAGGATTTTATATATAAGAAATAAGATTTTTTTTAATTGCAGAGTAGCTGTGCCAAATACATGTATTTTCAATGGGCATTCGGAAGAATAAATGGATGATGCAATAAGAACCAGTGGCGGCTCGCACAGGTAAGAGCCTTGGGGCGGGCGGGGCAGGGGGTGGTGGAAGTCAACAGATGACGAGATCAGTAATATTAAATAAAGAAATAAATAAAACCACCTACTTTGCGCTCGCCGCATCACTGACGCGGCGAGCGCAAAGTAAATGGTTTTATTTATTTATTTAGTTGATATTACTTATCCTGTCATCTGTTGACTTCCACCACTCCCCGCCCTGCCCCACTGCCTCACCGCTCTTACCTGTGTGAGCCGCTACTGGTTAGAACTTCAGTAATGTTTCTGTCTTGGACTGTTACCGATAATGTCTGATTGGTCATTCCGCTAGGAATCAGAACAAGGTAAATCAGTGCTTTGGGGTGTCTCTTTCAAAAGAAGCCATCCCTAAAGGTTCAATTTGACAGTAGGAGTGTGTTTCACAAGCCTATAGTTTCCTCATAAACCTCTCATCCTATATCAGACTCTGTGCAAAAAAACACTTCATTGGTGCCAATGAAATTTCATGGAAATATTTTTTTAAATATATATATTCCACAACAGTCACAAAACATGCAATGCCAAATGCCACTTTGCCTGCAAAATGCCCTTCCCCATTTTGTATAGTTTCATTGCCTTGTAGTATTGCAAAATCTATCTATCTATCTATCTATCTATCTATCTATCTATCTATCTATCTATCTATCTATCTATCTATCTATCTATCTATCTATCTATCTATCTATCTATCTATCTATCTATCTATCTATCTATCTATCTATCTATCTATCTATCTATCTATCTATCTATCTATCTATCTATCTATCTATCTATCTATCTATCTATCTATCTATTTTTCTATCTATCTATCTATCTATCTATCTTTCTATATGTTAGCTTAGAGCAGAGTCACTCATTGTATCAATCTTAGCACGATAAACGGCTCAGAGTGACACACTTGGGTTCAAACCAGTGATCTATGCACATATTCCATGAAGGATTACTTCACTCAGCTATGTAATGGCCATGTCACAACCATCTCCCCTAAAGGAAATTTCAATGGCAGCAGTGAAATGTGTATCTGCCTGGTGCAAATTATAAAACGTTCTACCACTCTGCCACAATAGCCACACAGGATCACCAAAAATGAGGGAGCAAGTCAATCCAGAAATAAATATATGACATCTCTTGTGTATCCTTGGGTTTAGATCCTATATACATATGCAAGTAGAAATTAAAACAGCTGCCCTGCTTAGTGTTATAGTCATGGTTTTGGAAAGAAGCATCTGACCAGGGAGGGTGGGCTTTAGTCTTGAGTAGAACAAACTTACAGCCTTCATTAGCTTGACTGCAATATCTTGTGTGATGGCATACCACAGGCCACATCTGATTCAACTCTTTTCACTCTGCCATACCAATAAATAAGGGAAAAAATACCCCCTGCCATACATTGTAAGGATATTGCAAGTCACAGAGGAGTTCCAGAGCCATATAGAGGAACATGGCTAAAGGTCGCGTTCCCTTATAAGGTTATGGAACTCCGAGGTGACTTGCAATATCCTCATCATGCATGCCAGGGAGTACTTTATCCCATGTAATATGTGGTGACACCACCTTTTCCACAAAACACTTAAAATCTTGGTGAGTTGCTTTTTCATATGAAAGGGCAAGAAGGTTTACAAACATGAAGAATACGAATAAAACCTCTAGTGCAAAATTAAACACCTCAAAAACCTGTTAGATATTTGTTCCAAACAGATATCAGAAGTTGTTCAATACAAGTCATTAAAAAAAAGCTGCAGTAGCTCTTAATATGTAGAAACATGCAGAAAGATTCTAGTTTTTCTCTAACTATATAAGGAGTGAAAAAATGAACATGTTCTTTCTGCATGTCATTGTGAGCAAGAAAAATAGAGCAGAAGAAAGAAAACTAATGTTCTGTTCAGGCTGCTGGCTCAGCAGCAGGTCTTGTGACATCAGAACTCGACTTTAATAACATAATAGCTGAGTTCTGACATCTTTTCTTTATAATCGTCAACTGAGTGCATCACAAGTCGCCAATTATACAGAAAAATAGAACCTGACACTTATACAGGGATTACAGTCAAAGTCAAAATATACTTTATTCGATTTTTTCACTTTAAAAATCATAAAAGTAACACAGTTTAAAAAGAATACTTTCATACATATATATATAATTCCATCATTGCAGAATCCCATGTGTTATAAAATATCTGATTCCAAATGGTAGACAAAGCCTACGACATAACCAGCTCAACATTAAGAGGAACTGCACAATCTACAGTGATGATGTTCTGTGGAACAAAGAGCTATTGCTGTATACTTTGATTACTATCATGTCATCTATATAGGGCTACTAAGTAAACACTGAGACTGGCTGCAAACACTACAAAATCAGGTGACAACATTAGGCTTTAACCTCTGGAAACAAAGTCACATGAAACCAATCCTCAAATCGATCCACTGGCATCCTGTGGATTAAAGGGCATGTGCAGAAAGCCAAGTGGGACAAAAGTTCAGGTGACTGAAACTGACACACCACCATGTTTCAGGAACCTGTGATCAAATATCAACAAAATACCTCAAAAATTGAGACAGCACTTTGGGAGGCCACAGCCTCACGGTACGGGATCATCTGAACTTAAGCTAAATTACTTGTGGTCCAAAAAAGACCTGTAAATCAAACTGTTAAAAAGCACTTTTGACATCTCTCCTCCTGAAATGGGGTGATGATCGGAGAAGGTTTGTCATCGGTGCCTAGCTACCCCAACTACACTCTATATGTTCCTACTTTTTCACAGACTCATTTCATGTATCCCGTTGCTGTGAAGCAGCCAATCTTGGTAAATAATGCATTATAAATTATTAAAAAAGTAAATATGTAAGTATATATAGTCAGGGCAAGAGGGAGAGCTGTTGGGTTCCAGTGACAAAATTGCTCAGGGGTGGGAAATATTCTCAGATTATAGATTTAAATCCAGTCCAGCCTCACAGACCTTTCCTGTGTGTCGTAGGACACCACAAGAAATAGATTACACCTGATACCAACTCCCTCAAGAAAAAAAGGTGAAAACTCACTACCACAAATTGAGAATACTCACTACCACAAATGGAGGACGTCCCATGCCAATGAACATACGGAAATGTACAAAGAGGCCATTAAATGCCCTGACAACTGACCATCACCCAGTCAAATAAGGACTTCTTCACTTTACTCCAGCCTCATTTGGTGTGGTACCGAAATTATGAGGTTTAAATATCGATCTGCACACATAGCCACTCTCAAATATCTACTCTATGTCATAAAGGTAAGTAGAAGTGGAATTCAAAGTGTAATACATACTTCTAGACAATATAGCCAATATTTTGGAGCCAATGCACATGCAGGTCCATCATTTTGTGTTCAAAATGTTGACATACAACCATTCTTTCTCAATAGTTGTCAGATGCACTGAACTCCTATCACCTAACATTGCTCCTCTATAAATCAGTCAAATCTCTTGCCTTGCAACTTTGCGTTTCAATTTTCTTCTATCATTTGGAACACCTTTGATGCTTCCTTGCTGCTGCGCCTCCATCCTCTTTCTCTTCCCCTCACCTTCTGCAACACTCTCTATGTCTTGACTCCTACCTCCATTTTGCCAGCTGAGCTCATCTCCATATTCCAATCTGCAGATTTGTTATGTACTCATTCAGAGCACATCAGTCTCGAATTATCCAGCAACCAATATGTTTTCCAAAACAACAATTTTTCTCTTTAAACTCTTCAACCACTTTCACTATCAACTAAATTTCCTGAATGGTTTATGCCCAGAGTTTCACTCCTTGACTCAATAAACCAATCATCACCATCCGGTTGAAGTCAACTTTTGGATGCCTTTGACGGACTAGACGTGAAACAAGAGTGATCTGTACATGCAAGGTTCCGACTAGGATCATTACAATGATAAACCAAACCAGATGCATCTGCAAAGGGCGGCTCCTCCGCAATGGCGGAGGAGAGTCGCCCCACTGCCTGGCTCGAGCCAGCAAATGAAAAATAAAACGATGTTCTGGCATCGTTTTACTTTTCATTTGAAGCCAGCTTGTGCAGGGAGGGGCGGGGCAGGGCATGGGAGGAGGAGTGCTATCTGCACTGCCTAAGTGAGCATATGTTTTTGGCCTGCCAAAACACACATGCGCACTTAGGTTTCTCCAGCCCGGCTGCATTCTACAGCCGGGCTGGAGAAACCCCCACAGACTCCCTGGCCTGAGCGGAGCATCTTTTTATTCTGCTCATGCCAATCCCTGCGCCGCTCTCAAAGCAGTAGAGCAGAGCGGGGATTGGATGGGATTCTGTGACGTGGTGGTCCCAGTGTCTGAAGGGACGAGGAAGAGAAACAGGAAGCGCAACGAGGAAGGCGGCCGGCAAATTAAGGTAAGTTATTATTTTATAAATATTCTAACACCCCCCCACATACCCCCCTCTCGCGCTCCCCCTCCCATGTTCCCTACACCCGCCCCACCGTCCTATGTTTGTGGCAGCACCGATCCCTCTTTATCTAGAACTTATGGCACATGGCTGAACAGTTTGTGACTGGCTACTACTTTTGTAGCGTAGCTAGGCTCATTTGCTGTAGGTTGCTCCCATTCTGTATATTGACAGACACACGAAAAGAAGATAGAGATGATTCCCAAAGGTTTTCCTTGTAATTCAGGTCAAAGCATTTCTATCACATTTCTTGTTTGATCTTTGTTGAATTTATGTAGGTGGAGTAGATACATGAAGTTGAGCATCAAAACACAACTCACTGGCAAGGTCTAACTAGGTAAAAGAGTGTTTAAGAAAGCTTGTTGTCTTTTCCAGAAGGGACATGAGCTATAGCCCACTCCACACCCTGTCTTTTGAAGCAGAGTTTGATTGAATCTTAGAAAGATGCTTACAGGTAGTAGCACTGATGACTAAAGAACTGTGTAAGTGATTCCTGGAGGTGTTCCCCGTGGTATAGGTACCACGCTCAATTAATGAACTAAATTAATAAATATAAAGACCAAAGCTTTTGTAGAAGTCTGCACTTACAAATGCTAGGGTTGCCAAACACAGCTGCTGTCTAGTCTTGATTCCACCTCATGCCTCTTTCTTCCACCACTGTACACTTCCTCCCTCTTTAACTAACTCTTGCAGTTTCTTTTGATCCCTGCTTTCTCCATTTGTCACTTGTTTCCTATTTTTCTCTCCCCCTTCTCCCTTTTCTGCCTTTCTCTTATTCAGTAGCGTCCGGTATTGTTTGCGGGTGGGGAGGCGGGCGCGATGGGGGTGGGGGGGATTCTCAGGGGAGTTGCGGGGAAATTAAATGATTTTTTAAATTAAACGTACCTTTCCGTCGGGTACCGCGTCTTCTCGGCTCCTGCTCTCCTGCCTCCAACAGGAACAGGAAGCAGGCAGCCAAGTTCCCTTCCCTAAGCCAATCACAATGCTGCAAGCAGCATTGTGATTGGTCTGGATGCCGTCCAGCCAGGGGCTAATGGGGTGGCCATGTTCTCCATGCTGGCTGCTATGCAGCCTGCATGGAGAAGGGCAGAGTGCACATAACTGGTTTGGGTGGCCTGAGAGTGTCGACCAAACAGTTTTTGTGCTCTCAGGAGTGGGCAAACCACTCCTCCCCTGCCCTGCTCAAAGAGCAGAGCAGCCCTCCCCACCCGCCTGCCCGCATGGAATGTGCAAAGGAAACATAAAATGGTAATAACTTTTAGTTATTACCATTTTATGTTTTGGGTTCTAGTACTGCGAGAAAGCAGTGGGGCAACACTCCTCCGCCCTAGGGGAGGAGCCGCCCCTGCTCTTATTGAGGATAAAAGTCTGATGATGATAAATTGGTTCCGGCACCCAAAAAGGAGTGCCGGTGCCCACCAGATGCAATCAACTACCAAATGAAACACTGTTTTGAAGTAATGTCTTAAAACATTTCCTGTGGTTTAGATTCTTAAGATTGAGAATTTCCATAACATTTTCTTCCCAAGCGCGATTTCTAGCTCTTTGGATACATTATTTGAATTATAATCCATAGCACACTGATTGTTTTTAAAGGAATAAAATGAAAAGCCTAACTAATGTCAAATCATAAGTTTTTAGGTATCTCATCAAATTTTTTAAACAAAATATTTCAAAATTAACAGCATTTTGCCAACTGTCATAGAAATCATATCTGACTGCTATTCTATATGCAACCCTACAAAACATGCACTTCTGATCCTTATCCACTAATGCCCTGGCTGAGTGACACAGAACAGATCCCATTAACTCTTCAAGAAGACAAAGTACCCTGTTTTTTGTGTCTGAGATGAAAGGGAACAGCCACATGTACAAAGCTTTTTACTAGTCGCAACCCAGCCAATTTACTAAAAGCTTTTTTTTAGTGTACTAAATGAAACGTTTTTCCGAATCGCTAAATGGGTTTAGACACGTTTACTGATTTGCAGTTTGGAAGGAGCATCCTACTAAAGTGTGACTCCTCAGCTATGTATGAATGGTTTGCAACCAGAACACAAGTCTCAAACCAATGACAAGCTGCTGACTCTTAAGTTAGGGTTGTAACTGCTTCGCAAAGGAAATGGTCCCTTTTGGCGCCCTTCCCATTTGGGAATCATGGTGGCAGCTTCCGAGGGATAAGGCAGTGGACCAGGGGATTTCTTTTCAAAAGCAGCCCCGTTTCTTTTAAGAAACTTGTGTTGCTTTAAAGAATTATAAAAAAAAAACTTTCATAGGGGTGGTGTTTTGCTGTCCATTGCCTAATGAAGTTAACTAGGACGATCTTTCTGCGACCCTCCCCCTCCCCACCTACACTTTATTTTGTCAACCAACCAATTAGTCCAGAGGTCGGCTTCAAAATTAAATACTGGGCACAACAAGGCAGGTCTTACACTGCGACCACTTTTTCCAACCAGTATCTTTGTACATCTACCTAATGTTCTCTCATCAGGAACCTGGAGTACTCAATCTATTGTTAGTGCCTGCACCACGGCACAAAGCTGATTGTCTACACACACGTATGTAGGCCTATACAAGGTGTGTCCAATGGTGACCTACTACAATAACACCCTGAAAAAATATCAACTACGGGATATCTGCTATCACTATATCATTAAGGTAAGTGTATAAAGGTAAGTATAGATTTATTAATCCCAACTCCACTTCTTCTTTCCTTGACTATACTTATATTGTCATAGTACATAGATGTGGAGATAGGAAAAGTAAATCTACATTTACTCACATATACTTACCATGACAGCGGCTAGCTATTCCTTGGTATTGTTTCTGGGTGATATTTTGTCATTCAACATTATGACACAGTCATCCATAATGTGGCAGGGGCGCTTCCTGTACCCCTGCGAGGTGATAGCGCGCAAGGGGTTTGCTGCGGCTTCAGAAATAACTCAGCCCACGCGTGTGTATATGGCCGGAAGTCTCGACCCCGAGCGGGTCCTTCCTTTTGTTATGTCCCCGCAGGCCACGCCTGGCCTGCGGATGTGGTGCTGCAGTCTAGTAATGACTAGACCGCTAACTATTACATCCCTATCCAACTTGGTCATTGAAACACAACAGTTCAAACAGTTCAGACAGTTCAACTGACAGGCACACAGGTGTTGGTACTTGCGTGGATCCCATGTGCGGTGGCCGGATGTCATCAGCAGGCAAAGTCCCTCAGGTGCTGGCTCGGACGAGGGTTCGGTCTCAGACTGTATCTTTGGGGGCAGCCACGCAGCTGCGGGCTGTCGGGAGTCACACCATCTGGAGTCGGACTGGACAGCGGCACGGTGTTGGTCTCCGTGGTCTCTTGTGCTTGGGTAGCTGTACCATCTGGTTGTTCATCGGAGGGCCTCCCGGGGTGTTCTGTTGGGACTTCCTTGAACCACGAAATATTTTGGGACACCTCCTCTCCTCCTCTTTGAGCGGTTACCATGGTTCCGCGATTTGCGGTGACTGTCCAGGTCCCCGGTTCGTAGTTTGTTTTGAACTTCCCTCCAGGTCGACGGTCTCGCAGGAGGACGGTAGCACCTGTGAGGAGTGTTTTTGGTGCGGCCCGGTGGCGGAGGCTTACTTGTTGGTTTCGGCGGGCTCTCCGGTCTTCCGTGTTCTCGGCCTCAAAAGGGGGTGGTGACCACCCCGGGCAGGTGGGAAGCAGATCTGTTCTTGGGCCATGGAGCATCAGTGCCCACGGGCTCCTCTGAGTGGTGCAGTGGGGGGTGCTCCGGTATTCTCGCAAGAATTCATGGAGTCTCTTTTCCGGATCCACTTGTTCAACTACTGCTATGCGGAACATCTTGTTCAGCGTACGCATGAAGCGTTCGACATTGCCATTGGCTTGTGGCCACTGAGGGGTTACTCGTCGGTGATGTATTCCTCTCTGTCTTGAAAAGTGGCAAACTCGGCACCTTGAAATGGTGGCCCATTGTCGCTGCGTATCTCGTTAGGGAATCCGAACATAGCAAATACTTTTTCCAGGATTGGCCCCACGTGGTTGAAGGCAGTGGATGCGACTGGCTCTACTATGGAGTATTTCGAGAAGGCGTCCACGAGTACTAGCGTGTGCTTCCCTCCGGGAAAACTCCCGAAGTCTATGCTCACCTTAGACCAAGGGACGGTGCACGCGTCTTCGGTGACCACCGGAATCGGTCTTTCCGGGCCACTGGTCAGTTGGCATGACAGACAGCGCCAGACATATTCCTCCACCATCTTTTCTAGCTCTGGGAACCAAACCTTCTCCCTCATTCGTGCTTTCATTTTGGTTACTCCTTGATGCCCTCTGTGGTCTAACTGAGTCGCTCTGTGTTTTAGGGCTTGCAGTATCAGCAGCCTGGACCCTCTTAACAGGATCCCGTTACTTGTGGCACTAAGTTTGTCCCGTATCCGCCACGTCTTCGTTAGGTGCTCACGCTCTTCTTGGCTCCAGGAGCTGGCTTGTCGCAGGTAGTTTGTCCATGACCCTTCTTGGACTGCTTGCAGGGTCCTGGCATATACCGCATCGGTGGCGGCCACCTCTTTGACGTCATCCAGGGTCATGTTCTGGGGCAGGCCGCGGTGGATACCATGTGGACATAATGTTCTGCGTCTTCTGTGTCGTCTTGTGCCTCGATCGGAACGGGGTGCCTTGACAAGAAATCTGCGGGGTTTTTGGCTCCTGGCCGGTATATCACCTCCATTTCGTACGGCTGCAGCTGGACCGCCCATCGCTTGGTACGCGGGGGGGTGGGGCGCCGTCCCTTTGAACGAGGGGCTGGTGGTCGGTGACCATTGTGAACGGTTATCCTTTTAGGTATAAATGAAAATGGTTGCATGCCCACTTGATGGCCAATGCTTCCTGCTCGATTTGAGCGTATCTTGTTTCTGTGGGTGTTAGGGACTTGATGGTGAATGATAGGGCGGCCCAGTGGCCAGGTTCGTGTTCTTGGGCCAGCACTGCACCGAGTCCTACTGGGCTTGCATCGACGAGCACTTCCGTTCTTTTCGCTGGATCAAAGTATGCCAACGTGGCTTCTCCCAGAAGGGCATCTTTTATTCCTTGAAACGCCTCTTCTTCTTTCTGTCCCCATTGCCACGTGGCATCTGCTCTTGTAAGGGCCCGCAGTGGCTCCGCTCGGGTAGCCAGTCCTGGAATGAATCTCCCGCAGTACGTGGCCATGCCTAGAAAGCTACGTACTTCCGTCCGTGTTGTCGGCGCGGGCGCGTCCTTGATTGCCTGCGATTTCCTCGGGTCCACTTGGATGCCTTCTTGATTGAACACTTACCCAAAAAATTCAAGGGATGGCTGGAAGAACTGGCATTTGTCCTTGTGTAGGGTTGCTCCATGTTCACTGAGGCGTTTCAGCGCGTTGCAGAGATGCTTGTAGTGATCCGTGGCCGTCGCCGAGTGGATTAAAATATCGTCGCTGACGTTTAGCACTCCAGGTAAGCCTGATAGCATTTCTCGTATTGTGTTTTGGAATACTTCGGCTGCCGAAGATATTCCGAAGTTTAGCCTTTTTTATCTTCGTAATCCTAGATGGGTGCTGAAGGTGGTGATGTAACGGCTTTTCTTTGATAATGGGAGCTGGTGGTATCCTGCGTTCAAGTCGATTTTTGAGAACCATTTGGACCCATTCACATCCGCGATGATATAATCCATCGTTGGCGTGATGTAACGTTCCCTTCGGATGGCCTTGTTTGGCAGCCTCATGTCGATACAGAGGCGTAAAGCTCCTGGCTGCTTTGGCTTTTCCGCGATAACCATTGGGGACACCCAGGGTGTCGGCCCGACACTTTTTCAATGACGCCTTGTTTTTCCAGGGTCTCTAGCTCTTTTTCCACTAGTGGCCGCAGGTGGAATGGAACTCTTCTGTGCAGCAGAGCGACCGGAGCAACTGTTTTGTCAATGTGTAATTTGACGGGGTCACATCTGATGCGCCCGAGCCCTTGGAACAGTTCAGGTAATTGACTGAGTAGCTCCTCTACCTGGTGAGTCTGGATTCTCCTTGCGAAAGAAATGAGTCCGAGATCCTCTGCGGTGTGGCTGCTCAGTAAGGTGTCCGCTTCCCTGTCGATGACGTGGATTGTTGCTGTTACTTCGAGGCCGTCTGCCTTGATGAGAACTGAAATTTTTCCTTTTAACAGGAGAGGTGTGTCCGCCCCATCGGCGTAGATCCTGGTCTTGGACGGCATCACTGGAGGGCATGGCCGTAGACGGCGATATTTGGTTTCGGAAGTCACGGCCTCTGGCGCGCCTCCGGCATACGGTGGCGAAGTGGTTGGGTATTCTGCAGTTAGTGCAAGTCCTTCCTTGTGCGGGGCAGTCTTTCGTGGCATGTGGTTCATGTCCACAGTATCCACACCTTGGCTTGGAAGTTTCGGGCTTCGGTCTCCTGAACGAGTCCCCTTTTGGCTTGGCTTGGCTCGGAGGGCGTCTGCGCGCTCCGTCTTGATGCTGTCGGACCGTCCCTGGGGCTTGATTAGTGCTTGTCCATCTTGTTTGCTCTGGCTGCCGACAGATCGTGTGATCTCGCCAGTATCAGCATGTCTTCAAGCGCGATCTTTGGTTGGCACAGGATGAGGCCTCTCAACATCTTGTCTCGACAACCCTGAATCAGTTGTGCCCGGATCTCTTTTGGTTGGTCATCTTCAGTGCACGTGCTGGCGAGTTCATAGAACGTGTCCATAGACTCTCCCTCTCTCTGACGGGCTTGGCGTAATTTGAATCGTTCGAAATCTGGGTTCAACTGTGGGTCAAAATGGCCGTCTAGCGCGGCCACTGTCGCGTTATATTCGGCTGCTGCTCCCGTGTTGGGCAGGTGCTTGAATAGTTTGAAGATTTCGTCTCCCGCGTAATGCAGTAGCAGGGATCTCTTTACCGCCTCATCTGTGTCCAGGGTTGCGACGAAATAGTTGTTGAGGCGTTCTATCCAGATTTTCCATCGGGGAGAGGCTGTCGCGGGGTCCTCCAGTTCACTAAACGGGGGTAAGACCCCTGATGCTGCATGTTGGAACGGTACGTGGGCCGGTGCTGCCGCCTGGGCCGGTGCTGCCACCTGGTCGTTGTCCCCCATGGCGCTTGGTGTCAGAAAACACTGGGTATGCTGAGGCAGGTGACGTGCTCCTCACTTGCAGGATAGCCCCAGCAGAGGTGATGGCGCAGAGCAGCCCCCCCCCCCTTGTGAAAACGTGGATGTCCGAAGAGTCCTCACTCGGTTCTTGGTATCTCCTGCCCTTTCTCTGCGTGTCCTCGGGTGGCATCGATTCCATCACTGACAGTTGTCGTGCTACCCGTGTCGGGGGCCTTTGGTTTCGGAAGTCATGGCCTCTGGCACGCCTCCGGCATACAGTGGCGAAGTGGTTGGGTATTCCGCAGTTAGTGCAAGTCCTTCCTTGTGCGGGGCAGTCTTTCGCGGCATGTGGTTCATGTCCACAGTATCCACACCTTGGCTTGGAAGTTTCCGGCTTCAGTCTCCTGAACGAGTCCCCTTTTGGCTTGGCTCGGAGGGCGTCTGCGCGCTCCGTCTTGTTGCTGTCGGACCGTCCCTGGGGCTTGATTAGTGCTTGGTCCATCTCGTTCGCTCTGGCTGCCGACAGACCGTGTGATCTCGCCAGTATCAGCATGTCTTCGAGCGCGATCTTCGGTTGGCGCAGGATGAAGCCTCTCAACGTCTTGTCTCGACAACCCTGAATCAGTTGTGCCCGGATCTCTTTTGGTTGGCCATCTTCAGTGCACGTGCTGGCGAGTTCACGAAGTCGGGCATAGAACGTGTCCATAGACTCTCCCTCTCTCTGACGGGCTTGGCGTAATTTGAATAGTTCGAAATCTGGGTTCAACTGTGGGTCAAAATGGGCGTCTAGAGCGGCCACTGCCGCGTTATATTCGGCTGCTGCTCCTGTGTTGGGCAGGTGCTTGAATAGTTTGAAGATTTCATCTCCCGCGTAATGCAGTAGCAGGGATCTCTTTACCGCCTCATCTGTCTCCCGGGTTGCGACGAAATAGTTGTTGAGGCGTTCTATCCAGATTTTCCAATGGGGAGAGGCTGTCGCGGGGTCCTCCAGTTCACTGAACGTGGGTAAGACCCCTGATGCTGCATGTTGGAATGGTACGTGGGCCGGTGCTGCCGCCTGGACCGGTGCTGCCGCCTGGTCGTTGTCCCCCATGGCGCTTGGTGTCAGAAAACACTGGGTATGCTGAGGCAGGTGACGTGCTCCTCACTTGCAGGATAGCCTCAGCAGAGGTGATGGCGCAGAGCAGCCCCCCCCCTTGTGAAAACGTGGATGAGGGCTGGTTTTCTTGCTGTGTAGATGTGTGCTTTTGTAGGCCTTTTGTAGTGGAGGTGGTGGTTGCTCCCCAGGGTATGTGTTCTGGGCATGTGTGTCTGTTAGCAGCTCCCCTGTGGACCACCCATGCTGCTGGGGCCTTGCGCAGGGGCTGGTTTGAATTTGTTCTTTTTTTTTTTCCTGATTCTGGGATTGCCTCGTGTGCAGGGTGAGCGCGTGAGAACGCACTCACCATTTTCTTCCTTGTTGTTGGTGATGCGGCCCGGCCGGGTGCACTCCGCAAGGCCGAGCGCACGTGTGCGTGCGTGCACCGTTCTTCTGCTCCAGCTCGCGGGCACCTTGTCCAGCAGCGGTGAGGTGCGCGGCAGATGGTGCGCGGGGGTCCCGATCCCCCACTCATCGCCAGTGTGGCAGGAGCGCTTCCTGTGCCCCTGCGGGGTGATAGCGCTCAAGGGGTTTGCTGCGGCGCCAGAAATAACTCAGCCCACGCGTGTGTATATGGCTGGAAGTCTTGCCCCCGAGAGGACGCTTCCTTTTATTATGTCCCCGCAGGCCAAGCCTGGCCTGCGAATGTGGTGCTGCAGTCTAGTAATGAGTAGACCGCTAACTATTACACATAACAATGGCCATGGATGTCCACATCCATGCAAGATTTTCAGGATGTCCATAAGAGATTGATGTACACACAATTAAATCAAAGTCAACGTCATTTACAATTGCTGGTTATCCTTAACACAAGGCATAGTTCCATCCCATATGGACCACAATTGAACACCAAAGATTCCTCACAAACCATTTATCGTTTTCTAAAAACATTTTTTTTTTTGGGAAGAGGTACTTTCCAACTGACACCGAGACACTTTATGATTTTAATAAAATGATTTATATATTGTACTTACTTTTGGGGGTTTTGAGCTAGCCCTCATCCTCCATTGGTCACTCACATATTTTTTCTGTCCAATGGATTACCCCACTTCAGCTATTGGCTGTAAGTGACAGCATTCTGCTCTTTCACAAGAACACATCTGTGCACAAGGTAGCTCACTTTAGCACCATAGTAGCCAATGGGTGCCTTTCAAAGAGTAAAACATATTTTCGCTTTAAGCTGCTTTTTTATATTTCTTTTTTTTTTTTATTGAGCAAAATTCATACAACCTAATATTTCATAAAATATACAGAAAATACAATAGCAAATCTGAAATAGAAAATCATACAAACAGTTTACATAGATAAACAGCCCAGCAGGGGCACTTACATTTAACTAATTTTAAAAAGCAAAAAACTAAAGACAAAGGAATCAAGTAGGAAACAACTCATTCAGTTCAAGGGAGATATATCATTAGACCTATGTTTTAGATACCATTTGGAAATAGGGGCCCCAATCTGCGCCCCACGAAGCCTAGTTTTTTTTACCTCTAGAGCTATATATTAGAAGCTCCTGTTTATATGTGTCCAAAAAACGGCTGAGCCACATCTGAAAAGTAGGTAATTCAGAATCTTTCCACCGTGCAGCTAAAATAATACGAAAGATAGCGGTACCCAAAAAAAGTATCCTTTGTTCTTCAGTACTATGACCGAGCGATTCATCAAGTCCCATTAAATAAAGAGTTACTGAGTCTTGAATATGATGACCAAATACCTGAGCCCAAAATCCCATAAACGTGGCCTTTAATAAATCTAATTTGGGGCAGTCCGCAAACATATGTATTAAATTCGCTTGGGGTTGGCTACATCTCGGACAACTATCATCAACCCGTAAGCCCCAAGAAAATAACTTTGCGGGCGTGAAATATAGGTTATAGAGAACTCTATAGTATTGGGCTTTAAGATTCGATGGAATAAGAAGCTCAGATGAAAGGGTCAGGCAAAGATCGATATCAACATTTGGATTAGCTAACCTTGTGGCCCAAGCCTGTTCAACCCGTTCTACATCATCTGGAGTGCTTTGGATCAGCAATTGATAAAGAGTGCCGATCCTTGTAGAGCGTTTCCCAATAATAGCAAACAAGTTGATATTATCCAATTTAATTCTAGGGATACAGTCACGAATGCTTGTAAACACCTGAAGGTACTTCAGAAAATCAGTAGTTGGAATATTAAATTTCTGCTGCAACCTTCCAAATGACAAAGTAGTATCCTGGCCGAGAAAGTCGTCCACTGTATTAATACCTAAGGATTCCCACCTGCGGGCGGTAGAGTCATTAAGACTGATAGGAATAATAGCGCTACGCCATACGGGGGTATATTTCGTGAATTTTGGAATTGATAAGTATTTGGATACAGATTTCCATACCTTCCAAGCATCCGTGACTACCTTTAACTTAATTTTTTTATAATATAGTGGTTCAACTTGCCTTAGAAATAGGCCTTGGCATTTGGTCCCCAGACTCAGCTCATAAATGGAAGGGATAGAATATTCCATACTAAGCGAGGTGGTAATTTTATAACTGAGTAATGGGACCATATGTTGGAGGAATGTTGCCCATAAGTATAATGTTAAACTAGGAATACCTAGCCCGCCCCTCTTCTGGGGTAAAATTAAAAAGGGTAGGGCTCTTCTAATCTTTCTGAAGCTCCAGATAAACTTGGACATGGAGGAATCAATTATCTTAATAAAACTACCTCCAGGTAGGAGCGGGATTGCTCGAAACAGGTAGAGTATCCTTGGGAAGATATTCATTTTTAAATAATTTGTCCTGCCAATTATAGATAGATGTAAACTATCTACTCTCCTGAGGTCAGTCTTTATTTTATTAATCAAGGGAGTATAATTAAGATGGTCGATTTCCTTCACATCAGAAGAGAGGCAGACACCCAAATAGGTGGCTTGCTTCACTCTAAGAGGGCTGTCAAAAACCGTATTATTTGTACAAAGAACCATTGTTTTATCCTTATTGAGGGAATAACCTGAAAAGATACCAAAAGACTGGGTGATTAGTTCAATTTCCTGAACTGCATCAGCAGGATTTGTTGTTAAGATGGCCACGTCATCGGCATAAGCCAATACTTTCGTTGATGACACACCAATATCAACAGACCGAATACCGGGTGAGGAAAGCAGTTTTACAATTAGGGGGTTAATATAGAGAGCAAATAATATAGGAGAACAGGGACAGCCCTGCCTCGTGCCCCTCTGTATCTCAACAAACTCCGACTCAACACCACAGATGGAAACTTTTGCCTTAGGATCGATATATAGGGTCTTTATAGCTCTAATAAACTTATTCCCGAAGTTATTAGATTCCAGGATATTCCAGAGAAAGCTCCATGAAACACGATCAAATGCCTTCTCGGCGTCGAGAAGGATCATCGACATCTCCCCCCCCGTGCTGCCCATAATGTCAAAAAGGGTGATGGCTCTCCGTGTGTGATCCGTAGTACCCCTACCTGGGATAAAGCCATGTTGCCACGGGGAGACAAGACGCTCGACGATCCCACTCAACCGATTAGCTAGGATCTTGGCATAGAGTTTTGAGTCGGAGTTTATTAAAGATATAGGTCTGTAAGAGGATGGGAGATGCGGGGGTTTACCTTTTTTCAGAAAAATGGCTATATTGGTATGTTTCCAGGATTCAGGTGGAAGTGAATGATACTGAACCCCCAGAAACAAGTCCAGTAAATAGGGTAATATTTGTTTACCTAACACTTTATACAAATCAAGTGGAATTTTGTCCGGCCCTGCTGCTTTGCCGTTTGCAAGATCAGAAAGTGCAATCTCCAGCTCCGAGATTGAAATTTCTCTTTCGAGATCTTCTTTAACTAGTTCATCAACCGAAGGATTAAGATCTTGATCCGATAGCCAATTTTTGAGAAAGGTTTTTAAGGCGCCGTCAGAATATGAGTCGTCGCTGTGATATAGTTTTTGATAATATTTTCGGAATACCTCCACAATATCATATGAGGAGGAATATTCCTGGCCCTCATACTCAATCTGCTGGATCTTATTTTGAGATTGTTTTTGTCGTGTTCGAAGGGCTAAATATCTGCCTACATTCTCTCCTAATTCATATAGTCTACTTTTATTGGCTTCATATGTTTCTACAGCTTTTCGAGTTAAAGTACCATTAATTTCAGCTTTTAATACCAGTATTTTTTGAAGAGTATCGAGAGTTGGAGCTCCCTGTTGTATCTGGGTAGCATGATAAGTCTCGAGGTTGGACAATTCGCGCATTAAGCTCATATTAATATTGTCCTCTATCTTTTTGCGTTTAGCAACAAACGCAATAGTCTCCCCCCTTAGTGCTGCTTTAAAACAATCCCACACAATCAGTCTGGGAGCACTAAACTGATTACAATCAAAAAATTCCTGGGCCCATGATGTTATATGGGCTATATATTGATGATTAACAAGTAGCTTTCTATCAAAGGACCATTGCGTTTTCGGCTTCATACAGTTTGGCAAATCAAAAATAAGGGTAAGTGCGTTGTGGTCTGAAATCGTTTTTGGGGATTTAATTATATCTAGCAAGAACGGGTCCTCTAATGATGACATAATATAATCAATTCGGACATACTTGTTGTGTGGATATGAAAAATAAGTAGATCCATCATCGTTTTTCTTCCTTAGTCCCCATATATCCAGTAAATTATGGCTATCCATCAATTGACACAAGGCCCTATATACCCTAGGCTTACGTCCCTTATAATTTGCGGATGTTCGAGTATGAAAATGACTCCCTATAGCAATGTTAAAATCCCCGCATAGAATAAGAGGTCCAGACCAAGAGGCCAGTTCCAACTCTAGATCTCTAAAAAGTAGGGGATCATCCTGATTTGAGCCGTAGATTGCACAAATTACAAGACCAGATTTTAATTGAGCTATAGCCCATCTGCCATGTTTATCGGCCAATGTTCGATTAGGATCACCAATTGTAGGCTTTACAAGAATAGCAACCCCGCGTGTTTTAGATGTTTGTGAGGTTGCTATAATAACATTATACCCTGGAATATTAAGCAGTTCTTTATCACAATCTGAAATGTTCGTCTCCTGTAAACATAAGATATCGACAGGGTCCTGCCGTAAAAGTTGAAATAATAGTACCCTTTTATTTCTGTCGTTTAGACCTGCAATATTCCAACTACAAAGTTTTACTCTCCCCATCTACAAAAACAAGGAAGATTCCACAGCCTGAGAATCGAAAAGACAGAAAGCTGTATAAGAGACAAAACATAGGTCATAGTCTGGTTCCCTCTAATTGCTACAATATATTCAGTATACAAAAAACTAGAAACTACCTTATTTGCACGAAATTGCTCATTTTTATGCTTTTCCCTCCCTCCCGCTCCCCCTGTCCCCCCCTCCCCAAACGGCAACCACCAGGGCATTAAGACTCCGAGGGAGTCTATGGTGATGGAGAGATATACCCTAACCAGCACCTACAAAAACAAACATCAAAGATGAAAAACCAATAAGGCCAAGTGGGTGCAAACATAGTACAGAAGAGCAAAAGGGTAAAAAGAAGAGAAAGGAAAAAAAAAAGAAAGGAAGAGAAACCAAGCAACCCAAACCATTTTTTTTTTCCGCTCCTAACTCAGCACTACAGGTATATATATATATAATATAAACAAAAATGCTTAGAGCTTCAGGGCAGGCTATCTAAAAACTCCGTGGCTTTAATTTCTGAAGAAAAAAATTTAGCATGACCATTATGGATAACTTTAAGCTTAGCAGGATTATTAAGATACACCTGCACTTTTTTTTCCTGAAAAGGTTTGATCAATTGGCGGAGACGCCATCTCCTCTCGACAGTGGTGTGACAAAAATCAGGCCTCACAAAATAAGAGATAGCGCCTCTGCTATGCCGAGCTTCAGGTCTTGCTTTCTCAGCAATAGCCTGACGGAGTAGAAAATTTCCAAAAAAAAACAAAACTGCACGGGGGTATCCCCCTTGTGATGAAGTCTTTAAAGTAATTGGGATTCTATGAACGCGTTGAATTTCCAAGTCCCAGTTCCAGGATACAAGCTCGGGGAGTGTGTCCTTAAACAGCTGAATTATGAATGAACGTACATCATCACCCTCGATTTTTTCCGGAATTCCGAGTACGCGAAGATTGTTGCGTCGAAGGCGGTTTTCCATTTCCTCCAGTTTCCACCTAACGTCTTTCAATTCGTCTTCGTGAGCCTCAACTTTTCCCTGAATTACAGTGGCTTCGGTTTCATTCGTTACTATTCGGTCTTCGATCTCCGTCAGTCTCGTATTGAAAGTTGCAACTGTTTTTTAAAGTTTTCGGACCACACCCTGTACCTTATGAAGGGCTACTTGCGCCCTACGACCATCCCTGGAAGTCTGTTCCCGGTGGGAGGCGATAGCCTGCAGTACTGTATCCATAACAGCAGATAGTGTAGTACTTTGTGGGTCAGTGACGGACAGCTCAGGGTGAGGTATGGAAGTATGATCCTGCGAGTTTGGTAACGACGTTAGGGAATAATCCCGCGCTGGCCCGGAAGCTCCGTGAAGACTCTTTTTCTTCCGCAGCACAGATCTCCTGCTTTCCCTAGACTCTCCATGAGCTGGGTCATAATCACTTTCAGTCGGAGTAGTGTCAGAGCCAGTATTGATTTCTGAGTCCAAGTCTGAATCTTGAGACCACCTAGGGTCTTCCAGACCTTCAGATATTGAGTAGAAATCCGACGGGTCTTTATCAGTATCAAATGAATCAGAAGCGTAGACTTTACAAGCCTTCCCACTAGGGCCCAGAACGCAATGTAAAATATTTTTAGATGTGTTTGGTGCGGCACAGGACAAAGGGAGATCAGTGACACCCCCTTGTTGGGAAGAGGAGGTCACTAGCGGTTGTATTAGGGCAGCCGTAGCAGTTGCTATAGCTATAGCTGAAGTTCCATCAGTAGAATCTGCAGAAACGGCAGGAACAGCAGAAACCACAGTGACTATTGAAGAGGGACATATACCTTGTGCATCCCTACCTTCAAAGTTTTCGATCCTTTGTACTTCTGACGCTTGCGGTTGAATGCTCCCCTCTCCCCCTGAATTGCCCGGTACACAGCTTACCAATTCTGTATCGGTTGATTTCGCAGTATCTTTCTCTTGCTGGGTTTGCTGGGTTTGCTCGGGAGCGCCACCTCCAGGCAGCACATTCCGAGCCAGCGAGATCGCTCCCGTGGTTGTGGGTAGGTGAACAGGGGAGGGAGCCCCAGGCGTTTTTTGTAAGAGCTCCATTACTGAGGGGCCGGGTCCCGGAGTAAGCAGTTGTTTAGATGATTTGGTCAATTTCGCTGAAGCTGTATCCAGACAGCCAGGTCTTTCCGAGTCAACAAGCTCACCGCGCTTCAATGCCAGCTCTCGATCTCTAAGTGCCTGCTTTGCTGCTCGGGTTTTAGAGGCGGCCACTGCTGCGGCGTTCTTTGGTGCCATTATACTGCTGGGATCCGACCTCACCGTGACCAGAGAGCTGGGAATGCTTTGCGTGATCGCTATATCGTCATGCAGATCAGTAGCAGCAACAGGGGTTCCAATGCGAGTTCTGGTCAGCCGCGAGCGTCCAACAGCTCTCAACACCACAAAGCTGATCAAGGACGCCAGGACCCGCAGGTGAGAGTGATTGCAAAATGAGATCGCCGTACTTTCGTCTTGTGGAAGTGTAACTGACGACCCGACCAACTCCATTAGGCGGATGTATGACGTTACAACGCACACTTTTACAACGCATGCACTTACAACGCATTTTTTACAACGCATAATCTATTACAACGCATGACATTACAACGCATGACACTACAACGCATTTTTAAAAAATACCTTTACAACGCATTACCATTACAACGCATACTACCTTTACAACGCATACCATTACAACGCATAATATTAAATTACATTTAAGGTAAGTATTAGATAGTATAGGGGTAAAAATTACTATTCTAACTCCAGGGGGTGCAACAGTAGGGTAAGTGTTGGATAGTATAGGGGTAAAAATTACTATTCTAACTCCAGGGGGTGCAACAGTAGGGTAAGTGTTGGATAGTGTAGGGGTAAAAATTACTATTCTAACTCCAGGGGGTGCAACAGTAGGGTAAGTGTTGGATAGTATAGGGGTAAAAATTACTATTCTAACTCCAGAGGGTGCAACAGTAGGGTAAGTGTTGGATAGTATAGGGGTAAAAATTACTATTCTAACTCCAGGGGGTGCAACAGTAGGGTAAGTGTTGGATAGTATAGGGGTAAAAATTACTATTCTAACTCCAGGGGGTGCATCAGTAGGGTAAGTGTTGGATAGTATAGGGGTAAAAATTACTATTCTAACTCCAGGGGGTGCATCAGTAGGGTAAGTGTTGGATAGTATAGGGGTAAAAATTACTATTCTAACTCCAGGGGGTGCATCAGTAGGGTAAGTGTTGGATAGTATAGGGGTAAAAATTACTATTCTAACTCCAGGGGGTGCATCAGTAGGGTAAGTGTTGGATAGTATAGGGGTAAAAATTACTATTCTAACTCCAGGGGGTGCATCAGTAGGGTAAGTGTTGGATAGTATAGGGGTAAAAATTACTATTCTAACTCCAGGGGGTGCATCAGTAGGGTAAGTGTTGGATAGTATAGGGGTAAAAATTACTATTCTAACTCCAGGGGGTGCATCAGTAGGGTAAGTGTTGGATAGTATAGGGGTAAAAATTACTATTCTAACTCCAGGGGGTGCATCAGTAGGGTAAGTGTTGGATAGTATAGGGGTAAAAATTACTATTCTAACTCCAGGGGGTGCATCAGTAGGGTAAGTGTTGGATAGTATAGTGTAATATTATGCGTTGTAATGGTATGCGTTGTAATGGTAGTATGCGTTGTAATGGAATGCGTTGTAAAGGTAGTTTTTAAAAATGCGTTGTAGTGTCATGCGTTGTAATGTCATGCGTTGTAATGGATTATGCGTTGTAAAAAATGCGTTGTAATGGTAGTGCGTTGTAAAAGTTGCGTTGTAAAGGTTGTTCCCCCCATTAGGCTGACAGAAGTCCACGGCGTTACTTCCTCTCAGGGTTAGGTTAAAGTCTCAACATAATTTAGAGAAACACATAGCGGTTGTATTTCTATTATATATTTTCTCTTCCAAGTTTAAAAATACACCTGCTTAGTCCATCATAGTCAGAACTGGTGCTGGTCAGAGGAGGATCTCACAGCGGTCTAGGACACCGCCGCCATCTTGCCCCGCTTTTTTATATTTCTAAAGGCCTGGCAGCTTCATCTAGAAAACAGTTTTTTTTTTTTTAAAGGACTGTCTGCCAACACCAGACCTACCGCCTTTGCCAATGCTTATTCACTATGTAGTTGAGGCCTGGAAAGACATTGATTTAACAGATTATTTTGTTTTACTTTCTCTCGTGGTTGAAATCAGGGATGGAAACCGTTTCAAGGTGTACCAGCTAATTTTGTTTTCAAATCCACAAACAATGCAAACAAGCATTAGCAACGCCAAGAGGTCGGGCTTGGTCAAGCTGGTAAGATTGGTATTTTTTTTTTTTTGCCAACTTACGCCACAAAAACAAGAAAGAAAAACAAAATGTTCTGATACCTAAATGTGGCTCCATCTGTTTTTAAAAAATACTTTAAATTAAATAAAATATACCCATTGTGAGTATATCCAAGAGAGAACAGTATGGGTGCATCCTAGGAGGCAGGTGCAATTAGAACAGGTATTGAACCCTTGTTTCCTTTTAATGCACCTTCGAGGATAATATGAATTTTACAAGTTTAACGAAAATGTGCTCTTGGCTTTGAAAAGCTGTCTACAAAACAAAAGGGAAATGAGAATAATATTTAAAAAGCATGAATAGTCATCCTCCCAAATCACAACATATTACACATTGTGGAACTATCAAGCACTGATGGGTGTTCTACTCAGACTAGTATCGTATAAGCATTCACTATTGTGCTGTTCTGTAATGATGACTTATGTATCAAATCTTGCTCTACAGAGTGACAGAAAACATTAGCATAAAAATGGAAGTGACCCCCTCACCCACTAATAGTGGCATGGTTTATCATCATTTCAAAAACCGTAACCTGCTGGCATAGTTTAAACAAACAAGAATGGCAAAAACAAATACAGTGAGAATAAAGAATGGAAAGAAAAAGCTATTGGCAAAGTAAAGTATTAGCTGATTGGTCCTCACACAAAAGTGTGCTTATTTTCAGGCAGATGTACGCATACGTTATCCGGCACAATTCTGTCACTCACAGTGTAAGAAGCCAATGGCTGAAGTGGGCTGACCCAATGCCTCATGCTGTTAGATAAAGTAGGCGGAAGCAAAATATGATTGACAGTTGAACAGACCAATGGATAAAGCCCCTCTATGTATGTATGCACGCATGTATTTTTTTATGTATGATTTTTTTTTATTACATGAAGCTGAATTGACAGCTAAAGTAGGTCTGACTTGAAAATGGGAAATAATGGAATGACGTGGAACTCTGAACGCCACATACGGTGAGTAGATGTAAACCGCATGGGTGAAACGTGGTTGGAAACCGAAGCTTTGGCTATCGTAAAGGTGTAAGTTGGGAGGTTGGGATGTCTGAGCAGTTGAGTCCATCTCATTACCCTTAGGGTGCTGACTCCTTGCAAAGATTCCTATTATGAGAGGCTGAAGTCTGTATTGCAGAAAATCTTCCTGTCTCTTGTAGCAGCCGCATAGGGAATGCCTCAGGGTTCCATCCTGGGCCCCCTTCTGTTTTCCATTTACATAAGTAATCTTCCATCTCACACAAGCTATGCATCCATTCATCTCGTCGCAGACAATGCCGTAATGTATTCCTCTGGCCCCACACATCATTTAGCCCTGGACTCCTTGCAGCACGCGGGAAATCGACTCCATTCAGCACTTGGGGATTTACTATTATTCTTCAAGTCATGTACATTTTATTTCACAAAAATGAGGGCCTGACCTCAAAAATCGCACTTCCCATCTGTCTGGAATTGAATTTGGTCTGTAAATATCTGAACAAATCTGCTTCTTAACAATACACAGCTATAGCCGCCTGGTTGAAAACTCACATGTGCTTTTATAAAACATACTTCTTCATTTTGAATCCATGGAGTATCAGGCACCTATAAATTACTCTATTTGCGCACATCCATTTCCAATAGTTAACATACACTGAAATATGGTAATATGTTATGTTATGTTAAAATTTCTTATAAAGCGCACATACACTGATTGGTTTCTTGGCGCTGAACTTAAGGTATTGCTGGGATCCCATGTATTTAGTTGTCTGCAGAATCTAGTTATAAGCTTGGGTAAATAGCCAAGTCTTAAGAAGCCTACGGAATCTAGAGAATTCTGTGCAGGTTCTTATATCTAAAGGAAGAGTGTTCCAGAAGCTGGGTGCCAACACTGCAAACCTGCAGCCACCTATTCGTTTCTGTTTATAGAAAGGAATGGTTAGAAGGTTCTTGTGGGCAGAGCGTAAGCTACGTGTAGGTAAATATTTCTGAACAAGTCTGGATATAAATTTTGGACTAGCACTATGCAGGGTTTTGAAAATAAGGCAGCCAACTGTAAATGCACATCTTTGGGATTTACTTAGTTATTTAACCTGAACTACGTGATTTCTCACGCAGGATTTTCATGTCTTTACATGTTTCTTTCCCAAAAAAGAAAGTCGCAATGGTTTTAGGACAGCTCAAATATACTACATGAAATGCAATTTTATATTTTTGTTCTTCAATGCTTAATTTATGAAAAAATAAGTGGCTGCATTAAAAGTTTTTCTCAGAAGCCTGCTGACAGCGCTGCCAAATGTCAAGGTTGCAAAAACTAGGATTTTCCAGTTATGATTCCACCTCCTGCCTCATTTATCCACCACCACACACCCTGTGACCCTTTATTTCGCTCTCAAATGTTCTTTTTCATCCATGCTTTCTCCCTTTGTCATAGGATTCCCATCTTTCGCCTCCCCGCCCCTTCCTCTTTTCTGCCTTTCCCTCTCTTGCTCTAGGTCAAAGGTTGATCATTAAAAAAATGTCCTGGTCCCCAAACTAAGTGCCTGTGGGCCTCATCTGCAACCACTGGCTAAAATTAAGCACGGTATGTTCTCTAGCAGGAACATTTATGATTATTATGTCAAAACCCACTTTTTTTTAAAGAAAAGTATTTGTCACAATACATGTAGTGGGTAAACTAGTTATGTGCAAGACTGTTGACCAGTTCTATCAAAGCATGTTTGTTGCACCTGCAAAGCAAACCTTGTTTTCAAGAATAAACTTCCTAAGCACAAGTTTGTTCCTGAAAAACAAAAACAAAAATCAATGGCTCAATGTGAAAGCAGTTTTCTCCCTGATTGTGGGGACACATTGATTGATTTCCCTGCCTGAGACAACCTTGCCTCACATGGCTTGCATGGCGGTCCCAAACAGGGAAATCTAGTGGTTTGCCACTCCCTAATAGGGGAGAGGGGGTGACTAGTGCTGGAAATGGTGAACCTGTGTGATATCATACGCCATGTCAAAGGTTTCTGATGGCGAAGTCAGCAGAGGTGCTGCCATTTGAAATCTTGCAGTTCCCCGCCTTTAAATGAGGCATGAGAACCTTGAGTTTGGTGGGTCACGATGGCGTCCAGGTTGTGTAGGTTCACCAGTTCTGCCACAGTCTAAATCAGTGGTTCTTAACCTTTTGACTTCTGTGAAACCCACTTAATCATTACTGGAATCCGTGGACCCACACTGAATAATTATTAGAATCGGGGAACCCACACTGTGTCATAACTAGAAGCCAGGAAGTCTGGCCAGGGCAATTTCGATGATTTGAACTGCAAACAATACACAAATGAGGAAATATTTTATTTAATTCACAAACAAATTTTAAAAAATCGTAATTTTAATGTTAATGGGAAATTGGAGCTTTTCTAAATTCAATTAAGGCAACCCATCGTCCATAATATTTTCTGTTTGATGCACTTGAACTATTGCACAACTCAATTTGAGGATACCAACTTAACTTTTATCCTCCAATTTCAAATTCCTTAAAATTTATAAAACGTTTTTAAATGCTCAATATTCAACTTCAAGAGCTTGTTGATTTATATACACTTTATTATTTAATTTTCTAAGCAGTCGGGACCCCCTGAGTAGGTTTTGCGGACCCCCAGTTGTTACACAACAACGGGATAAGATTCACTGCTCTAAATGACTGTGAATTCTCTAGAGTTTATTGAAAGCTCTAAAAGCATGACTATTTGTGTATATTTGCACTGTTAAAATCATATATTCATTGATCCTGGCAAAGGAACGACCCAGCAGCCCTATGACAAAAATAAGAGTTCTTATTTCTGAGCTCTCCAAGTTACAATACCAAATAGACATGGCACCAGGACCCACAGTAGGTGGTAATAATGTCCTTTAAATCCTTCCAGGATATTACATTTGGATCTACAAACTAAATCGCAGCACCTCAGAAATACAAGAGAAAGGACACCTTTCAGCCTGTAAACAACTGCCCATGGAATCCCTTGTGTGGCCACTGGGCTACTTGTTTGAAAAACTGTGCTGTGCAGTTGATCTAAATAATGCTGCGCTGTGATTGATATTTTCCTGCACCAGTCTGCTTATAGCCACCCCCCTCACTCGTGGCCTAAGCTACATGGTGAAGGTATGTACTACTAAAGGCGCCCAAATCCGAAGATACAAAATGTAGGTCAGATCAGACACCACTATACAGATGCACAGTGAGTGTGACAATCTAAGAAAAACTATAACAAAACAAAGATTGGTGCAATATTTGAATTCATCTAAGTCACTGGGAATTACTACAGGTATTCCAGTCCTTCTTTTGTTTTCACTCCACCACTACTGACAGGAAGAAATCATATGCAAATCATTCTTGCCCCACCCAAAAGTGACATGTTTGGACCTCATCAGGGAGTTGCAATGTGTTTTGTGACACAGTGAGCTGCCAATCCCATGTCTGGGGCATATGCCTAACACTTTGGGCATCTAACTGAGAAAAATAAAGAGTTGATTGACAGAATGATTGAATTCACTCAGCCACTAGTAAGTAATTTTTGTAGCATTCCCATCCATCCTTTCATTGCTCACTGTGCCACTAAAGAGAGACCAACAATAGGAAAATCAGCCTTTGCCCGGCCCAAAACAAACATTCCATTCAGAATTGTTAGGCAGCATTTCGTATGCACAGAAACACAATCAATATCAGACATGCTGTGGCCTGCCTTTCTGGCCATTTTGGGCCTCATTAATGAAGTGCAGATTGTTACATGTGGCACCTCTTCAGTTTTTCTTCCTCCAGCAGAGTCCTATTCCCTATCAACTTTGGAAATTGAGAGGGAAGATATGGTGGGAATGTGGGAGAGGGGGAGGGACTCAGGGAGTCAAAATGAGATACTTTATTGGACACTTCAAATGAGTCAGGTACAGTGACTGCTACTGGTATTGCGTATGCTGCTGCAATAGATTCTACAACCTCATCTTCATTTGAGATTCTTTTGATTTTGTTGGCATACAGGACACCTTTTCATGTGTGTTTTTGCACTAATGACCTTTGCAGGACTAGCAATAATAGGCTAACATTTAAGTGACTGTGAGGGTGATCATGTTCTATGAGTTGGCTACCAGGGTCGGACTGGTCTATAGGGCAAACAGGCAGTGCCTGATGGGTTGGTCTGACAGATCCGGTTTTTGACTATTTGCGGTCCTTTTTTATGGTCCGGTGGGTCGGTTCTCACTGTTGATTTCCCTGATATTACCACATACATAGTCCCCACCCCAACCAGCTCAAATGCATTCGGTCTTCCATATCTTGCAAAACACCTATATAGGGTGTCTACAAGTACACAACTGCAGCGATTTGCAAACATAGGCCACTGTTAGAGCTATCTGATTTCCTAATGGGGACACTTTTAGTTTTTGCCCAGGACTATTTTCTGTCCCACTCCAAACCAGTGGATTAGATTAGACTGTTAAATGGTAGCGGCAGTTTCAGTCGATAATCTTTTAAGTATTTGCCCGGCGGTAATCGCCTCTCATACCACTCGATGATTTACCAATAAAAGAGGCAGGCGCCGGAGACTGGAAGGCAGGAAACAAAGTTTTATTCCGTCGGAGCAGAACACATCAGATCAGACAGCAAGGTATCGTCACGAGGTGCTCTAACTGCATCTCTGAGACCTGGTCTCTTATACACTGGTTTATTGCTTTATTACACATAGTATATTCTTGAGATTCCCTTGATGTGCGGGGAAATATCCCCTGAAGCCCCGGCTCAGATCCGATCCCACACATGGTTACAGTAGAGGTTCCCACCCTACCCGCAGTGGGAGATGGCTATCGCGCAGCAGGGAATTCCGCTAATTCCCGGGGGTGTGTGCAACCGGCCGGGTCTCAGGGGGTAGGGGCTTTGATTCTACTGTAATCCCTTTGATGTGGGGTGTTTCCCTTACAGTAGGGGCAATAAACTGCATCCGCAGGGCTAGGCGATGGCCTGGGATCAGTTCAGACAATGGGGCGCAGAGGAAGGGGGTTATCAAAGGAGAGGCATGACCATGTATGGGTTGTCGGTCGGAAGTGGTTCCGTAGCAGGGTCGCGCAGAAGGAGAGGGTTTATGGCCTGTATGAGAGAGCGGGGGTGGCCGGCGCGCGGGGGGGGGTGCTTGCAGCGCCAAGGGAAAACGCTGGCGGTCGAGAGTGAGCGGGGAGAGAGTGGGGTGCCTAAAATGGCGGCTGTGCATTCGCTGCGCGTGGTGCTGGGGAGGGGCAAGATGGCGCAGATAATGTTCAGTTTGCGAGCTAAATTTCCACAGTCCTCCCTTTTAACATATCTCGCCAGCTTGTCCGGCCAATATTCGCCTTTGTTAGCCTTTCAGTTACAGTATCGTCAATGTTCGTCACACATTTAAAGATACAGAGTCTTTAGGGTAGGCAGGAGTAATCTGACACATTTGTACATTGTCTCATACAGTTTGATGAAGCAGGCGAGGAGGAAGTACATTCAAAGTTGCAGTATAGTTGTGTACATGGCTGGTGTTGTATGAATGTTACTATACAAAGTTACATTTTCTTAACTTCTCAGTGTACAGTCGGAAGTGATTGATGCAACATCATGAAAACTTGATAAGAAGATAGTTAATATAATAAGGTGGTTGGGAGAGGATTTTCAACTTTGACATGGGTTCTTCTTTCCAGTGTCCTTGTTTATAAAGAGCTATCACTGGTAAGCTCTCATTGTTGTTCTTCTTTCGTTGGCACTGTTGAGCACCGGCGGTGGAACTAAGGTCCAGTTCAAATCCGATTTCTTCACGTGGCAGGGTGTGACCACTCACTGTTCTTTGATCATAGTCCTGTTCCTTAACACAGTTCACCACAGGTACCTTTGAGACAGGGTGCCGGCCTTTTGTTCCTCGGTAGTAGGTCAAAGTCATAGTCCAAATGAAAGAGGAAGAGAGAATGGGGTGGCATGGGATCAGATCAAAAATGCGGACCAAGGAGAGCAGAATCTTTTCGGCACTGGGCCCATCAATCGGGCCCGACGGGTTAAGACTTCAGGCACGCTGGTCAGTGAGCAGGGGCCTCGATGTAGCCCTTCGCGCTCATCGTTCTGATAATGGTGCCTCGTCTCACACTCTTGTTGCTTCGTCGCTTCCCCCTTGGTCGATGTCATAGATGTTTTATGATCCGCAGCCAGACTGTGCGTCACATCCGACCCCTCTCTTCCGATGTCTGCAGGTTATCCTTGAATAGGTTATAAGAAACGAAAGTCTTAAAGATCTTGGCAGGGAAGACATTTACATACTTCATTCTCTCTCCCAACCACTGAGTAGTCGCGGAAATGCTCTTATCTGTTACTATATGATTGGTGTCTATTAACTCTGATGTTAATGTGCGTGTTACTAATCTATTAATTGCTGCTGTGGTGCAGGGTTCTGTGGGTGTCCCTATCCATCGTCTGGCCTTCTAGGTGTCAGTTTCTGCGCCCTATAATGCAAGGTTTGGTAATATCCGTAAGTGCGAGGTGCTATGGTCATGCGTTCACGAGTATCCTTTTCATACAGTAGGTGACCCTTTATCAGTTTAAAACAGGGGCCATCAGCTGTTTTGTTCGAGATACTCTGAGACGGCTAGTATAGGGCTGGAGTTATCTTTGGGAGAACAGGGTGCTTTAGACATTCTATTTCGGGCTAATTGGTCAGGGGTAATTCTGGGTGGTGGAGATGGTGTCCTTTAAGAACAAAAACCACTGACATATAGTCCCCGTGTTGTGGGTCAGATTGGGAGACATCAGTCGTCTTACCTGTCCTTTCCTTCTCAGCCGATTAGGCTTAATGTTTGTAAAAAGGAGAGGTAGTAACGTGGTAAAGTATGGTCGTTTTTGTTTCTGTCAATTTGTTCGAACACCACTGTGTTCAGGCCAATTATACACTTACCAAAGGGGTGTATGTCGTTAATTTATTCAAGAAGAAAAGAGGGCAAGAGAGAGCCTTTTGCGAGGGAGGGGGAGAGAGAGAGAGAGAGAGAGAGAGAGAGAGAGAGAGAGAGAGAGAGAGAGAGAGAGAGAGAGAGAGAGAGAGAGAGAGAGACGTGTGCATCAAGTAGGCTATTTTGGCATACATACGACACAAAACGAGAGAGAGAGAGAGATGGGTAAGATAATAGGCCACTTGGTGCACACACAACATGGAGTAGCATGGGTCTGTTCCATGTAAGAAAACACAAGCGGGGAAAAGACATAAATTCGGTGATCATGTACACACAAATGCCGGATAGGGTATGACAGTACATGCAACAAGACGGAGACTCAGGGTTGCGTCGAGCACGGGGACCTCTCCTTTCCTGTCCTCTATTCCTATGCACGCTGCGTACCTTTAGTATTTTGTAGTTTATCTTATGGGTTGTCTGACCCTTTTATTCTCCTCCCTTTGATCGGTGGACGCACACTTCAATCATACAATGACGCTCTCTTCAAGTGATCCGAACATGAAATGCATACACATTCATATCGTATAATCGTAGTACACACGCACAATCATATCATACAGTTTTTCTTGTTCTCAATGGTGGTCTGTAATTTTACACACTATCTCACAACGTTTGTCTATGTTTTCCCTGATATTGAACTTGGTGCGGTTCATGTCCACTCCACTCTTCAGTCGGAACTTCGTCGTGACCTATAGAGGGGAAATAAGAGGGGAGGGGAGGTGCAGTATTCAAAATACCCCAGCGCGCGCAGACACGAAAGGTTCTACCTACCATGTACCAGGCTAGCCGCAGGGTTGGGTAATACCACTGACCCATTATTCTTTAGTTCGAGGCAAAGATGCTCTAGTTCATTCATCTCCTAAATTCGCGTTCCCTGGTCGTGCATGTATTTCTCAATTGGTCGTGTATTATGGTGCAGGATACCATACCTTGCATGCGACATATACCTTAAGTTATAGTTCATTATTGATTTGACAATTCTTGGAAAAAGGGCAGGCGTGATGGGTACAAATTCCGTTAAACAAAAAGATTTTTAGGCAAATGGTGTCTGTATTATCTGTATGCTTTCGCTTAGGAGTAACAATCATTTATTCAAAAGAAAAAACCTTCAACAACCTAGATGATTAGTCATGACACTGAGTTCGTAATTCCTTTTTAAGAAGCCCTTTATTTAAAACAATGTCAGTATGGAAATACGGGCCTACAGCCGCCATAGACCGGCCACGGTGTGAGAGGCGTCGAGCAACATGAGCAACACTAGATTAACATAAAAATCGGTTCCCCCCTTTCCCCCACCATCATGTGTGAAAGCATCGCATACATATATATATATATATGTCTTTTTAACACAAATGTCACGTGGCTGGAACGCCACAAGGAGTTATAGGCCACTCCTACATCAGCGCCATCTTGGGGCGGGGTCGGGCCAGTGCACAGTCTAAGTCTTTCCATGAATTAGCAGTTGAACCAGAATTCCTTTCGGTAGTTCGAGAACTTTCGTTAGCGTCAACTTTGCGTCAGCATGGCGTCACTGCAACCTTGTAGCAAAGCCACGGTTTGTTCTTAGGGCGGGGCAGCAGGCGGGTTCTTCCGCCGACGCTTTACTTTCTCACTGCACCAAGCGGAGGCAAGGCGGCTGCCGCCCGGGGGCAAAAGAGCAATGGCGGTGGTTTTGTCCTTACCGGAAGTCCGCAGGAGTCGAATGTCAAATGACTCCAACCAATTCTGCAAGGCTGAGGGGAGCGTTCTGTCAAGGGTGGGGCCCATGCCCTAGCAAACAAGCTTTTGAGTCCAGAATTGTCTCACGGTGGGCCAGGCCTGGAACCGGAGGGGTCGACCGCCGGAGTTCAAGGGCAGCAGTAGCAGCAGCTCTTCGGTACAGTCACCGGAGAGGAGCCAGCAGCAGTAACAGCAGCTGTTCGGGTGGTGCTGCCACCGGGGTGATTCCAGTAGCAGTGACGACAGCAGTTTGGATGGTATCACCACCGGGGTGGGTCCCCGATTACCTTGCTGCGGGGGCCCACTCCTCACGTCGGGCGCTAGCGGCAGTCCTGGTGAACCCGGTGCTTGGGTGGTTGCCTGGCGGCCGCGTGCAGGGGTGCCGGCTCAGCCGAACGGCGAATGAAGTGGCAGGGCGCAGCTCAGCTGGCCGACGTGTGAAAGGTGTGGTTTGGGGTGCCCTCATCTGCTGGTGAGCCTCCACCTGGGGAGGTGGGGGAGGTCCGTCCGCGTCGCCTCCCCCCGCCAGGGCACCCTCCGTTATTGAAGGAAGAAGTGACTGGGAAGACCCGCACAGCGTGCCAGGGTGAAATTCAGCAGGCCGATGAAAAAGATGGCTGGGTGCAGCTTAGCTGGCCGGTGAGTGAAAGACGGTTGGGGTGCCTGGCAAGCCTCCACCTGGGGAGGTGGGGGAGGTCCGTCCGCGTCGCCTCCCCCCGCCAGGGCAGCAGCCATAATTGAAGAAAGAAAGAAAACGGGA
Organism: Triturus cristatus; assembly: GCF_964204655.1. NCBI lineage: Eukaryota > Metazoa > Chordata > Amphibia > Caudata > Salamandridae > Triturus > Triturus cristatus. Next base: position 327,473,837 of record NC_140580.1, read on the forward strand.
AGGTCCGCACAGCGTGGCGGGCTCCGCCTTGGTGTTGCCAGAACTTCGGCGCTTCGTATAGCCTCCGGCCTATTCGCACAATCGCTCGCCACTGATGTCAATGGATTTTTGCATGGTTTTTATAGCCCAAAGTCAACTAAGAGGGACCGCCCAAAACAGGCCAATGTTGCAATTTCGAGGAAGGAGAGGCAAGGACGGTGTCACGTGGACGTTAAGGCTTTGGGATGGAGGTTGCAGCAGACTGTTATGTAAATAGTTGTTTTAAAACGTGTTTTATCCTGTTCATTTTACCGGAATGTTGTTATACTTGTAATTTATTAAAAATGTTTGACCATACTATTTTGCTGGAGCGTTGTACGTATCAGCGATCTGGTTAGCGTATTCGGAAAAAATGGCGTTTGCTCGATTGCACGTGATCCTAATCAAGTGTGGTGACGTTGATGGTGGGTATCAACAAACTTCCGGTTGTGTCTATTGGGGTCCCTATTTTTGTTCAGTTCCAAAAGGACCGGGCACTGGGATTTCCAGTGTCCGAACCCTTTACAGAATGCACATTGATTTCCATCTAAGTCTCTCCGTCCGTTGTAGGGTGTAGGTGTATGGTCTCTAGGGGGTTTTTGTCCTGGTTCTCGCTGTTTATCTACGGTATCGAGTTGGACCCAGGTATATCCGAACGGCTCAGCGTGGTCAACTTTCCGGATTTGTTTCCACACATCAGCCGGCAGGCATAGCCCAAAGAACAAGTCGATATCTGCTAACGTCATTATCGTTGAGCCTAAGGCTGTGCCTAATTCAGTGTAGAAGGCAGTCGGGTAGGGTCTTTCTAAAGGTCAAAATATCTTGCCGGTCCCACGGCTGGTAGACCCAGTTATATACAACCCTTCCCTTCGCATCTTGGTGGTTGATGTCGTCGTGTGTTCCCTGACCCCGTGGGGGGACCCAGTAGGGGGCAGCTTCTTTAATGGGCATCATGGCATCGGCCCTTCCTCCCTGGGGCTTAGTTGCCATGGGGGTTTCCGTTGTGGTTGTCTGTCCATGTTCTTTAAGGTGTCGGTAGACCTCGAGTGTACGAGTGAAGAGGTTCGTTACATCGCCCTCTCTTTCTTCCCCAATGTCTACCTTCCTATATAGGGCCGCTAGGCCTTCGGGACCTTTATCGTGGTACCTATTCTCATATGTATTCAGGGTGCGATAACAGAGCCGTACGACGAAGTGTCGTCTGCGGCTGTCGGCATACGATTTATACACGTCCGTTATATACTCCTCACTTTCTTTTCGCTCCACCAGCGTCCCTACTATCTTGTCAATTCCTGCTCGTTCATCTTTAGTTAACCGATTCATTCTGGTGGACTCTTTCTTTCCTATCTCATGGTCGTCTAGCGTTGTAGTCGACGTTAGGTTCAGTACAAGAGGCTCAGCCGGCGCGGAGGCCGTGAGGGCCGAGGCCCCTGTACTGCTTTCGTTCGTGTTCGGGGGTTGTGGGTGTTGCACTACCGATTGGGAGGGTGCATACGGAGGGGGCATGTAAATGGTCGGGGGACCTAACAGTAATTCGTCATTCGTTTGCTGCTTGGAGGACAATACAGGGTAGAGCAGAGAAGGGGTCCTAACAGCGTACTGGCCTGAGGTTTCGGGCTCCTGTCTTAGTTTAGTTTCCCTTCTCTCTTTTATGTCTTCTTCTAACTTTTTAGCGGCAAGGTGAGCTGCCTTTCGTAATTCCTTTTCTGCTTTTACTTCTTCCCTCTTTTTCCGTTGCGTTGCTTCTTTGCGCCACATGCCGATACTGTCAAGCATAGTAGGCGTCGTCTTATTGCTACGCAGAGCTATTTCTAGCGCTTCTATCTTATGGTCGTCGAAGGATCCCATCAGTGGCCACTGACTTTCGGGGTCCTTCTTGGTATATTTATGCCACAGCTTGCTATAAGCTACGGCGACTAGTCCATATTTAGTGAACATGTCCTTATTAGGGGTGCCTTCCAGTGGAGCCGGATGGTTCACCTCTAATAAGCGGTCCGGGCAGAACCAACTACCAATCAGTGGGGAGAAGATAGGCATGACGGGTTTCAACGGGGACAAAAGTCAGCACTACCTATCTTTTCACTGCTTGCAAAGACTAGACAGAATATCTCTATTCTTCGTTATTTGTAAGCAGAGAATACCTCCAAAGAACCAATATCGAACAACTAGTGTTCGGACAATCAATCAATCAATCAATGGGGAGATAAAGATAGGCACGACGGGTTTCAACGGGGACAAAAGTCTGCGTTACCTACCCTTCACTATTTGCAAAGACTAGACAGAATATTCCTATTCTACGTTATTTGCAAACAGAGAATATCTCAAAAAGTACTATTCTTCAAAACAATCAATGTTCGGACAATCAATCAATGGGGAGATAAAGATAGGCACGACGGGTTTCAACGGGGACAAAAGTCTGCGTTACCTACCCTTCACTATCTGCAAAGGGAGAGAGAGAGAGTATTCCTACTCCTCCCCGTTTGTAGACAGCGAATATCTCAAAAAGAACAATCAATGAGCAATACTAGTATTCAAACAATCAATCAATTATTTCGCACTTTTGTCGTATTTCACGACCTTACCCGGACCGCATGGACAGTTTCTCGTCTTCCGCCTCCAGCGCCCGATCGTCCTCTATTCTCCGTATTTGCCGCGGCACTCCTGATGGTTCCCAGTCAGGACCGTAGATCACTCGAGAGAGGTCTGCTCGGAACCAGTGAAGTTCGGATGATCGGCTGCCAGACGAGGGTCTATTGGGCAGGAGCTCTCCCGATCGTTGCAGTCGTTCACTCTGTCGTCGGGACCTCTCCCACTGGATCCACGTGTCGCTGATGGGCCCCACGTTTGGGACGCCAATTGTTAAATGGTAGCGGCAGTTTCAGTCGATAATCTTTTAAGTATTTGCCCGGCGGTAATCGCCTCTCATACCACTCGATGATTTACCAATAAAAGAGGCAGGCGCCGGAGACTGGAAGGCAGGAAACAAAGTTTTATTCCGTCGGAGCAGAACACATCAGATCAGACAGCAAGGTATCGTCACGAGGTGCTCTAACTGCATCTCTGAGACCTGGTCTCTTATACACTGGTTTATTGCTTTATTACACATAGTATATTCTTGAGATTCCCTTGATGTGCGGGGAAATATCCCCTGAAGCCCCGGCTCAGATCCGATCCCACACATGGTTACAGTAGAGGTTCCCACCCTACCCGCAGTGGGAGATGGCTATCGCGCAGCAGGGAATTCCGCTAATTCCCGGGGGTGTGTGCAACCGGCCGGGTCTCAGGGGGTAGGGGCTTTGATTCTACTGTAATCCCTTTGATGTGGGGTGTTTCCCTTACAGTAGGGGCAATAAACTGCATCCGCAGGGCTAGGCGATGGCCTGGGATCAGTTCAGACAATGGGGCGCAGAGGAAGGGGGTTATCAAAGGAGAGGCATGACCATGTATGGGTTGTCGGTCGGAAGTGGTTCCGTAGCAGGGTCGCGCAGAAGGAGAGGGTTTATGGCCTGTATGAGAGAGCGGGGGTGGCCGGCGCGCGGGGGGGGGTGCTTGCAGCGCCAAGGGAAAACGCTGGCGGTCGAGAGTGAGCGGGGAGAGAGTGGGGTGCCTAAAATGGCGGCTGTGCATTCGCTGCGCGTGGTGCTGGGGAGGGGCAAGATGGCGCAGATAATGTTCAGTTTGCGAGCTAAATTTCCACAAGACTACCGTGGCAGTTCTCTGTAGGTTTGCAGTGGATGAAAGTGTTTCTATTGCTGAGGTTGTAGGGAGTTGGCACTCATGGACATTCTACATTGAAGTTTGGCAGTAGTTTATCAGATCTTACGAAATGTTACTTTCCCATTCTCGAAATTTCTATCCAGAACTCTCACAGCGTGCACCCCATTGACACTCATATCAGATGTTTTTCTCTGAGAATATTGGACCATATTAACATCACCATCGTCCTCATAGTAGGGAGTATAAAAACCCAAAAGTTGGAATAAGCACTTTAGCATTTTGCTGGGTGACGCATAACATATTCAGACATAAATTAATTAAAAGAATCTAAAGTCCATAAATTACATATGGGAGATCATTCCAAACTACACACCCTATCACCGATATAACTCTTAGAACACCAGTGCTCCTCTTAACCCCTTCCCCGCTCATGACGGAACCACTCCGTCATGAGCCACGGGTGCCGTGTGCTCATGACGGAGTGGTTCCGTCATGCCGCGGCCGTTGGCGGCCGCTCCTCTCACGCGGCGCTAATTCCCCGCCTGTGCGGGCGATTAGCGCCGTGGGCGGAGACATGACGGAACCACTCCGTCATGAGCACAGCTCAACCGTGACTCATGACGGAGTGGCTCCGTCATGAGCACAGCCCCACCGCGCTGCCCCCAAACCCCGCCCAGCGCTGCGGCGGAATTCCTGCCGCAGCCAAGGGGTTAAATAAGAATTTCTTTGGAAGCTAGACTCAATTCTCACATTGGATTACAAGTATCATATCAAATATCTGTTGTCAGGCTGTCTAATATCTCTATTCTACCCCAGTGCTTCTGTCCATCTTGGTAAATGTCCCAGATGGACAGAAACTGTAGCAGACTTCTATCATATGGTTTGGCAATGCCCAGTGATATCCAAATTTTGAAAGAAAGTGCTAAACTGTGTGATGGTAACGACTAATAACCTTCTTGTTCATGACCCAACCCATTGTTTACTAGATGTAAGACCTGGCACAAAAACGAGAAATAGTATTCACTAAGGGGTAGCTGTTCCTAAGGTCAAAGAGAGTCACAACCTATTCTGGTTGCAGAGAAAGTATGAGAGTAGTCAATCTCAATAAAGTTGGGTTGTCTAGAGTGATGGGGGAATCCCTCCTTTTTAGATATAGTGCCCTCACACACCCTTGCGAGTGTCATGCTTCAACATCGGGCGTTGCTCCTCGTGGGGGTGGTGCTGCTGTCCACCACGGGCCCCATGAGAGGGCTCTTTATCGGAGATCTTTTAAGGAGATGCCGCAGTTGTGCATGTGGGTATGTAGGCCTAGGGTGATGAGTGAGTGAGTGAGTTAAAATTACCAGACGGTACTAGAACCTAATTTTATTCGTGGTCCGAATGGTAAGGTTAAAATAGGTCAGATACTGCAGCTCCTCTGGGGAACAAATGTGGAGGGGGGATAAATGTCTCCCCGCTGCTCTCAGGATCCGTGTAAGTGGGTGTTAAAGAAAAAATTGGTCAACATGTTTCGCGCTTCATGTATGTCCATAAGGGATCCAAGGGCGCTACGTCAGGACTGTGAGGAGTGTAAACAAGGGAAAGTGATCAGGAATCAGGGAAGAGAAAGCCCTATATACCTGTAATACCCCTAGTCAGGTATAGATGCGTCTTCACGCTGGAAGGAACGTGTAGTACAGGTTCCTAAACCCAACCCCCAGTTTCAGAATGGTGAGCCACGTCAGCACTCACTTAGGTTATGAGGCAGAGTATAGTTGCTCGCCCCAACGACGTCCGGAACCTACCCGCCCGGCTACTCACAGACAGATGGGTAGGTTCCGGACGTCGTTGGGGCGAGCAACTATACTCTGCCTCATAACCTAAGTGAGCGCCGACGTTGCCCACCTTTCTGAAACTGGGGGTTGGGTTTAGGAACCTGTACTACACAATCCTTCCAGCGCAAAGACGCATTCATACCTGACTAGGGGTATTACAGGTATTCAGGGCTTTCTCTTCCCTGATCACTTTCCCTTGTTTACACTCCTCACGGTCCTGACGAAGCGCCCTCGGATCCCTTATGGACCTACATGAAGCGCGAAACATGTTGACCAATTTTTTTCTTTAACACACACTTACACGGATCCTGAGAGCAGCGGGAAGCCATTTATCCCCCCCTCCACATTTGTTACCCAGAGGAGCTCCAGTATTTGACCTATTTTAACCTTACCATTTGGACCCTCGAATAAAATTAGGTTCTAGGTACCATCTGGTAATTTTAACTCACTCACTCTCTCATCACCCTAGGCCCACATACCTACATACACAACTGCAGCATCTCCTTCAAAGATCTCCAATAAAGAGCCCTCTCGCGGGGCCCGTGGAGGACAGCAGCACCACCCCCACGAGGAGCAACGCCCAATTTTGAAGCATGACACTCGCAAGGGTGTGTGAGGGCACTAGATCTAAAAAGGAGGGATTCCCCCATCACTCTAGACAACCTAACTTTATTGAGATTGACTACTCTCATACTTTCTCTGCAACCAGAATAGGTTGTGACTCTCTTTGACCTTACGAACAGCTACCCCTTAGTGAATACTATGTTAGACTTTGGGAGCGCTGGTACTGGACCTACTCCTCTTCTAATAGCTCCCCGTCTCCCCCTCTACAATGTGTTGTGACAAAAACGAGAAACACACCAATCTCTTGGCGAGTCTGGCTATGTTGCTTGCAAAGCACTTCATTGACATGTCAAGGACATCTATAACTCCACATGAATAGCATACTAGTGCAGAGCAGATAAAATCAACGAAAGCGGAAATAGACGCAAGATCAGGTGGGCAAGGTCGGGGACTGGGAGTTGCGACATGCACCGAGTGGCATGGATATCTCGGGAAACTGGAAGCTAAATCGGTTGAGAGACCACCATGAAGATAAACTCTTGGGGTCTGCTGAACTCAATCACCTACACCCAAGGGTGCATGCTGTGAAATGGGTGGTTCTCTTCGACGAATGAGCTGCATGAATGTTGTCCACGGATGCCATAGTAAGTAACTATAATATAAAGAAACCTCACGTTGTGATAATTTCAAAGCCTATGTCTTACCCAACCAGGAATGTGACCAATTGGATCGTACTTGTGAAGTATATGTAGTTCTAATTGTTGTGTAGTTTGTTTTTATTATTCTAGACATGTCAAGGGATAGCCTCCTGTGGGTCCAATGGATATAGCTGGACACCTCTGAAGGTCTAATTCATAATGTAATGATGCAACAATGACATTGTACAATGTGTTCATGGCAATCACACACTGTACTGAGTATGTACAAGATCGATTGATAAAATGTAATAAAGAGTTATTAAAAAAAATCTAATGTCTCTGTATGCTTAATTCTCAATTTTACATGAAACTAAATCATGATCCTGTGAAGCCTTCACTATACTAGTGAGATATGAGTTAATCTTTTGGCCACACTCCTAGCTGCAGAGTTTTGTAGCTTTTGAAGTCCATTAAGTAGTAGTCCGCTATACATAGTATTAACGTTTTGATAGTTTCAGCTGAGATAATCCGGTATTGTGTCTCTCTCTTTGAGGCTTTATGTAGCAGCATGCTTTGCACACACATAAAAGTACCTACTGCTCCAAAGGCAAGCCTATCTTTTCGACTCCTTTCCAGGAAACCAGAATTGGCCACCCTGCTCACATTTATTGCTCAAATCTTGAAAGATAAGAGCACCCATTTATGCTATACACCCAGGCAACATTTAGCAATCTTGGACCTAGACTCTGCACTCTCTAAATCTTTAGTCGACTCTCTAGTCTCAGAAAGCGTCTACCGCCACCACATGCCTGCCCCAGGGTTATATTCGGTCTCCCACCTGAATTAATGTTAAACCCTGTTGAGTACTAAATGCCTTTCTCCTGATGCTCACTTAGCTTACTATTAACAACAAGGTGGCTTTGGTGAGCTTGGCCTGTTTAATGGAAACCAGACAAACGGATGATAACGTCCTGGGTCTGATCAATTTAGCACCTTCAAGTCAGAGATTAAATTTGCCTCAGAACAGTATCTGTTTCTGTATAAGCATAAAGTGGCTCAAGAAACCAGAAAGTCAATTTATTGAGTGGTGAATTAGGAGGCCTATATACAAAAATAGTACTTGCATGTATTTTTTTTTTATTTGAGAGTGGATTTAAAGATTTTGTAATGGAAATTCGATAGGAAATCAATCATTGTTCACAGAGGCAAATAATTGCCACACCCCTTCAAGGTGAGACTAGCAATTAGCATAGAAGGTGTTATAGCCAGGACCCTTCCCCCTGGAGCCAAAACATATAAATTAAGGAGTGGAGGGTGTGCAGCCCCCTCCCGACCCTTAATTGGCCCCAGGAATCCCATCCCCCAGGGCCAGATACAATCAAGCAGGAGAGGAGGGCCAGCAGGCCCCATCCTCAAGTCTTAATTAATCCTGGGCATAAAATTATTCCACTCCTCTTGCAGAGTTTGCTGAGTTTTTTCCCACTCCATGCTCCGCGTAGAGTGTGGAGTTCTAAAAAGATCTGCGAAGTGGCGTGAAGCAGAGTCTTTCCTCTTTCGGGGCTCGACAACGTTAAGTTGGTGAGCGCGAGCAAGGAAAATCTCATGCTAGACCACCTACCTGTGAGATTTCTCAACATGGGTGGCCGAAGCAGGTCGCTACTACTCGCGTTGAAAATCTGCAACTTGTGTTGAAGAAGCTGCCGCTCGAGTAGAACATGTATTCGAGCGACAGAAAAAAGCTGTGCCATCTTGCACTGTACGTGATGCTGTTCACTCTGATTTTACAGCATAGGACAAACTCCTGGTACTAACAATCAGTGAGAGCAGCAGGACTTTCCTCAGTTCTCTGCTTGTGGAACTCTGCGGAGCACAGCAGAGTTTTTTCAACACTTCACAGAGTTCCGTGATACAGAACTCCCCAAACTCCGTCCAGGCCTAGTATTATTAGATCCCATGGACATATCCCGGGTTCAAATACAATAAAAATGTGAGGGTGTGCCATGCAGACCCCCTCCCCAAACCTTTTAGGGCCCCAGGAACAAAATCTAAGGGGAGGGAGGGGCCTTATTAGGCCGCAGGGACTCCGTCCCCCAGGCCGAAAACAGCTTGGGGAGGTGGGCCACCCACCATCTCCCCATAATATTTTGATTGGGCCCCGGTGGATAAGGTCCAAAGGCCAAAAATGACTAGGGGTTGAGGCAAGCACCCCCTCCCATTAATTAATAAATGTTTCCCCAAGCTGCCATTTTTTTCAGCAATCCTGCGAAAGTCCTACGAGATCGCTGCACAAATTGCCCCCCCTGTGGAACATGGTGAGCAAGGTATCCCTACCCTGCCCCCTTATATAATTTTTTTTTGCAACTTCAGGACAGGGCACTATGTCCCTGAGTCCTGTAAACGCTGCCAGCAAAATTTTTCTCATGTTGCTAGCAGCCAGTCACAGTGCTCGCTCCCGCAGGAGTCTGATTCCCGCTGGAGTGAGTTTACCCATGGGAAAAAAAGCTCCATGTGCCAATCAGAATGGTCTGTTTTTGAACTGGCACTCTGCAAGACAATCAAGAGAGTCTTGCGGACCCATCTTTCAGTTTCTCAAAAACTACTGAACATATTTACACCAAATCACAAAAAGCACAATCGCCAAACCAAAATCTAGCTTCCTGCCAAATTTGATATAATTTGTCCAAAAAAACGCATTTCCTGAAGGAAAAGCAATTCTAACTTTAAGTACCCAGTGTGTCAACTGCCACTGGGTAATATATATATATTTATAGCGAGAGGGGGAAATAGAAATAGGGATAGAGATAGATATAAAGCCAAGGTGCATATATGAGAAGTTAAGTAAAGTACATCTATACTTTCAATCAATCAATCAATCAATCAAGACATTTTTAAAGCGCACTACTCACCCAGGGGGTCTCAAGGCGCGGGGGGGGGGGGGGAATTACTGCTCGAACAGCCAGGTCTTGAGTTGCTTCCTGAAGGCGAGGTGGTCCTGGGTTGTCCTGAGGTGGATGGGGAGGGAGTTCCGTGTCTTGGCCGCCAGGTAGGAGAAGGATCGTCCTCCGGCGGAGTCTCACCTTCATTATATTTCAGCTACGATATTCTGGTAGTGTACCCAATGGAGTAGCAGGAAATATTTGTGTCAGTGGAAGGCCTATTAGTTAGAGCTGGTTTCCACATAGCAAAACCACAGTCATTCACAGAGTGTACTGAACATCTATCACATGTCAAACATTAAAGGATAGCGAAAAACAAAACATCAATGTGCGAGAATGTCTTGTCCCCTTTGATGAATGCCTGGATGGAACACTTGATACATGATTTGGAGTTTGTGCAGCAAATCTTCCACCTGCATTGTGGCAGATTTACTATTTGTCCAAGACGGCAGGGGAAAATTTGCCAAATGCAAAATTATCACCACGGCATTGAGGCACTGCTTAGCTAAAGAAATACATGATAGAAAGTCCATCATTGGACTCAATTGTCAGAATTTACTCCAGCAAATTGGGAGCAAGAAAGGTAAACCCAAAAAAGGGGTACATTTTCAGTGCACACTATACTTCTACTTAAGTGGAGTTGTGGCACCTTTTGTGTGTCACACACTACAAAGGAATTCCGCCAGACACCATGGAACATCAGTCCTAGATTGATGTAGGAAATCAGATCGACAGGGCTAGGAGGGAGTTTTTTCTGCAGTCTGTAATAACAAGTGAGTGATGACTGAAATCCCCAAAGGCCCAAATGTTAACCAGTTTCTGTGAAGGAAATAAACCCGTTTCAGTTTAAGAGTCCACGGCCCACCTTCACCAGTTTGACTCAAGCAGCAACGTTTTCCCCATAGACGTTCATGTGGTACTTGTGCAGTACCTAACCAAAACATCTATGCAACTAACGAGTAAACATTTTCAAACCAAGTTCGATAAAAGATGAAAAACTAAATGAAAAAATATCACAAAAATTAAGAAAATTGGACATTGAAATAACAAAATTCCGTGTTCTAACGAAATATTGACTCAAAAATAGCTGACCATATATTAAAAATGTTGTATACCAAAATATTGAGTACGTATCGCAGGAAAGATTAGCATTCGAAAGTTTTTCTTTTATATTGAAGCTGAAAATATTTTTAGTCTAACATAATTTTGTATTATGGTGCTTCGTTGAATTGTTTTTAGTTTATCATATATAATTATTCTAAAATTGTTACTTTTTTTAAAAATAAGTGTTACTTTTATATTTTAGGGGTGATACGTTTATTGGAGGTTTGGGTGGGTTGTCATTTTTTATATTTATTTATTAATAATAATTTATTAATTATGTGTTTTTATGTTAGTTACATTTTTACTTGTTCAATTTTTGGGGGTTGTTGGCTTTATTGGGGGTACTAAGTGGTGAGAGTTTTTTATCAAGTAAATATTAATTACCCATTTGCTGAGAATTTCTATATTTTAACTGTTATTCATTTGTTTTATATTGTATGACACTTTGGGGGTCATTACGATGCCGGCACGACCGGCTTACGCTGTAATGTTGGAGGTGGACGGGCCACCGCGGTCATGTCAGAAGCGTTAACTCTGACCGCTGGATTTACAATGCATGCATATGCACAGAAATCTGACTGCCACGGTCCAATCAGACTCCGACAGATTATTCCGACCGCAATGGTCTCGGAACGGACCAATGGAGGCTGTCTGAGTCAGGGCCGGACTGGGAACCAAAACCGGCCCTGGCAAAGTGCTCGGCCGGCCCCCCGGGGCTTGGGGGTGCCGCCGAGCTCTTTGCCAGGGCCGGTTTCCGGCCGATTTTGTTACAGGGCCGATTTTGCAGCTATGCTGCAAAAACGTCTCTGTAACAAAAACGGCCCCCAGGGGCCCAAAACCGGCCCCCACCCGTGCGGCGCACCAGGGGATTGCCCGGTGCCCGCTACGGCCAGTCCGGGCCTGGTCTGAGTGTGCACCAGCATTCGTAGCACCTGCCTAATTACGCTGCATCATTTAGATGAGCTGAGCATAGCGGTCCAACCACCTCATCATAGCAGACAGAAAGGGAGGAATAAAAGCCCGACAAGCACCGCCCTGCAGCTTCCACCTTCGCGAACATGGAGCCTATGCCACACATCATGCCGATACTGTACCTGTTTGCTCACGGACCAAATCTGAATCTTTGTGGATGCCATCATGGTAAGTGGCACATTGGGTCGCACATTTATGGGCCACAACCGGATTCAGTGACTGCCATGCTAGAGGGGGCCCAAACTCTTGTGCATAGGAATGTGGGTGTGCGAACAACATGTGTCAACATGCGCAGACATGTACTCACTTAAAAATATATGAGAACTCTGAAATGATGGGGCCAGAAGGGACCTTTGAAACACCAAGTAGTAGGGGCATCGTCAAACCTCCGCTTTAGCAGATAAATCAGGGATGGAGTTCGTTATGAACCTCTTTCATCTGCAGTTTGGCAGAAAAAAGTCTCTAATTAATGTGAATGGGTGGGTGAGTGGGAAGGTTGGTGGTTGTGCAAATGGAACAACTGATGTAAATGTGAGGGAAATGGTGGATAGATGGATGAATGAAATAGTGAAAAGACAAATGTAAGGATGGGTGAGTGAATGCATAGATGAGTGAAAGGGGTTTGGATGGATGGTTAAAAGTGTGGGTGGATGGATCAGTGAAAGAATGGATGAATGAATGAAAGGGAGGATGGATGGATGAAAGGGTGAATGGATAGATGAGTGAAAGGGTTAATGCAAGGTTGAGTGATAGGGTGAAAGGTGAGCCTGGGCAGTGAACTCTGCTCTGCTCGTGGAGTTTTCTGCACTTCGCATTATGTGAAGCTCGCGGAGTTTATTTCCTCGCTTGCGCTCGTCAACATCAAGTTGGCGAGTGCGAGTAAGGAAAATCCACCTCCTGGTGAGATTTTTTCTCATTTGCGCTCATCAATGTCAAGTTGGCGAGCGAGAGAATTCAACCTCCCGGCAAGATTTCTCAACGCGGGCGGTCGGATTTCTCAAAGCGAGTGGGCGCTTATGCTCGCGATTGCTCACATTGAGAAACCGCCCGTTCGCATTGAGAAAGCTGCGGCTCAAGTTGAAAATCTACTGGAGCGACAGAAAGGAAGCAGCGCCCGCTTGCGCTGTGCATGGTGCAGTTTGCGATAATTTTACTGTGTGGAAAAACACCAGCGCTAAAAATTACCATGAGCTGTATTTTTCTAACACACTCTGCCATTTGCAGAGCTCTGCGTAGTGCAGCTGAGTTTTTTCACCTTTCGCGGAGTTCCGCATAGCAGAACTCAGCAAACTCCGCCCAGACTTAGTGAAAGGATGATAAGAAAGAATGGATGGATAAGTGAAATAATGGATAGAAAAAAGGGTGGATGCTGGGACATCGTGAACGCCCAACTTTAGTAGCTACAGTGGGGTGTAGTTCTTGATACACCTCTTCTGTCTGCAACTTGGCGGACAAAGGGGAGTGAGGGAGTCAGAGGACGGGTGTGTGTGTGAAAGGGTGGATGGATGGGTGAGTGAAAGGATGGTTGATTGGCAATTGGATGGATGAATCTCTCAAAGGATGGATGAGTGAAAGAATCGATGCATTAGTAAAAAAGGTGGATTGCTGAGTGAAAGAGAAGGTTGATGGATTGATGGATTGGATGAGTAAAAGAGGGGATGGACAGATGGATTGTGTGAAAGGGTGGTTGGATGAATGTGTGAAAGGGAGGACGGATGGTTGGAACGCAAGGATCAATGTAGTGAAAGGATGGATTGATGGATGGATGCAGTGAAAGGATGGATGGATGGATGGATGGATGGATGGATGGATGGATGGATGGATGGATGGTTGGATGGATGGATGGATGGATGGATGGACATGGAGATGGATGCATAGGCTTTGACATGGATGGGTGGAAGGACGGAATGGGGAAAGACTAAATGAAAGATGAAAGATTGAATGGATGACAGAATCTAAAGGTGAAATTGTAGATATTAGCAGGTGGATGGAGGGAGGAATGGATGGATACATGGATGCCATGGACAAGAGAGCTCTTCTAGGGAGGGTTGTGATTACTTGTTTGCTTGGTGCCATAATGGCTTTGGTTCGAATTGGGGGTAATTTAAATTTTAGTGACATACATGTTGAAATCTTTGAACATTCCGGGGTTGTCGGTGGTCATTTACGTCAGGTGTCAAAAGATGATTCAGATATGGGTTCCAACGGAGTCTCCATATCATCCCCTCACTTAGGGTGTGAACTATGACCAACTCAGCAGCAGTACCACCTACCACTGCTACACATGGAACAGCCAATGGGACCATTATAACTCAATAAGCAGTATTGTTGGGTGAGATAAGAAGAAGCACCATAGCTATGGTTCGAAAACATTTGAGTAGTAACTCCTAGTACCAATTTAAGTAATGCATAATGGCAAAAAAACACCACTGTATCCCTGCAGATGCAATGCAAATACTGTCCACAGATACCTTGATGTTGTGCAATAGCACAATACCTAAATGTTTGAATGAGTGTGACAATATGGCAATTACATATGTACAGCTTACATGCTTGAAAGCCACGTTCTAATGAACCTGACCTGCACACCTGAAAGTGTTCCCCCAGGGCACACGGCACACTCAGAGTACTGTAGTGGAGGACACCAAAAACACATACAAACACACATTTCACCAAACAGTCCAAACCAACCATTACAGAGGTGACAGAGACTATGTACATATTTCAGTGTGTGTATTTGAAGCATCCCTGCTGAAAAGTAACAGACAATACACATCACCTGCCTGATAACATTACCAGACAACTTAGACCCACACTATACATCAAGAATGTGTGACACAATGCACAACACCACTCTGTGGATAAGGCTAGGGTGTGGAATTCTAAGTCCAAATTTAAGTAGTTGTTCCCTGTATGTAACATGACTGAATGTATGTTCCTGTCACATCTGCATGGTGAGGCCTATGTCCACAAAAGTGACAATCGACACCCACCCACTTACATAATCTACATGCGTGGACAGTTCAGAAACAGGTGAGAAACACAGTGCAATAAACAGTGGCACAAAACAGCACCTCCTCACAAAGGACATAACTCTCATAGGTTGTGATACACTCACATTATATAAAAACTCTTGTACTGACATAGATAATCTAACAGCATGGATGTCTGTGTCAAAATCTGTAAGTACTACACTACAAAAGCACTGTAGTGCACCTTCCTGCACCACACACATAAATATGATAAGTCAGGTTAATGGGTTAGTCAATAATTACAGTCTCATATTTGTAAAGGTAACATTGTAAAGACACTCTGCAGATGTGGGTATCCAAGTCAATTGTACTCCTAGGAGGTAACAGCTCATGGATACAGTGCAGGTTGCATCTGCATCTATGTCAAAATGGGCGTAGGATTATTGGCATGGGCTAGAAATGGGGCAACTATTGCTCTCATATATTGTCCATCCTCATGTGGCTGATGTGTAAGTGGAAAGATATTACTAATAACTCCACAGCACCAACACTGGTCAAACAACCAAGAGAAGAATGTTTCAAGAGCACATTTAAAAAGGCAGACATGAGGCTCAAAAGTAAAAATCATACAAGAGTATACTGCACTATCTATATATTTAGAAATAAATGCCTACTTAGCATAGATGTCATACATTTCCAGCTCTTCTAGTACTGGAAGTCTGAAGATGTGGACATTGCTCATGGCGACTTCATCTACTAACCATGGCAGATGACACACAAAGAAAAGTATGCCACAATTGGGATATAGTAGAAATGAAAACCATACTACATAGGTCCATGTCCTTGGTCAATCAATAATGTCTTCCAAGATGTGACTAGACTCACCACTGCAAATGGATCAGCTATCATGGCGGATCCAACCCCTTAGTTGTCACACACCCCAAAAAGTTTCTTGGGTAACTAATAGCATTAGTAACCAAATGTAAGACAAAGGTTGATATGATTTGATCAGTCTTTATGAAGACAAATCGCAAACATTGTGAAAAATAAAACACCAACGGCCAGTCCAATCATGTCGATGTGGACTAGCCCACTGCTTTGCCATGATTGTTGCAGTCAAGATCACTGCCAGGGAACCCTCCCAGGAAAAGGGCATCCAATGGACATTCCAGGCACCGCTGAAGAGTGATTGGGGTGGGCAGTGGTTTGATTGGTGGGGCTGGGTTGGGCCTGGGGAGGATTTGTTTCGGTGTAGGTAGAGTGTGATAGGTGTGTGGGTGTGATGGGTTCAGGATTGGGCAGTCTGGTTCCTGGTGTGGGAAAGCTTGACTCAGGATTTGGAGAGCTGAAATGGATCATTTTAGGGATCTTGTATCCCTTTATGGTAGTGAGTGGAATAGGTAGGGTGGTAATAGTTTGACCCTGTTTCTTCTTAGAACTGGGGTAGGCGGGGGAAGAGGATCTTTTTGGTTTGGGGAGTGGGTAGCCCTGAATCAGGATGTTTTTGGGGGGTCTTGGAGGAAGGGGGTTTTTTGTACCAGAGGGGCCAGGTTTTTTGGGGTACTGACGTGGAAGGGTAGGCTAGGGATGGGAATCCAGACTTTTTGGGTTTCGGTGGTGGGGCAGGTGTGGCAGGGAAAAGGTCAAGGGCATGCAGGGTAAAAGGGAGGTTTGCGAGTATGGGGAGGAGGAAAGGCATGGTATTTCGTTTTGGAGGTAGAGAGATATGAGGATTGGAATGAGGATGCGTGTGGCAGTGTGTGCATTTTTCTGGGTGTGTGATGTATGTTTTGTTTTGCGATGTGTCTTGTGTGTGGAAGTGTGTAATGGGTTAGTGGCTGGTGTTGTGGGTGTGGTGTCTGTCTGTGTGATGGTGGTAGTGTCTGTGGCTGGTGTTGTGGGTGTGGTGTCTGTCAGTCTGATGGTGGCAGTGTCTGTGGCCGGTGTGGAGTCTGTAAGTGTGATGGTGGCAGTGTCTGTGGCCAGTGTTGTGGGTGTGGTATCTGTCTGTGTGATGGTGGCAGTGTCTGTGGCTGGTGTTTGGGTGGGGTGTCTGTGCGATGGTGGCAGTATTTGTGACTGGTGTTGTGGGTGTGGTATCTGTGTGTGTTGTGACAGTGGTGATGAGTGTGGTAACTGCATGGTGAATGGGTGTGTTGGTTTTTGCCACCTTATGTTTGTCTTTGCGTGTGCTGCGTGTGACTACTGATGTGGATGTGTGACAGTTGCGCGTGCTTTGGACTGGTAGGAGGATAGGGATAGTGGTTGTGGAAGGGACAGGAAGCTGGGTGCAAATATGACAATGTTGGAAGGCTGCCATGAGTGTGGAAGCCAGAGCCTGAAAAGATCTCTGTAAGCCAGACATGTCAGCGTGAATTCTTTCCAGGTACGACATCATCAAGTTTTGATGTGATGTCGGGCATTCAGCACTGCTGTCTGAGCCCCAGAGATCAACCTCAGGATGCGAATAGCCTCCACATGCAGGGGAGACAGAGGCATGGGGTGAGGTGCCTGGTGTGCCCTGCTTAGAGGAACAGGACCAGACAACTGGTTGGGGAGCAGCAACGAGTATGGAGATGGTAGGGGTGGTGGTGGTGGATTCAGATGTAGCAGACTGATGTCTATGGGAATCTACCACCACCGGGGATTGTCCACTTGATCCATATGAGGATGTTGATGGTGAATCATCCTGTTGTTCCTCAGTGACACTCCCACCATCCTCTGGGCCACTGGGTCCCTCGGTGTCACTTGGGTGAATGGAACCACTGTGGCCAGGTGCGTCCCCACCTGTCTCTGCCCTGTCTCCTTAACTGACCTGGGTTGATGCTGAAACAGGAAGAGAAAAATGTAAGTTGTAATAGCCTGACCACACTACACAAACATTTCATTATACAACACATCACATAATAGCTGCTAAGTGAAATTGTCAAGCTAAAACTATTTGGCCACCACAGTGTCATGAGGACATATATAAATGGTGAACAAGCAGTGCACAGACCCAAATAATGGTGTCATCGCCACTGTCGACTCCAACTACATTTGTCATCATATCTATATTCCTGCCACTTTTGTGTATAAAATGGTGTCCTGAAGCTGTATGCTTTTGTCCTTAGTTCATACCAATGGTAAGATACCTCATCTAATGGGATGCAGCAATTGAAACCTACACTACACATTGACATGAGGCCCTGCAATCTTCTTTAGCTCATGTTTCAATGACACACTACATGTAGGACAGGTGGGCCCCTGCTACAGAGAAGTGGCTGTATCTACAGAGTCACAACATGAATATCACAGTGAAGGGCAAATTGTGCATGGTTGACACGTCACATTGGACACTTTTACTCCTATTCAAAGCCAGATGACGCAGTTGACAGATTCCTCAGAGTAGCCAACCACAGAAGAATCTAATGCAGACATGACAGTTCCATTTGGTGTCAGTTGGCAGGGTTCATGTCTATTATACTTTAGTCTGTTTTAGAACATTCCCTGTCTATTTTGACTGCTGTGAGCCTACGTACTTAACTACATTATTAAATGTTCAAATGACATCAGTACATTTGTAGTACATGAGGTATTGGTAAAGTTTACTCCACAAAGCAGGATTACTCATGTCCAATAGGGGAGTCTATTCAATTGAAATGTAATAGATAGCTAACACATATACCAGTGTAGCACTGACTGATGAGACACACATGAGCCAACATGTCGGCATACTACTCCCTGAGGTACCTCACCAGCCACATAATGGCCATACACAGATGCACATATGCATACCTCCTGACTGCATGCACTTCACAATGTTATGCAATGGATCATTGCTCCAAAGTCTTTGAAGTACGTACAAGCATGTGTGTCTATGCTTCCACATTAGACCTATATTCGACAACCCATGACAAGGTCTGCAAGATGGGGCACCCCAAATATATTAAAATCTGATAATGGCCCGCACTTAAATAGCAAAGAGTTCAAAGAATCTCTTATGCGACTCAATGTCAAATACCAAAAGAATACACCCCTCTGGCTCCAAGCCAGTGGTGTAGTTGAATGATTCATGGGCACCCTCAAGAGGGTCATTCAATGAGCGTCGATGGAGGGAATTGACCTGAACCAAGCCATGTGCCAGGCCCTTTGGGCCTATCGATCAACTCCTCAATCCCCAACTGATGAGAATCCAGCCACCTTGCTGTTTGGGATAGCCATCAGAAGCAAACTACCTCAATGGACTCCGGATCAATCAGTGAATACTGACCAAGTTCAAGACGCTGACGCAACTTGGTAAAGGAAAATGAAAACATTTGCAAATCAGTGTTGCCATTCCCAGGAGACGCTCTTTCACAAAGGAGACTCGGTACTGGTCAAACAGAGATGAAAACAAAAAATGAACCCTCCTTTTGCCGTTGGTCCTTTACAGGTTGTGGCATGCAAGGGACACATGGTGAGAGAACATCGTCCTGGACAATCCATCACTCGGGACACATCACATTTTAAACACCTACCGCAACACTTGTCGAGTCCTGAAATCGCTCATGAGGTGACCGTAAGTCAATGCTGATGTGTGACTTACCAACTCATGTCTGCAGGCTACAGTAAGTGCTGACACATACTCTGTATACCCCTCATTTATTCACATTGTCATGTACACATTGAACAACACATGATATCATGATATAATGTGGGAAATTGTCAGGACAGCTTGGACATGTATTGAGTAGTGGTACACATAGCAGTACAACACATGACTTTATACATTCCATCATTTAGGCAACAACATATAGGCCATCATATTTATAGCCAAATCTTGGTACGTGAGATTAGCCTCTTACCAAAGGGATTTAGTGCTCAGTGCCTGCATTCACAGTGCATTGTATCACATGCCATAAGCGAGGGGTCCACCATCAAAAGACACACAGTAGTGTGGAAGCAACACTCCAGACACAAGGCTGATAAGAGGCCTGTCTGGGATCATTGTCAGGTATTGCTACCAAAGATGATGTTGTTTACTGTCAGCAAATATCCAGACAGGTGGAAGCTCCACATTTGACACACATGTGTGACTTCAGCATGCTTAGATCATGGTCACATGTAAAGTGTCTTAAAATAACAATATGGTCCTACAACCAGACATGTAAATATGTCCTCCTTGAGTGGAACATGATTATACTTCCACCTAAAATGGTCAATACCTGCCTTTAAGACAAAAGGAAGATATGGTCATGTATGACATTACATTGAGGGAAAAACTAACCCCCCTCCTAGCTGCTGTTGGGCTCGCCACTGCCCATCAAGGTTGGTGTGTGCCACCACCAGTATGTGGGCCATTAGGGGGGTCATGGCTAGGTGAGCGCCCCTCCTGCCGGGGGAGGACAGGCCCAGCTTGACTTCAGCAATTTTCATAGTCATCTTCTAAGGTCCTCCCCCCTCTTCTTGCAGTGAGCTCTGTGCCGACGAGCAACCCTAGGGTCCACACCCTCCAGGCGATGGCTTTACACATCTTGACCTTATGATGGGCCTTGACCTGTATGTTTGCAACAGATGACGATACTGAGTGAACGTGCATGGATATGTCATTATCTAGGGTGACACAGAGCTACTACACAGGTAACATTAACAATACACAACATTGGATACATGGCTTCTTTGTGTGCACATGCTGACCTACTGACATCACATTACTAATAACTTTATTACTCCTCTGTGTACTACCCTCAATCCTAATAATGTCTATACCCACCACACCACACCCCTGACATCACATACCTATGGTCCTCAACACATGTGCTCTGTAAGGTGTTTCTAATGAATGTTATATACTAATGTTACCTCCAGAAGCTTACACTTGTATTGCTCCTATGGACAGACACCTGTACAGTGTGGAAACATGATCTCTTTCTCATGTGGCCAAAACATCAATACCACCATTGCACTTAGTAGATGCTCTTTGTTGGATAGCATAAACACAAAAGGACTGCCTTGCACGTAAATGATTATATTAAGTATGTAGATCAATGTATAAATAAATTCCTGAAGTGACCCTCAGATGACGTCTGTGTGTTCATTACTGAGATCAAGGAATACTCTGTATGGCATATGTGGCAGAGTTTCTATGGTACAACATCTACATAGCATTGTGCATACTGTACAACTGCACAATCAGACACCACTGGTGATGTTCTTCTGAACAGCAATTCAGATTTGCATGACTATCGGACGTAAATAATTTGTAAATGGACATTTTTCCTGTATGTTTGTACGTACAAACTATTATCAGCCAAAATCTAAAGCATGT
This sequence comes from Triturus cristatus, assembly GCF_964204655.1. NCBI lineage: Eukaryota > Metazoa > Chordata > Amphibia > Caudata > Salamandridae > Triturus > Triturus cristatus. The sequence continues at coordinate 327,494,861 of NC_140580.1, forward strand.
GGGAGTTAATGGCCTGTTCTAAGGCAATGACAAACACTGAGAATAGTTTTCACACCAACAGTAGTCTCAGATGTGTGTCTGTCATCATACACCATACTCAATGTAGTTTCACTAGGTGCAGTGATGCGAAATCATGTTCCTATGACACTGTTGCTGCCCACATCTGCGGATCTCCAGATCCACAGGGGGAGTCCTGTGTACATCTGTGACTTAGGGGAATATACACAGCTCCAGCCAGGGCCATGGTGGATGCCAGTCACATATCATTGTTGTTGCATGATCTCTATATGATGTGCATACACTGCACACTATACCTACTATGGCATCACACGGCCTCATATACCATCTAAAATCATAAATCTACTGCCCATCATATATGTCAATATAGCGTTGTGGGTCACAGTGAGGGTGTCTGTTAGGTCTTGTCACCTGACTGAAGACAAGTATGCTTATGCCTTGTGTGCAGAGCACTTGGTGGGACTGCATAGTAAGTTCATTTCTACCATTACACACTACTCACAGGACACATAATCAACTTTGAACATGAAACCACATAACTTGTCATAACTGCCATTACATGATGTGGTAAGTCTGTATTCTCACATAATAGGTCCATACATACCTAGCTATATGCAGACAACTGGTGTATGGGCCTGTAGTGTATGAACATCACCTTGAATCTATCACCTCCAAAATTAGCTGTGCCACATGTGCCATAGCTGTCAGAGTCCTATGTTGTGACCACTACCTAATATATGTTAAACATTTACATCACTATGGGAATTAGAACCATAATGTGTGGCCTGGTGTGGTCCAAAGTTCATGCATAAGGAGAAGAAATATGATTGTGCTGTACTCACCTGCTCCACTGGTGTGTCATAGAACTGGTGGTTCAGGGGAAGGACCCCTTCTATCAGAGTTTGCAGCTTCTCTGGAGTGAAGGGAGGGCCCTCTGCCCTGTACACTGTGATATGGCAGCTCCCAGAGACAGCAAACAGCAGCTACAGATGAGGAGGTATACTCTGCAGCAGTGTCTTGAGGCAAGTGGATAATGTTAGCAACAGCAACCTTTAAATACATTACACCGGTGGTCTACACGGCTATATACATTGGACTGAAGCAGCCGCATTCTACAATGTTCTCCAATTGCTGTGAGTGCATTGGTCGGATACGCCTACCACGTGGCTCAAACAAGAGGGCGGATTCCGATTGGGCATATTCTATTAAGTAATTCATGCATCACCTTAGGTGGTCTGCTATGTCGGACACAACAAAACATCTCAACAACGCAGTCAAAAGTAAAAACTTGTTCCAATGGCTGTGGCTGCATTGGTTGGACACATCTAAAGCGAGGGTCAAATCAGTGGGTGGACACCGAATAAGCATATTCTATTAGGGAATTCATGCATCACCTTAGGTGGTGCGCTATGTCTGACAAAACATCGCATCTGAACACGGCAGTCGCAAGAAAAAACTAGCTGCTGTGGCTGCATTGGTCGGACAAGCCAACCGCGTAGTTCAATTCAGCCTAAGGTTGCATGTCCCGTTAGTGAATTTTTGGCCTCTACATTGTCAGTGAGACCAGATATGCACCATTTCACTGTTTCCTACATACATATATATGTATGTAGTGACTGTCACTGGTGGAAAATGTTGAAGATATGTCGGTGTAATGGATCGCAGTCACTTTCAGCATACTTACAGGATCCATGTGTGAATGTATTTATTAGTACATGATGTGAGGAGCAGTGGACGTGCTCAATTAAGAATCAATGTGATTTCCTATCACTTGTGTGTGTGTGCATGTATGTGTGTGTGTGTGTGTCTGTCTTGGTGCATGTTCATGTAGACATTGTGAGGTTTATCCATGTGTCTCCATTCCATATATAGGTTCTTTGGCAGAAGGAGGATACGACAGTCTAAAGTATACCGAACATTCCCAGACCTCAAAACTATGGAAGAATGAGATGTGATCATGAAGCTCCATCTTGATAGGCAGACAATAGATGATTTATGTGCACAGTTGGAACCTGACTTACGTGCTCATAGACACTATCCCATGGCTCTGACACCAATGGTGAAAGTAATGGCAGCCCTACATTTCTTTGTGACAGGTTCCTTTCAGTACACTGTAGACATATTGGGAGGAATGTCACAACCTATGTTTAGTCGCGTACTACGTGATGGACTTGCAGCCATGGGGACACACATGGACAGCTATTTCCAGTTTCCAAGGCATCAATATTTGGCCAATGTGAATGGAGACTTTTATGGATTGGGTCGCTTTCCACATGTGATTGGATCAATAGATGGCACACATATCAGCTTGGTGGCACCACTAGGCAGTGGATAGGTGTATCGGAACAGAAAGCACTTCCATTCCATCAACGTGCACGTGGTTTGTTTAGCTGATTTATACATGTCTGTGTCAGATTCCCGGTTCTACCCATGACTTCTTTGTACTGTGTAACTGCACCGTCCCTCAGCTAATGTCACGGCTACTACCGGAGAGGGACTGGCTTATTGGTGAGCATGACATGTCCAACGTTTGTGTATGTATGTGATGTCATGTTGCATGATAAGTAAATGTGTTACACATTTGTTGCACTTCTATCTGTCTTCCATCTAGGAGACTCAACATATCCCAACCGCCCATGGTTATTAACACAGCTGAGGAATCCAATAATGCCAGGGGAAGTCCGCTTCAAAGAGGCCCATGGAAGAACATGACAGGCAGTGGAGCGGACTTTTGGACTTCTGAAGGCTAGATTCAGATGTCTGAACCAGACTGGGGGCCCTCCTCTACTCACCCGGGAAGGTGTGTCAGATCACTGTTGATTGCTGTATGCTCCACAACTCTGCACTGCGATGCAACACCCTTCTCATAGCAGAGTAAGGAGACCAGCAGGTGCCACCTAGTGAGGCTCCAGAAATGCCACATGATGAGGACAATGGTGAAGAGGGAGGAGTTGTCATGCATCAACAACTTCTTCTCATGAGTGTAAGTATGATGTGTTTTGTAATTACTTTGCCTGTTACAGTGACAGTACTTGTGATGATGTGAGACAATTGTTGCTGGCTAGCTGTTTGGTATGTACATATGTCAGTGCACAGTATGTTTGTGGAACTAGCTCTTGATACATGTTGATATTAAAGTTGTTAATGGGTGTAGTTTATATTTGGACATCTTCTGTGTACTCACTGCATTTGGTGTCAAATGTATGGCTTCCTTGCTAATCTCTATGTATTGGTCTGTTATAGGTATATTTACCATTTCATCCTCAATCGGGCACTTCTGAGTTGTGACATCTTGAAGTATGTGATGCTATACAAAGTACGAAGTGGACATGAACTGTTCCTGGTAATGTCTGGCACAGGCTTTGGGTGAACAACTCTGGTATCAAGCCTGCTTGCACTGTGATAGGATGGAAGTTAAATGAATCAATTAGGCTTGTTCCCTGTCATGTGGTGTTCATATTGCCATATGTGTGCCATCATGTGCTCCAACAGATTGTGGTAGTAGGACCAGATCATGCATTTCTCCCTTCACACTGGCCAAGTCTTCTATGTGTATGGATTGGCTGTAGCAGAAGTTGCGTCTAATCATTGCGAGTCACGGTGCTTGTGGTACACCACTGACATTTGTGTGAGACATACTAGCAGAGGCTGCTACACAGATTTGAAAAGGACCTGTGTAGTGATACCTGTAGTTTAAATGTTTGTTGTTTCATTTGTCTTCACTGATGCTGTATTCCAAGTGTGACTGAATACCTATGTCCCCAGCTGTAGACATGGCCTGAATGACATAGTGCAAAATGTGTTAGCATTGTGATTTGTATCACCTCCTACCATTTTGTCCAGTACTCTACATGAGCTTTAACGTGCATGACACTGATAATTTCACTGTTGTATTCTACTATGCACGCCTAAGGTCGGTACTCTTTAAAAAACGTGGGATAATGCTACACACTTGAGTGTCTGTGTTGAAGTAAGATGTTTCTGTTACTCCTATGCACATGGTAGACACTCCACATGTTGTACAAACACATATTGGTCATAGTCAGATTGAATTTACACATGAGGAAAACATGACCCTTGCCTGATGTAAATGATGCCGCTAGAGACATTGTGATGTTATTGTTTTGAACAAAGTGATATATAATTAAAGAAAATGGATGTAAAAACAAAGGAGTGACAGTTAGAAAGTAGTAGTCAGTGTTGGTGGATGAAACCAATATGGTAGTAGCCTCTTACTCTATAGCCCAGTGATCAAAGTACCGCCCGGGGGCCGCATGCGTCCCTCCTGACCTTTACATGCGGCCCTTTGATCAACAGCAGCACTAGGGTTGTGGTTCACTCTACACAGCACTAGCATTATAAAGATGTTAAATATACAGGCAAGCCTTTTTTAAAGGTTAATTGAAGTTAAAGAAAGGAACTAACTTGTTTGTCCTGCATCACTTAACTAAAGAAACACCTTCATTTTCAAAGTCATCTTGCACAAAAAGTGCCCCCCTCCCCAGATCGCCACCCTGCTAGCTTCAAAGCGGCTCTCAATCACATCACAGACCTAACTGTGTGGCCCTTGTGAAAATGTTTGTGAGTACCCATGCTCAAGTCCAAAGTCCAACAAACTTCCCAAATCAGAAATGCAAATGTGTAATGTGAGAGTCAACAAAGTGAAGCTGTGGGACATCAGGTGTGACGCCTCTTCCTGACCGATGTTGGTGCCTTGCAACCTGATTCTCCTGGATTTTTACGAGGAGGACCCGGACCTCTATTGGTGGGGGTATCTGCTGCAACAGGGTCAGGGGTGTCTGTAACCTCCTCTTCAGTTAGGGCCTCCTATCGTGTGGCAGCCGCAGATGTTGATGTTCGAGATGTTGTAGTATCAGACGAAGGGGCAGTTGTTGGAGGAATAGCCCTGCTGAGTGTGGTACTTATCTCCCTCAGCACCCCGATCAGCTCAACACTGCTCTGATTGTGAGCCTCAAGTCATTGATCTATGGATCTCTGTAGCAACTTCATCTCCGGGAAGTCCCCTACTATCTGACCCATCACTACATGATTGTCCTCATTGTAGGAAGGTGGAATCTGACTATATGGGTGCCCCCACTTTTTTCCTGGTGTTTGAATGGTTTTTGACTAGTCTGGCTGGGATCCTGCTATCCAGGGCCCCAGCCTATCTGCTTACTCCCTTAAATGATTGGTGTGCATATTAGATGCACTAGTGATTGGATACTGTGGTACCTTATGAGCCCCTAGTATATGGTACCTTAGGTACCTAGGGCATTGGTACTTCACAGGCCTACCAGGGGCTGCAGCCTGTATTATGCCACCCCTGGGAAGCACTCACAATCTGACACCACAGGCCTGCTACTGCAGCCTGTGTGAGGTAGTGTTAGCACTCCTCACTGAGGTATAGGTTCCTATATCTCACCATACACATACATATAAACCTATCAGTCACCCCTATGGTAGGCCCTATCAATCCCAAGGGCAGGGTGCATGGTTTACTATGTGAGGGGGTGCTTATGCCTGAGCAGGACCCCTTTGCAGCTGGCAGAGTCTATTCTCTGCTGCTGTTTGTGGATGCGGTTAAACCATATACTCTTAAGTGCATTATAACCTCGCGGTAAATGCTAACTTTGGAATGACTGCATCAAAACATGTCATGTTTGATGTCAAACAACTTGGAATCCTACCCCCACACCAGTTACTGGTGTGGGAGTAGGATCCCACCCTTCTAGAGGGGACGACATGTACACACTGTACTACACGGTAGAAATCATCTAGAGCCCTGGCATCACAAAATGGATGCCACCAGCACAGACACCGGGCTGCCCTCCTGCTGCTGACCGAAACTTGCAGTGGAGGGAGCTCAACAAAGGGTTTCCTGTCACAGGGAGGTGTCACCACCTCCCAGACAGGACTTAGTGTATTGGAGATGGGTGGGTGCACTCTTAGAGTGCTTTGAAGTCCTGCACTGGGGGAGCAGTAGGCTCCTCTGTGCATATGCCAGCTCAAACCGGTTCAGGGGCTACCTGCCCCTGCTCTGGCGCGAAACTGGACAAAGGGAAGTGGGTGTAACCACCCACTACCCTGGCCCTCCTAGAGGAGTGGCCATAGAGCTAGTCCCTCCCATCTTTTCACTATAAGATACCAAAGCTTGCCAATGCAACTTAGATTACACCTGGACGATGCTCAACGAAGAAGAATCTGGCCCTTCAACTTTCTACTACCTTTAGAAGACCGAAGGATCTCCCTTGGAGTCAAGGAGTGACTCCCCTGCTTGGCAGGCACCAAAAGGACTGAACAACGGTTGCAAACTTTACCGCTCCCGCCAGAGCCCGTAGTCCCTGCGTCCCCTGCAGCTAATTTCCTGACCTTTCGTCGGCCATTTTGAGTCCCCAGCGAAGCTGTGGCATCTGGACCCCACGAGTGACGAGGAACAGCAATACCAGGGAACCGTGCACTGATTTTGAGTGCAAGCCCTGAACGACAAACTACAAACTTGTGCTTTGGACCACTTACTGTCCAAGTCCCTAGCAGGTCTGGAACCAAAGAACAGCGGCCTACCTCATCCCGAGTGACCGTGGGCTGTTGCTGAAGTTTCCCTGCAAAGGCGTCTTCGCGGTTGCTTGCCTGTTGGCTAGTAGCCCCCACGAAGACTTTCTGAACTGCTCCAAGGGTTTGCCTGGTTGCTCTGGGCCTGCCCTCACTTACCCTCACTGGGTAATTCCCTCGGACCTTGCTGGTTTGAACCATCCAAGATCATCCATCCACATGAGACTTGCAGTTGCCAAGGTCTGTTGACTCTGATTCGAGTGCCGACACCGCCAACAGCTGCAGACGTTATGGGACCTCCGGAATCCAGCTGCTGGTCTTCATCGACCCCTCCTGGACCTCGGGAGCGAAGAGACAAAACGACATCAGCGACGTGAAGAGACGCGACAGCTGTGGTCATCTATCCTGAAGGCCACCGGTCACTGGCAAGTGACTCTGAACTCTGTCCCCTCAATTTCTAGGTCACCTACAACTTCAATCCATAGTTGGATTTCCACGGACACTTCACCCGACGACACAAGCAGCAAGAACACCTCGATTCCCATTGAAAGCAGCATCGCGACCCGACACCAAAGGACACCTCTGCACCCTGGGTGAGGTAACTCTGGCATTACGGTGCCCAAGTGCGCATTGGCTATCAACGTACTTACCCTGTAAGTTGTTTGCTTGTTGTCCATTCCGAAGTGCCCTAGAAATGTAAAATACAAACCGCGACATTTGCCATTAAAACGCATTGAAACTCGCGTGCGTGTTTAGACGCTGCACGCGTCTCCTGTGGGCTGATTACTTACCTGTAAACACTGCAGCAGTGAAGCCCCAGCGATTCCCAAGGCCCTAGGCCTCTTACATTTGCAAGTCGAGTTTGTCATACCACTATTTTAGTATATGGTCTGGTACGCCCCTAGGGCTCCAGCCATATTTGTGCTTAATTTATTGAGAACTGTTGATCTTTTTAATGTTTACCTGGCTCTAATCTCATAAAGAGATTAGTAGAGTATATTTAGAAATAAATACATATATATTTGATATATATACCTGTGTGGTGTCTTTTCATTTGGTAATTCAAGAGATTATAAGGTAAAACAAGCTGCTTTACATTCCTCAGAGACTTAGCCTGAAGGCTGCTCTCCACAGCTACCACTAGGATAGCTTTCTTTAAAAGGTTGTCTTTAAACCTATCTACCAAGAGTCGAATTGGACTGGTGCAAGGTGGCCACTATAACTAGTGACCAGCATATGCCAGGCCAACTTCTCACACTCATAGACACAAAGGAGTCTCTGGCCCGGGCTTCACTGGCAGCAGTGGCCTCACTTAGCTGGCCCTCTGTAACCTTCCCACCACCCCAGTGCTAGGTGCACTGGTTGTTGGGGCATACGTCAGCACAGATGTTGCAGCTGGTGGTGGGAGATGTGTTTGTGGCTGTGCTGAGAGTCAGTGCTGCTGTCTGTCCAAGCCCAACAGATGGGCCAGCTCGGTCCTCCTTGTCCACTCCTCCAGGAGAACCAGCATCACTGAAGGCTTGATCATGGGTTGGAGATGGAGTCTGTGATGTGTCTTGACTCCGGGCAGTCGCACCAGATCCACCTGTTTAAAGGATAAATACAATCTCAATTTTGTTGGGTGTTTTGGACAGCCAGATCATCATTGGCACAATGCGGTTTAACCTGTGGGGAACATTAGGTGTGTTGGATTACATTGCCAAAAATCCCCAGGTAAATTACTCATACATATCTGATAAGTGGGTCAAGACAGACAGCATTGGTACATCTTGTTTGGTGTGAAAGACAACAGGGCCTGATGGTAGATGTAGTGATTTCTCTCTCGCAGCCCCCAGACTTGAGCAATGGCTACCTGCATGTGAGCTGAAGTCCATCTCCAAAATGTCTGACAAGTGGGTTTGGACAAACGGCAGTAGTACATCTTGTTTAGTCCTCAAGCAACAGGACATGTTGCATGTTTGTACAGCAGAAGAACATTACAATGGCAATTGATTTGATTTATGCATGTATACAGTGCAAATAATTGTGAGTTGTTGAAGTGTTACTTACCAGTCTCTAAACCCCCTGGTATTCCACTCAAGCCATCATGAGAGTCGTGATAACATCTCACGGAGCACAATAATCTACCGCAGATGTAGAAATGAAAACACAATAACACACGTGTGTTTTGTATGACAAAGTTGCACACGTGGGAAACTTGTTGCACAATGAACTCTTTTTTACAATAAGTGGTTTGGAATCAATTCACAGAGTGTGGTGGAAGAAGTATGTATAGTGGCATTTAAAGTTTTGATGAGGCAAAAAATGTTTATTAGCACCAAATAGTGAGCACATAGTCGGGTGGTGCACACATACTTAACACTATAGGAGTGAATTATAGTATGATTGAAGGCACTTTAGCGTAAAGATGCATATAACTATACACACTTGTGTATATCCCCTTTCTTGTCTCTATTCTTATAGAAAATCTACTGGATTTCGAGCACAAGATTTTTAGGTGAGTGCATTAGGCCTCATGAGTGGTATGCATGAAATATATGCGTAGAGATCAGGCAGGGACCCTAAACTAAGGAACAGAATTTCAACGCCCTGACGAAGGCCCCAGACCCGAAAGGGCTATTAACGTGGGCCGAAACATGTTGGCACATATATGAGGGTATATTTGAAAAAATGATATTCAAAAGAACCCCATCACTCGTTTTTAATGGTACCACGAGTACCCCAGACTAAAGGATCAACCGGGGTAGACTTGTAGGTATTTTTACTGTATTAAAAAATCTGGTTCCCTGCTTAACCAGTTATCATCTTATATAAGAACTCCCAAAAAACATCCTTGGTTGAGTCCGCCCAGATAGTACCACCTTATCTGGGTGTGGAGAAAACGCCTATGATGAAGCATGTCACTATTATGTGAGGCGTCTTCTTCAATATCTTTGATATTCCACCCGAAAAAGTGAACATCGTAGAATTTTCCGGATATTACTGTAGTCCTCGGGGGCCTACAGGTAGACAACAGTTGCTTACAGTGAAAAAAACAAACAAACAAAAAAAATCCACTCAAGCCGTCTGACTGAAGGATGGTGTGCACCTTCTCCTCCCAGGCAGTGAGTTGCAAAGGTGGTCCGGGAGGACCACCGCCAGTCTTGAGGGCCACAAGGTGGGGCCTGGACGCCAGCCTCTTTAGTCACCTCTTCCTGATGTCCTCCATTGTAAGAACAATAGAACAAACAGCATTCAACTTCGTGGCAATCCAGTCCCACATAACATTTCTCTGAGTTTGAGCTGTTTGTTGGACTTGGGATCCAAAGATTTGTGGCTCTACTCGGATGATTTCATTAACCAAAACTGACAACTCTGTGTTTCCAGTAAAACGTGGGTTTTTGGCTGGTGACATATTGAAAATAAACAAAAAAAGGTGTGAGAGTGAAACGTAAATGGTGATCTACACAAGGAATGAGATGGTGATTTGTGTAGTAAACATGCGTGGAGTATGTGCTGCAATTGTGATCTCGGCTGAATTCGTAGTTACGTTCACTTTGTTGACGGACATCAGCTGTGCTTGAATGCAAATCATCCAATGGACATGCTTTACGGCCACCGCGGAGCATGCACAGAGCTTAGCAACAGCCACGATCCATGCCAGGTATTCGGCGACTGCCATGCACCATGCTGTGGAATTTGTACACTCCACTATCCATTTCCATATTTTTCAATGCACCAGGATGCATGACAAGTACTTTCCGACCGCTAGGGTCCATGTCGATAGCTTTCCAAACGCTGAACTCCAAGTCGAGCGCTTTTCGACTGCCGCGGTCGAAGGAGATGCCTGCATGCATAGTAATACAGCGAAGATTGGTTTGCGGTCTTGGCGGGAGGAATAGGCCTGCAGGCATATCGGTTGGATGGTAGGTCTGTCCGGTATCAAAATGAGGGCCTTTGTATTTACGTCTTACATACTAAGTTTAGATTGTGGGCTTTACAGGGGGATTGGCTGAGTGATTTAAAATATAATATATAATAATGAAATTAATGGACTAATGTATTGATTGAGTTTATTCTTATTTTGTAATTAATTAAATATATATTTTATACAATTTAATTGATATTTATCACCGCTGCAAAAGTGTTAGCCATAGCGAACACTTCCTGAATTATACTGAGTGTCTTGCAAATGAACTAGGGTAGTTGGCAGTGGTCAACATTACTCTATTTCAAGCAACAATTTGTCAGGCAAGCTTGGGTCGTGCAATGGAGAACTTACCGGAAGTCTGTTGTATTGGCCAGAATCCCAGATTTGTTCTAGAATGGAGCAAACAGATCAATTTCACCTGAGAAAAACATTTATACCAAGGAGCAGTGTTAATTTCTTCCATTTGTTTAAACAACCCTTATGTTCTGTAAATGTTCCCTATAAATGACAGAACTCCTAACCTTAACCATCATTTGCCATTATACTATCATTACGGTTTTGGACATTTGATACATTGATACTCAGTTGATGCAGTGATAATATGAAAAGGTAAATCTACATAGGCGTCCCATCACCGAAACACATTGGGCTGCTATCTAAAGGCCTACCTCCCAAACTAAGCATAGGCTCTGCAGAATTTATGACTCTTCCCACCGTGGGGGATTACAGATGGGGCATTATAGACGTTAATCAGATGTGCATTACTTCTCTGTCTCTTTAACATCTGTTTCTATATCTGCTCTCCACTTTACCACTTGACTTTTTTTTTCTTCAAAACAACCGACACACCATTCTCATCATACACCTCTTACCCAAAAAATACACTCAAAAAAGATGTGAACCTCTTACAACTGATCACCACATGATGTCGACAAGTCCATATTTTCAAATATATTCATGACAGCAAATTATCTGCTTGAAAAATACATATTCCACAATGTCTCAACAGCAAACGCCCACCACAGTGACATTACCAACCTCATTGATGAGTACAACTCATGTCTAATTAACCATTCACAAGTGATACTTGACTCTCTTGGTCCAGAGAGTTATGCCATCATTCATTAAGGCAGGAAAGTGAACCACATTTGTGAGACTGCAGTAATCGAAGAGCTTTACCCTCCATCATTCCCACTATCATTGAATCAATGAAAAAAATCACTTTCTCTTTCACCGCACAATGCCATGTAATTACACGTCATATATAATACTTCTAAGTTAAAGACAAATGTGCTATGTCAGCAAGCTGATTATATAGCTCATAATAATATACTCTCTAACATGAACATAAGTTTAGGCAATCTCAAAAATATAATGTGCAACCTAAAGAACAAAGATTACATCACAACGAACAACCTTCTTCTGAATCACACCATACAACAGCTGCTAGCTAACCAACCCACATCATAGGAAGCATTTTCAATATTACATATACCAATCCATTCTCAGTTTTATGCCTTACTCGCTTTCAAGTGAACTGGTCTGATCACTTCCCTATACCCTTCCTAATCAGTTTGAACTTCATGCACTCCAACCATCACTTAAGGCAGATAAAACTTGGGTGAGACCCACAAGGGAGCCCATTGATGACAAATTGACTCCTATCCTCACAGTTATGCCCCCTGAAGCTATAGACTCTCTAGACCCGCCAAAGCTATATACTCATCATTTGGGATGTTTCTGGTGCCATTGCACCACTAACACTCAGTTATTGCCTTTGCAAATCCTTGCTACCTGGGTTTTCACACGAACTGTTCAACCACAGGAAAATGCTTGGCAGTACAGAAATAGCATGGTGATACAGAAAGTCCCCAATCCTGCCGATTAAACTTAAATCAATCAAAATAAATTACAAAACAGTCTCTATAACTGTCAAAAACAACTACACGAAAAACAAAATCTCATTGTCCAATAATGAAGTCCTCAACTTATTGACACACATTCCTGAGAACATTCTCACCACACAAAAGTACTCACCGGTCCACTCTGAACCAATCTGCAATTAGTTTACTGATTTCTTTCATACTGAAATTGATATAAGATAAAATATCTCGGCCCTAATGAACAGGAAATCAATTGGCACCTAAAACCCACAGCAGTCTAGGCCTGCTTCTCAGCTGTATCTTTAGAGGATATCTATTACATAATCAAATATCTCAAACTTATAAAATTACTCTGTGGAGCTCATCCCAGCTCAGACCATCAACCCATCTCTTTGATGAGAAGACATGCAGCTTTTGTTCAATACTTCCTTATCGAAAGGCCTCATCCCCAACACTCTCATAACTGTACAAATGACTTCCATCCTAAAACAAGCATTGACATAGCCAATAGGTCTCGCTTTTGGGACCTTATAAGTATTTAGCTATGCAGCACAATATCCTTGGTGCAACATCAACTGTTGCATGGCTAAACACTTATAAGGTCCCAAAGGCGAGACCTATTGGCTATGCCAATGCTTGGTTTACCAATGTGTTTTGTTTTGGAGTCGAGTGGATGTATGTGGTGTGGAGTGGAAATTTGTGACTTGGAATGAAATTATTAGGTGTGGAAGTGTGTGGTGAAATTGTGTTGTGATTGTGCTTAAGTAATGCTGAGCTGGTGCTGAGGTGGTGCTGTGCTAATGCTGAATTGGTGGTACGTTGGTGTTGAGTTGCTGCTGAGGTGGTGCTATGCTGGTGCTGAGTTGGTGCTGCACTGGTGCTGAGGTGGTGCATTGCTACTGCCGAAGTAGTGCTGCGTTGGTTTTGAGTTGCTGCTGAGATGTTGCTGTGCTGGTGCTGAATTGGTGGTGGTGCACTGACTCAGAGGTGGTGCTATGCTGATGCTGAGATGGTGCTGTGCTGGTGCTGTGGTGGTGTTGAGGTGGTGTTGATTGGTGCTGAGGAGATACTGCACTGGTACAAAGGTGCTGCTGAGTGATGCTCTGCTGGTGCTGTGCTAATGCGGAGGTGATGGTGCTGCTCTAATGCTGAGGTAGTGCTGCGCTGTTAGTGAGGTGGTGTTGCACTGATGCAGAGGTGGTGCTGTGCTGGTGCTGAGAGATGCCTAAATCCAAACTAAACATTAAATAAGTTTTAGAAAGGCTGGGAGGGTGGGAAGGAAGCAGTTATTTGTTACATATGCTAACGTTTCTGAAGTAGCTGTGTTTAAATGCCAAAATTGTCTATTGTTTGGGGAAAAGGATGTAACTTAACCCCCCTGAGCAGGCAAATTATGCACTAGGGAACTGTGTTCAAATGCCAACCTGTTCTTCCAGTGTCAACCCTAATAACAAGCAAATCTGACCTTGCACCCCATGCTTTTATTACATTTGTATTGAATCGCCGCTTTCCTAATTATCTTCAAACTAAAGTGCCAAATCGACAAATCAAGAAATATAAATTGCCCCTTATTTTGAGACGAGAGTATTCTGCCTGTTTGGTGGTGCTAACCCCAGCACAGGTCGTTGTCTTTTGTGCGACGTGAAGTAGTTGCATGAGAGTGCAGGTCAGCTGCTCGGAAATATGTCTCTGGTGGACTGCACCACAGCAATAAATGAGAGATAAAGGGAGAGGCAGAGACTGGGGCATGAGAGAGAGGCGGAAACTGTCACTGGAAGAGAGAGAGTGGAAAAGCAGACAAGAGGCAGACAGATAGGTGCAGTATAAAAGTCAGAGAAACTGGGGCACAGAGAGAGGCAGAGGCAAGTTGTGAAAAGATAGAGATGCAGTCTCAGTGGAAAAGATAGAAACAGAAACAGAAGAAACAAACAGGCAAAGAAAGAAGCCCTGGAATACAGAGAGTGGCAGAGACTGAGGTTCGTGGAAAGACAGACCGACATTTGAAAAAGGCAGAGACAGACACAGTGGGAAAAACCAGAGAGTGGGGCACAGAGAGGTAGAGACAGAAGTGAGAGGTGACTCTTGTTTAATAGGGGATATCTAGTGAATGTCGTCACAATGTATTTTACAGCACAGAAATACATAATTTAATACACAATCCTAACCTATAGTGCTGGAAATTGTTGATGATTTAAGATTTTGATTGGATAGCCCCCTTCAGCTTGTGCAGTGTAACTCAAAGCGGATTCATTTTATTCATGAAACAATGTGTCCATATATTCGTGCATGGATTTTGAATAGGCTTTTGCTTTCCTGGGCCCTGATGGTGATAGGGTCTTGCTGTTCATTTTTTTATGTGGACAGACGAGGGGGCTGATCGTAAAGTCAGACTTGCTGATGCAGAGCGAGGAGGCGAAGCAGCTACAACTGTAAAGAGCATTCAGTGACAGAAGACATCCCTTCTACTAACTTAAGTCTTCTAAGGCTACCTTCTTGAGCGTTTGGAAGGTGGCTGATGCTTCTTTCAGTTGGGGAGAAGCGGACATTGAAAGAAGAACACAGACCGGGGGCAGGGAACGGGAGAGAGAAAAGCACGCAGCGTAGGGTAAACGCACGCATGACAGTGAAAGAAGAACACAGAACGGGGGCAGGGAGCGAGATAGAGAAAAGCACGCAGCGCAGGAAAAAAACACGCATGACAGTGAAAGAAGAATACAGAACAGGGCAGGGAGCGGGAGAGAGAAAAGCATGCACTAAGAAGTGAAGGGGGCAGGCCGCACGGCCATGAATGTGACGCGTTCGCGCAGCCGCGAAAGTGAATATGCCATGACGAGAGAGGAAAGCCAGATGGCACCTCTGCTGGCAACTGTGCGCATAACCGCACGCTCTAGGCCACACAAAAAACTGTGGTCGGCTTTTTAAAGCCCACTCACTAAATGTCTCGCCAGTGCAGCGCATGCGCTGGCTCAGGCGAACCTAAAAAGCCCAACCTCAACGCAGACAACTACTCTAACAACAGGCTTGTCACAAACTACCTTGGCATGGCAAAGCTACTGACCAATGTGTCTCTTTTCAACTGGCCAAATGTGTTGATGAATATAATCTCCTCACTCCTTATCAACCCGGCTTTAGAATTGGATTCATCATGGAGATAGCAGTCTTTGCCATGCTTTTTGAAAATCTAAGTTCCACTGTAAGAATGCTAGCATTGTTTATTCCTTCTGCCTCTGCTGTAAAGATGGCAATCTCCCTCCACTATTGCTAATTTGCTGGGATAGGCAGTTTCGAAGCATCGCCCATTAACTTATTATACTGTGCTTAAGTGGTGGCAATGTTAGTCAGTGCTAAGCACTGAGACTGATTTTTTTTTTCTTCAAATGTTTCTAAACTTTATCATTGCTTTTATAGTAGGTGCTCTGATATAGCATGGGTATAACATCAAGGAGCAGCAGAACATATTACAGCAAGACATTTTTTGTTTTGGTTTAAGTGTATCTTAGCTTAATTGCGGAGCTGCTATGTTACACTGGGCTGCATAGTGCAATGCAGGAGCACCGCAGTCCATGTACAGTGTCAGGCGCATTTTGCACACTTTTTTAATTTAGACACCCTGTAGCAAGAACAAAACTGCAGAGATGCCATTGTCTCTGCAAGTCACTGCTACTCCCTTAAAAAGGGAGAACTTCAGGTCAGACTCCTTTACAGGCATATGGAAGACTCTTGCCAGAGGGCACATGGCACATAGTACGGCTGACCTAGTAGCCTGGGCATTGTGCAGTTGCTTTTCAGAGCAGGCCTCAATCAGCCTTCTGTAAAAACGCTGCGGGCATAGCCCAAATGGACCAACGTCAACTACGTCTGGGTGAGCCACAGAGCAGCCTTGCATACTAGACCAATGGCCATCAATCACACAGGGCTGCCTGCTTAGTAGCCACATCAGCCACACAATGTTAGTGTGTTGACGTGGCTCTGATTTGGGCCGGACACCAGAAGCACACATTACAACCAGTAGTAGTCAGTTTCTGAGACAGACCGTGTCCATAATCCACGACTATGGTGCAAGAAAGTAAGCAAATCATGGACGTCATTTAGGGGTCGCCAGGGGTCGTCATAGCTGCGACCCCTGGCTTACCCCCTGCTACTCCTGGCACTACCATTGCGACCCCCGGAATATTTGATCACAATCACAGTGCCAGGTAGAGACGCAAAACGGAGCTCTGGTGAACCTTATTTACCTCCATTTTTAATTTCGTGGAGTTTTATATAGCTCAAACTTGACCCGAAGGTATCAGAGCACTTTACATGAGCACCAGTTGCGTTAGGCAAGGACACACTGATTTTTTTTGTTGGTCACAAGGAGATTAAGTGATTTGACCAGAATCACAGGATGTTGACCGTCCTTGCCGAGACTCAAACCCGGTTCCCCAACTTCCCGAGTTGAGCGCTCTAGCCCGAAGGCCACATCTTCTTCCCTTGATACCTTCTCTCCTTCACTTGATGCACTCTATTCATTACAATGTGCATCACACTTCAGAATGCATTTATTATGGGAAATAAAAGCATTCCTTAGTGCATGTGATGCAAACACTAATGAATTAAAATGTTGCCCTGCTAGTGGCTCAACAAACACCCTCATTTCCTCTTTCGCTTGTACATTCAGTGCAAGGCCTCGCTCTGTCCTGATATAATGCAGTGAGAGTCATTAACTGATAACTTTCTCCAGACCCACTGCCTTCTGCTAAATGTAAATGTAAACGTTACATGCCTTGTAGGGACAACGTTCCTTCTTTGTAGCTCTGGCTCCATCCTTCTAATGTCCATTGCAAAAATCAGCAAGTATTGATAAGGCCAATAGGCCTAGCTTTAACTACTGATCTTTTGCCTTTACCATTGTCTGCGTTCTTTAGAAAATGTTTTTGTTAAACGCTATCACAATTTCTTTTTGAAATGGCTGACTAAACATACACACACGTGTTTAAGGACAGGTGCACATTTTCATATGTTTTTGTAATAAAGTTTTACAAAAACCATTGAAGTGGCCACCTAACAGTTACCATGCAGGCACACAGGGGGCCATTTTCTAATGGCTTTTGTCATAATATTTTACAGAAACCATTTTGAAAGAGTGGAAAGGTAAAATCAACATTGAGCAGAGGGCAATTTGCTATAAAGAAAGAGATTAGTCTTGGGGCCTTACTGCATTGCAAACATGTGGCGTGATGTAGGAAGGACCTAGTATTGATGTTGTTCCAATCCTGCCCCGTCCCTTGTTCTGGCAATACATTGGTAACCTGGTATGTAACTCTCCGTGACGTCAAAGGGTGTGTGATGTCATTTCTGCTATTCTTGACTTTTTGGTGAATTGATATCCATGAAGCTACTAGTACGGTGATGTACAATGATGTGAACTTCCTGTGTAAAGTATGTTTTGAATTTCCTAATCTAGGTGTCTGTTCATATTATTTCAACAATGGTTACAGGTTTTCTTTAACACTTTTATGGCTCAAATGAAGTGACACAAACAAGAGAAATAAAGAAAAAGGTATGAGTAAAAGAAAACCTCTTTTGATGTGCTGAAACTTCTTATTTCAACTAAGGTATCTATTAGAAATATGACATACACCATTTAAATCCAGTGCAATGCATTACAATTACACAAATGTTCCTTGTCTAACAAAAACCCTATTAGAAAGTTTTAAAATGTAGATGTAGCACTCGATACTAAAAGCCTGCATTTTTCCTGCGCCTGCAATATGCTCTGGATGACAAATTGTGAGAAGAGAGAACGTTTCTCCTTTTGACTTTTGTAGACTCTTGCATTCAATATTAAAGCAAAATATGAGCTATTTCTTTTATGAAATATGCATATTTTCATGTACTTTTTGCGAATTTTGCACACATTCTACCCCAAAAATTCACAATTGCTCCCACCATTGGCTATCTACACCACTGTGGAATCCTTTTGGTAGAAGAAGACAGAATCCATGAGGCTGCTGGAGGTGCTGACGTGGCAGCAGAGCCTGCCAGTTCGTGGCTTTGGAAGGCTGACCGAGCTGCCCCTAAGAACTTTCGACCCTGGGACTATATATATATTACAAATTCAGTACTTTATAGGCACAGAACGAAATATAGAAAAAAGTTCTGAATAACGTCTGTCATTTAATTTTCAAAATGCGTGTGACCCTACCTGGTAACATATGTCTAAACTTTCTGCATTAATTAATTTGGGTTGAGACGGTTGCATATGATGCGCTCGCCGGCTTCCTGGTACCTTGTCCGTTAAACGTGTATCTGAGGCAGAACACCAGTTTCTCATTGGCTCCTCCAACGCGTGGATCTGTTTGCACGTGTGTCTTATTTATGTGCGTCTTTTCGTCCTCTACAATAACGTGAGGCAGGCCCGTTACCTTCATAATGCGGCGCTGCTATTCCAGGCTAAGTAGCTATCCAGTTAAATACAGGATAGCGTGATAAATCTGACCCGG
The DNA here is from genome assembly GCF_964204655.1 of Triturus cristatus. Lineage (NCBI taxonomy): Eukaryota > Metazoa > Chordata > Amphibia > Caudata > Salamandridae > Triturus > Triturus cristatus. The sequence goes on from NC_140580.1 coordinate 327,513,706, forward strand.
AGTCATTGAATTTTCCAGGAAATAATGAGCCAAACTGTTAAACACAGCACTAAAATACAGTGATTTAATCAACACAATGAAATAATCGCATTGCTGGAAAATCTTTTCTTTCGCGCGCGCCGGCGACACGCGTGGCCCGGGAAAGTGGTTTATCCATTACAAGCAGCTGAGCGGACATGGAGGAGGTTAATTATGGCGCGCGCGCGAGATATTAGGCCCTATCCTCACGCGGCCCGATAGGGAGAGGAAGGAACTTCTTCCGCAGCACCGCAGAAAAGCAGAGGAGCACAGCAATCCAGGAAGCGAGCGAGAGAAGGGCTCCGGTTTAGAGTGTTGTTGTACTAAATTGAATTAAAACAGCTTAAAGGCTTGTTAAAAATAATGGCGCGACATAATGCCTGGAGGGGAAGTGTTGTCATACAAATGAGATAGGTTTAGTGTCTGAAATGTGCCATTTGCTCCCGCAGGCAGGGCGGCTGTGAGAGCTGGGGAAGGCCCAGCGGGGGCCACGGCTCCAAAGGCGGTGAGAGGCAGACCGGGGAAAGGCGGGATGCGCTGGGGTTGGACTAGGCCCAAATCTTCCTCTCCTACCTTCTGCATGTAAGAGTCTTGGCAAAAAACAGCCTGCTGCAATATTGTGGAACAAATGCACTCTAATCAGGAGACTGCTCCGCTAGACCCCAGGGGGGCAGAGGGTGGAGGATGGGAGAGTGGTAGCGGAAGGTGGGGCCCTGCGCGCGGCAGCCGCTCTCTCTTCTAGCTCGCGGGGTTTGCACAGCATTGTTTCGACTGGCAGCAAAAACATCCAACTCGACAGAGGGCAGGTTAAGTGGAGGGCAGTGCTGCAGGGACTCCCCACAGCTGCGTCAAGCTGGCGCATTAAATGTGGGCACTCACAAGATGGACGAAACGGAGGGGGAGATTGGTCAACTCATAAAGCGAGGCGCTGCTGTTGTATTCTGGCATGCTACATGGCGCTATCATTTTCACACCTTTTGCAGAATATAAAAATTGAAACAATTGTGCATACAGTGCCTCCTTAATGGCGCCAGTAAATATTGCAAGTTACTTTTCTGTTGTTTCCAAACATGCATTGGGATGTTAAATATGGTGAGGCAGGACATGTATAGTTGTATGAAGACTTTCTTATTATATACACACCACAAAAATACATCCACCTGTTGAATACCAACTGATTAAATGCCAGTGACGTCAGTCCACATTATAATTACATCCTTCTGACGAAAACATTACACGCAGACACACATACACAGACCTGACATGAAGTCACAACACATCCTACAAGTTCAACAGAAACTAACTGATGCCTTACAGTGATATATAGAACATAGCAAAATCTTCATATGGCAGAAGGAAAAGCTTATATTTAACCAAATATAATGTATAAAACAACGTTACACTCATACTTTATGATACCTGGTAGTCCTCCAAATACCCATACAAATCCCAGATGCACATGCACTCAGTATGTGCATCAGCACCCATTGTACCTGTACACATTCTAATACTAATAGAGATCTTCAGTCAATCACCTAGTTTGGGGCATCGGTGGCAGCAACCTGGTGATGCACCTTCCTTGTTCCAGGTACTTCCATCATCTGACTCATCTCAGTCTCACCAATCTTTCTCATCATTCTGGAATTCAAAAAGTTTGCGAACCATGTTCCATCAATCTCAGATTTTTCACTTGCACTGTAGCTCCCAGATCAACTTTTCACTTCTGTACACCTTATGTCCTGTCGCAGGCCCTCTTACAATTATCCTGTCTAGTCCAAAAATTATCTTTATTCGGATATTAAAACATCCATACAAGAACAATGTATTTACACATTTCACATATAGTAATCTGAACATTTCATCTAAAACTGTTAAAAAAGAAAACATATCTGATGGACCATTCCAGGATATCAGTTAGGCTCAGGATTAAGACTAAATTTCATGTTAAAAGTTATAAAGTGCAGTGCGAGGACATCTATACAGGTAGGGAATACCAAACTTATGACAGTGAATAAAATACAGGATCGTAGTTCATATAAGATCAATCACATTAAAAATAAGCCGTAGCCTAATTAAAACAAACATCTTATAACATCCCAGGTACTGTAAACATTACAGTACATCCTTTGTGTAATCTCCATAAATCATCTCCTGTTCTGTGTACAATGTAAGACTATCGTGCGGGGGGCCTTTTAATCCGGATGCCTACAGCGCCCGGCAAATAAACTCACTTACATCTCCCCTCTAGATTTCCTCAGTTTCGCTGCTAGTCTTAAAAAATTTACGATACAGAACAGTGTGAAGGGTTCCACAGCCAGTTCTAAATATAAAAGGGCTACTCTAACCTGAGTAAATTTATTCGCCCTTAGGATGGATTTTAAAAAAAGAGCCCGCGGATATTCATAAAAAGGGCAAAAGAATACAAAATGTAGGGTATCCTGTGGAGATCCTAGATCGCAGCCACAGGGACCCTTTGTACCAATTTCTTTCGTGTACCCCGCGGGAACTGCTAAAATGTGATGTAAAAGATCCAGTCTAAATCTGGTCATTAAAAATCTATCATTTTTGTTATGGATTAGTGCCAGGTAGGGTTCGAGACCATCAACAGATTTAGTTAATATATGAGACCTCACTGACCCTTTCAGAATTTCGCTATCTTCCCTGGCACAGGCTATCCGCCTCATATATTCTGCCTTTAAAATGCCCTTTAACTGAGGTGTTAATGTTGACGGTTCCCTGAAATATTTTGCACATCCCAGCCACTCCAGTTTATCCTGAACATATTTAAGCCATGGAATTTTATGACCTTTTTCCCTGTTAATGCAGTCTGTTATTATTTCTCTGCTTAGGCTTGCTTCGGGGTTGGTCCAAATTTTGATCCAGCACAATAACGGCCTAAAGCTTAATCTGTCAGAGATATACGGGATCCCTAGCTCCTCGTGAATAATATGGGCTGGTGTGCTTTGGGGAACCTGCAAGATCCTCCTAAGGAACTTGTTTTCCTCTAGTTGTATAGAGTCCACATTTCTAAATCCCCAGACCTCACTCCCATAAATAATTTTAGAACAACAAATTGAGTTATATAAGTTCAATATTTCCAGCACTGACCATCTACCTAGTCTTGTAGCACGATTCATGATTGAGCCCATGATGCTCGCGTGCTGTTTGCATTTATCAGTCGCTAGTGCTCTAAAATTAAGATGTTTGTCGAAGGTAATCCCTAAATAATTGAAAACCTCGACCTTCTCTAGTTTGTGTCCCCCAATTTTACAAATAAAATTCTTGGTTGGTCTTTTTCCTACTTCCATAATGTAGGATTTTGTGAGGTTAGGGGATAGATCTAAGTTTGCCATAAACTCGCAGAAGCCATCTATAAGAGATTGCAGACCCCTCCCTGTACGCGAGAGGAGTACTGCATCATCTGCGTACAATAAGACCGGGATACTTCTACTTGCGACTCTCGGGCAGTCCACTCCCAATGTGCACAGGGCCTTGTCCAAACCGTTTATGTATAATGTAAACAAGAAAGGCGCCAAGATGCAGCCTTGTCTCACGCCCCCTGTACAAGAAAAGTGGTCCGTTAGGTTCCCCTCGTTACTATACCTGACCTGAGCTGTGGTACTAAAGTGCAATGATTTTAAAATAAATAACAAGCTCGAATCTACCCCTAGCAACTCTAGAATCTCCCATAATTTCCCTCGATTAACCCGGTCGAAGGCTGCTGTTAAGTCCATAAAAGCTAAAAAGACTGTACCTTCGCCAGCAACCGTGTATTTAGCGACCAGATTATATAAATTGAGGCATTGGTCAGTAGTTGAGCGGCCCATTCTGAAGCCATACTGGGTGTCTGTGACGATATCTTTTTCCTCTGCCCAGTCCATGAGACGGTTTAATATCACCTTCCCTAACACTTTTGCAGACACATCAATTAAGGAAATCGGTCTATAACATTGTGGATTACTCTTATTTCCCTTTTTAAATATGGGGACGATATGGGCAGTTGACCAGGACCTTGGCAGTCCCTCTTCCACGGCTGTATTAAAAATTCTTACTAATATAGGTGCCCACAGCTCGACCTGCGATAAAAATAGATCTGGAGGAATCCCATCTGGCCCCGGGGCCTTATTTCTTGTCAGGGCACAAATTCCATTTTTGACTTCCTCCACTGTGAACTCTACCCATGAATTTGGCAGAGTCCCCACATCTGTGGCTGATTGGGTTGAATCACTGGCATGATTGTATAGCTTGCTAAAATGAGAGACCCATTCATCTGGGAGGATATTACAGACCATCTTCTCACTATTTAATGTCTGGAAAATTGGGTCATTAATCACCTTCCAGAATTTAGACATGTCTCTCAACTCCCCTGCCTCCTTCAGATTCCCCCAAGCCTCAGATTGGATAGTTTGTTTCCTCCTTTTTATGGCCAGCTTGTATTGGGCCCTACATTCCGAGATCCTGCTTTTATCTTTCGGTACTTCTTTGAGTGCCCGTTTTAATTCTTTTTGGGCACTAGAGCAAGCTTTATCAAACCATTTCGGTTGACTGTTGGCCGTAGATGGTGCTTTAGCCCTGAGTAACTTATCGATTTCCTTTGCCATAATTATGAAGGCATTTATCAATTTTTTTCCTTTCACATCCGGGTCTAGACACGTCCAAATCCCACTATCAGGGGTTGCAATAAGATTTTTATAAAATACTTCCCCATCTATATTCGACCAACGTATGCGCCTGCCTTGATCGATTGCATCTAGTTTGCCCCTTGTCATACTGGCCATTGCCTTAGCGGGTCCATCCTCAACCCTTAATAACAGCACCAGGGGGTTATGGTCACTAAAAATACTAATTTGTATACTAAAATCTACAATCCTGTGTTTAAGATCATTTGATATAAAAATAAAATCTATGATGGTGTCCCTCCCTCTGCCTTTAAACGTCGGATTAATCACATTAGAGTGAGTAAGCTTAATTAACTCCATCGTGGGGATCAGATCATATGAGCCCAAGATGTTACCAAGTTTGCTACCTTCTAGTGTGTGTTCTAGGTGCCAGTCCTTGGTAGAGGGGCAACAATCCCATTTAGCCCCTTCCCATTTTAAGTGTGGGCATTGGTGACAATTAAAGTCGCCCGCCAGAATCAGGGTTGGGGGGTTGAATCCTCCAGCGTGTAAATCTGATAATCTATCCTCGAGCTCATTCAATCTATGCGTTGGTTGGGCTGCATTATAAAAATTTAATAAGACAAAACCTAAGCCCTTCCTGCGGTAAGAAATACCCTGTAGATGATCCGAACTCCAGCCCATAACCTCCCAGGATCCTTGTAGTTTGAGAGACACATAAATGATTAGTCCACCTTTCGCTCTTCCCATATTAGATTTCCGGGCCGGTACGAAAAACATTTTGTATCCCTCTAGATGTACGGTACTACTATCTGTCTCCCATGTCTCTTGCAAACAGATGATATGGAATTTCTGGCTGAAATCCAACCACTCCTTATTTTTTAACTTGGAAGATAATCCTGCGATGTTCCAAGAAACCACCCTAAGTTCCTCCCCCTCGTAATTTGTTGGCCTCCTTGCTAGGGTGAGCTGATTTAGGTCGAGGGACCCTGCAAGACGAGTCTCTCCTATAACCACGCTGGTAACTAAAGGAGTTGGTGAGGTTTCAATTCGCCTGAGGGATAGTTCTAGAGTGTTTCCCGTACTATCCAAGCCTTCCCTGTACTCTAAATTGGCTAGGGGAGAAAGGGGCTCTAAAAGCTCTTCATGGGCCAGTCAGTCCAATTCATCCATCACTGTTCTCTCACATAATGGGGTGAACCGATTTGGGCCAGCCCACGGGCTATTAATTCTTGTGGTAGGCTTTTCCCTTCTTCTCCAGTTCGTTTGTCTTTGCTCAGCTCGGTAGTCCCTATAGAAAAAATTAAGTGGGAGTATTTTAATTGTCGACCCACCATCAAAGAACCCGCAACTAAAAGCCAGTAATTCTTTTACCATTTGCGGGTCTCTGAAATTAACAACCACGCAATCTCCTGAAAATTTTTTCTCTGATGGTCCTACCCAAGCTACCCTTCTAGCCATAAGAATATGAGTGTTCCTTGTATTAACTCCCCTAACGTTATTCAGTAACCAGTGCTTAGTTTTGTTTATCAGGGAGTTTGTCGATTCTTCTCTGTCGGGGTTTTGGGCTGGAACTCCCGCTAGGATTATTGTGTATGGGCAGGAGGCTGGGGGCAAGTCCAATATCTGAAGACCCGGGGTACTTTTGGTCTGTGCATCAGGAGGACTGTGAGCTGTTACAATCCCCCTATTCTTACCCTCCTGTTGTGATCTAAGGGTTGCAGTGATGGGAGGTGTAACTCTATCCTTATTCACTATAGTGGCAGCTCTCGTGTTGCTCCCTGCCAGCCTACTATTGTTTAAGTCGGCGCTGTCTGGACGCAGATCCTTCCTCGGCCCTTCCTGACTTGCATTAATTCGGGCCACCGGCTGATCCCTATTTTGTGCGTCCAATAGTCTAATTATTTTCCCCTCTATTTTGTTAATATGATCTGCTAAGGGGGCCAAGTGTTTGACAAGAAGGGCTTCTATATTGGACTCTATTACTTTCATTGCTTCCGTTAACCATTCCTTTCTAACTACAGTTGAACAAGATTCACATTGTGTGCAAGTAAATTGCGATCTTGTGTCTTCGGTGGCTATGGGCTCATTCCTAGGTATACCTTTTTTAGTTTTATTAACGTTTCTGGCTTTTTCGGTACCTTTACGGTGTACATTTGGCAGGGACTTGGTATTCGTAATAGGACCAGAGACTGGGATGGGGACTGTCCCTAATAATGTTTTTTTCGATCGGGTAATCACTTCACTTTCTCTCCCTAGTGGTCTGTCAGGATCTCTCTCTACCCCCGTGGCGTTCCCGGCTTGAACTTCGGCTCTATTTTCCCTGATGCCCGGGGCTGGTGACACCACCCTATTTGAACTTGATGGAGAAGTATGATGTTTACATGGGGGGGTTATAGACCCCTCCAAGCTTATTACCTCTTGTTCCCCCTCGACTACCGTTGGAGTATGAACTAACGCTGTAGTCACAAGCTGGATATCACTATTGCTATTAGCTAAGGTGTTCTGACCTTCAAGGGTGCCCCCCCCAGGTGTGACACATTCAGCGATTGCTCCCAGTGACGATCGTTTGTGGGCCAGGAGGGAATCAAGAGATAGCCTCCGCTCGGTCAATAATATTTCGTGTGAGAGTAAGGATTCTGCCCGTGTTATAAAAGCGTCAAGGGTTCCCCTTGCTCCTCCCCTTGGTCTACTCTGGGGTTTTTTCGGTTTTACCATAGTCCAATATTACCAGAAACAACAAGTTTTGTCCGCCAGAAATGTGTAGCCACAAAAATTGCCCCCTGCTACTTATCTCTCCTTGTCCTCTTGAGGGTATAACAGTGTTCTGGAAATGGCTCAGGAACCAAGATTTGTGGCCCGGCCCGGCCTCCTCCGGCCCCGGACGGCCACAGACGGTCCCGCCCTTGTCCCGGGCTTCTCCCGGCGTCGCCCGCGCGCGTCCCGCGACGCGGAGGGAGCCTCAGCAATTTATGCGCCTCCGGGCGCGCAGCTCGTTTCCACCCGGAAGTGGTACCGGGAACTCTGGGAGCTGTAGTCTCCCCCCACAGCGGCCAGCAGTAACGATGGCGGCGGGAGAGACCAGCAGCGTGAGCAGCCCAGGCGAGGTGCAGCAAGAAGTGACAGGGTGTCGGCGGCGTCAGGTGAGTGCAGTTTCAGGCCCCCACTCCACCGAGGGAGCCTCAGCAATTTATGCGCCTCCGGGCGCGCAGCTCGTTTCCACCCGGAAGTGGTACCGGGAACTCTGGGAGCTGTAGTCTCCCCCCACAGCGGCCAGCAGTAACGATGGCGGCGGGAGAGACCAGCAGCGTGAGCAGCCCAGGCGAGGTGCAGCAAGAAGTGACAGGGTGTCGGCGGCGTCAGGTGAGTGCAGTTTCAGGCCCCCACTCCACCGAGGGAGCCTCAGCAATTTATGCGCCTCCGGGCGCGCAGCTCGTTTCCACCCGGAAGTGGTACCGGGAACTCTGGGAGCTGTAGTCTCCCCCCACAGCGGCCAGCAGTAACGATGGCGGCGGGAGAGACCAGCAGCGTGAGCAGCCCAGGCGAGGTGCAGCAAGAAGTGACAGGGTGTCGGCGGCGTCAGGTGAGTGCAGTTTCAGGCCCCCACTCCACCGAGGGAGCCTCAGCAATTTATGCGCCTCCGGGCGCGCAGCTCGTTTCCACCCGGAAGTGGTACCGGGAACTCTGGGAGCTGTAGTCTCCCCCCACAGCGGCCAGCAGTAACGATGGCGGCGGGAGAGACCAGCAGCGTGAGCAGCCCAGGCGAGGTGCAGCAAGAAGTGACAGGGTGTCGGCGGCGTCAGGTGAGTGCAGTGTCTAGTCAAAACACATTGCAACACCTCATCAAATTCCACACAAAGTTTTGAGTTAAACTATAAAATAAAGGACCAAGCATCTTATCAAGAACTTGGTCACTTAATCATAAAAAAGACATTAAGATAGTAGCTACATGTGCCTCTAATTGATGAGCTCTAATAGCATCTTCAACATGTTGTCAGTACAAGTGATTAAGTAATGGCAATGGCAAAGCACTCATGAACAACCAATTCACGTGCTCTACCAATCTATTGGCATGAGTGTTGTCGAATACCAAATGTACATACTCAGTGCCTTGATTGTGTACAAATATACAGATATACGAAGAGCAAAATTAAAAGCTAGTGTCTGTCACCAACGGCTTCGGTAATTCCATATTAATGAAAATATTCTCCATAACTTGGTTGACACTGCCAGTATTGAAATTATTTAAATTTTATCACTATCCCTCTACAACCAGAATCAAGGTTTTTGTCTTACCCCTTCTCCTGGCTGTAGCAATGTTGTAAAGGGGAGCTTCTGGTATGGAAATATTTGTCACTGTGCATATAATGGCCAACCTCGGACAGTGATCTATGCTCAACAGAACTGTGCATAAGTCCTATGGTTGGTCTTGCTTCTGTTCAGACATCTGAAGCACTGATCTTGCATTTTAACACTCTAAGTCAACAGCATCCGATGAAACTTTCAACACCTCAAGCACACAAAAAAAGCATATCTTTAACTTGGTGATGGCCTCTAAAAGTCTTCACTTCCTCTCCTCAGTTACCCTCTATTTGATTTCACTAAGTTCCTTAAACATTCCTCCTTCACAAGAGTAGCACGCTCACCACACATATAGCAACAATCAGTTCCTCTCCATACTATTCTCTCCTTTCATAGGTTCAACAAAGGAGACCAATAACTTAGATGAACAATTTGTCATTTAATTGCCAATAACATAGGGACACATGTCTGAAGCATTTCTGAGGCGGAACACGATCCATTTAGCAGAATTGGACTTTTTGTAACCACAAAAATGCGTTTTTATATACAAACCACAAATTGCGAATCGGTAACAAGTTACCGAAACATAGGGGCTCATTACGATGGCGGAGGGACCGCAAGCCCAGCGGTGGCGGTCCCTCCGCCATCTGCATGCACATTTCCCCCCGCCACATCAGGATGATGGGAGGAATTGTTCCGCAAGCGTGGAGGGTGCAAACCCCGCCCACCGAGCTTCCGCCACAGGCAATCGTAACAATTGCCTGGCGGAGTGAATAAGGCTGGGGATATGGGGCAGTGCCTCGAAGGCATCGCCAGCCCGATCACAATGCTCGTGTCAGCCAGCCTTTCCATGGTGGTGGAACCGCCATGGAAAGGCTGGCAGAGGCTGGCTTCAGGGGGGGCCGTTACGGGCCCCCTCTGTGGTGGGGGGGCAGTTGTGCACTGGGGTACCCATGGTACCCCCTACATTTCCATGCACAAGGTGGCGGGCACCGCGTGGTGCCTGCCATGTTGTGCAGGGACAACATGGCCATTTACCATTGGGGCGGGTGCTGCAGCCAGCAGCACTCGCCGCAATGTTAAATTGCCAGATGCGACGGCCGCGGTGGCGGTTGTTTCATAATTAGGGGTGCGGGACCACCGCATTGCAGGTGGGCAGTCCCAATCCCGCTACAATGGCGGGCGGACTTCGGCCCCATACTTTGGGTTTGAGAATTGGTACTGATTCTATATTTGGAAGGGACGTGTTCAGGGAGTCCCTTCCAAATACCGCATTGGAATGGTATGTATTAAAATTTTACGACTGAATTCCAGTTGCAAAATATTAATATTTTATCACCTCCTCAAAGGAGGTGGTAAGCCATTTGCAGATGGGAAGGTATCCCCAAGGGACCACTGCCTACTCTTAAAATTCCACCTCTCATTTTATAAAATTTAAATGCACTCCACTTTCCTTGAAGGAAAACAGATTGCATTTAGAGAAACAATGCTTTATTTAATACCAATCACAGACATGGTGGTCTGCTGGTTGTATGACGGAACAACAAATGCCTTTACCAAGCATGCCTTTACAACACGATTTCTACAACGAACTCACCAGTACAATGGACGTTTTACCACTCAAGTCACTACCACGCTTATACATAGGTCAGGTCAATTGTATTTTATTGTATGATTAATTAAAATCTTTTACAATATATATAAAGTAAAAAGAGAACTTTGCAATAAGTAGTCTAGACAAAAAACAGGTACTTTCAATGAATCATTCTAAATGTCTTAGAATCACGTTAAGTGAGGAAAGAAGGACCCTGAATTATAAATACAATCACAAACATGCTTATGCAGGTGTAAAGTGCTTAGACAGAGCCTTAAGAGATATCATCAAGTGTGTAGTAATGTTCTAGAAAGAGCCTGAAATTCTAGCAGTAAATATATAAAGTGCTTGGAAGTAACCAGAATATCCATAAAGTGCATCTATTCTGAGAAGGGCCTGAAATTGTGGCAGCAAACATGAGCATTCACACAAAAATATAAAGTGCCTATTGGTAGCTAAAATAGTTACAAAATCCGATCTGATAAAGTGGTAGTAATGAAAAGGTTCAATACAAAAAAAGGAAAAATAAAAAGATCATAAGTATAGAGCAATAGATTAACCATGGAGTATAAAACACCTTAGTATATATCTTTAACTCTAAGAAACTTTTAGGAAACACTTCCCCTCACTGGATTATGTCTTCCGTGATGTCATTGGTGATGTCATTTGAGTTGTCATCATTGATGTCATCAGCGATGTCACCAACCATGTCATGATTGATGTAATATGTGAGGTAATAAGCAGTGCTTTGCGGGCATGTAAGTTATAGTTAGCTTAGGTAACTATAACTGCTGACTTTCAAAGGTTTTGTATGAGTGAAATCTGAGCCTAACTATAACGTTTCTGTAACCTTTGGCCTTATCAGTGAATTTCTATGTTTTTTAAATTCTATTTCCTAACTATAATGTCCCTTTTAGACTTGGCATCTTTTGGCTTGTTTCCCCTGTCTTTTTGCTGTCCAACCTCCCAGTTTTGACTCTGATTTTGCTGGTTTAGTGTCTCTGCACGCTTTCTCACTGCTGTTCAGTGTTAAAGTGCAAGTGCTCCTAGTGTAAATTGTGTTATGGATTGGTGTTTCCATAATTGGCATATTTGATTTACTATTAAGTCCCTAGTACAATACACTGAGAGCGCCAGGGCCTGTAAATCAAATGCTGCCTTGTGCCACCCACAGAAGTAGCCCTGCAAAGGTAACTCAGACCTGCCACTGCAGGGTCTGCAAGCAGTTTGTAACTGCCATGTCAACCTGGCAAGTGCACCCACTTGCCAGGCCCTAATCTTCCCTTTTATTTCATATAAGTAACCCCTTAGATAGGCCTAAGGTACCCCTGTGGGCATGGTGCTGTGTATATTAAAGGTAGGACATGTACTGGTGTGTGTAACATGTCCTGGTAGTGAATTACAGCGCATTTTGTTTTTCACTATGAAAAGGCTATCTATCCCATTGGGTAGAATGGGAGTTTTACTTATAACATCTTATAAGCATAAGTTCCCATTGGGACAAGATAGGGAAGGGGAGTTTAGTATGCTTGGACTCAGAATGTGAAAATGCATCTTTTAGTAAAGATGATTTTTATGCTCTGGGTTTGAAAATACCGTCTTTTAGAAAGTAGGTATTTTCTTGCTTAGCCATTCTTTGTGCCTCTGCTGAGGTTGTGGATTGACTGTCTGGCTTTGGAGTGACAGGGGCTGGGGATGTGCATTCTCTTCAGACAGCCACTGGGGGTGTTGAGGTGTTTGTTGCCTTTCCTGGATGAATCAAGGCTGGGCTGAATAGACCTGGGCTGCATTTAGAGTAGTGGGAGGAGATTTCCTTGCACCTGAATGGGCATGGTCTGCTGTGGACAATGCTGTCTCTACCTCCTGCCGGGAAGCTGGGCCAGAGAGGACCAAACTGATCTATATATGCACAGTCACTCTCTGCCTGAGAGAACAAAGAAATTTTGAAAATAAATATTGGGACCCAGATCCCTGAACTTTAGAACTCGCTGGAATCAAGGAACCTGCCAAGAAGGAGAGCTGGAAGAGCTGCCAGGAGGAGTACTGCCCCTTTGCTGTGTTGTTGCTTTGTTGGGTTTGCCTGCAGTTGCTGCCTTGGGCAGTGAAAGGACTGGACTGAACTTTCTTGTGCTGAGTATCTCCAAGGGCTTGAAGTAGAGCTTGCCTCCTGTTCTGAAGTCTCAGGGAGTGCAAAGACTTCGCAAACCTCTGGTACCGCTTCTGGAACTGCTGTTTCAGTTGTCACAGAGAAGGGAAAAGCAACCGACTCTGTCACCGACTTGGTCGCTGGCTCAATGTCCTGAAGGCACCACAGAGGGCACTACCGCATCTCGCACCGCAACCCTGATCTCACTGACGACGACGACCACCGCCACAGAGCCTCTACTTGCACCGTGACCTGTGCACCACCGTGCTTCACTTTGCCGCCCTGGTCTCACCAATGCCGTCACTGCATGCTGACTTCGGCACCTGTGATCACATCGTGGTTAGGGGCACCGCTTGTAAGTTTCATGATGCACCGCCTCGTCCCACACAGCAGTCTGCGCGGACCAATGCCAGCTCCCGCTAACCAGCTCTGTCACCTGCACCTCAACTTGCCAGCATCACATTGAGCACCGCCTCGCTTCGCACCGTAAGCCTTGGTCTCACCGACGCCAACTGGACGATCATCACAGAGCCGCTGCCTGCACTGCATTGTGAGGGCACCGCACCCTGCACCGCTTCCATTTTGCAACATAACCTCGCACCAACGTGTCAACTGCAATGAGAAAGGTACTGTTCACAAGTCTCTCCCCGCTTTAGCCGGCCCATTCTGATGCAGTCGGCTGGAACTGTTAGACTCTGTTGCTTTCAGCATCACGGTGGCCCTAGATGGAGCTACCGACTCGGAAGAGCTGTTTTTGAGATATTTTCTGCAAAGTATATATTTTTAAGTACTGTATGTTGGATTCTTATAGTTTTGGTCCTGTTTTGAATATATCAAAATATTGGATATTTTTTTTAACTGGTATGGTGTCCTTTTTATAGTATTTTCACTGTATTACTGTTGGTATGTGGAAATGCTTTACACACTGCCTCTGAGATAAGCCTGTCTGCTTGTGCCAAGCTACCAAGGGGGTAAGCAGGAGTTATTTTAGAAGTGTACCCCCCTTACCCTGACTAGGAAGAAGGGTCCCTACTTGGACAAAGGTGCAAGCCCTTGCCAACTAGAGACCTCCATTTCTAACAGTCCCTGTTTTTTTAAAAAAAATTCAGTGAATTTCAACTGTTTTTTAAATTCTATTTCCTAACATCAACCTTTGAGAGTGGGTGTGTGAGTGGCTGTATAGGTAGGTGAGTGGGTGTGTGAGTGACTCCATGGGACCCTGAGTGGGTATGTGAGTGGGTTTGTAGGTATGTGAGTGGCTGTTTGGGTCTGTGAGTGGGTGTGTGAGTGATTGGGTGTGTAACCAGCTGTGTAAGTGGGTGTAGGCATGCAGGTGTGGATCTGCGAGTAGGTGCATGAGGGTCTGAGTGGCTCTGTAAGTGGGTGCATAAGGTCTGAGTGGGTGTGTGACTGGATGCGTGAGTGTCTGAGTGTGTCTGTGAATGGATGCATGAGTGTGTGAGTGGGTCTGTGAGTTGTATGACTGGGTCTGTGAGTGGGTACACAAGTGTCTTTAAGGTCTGTGAGTGGATAGATGAGTCTCTGAGCGGGTGAGTGAGTAGTGTATGAGTGTCTGAGTGGGCCCGTGAGTGGTTATGTGAATCTCTGAGTGTTTTTGTGAGTGATAGTCTGAGTGGGTAAGTCAGTGGGTAAAAGTGTCTCTGAGTGGATCTGTGAGTGGGTGCATAAGTCTGTGAATGGGTCTGTAAATGGGAACAGGAATTTCTGAATGGGTATGTGAGTGGGTGGATGAGTGTCTGAGTGGATCTGTGAGAGCATGTGAGAGTCTCCGAGTGGTTGAATGAGTGTCTGAGTAGATCTCTGAGTGGGTCTGTGAGTGAGAGACTGAGGTCAGTTAGTGTGTGCATGAGTCTCTGAGTGGATCTGAGTAGGTATATAAATCTCTGGGTCTGTGAATGGGAATATGAGTATCAGAGTGTGTCTGTGAGTGGGTGGATGAGTGTCTGAGTGGGTCTGTGAGAGTGTGCAAGAGTTTCTGAGTGGGTGCATAAGTGTCTGAGTAGAACTTTGAGTGGTTGTGTGAGTGTCTGAGTGGGTCTGTGAGTATGTGTGTGCATCTCTGAATGGGTCTTTGAGTATGTGTGAGTCTCTCAACGAGTCTGTGTTTGGGTGAATGAGTGCTTCAATGGATCTGTGAGTCAGTGCATGATTGTATGAGTGTGTCTGTCAATGGGTGTTTAAGTCTCTCAGTGGGTCTATGAGTGGGTGTGTGAGTGAGTGTGTGAGTGAGTGGGTCTGTGACTAGGTGTTTGAATGGGTCTGTCAGTGGGTGCACAGTAAAATAATAGGGGGGACACATGGAAGCAGGTACGGGTGTCAGCTCGCTCTGTGACTATCCTCCTGTCCAGCTTGTTTGCAGTCTGCTACCCTCTACGGCATTCAATTTTGTTCCTCCTCTGCTTGTTTTCTGCTAATTTTTCTGCCTCTTCTTCGCTCGCTCCTCTCATCTATGTTGCCTCTTTCTGCTCATTCAGTCCGTTATTATGACTCTTCCTGCTCACTCCGGCCTGATCTTAATTCTGCCTCTTGCTGCTGGTTTCGGACCTCAAGTTTACCTCTTTCTGCTCGTGTCTGACCTTTTTTCTGCCTCTTGCTGCTGGTTTCTGACCTCCATTTTGCCTCTTTCTGCTCATTTCTGTCCTTTATTCTGCCTCTTTCTTCTCCCTTCTGGCCTTTATTCTGCCTCTTGCTGCTCATTTCTGACCTCTATTTTGCCTCTTTCTGCTCGTTTCTGACCTTTATTCTGCCTTTTTTGCCTGTTTCTCACCTTTATTTTGCCTCTTTCTTCTCATTTCTCACATTTATTTTGCCTGTTTCTGCTAATTTCTGACCTTTATTCTGTCTCTGCTCATTTCTTACCTTTATTCTACTTCTTGCTGCTTATTTCTGACCTCTATGTTTTCTCTTTCTGCGCGTTACTGACCTTTTTTGCCCCTTTCTGCTTGTTTCTGCTTTACTCTGCCTCTTTCTGCTAGTTTCTCACCTTTATTCTGCATCTTGCTGCTTGTTTCTGACTTCTATTTTGCCTCTTTCTGTGGGTTTATGACCTCTATGTTGCCTCTTTCTGATCGTTTCTCACCTTTATGTAGCATCTTTCTGATCGTTTCTCACCTTTATTTTGCTTCTTTCTGCTTGTTTCTTACCTTTATTTTGTCTCTTCCTGATCATTGCTGAGCTTTATTTTGCCTCTTTCTGTTAGTTTCTCACATTTATTTTGCCTCTTGCTGCTGGTTTCTGACCTCTATGTCGCCTCTTTCTGCTTGTTTCTCACCTTTATTATGCCTCTTTCTGCTCATTTATCACCTTTATTTTGCCTTTTGCTGCTGATTTCTGACATTTTTTGCCTGTTTCTGACCTTTATACTGCCTCTTTTAGGACATTTCTGACCTTTTCTGCCTCTTGCTGCTTGTCGCTGACCTTTATTCTGCCTCTTTCTGCTAATTTCTGACCTCTATTTTGCCTTCTTCTGCTCGTTGCTGACCTTTATTCTGCTTCTTTCTGCTTCTTTTTGACCTTTATTCTGTCTCTCTCTGCTCATTTCTCACCTTTAGCTTGCCTTTTTCTGCTCGTTGCTGATGTTTATTCTGGCTCTCTCTGCTCAAAACTGACCTTTTATTCTGCCTCTTTATGCTCATTTCTCACCTTTCTCTTGCCTCTTTTTGCTCATTGTTGAACTTTATTCTGCTGCTTTCTGCTCATTTCTGACCTTTATTCTACCTCATTCTGCTAATGTCTCACCTTTATCTTGCCTCTTTCTACTCGTTTCTCACCTTTATTTTGGCTCTTTTTGCTATTTTCCCCTGGGACCACAGGGGGAGCCTCAAGGTCCCCGTGGTCCTAGCCGGCTCCCTACCACCTGCAGGAATTGGCATGGCTGCTGCATGCAGGGAGCTGCTGGTATACAGCTCCCTGCATGCAGGATCAATAGTTTCTTCTCTTTCCCTGTCCACATGTCTGTGGGCAGGGAAAGAGATGAAACCTTTGCTTCCAGCGGGCGGGATCACTTTGACAGCTCCGGCCGCGGGAAGTGGAGTGTTTGCTTTTGCTTGGTGGGAGCTGTCAGCTCCCACCAAGCAAAAGCAAACAAATATGTCTCGGGGTGGGCACCCAGGACGTAGCAGGAGCCAGCCCTAGGGTGTGGCATTCCACAGGGCCATATATGGCTCCACGAGCGGGACCGCATGTCCCCCTCTCTATTATTTTGCATGGGCCAGCCCCAGTGAGATGGTGGTCCCCGGGGCCATATAAGGCCCGGGAGGGTGGCTGCGCTGCAACCCTCCCACTTCAAAAGGTTATGTCGGCCCCGGAAGGTGGTAGTCCCTGGTGCTCGTAACTGCCCAGGAGGGGGTCCGTGTGGCCCCTTCTATTAATCAAATAAAGCCCTGGGGAGTTGGTGGTCCCTGGGGCTCATTTGAGCCCATGAAGGGAGGCATTTGGCCCCCCTCCATTAATTAATATAAATCCCCGGGAGGGTGGTGGTCCCCGTAACTCAAAGAGCCTCCAGGAGGGGCACCCTGTGCACACCCTCCAATTTTTACAAAATGCCCCCGGGACCTGGCCCACCTGGGGGCCCTTTTCAAAACGCACGCAGGTGACTGCACTTTTTTTTTGCCACAAATTTGCAAATTTCACAAATTCTTAGCAAAAACGCTTTTTAAAAGAATGCTGTTTGACCTGATGGGGTCCACCAGGGCTAGAGGGTTAGAGTATTCATACCCTGCCCTCTTTTCTTTTAAAAAAAAGTTTTGGGGGGACTCGGCTGAAGCCAAGGCTCAAGATGGCTGCCAACACTTCCTGGTTGAAGTGTTGGCAGCCAATCAGAGCACCAGCTCGTTATTATTCTAAATTTGCTGCTATCGTAGCGATACAAATTTTAATTTCCTTTAATATGTCGCAAAGTATAAAGTGGATTTACACCAAATCACAAAAAGCACATCTGCGGAACAAAAGTTTGCTTTCTGCCAAATTTGGTGTAATTCCGTTCACTGGTTCAGGCTGCAGGCATGCTAAAGAGTCTTTGGAAATTAACATGGGAAATGCACTTGTTTAGACCCCCCCTTTCCTCAGTACCCGCTTGACGGATCACAACAAAAATTACAACGCACAACAAGACTCACTATGATACTTTTTTTGGAAACGTTTGTGAAGATTCATCAAACGGCAAGTCAAAAATGCTTTTTCTATGGAAACATGGTCCTAACTATAACTACCTACTGGCGAAATAAATAATAATACAAAAAGGAAAAAATAAACAAACAATAATAATAGATATATTTGCACAATATTAGGAAAAGTATTATAGTCTGGGAATAATAGAAATACTATTTGCACTCCAGTTTATACCACATTAGGGAAAGAGTAGGCTTTCAGAGGGGTTAAATGTACTATTCCCACTGCAAACATGTCAATAGTAGAGAAAGTATTTGACCTATGAGTGGTAAGATTTACTATTCCACCTCCAGTCTGTGCATCAGTAGGGGAGGCATTGGACTTCAGAGGGGTAGTATTTACTATTCCCACTCCAGTCTGTGCAATGGTAGGGAAAGTGTTGGACTTCAGAGGGGAAAGATTTAATATTTCAATTCTAGTCTGTGCAACAGTAGGGAGAGGGTTGGACTTCAAAGGAGTAAGACTTACTATTCCCATTCCAGTCTATGCAACAGAAGTGAAAGCATTGGACTTCGAAGGGGTTGAATTTACTATTCCTACTCCAGTCTGTGCAACAGTAAGGCAAGTGTTGGACTTCGGAGGGATAAGATTTACTATTCCCACTCAACTCTGCGGAACAGCAGGGAAAGTGTTGGACTTCGGAGGGGTAAGACATACTATTCCCACTCCAGTCTGTGCAACAGTAGGGAAAGTGTTGGACTTTGGAGGGCTACTATTTACTACTCCCATTCTGTCTTTGCAGCAGTAGTGAAAGTGCTGGACCTATTAAAATTCCTAACATGAACATTATTAATTGTCATGGCACCGTTAGAGGCGCAACTGTGAGAAAGCCACTAACCTGACCAGAAGGCCGCAGGGACGGTGTTCAGACGAATGTTCCCTCCTTTCCCGAAGGCGCGTCGTTCCTCAGAGAGGATTACACTACTCTGTAGGAAGGCGCCCCCCCAGGGGAGAAAAGAATAGTAAAGGACGGCTCTGTAAGGTGCCCCTTCAGGACGGCTATGGAGATTCGCTGTATCCGATCACGTGTCGTAGGTGGAACTGTACCAAAAGAAAGTGACAAGGATTTGCGTTAGAAGGAAGGTACGAGGTGTATCCTATGGAGTCTGCTACCCTTCTTTATCAGTGTTTTTCCCCCGCCTACCTGAACGTGAGTAGGCTGCGCGAAGGAGCCCCCGTCTGAAGAGCCTCAAGGGGGAAACAAAACAGGAAGTCTTTTGCAGGTAATCCTCCACGTACCTTAGCGGTACTGTGAGGCGTCGTATTCTCAGCAGTTAAGCAAATCCCACACTCACGCTGTTATTTTCACAACGAGGGCATGGTTGCTTAATGTCACTGCCCAATAGTTCTCCTGCTGTAAATAGCACGGGTTTAAGGGGACACGCGTCGAAAGGCATACGCGCGGGTCCTAAGTACCTAGTAGTAAGGGAAGCTCAATGATACGTCAGGAATCGTAATAGCGAGGGTCTCGCACGAGCAAGGAACCCTATCTGTTCTGGGTTCAGAGACTGCGGGGAAGTCGCAGAAGAAGGCGCCCGACCTCCTGCGGGGAAGCACCATCCGCCTGGCGCTGGCCTGAATTGCCCAAACAGCTCCGGGAAGCCTCGCTGAGAACTGGGTCCTGTGAAGGGTGAAAAGCGCCCGACCTCCGGCGGGGAAGCACCGTCCGCCTGGCGCTCGCGTCTTGCTGTAGTTCGGGGAAGATTGTCAAGCCTCGTTTCCTGGAACGGGTGGGGCTATATAGCAGCCCAATCAGGACGCTCTCTGGTTTTGGTTATGCGTCAGATAAGGAGGAGGTCTGGGAAGTGTAGTTTTTTGGCGGTTCTTGCGGTTTCGCGTCATTGGTTTGCAGATTGGACAGGGGAACTATACCTCGACAGCCTTCTTCTAAGCAGGGTCATGACAGTACCCCCCCCTAGAGGACCGTCGTCTCGGCGGTTGTCCAGGTTTCCCAGGGTGTTTGGCATGGAATTGTTTGATTAATCTTGGGCAGTTTAAGTTTGATATAGGTTCCCAAGTTCGGTCCTCCACTCCATACCCTTTCCAGTCCACCAGATACTGTACCCTTCCCCTTACCAGTCGGGTGTCCAGGAGCTCGCGGACTTCATATCCTTCCTGCCCGTCTATTTCTATAGGCAGAGGGAGTGCGGGCCGTCTCATGTCTACGGGACAGGGTTTTAGTAAGGAAACATGGAACACGGGGTGGATGTTCCAGGAAGGGGGAAGGGTCAAACGTATGGCTACAGGATTTATAATACGTTCTATGCTATACGGGCCTATGTATTTCGGGCCCAGTTTACCCACCCCCTTTAGCCATAGGTGTTTTGTTGCCAACCACACCCGGTCTCCAGCCTGATAACTAGGTTCCTGGCTTCTCTTTTCATCAGCATAGTATTTATGCGCGGTCTGTGATGCCTTTAATTGGTTTCTTGCTTCTTTAAGCACCATTCGGAGATGAGCGTGGTGTTCTTGTATGGTGGGTTGTTTGGACTCTGCAGGCCATTCAAAAGGAAGCATGATAGGATGAAATCCATATAAGCAAAAAAATGGAGAACAACCAAGCGTGGCGTGATCCGTGTTGTTGTAGGTGAACTCTGCCATCCAGAGCAACGGGAACCAGTTCATGGCATTCTGGAGAGAAAAGCAGCGTAGGTATTGTTCGAGGGTTTGGTTAAGACGTTCCGTCTTTCCGTCGGTTTGGGGATGGTAACTGGTTGACAGTTAGAGTCCACTCCCATAGTGGTGCATAAAGCCTTCCAAAACCGAGAAGTGAACTGGGAGCCTCGGTCAGTGATGAGAACCTTGGGTAGTCCATGGGCCTTAACGACGTGTTGGAGGAAGACAACTGCAAGTTCCGCCGAGGTAGGCAGCCGTTTCAGGGGGATGAAGTGTCCCATCTTGGTGAGATGATCGACTACCACCAAGATGGTGGTGAAGCCTTCGCATGGGGGCATCTCAATGATGAAGTCCATTGACACTGTGTGCCACGGGAGTGAGGGTATAGGTATGGGACGTAGCAGTCCCGTAGGTTTCGCATTGGCTGGTCTTGCTCTGGGCGCAAACGGCGCAGTTTCTGAGATACTCTTTGGTGTTGTTCCTTAGTGTGGGCCACCAAAAGGAACGTTCTAGGTAAGCGATGGCTTTGTTTTCTCCTAAGTGCCCCCCTAGGGTTGTGTCGTGGGCCCAGGATATGACCTGTACTTGATGGGCCGTCTCAGGGATGTATAAGGTCCGGTTGTGGTAGAGGAAGCCTTTCTCAAAGGTTCGATGTTCGGGATTTTCGTTGATCCAACCTTGTTGGTCGATATGGGTCAGTGACTCCTGCAGGTTTTCTAGGAAGGACTCAGAGAAGGTTGTTGCTAGGGTTTCGGGTTGAAAGGCCTCTATCAGGAGAATGGGTGGACCATCCTCGGTCGTGTCAGGTGTGTTTTCTGCCGGGAGGTGGATGCGTGACAGGGCATCGGCTTTGCCGTTTTGAGTTCCTGGTCGGTACCGAATGACAAAGTCATAATCCGAGAAAAACAAGGACCATCGGAGTTGTCGGGGAGTAAGCGCTCTGGCTGACTTTAGGAACAGCAGGTTACGATGATCAGTGTAGATCTCTACTGTATGGCTGGCTCCCAGGAGGTAGTGTCGCCATTCCTCACAGGCTCTTTTTATGGCGAGGAGTTCCTTGTCTGTAATGGAGTAGTTGATTTCGCTGGGAGTAAGTTTTCTGGAGTAATATGCCACCGGATGTATTTGTCCCGTATCAGGGTGTCTTTGGGATAAGATCCCTCCTAGAGCAAATTGGGATGCATCCGTTTCGACGATATATGGCAGACTGGGATCGGGGTGTCGTAAGATGGGAGCGTGGGTAAACCGGTTCTTCAAGTCCAGAAAGGCTCGTTCTGCTTCTGAATCCCAGACGAAGGCGGTGTTCTTTCGGAGTAGACGTGTGATGGGTGTATGATCCTTGAGAAATGTTTAATAAAGCGTCTATAATAATTGGCGAAGCCAAGGAAGCTTTGGACCGCCTTGACGTTATGAGGTGCCTTCCAGAGCGTGATGGCCTCCACTTTCCCGGCGTCCATCTGGAATCCTTGGGCATTGATGACATAACCCAGGAACGCTATCTCGGCGACGTGAAAAAGGCACTTTTCCAATTTGGCATACAGAGAATGTTGCCGCAGTCTGTCTAGAACAATTTTGACATGCTCCACATGTTCCTGGAGTGTCTTGGAGTAGATGAGGATATCGTCTATATAAACTATGCAGATGGTTTCCAACAACCCCGCAGCACTTCGTCCATAAAGTACTGGAATGCGGCGGGGGCATTGCACAGACCAAAGGGCATAACTTGGTACTCATAGAGTCCGAATTTGGTCCTGAAGGCCGTCTTCCACTCATCCCCTGTCTGGACCCTGACCAGGTGGTACGCCCCTCGGAAAAATACGAGCTCTTTATAGTTGGTCCAAGAGGACGGGTATCAGGGGCAGTGGGTATCGATTCTTGACCGTGATCCTGTTGATTGCCCTATAGTCAATGCAAGTTCTCAATTCATCGCAGTCCTTCTTCGATATAAAAAAAAGGGGGGAAGACGCGGGAGACGATGAGTGCCAGATGAAACCGGAGGCAAGGTTCTCTTCTAGGTAGTTCTTCAGGTACCGGGTTTCAGGTTTGGTAAGGGCATACACCCGACTGCAAGGTATGTCTGCTCCTGGTTGGAGGTCAATGCGGCAATCGTATGACCGATGGGGGGGCAAACGTGTGGCTTTTTCTTTATCAAAGACGGATTGGTACTCCTGGTATTCTTCGGGTAGAGTGGTAGCGCAGCAGTAGGTGGCTTCCCCACAGCCTTCCGCCAATAAACCTGCCAAAGGGCCGCTCTCCATAACCGAAGGTGTAGACCTCGCGAGGCAGTGTTCCCGGCAGTACTCCGAGGTGAGGGATAAAGAACGCTCTGCCCATCGAATACGGGATCATGAAGGGTGAGCCATGGCATTCCAAGTATAAGTCGGAAGTGTGGAGCATCAATGAGGTCAAATTGCAACGTCTCGTAGTGATTCCTTCCCACCCGCATTCGGAGAGGAACGGTGTGATATCGGACGGGCCCTGAGGTAAGGGGTTTCCCATCCACTGCTTTTACGACCTCAGGGGCGTCTTTCCGTATATACTGGACTCCGATGGTGCGGGCATAGTGTTGATCGATGAAATTCCCGGTGGCCCCTGAATCCAGGAGGGCCGACACCTCCACGGTAGCGGTGTTGCAGGTCCATAAGGTGACACATACATTCAGATGCGCTACCAAAGGTTGGATGGTGTTGGCGAGAGAGGCCGAGACCTTTTCTGTGTCTGGACCCAAGGCAGAGGTCTCCTTCTGTCTTGGGCGTTCTAGTTTTCCGTCGGTGGGAGGAGGGCCGCGGCTTGTTTAGGGGAAGGGTTTGGTCTGTCCGATGCATTGGCTCTGGCACGGCACTCTCGAATGAAGTGCCCGCTCTTCCCGCAGTATAAACAGAGTTTTTGTTGCCCGCGTTTGTCTTTCTCTTCAAGCGTCAGTGGTCCTCGTAGTCCCCCAAGTTGCATAGGCTCTGTCCCTTCGTTCTGTCTTGCAGGAAGGTCAGACGAGGCTTTCGAGCGCATCGGAAGAAAACGCACCTCGTTTTTTCCTTTCTAACTGGACCGTAAGATCTATCAGTTCTTCACAGGTACTTGGCAGCTGGACTACCTGGGACAGCACGTCTTTTAATTCTCCCCTCAGACCCTGAAAGAACAACGTTGTCCTTTTTTCTTGGGGCCAATCGGTTTCCACTACCAGCCGGTTAAAGGACGTGATATATGTAAGTAAGTCCTGTGATCCCTGTCGAAGGGTTAGGAGTTCTCGATCCAAGGACATCATATGGGATTTGCGGTCGAATAATTTCCTCATTTCTTTGCAAAACTCCTGAAAATTATGGAGAGCTGGATCGTTGCGTTCCATCAATGGAATGGTCCAACTAGCGGCATTCCCCCCATGTAGGACATATTAAAGGAGGTTTTAGCCTCATCATCTTGGAACACTGACGGTTTACATAGAAAGTGAAGCCTACTTTGGTTCAAGAAAATCTCGAATTTTTTGGGATCCCCGAAGAATCGCTCAGGAGGAGCAAGAGGAATGCTATGAGTCTGTAGAACATGGAATGTCGGAACTGTGCCTTCGTGGGGAGCGGCTACAGACGGCATAGAAAAAGTCCCTGGACCCTGTGCACCTCCCCCAGTTGCTAGTGGAGTGGTTGAGAGCGGAGGGGGAAGCGTCCACTCCTTTATGTACGACCCTTTTCCTTTTCCTTTGTCCTGTCGGGAAATGCATGCAACCTCCCTACGCAGTGTCCCCAGCTCCTTTTTTAATTCCTGATTCTCTAAACGTGAGGTATGCACCTCTTGCTGTAGAGCCGCAAGGCTCTCAAGCAGGGAGGACAGGACTAGATTAGTATCCATCGCCCGGGCTGCCTAAGCTACGTGGGCTTGACAATCTGTCGTGGCACTGTTAGAGGCGCAACTGTGAGAAGGCCACTAACCTGACCAGAAGGCAGCAGGGACAGTGTTCAGACGAATGTTCCCTCCTTTCCCGAAGGCGCGTCGTTCCTCAGAGAGGATTACACTACTCTGTAGGAAGGCGCCCCCCCGAGGGGAGAAAAGAATAGTAAAGGACGGCTCTGTAAGGTGCCCCTTCAGGACGGCTATGGAGATTCGCTGTATCCGATCACGTGTCGTAGGTGGAACTGTACCAAAAGAAAGTGACAAGGATTTGCGTTAGAAGGAAGGTACGAATATATATCTTCCTTCAGAAATCCCCTGTGTCCTGTAAATAGGATGGTAAGTTCTTTACATGTTCTTGGAGAAAAAAATCAATGTATCTAGTAGTATTCTCCATATTACTGTTCTTTGCGGAGATGATTGGTCTTCCCGGCGGTTTTTCTGAATTCTTATGTACCTTAGGGATTAGATAATGACCGGGTGATTTACTTTCAAAAATTTAAATTCGTCGCTACTCAACAGCCCCAGACTTTTCCACGCCAATAATTTGATGTTAAAATCATTCCAGGCTGATTTAACGGTTTGCCAGTCGCTACGTTTGTAGCATTGCCGATCATTCAGATGTTTTAAAGCCTCCTCCATGTACAAGGGTCTGGACCACAGGACGATGTTGCCCCCTTTGTCTGCTTGTCGTATTATAACATTGTCATTACTTTGTAATTTCTTCATCAGACTCCCATAGCAGTTATTTTGTCTGCCAAGTTTTTGTTGGGTCTGCAAGGTTGTTCTGTGTAACTTCTTTAGTTGAGAAGTTACAAGATCGCTGTATACGTCAATGTTATCGTGCAACAGAATAGGGTTAAAGACAGACTTTGGTTTGAAATTTGTAAAACCTGGCAAATCTAGTTTGGGTGCAATATCGGCAACCGGCGTTACTTCGTCAATGGTCCCTTCATTGTGCAGGTCTTGTAAATCACACAACAGTTCATATTCCCCTGCCGTCATCGTGGGGGGCTTTGAACCTGCAATGGCATACAGTAGTTGCACTGTCTCCTGTCTGGCTTTGTTGAGTAAGAAGAATTTGCGCAATTTAATTTTGCGGATGTATTTGTAAAAGTCAATGCGAGTTTGAGCATAATTGAAATTGTTGGGAGGACAATACGTAAGTCCCAGTGAAAGGGTGTTGATCTCACTGGGAGTGAGTAGCATGTCAGTAAGGTTGATGATAGATAAAGATTTCAAAGGCGTATTGATCACTTGCGGTTCCATTTCCTTTGCGGCTTTTTGTAGTTTGACCTGTTTCTGCTGTCTGATGGCGTGGCAGTGTCTGCGTTCGCGGCGTTTGATATTGGCTCTTTGTCTGGTTTTTGATGGATCGCTCACGGTCTTAAAGTTTGTCTGCGATCTTGTCGTAGGCAATCTAACTCCTGGGCCAATGATAGTTTTATAAACCCCAATTGCGGGTTTGTTGTCGCTTGCTCGTTCTCTGACTCACTGCCAGGCGCAGAACTCAGATCGGACACTGAGGTGGATAATTGTGCCCTATCTCCCATGTTGGAACTTGACGGTTGTGCAAATGTTGATGTTTTTGACTTCTTCATATAATCATATTTTTTCGCAAATGTGAAAATCTGCCCATTCTGATAGTCAATTTTATCCCTTTGGAATTTATACGCTTTGCGTTTTTTAATAATCTCTTCATCCTTAGTTAATCTGGCATGCATCTCTTCACGATATTTCTTCTCTTGCTCACTTACGCCAAACTTAGCTATTTGCTCATTTAAATCGTTGATTTTTACTTGCAAGGCAGCTCTATCACTCTCTGCATACCTCACCAGTATTCTTAATAAGCGGCACGAGGAATCCAGATTGCACTCTGCCCATTCTGATAACATTTTAGGGTCAGGATTCTCGTAGCTGGGAGCTAACATAATGCGGAGCCCGCGCGGGACTCTGCCTACTTCCAGATAGCGGGAGAGAGATTTATGCTCCCACCATTTAGACTGCTCCGATCGCATCGCTTTTTCCAATTGTTTAAAGATGTCTTTCAGTTCACATTCACCACTCCTGTCTTTCATCAAGTTAGCGTTAGCGTTCAACAATCCTTCGGTGACTGGTGAGTCATCGAACATTCCAATCGCCGCCTCCTCGCGGCTCCTGACAGCGTCGGTGGCCATGACACACCTTTGCTTTGAAATGGAATATTGCTTTGATGCGCACGTATCAATAGACTTACACACTCCTCCACCGGCAAATTCCCACGAAGTCTCCTACCTGCAGGACAAGCGGGTCCAGACTCGATCACAGCCATGAGAGTCTTCCGCCCGTTCTTTGCAGTTGAGGCAGGTCTGTCTGGCCGGGGGCTACCGCAGCTGCTCCACACGGGAACCAAAGATGCTTCCGGGTGAACAGAAGCTTGCTTCCTGCCGCTTGGCCCAAATGGATATATATATATATATATACATATATATATATATATTTGTATTTTTGGGTTAATTAATGTCATGACCCTGCTTAGAAGAAGGCTGTTGAGGTATAGTTCCCCTGTCCAATCTGCAAACCAATGACGCGAAACCGCAAGAACCGCCAAAAAACTACACTTCCCAGACCTCCTTTTTATCTGACGTATAACCAAAACCAGAGAGCGTCCTGATTGGGCTGCTATATAGCCCCGCCCGTTCCAGGAAACGAGGCTTGACAATCTTCCTCGAACTACAGCAAGACGCGAGCGCCAGGCGGACGGTGCTTCCCCGCCGGAGGTCGGGCGCTTTTCACCCTTCACAGGACCCAGTTCTCAGCGAGGCTTCCCGGAGCTGTTTGGGCAATTCAGGCCAGCGCCAGGCGGATGGTGCTTCCCCGCAGGAGGTCGGGCGCCTTCTTCTGCGACTTCCCCGCAGTCTCTGAACCCGGAACAGATAGGGTTCCTTGCTCGTGCGAGACCCTCGCTATTACGATTCCTGATGTATCATTGAGCTTCCCTTACTACTAGGTACTTAGGACCCGCGCGTATGCCTTTCGACGCGTGTCCCCTTAAACCCGTGCTATTTACAGCAGGAGAACTATTGGGCAGTGACATTAAGCAACCATGCCCTCGTTGTGAAAATAACAGCGTGAGTGTGGGATTTGCTTAACTGCTGAGAATACGACGCCTCACAGTACCGCTAAGGTACGTGGAGGATTACCTGCAAAAGACTTCCTGTTTTGTTTCCCCCCTTGAGGCTCTTCAGACGGGGGCTCCTTCGCTCAGCCTACTCACGTTCAGGTAGGCGGGGGAAAAACACTGATAAAGAAGGGTAGCAGACTCCATAGGATACACTTCGTACTGTGGTCTTGGTAGTTTAAAATTCAAAGGAGGCAATTGTGGCATGCTACTAAAGATGAATAAACTACCAAGACCACAGTGCAATATAGCCACGCCCACTACGGCGAGAGCTGAACTTAAAGTGCTGCAAATACGGCACATAATCATGCAGCTTTGCCCCCTAAGGACACCAGTGAACAAGGGCTGAGGAAGCCCGAAAGGCGTATGGTCGCTTAATTCTGCTACATGGAGATGCTGTTTTCCTTGCTACCTTCAAGAAAGAAAGGTTGAACAACGCTTGTGTGTGGCGCCTCAATTGTTGGGAAGCGTCATTTGGATATATATGTGTGTATATATATATATATATATATATATATATATATATATATTACCTACTGGCGGTCGCCAGTAGGTAGTTATAGTTAGGACCCTCTTACCATAGGAAAACCGCAACATTCTATTTTGAATAACTTTGGCGCCGGTCGACGAATCCTCGCGAATATTTCAAAATAGGTGGGGCGCTACGCTCCGCTCCTACCCTGAAAGTCTCGGGGGGATTCGTCAAGCGGGGGCTGAGATAAAAGGGGGGTCCCAAAACGCGTTTTTCCCATGCATTTTTCCATAGGACCTTTAGACACAGCTACAGCCCGAACGGCTGAACAGAATTACATGAAATTTGGCAGAGAGGTAGTCCTCAGGTCAAGGAAGTGCCTTTTGTAGGTTTGGTGTAAATCTGTTGAGTAGATTCTGAGAAAATAGCCTTTAAATCAATATATATATCTGAGCCAGCTTACGGTGCGCTTACGGTGCGCTTACCGTACGCGTACGGTGACGTGCGCGAGCGCGATTCTGATTGGCTGTTAGATCTTAGTAAACATTCGAATCGGTCGAAACCAGGAAGCGGCGGCCGCCATTTTGTGTGTTTCACTCAGAAAAAAAAAGGGTGATAACTTGAAAAGGGGGCAAGGAAGAGAGTTACAGACCCCCTAACATTTGAAAGGGGGTCAAAGAAGGACAGAAAAGTACAAAAAAAACATTTATTAATTTTAAAAAAAATCGCGGGGTACGCGTACGGTAAGCTCACCGTACGCGTACGGTAAAAAAAAAAAAAAAAAATTAAATTAAATGCAGATTTAAGTGTTTAGATATTAGGGGGCTCTAAAAAGAGCCGTTGTGTTTATTGTGATTTTTTAGTGGTACCTACAAGTAAGTACCGATGCAGAGTCTAAGGTTCAAGAGGAAGACTCTGTTCCCTTCATCAGTGAAGTGTACACCATCTCCTCTATAAATGTCTTGCATGTCGTAACGCAAGTTGTTGTGGTAAATGGAACCCATACCATAGTCACGGAGGAAAGCAGAAACAGATTTGTTGACGTGCTTTCTTGCTTTGTCAATCTGTGGACAAAAAAGATTGGACCAGTTCCATTTTTGCCTTTGGCATATGTTAGAAAACACAAAGGCAGTTTTAGGGGAAAGTGAAAACAGTTGTGCAAAGGTCTCCTTCATAAGCATTTCCAGACCTACCCCAGTCAAAGTGCCTAGGTCATTGCCACCACAGTGCACTATTATGAGGTCAGGGTGTTGGATTTGCATGAAGGATTTCACCAATGGCATCAATTGGTGCCACTTTAACCCTCTCTGACCAATCCATTTAATGTCTACATTTGGCAAAGCAAGGTCTCTCACCATACCTGTTTTCTCTGCATAGTTTTCACTCCAGAAGACATAGCTGTGCCCTACAATCCACACTGTGAACATCTTCAAAGGAGAACTGGATGCACTCAGGAGGTGTAATTCAGTAGAATGGTAAAAAGAAATGAAAGACAGTTTGGAAATGGAGGCATACATATTTTTTTTATAAAAAAAAGAACTGATTGGCTGTTTCATACCATTCCACAATAAAAACTAGGCTGTATGTGTAAATTTATAGAAGCATGTTTTTTATTGGTACAGAAAAATGTGTTACCAAAGAACAGTACTATGGATTTGCTGTTAGGTTTGAAAAGTCAAGCACTCCTGCTCTTTGGAAATGAAACATTGTGTG
Source organism: Triturus cristatus (assembly GCF_964204655.1). Lineage (NCBI taxonomy): Eukaryota > Metazoa > Chordata > Amphibia > Caudata > Salamandridae > Triturus > Triturus cristatus. The sequence goes on from NC_140580.1 coordinate 327,543,415, forward strand.
GTGAACTTCTGACCTAACTCTACACAGCAGTGTTTCAAGAGCTGTTGCTATGGTAGCAGGCAGAAGTCAAGTTGGGGGAAGGGTACTTTTGGAAAAGGGTTGGTTTTCAACCAATAGAAATGTGTGATTACATTTGAAAAAAGGGGGAAGCACTGAGATTTGAAATTAACATGTATATGTGTGGAAAAAAAGAGGGAAACATTGCCATTATCTGGTTCTAGTGAGAGGAGAGAGGTGTACAGAACAGAGATCCTCACTCTGATAATCTGCTGTTTGAGTGCCACATTTCTTTCACAACTAACTAATTTTAAAGGTGAGTTTAGAGTTTGAGAGGGGATGTATATGGTAAATTAAGAAATGAATAATAGAATTGGAATTCCTTTTGTTGAAGTTGTGTTTATCATTTTCTGTTTTGGGAGAAATTTAAATGTGAGGAACATGTAAAATAATATGGACTATGTTTTCACGATAAATTAAGGTGTACTGGTAAAAATAAGGAATACTTTAAGGGTTTGAGGTTGCACTCAGTAATGCAAATACATTCAGCATCAGTAAGGCTGGTTGCCCTTGCTGGAGTGTAGTCAGTCACCCAGGTTACACATGTTGCTGGTCTCAGAAAGCTGTTTGTTATTGCTCTTGTGATTTTACATTTGCATTAGATGGAAAGGGGGAGCTATTTTTTTATGCAGAAGCAGACTCTTAGCACACAGCCAGCTGCTTATCCTGTGGAATCATGCATAGTATTCACAACCGAGTGGGGTTTGAGGTTTCAGTCAGTAATGCAAATACATTCAGCATCAATAAGGCTGGTTGCCCTTGCTGGAGTGTAGTCAGTCACCCAGGTTACACATGATGCTGGTCTCAAAAAGCAGTTTGGACATGTGCTTTTATCAGAATCTGAAAAGTGGATTCATAATGTGTCAGTCTGTAAAAGTACTTATCACTTGCCAAAAAAAAGAGTAGTAAGTGTGGTTTCAAATTGGCAAAGAAATTTCGTTTTCTGACTAATATGAAAACATGACTCTGTGTGCAAAGAGGAATTACAGGCAGAGATTTATTGCGTACTACTCTGGTAATTTTACAGTTGCATTAGTAGGAAAGGGGGAGCTATTTTTTTCTGCAGAAGCAGACTCTTAGCACACACCCAGCTGCTTATCCTGTGGAATTATGCACAGTATTCACAACCGAGTGGGGTTTGAGGTTGCACTTAGTAATGCAAATACAAACATGTAAAATAATATGGACTATGTTTTCACCATAAATTAAGGTGTAGTGGTATAAATGAGGAATACTTTTAGGGTTTGAGGTTGCAGTCAGTAATGCAAATACATTGAGCATCAGTAAGGCTGGTTGCCCTTGTTGGAGTGTAGTCAGTCACCCAGGTTACACATGTTGCTGGTCTCAGAAAGGTGTTTGGTATTGCTCTGGTGATTTTACATTTGCATTAGATGGAAAGGAGGAGGTATTTTTTTATGCAGAAGCAGACTCTTAGCACACACCCAGCTGCTTATCCTGTGGAATCATGCACAGTATTCACAACCGAGTGGGGTTTGAGGTTGCACTTAGTAATGCAAATACATTCAGCATCACTAAGGCTGGTTGCCCTTGCTGGAGTGTAGTCAGTCACCCAGGTTACACATGTTGCTGGTCTCAGAAAGCTGTTTGGTATTGCTCTGGTGATTTTACATTTGCATTAGATGGAAAGGGGGTGTTATTTTTTTATGCAGAAGCAGACTCTTAGCACACAACCAGCTGCTTATCCTGTGGAATCATGCACAGTATTCACAACCGAGTGGGGTTTGAGGTTTCAGTCAGTAATGCAAATACATTCAGCATCAATAAGGCTGGTTGCCCTTGCTGGACTGTACTCAGTCACCCAGGTTACACATGTTGCTGGTCTGAAAATGTTGTTTGGACATGTGCTTTTTTAAGAATCTAAAAAGTGGATTCATAATGTGTCAGACTGTAAAAGTACTTATCACTTGCCAAAAAAAAGAGTAGTAAGTGTGCTTTCAAATTGGCAAAGAAATTTCGTTTTATGACTAATATGTAAACATGACTCTGTGTGCAAAGAGGAATTACAGGCAGAGATTTATTGCGTATTGCTCTGGTGATTTTACATTTGCATTAGATGGAAAGGGGGAGCTATTTTTTTTGTGCAGAAGCAGACTCTTAGCACACACCAGCTGTTTATCCTGTGGAAACATGCACAGTATTCACAACCGAGTGGGGTTTGAGGTTGCAGTCAGTAATGCAAATACATTCAGCATCACTAAGGCTGGTTGCCCTTGCTGGAGTGTACTCAGTCACCCAGGTTACACATGTTGCTGGTCTGAAAAAGCAGTTTGGACATGTGCTTTTTTAAGAATCTGAAAAGTGGATTTAAAATGTGTCAGACTGTAAAAGTGTTTATCACTTGCCAAAAAAAAGAGTAGTAAGTGTGGTTTCAAATTGGCATAGAAATTTCGTTTTCAGACTAATATGAAAACATGACTCTGTGTGCAAAGAGGAATTACAGGCAGAGATTTATTGCGTACTACTCTGGTAATTTTACAGTTGCATTAGTAGGAAAGGGGGAGCTATTTTTTTATGCAGAAGCAGACTCTTAGCACACACCCAGCTGCTTATCCTGTGGAATTATGCACAGTATTCACAACCGAGTGGGGTTTGATGTTGCACTTAGTAATGCAAATACAAACATGTAAAATAATATGGACTATGTTTTCACCATAAATTAAGGTGTAGTGGTATAAATGAGGAATACTTTTAGGGTTTGAGGTTGCAGTCAGTAATGCAAATACATTGAGCATCAGTAAGGCTGGTTGCCCTTGCTGGAGTGTAGTCAGTCACCCAGGTTACACATGTTGCTGGTCTCAGAAAGCTGTTTGGTATTGCTCTGGTGATTTTACATTTGCATTAGATGGAAAGGAGGAGGTATTTTTTTATGCAGAAGCAGACTCTTAGCACACACCCAGCTGCTTATCCTGTGGAATCATGCACAGTATTCACAACCGAGTTGGGTTTGAGGTTGCACTTAGTAATGCAAATACATTCAGCATCACTAAGGCTGGTTGCCCTTGCTGGAGTGTAGTCAGTCACCCAGGTTACACATGGTGCTGGTCTCAAAAAGCAGTTTGGACATGTGCTTTTATCAGAATCTGAAAAGTGGATTCAAAATGTGTCAGACTGTAAAAGTACTTATCACTTGCCAAAAAAGTAGTAGAAAGTGTGCTTTCCAATTGGCAAAGAAATTTCGTTTTCTGCCTAATTTCAAAGCATGACTCTGTGTGCACACAGGAATTGTTTTTAGATATTTAATTTGTGAAGGTGTTATTGTGGTTTTCACTTCTAGGAAAGGGGTACTTAGTATTTTAAGATTTGAAAAGATCATAAAAAATGTAGTAATATATTTAAATATAAAAAAGGAATTTTTTTTTAGTTTTTTTCAGGTATTGCTGAAGAGCAGTGAACAAAATTTAAGATGCCTACAAAATCCAGACTAAGGAAAAACCACAAAAAAAACTATATTTGAAGACAACTGGAGGACCTAAGTTAGTTGGAGATGCTCATGTTGGGAAAAAGAGAAAGTCTTCTGGTAAGCAGACAAAAGATTTTTTAAAGAACATCTTCAAAAAAAGGAAAAATGTACAAAATGTCTGTACTGGAAAGAATGTTTTCAATAGAAAAGAACAGGAAAAAATTGAGAATTTAGTTAATGCAAATATACGTTCTGCAACATTAAAGATTAACTTAAACAGAAAAACAGCGTTTAAATAGATACGTAGAAAAATGTTTCAGAGAAGAGTGATGTCCAATTTGATAAAGGATGTGAAGAAATATAAGAAAAAGGCAAAATATTATAAGAGAAAAAAAGAAATTGAAGCCATTGCAGCAAAGGCATTAGAATTAAAAAGGAAACTATTCATTTTAATTTTGAATAGGATGCGTACATTAGATAAAATGGTTAATGTACTGAAATCACAAAGCAAAAGGAAAAGAGTAGTGAAAAGAACAAACTTTTGTAAAGTGTTTTTAGGAGAATGGATGCATAGTTCAAGTAGTGAACCTTTTTTTAATGAAGAGAGTTATTTTCAAAGTAATAGTTTGCTGCATGCAGTTGACACCAGAGGTTGTGCTTATGAAGTGAAAAATGGTTGCATAATGGAGAAGGAGATAATGGTTCCAAGAGATGAGGTACAAGTGATGGCGGATGAGGCTATGGGGAGACGTCCTAAAGCCCCAGTGTACACTTGGAATTGTAGTAGTATTTGCACTGTGCGTCAGGAATCTATTGATAAATTTCGTGAGTTTCTAAAAGAATATAGTAAAAAAAGTGTAAAACAGAAGATTAAGGTGCTTCAAAGTCTAGATCCATGCAGAGTGAGAGAGAATACTGGTTTGCAGGGTCATTCTCTGGCTTGTCTATCTAGAAAAGTGTGTAATAGTGTTTTTCATCATTTTAGGATGCTGGCTGTTCATCATACTGAAATGAGAAAGTTTGTGAGACGGTTGTATTTTGCTAAAAGTCCAGCAATAAAGTTAGATGAATTGAATAGGGCTCTGTTCCGTGGAACGGTATCAGATGTAGAGAAGGTTATTGATGAAATTCAGTTTTGTTACTTTGGTCCTGAACAAGACAGTGCAGGAAAGGACACAGTAAATGAGGAAGAAGTGGAAGAGAATGTAGAACCCTCTGTAAGTAAAACATTTAATGATCACATAACAAAATTTGCAATAATCTCTGTGTATTTTAAAATTTTGTTTTGTGCTTTTATGGATGGTTTGTTGAAATCCGAATAAAGTCTATTTGAATTGAATTGAATTGAATAATCTCTAATGAAAGACCAAATATAACTTGTATTTGTTGCCGCAGAACTCATTATAAAAAACAAACTAGGAATGTTGATCTCTACAGAAAGAGTGAAAATGAAGATAATTATAAGTGGAAGGATTTTGCCACATATATATTTCTTGAAAATTGTTTTGAATTGGGTGAAGATCAGCGTATTTGTAAATACTGTTACAACAAGTTAGAGGAAAATAGAATGCCAACCAGAGCTGTACATAATAATTTAGAATTGGATGTTATTCCTGCCGAACTTTCTGAATTAAATACATATGAGTCTATACTTATTCAATGTGTTCATCCGTTCCAGACCATAGTACGTATGGAGCCCAAAACTGGTAAATTACCTCCTTCAGATTTACTGAGAGGTTTAAAAGGTAGAGTGGTGTATTTGCCCTTGGATTTGAAAAAAAATATGGAAACTATTGATGCAGATATTTTGGAAACTGAACCATTAGTTATTCTGGTTAATGGTGTACCTACAAAGAATAAGAAGATTTGGCAGGAGCTGGTAGATGTACGGAAAGTACAAAGAGCAAATTTGTATTTGAAAAGGAATAACAAATGGTATGAATCAATTTATATAGAAGAAGAAGAAGAAGATTTACAAGAAGACACAGAAACACCAACTTGACAAATTGAAAAAGTGGACAAGTCAAAGGAAGAAGAAATTTATGAACATTTTAGCATACATCCTCTTCATTCAAAAGAAGTTATGGGAGACAATATTGATCTCTTTCAGATGAAGAAAGCAAAAGGAACTCCCGTGAGTGTATGGGAAGAGAGCTTGGAAGCTCGATGTTTTCCCCAGCTGTTTCCTAAAGGAAAAGGAGGACGATACGATGAACGTCCAGAACAGATTCCAGCTTCTGAGTATCGGACTACAAGACTATATGCAGAAGATGCCAGATTTCGACAAAGTATTCCTTATTTGTTCCATCTTTTATTTGAAAGCGACTTGTCTGCACTATCTTATGCAGTAAATCACATTTTAAAAAGTGGAGTACATTTACAAAATGTGTCTGCTAAGGATTTTATGGAGAAAGTGCAGCATCGAGATGATCATTTGGAAACACAACTGATCAATCTGATGGCTTGTCAGCGTGGGACAAATGAATATTGGTACCGACGCCATGGTGAATTAAAATGCATGTTACGAAATTTAGGAACACCAACATGGTTCCTTACCCTAAGCTGTGCTGAGTACGCTTGGGATGATTTACTGGATTTTCTACGAGAGGCAAATTCAAACATTAAAAACATCGAATACAAGACAGCAGGAGAACTGTGCTCATTGGATCCGGTTAATGTTTGCAGATATTTCAATCATAGATTTGAGGCTATGATGTCCTTCATCTGCAATAAAAAAAATCCACCTCTTGGAGAAGTAGTGGATTTCTTTTGGAGAAAAGAGTACCAGGCAAGAGGTGCTCCTCATATTCATATGCTGTTGTGGATCAAGGATGCCCCAAAGTTTGGAACAGATGCTGATGAAGCAGTGTTATCTTACATTGAAGAATATGCAACATGTGCTATACCAAAAAGCACAGAAGAGAAAAAGTTAAAGGAGCAAGTTTTACGTTTCCAAAGTCATCGGTGTGGAAAATGACTACACTAAATGTCGATTTGGATTTCCTAGACCTGTTCTTTCAAATGGAAGAGTAAACAGTTTTATGTCATCTGTGAGACATACTATCACAAGAAAATCACCTAAGAATACCTACAACCTAAAAAGAAAAGAAGAATCAAAAAATATAAATGACTACAACCCAGTCATTTTATCCATGTGGAATGCTAACATGGATATACAGTATGTAGCTGACAATTCCATTGCTGTTGCTCGATATGTAACGTCTTACATTACTAAATCTGAAAAAACTGAATTGAAAGAAATGTGGGAAGAGATTTCTCACGAGAAGACTGTCAGTAAGAAGCTGTACAGTTTCAGTTTAAAGATGTTATCGCATCGAGAAATTGGATCCTACGAATGTTCAGATAGGTTATCTTCTGCAAGTCTCTACTCGAAATCAAGAAGAATAATTTGGGCAAGTTTAGGCCTTGCAGCAATGAGAAATCGGGTACTGAAATCTGTTGGAGAAATTGAATATTTGGCCGAGAATGACCCAGAAAGTACAGATATTTTGAAATCAAACATGTTGGACACATATTATCCCAAAAGAAGTCATCATCTGGAGAACATGTGTCTCTATGAAGTGCTGCAGAACTACATTTATTCACGGAAAGCCGCAGAAGACATCAACAATGGAAAATATAAAGTCATTGGTGAGGAAGGATGTTTGGTGAAGCAAACAAAAGGAAGTTTGATAAATCACAGGAAGCTGAGTTGCGACACTACTGACAAAAAGGAATTTTACTACTTGGCTCTTTTACAGCTGTTTAAACCATGGCGTACAGAGGATGAACTACTGGGAGAATTTAAAGCTATGAAGATTCTTTTAATGCTTGCAAAGACAGCATACAATGCAGTACATTCTCAACTTATCTGCAAATGTTAAATGAAGAAATTGAACAGGAAACTACAATTGCAGCTGAAGTAGCTAGAGACAGTTCTCAAGACAGCCAAAGTTCAGGAACACTCAGTCAAGATCCCCTAGGACAACCAATCGTTGAAAATGAAGCATCAATAGCCATGAATGAAGTGGAAACGGCTATGAAATCAAGCTCAAGAAGAATTTATAGACTTACAAAATTTGGAAAGACAACTGAATGAAGAGCAGCAACAAATTTATGAAGAGATCAGAAACAAAATTGATCACGGATTTCTACATGAAAAAAAAGAGTGCTCATGCACATCATTTCATCCAATCAGGATGTATGTAAGCGGACAAGCTGGAACTGGAAAAAGTTTCCTAATAAAAGTCATCAGAAGCTACCTACAGCAAAAAACGGATTCTACTTTGTCTTGTGTGGTTACTGCTCCAACTGGGTTAGCAGCATATAACATAAAAGGAATCACCTTACATCGTTTGCTAATGTTACCAGTGGAGCATGAGAACAAAATACAATACAACAAGCTAACTGGAGAAGCATGCTTGGAAGTTTCAAGAGTATTGAAGAAGATGCAAGTTCTCATTATTGATGAGGTGAGCATGGTATCAAACTTAATGCTTGCCTTTGTGCATTTAAGAATGCAGCAAATTCTAAGGACAGACTATGACGTGTTATTTGGTGGAAAACATGTCATAGTTTTTGGGGATCTTCTACAACTTACTCCAGTTAAAGGACAACCAGTGTTTAATACTGTGACACATGAAGACACAAAGAAGTCATTGGGAAGCATCGGTAATGCAAATATTTGGTCCTTCTTTGAGTACAAGGAACTTACTACTAATATGAGGCAAGCAAACGATAAAGAATATGGAAGTATTCTGAAAGATATCAGAATTGGACTACTCACAGAAGTTGGCAAAAAAGCATTACAGAGTCGGCTGCTACATAATTTATTTCCAAAGGAAGAAATAGTTGCAGAGAAGATATACAAGAACATTGCAGAAAAGAAAAGTGTCATCTGCTTAATGCCAACTCTATGTGAATGCTCAATATTCAATGAGGAGCTTTTAAAATTGGAAAAGGAAGATATCAGGAAATTGGAAACAGTGGACAAAATTGAGGATGGAAGAATTACTATCACATTAACAGGCACACTGAAAAATAAATTGGATTCACTAGAGAAGAACATTTCCAAAACAGCTGGATTAGAAAAAAATCTATATGTTTGCATGAACTGTAGAGTATTTTTAAGGAGAAATTTGGATGTTGAAAAAGGTTTAGTTAATGGAGCTATGGGAAGAGTTGTGGGTTTTATTAATTATCAGAAAAAAGATGGAATTGAATGTTTAAAAATAAAATTTGATCAGATAGAAGAAGTTAAAGACATTTGTCGTTGTTCAGTACGTTTCATGCTTGTGAAAGACTTATATGTACGTAGGAAGCAGTTTCCGTTTTCTCTAGCATATGCTGTAACTATTCACAAGTCTCAAGGATTGACTGTAGATTGTGCTTTTGTGAACATTGGTTCAACTGTGTTCAAAGAAGGTATGGCTTATGTAGCTTTGTCACGAGTGAAAACATTATCTGGTTTATTCATGATAGACTTTGATGACTCAAAAGTTAGTGCTGATACAAATTGTGTAAAGGAGTATAATAGATTAAGAAGAACCTATGCTCCTCATTTAGGTCAGTATCCTGTGTTAGAGAAACGTGTAGTTTCTCGTAAAAGGAGAAATGAGAATATCTGTAATGAGGATGTAGAGAGGAGGAAAAAAAAGAGGAGTGATGTAATTGCAAGCAAAAAGAAAAAGGAAAATGAAGAAGAGGTTGTAGGATGTCATTTTGAAAATAGCTCTGGTGTCAACTGCTACGCTAATGTAGTGCTGAATGTTGCATTTTATCTGGAAAGTTTGCAAGAGCAGATAATAGTAAATCAGAGAAAAAGATTCTGTTCTGAGTTGAGTATCCTTTTTCAAAAGCTGAGTAATGATAAAACTCAAATAGAAAGTGCTACTGAAATTAGAAAACTTTTAGATGTATGTTCAGGATGTACACAGTTTTCTCAAAATGTACAGCAAGACGCACAGGAATTCTTGTTGTATTTTCTTCAGGTACTGGAAGAAGAAGGGGTTCCCATTGAAAATATGTTTGGTCTCTCTTATAAATGGGAACATAGTTGTGAAAACTGTTTCAATACATGTGGCTCTAATGTTGATTCTGAAAGGTTTATTTATTTAACATTGCCAGAGAGTAAAACAGTCACTTTTGCTAAATTAGTTAAAGATGCTAATCATAGCATGGAATGCAGTGAGTGTAAATCTGACATGTTTTCAACGTTAATTTTAAAGGAATACGGACAGTATGTAATTTTAATGATGCAACGATGTAGAGCTGATGGTTCAAAATTGGATACTTTAATAAAGAAGTTTACAGGACAGCAATTATCAATTTCAGGAAAAACTTTTGTAACAGTTGCAATAATTTTCCATGAAGGACCTACTGTTACTTCTGGACATTACACAGTTTATCTTAAATGTGAAAAAGGCTGGACACTGTGTAATGATTCACAATTGATTTTCAAGCAACGCTTGCCTTTTGATTTAGCAAATTCCTATCTAATCTTCCTGAAACCTAAATTTTAGAGAGACTTGGCAAGATCTGTACAAAAGAATTTTACCATTTTATTGGATTACTATTGGAATTTTCAAATTTAAAGATTTTAAAAATTATCATTTGGCCTAATGGAAAGGTAACCAATTGTATTGTGGACTTATATAATTCTTAATTAATGTTTCGGAAAACAACATTTTAGAAAGAATCGGTAACATCTGTACAATTTAAATTTTTGTATTTTATTGGATTACCGTTGGAAATTTAATCAAAAAAGATTTTTAAAATTACCATTTGGCCTAAAGGAAAGGTATCCAATTGTATTGTGGACTTAATTAAATCCTAATTAATCTTTCGGAAACCAAACTTTTAGAGAGAATCGGTAACATCTGTACAATTTAAATTTTGGCATTTTATTGGATTATCGTTGGAAATTTAATCAAAAAATAATTTCAAAAATTAACATTTGGCCTAAAAGAAAGGAAACTAGATGTATTGTGGATTTATTTGAGATATATTATTTTTGAGATTATGCTTCTGTAAGAAAATTGTCAGACGGTATTTTTTAGAAATAGTTTTTGTTATTAGATGATATTTTTAATGAATAATATTTTGTATTTCGATAATGTTATGTTTAACTGAGAAGAGATTCTGGGCTTTTTTTAAACAATCTTTGAGATTGTTATTTTTTTTTTTGCCCGCTGTTAAGTGATGAATGCAATTGCTTTCACGATTTATAGTGAAATGCAATATATTCTGAAAACAGCAAAAAAAGGCAAAAAATTGTTTTTGGAAAATATGTAAATATGTGTACTGTATTATAAAATGTTTTATTAAATATTAATACTTTTTTCTTTTTTTTCAGATTGAGATAGAACATTTTCGAAAACTTGAACCATTTTTATAGCAATTAAAATTTAATTTTAATTAATAAATAATTTTTTGAGTGGGTATGGTAAGTCAGAAATTTCATGGTCCCTTTTTTCCACTTCTCCACAATCACATTTTCAGTTTTTCATTGTAGTCTCTCAAGGACCTTGTAATGTGATAATTGATTTTTAGTGTTTTAAAAAAAAAAAAAAAAAATTACGCGTACGGTAAAAAAAAAATCCAAAAAAAGTTAAAAAAAATATATAAAAAAAAGTTGAAAGGTAAGGTTGGCTCTTAAAAGAGCCGTTGTGTTCATGCAGGGACAGAGGAAAGAAAGAATGGGAATATTAGTCGGTAGGACAAATGTGCTGGTCTATTTTATTGTTCACTAGGGCAACACTGGTCTCCCCACGAACAATTAGACCATGGCAATTTGAGCACCGCATTGTAACCCTCGCAAACCGATGGTTGGTTTCCAGAGGACCAGAAAAAGGAGATGCTCCCCCCACAGATGAAGGGCTCAGCTGACCTGCCGAAGATGGACTCGGCCCTGCAGATGATGGACCAGGCTGAGCTGCTGTGGATGTGCTTGGTTGACTTACTGAAGGGTTACCTTCAGTATGTCGAGCATATGTCCTACCGTGTACATCATGAAGGTGTCTCAACATAGTGTGATTCCCGAAGGAATACTTCTTGTTGAGATTCCCTCTTGAAAGTACACGGTCACAAAGCTTACAAGTCACTAAGGGTGCATTTACCTTTTTCTTGCCCTCTGGAAAAGAAAAATACTCCCATATGAAAGAGCTCTTTTGTTTCCTCCTTCTCTGCCTCAAGGTAGTGCTGCTAGCCTCACTCTCAGAAGAGGTCTGCTGTTCTGCCATCGTATCACAAAGACAACTCAGCTCCTTCTCCTAAGGGATCACAAGCAGAAATGAGGGGAATGGGTGTGGTGTAGGAGAGTTCTAGAACTGAAAGTAGTAAAAACCAATCAAAAGTCTTGTTTCTTGATCACAAGACCCAACGTGCGCGTACGTTACGCTTACGGTGCGCTTACGGAGCGCTTACGGCAAAAGTACGCATGCGCGTAAAAAAGACACGCGCGCATGCGCAAAACAGGCACGCCCCTTCACTTCCGCGTAACACGCGCGTGCAGCGTACGCCTTACGCGCTGCGTGCGCGTGACGTACGTCTACGCAAATTGCGTAAATGAACGCAAACAGCATAGAAATCTAACGTAATAAAAGCAAGACGTGCGCTTACCGTACGCGCACGTTAAAAAAATACTAAAAAAAAAAAAGGGAAAAAAAACCCCACTATGTTATACTACTAAATCTTACCTGTTTAGTTTAAAAAAAAGGTAAAAATAAAAAATATATTGTAGAATTTATAAATTTAACCATAGTCTTTAAAAAAGGATATAAAATTAAAATAAAAATATGTAAAAAACATTGCAAAAAAAAAAAAAAAGGTAAATATAAGAATTAGCATTTAAAAAACCTTGCAAATTCACTGAAAAAACCATGGGTTTCACACACGTTATAGTTAGGAATTAGCATTTAAAAAACCTTAGAAATTCAATGAAAAAACCAAAGGTTTCACACACGTTATAGTTAGGAATTAGCATTTAAAAAACCTTAGAAATTAAATGAAAAAACCAAAGGTTTCACACATGTTATAGTTAGCTGGACATTTCACTCGTAAAAAACCAATGAAATTCCCCCGTTATAGTTAGTTCAGCTAACTATAACTCGCGCGCCCACAATGCACTGCTGATGACGTCACATATTACATCACTCATGACATGGTTACTGACATCACTCATGACATCACTGATGACATCTCAAATGACATCACTGATGACATCACTGATGACATCATCCTTGTGATAGAGTGGCAGACCTCCTCTCACCCTAATATAACCTTTGATACACACATTCAAAAATAGAGACTACAATTTTCAAAACAATTGACATACCAATACCAGTTACAACAACCTCTTCAGTAATTCTAAGAACCACATACACATCCACTCATTCACCAACAGTCCTATACAGTCACTCATACATGTACTCACTCATCATATGTACTCATACACCTATACATCCTGTTACACAATGCAACTCATCCATAGAGTTACTCACACACATAGTCACTCATGCTAATAAAGAAACAAACATACATTTATTTGCATATACAGTTATACACACACCACCACACTTACTTCTACGGAAACTTACACATACTTAGTCTTTTAAACAGTCACTTATAGAAACACATACTTATTCAAACAGGAACTCTTTCAATCTCTCACTCTCACATATACTCACTTATACACCAATAGTCACATATACTAGTTTAAAAGATATGTAGTTACTCATAAAGACACTATTGAGACAGTCATTCACTCACTAACACACCCATACACACACTCATCCACCCATACAGTCCTGCACACATGCTGTCTTCAACACATACAAAGAGTGAATCACTCATTCATGCACCTATGCACTACGTAATACCCCCCACCCAACCATGCAGACACTCAGACTGATACTCAAAAAAACAACTAATAACCTATATAGACACCCATGAAGCTACTCACCAACCCATGCAGCCACTTATACACAAAGTGAGAGACTGATACAGATATTTACATATTTAAACATTACTCAGTAAGCCATGTATTCACTATGATACACTTAATCAGTCAGTTACACAATAAATTTTTCAAAAACAAATCATCCATTTAGACACTTATATACCCATTTATTCTTCCATTGACCTTGAGATATACATATATAAAACATATTTAATTTTCAGAAAAACACACATTCACTGGATGATGTCATCAGTGATGTCATCAGTGATGTCATTTGAGATGTCATCAGTGATGTCATGAGTGATGTCAGTGACCATGTCATGAGTGATGTAATATGTGACGTCATCAGCAGTGCATTGCGGGCACGCGAGTTATAGTTAGCTGAACTAACTATAACGGGGGAATTTCATTGGTTTTTTACAAGTGAAATGTCCAGCTAACTATAACATGTGTGAAACCTTTGGTTTTTTCATTTAATTTCTAAGGTTTTTTAAATGCTAATTCCTAACTATAACGTGTGTGAAACCTTTGGTTTTTTCATTGAATATATATATATATATATTCACTGAAAAAACCATAGGTTTCACACACGTTATAGTTAGGAATTAGCATTTAAAAAACCTTGCAAATTCACTGAAAAAACCATAGGTTTCACACATGTTATAGTTAGCGGAAATTTTACTGATAAAAAACCAATGAAATTCCCCCGTTATAGTTAGTGCAGGCAACTATAACTCACGCGACCGCAATCCTCTGCTGATGCTAATACTGTATTTAGACACTTATTTGCCCATGTCTTCTTCCATACATTTTTAGCTATACATATATTACAAATATTTTTTTTTCATAAAGACACATATGTCATCAGCAGAAGATTGCGGTCGCGTGAGTTATAGTTGCCTGCACTAACTATAACGGGGGAATTTCATTGGTTTTTTATCAGTAAAATTTCCGCTAACTATAACATGTGTGAAACCTATGGTTTTTTCAGTGAATTTGTACGTTTTTTTAAATGCTAAGTTACTTTACGCCATTCGTGGCGTGCGCGCCCACTTAACGCAGTTCGTTCCGTGCGCGCACAGTGCGCGCACAGTGAGCACGCGGTGCGCTTTGCGCACCGCGCGCCTACTTTACGCAGTTAGTGCTGTGCACGCGGTGCGCTACGCGCACCGTGTGCCCACGTTACGCTAGAAGGGCCATGTACGCACGATGCGCTTCGCGCACCGTGCGCACATGGAGGACATATGATGCACTTCGTTTTGAAAGGTAATATTTTAATTTTTCGTATATGTTATAAGCCATGCACAAAAGGTGCCCTTCGGGCACCATTTGCACACGGGGTGGAGAGAGTGTGGATAATTTTTTTTTTTATTATTTTTTTTTTAAATATTTTAGTTTAACTCATCTTTAATAAGCCTTGCACAATTGGTGCCCTTCGGGCACCAATTGCACACGGGGTGAGGAGAGTGTGGATAATTTTTTTTTTTTATAATTTTTTACCGTACGCGTACGGTAAGCGTAATCGGCGAAATTAGCGAAAAAATAAAAATTCCGTTTTTGGCCTTGGGGGATCTTTGGGGACTCCCTCAACATTGCTATGTGTGTGGGAGCTGTCTAAACAGCCCCTTTACATGTTTTTGGGCTTAATATTTTAAACATCACTCTCAGTGCGAGAGAGAAAATGGCGGCCACCGCTTCCTGGTTTCGGCCGATTCGAATGTTTACTAAGATCTAAGAGCCAATCAGAATCGCACTCGCGCACGCCACCGTACGCGTACGGTAAGCGTACCGTAAGCGCACCGTAAGCTGGCTCAGATATATATATTGATTTAAAGGCTATTTTCTCAGAATCTACTGAACAGATTTACACCAAACCTACAAAAGGCACTTCCTTGACCTGAGGACTACCTCTCTGCCAAATTTCTAGTAATTCTGTTCAGCCGTTCGGGCTGTAGCCCTGTCTAAAGGTCCTATGGAAAAATGCATGGGAAAAACGCGTTTTGGGACCCCCCTTTTATCTCAGCCCCCGCTTGACGCATCCCCCCGAGACTTTCAGGGAAGGAGCGGAGCGTAGCGCCCCACCTATTTTGAAAAATTCGCGAGGATTCGTCGACCGGCGCCAAAGTTATTCAAAATAGAATGTTGCGGATTTCCTATGGAAACGTGGTCCTAACTATAACTACCTACTGCCGACCGCCAGTGGCTAATATATATTCACTGAAAAAAACCATAGGTTTCAGGGGTGTTATAGTTAGCTGGACAGTTCCCTCATACAAAACCCTAGAAATTCCCCTGTTATAGTTAGTTCAGCTAACTATAACTCGCGCCCCCGCAATGCACTACTGATGACGTCACATATTACATCACTCATGACATGGTCAGTGACATCACTGATGAATTTCTAAGGTTTTTCAAATTCCAATTCCTAACTATAACGTGCATGAAACCTATAGTTTTTTCAGTGAATTTCAAAGGTTTTTTAAATGCTAATTCCTATCTATAACTTATCTCTGAAGATATCATGATTAACCCCTTCAGCGCGGCGCGGATTACCGCGCTGTGCTGAAGGTTCTATTGCGGGGGCGGGGCCATGATGGAGCGGTTCCGTCATACGCACAGCGCAACCAATGCGCATGACGGAACCGCTCCGTCATGCGCATCGAAGGGGTTAATGATTTTGAATGGATTTATATATTTTTCAAATTCAGTGTGTCAATTTCATTAATTACATTTTTTTTAAATACTTTTTTATCACCATTTTTCAAACTTATTTTTTCAATTAATTCTTTTAAAAATGAAAAAACATTATTTGAACGTAATGGGCTTTTCAAACATATTTTTTTATATTTTTCAAAATATTTTTTTAACTATATGTGCAAAACTTTATTTTATATATTTTTTTCAATGTTTTTGGATCCGCGCACCCTAAGCGCACCGTTCCCGATCCCTACGCGATAGCATCCGCGCATGGTATGCGTTGAGTACGTGTTTAGTGCACGATCGCAATGCAACCGGTACGCGACTCTCAGCCTATACGCGACACGTTCGATGTATATAACGTGGTGTTTACGCGCTTCCGCGATGCGTCTTCTGCGTCTATGACGGGGTAGGTGCGCTGATCCCGCAAAATATTTAACATTTAAAAAAACATATATATATGTATTTCATGTGAATATTAATTGAAGACAAACTCTAAACTAGTCTTAAAACTAATATATTTTTACATCTAATCCTATAATTTTTTTTATTCAATATCGCGGATGCGCGCTGGGTGCGTGTTGCGTACGCGCACAGTGCGTGGATCCCATGTGACCTGCAAAAAAAGAGATTTGATTGGTTCATTACACTTCCTCTTCTAACTATTGAAAGACCCCACCCATTTCAATCATTCTTCTTTGACCTTCTTTAGAGCACCATCTCTTTGGAGAGAAGAAGATTTTTTAGACTAAGTTTACACTTAGCTCTAACTTTTTTCAACCAAAAATGGCTTCAGGGCAGCAGGCATCACCTGAGAATGAATTTTTGGAGGAGGCACCACCCAAAGAACGTTTTTCTTCAGTGGTGTGGAAATTTTTTACTTTTCCCGAGGGGCAGAATAAGACCAATGCCACCTTGGTCACGTGCAAGATTTGCAAAAGAGTGCTGTCACGAGGGGATCCTAACAAGAAATACTCGTGCGGCACGGCAAGTATGATGAAGCACCTGAGGAGCCTTCATCCAAACAATCTTGCAAGACAAGAGTGCAAACGGATGAGAAACACTCCTGCTCCTGCGCCTTCCACCTCATCGCAGCCGAGCACATCAAGAGTGCATCTATCAGCCCAAACCTTGGACATCCGTCCTCAATTTCAATTTTTAAAAGTGCTCTGCACTAAGTACAATAAGACTTTGTGCTATGGTGAGCAGTCGATCGATCTGATCTGCCGCCGGCAAGAAAGTCACATTTGCTAGTTTTTTTTTTTTTTATTGTTCCCTGAAGTTCATTGTTTGGTTTCTCCTGTTTTGTTTTTTTGTTTTTTTTTTTGCAGAAAAACCAAAAAAAACTTAAAAATTGTTCAGAAACCCCCCAAAAAATTATAAAAGAAGAAAGAAGAAAAACAAAAGTTCTTGTAAGAACTAACTTTCCTGGTTTAAAAAAAGAGCTACATTTCTTTGTTAGTGTTAGTTTAGATGAATGTATGTGTAGTACATAATTGACTGAATGAATGCATTAGTAGCATATGGTGAATGTATAAGTGCAGAACTATGAGGAGGTGCTGCAGCATCACACAGTAACCTCTTTAACTGCAGTGTGCTGTAGTACTTCCAAAGCACAGGGATGCAACATATGTACATAAATATGTTGCAAATCTATGCTTCTGTCTGCACGGCTGCTTAAACTGCAGCCATGTGGTGACACAGGCACCCTTGCACCATAGTGCAAGGATATCTGTGTCATGTGCTGTTTATTTTTCTACAGGAAGACACATCTTCCTGCACAAAAACATTGAGAAAATGCATTTTTCTCCTTCAATGTATGCTGAACATTTCAGAAGATATAAAAATAGACATGTGTCTTGTTCTATGAGTATTAAGTGCAATCATGCACAACAACACTTATAGAACACCCTTTCAACACAAAGTGGTCTGCATGATGAGGTTGTATTTACATGGAGTATAAAAAGTGCACAGAGTGCCTTTTCCTCTCTTTGTAAATATGAAAGAGTATCTTACACAATAACTATGTTACAAAAAGTGACATATTTCCGTTTTTTACATTCCTTGCGAATGATAAAAGGTAAGCACAGAGTTTTGTCTGCAAAGATGTTCAAAGAAGAATGATTGAAATAATTGCGGTCCTTCAATAGCTAAAATAGGAAATATTATGAAATCTCTTTTTTTGCAGGTCACATGATATCTGATTATGGTCAGATTTCAAAACTACATAGGTATAAACAGAGTGTTTTTAGAAACATGTTTCAACTTTGTAGCTTCTTGCAGACCTCCTCATTCTGCATATTGAGACTTAGTTAAACTTACCTTCACAGTAATAGGAATAAAAAGTTATACACATTTTTTTCACATTTTCATTCCAATCTAAATTCATAAAAATTGCTTATTTTAAAATTTGGATCTGTGAAAGAAAAGGAAAAAAAATATATAACATGTAATAATACATTTTTTACAACTCAGCATAATTTCCACAAAGTAATTTTTTTGCCTTTTTTGCTGTTCTCAGAATATATTAAATTTCACTAAAAATTGTGATTTCAATCGTACTCATCACTTAACAGCGGGCAAAAAAAAAACAATCTCAAAGATTGTTAAAAAAACCCCAACATGCTATTCACAAAAAAAAAAAAGATACAAATCACAGATATATAAAATGCATACAGCTAACAAAATTTTATAAGTTTAACTTACAAAAACTGTAAATGTTGTCGCCTTAAAATATTCACCGAATCTAAGGATGAATCTTTGGAGGATGTACCACACCCACAACGTTTTCCTTCAGTGGTGTGGACATTTTCTACTTTTCTCGAGGGGCAAACAAAGACCAATGCCACCTTCGTCACGCGCAAGATTTGCAAACAAAAAATACTCGTGCGGCACAGCAAGTATGATGAAACACCTAAGGACCCTTCATCCAAACAATCTTGCACGAGAAGAGTGCAAACAGATGAGATACACTATTGTTCTGTATCTGCAAAAAAGAATCACAAATAAATGTATATTAATAACTTTCAAATTTATACTATTCCATTACTGTACAAACACATTTTATATAAAAACTGACTAAGAAACTATAGCCCTGAACCACAAGTGTGACGATGGTTAAAACACTACATGCATAGTGCATACTACTTTGAAGCAGTTCATGCCCTAAAGCCTACCTCACTAAAAGACTACATGCTAACTGACTAAGGGCCTCATGTAGGTGGCATACACTTTACCGATTCTAAAATACCGAATCATACCGAATCGGTATTTTAGAATCGGTAAAGTGTATGTAGGTAAAAATTCGGTAAATGTTACCGAATCGGAGTGAGTCGGTAATTACCGAATCGGTATTTACCGATTCGGTAATGAGGCATACCTTCCCATTGATGGGAAGGTATGCCTCATTACCGAATCGGTAAATACCGATTCGGTAATGGGGGGAACACATGCAAGGGTGGCAGGGTGTCACATTGACACCCTGTTGCACCCCTGAAACGGCCATGTGTGCACATGTGGCACACATACATGCCCTAAGGGCATGTATGTCTGCCACATTGCACACGTCTAGGCGCTCTGAAATGCATTTCCACATCCATACATTATTTACCACCAACTATTAGTTGGTGGTAAATACCGACTCCAAACAACACCCACACACTCCCCCTACATCTCATTTCTGTATTCGGAATTTACCGAATCGGTAAAATTACCGATTCGGTAATTTTACCGAATCGGTAAATTACCGAATACAGAAATGAGCCCCCTACATGTCACAAGCCTAAATACCGGTCGGTAACGGTAAAATTACCGAAAATCGGCCGTTACCGACCGGTATTCGGCTACGTACATGAGGCCCTTAATGATTACAGTACTATGAGGAGACACACTGGGTGAGTGACAGGGTGTTTGCTAGAAGTGTATGAATAGTAACTAGGGAATTGAAGGTGTGAAAGACAACTGTGTAGGTGATTAGAGGACTGCATCCATACTGCGTAGGCATTTAAAGCAGTCCATGTGCTAAGGCCTGGCTCACTGCATGACTACTTGGGTACTGACTGAATGATTAGAGTACAGCAAGGAGAGTGCCTAGGTGAATTTATAAGTGGTAGGCTTTTCGCACAGGGAATGGATTAGTACTTGGTACTGAATGGGTCACTAGAGGAGTGCAAAGGGAGTGACAGGATGTTTGCTGGACTGTATGGATACTGACTAGGGAATTGAAAGGGTGAAAGACAAGTGTCTAGGTGGTCAGAAGACTGCATACATAGTGGATAGGGGTTTGAAGCAGTCCATGTGCTAAGGCCTGGCTCAGTGCATGAATACTTAGGCACTGACTGAATGATTAGAGTACTCCAAAGATAGTATCTTGGTGAATTTATAAGTGTTTGGGTTTTGGCACAGTGAATGGATTAATACATGATGCTGAATGGGTCACTAGAGGACTGCAAAGGGAGTTACAGGGTGTTTCCTGGAAGTGTATGGATACTGACTAGCGAATTGAAAATGTGAAAGACAAGTGTATAGTATGTTAGCAGACTGCATGCATACTGCATAGACATTTGAAACAATCTATGTGGTTATGTATGGTTCACAACATGAGTACTTGGAAACTGACTAAATCATCAGACTACTGCTAGGTTAGTGCCTGGGTAAAACTTTTAAATTTCAGTTCTGGCACAGAGAAGAGAATAGTACATGGTACTGTACTTTAGTGTTAAACTCTGACTAATTGTATCAATGCATAAGCAAAGAATAGCTTCTAAAGCTACTAAAACTTGACAACATGACCGATTTTAAAACAGTTATCTGTCATCAAATACACTATGTTACCAAATGCTTCTCTCACAATCCTTACCCAAATGTACACAGACTCGCAGTGTGATTTTAGACAAGCAACACTATCCCTAGCAGTTTACCAAAACTCATTCACTAGTCTAGAAGAGGTAATGGTACTGCACACAATCTACATATTTAAGTACAGCACATTAGTGTCAAAGCATGACTCATTTAATCAACGCATAAGCAAAGACTGGCTTCTAATGCTACTAAAACTTGACAACATGACAGGTTTTAAAAGAGTTATCTGCTAAAAAATACACGATGTTACCAAATGCTTCTCCCACAGTGGTTCCCAAATGCACACAGACTCACAGTGTGATTCTAGACAACAACCACTATCCCTAGGACTTTACCAAAAATCATTCACTACTGTGGAACTGATAAGGGAACTGCACACAATCTACATATTTCAGGACTGCACTTTTGTGTCAAAGCCTGACTCATTTAATAAAAGCATAATCAAAAACTGGCTTCTAATTCTACTAAAACTTGACAACATGACAGGTTTTAAAAAAGTTATCTGTCAGAAAATACACAATGTTACCAAATGCTTCTCTCACAGTGGTTCCCAAATACACACTAACTCACAGTGTGATTCTAGACAAGCACCACTATCCCTAGGAGTTTACCAAAACTCATTCACTACAGTGCAAGTGGTAAGGGAACTGCACACAATCTACATATTTCAGGACTGCACTTTTGTGTCAAAGCACGACTCATTTAATCTAATCATAAGCAACAACTGCCTTCTAATGCTACTAAAATTTGACAACAAGACAGGTTTTAAAACAGTCATCTGTCAGCAAATACACGATATTATCACATACTTCTCTCACAGTGGTTCCCAAATTCACACAGACTCACAGTGTGATTCTAGACAAGCAACACTATCCCTAGCACCTTACCAAAACTCATTCACTACTGTGCAAGGGGTAAGGATACTACACACAATCTACATATTAAAGTACAGCACATTAGTGTCAAAGCATAACTTATTTTATCAATGCATAAGCAAAGACTGGCTTCTAATGCTACTAAAACTTGACAACATGACAGGTTTTAAAACAGTTACCTGTCAGCAAATACACGATGTTACCAAATGCTTCTCTCACAGTGGTTCCCAAATGCACACATACTCACTGTGTGATTCTAGACAAACAACACTATCCCTTGCACTATACCAAAACACATTTCTTCATCTAGAATAAGTACTACATTTTAGTATAGAAACATAACATAACTCATTTCACAAATTCATAAACAATGACTGGTTTCTAATTCTACCAAAATATAAAAGCAGCACAGTTATCTGTCTGCAAACACATGAAAAACACAAATGCTTATCACAGAATGGTTTCTACATGCACACACACTGTCAATAAGATTGTAGAGAAAAAAAGTACTCCCTACACTTTAGCAGGAGAAATACATTAGTCTGATTAAAATCAAAATAGTGTACATACATCCCCTTACAATTAAATAACTCACCTTTCAAGTTGTTTTGTAGATTAAGAAGTATATCAGTCACTCACCATATTTTCTTTTACAGAATCTCTGCACTGTGCACCTCTCAGCAAAAACAAAGAATGGAAAAGTTTCCCTTTCATTTTCTACACATATACATGTAAACATCAAATCCCAATCCTTCACACATAAACTCAAAAGCAAACACACATTTCTATTGGTTAAACATTTCAACCCTTTCCAACTGAAATACATTTCAACCCTTCCCCCAATCTGCCTTCTGCCTATTACCATAGAAACAGGTCATGGAAAACTGCACTGAGCACACAGGTCACAAGTTCAGCACACAATGTTGCTAAACAAGACAGAAAGTGTGCTTGACTTTTCAACATATCAGGTTATCATATATAATGTTCCTTACAGTCTGTTTTTGTCAACCAATAAGAATCATACCTTTAAAAAACAGAAATATACACCCTACCTTTCAGTGTAGAAAGTAGTCATACAACCAATGATTTCTTGTCTGTTTTCCCAAAAAAATTCCGTGGATCCGCACACCCAACGCGAGAGAATCCGTGCACCCAACGCGATAGGATGCGCGCACCATGCGCGCATTTTGCCGTTTAAAAAAAAAAAAAGGGGACCCCCTAAGCACCTCTAGAGGGTCAGAGTATTTTCACTCTGCCCCCTTTATATGTTTTACACACTTATTCCCCTTGCTTCTTCAGCCTCGCTTCTACCGAGGCAGAAAATGGCCGCCAACAGTTCCTGGTTTTGAATGTAGACAGACACTCGACAGCCAATTAGCATTCAGCACGCGATCGGGAGGGTGCGCGCTTGGTTCGGGGAGGGTGCGCTTACGGTGCGGGTAGGGTCCGCGGATCCTCCCCGGCCATAGATATTTATGTACTTTTAACTCTAATTTTCTCAGGAACTACTAAACGGATTCACACCATTAATGCAAAAGGCACAAGTCTGAACTGAGGACTACCTCTTTGCCAAATTTGGTGTCATTCCGTTCAGCGGTTCTGGCTGTAGCTGCGACAACAGATCCTATGGGAAATTGCATGGGGAAAACGCGTTTTGGGACCCCCTTTTTTCTCGGCCCCCGCTTGACGAATCACCACGAAACTTTCAGGGTAGGAGCGAAGTGGAGCTGGGCAAAAGTCTGGAAAATTTCGCAAGGATTCGTCAACCGGCGCCAGACTATATATATATATTGTAATTGATTCGGGTTATATCTATGAAATTTCTTGACGAATGGTCGAAGTATTTTGTTTATGTCCATGAACCTCGGCAAAGTATTTCTATGTTTCGTAGGCTTGCAGGAAGTAACTTGACAAAGGCAATACGCCGAAACGCGTCGTCCTTTAACTGCTAGTGCACAATAAAGTTTTTGTGCCGTTTCCTGGTGTGCCGTCCTCTTATTGTCGAAACGTTCACCCGAAATAAGAATTGTGGAATACTGATGGTGGCTGCTGCTGCCACCGACGGCACCAACGTCGCAGGCTGGGGACTACTTTGGCAGCGAATCACGAAGATATATATATATATATATATATATATATATATATATATATATTATATAAAAAACAATTAAATAATGTACGTGATTATTAAACGATGTATTAATCAACTATCAATTTAGAATTTTTTGTATTTATGTTTTTACTTAACTTCCCACACTATACCCCTGCAAACCTAGCAACCCACACTTAAAATATAACTGAAATAAACAAGCAAAACACAAATTACATAATTGAAGACCAATTAACGAATTAATTAAAGTGGATTTTTTTCTTAATGAGTTAATTGCTTAATTACAGTCCTATCCTCTACCCCTACAAACCTCGCTAACCGCAACAAAAATATAACTAAAATAAATCAGTATTACATAATGTACATCATTAATTATCGATTAAATAATTATGAATTAATTGTAAATTAATTATAAAATCACTTCTCACCCTATATCGCTTCAAATCCAACAGCCCACACCTAAAATATAACCAAAATATAAATGTATTACACAATCTACAGAATTAATAATCAATGAAATAATTAATATAAAATTTACTTTATTGGCATTCATGTATCACATAGACATCATTTGCAAGCAGATGTTGAGATAACAACATATTCCCCCATTCCTCCCTGCCAATCATAGTACAGGATTCGATCATATAATTTCCCATTATTCATAGTAATCTATCCGTACAAATCAAGGAGAACAAAAGCAGGAGAATCCGTATTCCCATTTGCTTGTTTTACCATTAATGTCTCAAGTACAACATGTACTTTCCATAATCTCTACATGAATCATGCCAATCCAAACTCCCAATGTACCCCTCCCCCCTTCCCCTCTCACCCTACCCGCTCCAAACAGGGTCACTGTTTCAGTATTATTATGTGCATGGTTGTTATATACTGTTCCTTAGAGGTTGCTGTGGGTCATGCCATTTCCCTACCCGAATTTCCCCTCCTTGATGTGACACCCATCTCATTTGTAGACTCCTGGGTTCCTGCATCCTGTCCCCTTCTGAGGTCTACCAGCATTTGATACTGCACCCGGAAGCCTTCTTCTAATTTTTCATCCTTACGGACCAGCTTCATTCGCACCCTTTTCCGTCGTCGTCCACTCACATATGTCTTTCATCCGCTCCCCTACCTGCGGAGGCCCAGGTTGGAGCCATGCTATTATAATTCTCCTTTTTGCTAGCACCAACCTCAAAGAGAGAAAACACCTACTCAGTTTCTTGTGTTTAAGATTAGGTAATAAACCCAACAGTATTTGTCGAATCTCTGAAGGGACTACCCATCCCGTGGCTCTGATGGTGTGTCCCAGTAGGAGAATAGTGTAGGGCACATCCAAACCATATATATATAAAGTCTGCTGCCTGTGACTTACAACTCGGGCATTCATCACTTCAGGTTGGGTAGATTATGTGGTAATCTGCTCTGGGTGCGATACACTTGGTGGACTAGGTTCTATTGTCGGAATTGAATTTGTGCATTGGAGCTTACTGTGCCTACCCCCTCGTATACTCTCTCCCACTCTCCGTCTGACAGCGGCTCCTCCAGTGCAGCGTACCATTTTTGCCTCACTGGCAGAACCCCGTCTGGCAAGTCATCCCTTAAGGCCCTGTATGGGTGGGATATTAATTGTTTACCCAGCGCCATCTATAGCATTACCTTCAGTATGTTGGTGCTGGAGAGCTCTGCAGGAAACCCTAGCCATATCTCCCGGTTTACACTGGAGATTTTCCCATATTGTAGGAATTGTTCCACCTCCAAGTAAAAGAGATCTATGGCTTCCT
Source organism: Triturus cristatus (assembly GCF_964204655.1). Taxonomy (NCBI): domain Eukaryota; kingdom Metazoa; phylum Chordata; class Amphibia; order Caudata; family Salamandridae; genus Triturus; species Triturus cristatus. Next base: position 327,569,171 of record NC_140580.1, read on the forward strand.
CTCGTGTTATAAACCTTTCCTCTGTATACAGGTCTCCCAGTATTCGGCATCCTCCTTCCTTCCACTTCTGTATGGTCATAGAATCCACAATATGGGCAAATGGCCGGTACACCCATAGGGGCATATGAGTTGCATATAGAGCATGTTGAACCACCCTTTGAACCGCGCGTTCCCAGATCACGTCCACGTGTCGTACAATGTATGGGATTTGGGGGGGACTCCTTTCCCAAGAATTAATCATTCGAGTAGTGTGTATCCGTCATGCGTGCCTGCCAGAAGATTTGTCTCCCAGTTATTGTCTGTATCTAGCCAGTGCGCTGCATGCTGCAGCTGGGAAGCCATATAATACAGTTCCATGCATGGGACTTCCAGTCCCCCCCCCCCGGTATCAAGTCCTCTCGAACATCGTTAAACGTACCCATTTATGTTTGTTGCCCCATAAGAGGTCTGTCAGAAGGTGGTCAAGAGTTCGAAAGTAGCTTCTAGGAATGATGTAAAGCTAGTGTTGCAGTGTGTATGGACATCTAGGTAGAATGATTGTTTTAATTATTGCAACTCAACTCATGAGGGACAACAGCAAATCCCGCCAGAAACATATGGAGCCACGCAACCCCTCTATCGTTCTGCCAATATTGAGGTCAAGGTATGCAGAGGGTGTATTTGCCAGCCACACTCCCAGATATCTTACCCCTTCCCCCACCATGGTAGCTCTTCTTTGGTGAGCTCAGACTGCGGTACACTTGCCAGTCTTCCGATGGGAATGAGTTTCGATTTTCCTGGATATATCCGAAGTCTGGGGTACTTCCCCCAAATTCCTCAACTCTGCCAGTAACAGTGGTACCAAGCTTGTTGGTTGGCATAAATAAACTAAGGTATCATCGGCATATAGAGATTCCAGGTGGTTAGTCTCGCCCAGCCTGACCCCCATTCTCCTAGTCTGTCCCCCAGAGCTGCTGCAAGCAGTTCAATGGCTATCGCGAACAGCAGCGGGTAGAGTGGGCATCCCTGTTGTGTGCCCCTACATACTTCAAAGTGTCTGGACACCAAATTCCCTATTCTAATCCATGCCACAGGAGCTGTGTAAAGTAGTTTAACTTATTTAAGGAACTCCCTCCAGCCCCAATCCCACTGGGGACCTGCCACAAATAGGGCCACTCCACCGTATCAAAGGCCTGTTCTATTTCTAGCTGTGCCAGGGCATAGTCATCATCCATCAAGCACGGGCATGCCAAATATATGCCAATCTCCTCAGGTTATGGGTGGTACTGCGCTTAGGTATGAATTCTGCCTGGTCTGGGTGAACAACGTGTGGGATCCCAGGGAGAAGTCGCTCAGCCATGACCCCTCTAAGTATTTTTACATCTATATTTAGTAGTGATATCGGTCTGTAGGAATTGGCTAACAGGGGACCACTATCCGCTTTTGGTATCATGGCCACTAGAGCCTCCTTCATGGAGGGCGGAAGCATGCCCGGTCCCAGCGCCTCATTGTAGACCTCCACTAAGTGGTCAGCCAACTGGGGGGCATACCTTTGATAGAATTCTCCAGGTAGCCCATTGCCCCCCGGGCTTTTAGCGGTGTTTAGTCGTTGGATAGCCAGCATAACCTCCTCCTTTTGTATAGGAACGTTTAGGGTCTCCACCACTTCTGAGTCAAGCTGGGGGAGCTCAATCAAGTCTAGAAATTATCAGAATTCTCGAATCCACGTCCGTGGCATGGGGGTGGTTGTGCATATACTTTTTTGAGGTGTTCAGCCAGGATTTCTGCAATTGCAGTTTGGGCAAAAAACATGGTGCTGTCTCTGTCCTTAAGCTGTACAATAGGGTTAATATCTGATTCTCGTTTAATCAGGCGAGCTAGCAGAGCCCCGGCTTAATCTCCCTTCATGTGTAATCTTTGTTGGTTCGTGGAGTGTGCATGTTTTTCTAATCTTTGCAAATCCGTCAAAAGGGTCATACGTGCCACCCGCCATTCCTCCATCCTGTGGGAGGCCCCTAGGAGGGCTCTCTCTAGATCACCCAGTACGGCCTCCTGCTTGGCTATATCTGTTTCCAGCTGGCGTACCCCATATGATGTTTTAATACAGTCTCCTCTTATAACCACCTTCATGCATTCCCATTCAAGAGCTCGTTTCGAGTCAGTCTCCCAGTTTACAGCAAAGTATCTTTCTAGGGCTACCAGTAGTGTGGCCGCAAATGGAGGGTCTGATAGGGCTTCAATTCTAAGCTTCCACAGGGGTATAGCAGAGTGGGCTTTCATCCCAAACTTCGCAGTACGGGTGAGTGATCGAACAGGTACCTAGGCAAATATGTTATTCCTCCAACTTCAGGTCCTAAGTCAGTGTAGAGAAACCAATAGTCTAACCGACTAAAGGTTCTGGATCCAGGAGAGTAGCAGGAAAACTGTCGAGAAGTATGGTGCTGCTGGCACCATCCATCCATCAGATGCATGCTGTCTATAGTGTCCTGTAGCGTCTCCGTCATCCAGGGTTTAGTTCAGGGTCTTGGGGGCTCACGATCCATAGCATCATCCAGGACACAGTGAACGTCCCCTGCTTGCAGCAAAAATGCTCCCAGATAGGGGGCTGCTACTCTCATCAGGTTTGGGAAAAAAGATGGACAGTCCTCATTGGGGGCGTACACATTAATAATGCACACTTCTTTGCCATCTAACTTGCCATACAGAATGACGTACCTCCCCTCCGGTTCCACAGAGGGATGTTGATGTTAAAACGGGACCCACGGTGCCACCCATATGAGGACCCCCTGGCAAACCCAGAGTAGGAGGTGGCATAAAATTGCCACTCTAACGTTTGTTCAGGCAGGGTAGGGAAACCCCCCAGATGTGCTTCCTGCAACCATGCTATAGCTACTTTATATCACCTCAGATATTCAAATACCATTCTGCGCTTGTCAAGAACGGCTATTCCACATACGTTCAATGTGATCAGCTTTTTCACAGGCCCTGCCATCTCAAGTACATTCCTTTTCTAACCCTGTTTCGCAACCATGCATTAACATATTTTGCTTGTCACACTTGGTACCGTGGTGTCGTGTCATATAAAGTGACGCCATGAGAAGCCGAGAAAAGTAAACCCAACCAAGCCCCAACAACAGTAGACACCCCCCACCCCTTGGGCAGTGTTGCACCCCCCCAGTGGCAAAAGAGACAAGGTGAAAATGTGTTTTTGCCACCCCTTTCCCCCAACATAAAGCATATATAAACAATGCAACTGTAATATGCCACTTTCCAAGTGCCTATAGTCCCTGTATTAGGCAAGTAGAACTTTCCAACATGCTCCCGGAATGCTAGTGGTAGACTAGCTAGCGCTGTGCGAGGACACACCTCCAGCCCCCCACTTAGTTCTCCACCTCTTGGGGGTTAGGCCCCCCCGTCGGTCGCCAGTATCCTGAGTCAAGATTGCTCATTTCCCTATACCAATAACATCATAAGTACTATAACACCCCTTCCATGTAATTGGATAGAGTCTCAGTCATTTCCATCAATAAACAGCCATATACTTATCTAGACCAATCGTCTATTTGGTGACTTAGTGGTGTGGAATGGATGTCCTTTCCTAATTATCGTCCTCTTTGTGAAGATCAGTATTCAGCAGCTATGCTTGGGAGGAAGAGACAGCGTCCGATATCTGTAGTGTGCCATTCTTCCTGGGCTATGCGTTCTGGCACTGGGTTGTCGAGTGTTCTGTGTTCCTTTGTCCCTTGGTGGGTATCATGAACTGGCTGCCCAGGATGAGTTAGTTGAGGGAGCTATATCCTTCCCTGGGTGTCCCCGGGAAATCAGCCATTCACTGGCCTCTGTCGCCAAAAAGAAAAACAGCACTTTCCAGTTGCTCTCAACTCTAAGTTTAGCTGGAAAGAAGAAGCTGTATTTAAGATTTAAATCCCTGAGGCGTCATTTTACCACCATAAAGGATTTCCTTTGATCCTGCACCCGTTGTATGTAATCTGGGTATATTGAAATTTGATGTCCTTCAAACATCAAGGGGCCTCAGGTACGTGTCATTTGCAGGATAGCGTCATGGTCCCTAAAATTGAGAAGACTCACAATAATGGCTCTTGGTGGTGCGCCAGGCTTGGGCGGGGGCATAAGTGCCCTTTCCACAGTGAAGACCTTGGACAACATTTTGAGAGCCACTGCGAAGGGGATCCAGTCCTCCAGAAAGAGTTTGGCGGATGGCTCTTCCGCTTTTTCAGGAAAACCTATAAAACGTAAATTATTCCTTCTTGACCCTCCCTCTGAGTCCTTTGCCCACTGCTCCAGGCGGACCACTTTTTTTGAAGATCAATGACTGTATCCCTCAAGGTGTGAACCTCCTTCTGCAGGGTGTGCACTGTGTGTTCGTTAGTGGTGACTCTGTCTGTGACTTTGTGGAGGTCACAGCGCAGTAGGTTGACCTCAATGGTGACCGTGTCTATTTTATGTACCATTTCGTTGCTAGTGGTATGTATAGCCTCCAACAAGTGCACTATAGAAGGGGCTGGGTTCTCCAGATCCTGCATGTTCTCTTGTTGTTCTGTTAGGGAGGCCTCTTGTGCTTCATTAGCCGATGGAAGAGTGTGTGCATACTTCAAGATTTTGTTAGTTTTAGGTGAATGGTTTCCCTTGTCCTTGACCATGCCGTTGGAGTTCACAGGTCTTTGCGGTGTGGAGGATTCGTGTGCCAGGAGTTGGCTCGGCTAGTGCACACTGCTCCAGGGGGGCCAGAAGAGCAGACTGGGATGCCAAAGCCACTGCAGGACACTTTGGTGACCACCCAGAGGGTATCATCTGACTCAGATTCCCCTCACAGCAAACATTTGTTCCCTTGTTTCAGTGGGATCTGGATGCTGGTTCGTTGAGGCCAGCCACTCAAATCAAATCAGTTGTTTGTTAAGCGTGACTACTCACCCATAAGGGTCTCAAGGCGCTGGGAGGTGTGGGGGGGTTCACAGGTTTTAGTCCATCAAGGAGGGGGTCTATCGAAGAGCCAGGTTTTGAGGTTTCTTGCGAAGATGGGGAGCGGTTTTATCTGTCTGAGGTGGAGCGGAAGGTCATTCCATGCTCTGGCTGCGTGGAAGGAGAAGGAGCAGCCTCTCGATCTGGTCTTTCTGGTGCGGGGGACCACAGCGTAGGAGAGCTGGGCTGATCGTAGGGTCCTTTGGGGTGCGTGGAATTTGAGTCGGCTATTCAGGTATGCTGGTCCGGTGTCGTGGAGGGCCTTGTGAGCGTGGGTTAGCATCTTGAAGGTGACTCTAGCTTCAATGCCAGTGGAGTGTGCGCAGGTGCTAGGAGATGTGGCAGTCTCTTGGCAGGTTGAGGACCAGTCTTGCGGCGGCATTTTGGATGTTCTGTAGCTTGCGGGTGAGGTTTTTGTTTATTCCGGCATAGAGTGCGTTGCCGTAGTCGAGCCTGCTGGTGACCAGGGCGTGAGTGATGGTCTTCCTGTGCTCGAGCGGGATCCATTTGAAGGTCTTACGTAGGAGGCGGAGGGTGTGGAAGCAGGAGGACGAGACGGAGTTGATCTGGCGGTCCATTTTGAGCTCTGAGTCCAGGAAGATTCCCAGGTTGCGTGCGTGGTCCGTGGGGGTGGGCGGGCTTCCGAGGGTGGGGTGCCACCAGTTGTCATTCCAGGCATCTGGGTTTGGGCCCATGATGAGTACTTCCGTTTTGTTGGTGTTTAGTTGTGGGCAGCTGTCTTTCATCCATTCGGCGACGGCTTCCATGCCTTCTCAAAAGTTGTGTCTGGCGGTTTTGGGTTCGTTGGATAGGCTGAGTTGGGTGTCATCTGCGTATGACACAATGTTGAGTCTGTAGGTTCTGACGATGGGGGCGAGCGGAGCCATGTAGACGTTGAAGAGCGTAGGGCTGAGGGAGGACCCCAGGGGGGACTCCGCAGGTGGTAGGTGTAGGGTCTGAGAGAAACGAGGGGAGTCTGAACCGCTGCGTTCTGCTGGAGAGGAAGGAGCAGATCCAGTCGAGGGCCTTGTCTTGGATCCCTGAGTCATGGAGTCTGCGTATTAGGGTGCGGTGAGAGACTGTGTCGAACGCTGCTGAGAGGTCGAGGAGGATGAGGGCTGCTGTTTTTGCTTTGTCCAGTAAGGTACGGATGTCATCTGACGTGGCGAGGAGGGCGGTTAACGTACTGTGGTTTTTTCTGAAGCCAGATTGGGAGGAGTCAAGGATGTTGTGCTCTTCGATGACTGTGGCGAGTTGGCTGTTGATGGCTTTCTCGATGACTTTCACTGGGAATGGGAGCAGGGAGATCGGTCTGTAGTTTTTGAGGTCGGTGGGGTCCGCCAAGGGTTTCTTAAGGAGGAGTTGATCTCAGCGTGTTTCCAGTCGTCAGGGAACGAGGCGGTTGCCAGGGAGCGGTTGATGGTGGGGCAGAGCATGGGTGTGATGGTGTCGAAAATGTGGTGGGGCAGGGGTCCGTGGGGGCCCCGGAGTGGATTAACTTCATCGTCTTCAGTGTGTCTTCGGTGGTGAGGGCTGTCCAATTGTCAATCGTTAGCTTCAGGCTTCAGGGGTGGTTGGTGAGGGTTCAGTGTGTTGGTTGTCTTTGTCGAAGTTGTCGTAGATGTTCTTGATTTTGTGGTAGAAAAATGTGCTGAGTTTGTCTCAGAGGTCTTGTGAGGGAGGGATGTCGGTGGACTCGCTGGTGGGTTGGGCGAACTCCTTGATGATGTTGAAGAGTTGCTGTTGTGTGCATGAGTGGAAATTCTGTCTTCAATCGCTTTTTTCCTTGTTTTTCTGATGAGTTGGTGGTGGGCGTTGGTGGCGGCTCTGAAGTTGTTGTGGGCTTCTGTGGATTTGGTGTTCCTACAGGCCTTTACGAGGCAGCGGCAAGTGTGTCTGGACTCTCGGAGTTTGGTGTTGATGGTGACCACCTTGATGTTAGCTTTTCGTTCAGCTTACCTTCACAGCAAGTTTGTGTTCCACTGTGTAAGTGAGGTCTAGATTGAGATTCGCTAATGCCAGCAAAGGTCCTGTTCCGTCTATTCTATTGAAATATTATTGAAGTGTCATGTGTGCCGCAATCCTTTTCTGTCGGCCCAACCTCCCATGTGTGCTTTTCTTCTCTTCTGTGGGTGCGGCTCACCCTTCCTAGCTGATACTTTGCCTGGGGTCCATAGGGAGCTGATCAACCGCTCCTGCTCCATGCGACCCTCAGGCATTATGCACTGTATGACCCTCATGGGAGCCCGGGGCTCATTCAATGCACTGCGGTCACCATAGCCCCCGCCTCCCGGATTGCCATCTGTGGGCCCGTCCACCACCCTCGCTGATGCCGTCCCCGGGTGGACGCACAGCCAGGGCCTCCCTGGTGTCTCCCTGAGACCGCCCGCAACTTCAGAACTGCCTCCGGTCACACCCAGGATATGTAGACCGCTTACTTGTTCAGACTTGCTTCCCGGGCTTTAGATTCAATTTGCTCGACCTCCGGGGTGCTTCACAAATTTCCTCAGTGGCTCCCAGATTCTCCCTCTGCCTCCAGGCCTCCAGGCTCGCAGCAACACCACACCGTCGGCCTCAACCCTTGGCCCGATCTCCGGGGTTCGCCTCTGCGTGCCACTTACTTTCGGGAAGGGTGCATGCTTTCTATCAGGTGGGAAGCCATTACGCCATCTCCAGGGACTTTTTCCGGCGCGGGTCACTCTCCTCCCAGAGCGGCTCCACAGCCTTCATCTGGGGCCTAGTACGTAAAATGGCGGTCAGCTCCCGTCCGTTTCTTTATCGTCGCTGTACTCTGTAACAATTCGCACATCGAGTCGGCAGGTGAGTGCTGGGGTCAAAGCTAAACATTCCCATCGGGCCAGAAGGGAGGTACTCACTCAGAACAATCAGAATTGTGTCAGATTAGTCATGGGCCGACGGGAGAGTCTAGAGAAATGTCTACTTGCCCATCTTGCCAGGCCATGCCCCACTAATTAATTGTAACTTAATTATCTTCCCACCTCATGCCCCTACAAACCCAGCAGCCATTACATAAAATATGACTAAAAAATATATTTACACAATTTACATAATGAATAATCATTTAAATATATAATAATTCATTGTTAATTAATTATTACTTAATATACTTCCCATAATATACCCCTACAAACCCAACAATGCGCACCTCAAATATAACTATTATACATAATTTACATAAGTATTAATAAAGAAAATTTGTAATAATAAATTAATTATTAGTTTTTATTAATTTTTACTTCGTTAACTTCCCACCCTTTACCTCTACAGCCTAGCAACCCGCTACCACACTATAAATTACTATTGGCAATTGAATTAAAAATGATAAATCACTTAAAATTACAAACTATATTTAACATACAATTAATATCTGAACTAAAGAATAGTAAGATAATTAAAAAACTATATTTTTTACAACTATATGATTGGAAACACTATTAACAACAGTATTCTTAACAATATTACTTACCTAAAAAACAATATTCTTGGCAACGTTTTTTTCTTTGTTCGCCATAAGTTGGCAGGGTATGCTCAGACGTGAGTCCCTTGCTCCCTTTGCCACTGGATTCAAGCAAGCCTGGCTGAAGACGGCTGAAATGCCAGAAACCGGTCCTAAGAAGCTTGTTTCCGGTCCAGGGAAGACATGCTTAGCAGTTCGGGCTGGACTGTTCCCATGAGGCACAGGGTCAGACTGATTTGCATATGGCCATGTCTGAACTGGGGTGGCAGAGTGGGCTAAAGAACGGTGATGGATTAAACCCAGATCAGTTGACTGGGGGTGAGTGCTTGCAATGTTCAACACTCCGTCCATCATATCCTTTGGTTTTTGCAACGATATTTCTACATCACGATATTTTTGTATCACAATATTTTTTCCCAATGTAACTGTCTCCCAATATTTACAACTCTATATTTTGTCCAAATACCACCCAGCAGTTGATGCGTAGGAGTGGGTATTTTCAGCTTACCATCCAAACATGTGTGGTTGATATATTTTTAGGGTGACTCTGTGGCTTCTCACAGTGGGCTTCTGATCTCCCCTCAACCAGAGATGGCTGTTGAAGTGTAGCCCAACAATAGGGGTCTCATCAGAACGTAAAACCATTGGTGAGGGCCTCATAGCCAATAGGTTGTGGTAGCACTAACTCTTGCTTACCATCTGAGACTTGAACTGAGATACTAGAATAGTGGCTTGTTCAGAACCTTAGCAATGTGGATTTACCATGTTATTTAGATTGTAAATGGTATTCTGATAATTGCTACCACTCCACTTCATGTTTCAAATCTGGTCCCTTGTCCACGGTTCACCAGTACTCATGTACTTGTGTTGTGGTGAAAAATTGACCTTGAAAATCATAAACATTCAATGAGAGTCAAAATATATGTGTCATTTTAACACAAAGAAGTTTACCAACATGGAGTTCTGCAGGCTTTTTTAAGCAAAGTTTTTTCCTTTGTCTTTCCCCATCTATTTTGTCCTAGGCCTGGATAAAATTATAATTATATATGTGAGATCTCACACAATTTAAATATTTCCCAGTGAGTGAAACTAATTAATTCTCTTAATTTCACATTCTGTAATATTTCGTCATTTTTATCCGCAGAAGACTCAGTCAAGCAGAAAATATATTGCAGGACAGTAAATTCGCAGTTGAGAGATACTTTCACCTCAATCCTGTTTCCTGCTGGTACCTTGCATGACATTTGTACACAAGGTATTCCATCAGGTACAAAAGTCATGTGAGATAACAGCAAACTACACGTTTAGGTCATTTTGCGCAATTAACTTAAAATTTCACCAAGTTAAAAACCGCCATTTCACCCACCTCTATCCTGGAGGATCTCTTATGGGGGGTTTACAGTCACGGGTGATTATCTGAAGTAGATATTAGCGAAACAGGAAGAGAGCAGTGGCGGTTCGCCGGGGGAGTGCTGCAGGGTGGTGGGGCAGGGTGGGGGAGGGGCACGTTGGGGGGTAGTAGAGTCTGACATATGACGGACAGGACTAAGGTAAGTAAGTAAATAAATAAAACTATTTACCTTGTGCGCGCTGCATTGCCAACTCGGTGATGCAGCGCGCGCAAGGATTTTTTTTATTTATTTAATTACTTACCTTACTCCTGTCCATCGTATGTCGGACTCTACTACCCCCCCACCCTGCCCCTCCCCCACCCCGCCCTACCGCCCTGCAGCACTCCCTCAGAGAGCCGCCACTGGAAGAGAGGTAAGGTCCTTCTCCTACCTCGCAGCCAAGACGTGGAATGAGCTCCCCCTTCACCTCCGGCAAAGTCAACACTACGCCAATTCAGAAAAGACCTCAAGGCGTGGCTCTTCGAATGACCCCAACGGAGCTGCAGACACACACCCTCCCCCCAGCGCCTTGAGACGCTAACGGGTGAGTAGTGCGCTCTACAAAGCCCTGATTGATTGAGCGTGAACAGACCTGTCAATCTGAGTTCTAGCATTGATGACCGTCTCAAAAAGACAAGGCCAAACCTAGATCGTGGCCACCAATGGAATGCTGTTCGAGGTTTCTGTGGAGGAATCTTTTATTTGTGGCTTCTTGTTCTTTACCGAATTTCAGCATAAGATAGCCTCTTTTTTTTGTTTTAGGCATGTCCACCCAGCAATAAATTCTCACAAACATTACCTTCACAAAAGAAACATAGAAAACATTCAGCAACCACAACGGCTCCACGTTATAGAGCGTAACCTGTCTGGAAAGTGCCCCGGGCACTCTGCATGTATCTAGATTACCGCTGTAATTGAAAGGTTTTTTTTGGGAGGCAGAATGCACCGTCGTAAAAGAACTGCCGGGAACTCTGCTCATAGATCTTAATCACCCAACAGCAAATTGATTTTAATCTTTCCTTACAGCCCCTCCTCAGAGACTCGAAGTAGTCTAGTTTGCATTGGCTTGATGTAGGCTGGAGCTTTTCCCAAACACCTTCCTTCAGGTACCTAACCACAAGCGACTCTGAATAATAACACTTATCCTCAAAGATTTCGATGTCTCGGTCGATTTAAAACCTCTGAGAGTGCTGACCTGCTCCAGGGGTTGTTTTTACTGAGCGATAAACAGTGATTTTAATTAGCACCTCGCGTTTAACTCGGCAGTCGCATGGTCTTTGTAGCCCGATCCCAGGGGGAGCTCGTGGAATCCTAGGAAAATCAATCTTAATTCTGAGCTGTAATAAATAACAAAAAAATGTACCTCCAAGGGATTTTCTGGCACCTTTCCGTTCGAGCTTCACCTCAGTGACCTTTGATCTTTTACTGCAGTTCAACGGGAATATGTCTCTTGTTGATGTTCATACACCGCTTCTGAAAATGGGGCTACTCCCAGATGACTGGAGCGGTTATGATATTTCGATCTGTGGCTGTAGTGGGGCCCCAAAGCAAGCCCCCATATTTCACTGTCTGCATGCCACTAACTGAAATCCCAAAACAATGTAGCCGCACAGCCTGACGCTAGAAGTGTTCTAGTCTCAAAATGTCCATTTTCCCACAATGGCAGAGGTAGCGGAAATGACTTACTGGCACATGCATCAACAATGCCATTTGCGATTCCTTAATAGCGAAAAATAAGGATTCGCTAATAAGGAATAGCAAAAGGCTATGCATGTAGAAATCGCTTACAAAATAGCGATTCCTAAACATTCCTTAATTGCTACTAGCAAATTGCGAGTAGCAATTAAGGAATACCTCCCCATTTATTCCTCTGGGCCTAGAGGCCCATAGGAATGAATGGGAAGACTTTCTCAATTTGCGATTCTCAGTTAGAGAATCGCCAATTGCTCATGCAATTTCAAGGGTGCCAGGGTGTCAAAAGGACACCCTGTTGCACCCCTGAAATCTGCATATGAGTACATCTTGCACACACACATGCTCTAAGGGCATGTGTGTGCGCAACATGAAACTTTGAAAAATGCACAAAACTGCATTTTTCAAAGTTTTTTCAAATTACCATGAAGTTCAACTTCATGGTAATTTGCTCCCCCTATTAGCGAAATCGCTAATTTTTTAACTTAAATGCATTGCATTTAAGGAATCTCAATTTGGGATTCCTTAAATACAATCGCAATTTAAGGAATCGCTATTTAGAGATTCCTTAAATTGCGATTTTTGCATTTGGGATGATGCATCCCAAATGCAAAAATACCGGTCGCAAAGGGGCAGATTCTGCTAATCTGCCCGTTTGCGACCAGTTTTCTCGTTGATGCATGTGGCCCTAATTCCGTGACCACACAACAGCCTTCAAGTGTTGCTGAAAAGTTAAGGGATATTACGCAGGTTCAAACAATCGAAAGTAAACAAGACTCTTTCAGACATATTTATAAGGCCTGGGCGGAACATGCAGAATGTCACTCCCCGGCATTCTGCAGATTTACCCCCAAACTCCGTGAGATTCAGCGGAATTATGTCAACAGGCAAAAAAAATGCTCTTGTTACTGTTTGCGCAGTTTTTTCCACAGCAGTAGCGCATTACGCGCTGAAAATCAGTGCACATGAACGCAGCCATCTTTTTTACCTGCTTCTGCTTCTCCTCCTGGCCTGCTTTTCTAAATTCTAATCCTACTTAATCCTCCCCATCTGATCACCCAATCTTAATCTCACCTGTCATTTACTTGTTTACTTATTTTTATCACTGTCTGTCTTTCTGTGTGTGTATTTTACGTTTCTATCTGTGTTTTTTGTACTTTTTTTACTTTGTTTTTTGTTTTCCTTCCCTTCTATCCTCCTACTCCTGTTCCACTGTCTTTCTTTTTCTGCCGCGCTATGGTAGAAGCAGGCAGCCGCGATGGCGCCAGTGCCACTCACAACCTCTGTGGGTGTCGTCAGCGTGCACGGGTGACTCACTGCTGGGCTGGCATCTTAGATCGGGAGCAGGACCTGCTCGACCGGCTAGGTGTTGAGGTTGTGGAGCTTGGTGAGTAATATTATTTTTTTGTGTTTGAAAAATTCATATACATAATACATATATGTTGCCATCGGAATAAAGATTTGACCAACTTGAGCAATCGGTGTGGCTCGTCCTTCCCCGCTGGAGTGAGTGTGGGGGATTTTGGAGTTAAAAAAAAAAAGAAGCAGAGAAGTCTGGGTAGTTCTCAAGTTTAGGTGGAAAGCGGGGTAAAAGCCTTTGGCCATTTTACAGTTTGGCATGGATAGAACTGTGCTAATCCTATGCCTAAAGACTTTGCTGTAGAAATGGCAAAAGACCTTGTCCCTTTCTATCTCGGCATGGATGGCACTATGCTAATCCTATGCTTAAAGACTTTGATAGAAACGCAGACATTTGAGGTGAGCACATTTAGAGTGTCGCTGATGTTGAGAGTGTGCTATACTGGAGCTGCTTTCTACCTATGCATGAGAACTACCCAGAGTTCTCTGCTTCTTTTTTTGCATAATGTATGCATCACTCTATGCCTGAAAGGGTATTGTTTTGACTTATACTGGGTGCTTCCTTGTGTCCGGACAAAGCTATACCTGGGGAGATGGCATGCCTGGGGCTGAAATCGGCCAGGGCAGGGGGCGCGGCCCCCTCCCAAATTTCAGAAAGGCCTGGCCCCGGGGGATTAGGTCTCCAGGCCAAAATACATTAAAACATTTTTTTAAAATAACCTGGACGGCGAATCGCGGAAGCCCAGCCCCCTTTTACCACCACTCAGCAAATGCACCTCCTGGTGCACAACTATTTGGGGGAAGAAGTCCCCTTGGATGCTGAGGGTCCTTGGGGGCTGACAAGCTCTCCTGTTACATCCAGTAATTCCCAAACAGTGGGATTGCTGAGAGGTCATCGGAGGCAACACCCCCTTTCTCCACCACTCTGAAAATGCTCCTCCTGGTGCACTGCTGGATGGGGATGAAGTCCTCTTGGCTGCTGAGGGTGGTTAAGGTCCAACAAGCCCTCCTGTTACCTCCAATAAGTTCCAAACAGTGGGATTGCTGAGAGGTTGTGGGAGGCCACGGCCCCTTTGTCCACCACTCTGCAAGCACACCTCCTTGCGGACTACTGGTTGGAGGATGATGTCCCTTTGGCTACTGAGATTCCTTTAGGGACAACACGCCTTCCCGTTATCTCCAGTAAGTCCCACATTACTGATAGGTCATCAGAGACCCACCCCTGGTGCACTACTGGCTGGGTGATTAAGTCCCCTTGAATGTGGAGGGTCGTTAGGTGCTATGAACCCCTCCTGTTACTTTCAGAAAGTCCCACACAGCAGGATTGCTGAGAGGCCATGCCCCCTTACTCAACCACTCTTCAAACGTTCCTCCGGGTGCACTACTGGTTGGGGGATAAAGTCCCCCTGGATGCTGAGGGTCTTTGGGGGTTCAAGAACCCCTCCTGTTATCTCCAGTAAGTCCCACACAGTGTGATTGCTGTGAGCTGGTTGGAGGCCTGCCCTCTTTCTCTACCATTCTGCAAATACACCTCCTGGCACACTATTGGTTGGAGAATTAAGTCTTCTTGGATGTTGAAGGGTCTTTGGGGGCCAAGAACCCCTCCTGTTACCCCCAGTTAGTTCCACACAGCGGGATTGCTGAGAGGTGTTGTGAGACCACGCCCCCTTTCTGCACCACTCAGCAAATGCGCCTTTTGGTGCAATACTGGTTGGGGAATGAAGTCCTCTTATTTGCTGGGGGTCCTTGGGGGTCAAGAACCCCTCCTGTTACCTCCAGTAAGTCCCACACAGCAGGATTTATAAGAGCTGGTCGGAGGCCCCGCCCCCATTCTCCACCACTCTGCAAATGCGACTACCAGTTAAAAAAACCATAGAAATTCACTTAAAAAAGCAAAGGTTACAGGGATGTTATAGTTAGGATATAGAATTAGAAAAACATTACAAATTCACTGAAAAAAACAAAGGTTACAGGGACGTTATAAATAGGCTCAGATTTCACTCGTACAAAGCCATAGAAATTCAGCAGTTATAGTTACCTGAGTTAAGTATAACTTATGCCCCCGCAATGTGCTGCTTATGACCTCGCATATCACATCACATGACAGTCACCCGTATAGCCAGTCACATAGCCACACGCTCACCCATACAACTACTCTCACACCCACTTATTTGCATACATTGCACTGAAACATCCACTCACTCACCTATACAGCCTCTCAACACAGCCACTCACTCACCAATACAAGTGCTCACACACTCACTCACACACCCTCACAACCACTTACATACCCATTCACACATCCATACAAGCACTCACACACCCACTCACTCTCCAATACAGTCCATCACACACCCACTCACTCACCCATACCGTCACTACTCAACCACTTACCTACCCATAGAGCCACTCACACTGCCAGACAGTCACCCATACAGCCACTGACTCACACACTCACTCACCAATACAGCCACTCACACAGCAACTCACTCACCCACATGGTGTGCAGACAAAATATAGAGTTGGAAATGTCGAACTACAGAAATATTGAGTCAGAAATATCGTGAGTCAGAAATATCGACAAGCAAGAATATCCTGATCAAGAATATCGACTTGAAGGTAAGAAATATTGATTTTAAAAATATAGAAGTCATTAATATTGTTCGCTAAAATAAAGTTGGTTAAAATATCGATTATTTAATTCGTGTTATGTATTTTAGTATATACTTTAAATGTATGTGATGCATTTTTTAATATGTGTTAAATTTTTAGTAGTGATTAATTTTATTTTAATTACATTTTGCATTTTTTAGTTCTGTAGCGGGTTGTGTTTATAGAGGACTAGGGAGGGAAGTAATTTAATTATAATAAATTAATTATATCATTTTGTTTATTAGTATTTATTTAATTGAGATTTTATAGTGTTAATTGTGGGAAGTTATTTATTTTTAATTTGTTGTAAATTAACATTAATTAATTGGTGACTAATATTGATTAATTGGTAATTAATTATGGTAATTGTGTAATTAATTTTAGGTGCAGGTTGTGTGGTTTATAGGGATAAAGGGTGGGAAGTAATTTATTTTTAATTAATTCATAATTATATGTTAATTACTATTAATTAATTAATTGAAAATTAAGTATGGAAATTGTGTAATTAATTTTAGGTGTGTGTTGTGTGGTTTATAGAGGTAAAGGGTGGGAAGTAATTTATTTTAAATTAATTAATAATTAGTTAATTAATATGAATTAATCAATTACAAATTAAATATGGAAATTGTGTAATTAATTTTAGGTGTGGTTTGTGGGGTTTATAGGGGTAAAGGGTGGGAATACTAATTTGTATCCCTTTGCAATCCAACACTTTCCCTACTGTTGCACTGACTGAATTAGGAATAGTAAATTTTATCCCTCCGCTATCCAACACTTTACCTACTGTTGCAATCACTGGATTGGGAATAGTAATTTTTACCCCTCTGCAATCCAACACTTTCCCTAATGTTGCATTGACTGGAGTGGGAAATGTAAGTTTACATATTTTTAAATAGTTTAATGTTTTAATTAATAATATAATTTTTTAAAACATATATTTTATGTTATTGGTATATGTGTATATATATTTATTTTTTAATATTTTTATATCATTTAAAAATGATAAAATAAATTAAAATTAATAGTTTAATTGTTTTACTGTACATATATATATAATTATTATATATGTGTGTGTATAACTTTTTAAAGTTAAGTTTATATGTTAAAATGTATATTGAATCAATTATTTTTTTAATTAATTTTATTATTTAATATTTATTATTTTATTATATATGTATATAAAAAACGATATTTTGTACATATAAATTTATGACATTGGTATTTTTGTTTCAATATTTTTTTTACTTACTATTATATAAATATAGGATTTCAATATTTTTAACATCTATATTTATGATTCAATATTATTGTATGGGTGTCGATGTTTTGTCAGTTAACCCACCCACATAGCTACTCACACACCCACTTATACAACCATACAGCCACTCACACACCCATACACACAAGGATACATACAGTCACACAGCCACTCACATAATATATGTTAGAAGAAGTATCACTTAGTAGTAGTGCACCTTGTATGCTAATTTAACTTTCTTAGTAGGTTAGTATATATGTTTAACAATCATAAACTCTTAGAAAATACTTACACTTACTAGATGATGTCATCAGTGATATAATTTGAGATGTCATCAGTTATATCATCAGTGATGTCACTGACCATGTTGTGAATGATGTTATAAGTCAGGCCATAACCAGTGCATTGTGGGGGCATACGCTATAGTTAGCTCAGGTAACTATAACGGCTGAATTTCTATGGTTTTGTATCAGTGAAATCTGAGCCTTACTATTTTAGTGAATATATATCTCTTAGGCCGAAACGCATCATGGCGGTGTAATGGTCGAATAAATCGTTTTGCACCAGTTAAATCAGAGTCCCCATTCTTTTTTTTTCCGATTGCAAGAAACAAAAACTGAAGTAATAATATATATTTATAAATATATATATATATTTTTTTTTTCAAAAGCATGGAACTATCCATGATTAGAGAGCACTCACAGGCAGGTTAACCGCCTTTATTTCAGACTGCAAAGAAAATCAGCAACGGTACATCAATGAGATTTCATCAGGCCAAACGTGTTTCGGATTTTCCAGTCCTTGTTGAAAAGTCAAATCAGCAAAGATGATGGCAGACATGTGTTAATCCCATCAATACAATTTCCACCCTCAGTGGACCTCCAGGTGAGTTTAGACCGATGCATTTTGGTATGGGTAGTTTCTAGAACAGTATATTCCCCCAGTGGGTGAATCGTCGCTGAACATAAATTTAAATAAAGTTCATAACATCTTTGAATTTGCCTTAAGTAGAGCAGAGTCAGCTATTCCACTTGTGGCTACTGATAAAAGTCACACAGGACCGGCTCCTATATATATTTGTCTGCCAAAATGTTACTTTTGTAACATTAGCGACTGAGAATATGGGTAGGCTTAGTAAACAGGTGTGATAACTGTATGCTATATGTCTGCAGACATCTCTCTCTTAAACAGTTTAGCCCCTTAAAAAAATACACCATGCCTCAAAGTACTAAAACCCCATACCTCCCCTAACATTTTAACTTGCTGGTTTCATAACATCCTAATGCTCATGCTTCAGTCTGCTCCTCTGGAAAGGCTTATGTTCAACACCTCTCATTCCAACAAGATGGCATTTAGGAGTGCCTCCCTTTTGTCTTGAATACTAGGTGCGGATCACGATCCTGTAAAAACTGGGTACGAACCGTCGGACGGAGCAAATTCTCCGTCCGACGCGTACCCGGTCGTCAAAATCTACCAACATGGAATTACGATTTGCACGGAAACACCATTTCCGTACGAATCGTACAAAAGCCCGACCGACGAAAAAAAATTTACAAATACGATCCGGGAACGCGCCGACCTGACGTCGGGACGCTCGCAGCCTGCCATTCACGAACCAGGAATTACGATTCGCACCGACGTCATCCCGCACGGTGAATATTATCCGGCAGCCAAAAACTGCCGGGAAATCAGGACGACGCGAACAAGGAGTACCAGTACGCGACGGACAGACAGGACGACGCGAACAAGGAGTACCAGTACGCGACGGACAGACAGGACGACGCGAACAAGGAGTACCAGTACGCGACGGACACACAGGACGACGCAAACAAGGAGTAACCGTACGCGACGGACAGACATGGACCCGAACCTACGTGTCATCCCGGCCCTCATAGCAGTCGACCTCCTCTACAGGTTACGACGCAGACGCCGCAGAAGGTCAGAACAACAAAGGGAGGGGGGAAAGGGGGGTGGGGTGGCAGGACCAGGGCAGGCCACAAACCCCCCACCAAAGTCACGCAGCACACATGCCCTGGACATACCTGACTCCCAAGCCCTGGTCACTACGAGGGGGTGGGGGCGTGTCCAGCCAAGCCAGCGACCGCCACAACGGAAGTCCTTCACGACGCGAACCGGCAACACAACCAGACAGGTACGTCCCGTACCCACGCCTTAAGAGCGTGGGTACGAGTCGTACCACGCCCACACCTACGTCACCCCAACAATGGCGGGACGGCTCGTACCCACGTGGCAAAGGCCTGGGTACGGGCCGCACAAGCATCACATAGCGTGGGGACGGACATGTACGGACCGTACCCCCACCCCGTATGCATGGAGCGTACCCCCACCCCAACAGTGTAAGTACGACCCGTACCCTCACCTCGTATTCATGGAGCGTACCCCCCATGCCAACAGTGTAAGTACGACACGTACCCCCACCCGCGTATGCAAGGAGCGTACCACCAACCCCAACAGTGTAAGTACGACCCGTACCCTCACCTCGAATGCATGGAGCGTACCCCCTATGCAAACATTGTACGTACGACACGTACCCTCTCCCGCGTACGTATGGAGCGTACCCCCACCCCAACAGTGTAAGTACAACCCGTACCCTCACCTCGTATTCATGGAGCGTACCCCCACCCCAACAGTGTAAGTACGACCCGTACCCTCACCTCGAATGCATGGAGCGTACCCCCCATGCAAACATTGTACGTACGACACGTACCCTCACCCGCGGATGTATGGAGCGTACCCCCCACCCCAACAGTGTAAGTACGACCCGTACCCTCACCTCGAATGCATGGAGCGTACCCCCACCCCAACAGTGTAAGTACGACCCGTACCCTCACCTCGTATTCATGGAGCGTACCCCCACCCCAACAGTGTAAGTACGACCCGTCCCCTCACCCGCGTACGTATGGAGCGTACCCCCACCCCAACAGTGTTAGTACGACCCGTACCCTCACCCGCGGACGTATGGAGCGTACCCCCATCCCAACAGTGTAAGTACGACCCGTACCCTCACCTCGTATTCATGGAGCGTACCCCCACCCCAACAGTGTAAGTACAACCCGTACCCTCACCTCGAATGCATGGAGCCTACCCACATCCGTGTATGTCATGAGCATACATATTGTGAAATAGAAGGGGTGTGTGCAGAGTCCTCCCAGCAGAGCCCAGAGACAGGAGGGGTGGGTGCCTATCACTCCAAACAGTGCCCTGAGACAGGAGGGGTGGGGGGCTATCACTCCCAGCAGTGCCCTGAGACAGGAGGGGTGTGTGCCTAACACTCCCAGCAGTGCCCAGACACAGGAGGGGTGTGTGCAGAGTCCTCCCAGCAGTGCCCAGACATAGGAGGGGTGGGTGCCTATCACTCCCAGCAGTGCCCTGAGACAGGAGGGGTGGGGGCCTATCACTCCTAGCAGAGCCCAGAGACAGGAGGGGTGTGTGCCTAACACTCCCAGCAGTGCCCAGACACAGGAGGGGTGTGTGCAGAGTCCTCCCAGCAGTGCTCAGACATAGGAGGGGTGGGTGCCTATCACTCCCAGCAGTGCCCAGAGACAGGAGGGGTGGGTGCCGAGTCCTCCCAGCAGTGCCCAGACACAGGAGGGGTGTGTGCAGAGTCCCCCCAGCAGTGCCCAGACACAGGAGGGGTGGGTGTAGAGTCCTCCCAGCAGTGCCCAGACACAGGAGGGGTGGGTGCAGAGTCCTCCCAGCAGTGCCCAGACACAGGAGGGGTGTGTGCAGAGTCCTCCCAGCAGAGCCCAGAGACAGGAGGGGTGTGTGCCTAACACTCCCAGCAGTGCCCAGACACAGGAGGGGTGTGTGCAGAGTCCTCCCAGCAGTGCCCAGACATAGGAGGGGTGGGTGCCTATCACTCCCAGCAGTGCCCTGAGACAGGAGGGGTGTGTGCAGAGTCCTCCCAGCAGAGCCCAGAAACAGGAGGGGTGGGTGCCTATCACTCCAAACAGTGCCCTGAGACAGGAGGGGTGGGGGGCTATCACTCCCAGCAGTGCCCTGAGACAGGAGGGGTGTGTGCAGAGTCCTCCCAGCAGTGCCCAGACACAGGAGGGGTGTGTGCAGAGTCCTCCCAGCAGAGCCCAGAGACAGGAGGGGTGTGTGCCTAACACTCCCAGCAGTGCCCAGACACAGGAGGGGTGTGTGCAGAGTCCTCCCAGCAGTGCCCAGACATAGGAGGGGTGGGTGCCTATCACTCCCAGCAGTGCCCTGAGACAGGAGGGGTGTGTGCAGAGTCCTCCCAGCAGAGCCCAGAGACAGGAGGGGTGGGTGCCTATCACTCCAAACAGTGCCCTGAGACAGGAGGGGTGGGAGGCTATCACTCCCAGCAGTGCCCTGAGACAGGAGGGGTGTGTGCCTAACACTCCCAGCAGTGCCCAGACACAGGAGGGGTGTGTGCAGAGTCCTCCCAGCAGTGCCCAGACATAGGAGGGGTGGGTGCCTATCACTCCCAGCAGTGCCCTGAGACAGGAGGGGTGTGTGCAGAGTCCTCCCAGCAGTGCCCTGAGACAGGAGGGGTGTGTGCAGAGTCCTCCCACCAGTGCCCTGAGACAGGAGGGGTGTGTGCCTAACACTCCCAGCAGTGCCCTGAGACAGGAGGGGTGGGTGCCTAGGGTGCCTATCACTCCCAGCAGTGCCCATGGAACGCAAAGGGTGGAGTAGCCACAGATACCATGCCCACAAATGTCAGTCAGGTGCACAAAGACCCTGCAGTACATGTAACACATGTGTGCGAGGCTGGAAGTATACGCATGCATAGGGCCAAAAAGAAAACATGTACACATGAAGTCATGTCAATAGTCCACATACACAAGTACAATGACTACCAAGGATGCCACGAATGATGCAGGTGGAGAATGGCTCAGCATGCATGTGCAAAGTTGAAGGAGTCCGTCACACACCCAGCTAATGTACACACAGCTCTGCACTAAATATTGGGAACACCCTGCAGGGAAGAAGTCAGGGTACACAGAGGAAGGAAAACACCTTGGGACAATTGCAACATGCAGCAACTGCTTACATTAATTGAGAAAGCTAGCTAACACCGTGTGATGGCACACAGATCCCATGGTCCCCCCTATGAGCAGCACACTACTACATTTCCCACACACCCAACACATGAACACCACCCACAACCATGTAGCAGCCCCACCGACAGCAATGCCAGCAAAGCAGGAGTGTTCCAAGGGCAAAAAATAAATAGCTTTATTCAGCATGATCCAAAAACTGGTATGTAGGAAGTTCAATATTTACAAAGCCCATAGGGCAGTCCAGGAGTCACAGCTGGATGGGGGACACAGTGGGATGCGTGTCTTCCACAGGGGTGAGGGCATCAAGTGGGGGGGAATGAACAGGCACCGCAGGGACAGGATGGCAAAGGGTAGGCGACGTGGGTGCAGGGATCGAGGACTCCACCACAGGGGGTGGGGCAGGGCCAAAGGCGGATTCTAGGAGCGCGCTGCACACCTTGGCAAGGTCCTCCAGGGACTCCCCTGCACCCGAAGGAACCACAGGCCCCAAGGAGGGGGGGGTCAGAGGGATGGGTCGCAGCGCCACTGGGGGAGGGTGTGGACAGGGGGGGGGACTCAAGCACCCTGACCGGGGACTTCCTTGACCGCTTGCGGGGTGGTGTCACTGTGGGGCTCAGGGACAGAGCGGCCATGAAGGAGTCTTTGGGGGAGATGTGGCCAGGAGAGCTGAGGGGAGGGGATTTGGAGGGAGTGGATTGGGTGGAATGCGGACTCCCACTCTGGCTGCGTGTCACACGTTTGCCCCCCGACCCAGTGGGTGTGCCTACTTCACCCTGTGTGTGCGTGTCAGGAGGTGTGCGGCGGACCTTCCCTGCTGGTGTGGTGCCTGTGTCTGTTGTGGTGGGTGCATGCTTACGTCTGGGTGTATGTGGGACAGGCATGGGAGTGGGAATTGTGGAAGGAGCAGGGGTAGGGGGTGGGATGTAGCGCTGCAGGAGACCCACTGCTGCAGTCAGTGTGGAGTCTATGGACCTCAGCAAGTTGCGTTGGTCAGCCTGCGATGAATGAATGCCCTCCAAGTATGCCTCCATGTTGTTGAGGACCTGGCTGTGGCCATGGAGGACATTAAGGATCGTAGTCTGACCAATCTGCAACTGCCGCTGGATGTCCACAGACTCAGCATTGGTGGCAGCAGTGGAGACAGGGGCAGGGGGTGCGGTGCCTGGTAGGAAGGAGACATGTGGGGACCGGGCACGTTGGGAAGGGACACGAGCAAGTGGGAGGCGGCTGATGCCAATGGAGGGGGCGGTGCGAAATGTAGGGCTGCTGTCAGATGGTGGTGCAGCCACCGCCCACTCGGAGAGATCATCCTCGGACCCGTCAGCTTCATACTCTGTTGTGCCAGTCGACAGGTCCCCGGGTTCACTCTCCTCCACCTCTGTCCCACTCGAAGTGCCAGGCACGATGCCACCGCTGGCACTGGTGCTCGGTCCCTCCGCGCCGTCTGTGTCCATGTCTCCCTCCGTGTCCCCCGACGATGCTGTGGGCAGGGTGAAGAGACAGAAATTAATCATACACCTGTATACATATGTCACATGAGTCAAATCTACTTAGGTCACAGTGCATAGCCTGAAACAAAGGAAGAGTTATGTTAGACGGCGACCTCAGAGGAGCCCGGAAAGGGGTCCTGACTACCCTGAGACCCACCCTCAAAGTATCGTAGCCGGGCACTGGCGGGAGATTCCCCAGGGGGAGGAATCTCGCAACTAGGATCGTACTGCTGGCACCACACGACACAGAGAGACCACACTGGGTATTCTCGGAACAAGCTTTATCAAACAGGTATCACTGCAAATATGTACAAGGTGAGCACGGGCTCAAGAGTCTCGGAAAGGTAGGGGGTAGCGGGACTGTCTCTGGTAACGGTTCGAAGCAGGGACGTATCCGGCGCACAGCTCACAATCCTCGAGCTGGGGGATACGTGGTCGGAGTTGGGGTCCGGCGGGACCGTGAGAGTCTGGGGGAGCCGCGAGTCACTCAGCAGGGCTCAGGTACAAGTTCGGAGGTCTTACGATCTTCAGGGAGCCGCGAGTCACTCAGCAGGGCTCAGGTACAAGTTCGGAGGTCTTACGATCTTCAGGGAGCCGCGAGTCACTCAGCAGGGCTCAGGTACAAGTTCGGAGGTCTTACGATCTTCAGGGAGCCGCGAGTCACTCAGCAGGGCTCAGATACAAGTTCGGAGGTCTTACGATCTTCAGGGTGCCGCGAGTCACTCAGCAGGGCTCAGGTGAGTTCCAGTTCCAGGAGCCGCGACCACGTCAGCAGGCTCTCGTTGTTCCAGCGTTGAATCTGCCGGACAGCCCCAGAGCACCCCTTGTTATAGTTCGACCCCTCTTTGATGTCCGGAGTCTGTGCAGGCAGGGGTCTTGTCACCTGGGGGTCGCTTGTCGGGATTTCCTGCTATAGTCTTTTGATCCTTCCAGGGCCGGGTCGGGAGGAGTCCCAGACACCCAGCAGGCGTGGAGCCAGCCCTCAGGGAGGCCGGAGGGCCGATCGAAACCCATCGTCCCGGGGGAGTTCAGAGGTGCGATAGAAACTGCTCCTCCCTCTCTCATCCCCTGGAAGCGTGATGTCCTCCAGCCGGAGTGGCGCCTCTAGGCCCGGGTCGCGCTGGGGCCGGGCGGCCATCTTGGTGCATGAAGTGGGCACGCGGGCCCGGGGTGGCCGAAAGGAGAGAGGCCAGGGACGGGGGTGTCCGGGTCGGTGCGTGTGTCTTGGTGGGGAGGTTCGGCTGGGCCGGGTGCTTGGGCTGTAGGTACCAGGTTTCGGTGGTGCGGGGGCATGGAGGGCCATTCTACGAGGCCGGGTCCAACACGCGTCCCCCCCAGCTGAAAGCCGGAGAGAACTGCCCATCAACTTGGGAGGTTCTCTTCGCTGAGGCGGAAGAACCGGGAGAGGCCGTCAGCGTTGGCGTGGTCCGTACCAGGGCGGTGTTCCACGGTGAAATCCATCCCCTGGAGGGAGATTGACCACCGCAGTAGCTTGGGGTTTTCTCCTCGCATCTGCATGAGCCAACGTAAGGGCCGATGGTCAGTTTGGACTCTGAAATGGGTGCCAAACAGGTAGGGTCGTAGCTTTTTGAGTGCCCAGACCACGGCAAAGGCTTCGCGCTCTATGGTGCTCCTTCTTTGTTCTCAGGGCAACAGCCGCCGACTGAGGAAGGCGACGGGCTGGTCTAGGCCTTGGTCATTTACTTGGGACAGGACGGCCCCAATGCCATGCTCGGAGGCATCGGTCTGGACTATGAACTCCTTGGCGTAGTCGGGAGCCTGGAGGACGGGGGCAGTACACATGGCCCTTTTAAGGGCATCGAAAGCTTCTTGGCAGGCAGCCGTCCACTGCACTTTCTTTGGCTGTTTTTTAGACGTGAGTTCTGTGAGAGGGCCGACAAGGCTGCCATACCCCCGAATGAATCTTCGGTAGTAGCCCGTGAGTCCCAGAAAGGCTCGGACCTCCGTCTGGGTGATGGGTGGTTCCCAGGCCAGGATGGCGTCGATCTTTGGCTGTAGAGGGGCGACCTGGCCACTCCCGACCTGGTGCCCCAAGTAGACCACGGATCCTTGCCCGATCTGGCACTTGCTGGCTTTTACTGTGAGGCCTGCCTGGCGCAGGGCGATTAGCACCCTTCGGAGGTGCTGGAGGTGCTCACTCCACTCTGAACTGAAGACAGCGATGTCGTCCAGATATGCCGCGCTGAACTGTTCTAGCCCAGCCAGGACCCTATTCACCAGTCGCTGGAAAGTGGCCGGGGCATTTTTCATCCCGAAGGGCATTACGCGGAAGCGGTAGTGCCCATCGGGGGTGGAGAAAGCGGACCGCTCTTTGGCCCCTTCGGTGAGCGCAATCTGCCAGTATCCGCAGGTGAGGTCGAATGTGCTGAGGAACCGGGCTGCCCCTAGTCGGTCAATGAGTTCGTCGGCTCGTGGAATGGGGTGGGCATCGGCTCGGGTAACGTCATTGAGCCCCCGGTAGTCCACGCAGAATCGGAGCTCGGGGGCGACACCGGGGGCCGCTGCCTTCGGGACCAGGACCACGGGGCTGGCCCAGGGACTGTCAGAGGGCTCGATCACCCCCAGGGTCAACATCTTCGAGACTTCCGCTTGAATGCAGGACCGGACCCGGTCAGGAACCCGGTAGGCTCGGTGTCTCACCGGCGGGCTGTCCCCGGTGTCCACATCATGAACACACCAGTTGGTGACCCGGGGGGTCAGGGAGAAGAGGTCAGAAAATTGTCTTAGGAGCTGGCGGCAGTCCGCTTGTTGCTGGGCAGTGAGGGCTGGGGAGAGGTTCACTCCTTCCACGGAGCCATCCTGCTCCTTGACACACAGGAGGTCCGGGAGGGGATCCGACTCATCTTCGGCCCCGTCATCGGTGGCCAGCAGGAGGCTCAGTTCTGTCCGCTGGAAGTGAGGCTTGAGGCGGTTCACGTGCAGGACCCGGAGGGGATCCCGAGGCGACTGGACGTCCACCAAGTAGGTGACTTGGCTCTTCCTCTCGACCACTTTGTAGGGCCCAGTCCATCGGTCCTGGAGAGCGCCAGGCTTCACGGGGGCCATGACCCACACTGCTGGCCCGGCTGGAACTCGACCAGAGTAGCATTCCGGTCGTACCAGCGCTTCATTTCTTCTTGACTCGCCTCCAGGTTGGCCTCGGCCAGTTCTCGAAACCTTCTGGTCTGGTTCCGGAGGGCCAGGACATATCGGAACACATCTCGGGGGGTGGTCTGGGGTGCTGCCTCCCACCCTTCCTTAACTAAACTGAGGGGACCTCGGACGGGGTGCCCATAGAGTAATTCAAACGGGCTGAACCCTAAGGACTTCTGGGGGACCTCCCGGTAAGCGAACAAGAGGCAGGGGAGCAGGACGTCCCACTTACGCCGGAGGGGCTCTTCTAGGCCAGCGATCATCCCTTTCAAAGTCCTATTAAACCTCTCTACTAGGCCGTTCCCTTGGGGATGGTACGGGGTGGTGAACTTATAGGACACCCCACATTGTTGCCACAGGGACGTCATATACCTGGATATAAAATTAGTGCCGCGATCGCTCACGACCTCGCGGGGGAAACCCACCCTGGAGAAGATCCCCATCAGGGCCCGGCCCACCACGGGGGCCGTAATGGTGCGTAGGGGAATAGCCTCTGGGTAGCGGGTGGCGTGGTCCACTAGGACCAAGATGAAACGGTGACCTTGGGAGGTGGGGGGGTCCAGTGGCCCCACGATGTCGATCCCGACTCGTTCGAAGGGGGTACTGACGACCGGGAAGGGTTGGAGGGGAGCCTTGCGCTTCCCCCCACTCTTCCCACTGGCTTGGCACGTGGGGCAGGACTTGCAGTGGGCCTCTACCGCTGCTTTCATCTTAGGCCAATAAAAATGGGTCACGAGACGGCTGTAGGTCTTGTCCTGACCCAGCTGACCGGCGAGGGGGACATCGTGGGCTAAGCCCAGGAGGAAATCCCGGAAGCGGAGAGGTACCACCAGTACCCGTCCGGATCCCAGCTCCACTGATTTCTGCTCACTATACAGGACGTTATTCTCCCAATAGATTCGGTGCGTTCCGGTCTGGTCACCTGCGGCTTGGCCCTCGGCCTGGTGCCGCAGCCCGACCAGGGAAGGACAGGTGGCTTGCTCCCGGCAAAATTCTTCTCGGGTGGGCCCGCCCTCGTGGCGCCAATGGGCCAACTCGGGTAGATCCCCCAACTCGGGGACCGGGGCGGGGTCGGATGGTGCGGGTTCGTCGCTGGCGACGGACCCTTCCGATGGGGGAACGGGAGGACCCTCGGCGGGGACGGTACTGGCTACTTCGACCGGGGTGCTCTCGACTTCTCTCCGGGGAGTGAGTCGGGCTGTCATAGATCGGGTGGTGGCACACACCCACTCGGGGAGTCCCATCATTCCTAGGTGGGCCTTGCGCTCTACGTGCTTCCAGGGAGAACTCTCCAGGTCGTTCCCTAAGAGGCAGTCGACCGGCTGGGAGGTTCTTACGGCCACCTTGAGTTTACCTATCACCCCTCCCCACTCAAATGGCACCAGGGCCACCTGACACATACTTTCCCTATTGTCTGCAGATATTACGGGGCAAAAGACATTGGGGAGGATCTGCTCCTCGGGCACTAGGTGCCTGAGGACACCGGTGATACTGGCCCCGGTGTCCCGCAGGGCCTCTACCTGGTGGCCATTGATCTTGACGAGCTGCCCATATTTCTGTGTGTTGGACGGTAGGAGGCTACCAGGGATCATTTCCCTATCTCCCAGGGATACTAGGGCCATAGCGGCGGGTTCCCACTCCTCGGCTTCCTCAACCTCCTCCCCCAGGGCTACGTTGGCTATCTGTCTCGCAGGGGAGACTTGGGTGGCCATGGGGCACTCTGGGTCATTGGCGTAGTGCCCGGGTTTCTGGCAACGAAAACATGTGACGGTCACCCGGTGTCCTCGTCTCCCAGGGGGCCCTGTTACTGGTGGGGGGGGCGCCGGGAAAGGTGGAGGTGGTGTCTTCGGGGGGCTAGGCTGGGACTCCCTCGGCCCTCCCTGGTTCCCTCCCCCTCTCTGGCGGGGTGGTCCCTGACTGGTTCGGGGGTACTCTCCTACCATGCCCCGGGAGACCCGGGTGTTGGTCCAGCGGTCGGCCTCCACGGCCAGCTTCCGGGGATCTGTAAGCTTGCTATCCAGCAGATGTTGACGTAGCTCTACGAAGCAGTTCGCAGCCAGATGTTCCCATAACATGAGGTCAGTGAGTTTGGCAAGGGTGGTGACCTTGCTGCCCTTGACCCACCCATCGAAGGCCCGACTAAAAAAGTTTACATACTCCACCCAGGTGGTGCCCGGGATCTTCCTGCAGTCCCGGAACCGTTGGCGGTACATTTCTGGGGTGAGGCCGTATCTTGTGAGGAGAGCCTCTTTCATGTGGCTGTAGGAGGTCTGCAGGGAGAGGGGTAGGTCGAGCAGGGTGTCCCTTCCTTCGCTCAGAAACCGTCCCCACAACCCCGCCCCCCAGTCCTTCTGTGGAATCCGATGGGAGGTCATGGCGACCTCGTAGGCCCGAAACCATTGCTGAATGTCATCGTTTTTATAATATTCTTTGACCACATCCTTGGGGATGTGGACCTTCTGTTCCGCTGGGGGGGCCGTCTCTCGGTTCCCCGGGGGCCTCCCGTCCTCATTTCGGGCCTTGAGCTCGAGTTCCTTTAAGCTCCGTTCGTGCTCCAGTTGGAGCTTTCTTCCTTCGTGCTCCCGTTGGAGCTTCTTTTCTTCCAGTTCGCCTTGTACACGCATTTGCTCTACTGCTAGCTTTTTCTCCGCTAACTTCAATTCGCCCTCGATTTTGAGTTTGGCTAACTCGAGTTCATGACTGCGGCTTCTCTCTCTGTCCGCGAGCTCTTCCGGGGATAGGCCCCCGTCTGGTACGATGCCTCGCACCTGATTGCTACTGCTTTCACCTTGGGGGGGTTCGGCTTCGTCGGGGCGCTCCCCCGTGCCTTCCGGGCGGGAGGCCCCGGTCTCCACCCAAGTTTTCAGTGCTTTCTGCAAGTCTTCCTTAGTGTTGAGGCCAGTGGTAGCGATTTTAAGTTCTTTGCAAAATTGTTTTAGCTCTTTGTGTGTGTATTCTTCCAGATGCTCCACCTGGAACACTCTGTTGGCGTTGGTTTCTGCGGAGCTCGTGGCGCTTCCTTCTGCCATCTTTGTTGGTCGTGCGTCCGTTGTTTACTGTACGATCTCTAGGTGATGGGCCCGAATCCCGTCGCTTGCCACCAATGTTAGACGGCGACCTCAGAGGAGCCCGGAAAGGGGTCCTGACTACCCTGAGACCCACCCTCAAAGTATCGTAGCCGGGCACTGGCGGGAGATTCCCCAGGGGGAGGAATCTCGCAACTAGGATCGTACTGCTGGCACCACACGACACAGAGAGACCACACTGGGTATTCTCGGAACAAGCTTTATCAAACAGGTATCACTGCAAATATGTACAAGGTGAGCACGGGCTCAAGAGTCTCGGAAAGGTAGGGGGTAGCGGGACTGTCTCTGGTAACGGTTCGAAGCAGGGACGTATCCGGCGCACAGCTCACAATCCTCGAGCTGGGGGATACGTGGTCGGAGTTGGGGTCCGGCGGGACCGTGAGAGTCTGGGGGAGCCGCGAGTCACTCAGCAGGGCTCAGGTACAAGTTCGGAGGTCTTACGATCTTCAGGGAGCCGCGAGTCACTCAGCAGGGCTCAGGTACAAGTTCGGAGGTCTTACGATCTTCAGGGAGCCGCGAGTCACTCAGCAGGGCTCAGGTACAAGTTCGGAGGTCTTACGATCTTCAGGGAGCCGCGAGTCACTCAGCAGGGCTCAGATACAAGTTCGGAGGTCTTACGATCTTCAGGGTGCCGCGAGTCACTCAGCAGGGCTCAGGTGAGTTCCAGTTCCAGGAGCCGCGACCACGTCAGCAGGCTCTCGTTGTTCCAGCGTCGAATCTGCCGGACAGCCCCAGAGCACCCCTTGTTATAGTTCGACCCCTCTTTGATGTCCGGAGTCTGTGCAGGCAGGGGTCTTGTCACCTGGGGGTCGCTTGTCGGGATTTCCTGCTATAGTCTTTTGATCCTTCCAGGGCCGGGTCGGGAGGAGTCCCAGACACCCAGCAGGCGTGGAGCCAGCCCTCAGGGAGGCCGGAGGGCCGATCGAAACCCATCGTCCCGGGGGAGTTCAGAGGTGCGATAGAAACTGCTCCTCCCTCTCTCATCCCCTGGAAGCGTGATGTCCTCCAGCCGGAGTGGCGCCTCTAGGCCCGGGTCGCGCTGGGGCCGGGCGGCCATCTTGGTGCATGAAGTCGGCACGCGGGCCCGGGGTGGCCGAAAGGAGAGAGGCCAGGGACGGGGGTGTCCGGGTCGGTGCGTGTGTCCTGGTGGGGAGGTTCGGCTGGGCCGGGTGCTTGGGCTGTAGGTACCAGGTTTCGGTGGTGCGGGGGCACGGAGGGCCATTCTACGAGGCCGGGTCCAACAAGTTACAACTACAAAACAAGGTACATATGTAGGCCCTGCAAGACACAGTTGTGTGACCCACCATGCCATGGAAAAACTATGGAGAGCATGACACAATAGCAAATGAGATGACATGGAATTTTGACTGAGGAGCAAGGCCCTGGGGACAATCCAGCACTGCATCTGCACCACACAGCGTGGCAGGAAATAGGGATGAGCAGGGACCATAGGCAGGTACTACAGGCACATGCAGCATAGGTAATACTGAGAACATGCCCACCCTGACTGGCACAATGCACCTGAGTGTATGTCCAGACAAACATCACACACTGGCCAGTCCTAGCAAGGAGATGACAGGTCTTGACATGTAGGCCATGCCCGCACCACCCACCCCCTACATGAGACAAATCTGTGGAGACACAGGAAGCACTTACATCTCTTAGTCAGGGTGAAATACACATGGGATGCAAAACTTCAATATTGCACACAAACTACCCAAGGTGCGGCTGTCCAAATTATCATGTACAAATGGGCATCATCAGATGATTGCAACAAGACACAAAGGCAATGGCCACCGTGACCGTGAGTATGTAATAGGAAAATCAGGTCAGGCTGTACAGTGGACACTTGTAATACATCTCACGTCAATATACATGGGGCCAGGGGACAATGGCACAGAGCACAACCTATGCTGTAGACACAGAGATTGTCGACATTCTCGGATTACACACATGATACCTAGGAAAAGATGCCCCTGGGGACAGTAGTGGCCACACAACTCCATGCTCCTGAATGGGAATGACTGCAACACACGCTAACATCCCTGCACTATGCGTAACGCACTATCATGCACATCATGTCACAGGCCACCACATGGGACATGCCTGCTGGAAGGCCTCGCACTCGAGAGATTAACTCCCATGTCTGGAATCAGCATTAGTGCCAACTGACATGGAACCCACAAGTCCAGAACTGGACAGGGCACAGGCAAGGTCACTAAACCTGTCACACACCACCCCCACACATGATGCTGCAGGCATTGTACACTTGGAGAAGGTGTCAGGCTACATAACTTTGTGATGGAGTGACTACACAGAGACCAGGGAACACATTGCAAGGTGGGGAAGGGAGGCAGGAGAGCCCTGCAACACTGTGGGTAACAGGATCTGCACAGCACCATAAACCATGGAAGTGTATCCATGGAACAGTGCACTTACAAATGCTGGTGATACACAACAAACACACACATGTACCTACCCCCTTCCGGCTGCTGCATCTCCTGTAGGCGCCTGTCCAAGTCAGGAAAGACCACCGCCAGCACACGTTTCTGGATGTGGGAGAGACAGCGGCGCCCGCGGTTCTTATGGCTCTCAGGTGAGTCCCCCAGCAGGACCCGTGCGATCCTCCGCGTCCAGCACCGGATATCCTGCCAGCGTTTCCTCACCTGGGACAGGCGCCGCTTCCGACCATCCGCACTCCTCACGGCGCTGACGGCGTCCAGCCATATCTGCTCCTTGGCAGAGGCGTCTACCTTTGAGGATGGACAAGTGACACTACATCAATACACCTGGCACATGTCACAGGGACACAGATTAGAACACGTTCGCTGTTTACAACAAGGCCTAGTATGCATCCAACGCATTGCACCTTTGTCATAGGGACATGATCCTCTGGGGGAAGGCCAAAAGCAGTACGTGCCATTGAAAGGACACAGGTGGAATGAGGGCAACTACACAATCAATGATCCAGGCTCACACTGTGCATCACACCCACCCCTCCTGTCTCAGGGCACTGTTTGGAGTGATAGGCCCCCACCCCTCCTGTCTCAGGGCACTGCTAGGAGTGATAGGCCCCCACCCCTCCTGTCTCAGGGCACTGCTAGGAGTGATAGGCCCCCACCCCTCCTGTCTCAGGGCACTGCTGGGAGTGATAGGCCCCCACCCCTCCTGTCTCAGGGCACTGCTGGGAGGACTCTGCACACACCCCTCCTGTCTCAGGGCACTGCTGGGAGTGATAGGCCCCCACCCCTCCTGTCTCAGGGCACTGCTAGGAGTGATAGGCCCCCACCCCTCCTGTCTCAGGGCGCTGCTGGGAGTGATAGGCCCCCACCCCTCCTGTCTCAGGGCACTGCTGGGAGGACTCTGCACACACCCCTCCTGTCTCAGGGCACTGCTGGGAGACATCAGGCATTCCCCCCCCTGGGACCCCCCCTACAGTACATAGCATGTGTGTCACACCTGGACACAATGGCAGAAGTCACAGTCACTCAAAAGGGACACAGTCTGTGCCAGTGGACACTGCACTCACCTGATAACCTGGTCGCCCGTACAGCATGGGGTACCGTGGGAGGATCACATCCACCAAAGCCATGTTCTCCTCCAGGGTGAATGGCTGTGACCTCTCCACAGCCCTTGACATGGTTCCAGGGAATCAGTAGCAGCAGCTGGGTCGTGGAATACAGAGATGTGCAGGCAAGTGCTCCCTCATGGGACCTTGCTGCCTTATATCTGCCTTGCTGGCCCATCTCATGCACAGGAGTACAGAGTGATTGGTCACTCACATTTGCATCCTATGTTTCCTCCAATCCCTTCAAACCTAGCAGTCTGTGGGTTCTCAATCTGTTTTTTTGTCCTGCATGATGTTAGCCCCACAAACACATTGCAACAAAGTAGATTTATTCCAACTGAATTCTGCCGTGCAGCTTCCTGAACAAATTCAAATTTTGAACTTGGTCTCCATGACAACCAGCATGCATGTAGGCCTTAATACTTGTCCCTCATGTGTCCCCTATGTAATTTGGAGCTTCACACACAGGTACGGTGCATTCCGGGGCCCTAGGGCACCCCAAATGCATTGCAACGGCCCGTACACGCGTGCCTACGTTCACTATCACTCTGGGTGTCCACGCGTATGCGTACTCGTAGTGGTACGGGCCGTATGCGCGCCTGTACGCTCCCTATCACTACGTGTACACATACGCGAGGATACCCAGAGTGATATGGAGCGTACAGGCGTGTGTACGGTCCGTACCACTACGAGTACGCATACGCAAGAACACCCATAGTGGTAGGGCCGTACACGCGCCTGTACGCTCCCTATCAGTATGGGAGTCCTCGCGTATGCGTACTCATAGTGGTACGGACCGTACACGCGTGCGTACGCTCACTTTCACTATGAGTACGCATACGCGAGAACACCCATAGTTATACGGACCGTACACGCGTGCGTACGCTCACCTTCACTATGGGTGTTCTCGCGTATGCGTACTCATAGTGATAGTGAGCGTACAGGCGTGTGTACGGTCCGTACCACCATGGGTGTTCTCGCGTATGCGTACCCATAGTGATATGGACCGTACACGTGTGCGTACGCTCACTATCACTATGGGTACACATACGGCAGCACTCCCATAGTGATAATGGAACGTACACAGGCCCTCTTAGCAGCAGTACGGCGGTTTTCACACATCCCAGTGGTGACAGGCAGCACACAGGAAGGAATAGGGCTGACATACTTGTCCATGGATGGACATCAAGGCATTGTCTGGGCAGTACTACATGTGTGGGGCACAGGTGTGACAGGCTGTGATGTGGAACATTACTCCTGAGTGGAGAAGGCACCAGATGTATGATGAGATGTGTACAGATGTAATGTGTGATGGTGCAATGTGTGCCAGGCATGCCCTTCACTCCTTTGACATGCGTGCATGTCGTACTGCACACTGGGAATGAGCGTCACTGGCATGGCACGGACACCAACACACGCAAATGTCCCCTGATGGCCGGAACAGGGGTTACCACACCTGACTTGTCACTACCCACGGTGCACGATGTGACTATGTCATGTATGTGTGGGGGGTTCCCATTAGGTTGATGTTGGAGCACCCTCAAAAGCTGCAGCTGTTGCAGCAACCAACATGTGTATGTGTGTAGATTGACATTGGACACTGTTCCGCACACCATGCCACATGTGGTATCGGATGTGAGGTGCGTATGTATGCATGGGACACGGATTAGCGTGACAAGGACATGTCTGCATCCTCTCTATGAATGTGTGGTGAGTCATTACATGTGCACCTTCATGGCAAGGTGTGTGGGCTGTCCTAGTGTAATGTCATGTGACCTGTGTCTCTAGTGTTCCGCTGCCAGTCTCTGCAATCGGCATCCTACTTCTGCTGATGTGTGGGTGTATGTCACTCCTGTGTTGCGTCTGGCTGTTCTCTTGCACTGGGACACAGCTAATCCCCTGGCATGGCATGTGGAGGTTCTCAATCTCCGTGTGTAGCTGGGTCTTGGTAGGAGTGTCACCTGCCAGCCATACGTGTCCAGGGCATGTAGCACATACCTGACTCCGTATGTAGCATATGTGTATTGACAGATTAACATGTGCTCAGTACATATAAATTGTTGTTGTAGTGCACTCACTCTTCCTTGTCACTTCCACATTCCTGCAGAGCGCCGCCTCTTCCACGAGCAATTCCGGACTTGGCTGCCATGCGGGAGAATGATCGTATCCGGTGCTACCGCTTCCCCCGACGGTTGATTCTGGAGTTGACGGCGAGACTGGCACCACACCTGGAACCGCTGCACAGGTATCCTACGGCACTGACACCCAAGCTGAAGGTAATGGCAGCCCTACATTTTCTAGCCACGGGTACCTTTCAAAATACCATAGCTCATGTTGGTGGCATGTCCCAGAGCATGTTCTGCCGTGTGCTGCATGATTTCTTAGAGGCCATGTTGATTCACCTGGATGACTTCATCAAGTTCCCAACCCCTGAAATGTTGACTGGTGTCAAGCGTGAGTTCTATGCCCTGGGAGGGATGCCCCATGTCATTGGGTCCATAGATGGTACACATGTAGCTTTGGTACCACCACACGCACGGGAGGTAGCGTACCGCAATCGGAAGCACTACCACTCCATCAATGCCCTTGTGGTGTGTCTGTCCAACATGGTGATTTCACATGTCTGTGCTCGTTTTCCAGGATCAGCACACGATGCCTACATCATGAGGCGTAGCAGGATGCCTGAAATGATGATGCAGCTGCGCAACGAACGAGCATGTGTTGTTGGTGGGTACAGTCTGTCTGTCCTGTATTTTGCATAGCCTACCAGCACGACCGCTTCACCAGTTCTAACGATGTCCATGTGCTTCCCATGTAGGGGACGCTGGCTATCCCAACATGCCATGGCTGCTCACACCTCTCCGCAACCCCATCACGCCGGCCCAGCTCCGCTACAACACCGCCCATGGCCGGACAAGGCGAGTGATAGAGAGGACGTTTGGCCTGCTGAAGAGCCGATTTCGGTGCCTCCACAAGACCGGCGGCGCGCTCCCATATGCCCCTGCGAAGGTCTGCAAAATCTTCATGGTCTGCTGCATGCTGCACAACATGGCAGTTGAGAAAGCTGTGCCACTCATCCTGGATCAAGATGATCAGGACCATCCACCCGTGGAGGACGAAGGGCTTGGCAATGGGGCTAGTGATGTGGAGGATGTGGAGCCGCAGGAGGACATCCAGACTCGGCTCATACGCGACTTCTTTGCTTAGTGGTGAGTACCAGTGTCTGAGTGTGCACACATTGCTCCACGTGTGGCATGTGTTGTGATGTGTGTCTCCACCTGCATGTATGGCACGTGAGTCAGAGGTGTGTGTGGGTGTGTCACTGGAGTGATGGTGGCAGTGATGGTTGTATTTCCCCAGTCATAATTGTGACCTAGCATGTTGTCATCCATACATGTGTCGAGTTCATGCACATGCAAGTGGCTGTGTTTTCTGTGGCTGACTTCTTGTGTGTCTCTCTTGCCCAGGTACTTGCGCATGGCGTCTGCTGGTTGCATTGTTGTGGCACTGCTATTCCTCATGGACACGTCATGGTGTGCTGACTCAGCGTTACACGCACGGACAAGTTTGGAAGTCTCCTTAGGGTAAGGGATGCATCAGGGGTGTATTGGGTGTGGCAGGTGTTCACGATGTATGCACACTGCCCCTGTCGATGTTTGGTTCCTCTGCAGACATGTAGCATCACCATGGGACACGACATGCAGCTGTGTACACCTGAATAGATGGTCTGACTGGTTGACAGTCATCAGTGATGGGATAGTGGATTGTGATGATGGCATCAATGTGTGTAACACTGCCCTCAGACACATACGGTTTGCATTGGCTTGACATGGTGTGGGACTTCTACATCAGCGGATCAATGGTGTATGGCAGTCTCTCCGTGAGCAGCTGTGGGTGTTTAGCTGTTAGCCGACAATTGTGTGCCAGTTCCATGGCTAACACGCATTTGTGCTGCAGAAGGGGGGTGCCAGTGTTGGACCCACATGTTACTCCACAAGAAGTGTTCATGTGTAATTCAAGTTGCCTCTGCAATCCCGAAAACATGACTAATAAAGGTGTCCCTATGCCTCCAAGGTGCCTCTTCTCAGTCAATGCTGGTGTGTTGCCACGGTGCATCCAGCATGTCTGGCATGGTTTTCCCGGATAGTGGCTATGTGTCGATGTGTCGAGTAGCAAGATGCAAGCTGTGTGTGTGGGCTGAAACTGTGTATTGGGCATGATGTCCATGACTGTGTGGGTATTGTGACATGTGCCATCCCCATGCATCCAACGTTGGCCAGGCCCCCATTCTCTGCATC
Organism: Triturus cristatus; assembly: GCF_964204655.1. Classification (NCBI taxonomy): domain Eukaryota; kingdom Metazoa; phylum Chordata; class Amphibia; order Caudata; family Salamandridae; genus Triturus; species Triturus cristatus. Next base: position 327,606,606 of record NC_140580.1, read on the forward strand.
CACCGGACTCAAGCTTGCAGGACATGGTTCTGCCACCTGTCTACACATACCTGGGTGCCCACCAGGACACTCCACATGATCCCTGACCTCTGCGCATGACTGTTGCTGTACTCAATGTGTCTGTCAGCACGGTTGTGCGGCCACCCCCTCAGCTGGTTGGGCCCATCACGGGTGTGTATGGTGCTCCATGTCTGTCTTGCCTAATACACTGTGACCCGTGTGTCCTGTGCCAGACTCAGGCCCCAGGGTGTGGATGGTTGAAGTCAAAAGAGAACTCAGGCATGTTCAGACTTTACAACACACATGTAAGGTAATAATGCAACCAGCAGGCATCTTCTCTTCATGGTGTGATATTTTATTTTTGTGGGGGGGGGGGGGGTATAACGTGAGGGGCTTTCCGGGAGTTTGGAATCCAAAGTTCAGTAGGGGAGTTGGTGTCCTTGCCATTGGAAATCCTCAGAGTCCATGCCACAGTCTTTGTCAACATTGGTCAGAGAGTGACCAGCAGGGCCATGTGGCAGAGAATGTCTCTTGATGCTGTGATGCTGTTGCTCCAGTGGGCCAGGTGCCAGGCCAGGTGTCCTGGGAGATGGTGATGTAGCGCCGACCCTCACGGTCCTTTCCGTGGATGACCCGGCCTCCTGCGGGGACCCTCAGAAGCAGGCCGTGACGATGTTTGGGATGCTCCGTCGGATGTCTCCTCCTCCTCCTGATCCCTCCCTGTGGGTGGTGATGTTCTCCGCCTTCTGGCACAGGGAGGGTTGCCCATGGTGTTCGGCCATCCGACGGAGTGTATTGTGAATCCCCTGGAACACCGTCACTTGCTCAGCCTGTCTGTCCTCCATCCTCCGTTGGTGTTGCAGTAGACAGGCATGTTGCTGGGCCTGCTGGGTCTTGATCTCCTCAAGGATGGACACAACCTGGGCCATGCCCGTGGTGTCCTGCCGGTATGTGTCCAGGATGTTACGGACATGGGAATATACCGGTTCCCCAGCCAACTGGTGAGGCTCGCGCCTCCGCTGTCCTCCACTCCCACCACCCCTGCCCACTTGCACCTGGCCTGCCCTTGTGGGCACATCGGGTCTCCGGGACCCCTGAGGGGTGGCATTGGCGTTGTCGCCTGCCTCCTCCTGGGTGCCCGGGACACCGTGTCCCTCCTGGCCAGCCTGGCTGCATTGTGGTGTTGGGGCAGGGATCCTGGCTGTCTCCTGGGATGTGGCAGGAGTGGGGGTGGTGGTTGGCCCAGTTGTACCTGACGCAGGTGCTGCAGGTCGTTGGACACCAGAGGGGCCAGGTCGGTCGGGGTCGGGTTCGTCCTTGGAGTGGTGAGAGGCGTCGCTGCCGGTGGCTCCGTCATCCTGCAGAGCCGGGTCCTGTGAGTCTTCCCCCCCAGTGTTGGGGGTGATCCACGACGTTGACCTGTGTGTGAGAGAGACAATGTTAATTTTGGTCCATGCAACATCCATGTTTCATCAGTTTCAAAGTTGGCACATTTCCTCTTGGAATTAGGATCTGTCTTGCATTCCACTCACAGTGCACTTGTGCATGGGTGTGTCCCTTGGGCACCACTTTGGCCCCTTTAACTATGTGTGTCACAGTCTTACTTGCTGCGTCAAGTGTGACTGCAGTCAGCAGTGGAGTGGGCAGGTGTGGCGAGCCATGCATTGGCGCCTTCCGTGTAGCACTGTACATGTGCACATGGAGTGGATCCACACACTTATATGATGCAGGTAGCTGTCGTTGTGCTCGTGAACAGGTTGTGACATGGCCCTGTGTTTTGCCATGGAGAAGAGGGGGGGTTCTGGCACTGGCCACCCTTGGCTACATGCACGCAGTCTACCTGCTGACGAGCAGACATTCGCACACACCACACGGCTGATTTGCTCTCCTTGTGTCTCCCTCCCTCTCTGTCCCCCTCTCCCTCCCTCTGTGTGTCAGCCTCCTCCCTCTGTCCGTGTCCCTGTGTCTCCCTCCCTCTCTGTCCCCCTCTCCCTCCCTCTCTGTCCCCCTCTCCCTCCCTCCGTGTGTCAGCCTCCTCCCTCTGTCCGTCTCCCTGTGTCTCCCTCCCTCTCTGTCCCCCTCTCCCTCCCTCCGTGTGTCAGCCTCCTCCCTCTGTCCGTCTCCCTGTGTCTCCCTCCCTCTCTGTCCCCCTCTCCCTCCCTCTGTGTGTCAGCCTCCTCCCTCTGTCCGTCTCCCTGTGTCTCCCTCCCTCTCTGTCCCCCTCTCCCTCCCTCTCTGTCCCCCTCTCCCTCCCTCTGTGTGTCACCCTCTGTCACCTCAGCCCAGCTTCCTGGGCACACACTGTTAGCAGATCTTTGAGTGGCCCTTGGCTTGTTGATGTGAGTTTGTTTCTGATCTCCAGGCACCCATTGGGTGTAGTGTGTGTCTCTGCGCTGCTGCTGTGGTGGTGTGTGCTGCCACTCTTTCACAATGTTGGCTGTTCATTAGCTGCTGTCATGTGCAAAACAGTGCCTTCACCCCCATGTGTTGATGCAAGGCGTCCGCCATTTGCTGGCGAGTCTTTCCTGTGTGGGGACACACTGTTTGTCTGGCTGTGACCTAGGCCATATGGGCAGAGGGCATTGTTGTCTGCTTCTGAGTTGCACTATGTGAATTTTGGGGCCCACCCTCCCGCCATCCGGGTTACCGTGTCATGTGTTGGTGTCTTCTGTGGCTTGTGACTTGACATTGTCCAGCTGGGTGCATGGTGGCGGCAGTGGCATGTGCGTGTTCATGGAGTGTGGTTGAGTCATGCGATATCTTGGGGTGGTTGCGTGCCTGTTAGTGATTTTGGTTGTGGATGACGTTCCCCCCATGTGAGGTGCGTTGTTTGTGTACTCATCCGGGTCTCGGAGTCCTCCTAATCCTTCGACTGCCTCCACCGGCTGTATGGCCATCACCCTCTCCTCCCAGGGCTGGTAGTGTACGGGTCTGCGGGAGGGCCCTCCTCCAGTGGCGTTGGCCTGGTTGTGTTCCTCCAGCATCTTGGCTCGGACCCTCCTCCGCAGATCGTACCACCTGGCTTGGCATTCCTGCCTGGTCCTTCTGGTGTCCCCAACAGCATTCACAGCATCGATGATGGTCTGCCACGTGGCTGTTTTTGCTGCCATGCTGGTCTGTCTGACCAATTTTCCAAAGAGCTGTGGCTCGACTCTGAGGATTTCATCGACAAGGACCTCCAACTCTCGGTTACTGAACTTTGGATTCTTGGTAGTGAGCATGGTGAGGGGTGTGGGTGTGGATGGTGGGGGGGTGTGTGGATGGTTGTGGGTGTGTGGGTGTGGTTGTGCAGGTGTGTGTGTGTGAATGTGATGAGGGGGTGTTTGTGAAGGTGGTTGTGTGAAGGTGTGCAAGTGTAAGGTGTGGTGAAGCTTGTAGTATGGTGCTGTAGGTTGTCTGTGGTGTCTGGCAGCAGTGAGTCTGTTGCAAAGGCTCATGGTTTGTGTGTGTGGGCCCTTTTTATTGGTCCATTGGTGGGTGTGGCTGTGTTTGAAGTTTGGGTGGGTGTGTTATAAGGAGTGGTGGTGTATTGGGCCTCTGTTTGTTTTTGGCAGTTGCAGGTCAGTGAATGTGTTATTTTAGTGGTTGTTGGACATGTTTAGTGGCTTTGTGCCATTCGAATGGTGTATTCTTGTGTTGTTTTGGTTTGTCCTGGTTGTGTACGTGCGTTTTTAGCGTGTGTACGGTGTGTACATGGGCCATTTGGTTGTACGGTGCTGTCCTTGTGTGTGGCTTGGTACGACTCGTACATGCGGTTGTGATGTTGGGGCATGGGGTGCGCTCCGTACTTAGGAGGTTGTGGTGGGGGTGCGACTCTGACGTACACGGGTGTACATACACGGTGGTACGACACGTACAGGGGTGGGGGTAGGACTCGAACGTACAGGGGTGTGGGTACACGGGGGTACGACACGTACAGGGGTGGGGGTAGGACTCGAACGTACAGGGGTGTGGGTACACGGGGGTACGACATGTACAGGGGTGGGGGTACGACTCGAACGTACAGGGGTGTACATACACGGTGGTACGACACGTACAGGGGTGGGGGTAGGACTCGAACGTACAGGGGTGTAGGTACACGGGGGTACGACATGTACAGGGGTGGGGGTAGGACTCGAATGTAAAGGGGTGTACATACACGGGGGTACGACACGTACAGGGGTGGGGGTAGGACTCGAACGTACAGGGGTGTGGGTACACGGTGGTACGACACGTACAGGGGTGGGGGTAGGACTCGAACGTACAGGGGTGTGGGTACACGGGGTACGACACGTACAGGGGTGGGGGTAGGACTCGAACGTACAGGGGTGTAGGTACACGGGGGTATGACACATACAGGGGTGGGGGTACGACTCGAATGTACAGGGGTGTACATACACGGTGGTACGAAACGTACAGGGGTGGGGGTAGGACTCGAACGTACAGGGGTGTAGGTACACGGGGGTACGACACGTACAGGGGTGGGGGTACGACTCGAACTTACAGGGGTGTACATACACGGGGGTACGACACGTACAGGGGTGGGGGTAGGACTCGAACGTACAGGGGTGTGGGTACACGGTGGTACGACACGTACAGGGGTGGGGGTAGGACTCGAACGTACAGGGGTGTGGGTACACGGGGGTACGACACGTAGAGGGGTGGGGGTAGGACTCGAACGTACAGGGGTGTAGGTACACGGGGTTACGACACGTACAGGGGTGGGGGTACGACTCGAACGTACAGGGGTGTACATACACGGTGGTACGACACGTACAGGGGTGGGGGTAGGACTCGAACATCCAGGGGTGTAGGTACACGGGGGTACGACACGTACAGGGGTGGGGGTAGGACTCGAACGTACAGGGGTGTATGTACACGGGGGTACGACACGTACAGGGGTGGGGGTAGGACTCGAACGTACAGGGGTGTAGGTACACGGGGGTACGACACGTACAGGGGTGGGGGTACGACTCGAACGTACAGGGGTGTAGGTACATGGGGGTACGACACGTACAGGGGTGGGGGTACGACTCGAACGTACAGGGGTGTACATACACGGGGGTACGACACGTACAGGGGTGGGGGTAGGACTCGAACGTACAGGGGTGTGGGTACACGGGGGTACGACACGTACAGGGGTGGGGGTACGACTCGAACGTACAGGGGTGTAGGTACACGGTGGTACGACACGTACAGGGGTGGCGGTAGGACTCGAACGTACAGGGGTGTAGGTACACGGGGGTACGACACGTACAGGGGTGGGGGTAGGACTCGAACGTACAGGGGTGTACATACACGGTGGTACGACACGTACAGGGGTGGGGGTAGGACTCGAACGTACAGGTGTGTAGGTACACGGGGGTACGACACGTACAGGGGTGGGGGTACGACTCGAACGTACAGGGGTGTACATACACGGTGGTATGACACGTACAGGGGTGGGGGTATGACTCGAACGTACAGGGGTGTGGGTACACGGGGGTACGACACATACAGGGGTGGGGGTACGACTCGAACGTACAGGGGTGTATATACACGGTGGTACGACACGTACAGGGGTGGGGGTAGGACTCGAACGTACAGGGGTGTAGGTACACGGGGGTACGACACGTACAGGGGTGGGGGTAGGACTCGAACGTACAGGGGTGTACATACACGGGGGTACGACACGTACAGGGGTGGGGGTAGGACTCGAACGTACAGGGGTGTGGGTACACGGGGGTATGACACGTACAGGGGTGGGGGTAGGAGTCGAACGTACAGGGGTGTGGGTACACGGGGGTACAACACGTACAGGGGTGGGGGTACGACTCGAACGTACAGGGGTGTACATACACGGTGGTACGACACGTACAGGGGTGGGGGTACGACTCGAACATACAGGGGTGTGGGTACATGGGGGTATGACACGTACAGGGGTGGGGGTAGGACTCGAACATACAGGGGTGTGGTACACGGGGGTACGACACGTACAGGGGTGGGGGTAGGACTCGAACGTACAGGGGTGTACATACACGGTGGTACGACACGTACAGGGGTGGGGGTACGACTCGAACGTACAGGGGTGTGGGTACACGGGGGTATGACACGTACAGGGGTGGGGGTAGGACTCGAACGTACAGGGGTGTGGGTACACGGGGGTACGACACGTACAGGGGTGGGGGTAGGACTCGAACGTACCAGGGTGTAGGTACACGGTGGTACAACACGTACAGGGGTGGGGGTAGGACTCGAACGTACAGGGGTGTGGGTACACGGGTGGGGGTTCGACACGTACACGGGTGTACATACAGGGGGGGGTGTACATTCACGGGGAGTACGACTCGAACGTATGGGAGCTGGGGGGAGTGTTGGGCGCGTATGCGGGCACATGTCTCCATGGTTGCAATGGGAGTTCGGTGCGGACGGTATTTTTTCCATACGGTTGTGAGATCGGACGCACGGGTAGGATCGTGATTCCTCGGTCGGACTTCACTTTCCACGTTTGTACGGTAAATCGTCCGAGGACGTGTCGGACACATTTTCCGACCCGAGGACGTGTGGGGAATGATTCCCAATGCGGTTCGTATGGACTTTTTACCATGCGAATCGTGATTGCCAGTTTGTACGGCACTTGTACGATTCGTACGGTAAAAAGACCGGATACGAGTCGTACGGGGACATTTTTTACCGGATCGTAATGCCGATCACGATCCTGTAAAAACCGGGTACGAACCGTCGGACGGAGCAAATTCTCCGTCCGACGCGTACCCGGTCGTCAAAATCTACCAACATGGAATTACGATTCGCACGGAAACACCATTTCCGTACGAATCGTACAAAAGCCCGACCGACGAAAACAATGTTACAAATACGATCCGGGAACGCGCCGACCTGACGTCGGGACGCTCGCAGCCTGCCATTCACGAACCAGGAATTACGATTCGCACCGACGTCATCCCGCACGGTGAATATTATCCGGCAGCCAAAAACAGCCGGGAAATCAGGACGACGCGAACAAGGAGTACCAGTACGCGACGGACAGACAGGACGACGCGAACAAGGAGTACCAGTACGCAACGGACAGACAGGACGACGCGAACAAGGAGTACCAGTACGCGACGGACACACAGGACGACGCGAACATGGAGTAACCGTACACGACGGACAGACATGGACCCGAACCTACGTGTCATCCCGGCCCTCATAGCAGTCGACCTCCTCTACAGGTTACGACGCAGACGCCGCAGAAGGTCAGAACAACAAAGGGAGGGGGGAAAGGGGGGGTGGCAGGACCAGGGCAGGCCACAAACCCCCCACCAAAGTCACACAGCACACATGCCCTGGACATACCTGACTCCCAAGCCCTGGTCACTACGAGGGGGTGGGGGCGTTTCCAGCCAAGCCAGCGACCGCCACAACGAAAGTCCTTCACGACGCGAACCGGCAACACAACCAGACAGGTATGTCCCGTACCCACGCCTTAAGAGCGTGGGTACGAGTTGTACCACGCCCACACCTACGTCACCCCAACAATGGCGGGACGGCTCGTACCCACGTGGGAAAGGCCTGGGTACGGGCCGCACAAGCATCACATAGCGTGGGGACGGACATGTACGGACCGTACCCCCACCCCGTATGCATGGAGCGTACCCCCACCCCAACAGTGTAAGTACGACCCGTACCCTCACCTCGTATTCATGGAGCGTACCCCCCATGCCAACAGTGTAAGTACGACACGTACCCCCACCCGCGTATGCAAGGAGCGTACCACCAACCCCAACAGTGTAAGTACGACCCGTACCCTCACCTCGAATGCATGGAGCGTACCCCCTATGCAAACATTGTACGTACGACACGTACCCCCACCCGCGTACGTATGGAGCGTACCCCCACCCCAACAGTGTAAGTACGACCCGTACCCTCACCTCGTATTCATGGAGCGTACCCCCACCCCAACAGTGTAAGTACGACCCGTACCCTCACCTCGAATGCATGGAGCGTACCCCCCATGCAAACAATGTACGTACGACACATGCCCTCGCCCGCGGACGTATGGAGCGTACCCCCCACCCCAACAGTGTAAGTATGACCCGTACCCTCACCTCGAATGCATGGAGCGTACCCCCACCCCAACAGTGTAAGTACGACCCGTACCCTCACCTCGTATTCATGGAGCATACCCCCACCCCAACAGTGTAAGTACGACCCGAACCCTCACCCGCGTACGTATGGAGCATACCCCCACCCCAACAGTGTAAGTACGACCCGTACCCTCACCCGCGGACGTATGGAGCGTACCCCCATCCCAACAGTGTAAGTACGACCCGTACCCTCACCTCGTATTCATGGAGCGTACCCCCACCCCAACAGTGTAAGTACGACCCGTACCCTCACCTCGAATGCATGGAGCCTACCCACATCCGTGTATGTCATGAGCGTACATATTGTGAAATAGGAGGGGTGTGTGCAGAGTCCTCCCAGCAGAGCCCAGAGACAGGAGGGGTGGGTGCCTATCACTCCAAACAGTGCCCTGAGACAGGAGGGGTGGGGGGCTATCACTCCCAGCAGTGCCCTGAGACAGGAGGGGTGTGTGCCTAACACTCCCAGCAGTGCCCAGACACAGGAGGGGTGTGTGCAGAGTCCTCCCAGCAGTGCCCAGACATAGGAGGGGTGGGTGCCTATCACTCCCAGCAGTGCCCTGAGAAAGGAGGGGTGGGGGCCTATCACTCCTAGCAGAGCCCAGAGACAGGAGGGGTGTGTGCCTAACACTCCCAGCAGTGCCCAGACACAGGAGGGGTGTGTGCAGAGTCCTCCCAGCAGTGCCCAGACATAGGAGGGGTGGGTGCCTATCACTCACAGCAGTGCCCAGAGACAGGAGGGGTGGGTGCAGAGTCCTCCCAGCAGTGCCCAGACACAGGAGGGGTGTGTGCAGAGTCCCCCCAGCAGTGCCCAGACACAGGAGGGGTGGGTGTAGAGTCCTCCCAGCAGTGCCCAGACACAGGAGGGGTGGGTGCAGAGTCCTCCCAGCAGTGCCCAGACACAGGAGGGGTGTGTGCGCAGAGTCCTCCCAGCAGGGCCCAGAGACAGGAGGGGTGTGTGCCTAACACTCCCAGCAGTGCCCAGACACAGGAGGGGTGTGTGCAGAGTCCTCCCAGCAGTGCCCAGACATAGGAGGGGTGGGTGCCTATCACTCCCAGCAGTGCCCTGAGACAGGAGGGGTGTGTGCAGAGTCCTCTCAGCAGAGCCCAGAGACAGGAGGGGTGGGTGCCTATCACTCCAAACAGTGCCCTGAGACAGGAGGGGTGGGGGGCTATCACTCCCAGCAGTGCCCTGAGACAGGAGGGGTGTGTGCAGAGTCCTCCCAGCAGTGCCCAGACACAGGAGGGGTGTGTGCAGAGTCCTCCCAGCAGAGCCCAGAGACAGGAGGGGTGTGTGCCTAACACTCCCAGCAGTGCCCAGACACAGGAGGGGTGTGTGCAGAGTCCTCCCAGCAGTGCCCAGACATAGGAGGGGTGGGTGCCTATCACTCCCAGCAGTGCCCTGAGACAGGAGGGGTGTGTGCAGAGTCCTCCCAGCAGAGCCCAGAGACAGGAGGGGTGGGTGCCTATCACTCCAAACAGTGCCCTGAGACAGGAGGGGTGGGGGGCTATCACTCCCAGCAGTGCCCTGAGACAGGAGGGGTGGGGGGCTATCACTCCCAGCAGTGCCCTGAGACAGGAGGGGTGTGTGCCTAACACTCCCAGCAGTGCCCATACACAGGAGAGGTGTGTGCAGAGTCCTCCCAGCAGTGCCCAGACATAGGAGGGGTGGGTGCCTATCACTCCCAGCAGTGCCCTGAGACAGGAGGGTGTGTGCAGAGTCCTCCCAGCAGTGCCCTGAGACAGGAGGGGTGTGTGCAGAGTCCTCCCAGCAGTGCCCTGAGACAGGAGGGGTGTGTGCCTAACACTCCCAGCAGTGCCCTGAGACAGGAGGGGTGGGTGCCTATCACTCCCAGCAGTGCCCATGGAACGCAAAGGGTGGAGTAGCCACAGATACCATGCCCACAAATGTCAGTCAGGTGCACAAAGACCCTGCAGTACATGTACCACATGTGTGCGAGGCTGGAAGTATACGCATGCATAGGGCCAAAAAGAAAACATGTACACATGAAGTCATGTCAATAGTCCACATACACAAGTACAATGACTACCAAGGATGTCACGAATGATGCAGGTGGAGAATGGCTCAGCATGCATGTGCAAAGTTGAAGGAGTCCGTCACACACCCAGCTAATGTACACACAGCTCTGCACTAAATATTGGGAACACCCTGCAGGGAAGAAGTCAGGGTACACAGAGGAAGGAAAACACCTTGGGACAATTGCAACATGCAGCAACTGCTTACATTAATTGAGAAAGCTAGCTAACACCGTGTGATGGCACACAGATCCCATGGTCCCCCCTATGAGCAGCACACTACTACATTTCCCACACACCCAACACATGAACACCACCCACAACCATGTAGCAGCCCCACCGACAGCAATGCCAGCAAAGCAGGAGTGTTCCAAGGGCAAAAAATAAATAGCTTTATTCAGCATGATCCAAAAACTGGTATGTAGGAAGTTCAATATTTACAAAGCCCATAGGGCAGTCCAGGAGTCACAGCTGGATGGGGGACACAGTGGGATGCGTGTCCCCTAGCTTGCCTGCACAGTTACAAGCCGTTGTCTTCCACAGGGGTGAGGGCATCAAGTGGGGGGGAATGAACAGGCACCGCAGGGACAGGAGGGCAAAGGGTAGGCGACGTGGGTGCAGGGATGGAGGACTCCACCACAGGGGGTGGGGCAGGGCCAAAGGCAGATTCTAGGAGCGCGCTGCACACCTTGGCAAGGTCCTCCAGGGACTCCCCTGCACCCGAAGGAACCCCAGGCCCCAAGGAGGGGGGGTTCAGAGGGATGGGTCGCAGCGCCACTGGGGGAGGGTGTGGACAGGGGGGGGGACTCAAGCACCCTGACCGGGGACTTCCTTGACCGCTTGCGGGGTGGTGTCACTGTGGGGCTCAGGGACAGAGCGGCCATGAAGGAGTCTTTGGGGGAGATGTGGCCAGGAGAGCTGAGGGGAGGGGATTTGGAGGGAGTGGATTGGGTGGAATGCGGACTCCCACTCTGGCTGCGTGTCACACGTTTGCCCCCCGACCCAGTGGGTGTGCCTACTTCACCCTGTGTGTGTGTGTCAGGAGGTGTGCGGCGGACCCTCCCTGCTGGTGTGGTGCCTGTGTCTGTTGTGGTGGGTGCATGCTTACGTCTGGCTGTATGTGGGACAGGCATGGGAGTGGGAATTGTGGAAGGAGCAGGGGTAGGGGGCGGGACGTAGTGCTGCAGGAGACCCACTGCTGCAGTCAGTGTGGAGTCTATGGACCTCAGCAAGTTGCGTTGGTCAGCCTGCGATGAATGAATGCCCTCCAAGTATGCCTCCATGTTGTTGAGGACCTGGCTGTGGCCATGGAGGACATTAAGGATCGCAGTCTGACCAATCTGCAACTGCCGCTGGATGTCCACAGACTCAGCATTGGCGGCAGCAGTGGAGACAGGGGCAGGGGGTGCGGTGCCTGGCAGGAAGGAGACATGTGGGGACCGGGCACATTGGGAAGGGACACGAGCAAGTGGGAGGCGGCTGATGCCAATGGAGGGGGCGGTGCGAGATGTAGGGCTGCTGTCAGATGGTGGTGCAGCCACCACCCACTCGGAGAGATCATCCTTGGACCCGTCAGCTTCATACTCTGTTGTGCCAGTCGACAGGTCCCCGGGTTCACTCTCCTCCGCCTCTGTCCCACTCGAAGTGCCAGGCACGATGCCACCGCTGGCACTGGTGCTCAGTCCCTCCGCGCCGTCTGTGTCCATGTCTCCCTCCGTGTCCCCCGACGATGCTGTGGGCAGGGTGAAGAGACAGAAATTAATCATACACCTGTATACATATGTCACATGAGTCAAATCTACTTAGGTCACAGTGCATAGCCTGAAACAAAGGAAGAGTTACAACTACAAAACAAGGTACATATGTAGGCCCTGCAAGACACAGTTGTGTGACCCACCATGCCATGGAAAAACTATGGAGAGCATGACACAATAGCAAATGAGATGACATGGAATTTTGACTGAGGAGCAAGGCCCTGGGGACAATCCAGCACTGCATCTGCACCACACAGCGTGGCAGGAAATAGGGATGATCAGGGACCATAGGCAGGTACTAGAGGCACATGCAGCATAGGTAATACTGAGAACATGCCCACCCTGACTGGCACAATGCACCTTGAGTGTATGTCCAGACAAACATCACACACTGGCCAGTCCTAGCAAGGAGATGACAGGTCTTGACATGTAGGCCATGCCCGCACCACCCACCCCCTACATGAGACAAATCTGTGGAGACACAGGAAGCACTTACATCTCTTAGTCAGGGTGAAATACACATGGGATGCAAAACTTCAATATTGCACACAAACTACCCAAGGTGCGGCTGTCCAAATTATCATGTACAAATGGGCATCATCAGATGATTGCAACAAGACACAAAGGCAATGGCCACCGTGAGTATGTAATAGGAAAATCAGGTCAGGCTGTACAGTGGACACTTGTAATACATCTCACGTCAATATACATGGGGCCAGGGGACAATGGCACAGAGCACAACCCATGCTGTAGACACAGAGATTGTCGACATTCTTGGATTACACACATGATACCTAGGAAAAGATGCCCCTGGGGACAGTAGTGGCCACACAACTCCATGCTCCTGAATGGGAATGACTGCAACACACGCTAACATCCCTGCACTATGCGTAATGCACTATCATGCACATCATGTCACAGGCCACCACATGGGACATGCCTGCTGGAAGGCATCGCACTCGAGAGATTAACTCCCATGTCTGGAATCAGCATTAGTGCCAACTGACATGAAACCCACAAGTCCAGAACTGGACAGGGCACAGGCAAGGTCACTAAACCTGTCACACACCACCCCCACACATGATGCTGCAGGCATTGTACACTTGGAGAAGGTGTCAGGCTACATAACTTTGTGATGGAGTGACTACACAGAGACCAGGGAACACATTGCAAGGTGGGGAAGGGAGGCAGGAGAGCCCTGCAACACTGTGGGTAACAGGATCTGCACAGCATCATAAACCATGGAAGTGTATCCATGGAACAGTGCACTTACAAATGCTGGTGATACACAACAAACACACACATGTACCTACCCCCTTCCGGCTGCTGCATCTCCTGTAGGCGCCTGTCCAAGTCAGGAAAGACCACCGCCAGCACACGTTTCTGGATGTGGGAGAGACTGCGGCGCCCGCGGTTCTTATGGCTCTCAGGTGAGTCCCCCAGCAGGACCCGTGCGATCCTCCGCGTCCAGCACCGGATATCCTGCCAGCGTTTCCTCACCTGGGACAGGCGCCGCTTCCGACCATCCGCACTCCTCACGGCGCTGACGGCGTCCAGCCATATCTGCTCCTTGGCAGAGGCGTCTACCTGTGAGGATGGACAGGTGACACTACATCAATACACCTGGCACATGTCACAGGGACACAGATTAGAACACATTCGCTGTTTACAACAAGGCCTAGTATGCATCCAACGCATTGCACCTTTGTCATAGCGACATGATCCTCTGGGGGAAGGCCAAAAGCAGTACGTGCCATTGAAAGGACACAGGTGGAATGAGGGCAACTACACAATCAATGATCCAGGCTCACACTGTGCATCACACCCACCCCTCCTGTCTCAGGGCACTGTTTGGAGTGATAGGCCCCCACCCCTCCTGTCTCAGGGCACTGCTAGGAGTGATAGGCCCCCATCCCTCCTGTCTCAGGGCACTGCTAGGAGTGATAGGCCCCCACCCCTCCTGTCTCAGGGCACTGCTAGGAGTGATAGGCCCCCACCCCTCCTGTCTCAGGGCACTGCTGGGAGTGATAGGCCCCCACCCCTCCTGTCTCAGGGCACTGCTGGGAGGACTCTGCACACACCCCTCCTGTCTCAGGGCACTGCTGGGAGTGATAGGCCCCCACCCCTCCTGTCTCAGGGCACTGCTAGGAGTGATAGGCCCCCACCCCTCCTGTCTCAGGGCACTGCTAGGAGTGATAGGCCCCCACCCCTCCTGTCTCAGGGCACTGCTGGGAGGACTCTGCACACACCCCTCCTGTCTCAGGGCACTGCTGGGAGACATCAGGCATTCCCCCCCTGGGACCCCCCCTACAGTACATAGCATGTGTGTCACACCTGGACACAATGGCAGAAGTCACAGTCACTCAAAAGGGACACAGTCTGTGCCAGTGGACACTGCACTCACCTGATAACCTGGTCGCCCGTACAGCATGGGGTACCGTGGGAGGATCACATCTACCAAAGCCATGTTCTCCTCCAGGGTGAATGGCTGTGACCTCTCCACAGCCCTTGACATGGTTCCAGGGAATCAGTAGCAGCAGCTGGGTCGTGGAATACGGAGATGTGCAGGCAAGTGCTCCCTCATGGGACCTTGCTGCCTTATATCTGCCTTGCTGGCCCATCTCATGCACAGGAGTACAGAGTGATTGGTCACTCACATTTGCATCCTATGTTTCCTCCAATCCCTTCAAACCTAGCAGTCTGTGGGTTCTCAATCTGTTTTTTTGTCCTGCATGATGTCAGCCCCACAAACACATTGCAACAAAGTAGATTTATTCCAACTGAATTCTGCCGTCCAGCTTCCTGAACAAATTCAAATTTTGAACTTGGTCTCCATGACAACCAGCATGCATGTAGGCCTTAATACTTGTCCCTCATGTGTCCCCTATGTAATTTGGAGCTTCACACACAGGTACGGTGCGTTCCGGGGCCCTAGGGCACCCCAAATGCATTGCAACGGCCCGTACACGCGTGCCTACGTTCACTATCACTCTGGGTGTCCACGCGTATGCGTACTCGTAGTGGTACGGGCCGTACGCGCGCCTGTACGCTCCCTATCACTACGTGTACGCATGCGCGAGGACACCCAGAGTGATATGGAGCGTACAGGCGTGTGTATGGTCCGTACCACTACGAGTACGCATACGCAAGAACACCCAGAGTGGTAGGGCCGTACACGCGCCTGTACGCTCCCTATCAGTATGGGAGTCCTCGCGTATGCGTACTCATAGTGGTACAGACCGTACAAGCGTGCGTACGCTCACTTTCACTATGTGTACGCATACGCGAGAACACCCATAGTTATACGGACCGTACACGCGTGCGTACGCTCACCTTCACTATGGGTGTTCTCGCGTATGCGTACTCATAGTGATAGTGAGCGTACAGGCGTGTGTACGGTCCGTACCACCATGGGTGTTCTCGCGTATGCGTACCCATAGTGATACGGACCGTACACGTGTGCGTACGCTCACTATCACTATGGGTACACATACGGCAGCACTCCCATAGTGATAATGGAACGTACACAGGCCCTCTTAGCAGCAGTACGGCGGTTTTCACACATCACAGTGGTGGCAGGCAGCACACAGGAAGGAATAGGGCTGACATACTTGTCCATGGATGGACATCAAGGCATTGTCTGGGCAGTACTACATGTGTGGGGCACAGGTGTGACAGGCTGTGATGTGGAACATTACTCCTGAGTGGAGAAGGCACCAGATGTATGATGAGATGTGTACAGATGTAATGTGTGATGGTGCAATGTGTGCCAGGCATGCCCTTCACTCCTTTGACATGTGTGCATGTCGTACTGCACACTGGGGATGAGCGTCACTGGCATGGCACGGACACCAACACACGCAAATGTCCCCTGATGGCCGGAACAGGGGTTACCACACCTGACTTGTCACTACCCACGGTGTACGATGTGACTATGTCATGTATGTGTGGGGGGTTCCCATTAGGTTGATGTTGGAGCACCCTCAAAAGCTGCCGCTGTTGCAGCAACCAACATGTGTATGTGTGTAGATTGACATTGGACACTGTTCCGCACACCATGCCACATGTGGTATCGGATGTGAGGTGCGTATGTATGCATGGGACACGGATTAGCGTGACAAGGACATGTCTGCATCCTCTCTATGAATGTGTGGTGAGTCATTACATGTGCACCTTCATGGCAAGGTGTGTGGGCTGTCCTAGTGTAATGTCATGTGACCTGTGTCTCTAGTGTTCCGCTGCCAGTCTCTGCAATAGGCATCCTACTTCTGCTGATGTGTGGGTGTATGTCACTCCTGTGTTGCGTCTGGCTGTTCTCTTGCACTGGGACACAGCTAATCCCATGGCATGGCATGTGGAGGTTCTCAATCTCCGTGTGTAGCTGGGTCTTGGTAGGAGTGTCACCTGCCAGCCATACGTGTCCAGGGCATGTAGCACATACCTGACTCCGTATGTAGCATATGTGTATTGACAGATTAACATGTGCTCAGTACATATAAATTGTTGTTGTAGTGCACTCACTCTTCCTTGTCACTTCCACATTCCTGCAGAGCGCCGCCTCTTCCACGAGCAATTCCGGACTTGGCTGCCATGCGTGAGAATGATCGTATCCGGTGCTACCGCTTCCCCCGACGGTTGATTCTGGAGTTGACGGCGAGACTGGCACCACACCTGGAACCGCTGCACAGGTATCCTACGGCACTGACACCCAAGCTGAAGGTAATGGCAGCCCTACATTTTCTAGCCACGGGTACCTTTCAAAATACCATAGCTCATGTTGGTGGCATGTCCCAGAGCATGTTCTGCCGTGTGCTGCATGATTTCTTAGAGGCCATGTTGATTCACCTGGATGACTTCATCAAGTTCCCAACCCCTGAAATGTTGACTGGTGTCAAGCGTGAGTTCTATGCCCTGGGAGGGATGCCCCATGTCATTGGGTCCATAGATGGTACACATGTAGCTTTGGTACCACCACACGTACGGGAGGTAGCGTACCGCAATCGGAAGCACTACCACTCCATCAATGCCCTTGTGGTGTGTCTGTCCAACATGGTGATTTCACATGTCTGTGCTCGTTTTCCAGGATCAGCACACGATGCCTACATCATGAGGCGTAGCAGGATGCCTGAAATGATGATGCAGCTGCGCAACGAACGAGCATGTGTTGTTGGTGGGTACAGTCTGTCTGTCCTGTATTTTGCATAGCCTACCAGCACGACCGCTTCACCAGTTCTAACGATGTCCATGTGCTTCCCATGTAGGGGACGCTGGCTATCCCAACATGCCATGGCTGCTCACACCTCTCCGCAACCCCATCACGCCGGCCCAGCTCCGCTACAACACCGCCCATGGCCGGACAAGGTGAGTGATAGAGAGGACGTTTGGCCTGCTGAAGAGCCGATTTCGGTGCCTCCACAAGACCGGCGGCGCGCTCCCATATGCCCCTGCGAAGGTCTGCAAAATCTTCATGGTCTGCTGCATGCTGCACAACATGGCAGTTGAGAAAGCTGTGCCACTCATCCTGGATCAAGATGATCAGGACCATCCACCCATGGAGGACGAAGGGCTTGGCAATGGGGCTAGTGATGTGGAGGATGTGGAGCCGCAGGAGGACATCCGGACTCGGCTCATACGCGACTTCTTTGCTTAGTGGTGAGTACCAGTGTCTGAGTGTGCACACATTGCTCCACGTGTGGCATGTGTTGTGATGTGTGTCTCCACCTGCATGTATGGCACGTGAGTCAGAGGTGTGTGTGGGTGTGTCACTGGAGTGATGGTGGCAGTGATGGTTGTATTTCCCCAGTCATAATTGTGACCTAGCATGTTGTCATCCATACATGTGTCGAGTTCATGCACATGCAATTGGCTGTGTTTTTTGTGGCTGACTTCTTGTGTGTCTCTCTTGCCCAGGTACTTGCGCATGGCGTCTGCTGGTTGCATTGTTGTGGCACTGCTATTCCTCATGGACACGTCATGGTGTGCTGACTCAGCGTTACACGCACGGACAAGTTTGGAAGTCTCCTTAGGGTAAGGGATGCATCAGGGGTGTATTGGGTGTGGCAGGTGTTCACGATGTATGCACACTGCCCCTGTCGATGTTTGGTTCCTCTGCAGACATGTAGCATCACCATGGGACACAACATGCAGCTGTGTACACCTGAATAGATGGTCTGACTGGTTGACAGTCATCAGTGATGGGATAGTGGATTGTGATGATGGCATCAATGTGTGTAACACTGCCCTCAGACACATACGGTTTGCATTGGCTTGACATGGTGTGGGACTTCTACATCAGCGGATCAATGGTGTATGGCAGTCTCTCCGTGAGCAGCTGTGGGTGTTTAGCTGTTAGCCGACAATTGTGTGCCAGTTCCATGGCTAACACGCATTTGTGCTGCAGAAGGGGGGTGCCAGTGTTGGACCCACATGTTACTCCACAAGAAGTGTTCATGTGTAATTCAAGTTGCCTCTGCAATCCCGAAAACATGACTAATAAAGGTGTCCCTATGCCTCCAAGGTGCCTCTTCTCAGTCAATGCTGGTGTGTTGCCACGGTGCATCCAGCATGTCTGGCATGGTTTTCCCGGATAGTGGCTATGTGTCGATGTGTCGAGTAGCAAGATGCAAGCTGTGTGTGTGGGCTGAGACTGTGTATTGGGCATGATGTCCATGACTGTGTGGGTATTGTGACATGTGCCATCCCCATGCATCCAACGTTGGCCAGGCCCCCATTCTCTGCATCCACCGGACTCAAGCTTGCAGGACATGGTTCTGCCACCTGTCTACACATACCTGGGTGCCCACCAGGACACTCCACATGATCCCTGACCTCTGCGCATGACTGTTGCTGTACTCAATGTGTCTGTCAGCACGGTTGTGCGGCCACCCCCTCAGCTGGTTGGGCCCATCACGGGTGTGTATGGTGCTCCATGTCTGTCTTGCCTAATACACTGTGACCCGTGTGTCCTGTGCCAGACTCAGGCCCCAGGGTGTGGATGGTTGAAGTCAAAAGAGAACTCAGGCATGTTTAGACTTTACAACACACATGTAAGGTAATAATGCAACCAGCAGGCATCTTCTCTTCATGGTGTGATATTTTATTTTTGTGGGGGGGGGGGTATAACGTGAGGGGCTTTCCGGGAGTTTGGAATCCAAAGTTCAGTAGGGGAGTTGGTGTCCTTGCCATTGGAAATCCTCAGAGTCCATGCCACAGTCTTTGTCAACATTGGTCAGAGAGTGACCAGCAGGGCCATGTGGCAGAGAATGTCTCTTGATGCTGTGATGCTGTTGCTCCAGTGGGCCAGGTGCCAGGCCAGGTGTCCTGGGAGATGGTGATGTAGCGCCGACCCTCACGGTCCTTTCCGTGGATGACCCGGCCTCCTGCGGGGACCCTCAGAAGCAGGCCGTGACGATGTTTGGGATGCTCCGTCGGATGTCTCCTCCTCCTCCTGATCCCTCCCTGTGGGTGGTGATGTTCTCCGCCTTCTGGCACAGGGAGGGTTGCCCATGTTGTCGGCCATCCGACGGAGTGTATTGTGAATCCCCTGGAACACCGCCACTTGCTCAGCCTGTCTGTCCTCCATCCTCCGTTGGTGTTGCAGTAGACAGGCATGTTGCTGGGCCTGCTGGGTCTTGATCTCCTCGAGGATGGACACAACCTGGGCCATGCCCGTGGTGTCCTGCCGGTATGTGTCCAGGATGTTACGGACATGGGAATATACCGGTTCCCCAGCCAACTGGTGAGGCTCGCGCCTCCGCTGTCCTCCACTCCCACCACCCCTGCCCACTTGCACCTGGCCTGCCCTTGTGGGCACATCAGGTCTCCGGGACCCCTGAGGGGTGGCATTGGTGTTGTCGCCTGCCTCCTCCTGGGTGCCCGGGACACCGTGTCCCTCCTGGCCAGCCTGGCTGCATTGTGGTGTTGGGGCAGGGATCCTGGCTGTCTCCTGGGATGTGGCAGGAGTGGGGGTGAGGGTTGGCCCAGTTGTACCTGACGCAGGTGCTGCAGGTCGTTGGACACCAGAGGGGCCAGGTCGGTCGGGGTCGGGTTCGTCCTTGGAGTGGTGAGAGGCGTCGCTGCCGGTGGCTCCGTCATCCTGCAGAGCCGGGTCCTGTGAGTCTTCCCCCCCAGTGTTGGGGGGTGATCCACGACGTTGACCTGTGTGTGAGAGAGACAATGTTAATTTTGGTCCATGCAACATCCATGTTTCATCAGTTTCAAAGTTGGCACATTTCCTCTTGGAATTAGGATCTGTCTTGCATTCCACTCACAGTGTACTTGTGCATGGGTGTGTCCCTTGGGCACCACTTTGGCCCCTTTAACTATGTGTGTCACAGTCTTACTTGCTGCGTCAAGTGTGACTGCAGTCAGCAGTTGAGTGGGCAGGCGTGGCGAGCCATGCATTGGCGCCTTCCGTGTAGCACTGTACATGTGCACATGGAGTGGATCCACACACTTATATGATGCAGGTAGCTGTCGTTGTGCTCGTGAACAGGTTGTGACATGGCCCTGTGTTTTGCCATGGAGAAGAGGGGGGGTTCTGGCACTGGCCACCCTTGGCTACATGCACGCAGTCTACCTGCTGACGAGCAGACATTCGCACACACCACACGGCTGATTTGCTCTCCCTGTGTCTCCCTCCCTCTCTGTCCCCCTCTCCCTCCCTCTGTGTGTCAGCCTCCTCCCTCTGTCCGTGTCCCTGTGTCTCCCTCCCTCTTTGTCCCCCTCTCCCTCCCTCTCTGTCCCCCTCTCCCTCCCTCCGTGTGTCAGCCTCCTCCCTCTGTCCGTCTCCCTGTGTCTCCCTCCCTCTCTGTCCCCCTCTCCCTCCCTCCGTGTGTCAGCCTCCTCCCTCTGTCCGTCTCCCTGTGTCTCCCTCCCTCTCTGTCCCCCTCTCCCTCCCTCTGTGTGTCAGCCTCCTCCCTCTGTCCGTCTCCCTGTGTCTCCCTCCCTCTCTGTCCCCCTCTCCCTCCCTCTCTGTCCCCCTCTCCCTCCCTCTGTGTGTCACCCTCTGTCACCTCAGCCCAGCTTCCTGGGCACACACTGTTAGCAGATCTTTGAGTGGCCCTTGGCTTGTTGATGTGAGTTTGTTTCTGATCTCCAGGCACCCATTGGGTGTAGTGTGTGTCTCTGCGCTGCTGCTGTGGTGGTGTGTGCTGCCACTCTTTCACAATGTCGGCTGTTCATTAGCTGCTGTCATGTGCAAAACAGTGCCTTCACCCCCATGTGTTGATGCAAGGCGTCCGCCATTTGCTGGCGAGTCTTTCCTGTGTGGGGACACACTGTTTGTCTGGCTGTGACCTAGGCCATATGAGCAGAGGGCATTGTTGTCTGCTTCTGAGTTGCACTATGTGAATTTTGGGGCCCACCCTCCAGCCATCCGGGTTACCGTGTCATGTGTTGGTGTCTTCTGTGGCTTGTGACTTGACATTGTCCAGCTGGGTGCATGGGGCATGGTGGCGGCAGTGGCATGTGCGTGTTCATGGAGAGTGGTTGAGTCATGCGATATCTTGGGGTGGTTGCGTGCCTGTTAGTGATTTTGGTTGTGGATGACGTTCCCCCCATGTGAGGTGCGTTGTTTGTGTACTCATCCGGGTCTCGGAGTCCTCCTAATCCTTCGACTGCCTCCACCGGCTGTATGGCCATCACCCTCTCCTCCCAGGGCTGGTAGTGTACGGGTCTGCGGGAGGGCCCTCCTCCAGTGGCGTTGGCCTGGTTGTGTTCCTCCAGCATCTTGGCTCGGACCCTCTTCCGCAGATCGTACCACCTGGCTTGGCATTCCTGCCTGGTCCTTCTGGTGTCCCCAACAGCATTCACAGCATCGATGATGGTCTGCCACGTGGCTGTTTTTGCTGCCATGCTGGTCTGTCTGACCAATTTTCCAAAGAGCTGTGGCTCGACTCTGAGGATTTCATCGACAAGGACCTCCAACTCTCGGTTACTGAACTTTGGATTCTTGGTAGTGGGCATGGTGAGGGGTGTGGGTGTGGATGGTGGGGGGGTGTGTGGATGGTTGTGGGTGTGTGGGTGTGGTTGTGCAGGTGTGTGTGTGTGTGAATGTGATGAGGGGGTGTTTGTGAAGGTGGTTGTGTGAAGGTGTGCAAGTGTAAGGTGTGGTGAAGCTTGTAGTATGGTGCTGTAGGTTGTCTGTGGTGTCTGGCAGCAGTGAGTCTGTTGCAAAGGCTCATGGTTTGTGTGTGTGGGCCCTTTTTATTGGTCCATTGGTGGGTGTGGCTGTGTTTGAAGTTTGGGTGGGTGTGTTATAAGGAGTGGTGGTGTATTGGGCCTCTGTTTGTTTTTGGCAGTTGCAGGTCAGTGAATGTGTTATTTTAGTGGTTGTTGGACATGTTTAGTGGCTTTGTGCCATTCGAATGGTGTATTCTTGTGTTGTTTTGGTTTGTCCTGGTTGTGTACGTGCGTTTTTAGCGTGTGTACGGTGTGTACATGGGCCATTTGGTTGTACGGTGCTGTCCTTGTGTGTGGCTTGGTACGACTCGTACATGCGGTTGTGATGTTGGGGCATGGGGTGCGCTCCGTACTTAGGAGGTTGTGGTGGGGGTGCGACTCTGACGTACACGGGTGTACATACACGGAGGTACGACACGTACAGGGGTGGGGGTAGGACTCGAATGTACAGGGGTGTGGGTACACGGGGGTACGACACGTACAGGGGTGGGGGTAAGACTCGAACGTACAGGGGTGTGGGTACACGGGGGTACGACACGTACAGGGGTGGGGGTACGACTCGAACGTACAGGGGTGTACATACACGGTGGTACGACACGTACAGGGGTGGGGGTAGGACTCGAACGTACAGGGGTGTAGGTACACGGGGGTACGACACGTACAGGGGTGGGGGTAGGACTCGAATGTAAAGGGGTGTACATACACGGGGGTACGACACGTACAGGGGTGGGGGTAGGACTCGAACGTACAGGGGTGTACATACACGGTGGTACGACACGTACAGGGGTGGGGGTAGGACTCGAACGTACAGGGGTGTAGGTACACGGGGGTACGACACGTACAGGGGTGGGGGTAGGACTCGAACGTACAGGGGTGTAGGTACACAGGGGTACGACACGTACAGGGGTGGGGGTAGGACTCGAACGTACAGGGGTGTGGGTACACGGGGGTACGACACGTACAGGGGTGGGGGTACGACTCGAACGTACAGGGGTGTAGGTACACGGTGGTACGACACGTACAGGGGTGGGGGTAGGACTCGAACGTACAGGGGTGTAGGTACACGGGGGTACGACACGTACAGGGGTGGGGGTACGACTCGAACGTACAGGGGTGTACATACACGGTGGTACGACACGTACAGGGGTGGGGGTAGGACTCGAACGTACAGGTGTGTAGGTACACGGGGGTACGACACGTACAGGGGTGGGGGTACGACTCGAACGTACACGGGTGTACATACACGGGGGTACGACACGTACAGGGGTGGGGGTAGGACTCGAACGTACAGGGGTGTGGGTACACGGGGGTATGACACGTCCAGGGGTGGGGGTAGGACTCGAACGTACAGGGGTGTGGGTACACGGGGGTACGACACGTACAGGGGTGGGGGTACGACTCGAACGTACAGGGGTGTACATACACGGTGGTACGACACGTACAGGGGTGGGGGTATGACTCGAACCTACAGGGGTGTGGGTACACGGGGGTACGACACATACAGGGGTGGGGGTACGACTCGAACGTACAGGGGTGTACATACACGGTGGTACGACACGTACAGGGGTGGGGGTAGGACTCGAACGTACAGGGGTGTAGGTACACGGGGGTACGACATGTACAGGGGTGGGGGTAGGACTCGAACGTACAGGGGTGTACATACACGGGGGTACGACACGTACAGGGGTGGGGGTAGGACTCGAACGTACAGGGGTGTGGGTAAACGGGGGTATGACACGTACAGGGGTGGGGGTACGACTCGAACGTACAGGGGTGTGGGTACACGGGGGTACGACACGTACAGGGGTGGGGGTACGACTCGAACGTACAGGGGTGTACATACACGGTGGTATGACACGTACAGGGGTGGGGGTACGACTCGAACGTACAGGGGTGTGGGTACACGGGGGTATGACACGTACAGGGGTGGGGGTAGGACTCGAACGTACAGGGGTGTGGGTACACGGGGGTACGACACGTACAGGGGTGGGGGTAGGACTCGAACGTACAGGGGTGTAGGTACACGGGGGTACGACATGTACAGGGGTGGGGGTACGACTCGAACGTACAGGGGTGTAGGTACACGGTGGTACAACACGTACAGGGGTGGGGGTAGGACTCGAACGTACAGGGGTGTGGGTACACGGGTGGGGGTTCGACACGTACATGGGTGTACATACAGGGGGGGTGTACATTCACGGGGAGTACGATTCGAACGTATGGGAGCTGGGGGGAGTGTTGGGCGCGTATGCGGGCACATGTCTCCATGGTTGCAATGGGAGTTCGGTGCGGACGGTGTTTTTTCCATACGGTTGTGAGATCGGACGCACGGGTAGGATCGTGATTCCTCGGTCGGACTTCACTTTTCACGTTTGTACGGTAAATCGTCCGAGGAAGTGTCGGACACATTTTCCGACCCGAGGACGTGTGGGGAATGATTCCCAATGCGGTTCGTATGGACTTTTTACCATGCGAATCGTGATTGCCAGTTTGTACGGCACTTGTACGATTCGTACGGTAAAAAGACCGGATACGAGTCGTACGGGGACATTTTTTACCGGATCGTAATGCCGATCACGATCCTGTAAAAACCGGGTACGAACCGTCGGACGGAGCAAATTCTCCGTCCGACGCGTACCCGGTCGTCAAAATCTACCAACATGGAATTACGATTCGCACGGAAACACCATTTCCGTACAAATCGTACAAAAGCCCGACCGACGAAAAAAATGTTACAAATACGATCCGGGAACACGCCGACCTGATGTCGGGACGCTCGCAGCCTGCCATTCACGAACCAGGAATTACGATTCGCACCGACGTCATCCTGCACGGTGAATATTATCCGGCAGCCAAAAACTGCCGGGAAATCAGGACGACGCGAACAAGGAGTACCAGTACGCGACGGACAGACAGGACGACGCGAACAAGGAGTACCAGTACGCGACGGACAGACAGGACGACGCGAACAAGGAGTACCAGTACGCGACGGGAACACAGGACGACGCGAACATGGAGTAACCGTACGCGACGGACAGACATGGACCCGAACCTACGTGTCATCCCGGCCCTCATAGCAGTCGACCTCCTCTACAGGTTACGACGCAGACGCCGCAGAAGGTCAGAACAACAAAGGGAGGGGGGAAAGGGGGGGTGGCAGGACCAGGGCAGGCCACAAACCCCCCACCAAAGTCACACAGCACACATGCCCTGGACATACCTGACTCCCAAGCCCTGGTCACTACGAGGGGGTGGGGGCGTTTCCAGCCAAGCCAGCGACCGCCACAACGGAAGTCCTTCACGACGCGAACCGGCAACACAACCAGACAGGTACGTCCCGTACCCACGCCTTAAGAGCGTGGGTACGAGTCGTACCACGCCCACACCTACGTCACCCCAACAATGGCGGGACGGCTCGTACCCACGTGGGAAAGGCCTGGGTACGGGCCGCACAAGCATCACATAGCGTGGGGACGGACATGTACGGACCGTACCCCCACCCCGTATGCATGGAGCGTACCCCCACCCCAACAGTGTAAGTACGACCCGTACCCTCACCTCGTATTCATGGAGCGTACCCCCCATGCCAACAGTGTAAGTACGACACGTACCCCCACCCGCGTATGCAAGGAGCGTACCACCAACCCCAACAGTGTAAGTACGACCCGTACCCTCACCTCGAATGCATGGAGCGTACCCCCTATGCAAACATTGTACGTACGACACGTACCCCCACCCGCATACGTATGGAGCGTACCCCCACCCCAACAGTGTAAGTACGACCCGTACCCTCACCTCGTATTCATGGAGCGTACCCCCACCCCAACAGTGTAAGTACGACCCGTACCCTCACCTCGAATGCATGGAGCGTACCCCCAATGCAAACATTGTACGTACGACACGTGCCCTCGCCCGCGGACGTATGGAGCGTACCCCCCACCCCAACAGTGTAAGTACGACCCGTACCCTCACCTCAAATGCATGGAGCGTACCCCCACCCCAACAGTGTAAGTACGACCCGTACCCTCACCTCGTATTCATGGAGCATACCCCCACCCCAACAGTGTAAGTACGACCCGAACCCTCACCCGCGTACGTATGGAGCGTACCCCCACCCCAACAGTGTAAGTACGACCCGTACCCTCACCCGCGGACGTATGGAGCGTACCCCCATCCCAACAGTGTAAGTACGACCCGTACCCTCACCTCGTATTCATGGAGCGTACCCCCACCCCAACAGTGTAAGTACGACCCGTACCCTCACCTCGAATGCATGGAGCCTACCCACATCCGTGTATGTCATGAGCGTACATATTGTGAAATAGGAGGGGTGTGTACAGAGTCCTCCCAGCAGAGCCCAGAGACAGGAGGGGTGGGTGCCTATCACTCCAAACAGTGCCCTGAGACAGGAGGGGTGGGGGGCTATCACTCCCAGCAGTGCCCTGAGACAGGAGGGGTGTGTGCAGAGTCCTCCCAGCAGTGCCCAGACACAGGAGGGGTGTGTGCAGAGTCCTCCCAGCAGAGCCCAGAGACAGGAGGGGTGTGTGCCTAACACTCCCAGCAGTGCCCAGACACAGGAGGGGTGTGTGCAGAGTCCTCCCAGCAGTGCCCAGACATAGGAGGGGTGGGTGCCTATCACTCCCAGCAGTGCCCTGAGACAGGAGGGGTGTGTGCAGAGTCCTCCCAGCAGAGCCCAGAGACAGGAGGGGTGTGTGCCTATCACTCCAAACAGTGCCCTGAGACAGGAGGGGTGGGGGGCTATCACTCCCAGCAGTGCCCTGAGACAGGAGGGGTGGGGGGCTATCACTCCCAGCAGTGCCCTGAGACAGGAGGGGTGTGTGCCTAACACTCCCAGCAGTGCCCAGACACAGGAGGGGTGTGTGCAGAGTCCTCCCAGCAGTGCCCAGACATAGGAGGGGTGGGTGCCTATCACTCCCAGCAGTGCCCTGAGACAGGAGGGTGTGTGCAGAGTCCTCCCAGCAGTGCCCTGAGACAGGAGGGGTGTGTGCAGAGTCCTCCCAGCAGTGCCCTGAGACAGGAGGGGTGTGTGCCTAACACTCCCAGCAGTGCCCTGAGACAGGAGGGGTGGGTGCCTATCACTCCCAGCAGTGCCCATGGAACGCAAAGGGTGGAGTAGCCACAGATACCATGCCCACAAATGTCAGTCAGGTGCACAAAGACCCTGCAGTACATGTACCACATGTGTGCGAGGCTGGAAGTATACGCATGCATAGGGCCAAAAAGAAAACATGTACACATGAAGTCATGTCAATAGTCCACATACACAAGTTCAATGAGTACCAAGGATGTCACGAATGATGCAGGTGGAGAATGGCTCAGCATGCATGTGCAAAGTTGAAGGAGTCCGTCACACACCCAGCTAATGTACACACAGCTCTGCACTAAATATTGGGAACACCCTGCAGGGAAGAAGTCAGGGTACACAGAGGAAGGAAAACACCTTGGGACAATTGCAACATGCAGCAACTGCTTACATTAATTGAGAAAGCTAGCTAACACCGTGTGATGGCACACAGATCCCATGGTCCCCCCTATGAGCAGCACACTACTACATTTCCCACACACCCAACACATGAACACCACCCAAAACCATGTAGCAGCCCCACCGACAGCAATGCCAGCAAAGCAGGAGTGTTCCAAGGGCAAAAAATAAATAGCTTTATTCAGCATGATCCAAAAACTGGTATGTAGGAAGTTCAATATTTACAAAGCCCATAGGGCAGTCCAGGAGTCACAGCTGGATGGGGGACACAGTGGGATGCGTGTCCCCTAGCTTGCCTGCACAGCTACAAGCCGTTGTCTTCCACAGGGGTGAGGGCATCAAGTGGGGGGGAATGAACAGGCACCGCAGGGACAGGAGGGCAAAGGGTAGGTGACTTGGGTGCAGGGATGGAGGACTCCACCACAGGGGGTGGGGCAGGGCCAAAGGCGGATTCTAGGAGCGCGCTGCACACCTTGGCAAGGTCCTCCAGGGACTCCCCTGCACCCGAAGGAACCACAGGCCCCAAGGGGGGGGGGGGTCAGTGGGCTGGGTCGCAGCGCCACTGAGGGAGGGTGTGGACAGGGGGGGGACTCAAGCACCCTGACCGGGGACTTCCTTGACCGCTTGCGGGGTGGTGTCACTGTGGGGCTCAGGGACAGAGCGGCTATGAAGGAGTCTTTGGGGGAGATGTGGCCAGGAGAGCTGAGGGGAGGGGATTTGGAGGGAGTGGATTGGGTGGAATGCGGACTCCCACTCTGGCTGCGTGTCACACGTTTGCCCCCCACCCAGTGGGTGTGCCTACTTCACCCTGTGTGTGCGTGTCAGGAGGTGTGCGGCGGACCTTCCCTGCTGGTGTGGTGCCTGTGTCTGTTGTGGTGGGTGCATGCTTACGTCTGGGTGTATGTGGGACAGGCCTGGGAGTGGGAATTGTGGAAGGAGCAGGGGTAGGGGGTGGGACGTAGCACTGCAGGAGACCCACTGCTGCAGTCAGTGTGGAGTCTATGGACCTCAGCAAGTTGCGTTGGTCAGCCTGTGATGAATGAATGCCCTCCAAGTATGCCTCCATGTTGTTGAGGACCTGGCTGTGGCCATGGAGGACATTAAGGATCGCAGTCTGACCAATCTGCAACTGCCGCTGGATGTCCACAGACTCAGCATTGGCGGCAGCAGTGGAGACAGGGGCAGGGGGTGCGGTGCCTGGCAGGAAGGTGACATGTGGCGACCGGGCACGTTGGGAAGGGACACGAGCAAGTGGGAGGCGGCTGATGCCAATGGAGGGGGCGGTGTGAGATGTAGGGCTGCTGTCAGATGGTGGTGCAGCCACCGCCCACTCGGAGAGATCATCCTCGGACCCGTCAGCTTCATACTCTGTTGTGCCAGTCGACAGGTCCCCGGGTTCACTCTCCTCCGCCTCTGTCCCACTCGAAGTGCCAGGCACGATGCCACCGCTGGCACTGGTGCTCGGTCCCTCCGCGCCGTCTGTGTCCATGTCTCCTTCCGTGTCCCCCGACGATGCTGTGGGCAGGGTGAAGAGACAGAAATTAATCATACACCTGTATACATATGTCACATGAGTCAAATCTACTTAGGTCACAGTGCATAGCCTGAAACAAAGGAAGAGTTACAACTACAAAACAAGGTACATATGTAGGCCCTGCAAGACACAGTTGTGTGACCCACCATGCCATGGAAAAACTATGGAGAGCATGACACAATAGCAAATGAGATGACATGGAATTTTGACTGAGGAGCAAGGCCCTGGGGACAATCCAGCACTGCATCTGCACCACACAGCGTGGCAGGAAATAGGGATGAGCAGGGACCATAGGCAGGTACTAGAGGCACATGCAGCATAGGTAATACTGAGAACATGCCCACCCTGTCTGGCACAATGCACCTTGAGTGTATGTCCAGACAAACATCACACACTGGCCAGTCCTAGCAAGGAGATGACAGGTCTTGACATGTAGGCCATGCCCGCACCACCCACCCCCTACATGAGACAAATCTGTGGAGACACAGGAAGCACTTACATCTCTTAGTCAGGGTGAAATACACATGGGATGCTAAACTTCAATATTGCACACAAACTACCCAAGGTGCGGCTGTCCAAATTATCATGTACAAATGGGCATCATCAGATGATTGCAACAAGACACAAAGGCAATGGCCACCGTGAGTATGTAATAGGAAAATCAGGTCAGGCTGTACAGTGGACACTTGTAATACATCTCACGTTAATATACATGGGGCCAGGGGACAATGGCACAGAGCACAACCTATGCTGTAGACACAGAGATTGTCGACATTCTCGGATTACACACATGATACCTAGGAAAAGATGCCCCTGGGGACAGTAGTGGCCACACAACTCCATGCTCCTGAATGGGAATGACTGCAACACACGCTAACATCCCTGCACTATGCGTAACGCACTATCATGCACATCATGTCACAGGCCACCACATGGGACATGCCTGCTGGAAGGCCTCGCACTCGAGAGATTAACTCCCATGTCTGGAATCAGCATTAGTGCCAACTGACATGAAACCCACAAGTCCAGAACTGGACAGGGCACAGGCAAGGTCACTAAACCTGTCACACACCACCCCCACACATGATGCTGCAGGCATTGTACACTTGGAGAAGGTGTCAGGCTACATAACTTTGTGATGGAGTGACTACACAGAGACCAGGGAACACATTGCAAGGTGGGGAAGGGAGGCAGGAGAGCCCTGCAACACTGTGGGTAACAGGATCTGCACAGCACCATAAACCATGGAAGTGTATCCATGGAACAGTGCACTTACAAATGCTGGTGATACACAACAAACACACACATGTACCTACCCCCTTCCGGCTGCTGCATCTCCTGTAGGCGCCTGTCCAAGTCAGGAAAGACCACCGCCAGCACACGTTTCTGGATGTGGGAGAGACGGCGGCGCCCGCGGTTCTTATGGCTCTCAGGTGAGTCCCCCAGCAGGACCCGTGCGATCCTCCGCGTCCAGCACTGGATATCCTGCCAGCGTTTCCTCACCTGGGACAGGCGCCGCTTCCGACCATCCGCACTCCTCACGGCGCTGACGGCGTCCAGCCATATCTGCTCCTTGGCAAAGGCGTCTACCTGTGAGGATGGACAAGTGACACTACATCAATACACCTGGCACATGTCACAGGGACACAGATTAGAACACATTCGCTGTTTACAACAAGGCCTAGTATGCATCCAACGCATTGCACCATTGTCATAGGGACATGATCCTCTGGGGGAAGGCCAAAAGCAGTACGTGCCATTGAAAGGACACAGGTGGAATGAGGGCAACTACACAATCAATGATCCAGGCTCACACTGTTTATCACACCTACCCCTCCTGTCTCAGGGCACTGTTTGGAGTGATAGGCCCCCACCCCTCCTTTCTCAGGGCACTGCTAGGAGTGATAGGCCCCCACCCCTCCTGTCTCAGGGCACTGCTAGGAGTGATAGGCCCCCACCCCTCCTGTCTCAGGGCACTGCTAGGAGTGATAGGCCCCCACCCCTCCTGTCTCAGGGCACTGCTGGGAGTGATAGGCCCCCACCCCTACTGTCTCAGGGCACTGCTGGGAGGACTCTGCACACACCCCTCCTGTCTCAGGGCACTGCTGGGAGTGATAGGCCCCCACCCCTCCTGTCTCAGGGCACTGCTAGGAGTGATAGGCCCCCACCCCTCCTGTCTCAGGGCACTGCTGGGAGTGATAGGCCCCCACCCCTCCTGTCTCCGGGCACTGCTGGGAGGACTCTGCACACACCCCTCCTGTCTCAGGGCACTGCTGGGAGACATCAGGCATTCCCCCCCCTGGGACCCCTCCTACAGTACATAGCATGTGTGTCACACCTGGACACAATGGCAGAAGTCACAGTCACTCAAAAGGGACACAGTCTGTGCCAGTGGACACTGCACTCACCTGATAACCTGGTCGCCCGTACAGCATGGGGTACCGTGGGAGGATCACATCTACCAAAGCCATGTTCTCCTCCAGGGTGAATGGCTGTGACCTCTCCACAGCCCTTGACATGGTTCCAGGGAATCAGTAGCAGCAGCTGGGTCGTGGAATACGGAGATGTGCAGGCAAGTGCTCCCTCATGGGACCTTGCTGCCTTATATCTGCCTTGCTGGCCCATCTCATGCACAGGAGTACAGAGTGATTGGTCACTCACATTTGCATCCTATGTTTCCTCCAATCCCTTCAAACCTAGCAGTCTGTGGGTTCTCAATCTGTTTTTTTGTCCTGCATGATGTCAGCCCCACAAACACATTGTAACAAAGTAGATTTATTCCAACTGAATTCTGCCGTGCAGCTTCCTGAACAAATTCAAATTTTGAACTTGGTCTCCATGACAACCAGCATGCATGTAGGCCT
This sequence comes from Triturus cristatus, assembly GCF_964204655.1. Lineage (NCBI taxonomy): Eukaryota > Metazoa > Chordata > Amphibia > Caudata > Salamandridae > Triturus > Triturus cristatus. The sequence goes on from NC_140580.1 coordinate 327,638,582, forward strand.
TAATACTTGTCCCTCATGTGTCCCCTATGTAATTTGGAGCTTCACACACAGGAACGGTGCGTTCCGGGGCCCTAGGGCACCCCAAATGCATTGCAACGGCCCGTACACGCGTGCCTACGTTCACTATCACTCTGGGTGTCCACGCGTATGCGTACTCGTAGTGGTACGGGCCGTACGCGCGCCTGTACGCTCCCTATCACTACGTGTACGCATACGCGAGGACACCCAGAGTGATATGGAGTGTACAGGCGTGTGTACGGTCCGTACCACTACGAGTACGCATACGCAAGAACACCCATAGTGGTAGGGCCGTACACGCTCCTGTACGCTCCCTATCAGTATGGGAGTCCTCGTGTTGTAAATTAAGGCAGATAAGGGAGCGGGGACTAGCTCCGATATTAACTCCGTCGATGCTAAGGGATATTTCGTGTATAATTGGGTTTATACTCCATGGCATAGAGCCGATGTTATGGCGTTAAAGAATGCATTGCCTGACCCCCGCAAGAATCCAGCGGCTTTCTATGAAGAAGTCGAGGGGGCCTTGAATTCTTGCATTATGACCTTAGCGGATATAGATCTGTTCTTTGGCCTTATTCTACCACCGGACACGTGGCGATCTGTCCGAAAGGTGGATGATATAGTTGCTTTTAAGGCCCGGTGGTCTGACCTTGAGGATGAGGATAGGGAGCGGAAGCCCGCACAGAAACCTCCCCGGAATATTCTAGATCTCCCTGCTGCTATTGTGGCTAAATTAAAAACAATAATGCCCCCCAAGAAGATTGACTGGAATATGTTGGCGGCATGTCAGCAGAAGGTTGATGAGTCAGTGGCAGATTTCTTCACGCGTTTTAAAGAAACGTTCCATGATTTTAGTGGCCAGTCGCTTACCGACGACACAGGCCGCCACCTTTTTGCGGACAAATATGTGGCTAATCTACTGCCGGCAGTTGCGGCCCGGTTAAAAGCAAGTGAGAGTTCTTGGTCCTCCGCGACACCGACGGCCCTTCTGACCATCGCCCAGTATTATGAGCGTCAGGAGCACGAGGCGAAGGGCCAGGAGGAGAAGAAGTCAAAAGATCTCAAAACGAAAGTTATGTTAGCACAAGTATATGGCCCGCCCCGCCGGGGTAATAACAATAGGGGAAGGAGCGGATCTTATGGTCCCCCTTCGGGCCGACCTGCTTTGAATAAGAACCAATGTGCGTACTGTAAGCAGTTGGGCCATTGGGCCAGGGAGTGCCCAGCGTTGCGCGCTTCGCGGCAGGGGCACACTCTGGGTGGCCAGAGGGGGAGAGGGGGCTTCTCGAACTTTAGAGGGACCTCTAATGATAATGTCCGTTTTGATACGGCCGGACAGCACCGAGATAGCTCGAATATTTTTGATCACCAGCATCAGTACCATGTATCGGACATCGATCACTCGGGATATCACGATTCTCAGCATGCATAGGAATGCGTAGGATGGGGGTCCGAATCAGTTGAGGTGCCGGTCGATCAGACGGGTCCTTATGTATCGGCTGAGGTTTTAGGTTCTACTGATCAGTTCCTAGTGGATACAGGAGCGACACGTAGTGCATTGTCTAGGTACTTGGTTCCGGGGGCTCCCCCATCCGGCTCAATAGTTACATCGGTAGGGTTTGACGGTACACTTTCCCGAAGCCCTCTTTCACAGCCCCTTGCATTTAAAGTTGATTGTTTTTCTGCGCCTTGTCCGTTTCTGCTTGCTCCGTACACACCGGATAACATTATGGGCCTTGATATGTTAAAGCACTTTAGGGCTACAATTCGCTGTTCCCCCGAGGGTGTGAGGGTGATTTTAAATGACAACTACCCCCGATCTGGGCGGATGTGTACGATCTCAGAGGATGCGTTGTTGGCTACCCTCCCCCGAGCTTTATGGGCCACGTCGGACACGGATGTGGGACAAATGGTGATTCCTCCGGTCCACATTAGTGTCCAGGAGGGGGCGGTGCTACCACGCCTCCCCCAGTATCGTATTTCCCAGGAGGGCGAGGAAGCTCTCATACAGATTGTGCAAGATGTGATCGCGGTAGGAGTAGTGGAAGAAGTTCCCTATAATATCTGTAACAGTCCGATTCTCCCTATTCTGAAAAAGGACACGGATGCAAAGGTTTATCGGTTCATAATTGATTTGAGGGAGGTGAACAAGATCGTGATACCTCAGTACCCGGTGGTTTCCGATATCACGACGTTGCTCACCCTGGTCCCGCCTACGGCGACCGTGTTCTCAGTGATTGATTTGAAAAATGCCTTCTTTTCTATTCCCATTCACCCTGATAGCCGATTCCTTTTTGGGTTCACATTAAACAATAGATCTTATCGCTTTTGTAGAATTCCCCAGGGCTACACAGAAAGCCCTAGTATTTACAGTCAGGCCTTGAAACGACAGTTGGATTCCTTTGCTTTACTCGAGGGGGTCGCCCTCATTCAATATGTCGATGACATCCTGTTGGCGGCTGACACCCTGGAGTTGTGCGAGGAAAGTACGATAGCCTTACTTTCCTTTTTAGCATCCCACAATCACAAGGTCTCTAGGAAGAAATTGCAATTCTGTAGACCAAAGGTGACTTATTTGGGTCACCTTTTGTCTAAGGAGGGGCGTGCACTCACACCAGATCGTATCCAAGTAATTTTGGACACACCAAGGCCATCCACGCAGAAGGATGTGCGTGCATTTTTGGGTCTTGTTTCTTTTTGTAGACAGTGGATATTGGGGTTTTCACACATAGCTAAGCCATTTCTAGCGCTCTTGACAAAAGACACGCCCATCCCGATCCCCTGGTCAGATGAGTGTGACGCTGCTTTTCAGCAATTAAGACAGGCCCTTTGTTCAGCACCAGTGTTAGGGACCCCTGATTATGCAAAACCCTTTTCGTTGTATGTGCATGAGAAAGATGGATGTGCATTATCAGTCTTAGTGCAGATGCACGGCGATAAGCAGCGCCCTTGTGCATACTTTTCGGCTGTGCTTGATCCTGTCGCCCGAGCGTTACCAGGGTGTTTTCGCTCGGTTGCGGCGACAGCTGTGTCAATACGGCAGAGTGAAGGAATTGTATTGTCCCATAAACTGTTGGTGTTAGTTCCCCACGCTGTTGATGCTCTGCTTAATCAAACAAAGACGCAGCATTTGACCAGTGCCCGTTTAACGGGATATGAGTTGACGCTTTTGGCTCCTCATATTACGTTAAAAAGGTGCGTGACATTAAACCCGGCCACATTGTTGCCATACCCCGAGACCCAGCCTGAGGCGCAGAAAGCGCATGATTGTATTCTTGTGACTGAGGAACAAACAAAGGGTCGTATTGATCTCCAGGATACGCCCTTTTTAGATGTAGATGGAGAGTTGTGGGTAGACGGATCATGCCTGAAGCTACCAGATGGTACGACTTCAGCAGCGTATGCAATTACCACGTTACAGACGATAGTGGAAACAGCACGCATACCACAGAAATCAGCTCAAGCAGCGGAACTGATAGCGTTAACACGAGCGTGTGAGCTCAGTACAGGATTGTGTGTGAATGTTTACACAGACAGCCGCTATGCCTTCGGAGTAGCGCACGATTTCGGCCTACTCTGGAAGGAGAGAGGGTTTCTAACGTCACATGGGGTACAGATAACGCATGGGGAGTTAGTTCATAACCTTTTAACTGCATTGACATACCCAAAGAAAATCGCCATTGTTAAGTGTAGCGCCCATAGGAAAGTGGTTGATAAGGTTGGAGAAGGGAATGCGTTAGCAGATCGAGTAGCACGGGAGACTGCGATGCAGCCCGGTACTACTGCCATGTATGTAGTGAAGTCACAGGTGGAGAGATGGCATGATGCGAAGGAGCAAGTGCGAGAAATACAAAAGACCGCTTCTGACAAAGAGCGGGAACAATGGGTTAGCGAAGGAGAGCTGGATGACGAGGGTTGCTGGAGAAATAAGCAGATGGATAGATGGAAATTACCCACGGCTTTTGTACAACCTATGGTCCAGATGGCACATGGGCTAGCACATGTTGGAGCTTCCGCAATTGTGAAATTGCTTACTCAAGTCTGGGAGCATCCAGAGATTGCTAGCACAGCAAAGAGGGTGGTGCAGACCTGTATGATTTGTCTGAAGTACAACCCAGGGAAAGGCACGCGAACTCCAGCAGGAGGATTTGCGACACCCACTGCACCCTTTGAGGTTCTGCAGATGGATTATATCCAGCTTGAGCGCTGTAACAATTTGAAGTATGTTCTAGTAGTGGTTTGCGCCTTCAGTAAGTGGGTTGAGGCGTACCCTGCGAAAGACAATACTGCAATGACTACAGCGAAGCTATTGCTGAAAGAGTTTTTCCCCCGATACGGCGTCTGTAGACTTCTGTGGAGTGATAATGGCCCTCACTTTGTAGCGGATGTTATAAAGTATGTCTTGAAGGGCCTAGGCATCACTCAGAAGTTCCATGCCGTGTTCCACCCTCAGTCTGCAGGACTAGTCGAGAAGTATAATGGTACACTGAAGCTTAAGATCGCCAAAATTCAAGCTTCAACATCTTTGACTTGGCCAGACGCCTTGCCACTGGCGTTATTGTCAATTAGGTCGGTGCCACACTCTCGAATCGGCCTTACACCCTATGAGATTGTATTTGGACGCCCAATGAATATCTGGGGTCCACCAAGGCCTAAGGCTGTGTATGATGTACCTTGTGTAATGATGAGCGATTATCTGGCACAGTTAACGGATAACTTGGTTTCTATTCATCAACAGGTCCGAGAGGCGCTCCCTGATCGGTCTACCGGTGAAGGACATGGTCTCCGGCCTGGGGATCATGTCATGCTGAAGGTCTTCGACAGAACGAACAGTTTGGAGCCGAGATGGATCGGACCTGAGCAAGTCCTTCTTGCAACGAGGACGGCAGTGCGAGTCTCGAACAGGAAGAATTGGATCCATTCCTTGCACTGTCGAAAGGTACCGCCCGGACTGGTGGAGTCTGCCGTGCTGACCGATCAACGAGAAGTCCTAGCAGCAGAGACAGGCCGTGTTGCGAGGCCAAACGACACTGAGGAGCTCTTTTCGGACCACACGACTTCTGGAGGAAGGCGATATCATCTGCGACCAAGGAAGTGAGATCTTCAGTACTGGGACATACTGTCAGAACGGCCCTTGGGTTAGTGAAACGGAGAGCCGCTGAGGCAAGGGGGGGGGATCAGCCCTGCATTAGTGTAGCGACACCCGTCTTGGCCCGTTGGTGAAGAAATCAACCGCTGCCCAAGGGGAAGAGTTCTGACAGACTTTTAGTTTCAGGAAGATATTAGGGTATTGTTTCCTTTGACATGGAGAAAAAGAAGATTTTTTGTGCGTTGGGGTTCATGCTAACAGTAGCTATCGTTGGTATAACCACATGGTTTGTGGAGGAGGCAACTCCAGCTCGAGAGACACTTGTGTTGACGACTCCAGTGCCTGCGGAGCACTACTTTTACACATTGCCATATCAAGAGTTGAAGCATCGACAATCCTATTTGAATAACACTTTCATTCAGATGCTGCATCACACCCACGTTGCTACAAATGCTACGAACTGTTGGATATGTGGGATGATGCCAGCCCATCAGAAGAAAGGAGGTACGCCATTCATACCACTTCCTTTCTCACACAATGGCTCTTGTAGAGCATGGTACACTTTGTTGTTTGCCACTCGGAAACCGACAGTGGGACGACTGCTTTTTAGACTTAATAAAGAATGTCATCAGGACAGAAATGGATATCCACAAGCAAATGGAACAATTTGGGAATGGGAAGAGTACCGACCAGACAATGAATCCATTCCCTATATCTTTACGAACACTAGAGACACTATGGGGAAGGACAAGTTTGTGATCCAAGTGGCACAAGCCCAAGCGGACCTGTGTGTCCAGAGTGTGGGTTTTATCCCTGTTGGTGTCAGTGATTGTTTAACTGTTCTGAATATCGACGGACTGAATAACAGCACCTTCCTAGCATCCCATAATACCTATTTTGTATGTGGAAATAAAGGTTATTACCGTTTGCCGGCTGGGTGGTCTGGGGTATGCTATGTATCATTCCTACTACCCCCTGTATTCCTAGCACCTGCATCGTATCATAAAGACTTGAAATTGTTGAATAATGTGACTGTAAATAGGTATAAACGTACTTTATCGACGGATGATGTGGATCAGACTGATACCAGTTTGCAACAGTATATTGATTTTAACTTAGGATTGTTCTTCTTTGTTGGTGCCGCCTTGAATAGTAGGAAGATCCGAAGATTAACAAGAGTGGTAGAAGCTGTGACAAATCAGACTGCTGCTGCTCTTGGGAATCTTACGGAAGAATTACAGATTACCAGAATTGTTGCATTGCAGAACCGTATGGTATTGGATGTAATGCTAGCTGATCGAGGAGGAGCCTGTAAAATTATTGGAAGTAGCTGCTGTGTGTTCATTCCTGATCATACACCATCCGTTTATAACGCCATTAATAAGCTGCATAAAATAGCAGCTGAAATCCACACGGAAAACGGCACTTGGTCCTTTTCTGGATGGTTTTGGGCATTGGTTACTGCCTGGGGATGGAAGGTCTTAACTGGTCTTTGTATTATCATAGCAATTCTATTCCTTCTCTGTATGTGTATTCAATGTGGACCATTATGTTGTTCTGTATGCATTTCATTCTGCATTCCAGATAAGAAAGCTATTGCCGAAGTTGCCCGTCAGAAGGGTCTAGCTAAAGAGGTTAAAGGAATGATGATAATTGACGTATACGATGATTATTCTTGGAAGCCAGATGTCTTCAGTAAATGCTGAAAGGGTCGTCTGTTGTAAATTAAGGCAGAATGTGATTAAGCATTTACTGAAAACATTAGTGTTTCCCTTTTATCGTGTTTTCCCCATTATGTTGGCCGAAGTCCGGACTCCATTTTGTATTGACATGCTGCCACGTGTTCACCACGAGGAGAGTCCGACCTCTGTGTTAGTTGCTCTTGTAATCTGCCTAGCAACAGTTATAAATAGCTCCCTCTTGTCCATCTGGCGCATGCCCAGACTTGACCGCATCTGTTATAATTAGCTTTGCTTGACCATGTGTTTTCGCGGGCTCAAGGAGTGTGTTAGCTCCGCCCATGTATTGATTTAGAATCGGGAATGACCCTAAATGGTAATGTTCTTCGACTTCATGTACTATCCACCCACTCAAGAGCCCCTCTGTTGTGTATAAAAGGGGGCTGTGTACGAATGTTCGGTGTGCTACTCCTTGTAATACTGAAGAGTGTTGTGTGGATTGTAGGACCACCCTTAAGGGTTAATAAACGTTGTTTTTGTACTTTGCAGTTTCCGTGCCAACTTCCTTATAGATCTCGTTACAGAAGAGCGAACCCTTGTCTCTTGCGGGCCTAGCTGGGGCTTGTATTCATCACTCGCGTATGCGTACTCATAGTGGTACGGACCGTACATGCGTGCGTACGCTCACTTTCACTATGAGTACGCATACGCGAGAACACCCATAGTTATACGGACCAAAACGCGTGCGTACGCTCACCTTCACTATGGGTGTTCTCGCGTATGCGTACTCATAGTGATAGTGAGCGTACAGGCGTGTGTACGGTCCGTACCACCATGGGTGTTCTCGCGTATGCGTACCCATAGTGATACGGACCGTACACGTGTGCGTACGCTCACTATCACTATGGGTACACATACGGCAGCACTCCCATAGTGATAATGGAACGTACACAGGCCCTCTTAGCAGCAGTACGGCGATTTTCACACATCACAGTGGTGACAGGCAGTACACAGGAAGGAATAGGGCTGACATACTTGTCTATGGATGGACATCAAGGCATTGTCTGGGCAGTACTACATGTGTGGGGCACAGGTGTGACAGGCTGTGATGTGGAACATTACTCCTGAGTGGAGAAGGCACCAGATGTATGATGAGATGTGTACAGATGTAATGTGTGATGGTGCAATGTGTGCCAGGCATGCCCTTCACTCCTTTGACATGTGTGCATGTCGTACTGCACACTGGGGATGAGCGTCACTGGCATGGCATGGACACCAACACACGCAAATGTCCCCTGATGGCCGGAACAGGGGTTACCACACCTGACTTGTCACTACCCACGGTGCACGATGTGACTATGTCATGTATGTGTGGGGGGTTCCCATTAGGTTGATGTTGGAGCACCCTCAAAAGCTGCAGCTGTTGCAGCAACCAACATGTGTATGTGTGTAGATTGACATTGGACACTGTTCCGCACACCATGCCACATGTGGTATCGGATGTGAGGTGCGTATGTATGCATGGGACACGGATTAGCGTGACAAGGACATGTCTGCATCCTCTCTATGAATGTGTGGTGAGTCATTACATGTGCACCTTCATGGCAAGGTGTGTGGGCTGTCCTAGTGTAATGTCATGTGACCTGTGTCTCTAGTGTTCCGCTGCCAGTCTCTGCAATCAGCATCCTACTTCTGCTGATGTGTGGGTGTATGTCACTCCTGTGTTGCGTCTGGCTGTTCTCTTGCACTGGGACACAGCTAATCCCATGGCATGGCATGTGGAGGTTCTCAATCTCCGTGTGTAGCTGGGTCTTGGTAGGAGTGTCACCTGCCAGCCATACGTGTCCAGGGCATGTAGCACATACCTGACTCCGTTTGTAGCATATGTGTATTGACAGATTAACATGAGCTCAGTACATATAAATTGTTGTTGTAGTGCACTCACTCTTCCTTGTCACTTCCACATTCCTGCAGAGCGCCGCCTCTTCCACGAGCAATTCCGGACTTGGCTGCCATGCGAGAGAATGATTGTATCCGGTGCTACCGCTTCCCCCGACGGTTGATTCTGGAGTTGACGGCGAGACTGGCACCACACCTGGAACCGCTGCACAGGTATCCTACGGCACTGACACCCAAGCTGAAGGTAATGGCAGCCCTACATTTTCTAGCCACGGGTACCTTTCAAAATACCATAGCTCATGTTGGTGGCATGTCCCAGAGCATGTTCTGCCGTGTGCTGCATGATTTCTTAGAGGCCATGTTGATTCACCTGGATGACTTCATCAAGTTCCCAACCCCTGATATGTTGACTGGTGTCAAGCCTGAGTTCTATGCTCTGGGAGGGATGCCCCATGTCATTGGGTCCATAGATGGTACACATGTAGCTTTGGTGCCACCACACGCATGGGAGGTAGCGTACCGCAATCGGAAGCACTACCACTCCATCAATGCCCTTGTGGTGTGTCTGTCCAACATGGTGATTTCACATGTCTGTGCTCGTTTTCCAGGATCAGCACACGATGCCTACATCATGAGGCGTAGCAGGATGCCTGAAATGATGATGCAGCTGCGCAACGAACGAGCATGTGTTGTTGGTGGGTACAGTCTGTCTGTCCTGTATTTTGCATAGCCTACCAGCACGCCCGCTTCACCAGTTCTAACGATGTCCATGTGCTTCCCATGTAGGGGACGCTGGCTATCCCAACATGCCATGGCTGCTCACACCTCTCCGCAACCCCATCACGCCGGCCCAGCTCCGCTACAACACCGCCCATGGCCGGACAAGGCGAGTGATAGAGAGGACGTTTGGCCTGCTGAAGAGCCGATTTCGGTGCCTCCACAAGACCGGCGGCGCGCTCCCATATGCCCCTGCGAAGGTCTGCAAAATCTTCATGGTCTGCTGCATGCTGCACAACATGGCAGTTGAGAAAGCTGTGCCACTCATCCTGGATCAAGATGATCAGGACCATCCACCCGTGGAGGACGAAGGGCTTGGCAATGGGGCTAGTGATGTGGAGGATGTGGAGCCGCAGGAGGACATCCGGACTCGGCTCATACGCGACTTCCTTGCTTAGTGGTGAGTACCAGTGTCTGAGTGTGCACACATTGCTCCACGTGTGGCATGTGTTGTGATGTGTGTCTCCACCTGCATGTATGGCACGTGAGTCAGAGGTGTGTGTGGGTGTGTCACTGGAGTGATGGTGGCAGTGATGGTTGTATTTCCCCAGTCATAATTGTGACCTAGCATGTTGTCATCCATACATGTGTCGAGTTCATGCACATGCAAGTGGCTGTGTTTTTTGTGGCTGACTTCTTGTGTGTCTCTCTTGCCCAGGTACTTGCGCATGGCGTCTGCTGGTTGCATTGTTGTGGCACTGCTATTCCTCATGAACACGTCATGGTGTGCTGACTCAGCGTTACACGCACGGACAAGTTTGGAAGTCTCCTTAGGGTAAGGGATGCATCAGGGGTGTATTGGGTGTGGCAGGTGTTCACGATGTATGCACACTGCCCCTGTCGATGTTTGGTTCCTCTGCAGACATGTAGCATCACCATGGGACACGACATGCAGCTGTGTACACCTGAATAGATGGTCTGACTGGTTGACAGTCATCAGTGATGGGATAGTGGATTGTGATGATGGCATCAATGTGTGTAACACTGCCCTCGGACACATACGGTTTGCATTGGCTTGACATGGTGTGGGACTTCTACATCAGCGGATCAATGGTGTATGGCAGTCTCTCCGTGAGCAGCTGTGGGTGTTTAGCTGTTAGCCGACGATTGTGTGCCAGTTCCATGGCTAACACGCATTTGTGCTGCAGAAGGGGGGTGCCAGTGTTGGACCCACATGTTACTCCACAAGAAGTGTTCATGTGTAATTCAAGTTGCCTCTGCAATCCCGAAAACATGACTAATAAAGGTGTCCCTATGCCTCCAAGGTGCCTCTTCTCAGTCAATGCTGGTGTGTTGCCACGGTGCATCCAGCATGTCTGGCATGGTTTTCCCGGATAGTGGCTATGTGTCGATGTGTCGAGTAGCAAGATGCAAGCTGTGTGTGTGGGCTGAGACTGTGTATTGGGCATGATGTCCATGACTGTGTGGGTATTGTGACATGTGCCATCCCCATGCATCCAACGTTGGCCAGGCCCCCATTCTCTGCATCCACCGGACTCAAGCTTGCAGGACATGGTTCTGCCACCTGTCTACACATACCTGGGTGCCCACCAGGACACTCCACATGATCCCTGACCTCTGCGCATGGCTGTTGCTGTACTCAATGTGTCTGTCAGCACGGTTGTGCGGCCACCCCCTCAGCTGGTTGGGCCCATCACGGGTGTGTATGGTGCTCCATGTCTGTCTTGCCTAATACACTGTGACCCGTGTGTCCTGTGCCAGACTCAGGCCCCAGGGTGTGGATGGTTGAAGTCAAAAGAGAACTCAGGCATGTTTAGACTTTACAACACACATGTAAGGTAATAATGCAACCAGCAGGCATCTTCTCTTCACGGTGTGATATTTTATTTTTGTGGGGGGGTATAACGTGAGGGGCTTTCCGGGAGTTTGGAATCCAAAGTTCAGTAGGGGAGTTGGTGTCCTTGCCATTGGAAATCCTCAGAGTCCATGCCACAGTCTTTGTCAACATTGGTCAGAGAGTGACCAGCAGGGCCATGTGGCAGAGAATGTCTCTTGATGCTGTGATGCTGTTGCTCCAGTGGGCCAGGTGCCAGGCCAGGTGTCCTGGGAGATGGTGATGTAGCGCCGACCCTCACGGTCCTTTCCGTGGACGACCCGGCCTCCTGCGGGGACCCTCAGAAGCAGGCCGTGACGATGTTTGGGATGCTCCGTCGGATGTCTCCTCCTCCTCCTGATCCCTCCCTGTGGGTGGTGATGTTCTCCGCCTTCTGGCACAGGGAGGGTTGCCCATGTTGTCGGCCATCCGACGGAGTGTATTGTGAATCCCCTGGAACACCGTCACTTGCTCAGCCTGTCTGTCCTCCATCCTCCGTTGGTGTTGCAGTAGACAGGCATGTTGCTGGGCCTGCTGGGTCTTGATCTCCTCGAGGATGGACACAACCTGGGCCATGCCCGTGGTGTCCTGCCGGTATGTGTCCAGGATGTTACGGACATGGGAATATACCGGTTCCCCAGCCAACTGGTCAGGCTCGCGCCTCCGCCATCCTCCACTCCCACCACCCCTGCCCACTTGCACCTGGCCTGCCCTTGTGGGCACATCGGGTCTCCGGGACCCCTGAGGGGTGGCATTGGCGTTGTCGCCTGCCTCCTCCTGGGTGCCCGGGACACCGTGTCCCTCCTGGCCAGCCTGGCTGCATTGTGGTGTTGGGGCAGGGATCCTGGCTGTCTCCTGGGATGTGGCAGGAGTGGGGGTGGTGGTTGGCCCAGTTGTACCTGACGCAGGTGCTGCAGGTTGTTGGACACCAGAGGGGCCAGGTCGGTCGGGGTCGGGTTCGTCCACGGAGTGGTGAGAGGCGTCGCTGCCGGTGGCTCCGTCATCCTGCAGAGCCGGGTCCTGTGAGTCTTCCCCCCCAGTGTTGGGGGGTGATCCACGACGTTAACCTGTGTGTGAGAGAGACAATGTTAATTTTGGTCCATGCAACATCCATGTTTCATCAGTTTCAAAGTTGGCACATTTCCTCTTGGAATTAGGATCTGTCTTGCATTCCACTCACAGTGCACTTGTGCATGGGTGTGTCCCTTGGGCACCACTTTGGCCCCTTTAACTATGTGTGGCACAGTCTTACTTGCTGCGTCAAGTGTGACTGCAGTCAGCAGTGGAGTGGGCAGGTGTGGCGAGCCATGCATTGGCGCCTTTCGTGTAGCACTGTACATGTGCACATGGAGTGGATCCACACACTTATATGATGCAGGTGGCTGTCGTGCTCGTGAACAGGTTGTGACATGGCCCTGTGTTTTGCCATGGAGAAGAGGGGGGGTTCTGGCACTGGCCACCCTTGGCTACATGCACGCAGTCTACCTGCTGACGAGCAGACATTCGCACACACCACACGGCTGATTTGCTCTCCCTGTGTCTCCCTCCCTCTCTGTCCCCCTCTCCCTCCCTCTGTGTGTCAGCCTCCTCCCTCTGTCCGTGTCCCTGTGTCTCCCTCCCTCTCTGTCCCCCTCTCCCTCCTTCTCTGTCCCCCTCTCCCTCCCTCCGTGTGTCAGCCTCCTCCCTCTGTCCGTCTCCCTGTGTCTCCCTCCCTCTCTGTCCCCCTCTCCCTCCCTCCGTGTGTCAGCCTCCTCCCTCTGTCCGTCTCCCTGTGTCTCCCTCCCTCTCTGTCCCCCTCTCCCTCCCTCTGTGTGTCAGCCTCCTCCCTCTCTCGGTCTCCTTGTGTCTCCCTCCCTCTCTGTCCCCCTCTCCCTCCCTCTCTGTCCCCCTCTCCCTCCCTCTGTGTGTCACCCTCTGTCACCTCAGCCCAGCTTCCTGGGCACACACTGTTAGCAGATCTTTGAGTGGCCCTTGGCTTGTTGATGTGAGTTTGTTTCTGATCTCCAGGCACCCATTGGGTGTAGTGTGTGTCTCTGCGCTGCTGCTGTGGTGGTGTGTGCTGCCACTCTTTCACAATGTTGGCTGTTCATTAGCTGCTGTTGTTGGACAGGCCACATGAAGGGCTTGCTCCCTCCCCGCATGACAGGGCCCAAGCCCCGGACTCCCAGGTGTTACCCACAAGGGCAACCCGCACCCCGTCTCCCAACAGCACTCCTGCCCCCGGACAGCCATGTATCATGGGGCCGAACCACTACCGGCTCCCCCGGCCGGATCAGCCGCCATCTTGGACACTGCGCCACGAGGCCGCGTGGCCTCAGCTCGACCCTAACCCTGGGCCTGGCCGGCCCCGACATCCCGGCACCACTATCCACCCAGGAGGTGAACGGACCACTTGGCAGGTCAATGGGAGAAAGAAGTGTCGATGGCTCTCCCCCGCCAGGTGCCAATCGCCCTCCAGCTCCCCCAGGCGCTGGCTCCACCCCCTGCTGGGTGTCTGGACTCCCTCATCCCGGACCCCCCGACCTCCAAGTGCGAGGGTCCGGACATCAAAGGGCGCCAGACCTATAACTAGGGCAGCTCCAGAGCAGGAAGGCAGTTGTATCCTGGAGTCGAGAGACACCGAGAAGAACTCAGCCTTGACGGACTACTGGCGCTGCCGTAGCCCTGCCTTGTGAAATATCGTCCTGCCTGCTGGCGCTGCCGCGGCCTTTTGCATCATCCATCCTCGTCGGGACCTGCTGGCGCTGCCGCGGACCGTTGTAACGACCACCTTCATCGGGACCTGCTGGCGCTGCCGCGGACCGTGTAACGACCACCTTCATCGGGACCTGCTGGCGCTGCCGCGGACCGTGTAACGACCACCTTCACCGGGACCTGCTGGCGCTGCCGCGGCCCGTCCAAGCTAGAACACCGAGCTCGAGGATTGTGAGCTATCCACCATACCATCTCAGCTACCAGATTGGTAACCAGACTGTCCCGCTACCCCCTTTCCCCAAACCAAGAGACTAGAATCGAGGGGACCCCTGAGTCCAGACCTCCTTGTACCATTTCATCGTACCTTAAGAAATCACCTATAAAGAACGTTAAATCCTATCCTTGTGTGGTGTATATCTGTGGGGGGGAAGTTATTCATCCGTACGATCGCTGAAGACGGCTCTCCCCGGAGACCTCTCCCCTTGTCCTCGGCCGACCCTCCCGGTCCGTCTAACGTTGGTGGCCAGCGGCGCGATCCGAATCAACGCGTAATCGTACAGAGAGTAGCTCACCCCACGACAAAACCACGATGTCAACCAAAGAGAGCGGATCCACCGAGAAATTCCAGATGGATAAATTGGAAGAGTATAGCCATCGTGAACTGAAACAATTCTGCATGGAACTAGGCATTGCTACCACCGGCCTGAGTACCAAAGACGATTTGAAGCACGCCATTGAGTCGTTGGCGGAAACCGGGGTCGCCGGATCCCCAGACCAAAACGGTGCAGCATCGGAGGGGAACGCCACAGCTCCCGAGGAGCGAGGAACGGGCCTCTCTCAGGAAGAGATCCAAGAAAGAGAAAGAAACAGATTACATGAGTTGGAAATGGCACGACTCAAAATGGACGGTGAACTAAAATTAGCCGAGCAAAAACTGAACCTAGAACATCTGCGGCTCCGAGAAGAACGGGAAGAAAAACAGAGGCAGAGAGAGCTCGAAGAAAAAAGACTAACATTCGAACACGAGCGCAAACTGGCAGAAATAGAACTACGGAAACAGAATAAAGAACCGGAGGTGCCTGAGCGACCGCGCACCCCGGGAGCAACCGAGAAGAAAGTCCACATCCCCAAGGATGTTGTCCGAGAGTATGTCCGAGAGGACGACATACAACAGTGGTTCAAAGCCTACGAGATCGCCATGACCTCCCACCGGATCGATCGGAGTGACTGGGGAGCCGGCCTATCGGGGAGGTTCGTCAACGAAGGCCGCGATGCCCTACTGCAGCTCCCAGACCATCAGATGTCATCCTATGACCACATGAAGGCTGCCCTCCTCACCCGATATGGGCTCACACCCGAAATGTACCGCCAGAGGTTCCGAGACTGCACCCGGATCCCGGGTACAACTTGGGTGGAATATGTCAACTATTTCAGCCGAGCCTTCGAGGGTTGGATCAAGGGAAGCCACGTAACGACCTACGAGCAACTCTTTAATCTCATGGTGTGGGAGCACCTGTCTAACAACTGCTTCGTCGAGCTCAGGCAGCACCTCCTCGACAGTAAATTGACTGACCCACGGCAACTCGCCGCCGAAGCTGACCGGTGGGAAAGCACCCGAGTGGGCCGGAGAGGGCCACACGAGCAAAACCGGAACAACCAAGGTCAGCACCGTCCCCGAGGAGGAGGAGGAGGCCAGGGGCGAGGGAGAGACACCGTCCCGGCCACTCCCGCGGCCAGCACCCCGCCCCCGGCCGGCCGGGGCAACCCCCCGATGCGCCCGGGATTCCGAGCCAACGTCACGTGTCACCGATGCCAGCGAGTCGGCCACTACGCCAATGACCCGAACTGCCCGCAGAACCAAACGCCAAGACCCCGCCAGGAAGCTGCCGCCGCCCTAGGGGGAGAACAAATCTCCGAGGAACAAGAAGAATATGAGCAGGCACAACAAGAGTGGGAACCGGCCGCCATGGTTCTAGCGTGCCTAGGGGGAAAAGACATGGTCCCGCGGGCTCCCCTACCCGCCAACACCAGAAAATATAGCCAGTGGGTGAACATTATTGGGCGCCGGGCCGAAGCCCTACGTGACACAGGGGCCAGTGTGACGGCCGTCCGCTGTCACCTGGTAAAACCAGAGCAGATCCTGCCGAACATTCTCTGCCCCGTCCGCTCAGCCGACAATTCCGAGAGTCTATGTCGGATGGCCTGCGTCCCCTTCGAATTGGGAGGGGTCTCCGGCATTTTGAAGGTGACGGTCCGGGATGATGCCCCCGTGGACTGTCTCCTGGGGAATGACCTTGAGAGTTCCCCATGGGCCGCCGTCGAAAGAAGAGAGCACCTGGGGATGCTGGGCCTCCCGGACTGGGCGTGCGTAACCACCCGGTCCATGGCCGCCCGTGCCATCCCCCGACCAGAAGAACCAGAATGGCCAGCACCTCCTCCCCCGATCGCTCCAGTAGAGGACACCGACTATACCGACCCCCCAGAGCCAACCCCCGAAGGGGTCGCCCAGCCCCAGGACCTTCCCGGCCTGGCTCAGTGGCGTCAAGAAGGGGGGCCCACCCAGGAACAGTTCCGCCAGGAGCAGAAGACCTGTCCCTCCCTCGAGGGACTCCGCCAGCAAGCCATCGCCCAGAGCGCAGGGGACTCCACCGGAGCCCATTGGGTCTATTGGGATAACGACCTGTTATACAGTGAACAAAGAATCGCGGAGTTAGGGGCCAGTCGAGTGCTGGTGGTGCCCCTCCGTTTCAGAGACTTCCTGCTAAATTTGGCCCACGATGTCCCCCTGGCTGGACACCTGGGCCAGGACAAAACCTACAGTCGCCTGGTGACCCACTTTTTCTGGCCGAGGATGCGAAACGACGTCCTCAACCACTGCCGGTCCTGCCCCACGTGCCAAGCCAGCGGGAAGAGCAGCCGCAAGCTCAAAGCACCTCTGCAACCCTTCCCAGTGGTCACCACCCCGTTCGAGAGGGTAGGAATAGACATTGTGGGGCCCCTGGACCCCCGCACAGCACAAGGACATCGGTTCATCCTGGTACTGGTGGACCACGCCACCCGCTACCCCGAGGCTGTGCCCCTGCGAACTGTAACAGCTCCGGTGGTCGGCCGGGCCCTAATGGGGATCTTCTCCCGGGTGGGCTTCCCCCGAGAAGTCGTCAGCGACCGAGGCACAAACTTTATCTCGAAATATATGAAGTCCCTCTGGCAACAGTGCGGGGTCACCTACCGATTCACGACCCCCTATCATCCTCAAGGGAACGGACTAGTTGAGCGATTCAACCGCACACTCAAGGGAATGATTGGGGGATTGGAAGAGCCCCTCCGTCGCCAGTGGGATGTACTACTTCCGTGCCTCCTCTTCGCCTATCGAGAAGTTCCCCAGAAGTCCCTCGGCTTTAGCCCTTTCGAACTCCTGTACGGGCACCCTGTGCGAGGGCCCCTCAGCCTAGTCAAAGAAGGTTGGGAGATGGCCCCCCTAAAGACCCCTCCAGACGTCTTCAAGTACCTCCTGGCACTACGCAATCAGACCCGGCGATTCAGGGAAATGGCAAAAGCGAATCTTGAGGCCAGTCAGGAGGACATGAAAAAATGGTACGATCAGAATGCCTCCTCCGTCGAATTCGAACCTGGTCAACAAGTGTGGGTGATGTCCCCCACCGAACCATGTGCCTTGCAAGATAAGTGGACGGGGCCCTTCAAAGTGGTCGAACGCAAGAGCCCCGTCACCTATCTCATCGATATGGAGTCCCCCCGGAACCCCCTCCGGGTCCTCCACACCAACAGACTCAAACCCCACTTTGTGCGCTCGGAACTCAGCCTCCTGATGGCTACAGACAGTGGGGCGGAAGAAGACTCCGAGCCTCTCCCTGATCTCCTGAAGACTCAGGAGAAAGACGGTTCCGTGGACGGGGTCCGGCTCTCCGATGCCCTCACCCCAGAGCAACGCCAGGGCTGCCGGGACCTCCTGCTGCAGTTTGCTACTCTGTTTTCCCTCACCCCAGGGATCACCCCTTGGTGCTTGCACGACGTGGACACTGGGGACAGTCCCCCTATCCGACACCGGGCCTACCGCGTACCAGATCGGGTGCGGGCCTGCATCCAAGAGGAAGTATCCAAGATGCTCACGCTCGGGGTCATCGAGCCCTCGGACAGCCCCTGGGCCAGCCCGGTCGTGCTGGTCCCCAAAGCCGCTGCCCCCGGCACCACTCCTGAACTCCGATTCTGCGTCGACTATCGGGGCTTGAACGCTGTCACCAGGACCGACGCTCATCCTATCCCCCGAGCGGATGAATTGATCGACCGCCTGGGGGCTGCCCGCTACCTCAGCATCTTCGACCTGACAGCGGGCTACTGGCAGATCGGTCTCACACCCCGGGCCCAAGAACGGTCCGCCTTTTCTACCCCCGATGGCCACTACCACTTCAAGGTCATGCCCTTCGGCATGAAGAATGCCCCAGCTACTTTTCAGCGTCTAGTGAACCAGGTCTTGGCGGGGCTCGAAGAGTTCAGCGCCGCCTACCTGGACGACATCGCTGTATACAGCCGCCACTGGTCCGACCACCTCCACCACCTCCGAGAGGTCCTGCAAGCCCTCCAGCGGGCCGGCCTCACGATCAAGGCCGGCAAGTGCCAAATTGGTCAGGGGTCCGTGACCTACCTCGGACACCAGGTGGGAAGCGGTCTGGTGGCCCCTCTGCAACTCAAAATTGCTGCCATCCAGTCCTGGCAACCCCCAGTCACGCAGACCGAGGTCCGAGCCTTCTTGGGACTCACCGGCTACTACCGGCGGTTCGTGAGGGACTATGGCAGCATTGTGGGGCCCCTCACGGGTCTCACGTCCAAAAACCACCCGAAGAAGATTAACTGGACCCCCGACTGTCAAGCGGCCTTCGAGAAGCTGAAAGCCGCCCTGTGCACCGCCCCTGTGCTCCAGGCCCCCGATTACAGTCGGGAATTCATTGTACAAACGGACGCCTCCGACCACGGCATCGGGGCGGTTCTTTCCCAGCTGAACCCCGAGGGTCTTGACCAGCCGGTGGCCTTCATCAGCAGACGCCTCCTGGCCCGAGAACAGCGCTGGAGCACAATCGAGAGGGAGGCCTTCGCAGTAGTGTGGGCCCTCAAAAAGCTCCGGCCCTATCTCTTCGGTACCCACTTCCGGGTGCAAACCGATCATCGACCCCTGCAGTGGCTAATGCAGATGCGGGGGGAAAACCCAAAACTATTGCGCTGGTCCATCTCCCTGCAGGGAATGGACTTCACTGTGGAACATCGACCGGGCCAAGACCACGCCAACGCAGATGGCCTGTCACGCTTTTTCCGCCTCGACGAGGAGAGTCCCCAAGAGGATGGGTGACTCTCCCCGCCTTCAGCTGGGGAGGACGCATGTTGGACAGGCCACATGAAGGGCTTGCTCCCTCCCCGCATGACAGGGCCCAAGCCCCGGACTCCCAGGTGTTACCCACAAGGGCAACCCGCACCCCGTCTCCCAACGGAACTCCTGCCCCCGGACAGCCATGTATCATGGGGCCGAACCACTACCGGCTCCCCCGGCCGGATCAGCCGCCATCTTGGACACTGCGCCACGAGGCCGCGTGGCCTCAGCTCGACCCTAACCCTGGGCCTGGCCGGCCCCGACATCCCGGCACCACCATCCACCCAGGAGGTGAACGGACCACTTGGCAGGTCAATGGGAGAAAGAAGTGTCGATGGCTCTCCCCCGCCAGGTGCCGATCGCCCTCCAGCTCCCCCAGGCGCTGGCTCCACCCCCTGCTGGGTGTCTGGACTCCCTCATCCCGGACCCCCCGACCTCCAAGTGCGAGGGTCCGGACATCAAAGGGCGCCAGACCTATAACTAGGGCAGCTCCAGAGCAGGAAGGCAGTTGTATCCTGGAGTCGAGAGACACCGAGAAGAACTCAGCCTTGACGGACTACTGGCGCTGCCGTAGCCCTGCCTTGTGAAATATCGTCCTGCCTGCTGGCGCTGCCGCGGCCTTTTGCACCATCCATCCTCGTCGGGACCTGCTGGCGCTGCCGCGGACCGTTGTAACGACCACCTTCATCGGGACCTGCTGGCGCTGCCGCGGACCGTGTAACGACCACCTTCATCGGGACCTGCTGGCGCTGCCGCGGACCGTGTAACGACCACCTTCACCGGGACCTGCTGGCGCTGCCGCGGCCCGTCCAAGCTAGAACACCGAGCTCGAGGATTGTGAGCTATCCACCATACCATCTCAGCTACCAGATTGGTAACCAGACTGTCCCGCTACCCCCTTTCCCCAAACCAAGAGACTAGAATCGAGGGGACCCCTGAGTCCAGACCTCCTTGTACCATTTCATCGTACCTTAAGAAATCACCTATAAAGAACGTTAAATCCTATCCTTGTGTGGTGTATATCTGTGGGGGGGAAGTTATTCATCTGTACGATCGCTGGAGACGGCTCTCCCCGGAGACCTCTCCCCTTGTCCTCGGCCGACCCTCCCGGTCCGTCTAACAGCTGTCATGTGCAAAACAGTGCCTTCACCCCCATGTGTTGATGCAAGGCATCCGCCATTTGCTGGCGAGTCTTTCCTGTGTGGGGACACACTGTTTGTCTGGCTGTGACCTAGGCCATATGGGCAGAGGGCATTGTTGTCTGCTTCTGAGTTGCACTATGTGAATTTTGGGGCCCACCCTCCCGCCATCCGGGTTACCGTGTCATGTGTTGGTGTCTTCTGTGGCTTGTGACTTGACATTGTCCAGCTGGGTGCATGGGGCATGGTGGCGGCAGTGGCATGTGCGTGTTCATGGAGTGTGGTTGAGTCATGCGATATCTTGGGGTGGTTGCGTGCCTGTTAGTGATTTTGGTTGTGGATGACGTTCCCCCCATGTGAGGTGCGTTGTTTGTGTACTCATCCGGGTCTCGGAGTCCTCCTAATCATTCGACTGCCTCCACCGGCTGTATGGCCATCACCCTCTCCTCCCAGGGCTGGTAGTGTACGGGTCTGCGGGAGGGCCCTCCTCCAGTGGCGTTGGCCTGGTTGTGTTCCTCCAGCATCTTGGCTCGGACCCTCCTCCGCAGATCGTACCACCTGGCTTGGCATTCCTGCCTGGTCCTTCTGGTGTCCCCAACAGCATTCACAGCATCGATGATGGTCTGCCACATGGCTGTTTTTGCTGCCATGCTGGTCTGTCTGACCAATGTTCCAAAGAGCTGTGGCTCGACTCTGAGGATTTCATCGACAAGGACCTCCAACTCTCGGTTACTGAACTTTGGATTCTTGGTAGTGGGCATGGTGAGGGGTGTGGGTGTGGATGGTGGGGGGGTGTGTGGATGGTTGTGGGTGTGGTTGTGCAGGTGTGTGTGTGTGTGAATGTGATGAGGGGGTGTTTGTGAAGGTGGTTGTGTGAAGGTGTGCAAGTGTAAGGTGTGGCGAAGCTTGTAGTATGGTGCTGTAGGTTGTCTGTGGTGTCTGGCAGCAGTGAGTCTGTTGCAAAGGCTCATGGTTTGTGTGTGTGGGCCCTTTTTATTGGTCCATTGGTGGGTGTGGCTGTGTTTGAAGTTTGGGTGGGTGTGTTATAAGGAGTGGTGGTGTATTGGGCCTCTGTTTGTTTTTGGCAGTTGCAGGTCAGTGAATGTGTTATTTTAGTGGTTGTTGGACATGTTTAGTGGCTTTGTGCCATTCGAATGGTGTATTCTTGTGTTGTTTTGGTTTGTCCTGGTTGTGTACGTGCGTTTTTAGCGTGTGTACGGTGTGTACATGGGCCATTTGGTTGTACGGTGCTGTCCTTGTGTGTGGCTTGGTACGACTCGTACATGCGGTTGTGATGTTGGGGCATGGGGTGCGCTCCGTACTTAGGAGGTTGTGGTGGGGGTGCGACTCTGACGTACACGGGTGTACATACACGGTGGTACGACACGTACAGGGGTGGGGGTAGGACTCAAACGTACAGGAGTGTGGGTACACGGGGGTACGACACGTACAGGGGTGGGGGTAGGACTCGAACGTACAGGGGTGTAGGTACACGGGGGTACGACACGTACAGGGGTGGGGGTAGGACTCGAACGTACAGGGGTGTACATACACGGTGGTACGACACGTACAGGGGTGGGGGTAGGACTCGAACGTACAGGGGTGTGGGTACACGGTGGTACGACACGTACAGGGGTGGGGGTAGGACTCGAACGTAAGGGGTGTGGGTACACGGGGGTACGACACATACAGGGGTGGGGGTAGGACTCGAACGTACAGGGGTGTAGGTACATGGGGGTACGACACGTACAGGGGTGGGGGTACGACTCGAACGTACAAGGGTGTACATACACGGTGGTACGACACATACAAGGGTGGGGGTAGGACTCGAACGTACAGGGGTGAAGGTACACGGGGGTATGACACGTACAGGGGTGGGGGTACGACTCGAACGTACAGGGGTGTACATACACGGGGGTACGACACGTACAGGGGTGGGGGTAGGACTCGAACGTACAGGGGTGTGGGTACATGGGGGTATGACACGTACAGTGGTGGGGGTAGGACTCGAACGTACAGGGGTGTGGGTACACGGGGGTTCGACACGTACAGGGGTGGGGGTACGACTCGAACGTACAGGGGTGTAGGTACACGGGGGTACGACACGTACAGGGGTGGGGGTTGGACTCGAACGTACAGGGGTGTACATACACGGGGGTACGACACGTACAGGGGTGTGGGTAGGACTCGAACGTACAGGGGTGTGGGTACACGGTGGTACGACACGTACAGGGGTGGGGGTAGGACTCGAATGTACAGGGGTGTGGGTACACGAGGGTACGACACATACAGGGGTGGGGGTAGGACTCGAACGTACAGGGGTGTAGGTACACGGGGGTACGACACGTACAAGGGTGGGGGTACGACTCGAACGTACAGGGGTGTACATACACGGTGGTACGACACGTACAGGGGTGGGGGTAGGACTCGAACGTACAGGGGTGTAGGTACACGGGGGTACGACACGTACAGGGGTGGGGGTAGGACTCGAACGTACAGGGGTGTAGGTACACGGGGGTACGACACGTACAGGGGTGGGGATAGGACTCGAACGTACAGGGGTGTAGGTACACGGGGGTACGACACGTACAGGGGTGGGGGTACGACTCGAACGTACAGGGGTGTAGGTACACGGGGGTACGACATGTACAGGGGTGGGGGTACGACTCGAACGTACAGGGGTGTACATACACGTGGGTATGACACGTACAGGGGTGGGGGTAGGACTCGAACGTACAGGGGTGTGGGTACAAGGGGGTACGACACGTACAGGGGTGGGGGTACGACTCGAACGTACAGGGGTGTAGGTACACGGTGGTACGACACGTACGGGGGTGGGGGTAGGACTCGAACGTACAGGGGTGTAGGTACACGGGGGTACGACACGTACAGGGGTGGGGGTACGACTCGAACATATAGGGGTGTACATACACGGTGGTACGACACGTACAGGGGTGGGGGTAGGACTCGAACGTACAGGGGTGTAGGTACACGGGGGTACGACACGTACAGGGGTGGGGGTAGGACTCGAACGTACAGGGGTGTAGGTACACGGGGGTATGACACGTACAGGGGTGGGGGTAGGACTCGAACGTACAGGGGTGTGGGTACACGGGGGTTCGACACGTACAGGGGTGGGGGTACGACTCGAACGTACAGGGGTGTAGGTACACGGGGGTACGACACGTACAGGGGTGGGGGTTGGACTCGAACGTACAGGGGTGTACATACACGGGGGTACGACACGTACAGGGGTGTGGGTAGGACTCGAACGTACAGGGGTGTGGGTACACGGTGGTACGACACGTACAGGGGTGGGGGTAGGACTCGAATGTACAGGGGTGTGGGTACACGAGGGTACGACACATACAGGGGTGGGGGTAGGACTCGAACGTACAGGGGTGTAGGTACACGGGGGTACGACACGTACAAGGGTGGGGGTACGACTCGAACGTACAGGGGTGTACATACACGGTGGTACGACACGTACAGGGGTGGGGGTAGGACTCGAACGTACAGGGGTGTAGGTACACGGGGGTACGACACGTACAGGGGTGGGGGTAGGACTCGAACGTACAGGGGTGTAGGTACACGGGGGTACGACACGTACAGGGGTGGGGATAGGACTCGAACGTACAGGGGTGTAGGTACACGGGGGTACGACACGTACAGGGGTGGGGGTACGACTCGAACGTACAGGGGTGTAGGTACACGGGGGTACGACATGTACAGGGGTGGGGGTACGACTCGAACGTACAGGGGTGTACATACACGTGGGTATGACACGTACAGGGGTGGGGGTAGGACTCGAACGTACAGGGGTGTGGGTACAAGGGGGTACGACACGTACAGGGGTGGGGGTACGACTCGAACGTACAGGGGTGTAGGTACACGGTGGTACAACACGTACGGGGGTGGGGGTAGGACTCGAACGTACAGGGGTGTAGGTACACGGGGGTACGACACGTACAGGGGTGGGGGTACGACTCGAACATATAGGGGTGTACATACACGGTGGTACGACACGTACAGGGGTGGGGGTAGGACTCGAACGTACAGGGGTGTAGGTACACGGGGGTACGACACGTACAGGGGTGGGGGTAGGACTCGAACGTACAGGGGTGTAGGTACACGGGGGTACGACACGTACAGGGGTGGGGGTAGGACTCGAACGTACAGGGGTGTAGGTACACGGGGGTACGACACGTAAAGGGGTGGGGGTACGACTCGAACGTACAGGGGTGTAGGTACATGGGGGTATGACATGTACAGGGGTGGGGGTATGACTCGAACGTACAGGGGTGTACATACACGGGGGTATGACACGTACAGGGGTGGGGGTAGGACTCGAACGTACAGGGGTGTGGGTACAAGGGGGTACGACACGTACAGGGGTGGGGGTACGACTAGAACGTACAGGGGTGTAGGTACACGGGGGTACGACATGTACAGGGGTGGGGGTACGACTCGAACGTACAGGGGTGTACATACACGTGGGTATGACACGTACAGGGGTGGGGGTAGGACTCGAACGTACAGGGGTGTGGGTACAAGGGGGTACGACACGTACAGGGGTGGGGGTACGACTCGAATGTACAGGGGTGTAGGTACACGGTGGTACGACACGTACGGGGGTGGGGGTAGGACTCGAACGTACAGGGGTGTAGGTACACGGGGGTACGACACGTACAGGGGTGGGGGTACGACTCGAACGTATAGGGGTGTACATACACGGTGTTACGACACGTACAGGGGTGGGGGTAGGACTCGAACGTACAGGGGTGTAGGTACACGGGGGTACGACACGTACAGGGGTGGGGGTAGGACTCGAACGTACAGGGGTGTAGGTACACGGGGGTACGACACGTACAGGGGTGGGGGTAGGACTCGAACGTACAGGGGTGTAGGTACACGGGGGTACGACACGTAAAGGGGTGGGGGTACGACTCGAACGTACAGGGGTGTAGGTACATGGGGGTATGACATGTACAGGGGTGGGGGTATGACTCGAACGTACAGGGGTGTACATACACGGGGGTATGACACGTACAGGGGTGGGGGTAGGACTCGAACGTACAGGGGTGTGGGTACAAGGGGGTACGACACGTACAGGGGTGGGGGTACGACTAGAACGTACAGGGGTGTAGGTACACGGTGGTACGACACGTACAGGGGTGGGGGTAGGACTCGAACGTACAGGGGTGTAGGTACACAGGGGTACGACACGTACAGGGGTGGGGGTACGACTCGAACGTACAGGGGTGTACATATACGGTGGTACGACACGTACAGGGGTGGGGGTAGGACTCGAACGTACAGGGGTGTAGGTACATGGGAGTACGACACGTACAGGGGTGGGGGTACGACTCGAACGTACAGGGGTGTAGGTACACGGGGGTACGACACGTACAGGGGTGGGCGTGCGACTCGAACATACAGGGGTGTACATACACGGGGGTACAACACGTACAGGGGTGGGGGTAGGACTCGAACGTACAGGGGTGTGGGTACACGGGGGTATGACACGTCCAGGGGTGGGGGTAGGACTCGAACATACAGGGGTGTGGGTACACGGGGGTACGACACGTACAGGGGTGGGGGTACGACTCGAACGTACAGGGGTGTACATACACGGTGGTATGACACGTACAGGGGTGGG
Organism: Triturus cristatus; assembly: GCF_964204655.1. NCBI lineage: Eukaryota > Metazoa > Chordata > Amphibia > Caudata > Salamandridae > Triturus > Triturus cristatus. Next base: position 327,664,747 of record NC_140580.1, read on the forward strand.
GGTACGACTCGAATGTACAGGGGTGTGGGTACACGGGGGTACGACACGTACAGGGGTGGGGGTACGACTCGAACGTACAGGGGTGGACATACACGGTGGTACGACACGTACAGGGGTGGGGGTAGGACTCGAACGTACAGGGGTGTAGGTACACGGGGGTACGACACGTACAGGGGTGGGGGTAGGACTCGAACGTACAGGGGTGTACATACACGGGAGTACGACACGTACAGGGGTGGGGGTAGGACTCGAACGTACAGCGGTGTGGGTACACGGGGGTACGACACGTACAGGGGTGGGGGTAGGACTCGAACGTACAGGGGTGTAGGTACACGGGTGTACGACACGTACAGGGGTGGGGGTAGGACTCGAACGTACAGGGGTGTACATACACGGGGGTATGACACGTACAGGGGTGGGGGTAGGACTCGAACGTACAGGGGTGTGGGTACACGGTGGTACGACACGTACAGGGGTGGGGGTAGGACTTGAACGTACAGGGGTGTGGGTACACGGGGGTACGACACGTACAGGGGAGGGGGTAGGACTCGAACGTACAGGGGTGTAGGTACACGGGGTTACGACACGTACAGGGGTGGGGGTACGACTCGAACGTACAGGGGTGTACATACACAGTGGTACGACACGTACAGGGGTGGGGTTAGGACTCGAACGTACAGGGGTGTAGGTACACGGGGGTACGACACGTACAGGGGTGGGGGTACGACTCGAACGTACAGGGGTGTACATACACGGGGGTACGACACGTACGGGGGTGGGGGTAGGACTCGAACGTACAGGGGTGTAGGTACACGGGGGTACGACACGTACAGGGGTGGGGGTACGACTCGAACGTATAGGGGTGTACATACACGGTGGTACGACACGTACAGGGGTGGGGGTAGGACTCGAACGTACAGGGGTGTAGGTACACGGGGGTACGACACGTACAGGGGTGGGGGTAGGACTCGAACGTACAGGGGTGTAGGTACACGGGGGTACGACACGTACAGGGGTGGGGGTAGGACTCGAACGTACAGGGGTGTAGGTACACGGGGGTACGACACGTAAAGGGGTGGGGGTACGACTCGAACGTACAGGGGTGTAGGTACATGGGGGTATGACATGTACAGGGGTGGGGGTATGACTCGAACGTACAGGGGTGTACATACACGGGGGTATGACACGTACAGGGGTGGGGGTAGGACTCGAACGTACAGGGGTGTGGGTACAAGGGGGTACGACACGTACAGGGGTGGGGGTACGACTAGAACGTACAGGGGTGTAGGTACACGGGGGTACGACATGTACAGGGGTGGGGGTACGACTCGAACGTACAGGGGTGTACATACACGTGGGTATGACACGTACAGGGGTGGGGGTAGGACTCGAACGTACAGGGGTGTGGGTACAAGGGGGTACGACACGTACAGGGGTGGGGGTACGACTCGAATGTACAGGGGTGTAGGTACACGGTGGTACGACACGTACGGGGATGGGGGTAGGACTCGAACGTACAGGGGTGTAGGTACACGGGGGTACGACACGTACAGGGGTGGGGGTACGACTCGAACGTATAGGGGTGTACATACACGGTGTTACGACACGTACAGGGGTGGGGGTAGGACTCGAACGTACAGGGGTGTAGGTACACGGGGGTACGACACGTACAGGGGTGGGGGTAGGACTCGAACGTACAGGGGTGTAGGTACACGGGGGTACGACACGTACAGGGGTGGGGGTAGGACTCGAACGTACAGGGGTGTAGGTACACGGGGGTACGACACGTAAAGGGGTGGGGGTACGACTCGAACGTACAGGGGTGTAGGTACATGGGGGTATGACATGTACAGGGGTGGGGGTATGACTCGAACGTACAGGGGTGTACATACACGGGGGTATGACACGTACAGGGGTGGGGGTAGGACTCGAACGTACAGGGGTGTGGGTACAAGGGGGTACGACACGTACAGGGGTGGGGGTACGACTAGAACGTACAGGGGTGTAGGTACACGGTGGTACGACACGTACAGGGGTGGGGGTAGGACTCGAACGTACAGGGGTGTAGGTACACAGGGGTACGACACGTACAGGGGTGGGGGTACGACTCGAACGTACAGGGGTGTACATATACGGTGGTACGACACGTACAGGGGTGGGGGTAGGACTCGAACGTACAGGGGTGTAGGTACATGGGAGTACGACACGTACAGGGGTGGGGGTACGACTCGAACGTACAGGGGTGTAGGTACACGGGGGTACGACACGTACAGGGGTGGACGTGCGACTCGAACATACAGGGGTGTACATACACGGGGGTACAACACGTACAGGGGTGGGGGTAGGACTCGAACGTACAGGGGTGTGGGTACACGGGGGTATGACACGTCCAGGGGTGGGGGTAGGACTCGAACATACAGGGGTGTGGGTACACGGGGGTACGACACGTACAGGGGTGGGGGTACGACTCGAACGTACAGGGGTGTACATACACGGTGGTACGACACGTACAGGGGTGGGGGTACGACTCGAATGTACAGGGGTGTGGGTACACGGGGGTACGACACGTACAGGGGTGGGGGTACGACTCGAACGTACAGGGGTGGACATACACGGTGGTACGACACGTACAGGGGTGGGGGTAGGACTCGAACGTACAGGGGTGTAGGTACACGGGGGTACGACACGTACAGGGGTGGGGGTAGGACTCGAACGTACAGGGGTGTACATACACGGGGGTACGACACGTACAGGGGTGGGGGTAGGACTCGAACGTACAGCGGTGTGGGTACACGGGGGTACGACACGTACATGGGTGGGGGTAGGACTCGAACGTACAGGGGTGTAGGTACACGGGTGTACGACACGTACAGGGGTGGGGGTAGGACTCGAACGTACAGGGGTGTACATACACGGGGGTATGACACGTACAGGGGTGGGGGTAGGACTCGAACGTACAGGGGTGTGGGTACACGGTGGTACGACACGTACAGGGGTGGGGGTAGGACTTGAACGTACAGGGGTGTGGGTACACGGGGGTACGACACGTACAGGGGAGGGGGTAGGACTCGAACGTACAGGGGTGTAGGTACACGGGGTTACGACACGTACAGGGGTGGGGGTACGACTCGAACGTACAGGGGTGTACATACACAGTGGTACGACACGTACAGGGGTGGGGGTAGGACTCGAACGTACAGGGGTGTAGGTACACGGGGGTACGACACGTACAGGGGTGGGGGTACGACTCGAACGTACAGGGGTGTACATACACGGGGGTACGACACGTACAGGGGTGGGGGTAGGACTCGAACGTACAGGGGTGTGGGTACACGGGGGTACGACACGTACAGGGGTGGGGGTACGACTCGAACGTACAGGGGTGTAGGTACACGGGGGTATGACACGTACAGGGGTGGGGGTAGGACTTGAACGTACAGGGGTGTACATACACGGGGGTACGACACGTACAGGGGTGGGGGTAGGACTCGAACGTACAGGGGTGTGGGTACACGGTGGTACGACACGTACAGGGGTGGGGGTAGGACTCGAACGTACAGGGGTGTGGGTACACGAGGGTACGACACGTACAGGGGTGGGGGTAGGACTCGAACGTACAGGGGTGTAGGTACACGGGGGTACGACACGTACAGGGGTGGGGGTACGACTCGAACGTACAGGGGTGTACATACACGGTGGTACGACACGTACATGGGTGGGGGTAGGACTCGAACGTACAGGGGTGTAGGTACACGGGGGTACTACACGTACAGGGGTGGGGGTAGGACTCGAACGTACAGGGGTGCAGGTACACGGGGGTACGACACGTACAGGGGTGGGGGTACGATTTGAACGTACAGGGGTGTAGGTACACGGGGTACGACACGTACAGGGGTGGGGGTACGACTCGAACGTACAGGGGTGTACATACACGGGGGTATGACACGTACAGGGGTGGGGGTAGGACTCGAACGTACAGGGGTGTGGGTACAAGGGGGTATGACACGTACAGGGGTGGGGGTATGACTCGAACATACACGGGTGTAGGTACACGGTGGTACGACACGTACAGGGGTGGGGGTAGGACTCGAACGTACAGGGGTGTAGGTACACGGGGGTACGACACGTACAGGGGTGTGGGTACGACTCGAACGTACAGGGGTGTACATACACGGTGGTACGACACGTACAGGGGTGGGGGTAGGACTCGAACGTACAGGGGTGTAGGTACACGGGGGTACGACACGTACAGCGGTGGGGGTACGATTTGAACGTACAGGGGTGTAGGTACACGGGGGTACGACACGTACAGGGGTGGGGGTACGACTCGAATGTACAGGGGTGTACATACACGGGGGTACGACACGTACAGGGGTGGGGGTAGGACTCGAACGTACAGGTGTGTGGGTACACGGGGGTATGACACGTCCAGGGGTGGGGGTAGGACTCGAACGTACAGGGGTGTGGGTACACGGGGGTACGACACGTACAGGGGTGGGGGTACGACTCGAACGTACAGAGGTGTACATACACGGTGGTACGACATGTACAGGGGTGGGGGTACGACTTGAACGTACAGGGGTGTGGGTACACGGGGGTACGACACGTACAGGGGTGGGGGTACGACTCGAACGTACAGGGGTGTACATACACGGTGGTACGACACGTACAGGGGTGGGGGTAGGACTCGAACGTACAGGGGTGTAGGTACACGGGGGTACGACACATACAGGGGTGGGGGTAGGACTCGAACGTACAGGGGTGTACATACACGGGGGTACGACACGTACAGGGGTGGGGGTAGGACTCGAACGTACAGGGGTGTGGGTACACGGGGGTATGACACGTACAGGGGTGGGGGTAGGACTCGAACCTACAGGCGTGTGGGTACAAGGGGGTATGACATGTACAGTGGTGGGGGTATGACTCGAACGTACAGGGGTGTAGGTACACGGTGGTACGACACGTACAGGGGTGGGGGTACGACTCGAACGTACAGGGGTGTACATACACGGTGGTACGACACGTACAGGGGTGGGGGTAGGACTCGAACGTACAGGGGTGTAGGTACACGGGGGTACGACACGTACAGGGGTGGGGGTACGACTCGAACGTACAGGGGTGTAGGTACACGGGGGTACGACACGTACAGGGGTGGGGGTACGACTCGAACGTACAGTGGTGTACATACACGGGGGTACGACACGTACAGGGGTGGGGGTAGGACTCGAACGTACAGGGGTGTGGGTACACGGGGGTATGACACGTCCAGGGGTGGGGGTAGGACTCGAACGTACAGGGGTGTGGGTACACGGGGGTACGACACGTACAGGGGTGGGGGTACGACTCGAACGTACAGGGGTGTACATACACGGTGGTACGACACGTACAGGGGTGGGGGTACGACTCGAACGTACAGGGGTGTGGGTACACGGGGGTACGACACGTACAGGGGTGGGGGTACGACTCGAACGTACAGGGGTGTACATACACGGTGGTACGACACGTACAGGGGTGGGGGTAGGACTCGAACGTACAGGGGTGTAGGTACACGGGGGTACGACACGTACAGGGGTGGGGGTAGGACTCGAACGTACAGGGGTGTACATACACGGGGGTACGACACGTACAGGGGTGGGGGTAGGACTCGAACATACAGGGGTGTGGGTACACGGTGGTACGACACGTACAGGGGTGGGGGTAGGACTCGAACGTACAGGGGTGTGGGTACACGGGGGTATGACACGTACAGGGGAGGGGGTAGGACTCGAACGTACAGGGGTGTAGGTACACGGGGTTACGACACGTACAGGGGTGGGGGTACGACTCGAACGTACAGGGGTGTACATACACAGTGGTACGACACGTACAGGGGTGGGGGTAGGACTCGAACGTACAGGGGTGTTGGTACACGGGGGTACGACACGTACAGGGGTGGGGGTACGACTCGAACGTACAGGGGTGTACATACACGGGGGTACGACACGTACAGGGGTGGGGGTAGGACTCGAACGTACAGGGGTGTGGGTACACGGGGGTATGACACGTACAGGGGTAGGGGTAGGACTCGAACGTACAGGGGTGTGGGTACACGGGGGTACGACACGTACAGGGGTGGGGGTACGACTCGAACGTACAGGGGTGTAGGTACACGGGGGTACGACACGTACAGGGGTGGGGGTAGGACTTGAACGTACAGGGGTGTACATACACGGGGGTACGACACGTACAGGGGTGGGGGTAGGACTCGAACGTACAGGGGTGTGGGTACACAGTGGTACGACACGTACAGGGGTGGGGGTAGGACTCGAACGTACAGGGGTGTGGGTACACGAGGGTACGACACGTACAGGGGTGGGGGTAGGACTCGAACGTACAGGGGTGTAGGTACACGGGGGTACGACACGTACAGGGGTGGGGGTACGACTCGAACGTACAGGGGTGTACATACACGGTGGTACGACACGTACAGGGGTGGGGGTAGGACTCGAACGTACAGGGGTGTAGGTACACGGGGGTACTACACGTACAGGGGTGGGGGTAGGACTCGAACGTACAGGGGTGCAGGTACACGGGGGTACGACACGTACAGGGGTGGGGGTACGATTTGAACGTACAGGGGTGTAGGTACACGGGGTACGACACGTACAGGGGTGGGGGTACGACTCGAACGTACAGGGGTGTACATACACGGGGGTACGACACGTACAGGGGTGGGGGTAGGACTCGAACGTACAGGGGTGTGGGTACAAGGGGGTATGACACGTACAGGGGTGGGGGTATGACTCGAACATACACGGGTGTAGGTACACGGTGGTACGACACGTACAGGGGTGGGGGTAGGACTCGAACGTACAGGGGTGTAGGTACACGGGGGTACGACACGTACAGGGGTGTGGGTACGACTTGAACGTACAGGGGTGTACATACACGGTGGTACGACACATACAGGGGTGGGGGTAGGACTCGAACGTACAGGGGTGTAGGTACACGGGGGTACGACACGTACAGCGGTGGGGTACGATTTGAACGTACAGGGGTGTAGGTACACGGGGGTACGACACGTACAGGGGTGGGGGTACGACTCGAACGTACAGGGGTGTACATACACGGGGGTACGACACGTACAGGGGTGGGGGTAGGACTCGAACGTACAGGTGTGTGGGTACACGGGGGTATGACACGTCCAGGGGTGGGGGTAGGACTCGAACGTACAGGGGTGTGGGTACACGGGGGTACGACACGTACAGGGGTGGGGGTACGACTCGAACGTACAGGGGTGTACATACACGGTGGTACGACATGTACAGGGGTGGGGGTACGACTTGAAAGTACAGGGGTCGGGGTACACGGGGGTACGACATGTACAGGGGTGGGGGTACGACTCGAACGTACAGGGGTGTACATACACGGGGGTACGACACGTACAGGGGTGGGGGTAGGACTCGAACGTACAGGTGTGTGGGTACACGGGGGTATGACACGTCCAGGGGTGGGGGTAGGACTCGAACGTACAGGGGTGTGGGTACACGGGGGTACGACACGTACAGGGGTGGGGGTACGACTTGAACGTACAGGGGTGTACATACACGGTGGTACGACACATACAGGGGTGGGGGTAGGACTCGAACGTACAGGGGTGTAGGTACACGGGGGTACGACACGTACAGCGGTGGGGTACGATTTGAACGTACAGGGGTGTAGGTACACGGGGGTACGACACGTACAGGGGTGGGGGTACGACTCGAACGTACAGGGGTGTACATACACGGGGGTACGACACGTACAGGGGTGGGGGTAGGACTCGAACGTACAGGTGTGTGGGTACACGGGGGTATGACACGTCCAGGGGTGGGGGTAGGACTCGAACGTACAGGGGTGTGGGTACACGGGGGTACGACACGTACAGGGGTGGGGGTACGACTCGAACGTACAGGGGTGTACATACACGGTGGTACGACATGTACAGGGGTGGGGGTGCGACTTGAAAGTACAGGGGTGTGGGTACACGGGGGTACGACATGTACTGGGGTGGGGGTACGACTCGAACGTACAGGGGTGTACATACACGGGGGTACGACACGTACAGGGGTGGGGGTAGGACTCGAACGTACAGGTGTGTGGGTACATGGGGGTATGACACGTCCAGGGGTGGGGGTAGGACTCGAACGTACAGGGGTGTGGGTACACGGGGGTACGACACGTACAGGGGTGGGGGTACGACTCGAACGTACAAGGGTGTACATACACGGTGGTACGACATGTACAGGGGTGGGGGTACGACTTGAAAGTACAGGGGTGTGGGTACACGGGGGTACCACATGTACAGGGGTGGGGGTACGACACGAACGTACAGGGGTGTACATACACGGTGGTACGACACGTACAGGGGTGGGGGTAGGACTCGAACGTACAGGGGTGTAGGTACACGGGGGTACGACACATACAGGGGTGGGGGTAGGACTCGAACGTACAGGGGTGTACATACACGGGGGTACGACACGTACAGGGGTGGGGGTAGGACTCGAACGTACAGGGGTGTGGGTACACGGGGGTATGACACGTACAGGGGTGGGGGTAGGACTCGAACGTACAGGGGTGTGGGTACAAGGGGGTATGACATGTACAGTGGTGGGGGTATGACTCGAACGTACAGGGGTGTAGGTACACGGTGGTACGACACGTACAGGGGTGGGGGTAGGACTCGAACATACAGGGGTGTAGGTACACGGGGGTACGACACGTACAGGGGTGGGGGTACGACTCGAACGTACAAGGGTGTACATACACGGTGGTACGACACGTACAGGGGTGGGGGTAGGACTCGAACGTACAGGGGTGTAGGTACACGGGGGTACGACACGTACAGGGGTGGGGGTACGACTCGAACGTACAGGGGTGTAGGTACACGGGGGTACGACACGTACAGGGGTGGGGGTACGACTCGAACGTACAGGGGTGTACATACACGGGGGTACGACACGTACAGGGGTGGGGGTAGGACTCGAACGTACAGGGGTGTGGGTACACGGGGGTATGACACGTCCAGGGGTGGGGGTAGGACTCGAACGTACAGGGGTGTGGGTACACGGGGGTACGACACGTACAGGGGTGGGGGTATGACTCGAACGTACAGGGGTGTACATACACGGTGGTACGACACGTACAGGGGTGGGGGTACGACTCGAACGTACAGGGGTGTGGGTACACGGGGGTACGACACGTACAGGGGTGGGGGTACGACTCGAACGTACAGGGGTGTACATACACGGTGGTACGACACGTACAGGGGTGGGGGTAGGACTCGAACGTACAGGGGTGTAGGTACACGGGGGTACGACACGTACAGGGGTGGGGGTAGGACTCGAACGTACAGGGGTGTACATACACGGGGGTACGACATGTACAGGGGTGGGGGTACGACTCGAACGTACAGGGGTGTACATACACGGTGGTACGACATTTACAGGGGTGGGGGTACGACTCGAACGTACAGGGGTGTGGGTACACGGGGGTACGACACGTACAGGGGTGGGGGTACGACTCGAACGTACAGGGTTGTACATACACGGTGGTACGACATGTGCAGGGGTGGGGGTAGGACTCGAATGTACAGGGGTGTGGATACACGGGGGTATGACACGTACAGGGGTGGGGGTAGGACTCGAACGTACAGGGGTGTGGGTACACGGGGGTACGACACGTACAGGGGTGGGGGTACGACTCGAACGTACAGGGGTGTACATACACGGTGGTACGACACGTACAGGGGTGGGGGTACGACTCGAACGTACAGGGGTGTGGGTACACGGGGGTATGACAGGTACAGGGGTGGGGGTAGGACTCGAACGTACAGGGGTGTGGGTACACGGGGTACGACACGTACAGGGGTGGGGGTAGGACTCGAACGTACAGGGGTGTAGGTACACGGGGGTACGACACGTACAGGGGTGGGGGTATGACTCGAATGTACAGGGGTGTAGGTACACGGTGGTACGACACGTACAGGGGAGGGGGTAGGACTCGAACGTACAGGGGTGTGGGTACACGGGTGGGGGTTCGACACGTACACGGGTGTACATACAGGGGGGGGTGTACATTCACGGGGAGTACGACTCGAACGTATGGGTGCTGGGGGGAGTGTTGGGTGCGTATGCGGGCACATGTCTCCATGGTTGCAATGGGAGTTCGGTGCGGACGGTGTTTTTTCCATACGGTTGTGAGATCGGACGCACGGGTAGGATCGTGATTCCTCGGTCAGACTTCACTTTTCACGTTTGTATGGTAAATCGTCCGAGGACGTGTCGGACACATTTTCCGACCCGAGGACGTGTGGGGAATGATTCCCAATGCGGTTCGTATGGACTTTTTACCATGCGAATCGTGATTGCCAGTTTGTACGGCACTTGTACGATTCGTACGGTAAAAAGACCGAATACGAGTCGTACGGGGACAGTTTTTTACCGGATCGTAATTGGCACCAAAATGTTAGCACCCCATTTGTTCATTAGGACTCTGTTGTGTTGCTGCAGTTGATTACCAGAGATATACTCCTGCTGGTCTCGAAAGTACATGTTTCACTCTGCATTTCAGAATATTGATGAATTTCACAATATTGAAATTGATGAGGAAGATATTTGAGAACTAAAACATGTCTTCATTTTAGCTTTCTAGAGAACTAAGCAACTTTTCTGTAACAAAAAATACCCCCTCATTTTGTTTATTTACAGTGCAAATGTTTCAAGTTTTACCACATTGATTACATCAAGATGATGTTCAGGTGTTTCACATTTTTGTCATAAATACAGAATGTTAGCTGTCTAGTTGTTCATTGAAACACTGTGAGAGCTGCACAAGAACACTGGAGAATCAACTGACCAGTTGCTGCTGCTGCTGGACAGACGTTTTACTCAGAATATCAGACTTTATTTTCATAAGGCTGAGGAAGATCACATAAACTTACAGAAAATTTCCTCGTATTTATGCTTCCATAACCTGTATGACGAAATCATGAGAGAAAAGTTTTCTCTACAACATGGTTCTTCAAACCCCATCAGAGGATCAGCACTTTTCACAGAGTAAAATTACCTATGGCCTCGCCGGAATGCCTAAAATGAGTATAATACCATCAACAAATGGTATAGTGTGACGAAAATCTGTTATAACTATTCATATGTGCTCCTTTTTGTGACTGTCAAAACCAGGCATTCATTACAATGCATTTCAATGAGGTCCCTATCCCTACAAGATCTGTAATGGCTGCCATAAAATGCTGTCCATGTTTTGCAGAGCCAATCGAAGGTGTGGCCCTTTGGGATGCCTCCCATGTGCCCCTCGGGGAAAAAGGTGTGCTCATCCTCATATATTTTCCTTGTTCATTTTCAGGGCTCAGGAGCAGTGTGCCTGCACAACCAAATGTTAATCTTGTGGTCAGCCAATCAGGACTGACTAGTCCCCTCAAATTGGCAAATCATGTATTCCTACCCTGCCCCCTTTTCATTTTTAAAGATTTTTGGGAGGATTCAGCCAGTTAGCAGTTGCGAAGGGCCCAAAAGCTTGATTTAAAAGCCTACTGAGACACACCAAGGGTCCACTTGGAAGTGAGGCAGGAACTTGATGAAGATGGGCCCAGGAGTTGTAGGCAAGTCTTTTATGCCCCTAAAGCTCAGACCAGGAGGCCAGCAGACTAGCCCTTGGAGCCACTCTGGGGTCCTGGGTTCAAGATGGGTTGCAGGCAATGTTCCCTCTAATTTCTTTCTGCTTGAACTCACGTACGCCTGTGTCAATGTATGGGGGTCTGGCTGCGAAGCCTGCAACAGAAGAAAACATGGGTAAGTATATTATACTACAATGATCAAGATGCACCACAGTTTAACTCTACCAAACAATTACCTCTTCTGCTTGAACTCACGTACGCCTGTGTCAATGTATGGGGGTCTGGCTGCGAAGCCTGCAACAGAAGAAAACATGGGTAAGTATATTATACTACAATGATCAAGGTGCACCACAGTTTAACTCTACCAAACAATTACCTCTTCTGCTTGAACTCACGTACGCCTGTGTCAATGTATGGGGGTCTGGTTGCGAAGCCTGCAACAAAAGAAAACATGGGTAAGTATATTATACTACAATGATCAAGATGCACCACAGTTTAACTCTACCAAACAATTACCTCTTCTGCTTGAACTCACGTACGCCTGTGTCAATGTATGGGGGTCTGGCTGCGAAGCCTGCAACAGAAGAAAACATGGGTAAGTATATTATACTACAATGATCAAGTTGCACCACAGTTTAACTCTACCAAACAATTACCTCTTCTGCTTGAACTCACGTACGCCTGTGTCAATGTATGGGGGTCTGGCTGCGAAGCCTGCAACAGAAGAAAACATGGGTAAGTATATTATACTACAATGATCAAGATGCACCACAGTTTAACTCTACCAAACAATTACCTCTTCTGCTTGAACTCACGTACGCCAGTTTAAATATGTGGGGTTCTGGCAGCAAAACCTGCAACAGAAGATGCACTCCTTTAACTCTAGCAAACAATTACCTGTTTGTTCTGCCTGTACTCCCGTCTGCCTGTGCAATTGTATTCGTAGTACGGTCTCCCAAACCTGCAAAAGAAAAGGGGTGCAGATTGTGATTCTATTTACCCAGCAACCCCCAACCCAACGAGGACCGTACACAGAATTACCTTGTCTTTGTGGGTACTCGCACCTGACCACTCCTATCCAAATACCTTACAGACTGGAAACCTGCAACTGAAGACAAGATAGTCAGCAAACGCTTGAAGAATCACAAAATATGAATGGGACGGGTCTAGAGACCCCAATAGAATGAAAAGCATTCATTATTAGGGTGAGCATTAAAAGTAAATGCCGTAAGCTCGGCCTTCACTACTGATGGCAGCTCCAGTATAAATGTGTACACACGTTTTCAAAGTTTAGTAATATGAGGCTATGTATAATGCTCCCAGAACGCTCTCTGTTTATATGCAAATATTTGCAGAAGCTTGAAAGCAAGAGTGATGGTTCTTTGCTTTCAAAATAAAATGTTCACAAAAAAATGCAAGTAGGAAAAAAACCATTTTGCAAAACTACTGTAAGATTTTAGGTGCCATATCTTTGCAGCATCATTTAGTAACATGTTGATGTACGCTTGTATTTCCCAAAAACATTCCTAATGGAAAATCAGTGTAACCAGTTGAAATATGATTATGGGGAAAAAAATAACACAAGCATTGGCAAAGCCAGTAGGTCTGAAATGTGTGGTCAGCCTTTTGGTTTTGTCAATGCGTGACTTGTTTAGGCATGTTTTTTGTAAAACCTTATCGTGTGGGAGCTGCTGGGCCCTCACCATTATAACAAGCATTGGCAAACGCAAAAATAGATTTTGGTCTCCAAAAAAAAGCACACATTGACACAAAGGTCATGGTTTACGCAAGGCCTAATTAAAGGCCCAATTAAAAGTCTCAAAAGTGCATCCATAGTATATATCCTTGCATTAAGTGCATATATACAGTTTCCGTGAATTCACAAGAATTTACAGAAGTAGGCCAAGAAATAGTAGGGGCAAAATGGTCATGCTAATTGTTATGAAAATCAATGTGATTTTGAAGTTGGAGTGAAACTGCTTTTTCAAGAACTTTGAAGTGGGCTGGTGATGGGGGAAGAATTTGTAAAGTTGGAGGGAAGAATCATGGGTGTCTTTAGCATTGGAAGTATCTGGATAATTTTATAGGAGGAGGAAACATCTGTAGGCAACATTCCTAATGGAGTTCTTTGCTTGTCCAAAAAACATACGTTTATTAAGGGACCTTTCATGTAGACTGCTTTGCCTTTGTATGGGCGATCGGGTGGCAAAAAGAGTGTTCAGTATTTGTGGGGATTTAAACTACAGCTCTAGGAAAGGAGAGAACGGAAACCCATGATGTGGAACATCAGGAACGGATCACTGCTAATGTTGAGGGTACTTGTTTAGGTTCAGGTGGGGTGGGACAGTCACATGGTTCCAATCCCAAGAGACTTTCTTTTAAAACGTTTGACAACAGGCAAATTTAAGAGGATTTTTTTAAATATGTATTTTTTATTTCATATATCAAAAAAATAAATGAAGACAGACAGTGTGGCATACACGTATAGGGTTAATGAGTTCTGTAACTGACAATAAAGCTAGAATAACCACAGGGGGGAAAGAGGATGCTAAAGTGACACCAAACTCCAGGGCACCACACCTTTTTATTCATAGGTAGTCTAATGGAGCCCTTTCTGTGCTTTTATCTATATGTACGCGTGTAGGTCAGAATACAGTTGCATAGCTTTGCTTAACAGGAGCATGCCTCGCAACCTGTCTAAGTTGTGACGATGACCAAATGCTTAGCTGATAGCCATTCGCTGTAATTTCTAAAGCTGAACTCGTCCTAGGATGTGTGCTTAAACATTAAAGTATCGTGGGATTTTTGTTTACCCATAGTAAACTCGTAGCATCTCCCATTTCGCAGCGGTACATTTGTGACTGAAATGCTGCCCAGCTAAACTCTGCGTTGAAATGAATTGCAGTATATGGACTTTTAGAATAGAAATTCCAGTCTGGTTGTGGGTCTCCAAATCGTTGTCAAACGAGTGCTATGCTTTCCTGATAGTTTTAAGTCTCAGACGCTCACATCTATCCTGCCCAAGTCAAAGTAGTGAAGGTTTCAGTTGAGATGTGGGAATGGGGTGACAAATCCTCGTTTTTGCTCGTTATCCGAACAGCGATTTAATTTTCATTTGTACTCTGCACACCTCTAGTGATTGTTAGAGAGCTGTAGTAGTAATGCTTTCAAAAGTACAAACCAGATAATTTAAAGCTTGTCTATTCCAAATAAAAAACACCTTTATCCCGTGCTTTAAAAAGGTGTTCCATTAGGGGCTGTAGGCTACGTTCCCCGCACCGCGCTTTACTAGCAAAAGAGTAGAGCCAGTTTACAAACACAGCGTGTACTTTGGTACACGCTGTGATTTTAAACCGACTCTACTGTTTTGTTGGTAAAGCGCGGGGACGATTGTGGTCTTTTGTTTAAGTATTGATGGTAATCAGAGCCCCTTCACGGGCTGTGATTACCATCAATACATAAACAAAAGGCCACAATCAGTCCCGCGCTCTGCAGCCACACGCCCCCGAGCCGCCCCCAAGCCGCCACAAGCCCGCCACAAGCCCCCAAGCCCCCAAACCCCCTTACCTGCACTCTCCATGACTCCTCGCCGGCACCACTGGAACAAGTGCCTGGTTTTCGCGCCGCTCGCTTCTTAAAGCGGCGGCGCGGCCGGCGCCTCTCCGCCGGGACGTACTGAAATCGTTGTGCGCGCTCCACAGCCGGGAGTGCACGGTGACGTCGGCAAAGGTGCGCGCGCGCCTTAAAGGGAACGTAGGTTGCAGGTCCAGTTTTTCTTTCCCAGGCAAGAGGGCAGCAGGTCAGCACAGCAAGGCAGTAGCTCCTTTCAAGTAAGTGGTCCAGCAGAGTGGCAGTCCTTTCAGCAGCACAGCAGTGTTTCTTCCTGGCAGAGCATCCACATGTCCAGAAGTCCACTGAGGTCCTTCTTTTGCACAATGTCACTCTGGTTCTGGAAGGTGGAAGAAGCTTCTAGACAGCGTCTTAAAGTCTATGCAATACCTTATCTCCCTGGCACTAAGCTGGCTGAAGTGACAATTTAGGGCCATTAAGCCCTATATGTGGAGGCAGGACACAGCCTATCCAACTGTGAGTGGGTCTGTTCCCAGCTCCTCTCTCTCATCCTGCCACTGATGGCCCATTCAGTCACACCTAAGCTCCCCATTGTGTGTGGCTGTCTAGGAGGAATACACAAAGCCCAACTGCCAACTACACCCAGTCATGTGATCGGAGATAGGCTGCAGGCACCAAAATGGCTAAGGTAAGAAATTGCCAACTTTCTAACAGTGCCATTTTCAGAATTGCAATTTAAATTCCGACTTCACCATAAGTTTGGATTTTAAATTGTGATTCCAGAGACACCAAACGTGAAGGGGTCATCTCTTCCCATTTAGAAATCACACTTATAAAATTTAATAAGGTAACTCCAATGTTACACAATTAACCCTGAGCAACTCGTATATCAAAAAGGTCAGTACAAATTGTAATAGTCATTCCTCTTCTTTAATTCTTTCTTTATTAGCCCTGGAATCGCGAGCTGATCCCTTACCCGAGACCGCTCTTCAACCGATCCTGCTATTTTAGCGTTATCCGTGCGATCCCAGTTCCCGCCGTTTCCTCAGCGGGTCCTTCTCCTCGAGTGACTTCGTACTGAGGTCCTTTTGACATATACATTCACTTCCGTACAGCCCTGATGAGTCACAACAGCTACACGTTGTGACGAAACACGTGTCGGCTGATCAATTTCTTTTGTATATTGAACTGAAACTTTTCATTAAAAGGAATCTTGCACGCAACACGCCTGATGTCGACCGGTGTTTATCCATTATTAAGAATCTGTCTGACTCCTTCTGGCATTTATTGAATACATACAGAACCAGCTAATTATCCATACGTGTGCACAGGATCTCATTTTCAGTTTTTGTTGTAGGTCTTGACCTACGCATTGCAGGGGTAATTTCATTGGGTTTGTCCCCCCTGACCTAGTGGCACCGGACACCTTTGTTCACTTGACTAAACCACGTACACGCTTGAGCGCCAAGCTTCCTCCAAACAATCAAACCCTTACCACTGTCAACATTTTTGATATGTTAGTTGCTCAAGGTTAATTGTGTAATTCGTAGTTGAGGATTCTCCTCATCAGAAATTGGGAGTGAGAGTGACCACTCCTCTTCCCTTGGAGCACCAGAAACAAGATGAGAGTGACTAGAGAGTACTTTAGGGTTTGCACGATACGATAACTTTGCCACATAGCTTTTCTAGTAACTCCAATGTTATCCTATGGGAGAGATAGGCCTTGCAGTAGTGGAAAACAAATTTAGAGTTTTTGCTACCAGGACATATAAAAATGTAAAGTACATGTCTAGCTTTCAAAATACACGGCACCCTGCCCTTGGGGCTGTCCAGTGTCTAACCTAGGGGTGACTTATATGTATTAAAAAGGAAGGTTTGAGCCTAGCAAATGGTTTATTTTGCCAGGTTGACATGGCAGTTAAAAGCCGCACACAGATGTTCTGCAATGGCATGCCTGAGACATGTTTAAATGACTACTTAAATGGGTGGCACAATCAGTGCTGCTGGCCCACTAGTGGCATTTAACTCACAGATGCAGTGTATATGAAGAACCTCTTTACTAAGTACTTATAAATAAATTAAATATGCCAATTGAGGATAAGCCAATATTACCATGTTTCAGGGGGAGAGCACATGCACTTTAGCAGTGGTTAGGAGTGGTTAAGAGCTCAGAGGCCAACAAAAATAGGTCCACCAAAAAGGAGGAGGAGAGACCACCCTAAGGCTGACAGGTCTAACAGCAGTTGATGTCACTTATGCTAGCCCTGGCATTTTGGTAAACTAATGTACATGAGGGTGCTAGAATGATACCTAATACTGCATAGCACACAACGTAGTTTTTAAATTTATGAGCTGTGCTCCAAGAGATAGCCACTAGATAGAGCACTGATAGAAAATCAACACAATGACCGAGTCTCAAAATACAAAATTATACACTTGGTAGCCCCAATTGAGCAATGATACACTGGCTTGGATACGGAGGAGCGGAGCAGGATTAAGGACAGGTTTCTGTGGAGGGGGTTCACTGAGGACTTTATTGTGAGCAGCAATTGTGCATATCTTAATTTTTAAAGGTGAAAATAAATTGCACTACATCCCCCACAATGCCTACAGCACTGTCTGATTGCAGTGGCCCCATTCAGGTGTGTGTCATCATTGGTCAATATATGAGGGAGTAGGCACACCGCAGCACGCTTACCTTTCGCCAAGAGCCTTTGAAAAAGCTAATCAGCGAAACACGTCAGGCATCGCGAAAGGCTGCTTTTAACCTACCTGCTACATGAACTCTGCCCATACCTGTGACTGAGGCTGGTGGTAACCTCCGTCGCCTCCTCGAGTGCTGCTCAATTGGGACTACCACGTGTTTGTATATATATATATATATATATATATATATATATATATATATATATATATATATATAAGCTCAGAGCGCACGCGAAAATCAGCACACGCAGGCACTCTAGGGGATTACTAGCACCTTTTATTAGCAGACACGTTTCAGCAACAGCTTTGCTCAGTGCTAAAAGGTGATGATACCAAATGCACAGCGTTACGTTTAAAACAGAGTAATGTCTCTCCTGATTGGCACTTGGTAAATTGTGGTGAGTGAGTTAGGACTCAGAAAGTATTCACTGAATTTGGCCGCCATACTTGCAAGGTAAATACTCAACGTTATCTTGTTGCCATATCGACTTGCAAATAATTTCATATTGGATGATCATTTAAAAGTTCTTCCGAAGGCAAGCCACGCATCAATTTAGTCCATTCCAATGTTTATAAACCATACGATCACTGTGCAACGTAATGTCCTCACCAAGTCTCTATTAAAATCATGGTGAGTCTGCAGGAAGCTGTAGCATTACAGCAGACCATGAATTTGAATAATTCACGATGTTCAGTCAGCAGGGTATTCCTGTAGAGACGGTTCTGGCTCCTGACATGTACACTCCACTCCAAACCCATCAAGGTCAGGCTTTTGCCGAACTCACAGGCGGGTGCCATAAATCGTGAAGATGGGACTCACGTACAGATGCAGCTCCAAGCGCACGCAAAAATCAGCACACGCAGGCACTCTCGGGGATTACTAGCACCTTTTATTAGCAGACGCGTTTCAGCAACAGCTTTCCTCAGTGCTAAAAGGTGATGATATAAAATGCACGGCGTTACGTTTCAAATAGAGTAATGTCTCTCCTAATTGCCACTTGGTAAATTGTATCTGAGAGGGGCTGTAGGGGTGAGTAAGTGAGCATATGGCTGTGTCGGTGAGTGAATGGATGTGTCAGTGGTATATGGGTGAGTAACTGAATATGTGAAAGGCAGTATACACGAGTGTTGGAGTATATAAGGGACTTATGTGTGAGTGATTGTGAGAGTAGATGTATGCGTAAATGTGTGCTTGTGTTAGTGACTGTATAGGTGAGTAAGTATGTGTTGGTATCTGTATGAATACGTGAGTTGGTGTGTGTATAACTGTATAGGTAAGTGTCTGTGTAATTGACTCTAAGGGTGAGTGAGTAGGTGTGTGAGTAGCTCTATGAGTGTCTGACAGTGTGTGAGTTGCTGTATGGCTGTATGAGTAGATATGTCAGTGGTTGTATTAGTGAGTGATCGGTTGTATGAGTGGCTGTATGTGTGTGTGAGTGGATGTGTGTATAGACCTATGAATCAGTGAGTAGGTATGTAAGTGCTGGTATTGGTGTGCCAATGGTTTCGAGAAAGGTAGTGTGAAAGTTGGAGGGGGAGTATGAAAGTTTACATGGGGTGTGAGTGGCTGAGTCAGCGATTCTATGGATGATGTCATCAGTGATGTCATTTGAGAGGTCATGGTCAGTGATGTCACTGACCATGTCATGTGTGATGTAATATGTGAGGTCATAAGCAGTGCATTGGGGGGCGTGAGTTATAATTAGCTATAACTGCTGAATTTCTCTGGCTTTGTACGAGTGAAATGTCAGCCTAACTATAACGTCCCTGTAACCTTTGTTTTTTTCAGGGAATTTCTAGGGTTTTTAAATCCTAATTTTTAACTATAACGTTCCTGTATCTTTTAGTTTTTTCAATTACTTAATTGTAATGTCTAATTTTTTTTAAGTGAACCTCTAAGATTTTCGTACTTTCTTTCTATAGTTGGATATTCTGCATTATATTTATATAATACACCACTCATTTTTTTATTTTATATGTTGTTACGCCGCAGGCCGACTCGCAACCCCCAGTGCTACCTGTTTCCTCCTTGCCGGCCGCTGTGCAACCCGCGGCGCCCTCCCTCCTCTTCGGGGGCGCAGCAGTACAGCATCGCGTCCCACTGTGGCCATTTCAACAGCATCGCGGAAAGCACCCTCGACGCCTGTTGGTATTCGGGCACTCCAGATACTTGCATGGCAGCCCATTCGCTTCCGAGGCACCTTGGGACATTTCACTCATCTGGTGTGGGCACCTGGTGATCCCCCAACCTTGGGGGCCATATTGTTGCTCTCCTCTTTACCCTGCTTCCAGAAGGCAATAGGTGAGGGTTATTTACCTTCCTAACATGGTGATCTTTCGGTAATGCATTTCACTCTTTTCCCGATCCAAGATGGTGACACCTCTCCTTCCTGTTTTGTCACTTCCTGTTCCTGTATGTCACTTCCTGCTCCTGTATGTCACTTCCAGTTCCTGTGTGTCACTTTCTGTTTTTTCTGTATTTAAGGGATCAGAACCTCTCCTTCCTTGCGCTGCAACACTCCTTGTTCCTGCTAGTGTGTCTCCGCTCCTGTTGGTTCCTGCTGGTGTGTCCTCGCTCCTGTTGGTTCCGTGGCTCCTCTTTTGGTGATTCCGTCCTTCTATTGGTGCTTATTTTTCTCCTTGTGCCTTCTGCTCCAGTTTGTCTTCCAGTCTTCTCCTGGTTCCTTTTTGGGCTCCTGGTTTTCCAGTGTTTTCTGGCTCCTTGTCTTCTCCTTCATTCTTGGAGTCTCATCATCAACATCAGAGGTTTTTTCCCCTCCGGGGTTTTCCTCTCGCAACTCTTTCTGGAGTGCACTGGCTGCTTAGGCTTTCATTGTCAGCTGCACAATGGCTACCGGAAGGGGTCACCCCTATCTCGGCCAAACCAGGACTTAAAAGAACCGAAGCCGGGAACCGTCCCACGAGACAGGTAAGAAAGACCCTAAACCCGACAGATTGCAACGCCCAAAAACCCGCATGGAGCGTGGTGGGAGAACATGGCGGCCAGCGCTTAACCGGTCGCGGAAGCACCCTTGGAGCGCTCAGGGAGATTTTGCAAATAGCATGTCAAATGTGAGCTAAATCGGCGTGGATTGAAATCGGACCCGATCCCCCTTGTTCTTTCACCCGGTATTAATTACCTGCGAGGGGCAGTATTGTGGGCGGGCTTTGAAGGTATCGTGGGCGGATCGTAGGGAGAACGGTCTCGAGTGTTATCGCTGCCCGGCGTCAGTGTGGAGGTTCTGACGGGACGGCTGTGGGGAAGGGCGGCCCTGGAGCTCCGTAGAGGGAGAGGTGTGGCTGCCAGAATCCCCTTCCGGGGGAAAGGAGGTCGCGGAGCTAGTGGACTGGAAGGTCTGCCCAAGAGTAGCTGCGTTCGGGACGGGTGTTTGGAGGAGCCGTCTGATCTCGACAAGGGAGATTTAGACGAGGACCGGATTCCCGGGTTTCCTCCTAGAAAAACGACTTTTTCCTCCAGTCTCACCGGGTCCTCACCCCAGTCCAGCGGTAAGTAGCAATCGCCCCCGCCCCCCACCCTCGTTATGCTCTCAGGAAAATAAGAAAAGGCAAGGGTGTTAAAGGAGGCAAGGTGGTAGTAAGCCCCGGGGGGAAGGGGAGGTGGAGGGTAAAGTGTTGACAAGCAAGACAAAGGGAAGAAAGCTTGCAGTCCAGAAGCGGAAGGCTGCCCAGGAGATCAAAGTTACCCTCTCCCTTAAGTCATATTTTAAGGTTGTGCCCCAAACTGTTTTGGATGGAGGATGGAGGTAAACAAAGAAAAAACCACAGAGAGAGTGATACCCTCGTAAAATCAAGTGAGGCTATAGACTGGAGTGAAAACACCTCTCCTAATAGGTATCAAATACTGGCCGGGCCTTCTGCCAAAGAGAGTATAAGTACCCCATCTATGCAGGGAGTGTCACATCAGGGACATCGACTGGTCGCCTCAGGGACCTCGGGGAGTGAGGATCTACCGCTGAGTGGTCTGTTAAAAGTCCTGACAGAAGAGATTAGATCAAGATTTGAGATTTCAGAAGGGAATCAGAGGGAAATAAGACAAGCTTGTGACACCTTGGAGAGAAAGATGGATGACCTCAGTAGTAGAACTGTCTTATTGGAGGGGGAAGTGAAGGAGCTCAGGGAAAAGGTCAGCACAAACGCAGCTGAGATTACAAAGTTGAAGTCATCAGAGGCTGAGTACTTAGACAGAGTTGAAAGGTTGAAACATTTCCAGAGGAGAAACAACATAAAAATCTTGAAAGTCCCGGAAGGTAGGGAGGGAGAAGATATCAAAGCTTTTGTAGTACGCCTGATAAAAAAAAGAGTTGCAACTGGAGGAAACTGAAGAGGAAATAAGCAAGGACATTCAGCGTGTGCATAGAGATCCGTTAAACACAAATAGAAAGATCCTGCTTAATTTTCTAACCTTCCCATTAAAGGAGAAGATACTCTCAAAAGCTTTGAGTCTGAAATCTGTAGAAGTGGAGGGGGTAAAATATGAATTTAGATCAGATGTTTCTACTGCCACTTCAAACAGGCAATGGGAGCTTGGAAAAAGGATGGACCAACTGAAATGTTTGGGAGCAGTAGTCCAGTTGCGATTCCCTGCTTACTTGAAAGTGATGGTTAATAATAAGATGCTCATCTTTCACTCCTGTGAGAAGGTAGACGAGTTTTTAAAAGACTTTCAAGCGAATAGAAAGTAATCTTATTTTCCAATGTCCTTCCAACCCTGCTTAGTTAGGTAAAAAATAGACAGTAGTTAAGTAAAGTAGGACAAGATGTGTAGCTTATGGGAAAAGAGAGGGGGTTTATAGGAAGAGTGAGAGGGGATGGATAAATAAAAATGAGAAAAGGAAAAAATATGATGATGAAATAAAATAGGTTGAAAAAAATAAAAGAAAAAGTAACTTGTGTGGAATCCCGTGGACGTGAAAAAGTGAGGTGAATTACACAAAGATTTCTCTTTTTCAAAAAACGTTCCTTTTTCCCTTGGTAGGTGTTGGACCCGGCCTCGTAGCATGGCTCTACTGGTCCCCGCACCACCTCACCTGGTACCTGCAGCCCGAGCTCCCGGCCTAACCGATCCTTTCCACCAGGACACACGCACCCGACCCGGACATCCTCGTCCATGGCCTCTCCCCCTTCGGCCCACTTCATGCACCAAAATGGCCGCCCGGCCCCAGCGCGACCCGGGCCTAGAGGCGCCACTCCGGCTGGAGGACATCACGCTTCCAGGGGATGAGAGAGGGAGGAGCAGTTTCTATCGCACCTCTGAACTCCCCTGGGACGATGGGTTTCGATCGGCCCTCCGGCCTCCCTGAGAGCTGGCTCCACGCCTGCTGGGTGTCTGGGACTCCTCCCGACCCAGCCCTGAAAAGATCACAAGACAATGGCAGGAAACCCCGACAAGTAACCCCCAGGTGACAAGACCCCTGCCTGCACAGACTCCGGACATCAAAGAGGGGTCGACCTATAACAAGGGGTGCTCTGGGACTGTCCGGCAGATTCGACGCTGGAACAACGAGAGCCTGCTGACGCGGTCGAGGCTCCTGGAACTTAGAACCACCTGAGCCCTGCTGAGTGACTCGCGGCTCCCTGAAGATCGTAAGACCTCCGAGCTCGTACCTGAGCCCTGCTGAGTGACTCGCGGCTCCCCGAAGATCGTAAGACCTCCGAACTTGTACCTGAGCCCTACTGAGTGACTCGCGGCTCCCCGAAGATCGTAAGACCTCCAAACTTGTGCTTGAGCCCTGCTGAGTGACTCGCGGCTTCCACAGACTCCACCGGTCCCGCCGGACCCCACGACAACCAGCCTACCCCCCAGCTCGAGGATTGTGAGCTGTGCGCCGGGTACGTCCTTGCCTTGAACCTTTTACCAGAGACTGTCCCGCTACCCCCTATCCCTTCCGAGACTCATTGAGCCCGTGCTCTCCTTGTACATATTTGCAGTGCTAACCTGTTTGATAAAGATTGATTCCTAAGGACACACGGTGTGGTGTTTCTGTGTCGTGTGGTGCCAGACGTACGATCCTCGATACGAGATTTCTCCTCCTGAGGAGTCTCCCGCCAGTGCCCGGCTACGATACTTTGAGGGTGGGTCTCAGGGTAGTCAGGACCCCCTATACAGGCTCCTCTGAGGTCGCCGTCTAAAATTGGTGGCAAGCGACGGGATTCGGGCCCATCACCGAGAGATCGTACCGTGAACGACGGACGCACTACCGACAAAGATGGCAGAAGGAAACACCATGATCCCCGCAGAAACCAACGCCAACAGGGTGTTCCAGGTGGAACAACTAGAAGAATACACACACAAAGAACTAAAGCAATTCTGCAAAGAACTTAGAATCGCTACCACCGGTCTCAACACCAAGGAAGATTTGCAGAAAGCACTGAAAGCCTGGGTGGATGCCGGGGCCTCCCGCCCGGAAGACACGGGGGAGCGCCCCGACGAGGCCGAACCCCCCCAAGGCGAAAGCAGCAGCAATCAGGTGCGAGGCATCGTACCAGACGGGGGCCTATCCCCGGAAGAACTCGCGGACAGAGAGAGAAGCCGCAATCACGAACTCGAGTTAGCTAAACTCAAAATCGAAGGCGAATTAAAGTTAGCGGAGAAAAAGCTAGCAGTAGAGCAAATGCGCGTGCAAGGCGAGCTAGAAGAGAAGAAGCTCCAACGGGAACACGAAGGAAGGAAGCTCCAACTAGAGCACGAACGCAGCTTGAAAGAAATCGAGCTCAAGGCCAGAAGCGAGGAAGGGAGGCCCCCGGGAACCCGAGAGGCGACCTCCCCAGCGGAGCAGAAGGTCCACATCCCCAAGGACGTGGTCAAGGAATATTATAAAAACGATGACATTCAACAATGGTTCAGGGCCTACGAGGTCGCCATGACCTCCCATCGGGTCCCGCAGAAGGACTGGGGGGCAGGGTTGTGGGGACGGTTTCTGAGCGAAGGAAGAGACACCCTGCTCGACCTACCCCTCTCTCTGCAGACCTCCTACAGCCACATGAATGAGGCTCTACTCACAAGGTACGGTCTCACCCCCGAGATGTACCGTCAGCGATTCCGGGACTGCAGGAAAATCCCGGGCACCACCTGGGTGGAATATGTAAACTTTTTTAGTCGGGCCTTCGATGGGTGGGTCAAGGGCAGCAAAGTCACCACCCTTGAGGAACTCACCGACCTCCTGTTGTGGGAACACCTGGCTGCGAACTGCTTTGTGGAACTACGCCAGCATCTGCTTGACAGCAAACTCACCGATCCCAGGAAGCTGGCGGTGGAAGCAGACCGCTGGACCAACACCCGGGTCACCCGGGGCATGGTAGGAGAATACCCCCGAGCCAGTCAGGGACCACCCCGCCAGAGAGGAGGGGGGAACCAGGGAGGCCAGAGAGAGTCCCAGCCTAGCCCCCCAAAGACCCAACCTCCACCTTTCCCAGCGCCCCCCCACCAGTAACCGGACCCCCCGGGAGACGGGGACACAGGGTAACCTTCTCTTGTTTCCGTTGCCAGAAGCCCGGGCACTACGCCAATGACCCAGAATGCCCCATGGCCACCCAAAACACCCCTGCAAGACAGATAGCCAACATAGCTTTGGCGGAGGAGGTTGAGGAAACCGGGGAGTGGGAACCCGCAACCATGGCCCTAGTATCCCTGGGAGATAGGGAGATGGTCCCTGGTAGCCTCCTGCCCTCCAACACGAAGAAATACGGGCAGCTCGTCAAGATCAATGGCCACCAAATAGAGGCCCTGCGGGACACCGGGGCCAGCATCACCGGTGTCCTCAGGCACTTAGTCCCCGAGGAGCAGATCCTCCCCAACGTCTTTTGCCCGGTAATTTCCGCAGATAATAGAGAGAGTATGTGTCAGGTAGCTCTGGTGCCGTTTGAGTGGGGTGGAGTGATAGGTAAACTGAGGGTGGCCGTAAGAACCTCCCAGCCGGTCGACTGCCTCTTAGGGAACGACCTGGAGAGTTCTCCCTGGAAGCACGTCGAGCGCAAGGCCCACCTAGAGATGATGGGGCTCCCCGAGTGGGTGTGCGCCACCACCCGATCTATGTCAGCTCGACTTCCCCCCCTGGGAGAAGTTGAAGATGCCCCGACCGAAGAAGTCAGAGCAGTAACCACCGAGGGTCCTCCCGTCCCCCCATCGGAAGGGCCCGTCGCCAGCGACGAACCCTCCCTGTCCGACACCGCCCTGGTCCCCGAGTTAGGCGATCTACCCGAGTTAGCCCAATGGCGCCACGAGGGCGGGCCCACCCGGGAGGAGTTTTGCCGGGAGCAAGCCCCTTGTCCTTCCCTGGTCGGACTACGGCGCCAGGCCGAGGGCCAAGCCGCAGGCGACCAAACTGGAACGCACCGAATTTATTGGGAGAATAACATTTTATACAGTGAGCAGAAGTCGGTGGAGCTGGGATCCGGACGGGTGCTGGTGGTACCCCTCCGCTTCCGAGACTTCCTCCTGGGCTTAGCCCACGACGTCCCCCTCGCCGGCCACCTGGGTCAAGACAAGACCTACAGCCGTCTCGTGACCCATTTTTACTGGCCTAGAATGAGAGCAGCTGTAGAGGCCCACTGCAAGTCCTGTCCCACGTGCCAAGCTAGTGGGAAGACTGGGGGGAAGCGCAAGGCTCCCCTCCAACCCTTCCCAGTCGTCAGTACCCCCTTCGAACGAGTCGGGATCGACATCGTGGGGCCACTGGACCCCCCCACCTCCCAAGGTCACCGTTTCATCCTGGTCCTGGTGGATCACGCCACCCGATACCCTGAGGCGATCCCCCTACGCACCGTCACGGCCCCCGTAGTGGGCCGGGCCCTGATGGGGATCTTTTCCCGGGTAGGTATTCCCCGCGAGGTCGTGAGCGATCGCGGTTTATCTCGAAGTACATGACGTCCCTGTGGCAACAATGTGGAGTGTCCTACAAGTTCACCACCCCGTACCATCCCCAAGGGAACGGCCTAGTAGAGATGTTTAACAGGACTCTGAAAGGGATGATCACCGGCCTAGAAGAGCCCCTCCGGCGTAAGTGGGACGTCCTGCTCCCCTGCCTCTTGTTCGCTTACCGAGAGGTCCCCCAGAAGTCCCTAGGGTTCAGCCCGTTTGAGTTGCTCTATGGACACCCCGTCCGAGGTCCCCTCAGCTTGGTTAAGGAAGGGTGGGAGGCGGCACCCCAGACCACCCCACGAGATGTGTTCCCCTACGTTCTGACCCTCCGGAACCAGACCAGGAAGTTCCGAGCACTGGCCGAGGCCAACCTAGAGACAAGCCAAGAAGAGATGAAGCGCTGGTACGACCAGAATGCCACTCTGGTCGAGTTCCAGCCGGGCCAACAAGTATGGGTCATGGCCCCGGTGAAGCCAGGCGCCCTCCAGGACAGGTGGACCGGGCCCTACAAAGTGATTGAGCGGAAGAGTCAAGTCACATACTTGGTGGATGTCCAGTCGCCTCGGGATCCCCTTCGGGTCCTTCACGTGAACCGCCTCAAGCCTCACTTCGTGCGGACAGAACTGAGCCTCCTGCTGGCCACCGATGACGGGGCCGAAGATGAGTCCGATCCCCTCCCGGACCTCCTGTGTGTCAAGGAGCAGGATGGCTCCGTGGAGGGAGTGAACCTCTCCCCAGCTCTCACTGCCCAGCAACAAGAGGACTGCCGCCAGCTACTAGGACAATTTGCCGACCTCTTCTCCCTGATCCCCCGAGTCACCGACTGGTGTGTCCATGACGTGGACACCGGGGACAGCCCGCCGGTGAGACACCGAGCATACCGGGTCCCAGACCGGGTCCGGTCCTGCATTCAAGCTGAAGTCTCAAAGATGTTGACCATGGGGGTGATCGAGCCATCTGACAGTCCCTGGGCCAGCCCCGTGGTCCTGGTCCCGAAGGCAGCGGCCCCCGGTGTCGCCCCCGAGCTCCGGTTCTGTGTGGACTACCGGGGGCTCAATGACGTCACCCGAGCCGATGCCCACCCCATTCCACGAGCCGACGAGCTCATTGACCGACTCGGGGCAGCCCGGTTCCTCAGCACCTTCGACCTCACCTGCGGATACTGGCAGATTGCGCTCACCGAGGGGGCCAAGGAGCGGTCCGCCTTCTCCACCCCAGATGGGCATTACCGCTTCCGCGTAATGCCCTTCGGAATGAAAAATGCCCCGGCCACCTTCCAGCGACTGGTGAATAGAGTCCTGGCCGGGCTGGAACAGTTCAGCGCGGCCTATCTAGACGACATCGCCGTTTTCAGTTCCGAATGGAGTGAGCACCTCCAGCACCTCCGGAGGGTGCTAACCGCCCTGCGCCAGGCAGGCCTCACCGTAAAAGCCAGCAAGTGCCAAATTGGGCAAGGATCAGTAGTCTACCTGGGGCACCAGGTCGGGAGTGGCCAGGTCGCCCCTCTACAGCCGAAGATCGACGCCATCGTGGCCTGGGAACCCCCCACCACCCAAACGGAGGTCCGAGCCTTCCTGGGCCTCACTGGCTACTACCGAAGATTCATCAAGGGGTATGGCAGCCTTGTCGGCCCCCTCACAGAACTCACATCCAAAAAACAGCCAAAGAAGGTGCAGTGGACGACCGCCTGCCAGGAGGCGTTCGATGCCCTAAAGAAGGCCATGTGCACGGCCCCTGTCCTCCAGGCTCCCGACTACTCCAAGGAGTTTGTAGTCCAAACCGATGCCTCCGAGCATGGCATTGGGGCCGTCCTGTCCCAGGTGAATGACCAAGGCCTAGACCAGCCCGTCGCCTTCCTCAGCCAGCGGCTGTTGCCCAGAGAACAGCGATGGAGCACCATTGAGCGCGAAGCCTTTGCCGTGGTCTGGGCACTCAAGAAACTACGCCCCTACCTGTTCGGCACCCATTTCAAAGTCCAAACCGACCATCGGCCCTTGCGATGGCTCATGCAGATGCGGGGAGAAAACCCCAAGCTACTGCGGTGGTCAATCTCCCTCCAGGGGATGGATTTCACCGTAGAACATCGCCCTGGTACGGACCACGCCAACGCTGACGGCCTCTCCCGGTTCTTCCGCTTCAGCGAAGAGAACCCCCCAAGATGATGGGCAGTTCTCTCCGGCTCTCAGCTGGGGGGGACGCGTGTTGGACCCGGCCTCGTAGCATGGCTCTACTGGTCCCCGCACCACCTCACCTGGTACCTGCAGCCCCGAGCTCCCGGCCTAACCGATCCTTTCCACCAGGACACACGCACCCGACCCGGACATCCTCGTCCATGGCCTCTCCCCCTTCGGCCACTCCGGGCCCGCGTGCCCACTTCATGCACCAAAATGGCCGCCCGGCCCCAGCGCGACCCGGGCCTAGAGGCGCCACTCCGGCTGGAGGACATCACGCTTCCAGGGGATGAGAGAGGGAGGAGCAGTTTCTATCGCACCTCTGAACTCCCCTGGGACGATGGGTTTCGATCGGCCCTCCGGCCTCCCTGAGAGCTGGCTCCACGCCTGCTGGGTGTCTGGGACTCCTCCCGACCCGGCCCTGAAAAGATCACAAGACAATGGCAGGAAACCCCGACAAGCGACCCCCAGGTGACAAGACCCCTGCCTGCACAGACTCCGGACATCAAAGAGGGGTCGACCTATAACAAGGGGTGCTCTGGGACTGTCCGGCAGATTCGACGCTGGAACAACGAGAGCCTGCTGACGCGGTCGCGGCTCCTGGAACTTAGAACCACCTGAGCCCTGCTGAGTGACTCGCGGCTCCCTGAAGATCGTAAGACCTCTGAACTGTACCTGAGCCCTGCTGAGTGACTCGCGGCTCCCTGAAGATCGTAAGACCTCCGAACTCGTACCTGAGCCCTGCTGAGTGACTCGCGGCTCCCCGAAGATCGTAAGACCTCCGAACTTGTACCTGAGCCCTGCTGAGTGACTCGCGGCTCCCCGAAGATCGTAAGACCTCCGAACTTGTGCTTGAGCCCTGCTGAGTGACTCGCGGCTTCCACAGACTCCACCGGTCCCGCCGGACCCCACGACAACGGATGTATGTCGTTACAACGCACACTTTTACAACGCATGCACTTACAACGCATTTTTTACAACGCACAATCCATTACAACGCATGACATTACAACGCAGGACACTACAACGCATCTGTAAAAACTACCTTTACAACGCATTTCCATTACAACGCATACTACCTTTACAACGCATACCATTACAACGCATAATATTAAATTGCATTTAAGGTAAGTATTAGATAGTATAGGGGTAAAAATTACTATTCTAACTCCAGGGGGTGCAACAGTAGGGTAAGTGTTGGATAGTATAGGGGTAAAAATTACTATTCTAACTCCAGGGGGTGCAACAGTAGGGTAAATGTTGGATAGTATAGGGGTAAAAATTACTATTCTAACTCCAGGGGGTGCAACAGTAGGGAAAGTGTTGGATAGTATAGGGGTAAAAATTACTATTCTAACTCCAGGGGGTGCAACAGTAGGGTAAGTGTTGGATAGTATAGGGGTAAAAATTACTATTCTAACTCCAGGGGGTGCAACAGTAGGGTAAGTGTTGGATAGTATAGGGGTAAAAATTACTATTCTAACTCCAGGGGGTGCAACAGTAGGGTAAGTGTGGGATAGTATAGGGGTAAAAATTACTATTCTAACTCCAGGGGGTGCAACAGTAGGGTAAGTGTTGGATAGTATAGGGGTAAAAATTACTATTCTAACTCCAGGGGGTGCAACAGTAGGGTAAGTGTTGGATAGTATAGGGGTAAAAATTACTATTCTAACTCCAGGGGGTGCAACAGTAGAGTAAGTGTTGGATAGTATAGGGGTAAGAATTACTATTCTAACTCCAGGGGGTGCAATAGTAGGGTAAGTGTTGGATAGTATAGGGGTAAAAATTACTATATTATGCGTTGTAATGGTATGCGTTGTAATGGTAGTATGCGTTGTAATGGAATGCGTTGTAAAGGTAGTTTTTAAAAATGCGTTGTAGTGTCCTGCGTTGTAATGTCATGCGTTGTAATGGATTGTGCGTTGTAAAAAATGCGTTGTAAGTGTAGTGCGTTGTAAAAGTTGCGTTGTAAAGGTTGTTCCCCCACGACAACCAGCCTACCCCCCAGCTCGAGGATTGTGAGCTGTGCGCCGGGTACGTCCTTGCCTTGAACCTTTTACCAGAGACTGTCCCGCTACCCCCTATCCCTTCCGAGACTCATTGAGCCCGTGCTCTCCTTGTACATATTTGCAGTGCTAACCTGTTTGATAAAGATTGATTCCTAAGGACACACGGTGTGGTGTTTCTGTGTCGTGTGGTGCCAGACGTACGATCCTCGATACGAGATTTCTCCTCCTGAGGAGTCTCCCGCCAATGCCCGGCTACGATACTTTGAGGGTGGGTCTCAGGGTAGTCAGGACCCCCTTTCCGGGCTCCTCTGAGGTCGCCGTCTAACAGTAGGTCCGATAAGAAGGAAAGAAAAAAATAAGTTCACTGAGATGGTAAATTTACACTAGATGGTAATGCCCTCTGGGGGGAAATCCATATGGCCTTTTGGCCTTGTAGACGTTGGGGGGGTTCTCTATGAGGGGGAGGGTACACCCGGTGGGGAGCAGTGGGAAAAAAACAAAAAAAGTTTCCTCTAGAGTCTCTTTTAATGTTTTCAGAAATAAGTTTTTAGCAGTAATAGATGTTGGGTAGTAAGAAGGGAGGGGTCATAAATATACTATCCTGGAATCTAAATGGCTTACGGGTCAGAGGTAGGAGGGTGAAAATACTCCAGTATTTGAAGAATTCTTCAGCCCATATTATTTTAGCCCAGGAAACTCATTTAACTGAGAAGGAGGCAGTGGAGCTCTTTAAGGCCACGCAATGGGTAGCTCATTTTGCATGTACAGCCCAAGCAGCAGTGACAAAAGGGGTGGTAATTTTAATCAAGCGAGGGCTGCAAGTGAGTCTAGACACCTATACTTCCGATAAAGCGGGTAGATGGGTAGTAGCCAAAGTAAAGATCTTGGCTCGGCCTTTAGCGTTAGCGGGCTACTACGGGCCAAATCATGATGAAGTGGGTTCTTTACAAGATCTGTTGGCTGAACATTTAAGCTCCTCAGATCCAATCATTCTGGCTGGAGATTTTAAAGTTGTGTTAAATCACATATTAGACAGGTCCACACATAGTAGAGCTCAGACTAACCCTAATATGCTTAGTGTAATTAAGCAAATGATGGAACAACTGGGTCTGCTGGACATATGGAGACAAAAAGCAGGAGAACAAAAAGGCTTTACTTTCTTTAATAAGAAGTACAGGCACCAGTCTATGATCGATTATGGTTTGGTGGACTGTAAGATGAAGTATGAAGTACAGCAGGTTGAACATATGGGAGTTCACCTGTCAGACCACTCAGCAGTGATGGTCACATGGCAGGTTAGTAAGGTTGATACTCAGTCCAGATGGACCCTTGATCGCACAATTTTGTTGGAAGAGGAAGTGGTACTTGCCCTTAAAACAGAAACAAAAGAATTATTTGAACTAAATTGGGAATCCGCAGCCCCGGGGATCACATGATGCCTATAAGGCGTTTCTTAGGGGCAGACTTGGGGCATTAGCGGCAGAGAAGAGGAGGAGCTACTATAACGAAGTGGCAGTACAAGAGGAGAAGATCCGTTACTTGGAAGAAAAATTACTTGACCCGAGTACAGATGAGGAGGCTAGGACGAGATGGTTCCATGAAGTGTCACAGGTGAAGGTGAGCTTATCTACCATTTTGCAAGAGCGGTGAGAAAGAGATGGGAGGCCAGTCAAATGGCTCACTTTGAATATAGCGAACGTTGTGGCAAACTTCTGGCATGGAAGGCAAAGAAAGAACAGCAAAGAAATAGGGTTGAGGAAATTATATGCGATCAAACGGGCAACCTAATAGGTGATAGTAGAGGAATTGAGCAAGTATTTCAAAGCCATTTCAGCACAGTCTATCGTGAAGATCGTACACCATCTAAAGACATTCTTAATAGATGGGTAGGACAGGGCATGGGAAACCCATTGACTACAGAAAATGCAGATCTTATAAATGGAGAAATAGACATCCTGGAAGTGGGAAACATAATTGCTCAGCTAAAAAAGGGGAGGGCCCCAGGGCCAGATGGCATTCCACAAGGGGTCTATAAAGTGTTGGCTTCTACTCTAGCTCCTATTTTAGTCAATCTTTTTAATGAGTTATTCGTCAAATATTTGGACCTGCCAGCCTCCTGGAAGGAAGCAACAATTTCGCTAATTTTAAAGCCTGGAAAATGCCCCAAAAAATGTGATTCATATCGCCCGATCTCCTTGCTAAATAGCGACTACAAGATTTATACTACGATCTTGGCGGATGGATTAAATGGGATGATGGCTGAGTTAATAAACGAAGACCATAAAGGTTTTATACGTGGAAGATTTTTGAGAGATCTGACCTTTACATTGGTCGGCACAATTGACCTAGCATCCACTTATAATCTACCTTTTGCCTTGGTGGCCTTGGATGCTGCCAAGGCTTTCGACCGCGTGAATTGGGTCTACTTGAAAGAGGTCGCTACTTCCTTGAACCTAGGCACAAATTTTTGTAATGCTCTGACTGGTCTTTACCAAGCTCCAGAAGCCAGGATTCTAGTTAATTGCACTTTGTCTCAACCAATTACAATATCCAGAGGAACTAGGCAGAGATGTTCTCTGTCGCCTCTGCTTTTCAATCTTTACATAGAGCCACTGGCAAGAAAGATCAGAGAAGATCCTGAAATTATACCGTTTAATTTCTCTGGCTGGGAAAAGAAACTGGTAGACGATATTGTGATTTTAACCACAAATACCTTAAAAACTTGGCCCCGCTTGATGACTCTAATGACAGACTTTGGGAGGGTTTTAGGTTATGAGGTCAACGGTGACAAGTCTGAAATTATGTCCTGGAACATCGAGGGAGAAACCGGAAAGGACGGGATCATTTATTTGGGTGTTATGATATCTCACAACATCAATAAAATCGCAAAACTCAACTTCGATAAAGTCCGAAAAGAGATCATGAAACTGTTGAAAACCTGGTCTCATCTTCAGCTATCTCTTTTTGGAAGATGTAATCTGATCAAAATGGTAATACTTCCAAAGCTGAGCTTCCTCTTCGATGCTATCCCCTTGCCGTTTAATACGAATTGGATCAAGAAGCTACAAGGAGACCTAGGCTCTTTTATATGTGCGAGTAAAGGTCAAAGAATAGCTTGGAAGAAGCTGCGGAGAAGGGTTGAGAAAGGAGGTTTAGCCTTGCCAGATCTACTTTTCTATTCATGGGCTTTTCTTTTAAAAAATGGGAAGTGTCTCTTTAACTCTCCAAATTCCTCTATGACTGGAGGCCTGTGGTCCACAATTGCGAAACTGGAGCCGGGAGGTCAGGAGGGTTTTCTCTTCAAATATGCTGACCCAAACTTTTTTTAAATGGTCAGGCTGAAGATCTTGAGGGGGCTTGCAGAGACATGGTATAAAGTGAGGAAAATCTTGAAAATTCCCTATCATAGTTTTTCAGCTCCCATCTGGGATAGTCCCGGCCCTCCTGAGTGGACGAAAGACATCCTTGCTAAACCTCTGTTAGAGGTGGGACTCTTACAATGGGACCAGTTAATAAGCGATGGTGAGCTTATCTCTTGGGAGAGTTGTAGCTAGCTTACAAACTTTCGCCTATCCAGGTTTAAATATGCTCAAATACAAGGTTGGTTTTATGACCCACTTACAAAGATAGGTGAACAAAACGATTTAGAGTATAAACTGAAACAGCAATTTAGTCAAAAGAAGGATTTAGCGACCATCTACTGGCTACTGGTGGAAATCGAGGACGGAGATTTTACGCTTCCTGCTGAACTGTGGGGGAAATACTTGCCGGAAGCATCGCTGGAAAAATAC
The DNA here is from genome assembly GCF_964204655.1 of Triturus cristatus. NCBI lineage: Eukaryota > Metazoa > Chordata > Amphibia > Caudata > Salamandridae > Triturus > Triturus cristatus. The sequence goes on from NC_140580.1 coordinate 327,699,528, forward strand.
TGGCAAGTATCTATGGCTATGCTTTTTAAATCGGTCAAGCATGCACTTCGGAGGAGAAATCCTCTCTTTACCATACAAAGATTGTATTGGTCACCCTTGAAGCTGTCAAAGTTTGGGAGAGGAGGTGAAGTTCCCTGTCCGAAGTGCGGCAACATGAAGGCAGCCGACGTCCACATGTTTGTAGAATGTATAAAATTGCAAAATTTTTGGAGTGAAGTGAGTAGGGTGCTGTCTCAAATGCTTAAGTTGCATGTTAAGGTAATACTTTTACTTGTTATCTTTGGTCAGTTGGAGCCTAAAATAAAACCCACCAAGGGACAGGCAAGGCTTACCTTTTACATTGCATTGCTGGTGTGCAGGGAGATTAGTAAGTGATGGGTGTCCCCCCTCTCCCCTAGTTTGGACAATTTGTTGTTCTCGATTAAATATACATCTAACATAGATAGGAATAGATCTAGAGATTTACATTTCTGGCTTCCCTTCATTGAATGGTGTGATGCTCTAAATTATAATAATTTGGTTTTTAATGGTCCTATGATTACGCCTTACTAGCCTCACCAGGTATTTGGGTTTAGGTTTTTGTGGTTTTTGTCTGCCGGTTGGAAAGTGAGAGGGTGAAAGCAGACAAGTGGACAAGAGGGTAGATGGAGTTCGAGTCCAAGGGTCATCAGAATTTCTCGACCTCCCTCTCTACTTGCACCTACCCGTACTGCTGGAAAGCATAAGAGCACAGGCATTCAGGTGCCCATCAAGATGTGCAAGGGGAAGAACGTCATTGTTTTTTCTCTCCACTAAAGAGGCTTATGAGGACACAAAAAAAAACCCTCATGGATACTTCACGGTCCTCTCCTACCGAAGGGTCAGTAGAAACAGCTCAGGCATTAGTGCTGACGGTTAAACAACAAGCCCAAGAACTACAACAACTAAGAGACAAAAACGTGGCCTTACGCCACATGCTGACAACTAAGACATCCGATGTACCGATGGTCTCTACCTCTACTCCTCGCTATTCTGGAGATCCCAACAAGCTGAAGGAATTCTTGGAATCCTTGACTGTGTTTTTTGCCTTTTGTCCAGCCCAGTTTTTCTTGGATAGAACTAAAGTTGGATACCAGATTAGTGCCTTGTCTGGTCCTGCATTAGCATGGGCAACATCCTTGGCAGCCATAGAAGACCCACGATTGTCAAATTATGCGTCTTTTCTGGATTCCAAAAAAATTGATGTTTGAGAGACCTGGGCTGGAGACCTCAGTGGAAGAAGCCTTGTGTGACGTCCAAGAAGGGAGTCAGGACATCTTGCAGTACATCACACACTTCAGGCAATTGGCGGCGGAGGAACAAGGTAACCCTTTTTCGCAGAGGATTACGAGAAGAAATCAAAAATGAATTAGTACATTCTCCTCATGCAGAAACAATGAGTGAGGTAATGGACTTAACATTATCAGTTGAACATCGCCTCAATGAACGTTGTTTGGAGAGACGAAATTCACGACTCCAGCAGCATACCGGAGTAACCCGACCTAATGTTCATAAAACAGAATACCCCGTGTCCGACATACAGCCTTCAACAGGAGAAGAACCAATGCAGATAGGCTTACTAGGGGACCCCTGTCTGAGGTCGAACGTGAACACAGAAGAAAACAAGGACTGTGTCTGTATTGTGGTGACTCAGGGCACATGATCCGCAATTGTCCTACTCATCCTCCTAGGCAGTCGGAAAACGCCAAATCCCGTCCTCTGTGAGAAGGGAGAGGACTGAATGATCTGCAATTCCTTCGATCTGTACCTCGAACGAAACTTCCACCTCTCTCTTTCTTCTGCCTACGCTTACAAGGCTACCAAGTGGAGTAGAAGAGAAGATACTAGCATTGTTGGATTGTGGTGCCAGCGGAATGTACTTGGATGAAGCATGGGCTAGTGAGAGGAGAATAAGTTGTGTTCCTAAAAAGATCCCGGAAGAAGTACATACCGTGACGGAACCCCCCTCATTTTCGGTCCAAAGACATGACACCGTTATTACAGCTTACATTTGGGAAACACCAAGAACACTTGTCTTTTGACCTGATCGCCTCACCAAGCCATGTCATGATCTTAGGTATACCATGGCTGATCAGACATAACCCGTATATCAAGTGGGAGACAAGGACCATTTCCCTGTCATCACACTTCTGTCAGCAGTTCTGTTATCCCACTGAAGAGTACTGGTCTCCTAAGGTAATGCCTTTGATAAGAAAAGAAGCCTGTACCTCCGTTAACTCGGTCCAAAGAGTACCAAGTCACTACTGCACATACGCTGACATCTTTCAGAAGCCTACGAAGGCGATGTTACCTCCTCATAAGGAGCTTGACTGTGCCATTCCTTTGGGACCTGGAGCAACAGTTCCCTTTGGAAGAGTATATTTTCTCACTGAACCTGAGAAAGAGACTCTCAAATAATACCTCAAGGAAAATCTCCAGAGTGGTCTCATCGTTCGATCCTCATCACCTGCCGGGGCACCCCTCTTCTTCGTCCCCAAGAAGGCCAAAGATCTCCAACCATGTATTGGCATCAGAGGCTTAAATAAGTCACCATCAAAGACCGCTATCCATGTCCCTTGATTAAGGATATCCTGGAGTCTGTAAAAGGGGCACACATATTCACCAAGCTGGATCTCAGGGGTGCCTATCATCTCCTTGGAATCAAGGAAGGGGATGAGTGGAAAACAGCATTCTGAACTCCTTTAGGGCATTTTGAATACCGAGTTATGCCTTTTGGGCTGACCAACGCCCCTTCCATCTTTCAAGGGTTCATGGACAATGTGTTCTTGGATCTCCTAAACCAGATAGCGGTAATCTACCTAGACAACATATTGATCTATTCAGCCGCTCCTGAGTTACATCGCATGCACGTCATGCAAGTCCTGGAAAGACCACGTCAAAATAGTCTCTTCTGTAAACCTGAAAAATGTGAGTTTGACAAGTCTGAGGTAGAATATTTGGACTACCGAATTAACAAGACGGGAATAGCCATGGATCCTCAAAAGGTACAGGCTATTTTGGATTGGCCATCACCTTTGACCATTAAAGAATCACAGTGTTTCCTAGGTCTGGCAAACTTTTACTGTCAATTCATTGACAGCTTTGCTCACCAAACCATCTACATATCCCAAACTCTGAAGAAAGAGTATCTCTGGCAAGGGTTCAATTGGACCGAAGCCGCCGAACAGGCCTTCCAGCCCCTAAAAAAGGCTTTCACGAAAGCACCCATTTTACAACACCCTGATACAATGAAGACATTTTTTTGTGGAAACAGACACGTGGGACAGAGCTGTTGGTGCCATCCTCCTCCAACAGCAAGAAGACGACAGACTGGAACATCCTGTGTTTTACCTGTCACATGTCCTGTCAGACTCTGAAAGGAACTACTCTGTCCTAGAACAAGAACTACTGGCCATGAGGTTTGCCTGCCGTGAATGGAGACAGTTCTTAATGGGAACCAAGGAACCTTTTGAAATCAGAACAGACCATAGAAACCTCCAATGTCTCCATAACATTCAATGCCAAAATAGTCGCCAAGCCTACTAGTTCAGCCAGTCTGACTTTTGTCATTTCCAATATACCAGGATCTCAGAACACTTTGGCAGACGCCTTGTCTCATCGTTTTCCAGAAAGACCTACGTTCCCACAACAGAACATAATCGAGCCACAAAGAATTATTGGCATGGTTCAATCCTTCCTAGATAGGGTTCATTCAGAATATAAATCCATTAACCAAGAAGATTGGAAGAAGCTAGTCGATCTGGTCAAGCAACATGACACACACTATTTCCATGGTAGGGCTTTATTTCTTCCCACACAAAAGGTGCAGCTAGAAGCCCTCCAAATGTGTCACGATTATCCCGTGGCCAGTCAGCGTGGTTTCAAGACTACCCTCAAACTGATACTTCGCTCTTTCTGGTGGCCGTCGATAAGAAAAGATACCGAAGTCTATGTGTCATCTTGTCCTGTCTGTGCCCAAGCCAAAACATTGCATACTAAACCCATGGGATTGCTTCACCCCCTACCTGTTCCACTGGCTCCATGGCATACCATATCCACCGACTTCATTTCCTCTCTGCCTTCATCTGCAGGTAACCGGGTTATAATGGTGATAATAGATTCTTTCACCAAGATGGCTCATTTCACCGCCCTTAAAAAACTACCTACTGTAAGAGAACTCTGAAGCATCTTCATACAGGAGCTATACCGTCTCCATGGCCTGCCACAGGTGATTGGATCGGATCGAGGCCCTCAGTATGTATCACGTTTTTGGAAACATTTTTGTAAAGCTTTTCATATTGAGGTGGCCTTGTCCTCCGGGTTTCATCCCCAGACCAATGGTCAAACGAAACGCTTAGATCAAGGGCTAGAGCAATACCTCCGCTGTTATTGCAATTCGACTCAGAGCGACTGGTCCTCCTACCTACCGTTGGCAGAATACTCCTACAACAACTCAGTCCATAGTGCTTCCAAGACTACCCCATTCTTTTGTTTATACGGTTTCCATCCTTGGACCTTTCCTTCAGTTCTGCAAGACAGCCCCTCTGTTCCAGCAGCAGCCTCCTTGATTCGCCACCTTCGAGCCATTCAATCTAAAGTTCATGTCTATCTCCAAGAAGCTAAAGAGAAAATGAAGGACACAGCTGACGTCCATCGCCGCCAATCTCCATTATACCAAATCAATGACAAAGTCTGGCTTTCCTCGAAGTTTCTACCTTTTCACTTATCACGTAGTAAATTTAAGCCATGCTTTTATGGTCCATTCAAAGTTACTCAAGTGGTGAATCCTGTGTCCTTTCGACTTAACTGCCATGTGCTTGGAGGATGCATCCTGTTTTTCATGCCCCTCAGTTGAAACCCTATGTCTCGGATCCCTATAGGAGGGTTTTTTCTTGTCCACCTCCTGTTTTGGTCAATGAGGTACCCAAGTACAAGGTACAAGCTATCTGTGACTCTTGGTTTTTTAGGGGCCGTTTGCAGTTCCTTGTCCACTGGAAAGGCCACCACTCAGTGACAATACTTGGGAGGATGCTGACTCTCTCCATGCTCCTGTTCTTGTCTGCCGTTTTTTGGGGGCTTTTTCCTGGCAAGCCCGGGGCTCCGGGAAGGGGACCTACTGTTACACCGTGGGCCGACTCGCTACCCGCGGCGCTACCTGTTTCCTCTTCGCCAGCCGCGGTGCAACCCACGGCGCCCCTCCCTCCTCTTCGAGGGCGCCGCATTACAGCATCACGGCCCACTGTGGCCATTTCTATGGTGCCGCAGAAAGCACCTGTGACGCCTGTTGGTGTTCGGGCATGCCATATACTTGCACGGTGGCCCATCTGCTTCCCGAGGCACCTTGAGACATTTCACTCACCTGGTGTGGGCATCTGGTGATCCCCCTTCGTTGGGGGCCATATTGTTGCTCTCCTCTTCACCCTGCTCCCAGAAGGCAAGAGGGGAGAGTTATTTACCTTCCTAACATGGTGATCTTTCGATAATGCACTTCACTCTTTTCCCTATCCAAGATGGCGATACCTCTTCTTTCTGTTTTGGCACTTCCTGTTCCTGTATGTCACTTCCTGTTCCTGTATGTCATTTCCTGTTCTGGTGTGTCACTTCCTGTTTTTATGTATTTAAGGGATCAGAAACTTTCCTTCCTTGCGTTTCAATACTCCTTGTTCCTGCTGGTGTGTCCTCGCTCCTGTTGGTTACTGCTGGTGTGTTCTCACTCCTGTTGGTTCTGTGGCTCTTCTTTTGGTGATTCCTTCTTTCCGTTGGTGCTTATTTTTCCCCTTGTGCCTTCTTATCCAGCTTGTCTTCCACTCTTCTTCTGGTTTTTTTATGGGCTCCTGGTCTTCCAGTGTTTTCTGGCTCCTTGTCTTCTCCTTCATTCCTGGAGTCTCATCATCAACATCAGAGAATTTTCCCTCCGGGGTTTTCCTCTCAGGACTCCTTCTGGAGGGCACTGGCTGCTTAGGCTTTCATTGTCTGCAGCACCGTGGTTACCGGAAGGGGTCGCCCCTATCTCAGTCAAACCAGGACTTACAAGAACCGAAGCAGTGAACCATCCCAACGCCTCGAGACTGGTAAGAAAGACCCTAAACCCAACGTATGTGTTTATCAGAAAGTAAATTAATAACTGGTTTTATTTTTAACAATTTTGTAAGTCAGCACAACATTGTCACATTTACTGTGGAGAATAACATACTGAAAAATACATTTAAAGGCATTTTTAAAATAAAGTTTAACTCTAGACACTTAGTAAAATATTGCTTTAACTTTTATTCCTATTGTCAATTTAGAAGAAAGCCACCTTTACGAAAACAAATCACATTCGCGACGACCGACATGACCACGATGACGTCGGCAGTGGCGAAGAGTGTGTGGTTCATACAAAGTGTAAAAAATATATATATACACATATTCTACAGTATATTTAATAGTAGAGTTTATTAGTGTACTTTCCACACCCATATTTTTGTAGTGAGTTTCTAGAATAATCGCCTTTAAATACTATTTTCTTTTTCCACAAAGACAGCGGCAGTCACTATGACGTTGTTAATCGTGGATCGTGCGTGTTTTTCAACAACTCTGAAACATATATGTAGATGTATTGTGAACAAGTTTAGTATAGCTGTTTACTATTATAGTATTGAAATTTCTGCTTTTCTTTCCATTTTTAAAGAAAACTACTTTCAGCTTGTATTTTGCATTTCGGCTTCACCGCGGTAACCGTGACTATTTCGGTCACTCCGAATATCACATGACTGGGAAAGCAAGGAATATCATTGTAAATATACTTTTCAGCAAAATCAATAGGAAGTACACACCCACTCCTCCTTCCTGAATCTTCTTTCATAGAACTTCATTCTGAGCAAGTGGCTTCATTTTGCAGTGCAAACCTTTTGGCCTTTTTTCTATCAGAAATGGCAGCACAGCAAGGAGATGGGGGTCAGCAGGAACAACAGCTGGACCAGGATGTGGAGGAGGTGGAGACTGAAGATTTGGAAGAAGAGGAACCTCCACAAAAGAGAGCCAGTGTGGCATGGGATTTTTTTACAATCCCATCAGGTGAATCAAAAACAGCTGCCAAGCTCGTGAAATGCACAATCAGCAAGAGGGCCCTTTCTAGAGGGATGAACAAGAAATATTCATGTGGGACAACGTCCATGTAATACCATCTAAAAACCTATCATAAAAACCTCTCCAACTAGCCATCAAGCAGAGGGAAGATAAACGATCATATACTACAGTGGCAGCAGCAAACAATCCTGGTCAGAAAGTCCCTTCTAAGGTGCAGACTACTGCAAACAGATATGGCTCCGGAGTTGTCAAGAATTGCCACATACTGCATGGACTGTAGTGTTGTCATTAGTGCTGGTGAGCAGTGTTCTATAGCTATTCGCAATGCTGCAAAACAGCATACATGCAAATTTGTATCACCTTTTATATGTTTTGCGCATTTTTCAGTGCATGTTTTTTCAATTCCTGCTGTCCCAGTTGCTATTTTTATTATAAAAAAGAACAAAAAACATATAAAACTTTAGTAAAGCCTTAAACAGATAAAGTACTCTACTCTACCCCGCTCCTAAAATCACTTCACTGGCTCCCTGTGCGAGCCAGAATTCAATTCAAGCTTGCTTCCATCACTTTCCGGGCCCGACACGGACTCGCACCTGCGTTCATCTCCTCCGAGATTGTTTCCTATGTTCCCACCAGGGAACTTCGCTCATCCTCCCAGTCCCTCCTCACCATCCCACGCTTCCGGAGAAAGAAGTGGGGAGGCTCCAAATTTGCTACTCTCGCCCCTACCCTCTGGAACTCCCTTCCCCTTGAACTCCGTACCATTTCTCTCTACCCACAATTCCGTAACCAACTTAAAACCTACCTGTTTACAAAATATTTCGAATAATAACTTTCCTGTCCCCCCAGCTTTTTAATTTAGGATCCGGTTAGTAACAGCGCCAAGAAACCGCAGGTATACGTGCGCTTTATAAGAAATTTTTAAATTCAAATTCATATGTTGGAATGAGTGTGTGACTGGTGTATGGATCATTGAATGAGTGCAAAACTGGTGCATGGATGTTACAATGAGTGAATCTATGTGTGCATAAGTAATGCCTGAGTGATTGGATGCGTGCAAATGTAGTGATTGCGTGATTGCATGTGTGCATGGGTAGTGACTGGGTGAATGGATGAGTGATGTGTAGTGCCTGAGTGAATGGAAGAGTGTAATGATAGTGCCTAAGTGAATGGATGAGTGAATGGAAAATGGCTGGGTGAATGAATGAGTGCATGGGTAGTGCCTGGGTGATTGGATGAGTGCATGGGCAGTGCCCTGGTAAATAGATGAGTGCATAGGTAGTGGCTGTGTGAATGGATGAGTAGAAGGGTAGTGCCTGGGTGATTGTATGTGTGCATTGGCAGTGCCCCGGTGAATAGATGAGTGCAAGGGTAGTGCCTGGGGAATTGGATGAGTGCATGGGTAGTACCTGAGTGAATGGATGAGCACATGCGTGGTGCCTGAGCGAACGTGTGAGTGCAAGGGTAGTGCTTGGGTGATCGGATGTGTCCATGGGTAGTGCCTGGGAAAATGAATGATTGCATGGGTAGTGCCTGAGTGAATACATAAGTGCATGGGTGCTGGCTGAGTGATTTGATAAGTGCATGGTCAGTGCCTGTGTAAATGCATGAGTGCATGGTAGTGCATGAGTGAATGGATGAGTGCAAGTGTAGTACCTGGGTCATTGGACAAGTGTATGGATAGTGCCTGAGTGAATCGATGAATGCATGCATAGTGCCTGAGTGAATGTATGAGTGGAAGGATAGTACCTGGGTGAAGGGATGAGAGGATGGGTAGTGCCTGGGTGAATGGATGAGTGCATGGATAGTGCCTTAGTGACTGTGTGAGTACATGGATAGTGCCTGGGTGATTGGAAGAATGTATGAGTAGTGTCTGGGAGATTGGATGAGTGTGTGAGTACTGACTGGGTGATTGGAAGAGAGCATGAGTATTGCATGGGTGAGTGGATGAGTGCATGGGTAGTGCCTCATTGAATGGATGAGTGCAAGGGTAGCATCTGAGTGTTTGGATGAGTGCATGGATAGTGCCTGGGTGATTGGGAGAGGGCATAGATAGTGCCTAAGTGAATGGTTTAGGTAATGGGTACTGATTAGGTGATTGGATTAGTGCATGGGTAGTGCCTGGTTGATTGTATGGGTGAGTGGGTAGTGCATAGGTGACTGGATGAGTGCAAGAGTAGCGCCTGAGTGATTGAATGAGTGCAAGGTTAGTGCCTGGGTCATTGGATGAGTGCAAGAGTAATGCCTTGGTGATTGGGTGAGTGTTTAGATTGTGCCTGGGTGATTGGGTGAATGCATGGATACTGCCTGCATGATTGGGTGAGTACATGGATAGGGCCTGGGTGATTGGATGGGTGCGAGGGTACTGCCTTCGTGATTGGATGAGTCCATGAGTAGTGCCTGGGTGAGTGCATCGATGGTACCCCAGTGAATGGATGAGTGCATACATAGGGGCCGATTACGATGCCAGACAGACCCGAATCCATCCGGCATTGTTCTGCAACTGGAACCGAATGACCCCCAGTCATCGGTTCCAGCCCAGGAATTAGGATGCAACCGAACCCTGTTCGGTCGCAACCCTATACTTTTCTATGAGAGCATGGATTCGGAACGGAATGCTTGCTCTCATAGAAAAGAGCAGGGGTGCAGTTCATCAACGCAACCGGTGCCACCGGGTGCAGGGATCAACAGGGGGCAGCCTTGCGCTCCTGGGGTGCCTGCTGGGGGACCCCAAAGCTGTATCCCAATGCATTTTTGTGCCAGAAAGGCCAGCACAAAAAGGCAGTGGGAAACTGCCATCGTAATCACTCGGCCGTAAAGAGCCGGCTGGGGGATTACTGTGGGCCTACGGAATGGCGGCCGGGCTCTCCGAGCCTGTCGTAAGCCATTAGGAAGACTGATTCAGATTCCCTTCGACCGAGCCCATCAAAATGGCTCGGTCTGAAGGAAATCCGAATCGGTGATTACGATGCGGGCAGGAGGGCTCTGACCAACGGTCGGAGCCCTTTCTGCCCGCATCGTAATTGGGCCCATAGTATCTGGGTGATTGCATAGTGCATGGGTAGTGCCTAGGTGATTGAATGAGTGCCTGAGTAGTGGCAAGGAGATTAGATGAATTCAAGTGCAGTACCTGAGTGATTTGATGACTGCTTAGGTAGTGACTGGATGACTGGACAAGTGCAACTGTTGTGCCTGGGAGATGGGATGAGTACATGAGTTGTAACTCAATGATTCCATTACTAGACTAGTGATTTGACACACGATATATATCTTGACCTCTAACCACTGTGAAAAAATAGAAACAGACAAAAATGTATTAGAATTCCATTTTGAACATTAGGCAACCAAAAAACATTAAATATTTTTTAAGCAAAACTTTAATTCAACATAGACAAGCTTTTTACTGTTTTTTCCTGTTTTCAGCGTTCATACTTGTTCATTGTCAACAGTACTTTGTATGAAGACTCATCATGAAACAGTGGGAAAAAACAAACAATGTATTGTAAAAAAAAAAAAAAAAATTGCACAGTAGATCATTACAACTATGTCATACTGTTCACTGCACTCACTACAATACTGCTAGGTTACTACCTTAATGAAAGCAACTACATGTTAAAACTGTTTCTGATATTTCTGGTACAAAATGCCCAACAATTATGAAGCAGTCTTCATTTTTGCATATCCTTTTCTAAACATCATCCCTGTTAGGCCAAATGATGTCTAAAATGTTCTTAGTTCATGCACGAAAAACATAACACACAATAAAATGAAGAAGTTGCCGTAGCAGAAACAAAAGGGGACTATTTTTAGTGGTGAAGAGACTTTTCACATGCAACTTAAGGCTACTGGTATTATAGCACCCCCATTTACTTCTTATCTGTAGTAACACAATGTAGTCCTCAAATATTTATAAATTCCTTTCCCACAGTTAATAAGGGTCCTTCAATTCTAACAAATTTCTGTAGAAAATACCCCCAAAAGGCCGAATAATGTCTTAGAAACACATAATGTATATATATATGTCAACACAGTTCCACATTTTCTTATCCTCAATTCTCCTTAGAAATTCGATTCTATAAATAGCAGATATGAGTTTGGTAACTTTTTGGGTAGTCTTGATTTGAATGTCACTTGTATGTCATTGCTCTCTGTCCATCCTGTTTGACATCTTAAATATATTGTGTTAAGTCCAGAGGTTATATTAACTCTTCCATGAAATATGATTGCTATAGCTGTGAAAGTTCTTTTAGAGATGGAAATTTGTGAAGCTTTAAAGTTTGGAATTTCAGTTCCTAATTTAGCACCATCCACTCTACCTCGTTGTATCATGACTATGATGTATTTTATATGCCTCTTTCTGCTCGCACCTAACCTTTACTCTTCCTCTTGCTGCTCATTTCTGACCTCCATTCTGCCTCTTTCTGCTCGTTTCTGACCTGCTGCTTGTTTCTGACTTCTATTTTGCCTCTTTCTGCTCATTCTACCCATTATATTGCCTCTTTCTCCTCGCTCCTAACCTTTAGTTTGTCTTTTGGGCTTGTTTCCGGCCTCTATTTTGCTTCTTACTACTCGTTTCTGACCTTTATTCTTCCTTTTCTGCTCGTTTCTGACTTTTATTCTGCCTCTTTCTGCTCGTTGGTGACCTTTATTTTGCCTCTTTCTGCTTGTTGCTGACCTTTATTTTGCCTCTTTTTGCTCGTCTCTGACCTTTATTCTGCCTCTTTATGCTTGCTTCTGACCTTTATTCTGCCTCTTTTTGCTTGCTCCTGACCTTTATTCTGCCTCTTTTTGCTTGCTTCTGATCTTTATTTTGCCTCTCTCTGCTTCTGCTCGTTTCCGACCTTTAATCTGCCTCTATCTGCTCACTACTGACCTTGATTTTGTCTCTTTCTGCTCATTTCTCACCTTTATTCTCCCTCTTCCTGCTCGTTTCTAATCTTTATTCTGCCTTCTTCTGCTCATTTGGGTGCCCTGGAGCCAACCCAGGGCATCCAGTGAACACTGTTGGGACAGTGGGTGGAGCCTCAATGCCCCTGTGGTCCCTGGCATTGCTCCCGTATGCAGGGAGCTGCTAAATATGCAGCTCCCTCCATGCAGGGGCAATACTTTCACCTCTTTCCCTGCCCCATGTCTGTGGGCAGAGAAAGAGATGAAAATTACGCTTCCAGCAAGTGAGAGCATTTTGACAGCTCCCGCTTGCTGGAAGCGAAGTGTTTGCTTTTGCTTGGTGGTAGCTGTCAAAGCTTCCACCGAGCAAGAGCAAACAGCTATGTCCTTGGAGTGGGCATCCTGGAACATAGCAGGAGCCGACCCAGGCAGTGGTGGATCCAGGGCCATTATTGACTCCTGGAGGGGGGACATGGGGGGCCGTTTTGCCCCCCCTCCTTTCTTCTGCATGGGCCAGCCCCGGGTAGGTGGTGGTCCATGGGCCGTATATGACCTGGAAGAGGGGCCACGCACTTCCCCTCCCTCTTCACAAAAAATAAATGGCCCCAGGGAGGTTGTGGTCCCCAAGGCTGAGGGTCCACACTGAACCCCTCTTTAATGTATTTTTTTAGTCCTGGGAAGAAGGTGGTCACCAGGGCCTGGGGTGTGTCTGTGCGGCCCTCCAAACTTAGTCGCCGTACTTGCATGGTAACCATCACTGTTCCCCAAATGGTAGTGATGTCGCTTTCTCGATGTACAGTTGATTACCAATTTCCTCTGAAACAACTACGTTTGCTTAACAAAGTGAGAACATTGTGAGTCCTTTTTCCATTGGCGCATATCGAACTCTACAATGGGACCAGCATCCGGTACCTTTTAAAATGTGAAAAACAGCTAGTGCGTGCAGTTCAGAGAGGTGGTCTAAGGCCACACCCCTTTTTAAACCTCTCTGCAATGCAGCCCTGTGGCGCTTACTGGCGGTACCTTGTGGGCTAGTTGGCCCACAGGGACCCTCAGGATTGAAGGGGAATTAATTCCCCCTTTAAAATGCGCCACATGGCCTGTTTGCACATATGTCACATCAGGCCCCGCCCCCTCCCTTCACCACTGGGCAAACGTGCCCTGAGGCACGTTTTAAGTTGGGGGAATAAGTCCCCTTGAATCCCAAGGGTCCCTGGGGTCCAACTAGACCACCAGGTACCTCCAGTAAGCGCCACAGAGCTGCTTTGCAGAGAGGTGTAAAAAGGGGCATGGACTGGACCACCTCTCTGCAACGCAGCCCTGTGGCACTTATTGGAGGTTCCTGGTGGGCTAGTTGGCCCCCAGGGACCCCCAGTATTGAAGGGGAATTAATTCCCCAACTTAAAACGCGCCACAGGGCACGTTTGCAGAGTGTTGCTGGAGGGGGCGGGGCCTCTGGCACGATCGCGTGTTTTTAAATTTTTTAAGAAGGGGGCTGTGTGGCCCCCCTTCCTTTTCTATTTTATAGGCCCTGGGGACTCCATCCCCCAGGGCCTGACCCCTTTTTTTTTTACACAGAAGGGGGCCGCATGGACCCGCTCCTAAGGCCATATTTGGCCCCAGGGACCCCATCCCCCGGGACATGGCCAGTGGTTTTGTGTTTTTTAAAACATTTTTTGGAGGGTGGCTGCGAGGCCCCCTTCTTGAGGCCATTTATGTAAATTTGGGGGTCCCCCTTCTTAAATTTTTTTTTTAAATAAAAACACGCGATCGTGCCAGAGGCCCCGCCCCCTCCAGCAACACTCTGAAAACGCGCCCTGTGGCGCGTTTTAAGTTGGGGAATTAGTTCCCCTTCAATACTGGGGGTCCCTGGGGGCCAACTAGCCCACCAGGAACCTCCAGTAAGTGCCACAGGGCTGCATTGCAGAGAGGTGGTCCAGGCCATGCACCTTTTTACACCTCTCTGGTCCCCAGGGCTCGGGGGTCCGTTACATAATTAGTGCCCCAGGGAGGTGTTGGCCCCCGGGGCAAGTGGGGGGACTCAAGCTCCCCCCCACACAGGCATATGTAATTTTTTTTAAATGCCCCAGGGGGTGGCGGTCCCCGGGGCAGTGGGGGTGCCATGATCCCCCTGCAACATAATTAATAAAAGCCCTGGGGGTGGCGGTCCCAGGGGCTTGGGGGGGCCTTGGAGGCCACCCCACACATAAAGAAATAAAGCCCCGGGGTGGCGGTCCCCGGGGCTGCGGGGGGCCATGAGCCCCCGCAAATAATTATAGAAAGCCCCAGGGGTGGCGGTCCCTGGGGCAGTGTGAGGGGAATTTGGGCCCCCCACACATTTTTTTGCATGCCCCCGGGACCTGGCCCACCCGGGGGCTTTAATTAAACGAAGCGCGGGAGCCCGCACTTCGTTTTTTAAAAATTTTCGGCCGAAATTCGCGCTAGGTGCGTGAATCTCGCCGATTTAAAAAAAAAAAAAGCTTTTTTTGGCCCTGGGGGTCCTTGTGGGACCCCCTGAGCAGGCCTAGGGGGTCAGGGTATTTCTACCCTGCCCCCTTTTCTTGTTTTGCACCTTTGTTTTTCTCTGATCTTGTGCCTCGGTCCTACCGAGGCACAAGATGGCTGCCAACACTTCCTGGTTTGGAGTGTTGACAGCCAATCAGCATGAAGCTCGTAATCAGGAGGGTGCACGGATCATCCACGGCCATCTGCGGTTGTGGCAGGACTGTATTGATCCTTCAGTGCAGGAAGCAACAAGGCTCCGTATCGCGTTGTTAAATAACTCGCTGGACACTGCTTCTTTCGCAGGGGAGTGCCTACTGAGGTATTTGACATTAATGTGGAACTAACAGCCGTAACATATAAAGACTCATCTTTTACATGAACTCTATCTACCAGAATGCAATGTGCGGACACGCCCACTTGGCAATACTAAGAAACTGCTATTTAGAGAAGCTGCATTCTGTTTGTTTCACATTCGCCAAAACACCTGTGATCAAGGGCACGAGATGCTCGAAACGCGTAAGGAGAAAAAACTTTGGCTGATGAATTCAGAGGGTTTGTTGGTTTGAAACAGGACTGCCTTGCAGGAATAAAGTATTCAACAAGGTGTGTGGCTCTCCAAGTCTGGTGCTCTTGTGTGTAATTGAAATGCGGCCTACCGGGGTCGCAGCGAGCTCCCCTGCGAAAGAAGCAGTGTCCAGCGAGTTATTTAACAACGCGATACGGAGCCTTGTTGCTTCCTGCACTGAAGGATCAATACAGTCCTGCCACAACCGCAGATTGCACGGAAACCTACTGAGGTATTTGACATTAATGTGGAACTAACAGCCGTAACATATAAAGACTCATCTTTTACATGAACTCTATCTACCAGAATGCAATGTGCGGACACGCCCACTTGGCGAGACTAAGAAACTGCTATTTAGAGAAGCGGCATTCTGTTTGTTTCACATTCGCCAAAACACCTGTGATCAAGGGCACAAGATGCTCGAAACGCGTAAGGAGAAAAAATGTTGGCTGATGAATTCAGAGCGTTTGTTGGTTTGAAACAGGACTGCCTTGCAGGAATAAAGTATTCAACAAGGTGTGTGGCTCTCCATTACATCACTCATGACATGGTCAGTGATGCCACTGACCTCATCACATGGTCAGTGATGTCACTGGCCATGTCATCAGTGATTTAATATGTGAAGTTATAAGCAGTGCTTTGTGGGGGCGTAAGTTATAGATAACTCAGGTAAGTATAACTGCTGAATTTCTTTGGTTTTGTATGAGTGATAGCTGAGCCTAACTATAGCGTCCCTGTAACTTTTGTTTTCTTCAGTGATATTCTAGTTTTTTTTTATTCTATCTCGTAACTATAACGTCCCAGTGATCTTTGTTTTTGCTCAGTGAATTTCTATGTTTTTTTAAATTCTATTTCCTAAATATACCGTCCCTGTAACCTTTGATTTTTAACAAATTGAAGACGCACTCCCCAGCTGGTTATTTGACATTGTTGGCAAACCCAGCAATTGCAGGAGCAATACTTAAATTTCCCTACGCGTTTCGGGCAGTCATTGTCCTTGATCATGGGATGACTTCGCTGCACCTTAATTACTGAAGACAACTCGATTGTTTCACCATTGCTCTTTATTGCCCTTCAGTGGGCTGTCCTTAGTGGAACAATGCATGCTGGTTTTTGGAGATTTCTGCCACTAAAGACAGCCCACTAAAGGGCAATAAAGAACAATGGTGAAACAAACAAGTTGTCTGCAGTAAATAAGGTGCTGCAAAGTCAGCACGTGATCAAAGACAATGGCTGTCCGAAACGCGTAGGGCCAGTTAAGTGTTGCTCTTGCCACTACTGGTTTTGCCAACAATAAAAAATAACCTGCTGAGGAGTGTGGCTTCAATTTGGGACAAAAATTGAAGTATAGTGACGGTCGTCTGGCCACGAAGCCAGCCCCACCACGTAATTGGAAGCGCGGGTCCGTGGTCTGGATTTCCAAGACAGTGTATGGAACGGCGAGGTTTCATAAATGTAAACCATGTAAATTGCATGGGCAGCTCACTGGAGAGCAAAAACAGTGATCATTTATGACTAGCTGCATCAAAGAAACCCACTGGAGGAAAAACGGAATGCTGCAAAAAACTCTAAATACCAGCATGCATTGTGTCACTTGGGCCAGCCCACTAGAGGGCAATATAAAGTAATGGTGAAACACACAAGTTGTCTGCAGTAATTAAGGTGCCGCAACGTCAGCCCGTGATCAAGGACAATGGCTGTCCAAAATGCATAGGGCAAGTTAACTATTACTCCTGCAACAGCCGGTTTTGCCAACGATGAAAAATAACCTGCTGGGGAGTGCGTCTTCAATTTGGGACAAAAATGGAAGCATAGTGACGGTCTTTCGGCCATGAAGCCACCACCAATGTGTAATTGGAAGAGGGGGGTCCGTGGCCTGGATTTCCGAGACCGTGTACGGAAAGGCAAGGTTTCACAAATGTAAACCATGTAAATTGCATGGGTGGCCCACTGTAGGGCAAAAACAGTGATAATGACTAGCAGCATCAAAGAAATCCACTGGAGGGAAAAAGGAATTCTGCTGAAAACTCCAAATACCAGCATGCATTGTGTCACTTGGGCCAGCCCACTAGAGGGCAATATAAAGTAACGGTGAAACACACAAGTTGTCTGCAGTAATTAAGGTGCCAAGAAGTCAGCTTGTGATCAAGGACAATGGCTGTCCGAAACGCGTAGGCCAAGTTGAGTATTGCTCCTGCTGCTGCCGTTTTTGCCAACGGTTAAAACTGACCTGCTGGGGAGTGCGGCTTCAATATGGGACAAAAATGGAAGGATATATATATATTGTGATCAAGGCCGTAGTTCACAGCCGAAACGCGTCATGGGCAGCACAAGCTTGAAATAAACACTTGGATTATTCAGCTTCAGCATTATTTGAGCCCGTTTGATCTGTTCGTGCATCATTTGCACTTGGATTGTGTTTGCGATATAGATAGATATATACATACATATATATATATATACACACACACACACACATATATATATGTGTATATATATATATGTGTATATATATATATATATATATATATATATATATATATATATATATATTCACTGAAAAAACCATAGGTTTCACACATGTTAAAGTTAGCTGTACATTTTACTGATAAAAAACCAATGAAATTCCCCCGTTATAGTTACTGTAGGCAACTATAACTCACGCGACCGCAATCCTCTGCTGATGCTAATACTGTATTTAGACACTTATTTGCCCATGTCTTCTTCCATTAAATTTTAGCTATACATATATTACAAATATTTTTTTTTCATAAAGACACATATGTCATCAGCAGAGGATTACGGTCGCGTGAGTTATAGTTGCCTACAGTAACTATAACGGGGGAAATTCATTGGTTTTTTATCAGTAAAATGTACAGCTAACTATAACATGTGTGAAACCCATGGTTTTTTCAGTGAATTTGTACGGTTTTTTAAATGCTAACTTACTTTGCGCCATTCGTGGCGTGCGCGCCCACTTAACACAGTTCGTTCCGTGCGCGCACGGTGCGCTTCGCGCACCGTGCGCGCACAGTGAGAACGCGGTGCGCTTCGCGCACCGCGCGCCCACTTTACGCAGTTAGTGCCATGCACGCACGGTGGTCACGCGGTGCGCTGCGCGCACCGCGTGCCCACATTATGCGAGATGGGCCATGTACGCACGATGCGCTTCGCGCACCGTGCGCACATGGGGGACATATTATGCGCATCGTTGTGAAATGTTTTGTTTATTAATTTCAATTATTTCATAAGCCATGCACAAATGGTGCCCTTCGGGCACCATTTGCACATGGGGTGGGGAGAGTGTGGATACTTTTTTTTTTTTTTTAATTTTTTTACCGTACGCGTACGGTAAGCGTAATCGGCGATTTTTCGAAAAAAAAATAAATTTTTTTTTGGCCTTGTGGGTTGTTTGGGGGCCCGTATATCATTGCTGGGTGATTATTATTTCAATATACTGCCCCTTTACCCATTTTTGGGCTTCATTTATGCTGCCCTACTCAGAGTGCGAGAGAGAAAATGGCGGCCGCCGCTTCCTGGTTTCGGCCGATTCGAATGTTTACTAAGATCTAAGAGCCAATCAGAATCGCGCTCGCGCACGCCACCGTACGCGTACGGTAAGCGCACCGTAAGCGCACCGTAAGCTGGCTCAGATATATATATTGATTTAAAGGCTATTTTCTCAGAATCTACTGAACAGATTTACACCAAACCTACAAAAGGCACTTCCTTGACCTGAGGACTACCTCTCTGCCAAATTTCAAGTAATTCTGTTCAGCCGTTCGGGCTGTAGCTGTGTCTAAAGGTCCTATGGAAAAATGCATGGGAAAACGAGTTTTGGGACCCCCCTTTTATCTCAGCCCCCGCTTGAAGAAACCCCCCGAGACTTTCAGGGTAGGAGCGGAGCGTAGCGCCCCACCTATTTTGAAAAATTCGCGAGGATTCGTCGACCGGCGCAAAAGTTATTCAAAATAGAATGTTGCGGATTTCCTATGGAAACGTGGTCCTAACTATAACTACCTACTGGCGACCGCCAGTAGGTAATATATATATATATATATATATATATATATATATATATATATATATATATATATATATATATATATATATATATATATATATTACACACCTTCACAATACTGTGTAGGCTAGTAGGCCATACCGGTGAGTCGATATCTAAAACTTCATTTTGCGGTTTAACGCCTTTACCTGTGTAACTCTGTACAACCTGTTTGCACCATGGCCTTACTTAGCCCCTTTCAGAAATGATTCATTAGTTGGTGCTAAATATTTAATTCGAAGGTATCGTGGTATTTTTTATATTTTATTTATGCCACATATTTCTGGAACAACTACATCCCAAATGTAAATGAAGAGGAAATGCTGAAATCCCAGTGACGGAACAATTAAAAACAAATCCATTTTCGCCCTGGCGGTCAACGACTGCATTAAAATCCCATCGCTACAAATGAAATCGAAAGCCCAGGAGAACGCTTGTCCTCTGGCATTGTTCACAGGACGGCTCCCCAGCTGGGGTCAGCAGGGGAGGGTACCGGGTCCTCACCTATTTATCTGCATCTGTCTCCAAATCCCACTCAGGGTCCCCGCTTGGACCTAATCGAGGGGCTGTCGGGCCAGCTGGGTAGAGGAAGAGACAAGGCGGCGAGGGGGCGAGTTCTCTCAGTGGGCCAGTCTTTGGGGACCTTGGCAATAGGCTTTCGAGGCCAAATGAGGTGTAAGTCTATTAATAAGCGTTTGTGCAAAGCTGCCGGTCCCTGGGAGGGCGGCGGCCTGTCACTCCGGGGCAGTTAATTTCCCTCTGATGCATGCACGCGACACACAAGCTGGAAAGGGCCCTCGTGTGATTTATACTACTTTTAGCAGAGATAGACCGAGTGAGAATGCGAACATCCCGCCCATTGATCTGTGTGTCACATCCTGCTGCCGCAACATTGATGGATGTTTCTATGCATCCCATTAGCAAGAAAATATTTGCAAAATCGTTTGCTTTCCGTTTTGCATGTAGCGAATTCCTATGTTGCCATTTTCTCTCTATTGTTTGTTATTAAATTTACATTAATACTTCAGTTGAGGTTATATTTGCACAATGTATTGTTCAAGCAGTACGTTGTTATTTGTATGGGCAGTGCAATCAAATGTAAGTGATGAAAGCGTGGCCAGGGCTTGAATGGCTATTGTGCCACTCTGGCATTTTCAGTGGGATACAGCCCAAGGAAGGGCTTCTTTCAGAATAGAATGCGCTGCCATGCCACAATTGCCACCAAGCCGCCTTTTCACTCACGGCTACCTGGAGGGTGAGGCTGGTTTGACGATTTTTTGCCAGGACTAATTTTAGTTACCTGGTATACGCAGGCTATAGCTACATAAAATGTTGAGGGACTCGGGAATTTCTCACATTATCGGATATAAATAAAGTCCACTGTCAACTTTTATGAAAAAAGACAACGAGTTTTGCACGGCGCCAGTGCCACAAATATTTTCCCTATGCAGTTAATGCTACTTTTTATTTGCCAGAAATAAAATATACAACGACGTTAGCTTTGAAGACCACACTGGTCCTTTCGCCGTCGGGCGAACGTCAGAGGCAGGGTGGCCTAACGGAAAATTAGGAGATTTATCACCAAGTCGATATTTCTAGAACTCCACGAGAGCTGGGGCAAGGTCGTTTCAATGTCGGGAGCACAATACTTCCTCCGTGCTTCCCAGACAAGAATTACCTCAATAGTTTTACTGGTTTGTTGATTTGCTATTTTCACCCCTGCATTTATTGTGCTGAAATGCAAAGGATCACTACCTCATAACTTCAGGTCTTCAAAGACAGACTGATGGATTTTTAAGCGCGTAGAGAATAAAAACTGCGAATGCACTCTACTCCTGCTTGCCTCCGTCGCACACTTTGAGAAACATATCTTTGTCACAGCAAGACATTTCTCTAATTTTTCATCACGTTGTCAATGACTGTTGCATTATTTCAGGTATTGAGATATAAAGGCAGTTGCTGTCGTGTTCTTGCTTGCATGAGGACAGAAGACACAGAACCAGGTATGTGTACAAAACTATCTCATTACCTTCTCTCCCACATGTGTGCCTCTACTACGGGGAGCTGGACCCCCGTGCTGTCCCTGTACTATCACTTGTTGGAATGCCCTGCTCACTTCCTGTTCAGGGCCAGGGCCAGGAAGTGGAGTTCAGTGTCCTGGCTTTGGGTATGGAGGCCCTCTGTCTTGAAGGACCCATGTATCCTTGTGCCACCTGATAACAGAAAAAAAGTCATATCTCTGAAATGACATCTTCCCCTTTCTTAAAGAGAGATGGCACAAAAGATGTGTTAAAAATGTAAGGATGTTCTCTCAACTACAAAGTAGCCTCTTGGACAATCATGAGATTTCCCGACATAGCGAGGGCACCTGAGGTCGGGCAGGCTTGGATAGCTTTAGCCACATGTGCCATCCTTCCAGTGGCATCCACCAAGCTGTTTTTTTTTTAGTTTTTCCACAAACCTGTCTTTTTTTGTCACCAATAGCCTGCACTCATGCCCACAATGTGGCTTTATCAGTTCACCAGGAGAATCTCTGAGGTGTTCCAGAGTAAGGTGCACACACCTAGCATTGCCAAAACTAAGCACAACACCTTCCATGCATTTGGCCACGTAACCCACCCAACTCACCCGCCTTGCCAATTTGTCTTGGACGGAATTTTCCTAAAGCACCAATGCGCTGATTTATTGATAAGGCTTTGGCAGCTTTCTTGCTGGCCAAGGGGAAGATAAGGAACACCCGTCAAAACCAATGAAACGGAGTGCATTCGGGGGGGGGTAAATTTAAAATGTTATTTACACCACGCCCACTTAGGGAACCATGTGCTAGGCCATTAGCATTTGTATTTCCTTGTAGTGATCTACCCCCACTCTTGTCTTGGCCGAGTTGTAACCCTATGTCCCAGCTTTTGGTTGTTCCCATGGGAATTCCCATGGGGCACAGGTTCCCAATGTGTCGGGATCAAGAGGTTATTGCTGACATTATTGAGGAGGGCATCTTGAGAGGGAACCTGGCTACTTAGAGGAGGTAGTACACTTGAAGGGGCTATCCCACTCGAAGGGGCACTAGAAGAGGCGTCATCTACCCTTTTATCTATGCTACTTAGTTGGGCGACCATATCTTTCTGCTTTTTAGATGCTGATTTTTTTTTCCGAATCCTGCAATGCTCTAGCAAGTTGCTTTTCTTTACTAACAAGTCAGGATAAAATAGGTGGCAAAGCCTCTTGTACTATTTTACTTAACCCCTTCGGTGCTCATGACGGAACGGTTCCGTCATGAGCCACGGTTGAGCTGTGCTCATGACGGAACCGTTCCGTCATGACCACGCCCGCGCAGAAAAGATCAGCACAGCAGGGGAATCCGTCCAGCATGGAAGGGGTTAATCTTTCAACAGATGTGTCCATATCCTCCTGTGCAGTGGTTCTTCCCCCTCCCATGTGAGATCTACATGCATTTTCTGTTAAGTGGGTTTGTTTAGTTCTCTTAACCCTCGGTGAATGGTCCCTCAGTCTACAATCAACCCCTGCCAATTCAGTACGTTTCCTCTTCCCTCCTGTTACAGCTTGAGATGCAGTGGTTTCAGTGGTTGGGCAAGGAATAGGCTCAACTCCCTCATGAAGAGCACGTGAGTCACCCTGACTCAAAATTATAACAGTGGGCGAAAGTGGGGCTTGTAACCTATGTTGAATATCTATTTCAGCCGCGATTACATGAGAGTCAGTGGTGGCGGGGACATGTGAGTCCAGGAGTGGAGCTAATGTGAGTCTTCGCTCAACCAGTTCTATCTCCTTAGTAATAGCCCGTACCGCCTTTTGAAGAAAACCGTCCAAGGTGGTATGAGTTGTTTTTGGAACAGGCATAGGTTACTGTTTCCCCATAATAACATTTGCCTTAAATATAAACAGCTAGGGGAATTTAGAGGTTTTACCTTCATGTGGCTTCACAAGGCTGAGTCTCAGTACAAATGTCCCCAAATCTAGGTGAAAGGACCAAGAGAGTAGGCCCAGCCCAGCCTCCTCTGGGCGTGGACAAGCCTGCCCTTGGTCCAGGCTTTGCCCGGGTGTGGCCAGGCACACCCGCGCGCGTCCCGCGCTGCGGGAGCCCTGAGCAGCCTTTAAGCGCCTCCTGGTGCGAGTCTCCCGTGATGGCAGCACCTGCCACGAGGCCAGATAGGGATTGTAGTCCTCGGATGGGTACAGGAATGTGCTGAGTGTGAAGAAGGGCTCCCGCAGCTCGCAAGCCCTTCATCGCACTCAGCACTTTCCTGTACGGGGCGCTGCAGGACGCCTGAGCAGCCTTTAAGCGCCTCCTAGCGTGAGTCTGCCACGCTGATGGCACCTACCACGAGGCCAGATGGGGATAGTAGTCCCAGGATGGGTACAGGAAAGTGCTGAGTGTGATGAAGGGCTCCCCCGCTGCAGGAGCCCTGAGCAGCCATTGAGCGCCTCCTGGCGCGGGACTCCCGCGATGGTGGCACCTGCCGCGAGTCCTGATGGGGATTGTAGTACACAAACGGGTACAGGAACGTGCTGAGTGCGATGAAGGGCTCCCCCACGCTAATCAAAAAGTTAGGATTCTCTGTCATTAGCTATGCAGATAACACTCAGATAGTTTTATCAGTGACCGGCAACCCGGAAGTCACAGCAAGCCTATTCCATAGCTGCATGCTGAGATTAGTAATTGGATGTCCAGCAATTACTTAAAACAAAACTCCGGCAGAACCGAGGTGCTCCTGCTTGGCAGCAATACACGTTTCTGGTCTCCTATTTGGTGTCCACAGGAACTAGGAGATCTACCCACACTGGATTCCAAAGCTAAAAACCTTGGTATAATTTTCAATGATAAATTGTCACTTGACAAAAACAATAATGTGGTGACCTCCTGATCTTTTTTCGTTCTCAAATTCTGAGGAAGCTGTTTCCATTCACTCAGCAGGACATGGAGAATCGGGTGGTTACCACACCAGTGCTTTCGAGACTTGAATATTGCAATGCACTTTATGTAAATTTACAGCAAGTCCTGCACAACGCCGTGGCGCAAATGCTGTTTAGGATCTCCAAGCACCATTCTGCTTCTCAAGCTGTGGCTCAGCTCCACTGGCTACCTGTTCGCAAGCGCATTGACTTCAAGGCACTTTGTATTGTTTTTAAAGCTTTGAATGCCCTTGGCCCAGAATATCTGAAACAGAAAATCCTTTCGTACTGCCTATCCAGAATCTTGAGGTCCTCCTCAGCCCTCGCTGGGGAGGCAGCTGCTTCATTCACTGTATAGCCAAAAGATGGAACTCCCTTGCTCTTTTTCGGAAGAAATGCATAGGTATTTATGCTTTTCATAAAGCCCTAAAAGCATGGCTTTTTAATCAATAGCTTCTTTTTTCCCCCATGTCAGGATCTCCTCCACTAACCTCCAAATCCTCCCTTTTCTCTCTTTCTGCAGCAGGAAGCACCTAGAGACCTTCGGGCAGTATTGCGCTCTACATAAAAATAATTTTCATTTTCTGGGTGCGGGATTTTAACTGTATCTTGGACGAATGCCCAGATAGGCACCCACCCAGGCTGGGCACAAACCCAAATATGACAACAAGACTGCAGGAGATCATGACACGACTGCAGTTCGTGGACATACGGAGTGAACTTTACCCGACTGCTAGGGAATTCCCTTGTTACACGCCAATGCATTGAGCCGATAGCCGACTGGACCGGTTTCTGTTGTCCGCTGATGGTGCGCTGAATTTAAGGCAGTGAGATATTAGGCGTGTTTTCTGAAACCACGCTCCTCTAGTTTTGGAATGTGGTCTGGGGGGCCATAAACCGAGCATTCCCCTATGGAGGCTTCATCTGGAGCCTCTGTAAGACCCTGAATATAAAGTGGACATGCAACCAACTATGCAGGGCTACTTTGACACCAATTAGAATACTGTGGGGATCAGTGGCATGGAGTGGGGTGCTTTAAAGGTGGCAGTGAGGGGTGAAAGCCCCAGCAAGGTCTATGGCACTAGAAAGAAATTGGAACAGGAGCTGCAGGATGGGGAGGTCCTTCTGATGGAACATATTCACGGCACATGTGAAGCCAAAAAATTTGAGTGAATAATGGCAAAATGGGACTTACACCCTCCCTGAGATAGTGGGCCTAGGTCTCCTAACTTCACAGCAAACAATTAGGCACAAAATGCTTCTGTTAGTCTTTTAAGGCATATTCATGGTAGCACTGGCCTGTAGTACAACCATGGTTGGGAAGGAGGCCTTGTGCATTCCATAGTTCCAAACTGAACCAAGCTTCAGTGTGATCATAAGCTGTCCATAGGTTGTGACTCAGGCAGCTCAGCATTGCAGCTGCAGCATCCCTTTATATCGAGGCCTCTACAGACCAACAATCACTTATGTGATTGGAAATTGCACCACACTTGCACCACATTACAACTCCCACCTTTTAGAGAGACAAGAGTCAGAACACAGATGTGAATTTTATCTCCACCCATACACATAACAGGTCCGCAAATATTTATGTTCACTTAGCACCATATACTCTGTGTGCCTTAAAGTTTATTAGTGTGATGTGAAGTATCCAAGTATACTATTGAGATGCATTCACTGTAGAAAGTAGTCATTCACATACATGGGTGTTCTAATACCTTGATCATAATGTTACAAAATGTAGTTCTTGCTCACATTTACAACTGTGTATTTCACGTTATACTGCTTCACCGAAAATCCCATTTCTCATGTACTCATGTATTCATACTCATGTATTCATTTCTTAATATTTTTATATTTACTTGTAGGTGTATATATAATAATGTATATGAAGTGCACCCTGGCTGTCTTACTAAGTTAACCTAACCAAAGCATTTGGTCTTCATGTTTAACCTTCAAAGTGAAAGTTTTTTCTGCGTTGCTATGTTCCTTCTTTGCAGGTGCATTCACATGATCTCATAGCAAGTGAAATGCATATTGTGTATTAGAGATAGTGAGGTATGAGAGGAGAACTTTTGGCAAGGATGAGAGGCGCTAATGAACTGAGTGAAGACGCCTATTCACATTGTATCAGGAGCAGGGACACATCCAAGGCCATCCTGATGTCCAAATCAAAGTATGGGAAAATAGAGTAAAGTTGCCAATTTCTACTGTGAGAAGGTGGAAACTACTTAAGTCTATGACGCAGAATTCTCTAATAGTTTGTAGGTTTAAAGGGTGCTCATTCTGTTAGTCTTTAGAGTGGATACCCTTTGGACTCTGAGAGGTACAGACCTCTCAACTTATATCTCCGGTGTGTGGCTTAATGCTATACATTGCCTCAATTTGGAGGACTTTTACCAGAGTCTCCACTATGCTGACACCTTCCTGCTTCACCTGATTTAATTAGGTTTCCCTAGTTTCCCCAAGTTTCGTTTAGGATTAGTTTAGGTGACTTTAGATTTATTCATGTATAGTAAGGACGATCGAAACTTGTACATTGACCACCAGGTCCTATTCCTTATCTTTTGTATTGCTGCAACTGAGTTCCTTGTATGCCTTATATTGCTAAGTTTTAATTTTGTTTGACGCTTCGGTTTCCTTTAGTTGATTCGGTATCTTTACAATATGCTTTTGAGATTCATTTATATCAGTTTGGCTTTGAACTTCTAATAAACCCATTTAACTCTACAAGCTGAATTCTGGTTCTCAGTGTGTGGCCAAATGTGCTACACTGGAAATTGATTTGTTGGATTGATGCTAACATCCCTTTCCCTTTCCCTTTCCGGCAACTCAGATAAGGTTCATCGCAGGATAAATGGTGCTCTAGTCTAGTGCTCTAGCAGGATGTAGGCGGGCTCTGAGTCCACGCTACTCGCGCTTTAGAGGAAGAGAGGCTATGATTTGTCCCTTGGTGTATATATGCCACTATGTAGTGAAGAAGATGAGTGTTCAGTGATAGTGGAAAGGATAATTGTGGAGAGAGTACAATGTATATATCATGAAAGTATATCGGAATCATATGCAGAGAGTTTTAGTTATCGTGAAATTATGAGAATTACCTTTTAAAAATAGTAATCGTAAAATAGGTGGATTTTATATAATCGATTGAATATTATTAGCTTTTGTTCATTGTGACGAACGCTGAAGGGCAGTGTTTGTAAGATGCCCTATTCCAGGTGCACTGATGTTATGTTGTTTACTATTAATAAGCTTTTGTACAGCCTTGCCTATTCTCACCCTATTCAAAAGCCCTTTGACACTGGATCTTCGCAACTTGGTGGCCCAAAAGGTAGGGCTTTTATGGGGTATTAGGTTGTGTGATCCTCAGCCTCCACCCAAATGTGTGTGTTTCTATAGACATGGAAACAGAATATTGTGGACTAAATATCGTCTGACAAAAGTTTTGTGTCTTAAATATTCAAAAATATATCTCCATTGGAACTAATAATAGAAAATCTACAGCAATGGGACTATATTAAGGAAATTAGGTAGAGGAGTTGGCCTAACGGCTAGGGCACTCGACCTCAGACCTGGGGAACTGGGTTCGAGTCTCGGTAATGACGCTGAACATCCTGTGATTCTGGGCAAATTACTTAATCTCCCTGTGCCTAACTAAAAATGAACGTGTGTCCTCATGTAACGTAACTGATGCTATGTAAAGCGCTCTGATACCAGATTGGATTCGGGTCAAGTTTGCGCTATATAAAACTCCGCAAAAAAAACAAAAAAATAATAATATTTTTCTCGATGGTATTTTTGTCAATGATATTCTAACATTGAACCGCTTCTAACCTTCATTAAGTGCTGTTTTATAATGAAAGCATAGGCCTTTAGTGCACAATTTGGTTACAAATTGTAAGGGGGGTTCACTAGAGGTTGATCTTTGGCGCTCTTGCGATCCCTGTACTCCCTTTCTCTGTTGCTGTTAAATTCAGTCGTAGATTTTCACCACTGAAATCTCCATTGGGAGGCTGATATTGCAACTAGCACAAACTTATTTAAGCTTTCAAGAATGAGAGATGCTTGTTGCGCCTGTGGCTTTGTCTTGTGGGTATGGTGTGATTGTCAGTGCATTCACGCTCTTTGATGATACTGTCGCTGATGTTGTGGGTCTTGAGGTAGATGCATGTGTCCTTATACAGGCACCTTTAATAATAATTACATTTAAATTCCACTAGTCTCATCAGGCCTGCCCTTTTCCTGCATAATAATGACATCAGGACCCATCAGGGTCCCTAATTACAAGTTGACACGCTATTTGTAGGATGCCTGTAATTATTAGCGGTGGACATAATTCACATAATTCAGTGGAGCGTTATCACACGGAAATACCTAACAATTCTGCAAAATTATGCATAATTACATGAGGGGAGTATTCTGCAATTAGCACTATTTATTAGTGCAAAAATGCCCCTTGCGCCCAAATGAGCATGTGAATGCATTCTGCGCAAACGAAATAGTGCTAAATGCAACAGAACACGAATAGTGAGCGCGAGCAGCAGATCGTGCTTGCTAAATTTACTCTTGGGATAGGATTTTCCCCATCTTACTTCAGGCATTTAGCACTATTTTCCAAGAGCAAATTGCACTCTCATGTCTACAGTGACCGCACAGAGACATTTTGCCCGAAAGACGGAAAGAAAGCACTAGCTAAATGTGAAATGTGCTCTTGCAGTAGGATTTTCTTTCCCCAAATTACTCTTAAATATGGAAGCAGGAGTAATCACGTTATTATCAGTAATTCTGTGTCAAAGAGTAACACGGAATTACCAAAATGACCCTGATTACTCTGGCATAATTGATAATCCATCTGAGCCTAGTGATTACTGGTACTCTAGGGTAACACCCCACCAGTTACTGCAGTTTCCCCTAGTTCTGAGGGGTTTCACGCTGCCATTTACCACCTGCTCTAAGCAGGGAAGAGGCTGTGGAGGGGAAGGGAAGGGGAAGGAGAAGAAGTGTTTTGGTGGGTTGAAGGGGAGCCTTGCATGCTTTCCCCGTGCCAGAGCTGGGTCCAGGACAGAGGCCTGGCTGCTACCAAAAGTCTAAATCAATATTATCATCCAGTCTTTCCAGCCAGTACAATCAGATTCAGTGCTATCACACACAGGAAATCTGGGTAGGAAAACACTGGACCATTCATGATTGGGTTGAGAGGAATTGCCTATAGGAATTCCACTCTGTCTGGCCCATAGTAAGGGCTATAGTCTCATGCTGATTTCGGTACCCAGAGTGCATAAAGCTAGCTGGGGAGGTAGAAGTTTTGTGGTCTGTGCAGCAAAGGCCTGGAATGGCCTCCCGCTACACCTCATATCCACAACAAATCTATTTTCTTTTAGGAAGGCCTTAAAAACCTGGCTTTTCCATTCGTAATCTCTTGAATGGTCTCCCTCCCGCAGGCCTCTGTAGGACTTCACACAGCGCCAGGACACCCTTGGGTAACAGTGCGCTCTATAAATTGCAATAACATAACATAACATAACCACGTCCCTTTGAGAGAACCCCCAGTTTTTTCATCCACTTAAATCCCTGGCCCCATATATCTTTGTGATAGGACATCGAGGGCTGCAGGTCAGCATATTTTTTACATTTGGTATTACAGAGAGCCAAGTCCGTTAACCAGCCTTTTTTGCAGGTGAGTTGGTCCTTTCCCAGCACATGGCAATTCTCCTCCTAGCTAGTAGGAGGGCCAGGGCTGTCAACCTACACACCCCTGCTGGGATGTCCTTGACAGTCAATGGAACTGTCAGTGGTCGTAGTTCATCGCCAAGACCTTTTGTTCTTGGTAAAAAAACATATATATAAATACTATACATATTTACAAGGGCTTTCAGTCAGTCCTCTTCATCCATTAGTTAGGCGAGAGACCTTCACATTTTGCTCTGCTTACCACATCAGACAACATGGAGCAATGGGTAAGCCCACTCCAGTCATTGGCTATCCTCACTGTGAGTGACAGCATTCTCCTCTTGCACAATGTACACATCTGCACAGTAAGTAGTTCCCTTCAGTGCCAAGTACTACTGGTGCAATGGGCGTTTTTTACATAAAATATATATGTATGTCTACATTGGTTTTAAAAAA
This sequence comes from Triturus cristatus, assembly GCF_964204655.1. Taxonomy (NCBI): domain Eukaryota; kingdom Metazoa; phylum Chordata; class Amphibia; order Caudata; family Salamandridae; genus Triturus; species Triturus cristatus. The sequence goes on from NC_140580.1 coordinate 327,729,671, forward strand.
ATGCTTCTTTTTCATTCAATGCATGCCTTCATACAAAAAACATTCACAAAGAAAACAAGCATTGGCAAAGCCAAAATGTCAGCAGCTAACGCCAAAGCTATTGACTTTGTCAATACTTGTATACATTTACCTTTGCTTTCTGTGTAACACAAAACTTTTAATATAATGGAATTTAAATAACTATCGTCCCATCTAGTCTGCCTATTTGATGCCTGTTAATGAAACATGCAACATAAACATTTAATCTTTACCTATATTTTCTCAGTACCATTGAACCCGTGTCTTCCTAAAGGCACTGCTTGAAATAATTTTATTTGAAAACCAAAAATTTACCACACAAGCTGCCCATTTCTGGTCTGTTCCTTACAATTGGGTTCTACCGGGTCTCATGATTTACCTTTATTTTTCAGGTCTACTGCTGTTTATTATTGGTTCGTGAGAAATAGGTCATACAGTTTCAATCTTTATGTTTGCTTTATTAGAGTTATTTTTCTCATGTATCCTTTTACAGGCACCGTTTGAAATGATTTAAATAAAATATTGCTAGTCCGATTTCATCTGCCTTTGTACTGTATGTTTGTGACATAAGCGTTTTCAGAACTGTTTTAGTTGGTCCCAGGGAATCAGATGTTACTGGACCACAATGTTGGCAGTTGGGGTTGTTTACTTGTGGTGTTCTGTTGCTTCTGAAGTATTGTAGGCAAACTGGAGGCTGAGTACTTGACCCTCAGTATAACGAGGAAAACAAAAAAGTAATAGGTGAAATACTTCAATTAATTAAAACCACTGGTAAGTAATCTAGCCACATTCATTGTTTTTTTCCCACCATGCCGCCTTAGACGGGAACGAGCCATACTCCAATCAGCCTTGGCCCAACTCCAGTAGGAATGATGTAGCCCAAATATTGTGAAGCAGAGCTGTCCAAGGCTTAGCTAAGGTGATCACACTCAAACCTCAGCAAGGGATGTTATTAACACTCAATTAATCAATGTCCAAACACTGATTTTACTCTGAAAGAGAGGCAGTGCTTTAAATCACAAATGACTTCATACTCCATATGAAATTACAATGAACAGCAACTGCCTCTAGCACCTACTGAGCAACAGTTCTGGGTAAAAATATTCTGAGTACATTAAACAATACAAAATCCACAGCTAGGGGGTTTGACGCTGGCTTATATGATACTTAGAAACTTAAAATACATTCTGGCAGTCTTTAACATATCAAAGACAAACCCTCCCTTATGGGTTCTACCCTAGAGTTAACACAATTCAAAAACATTGCCCACTCTATGTGTTAGTGGGCCTTCTCTATATAAATCCCTGTGTACAGGAATTGTTACCAGGGCGACACAAAGCAGAAACTTCTTCCTTTTGTCTTAGTCACAGGGTGTCACAAGTTAAGAATCCCCTTCTACTATCTTTACGACACACTTTACACAAGTTACAAGGCCTCCCTATGGTGTTGGGCTATATAGTTTAAGAAGAGCCAATAATTTCCAATGAGACTTGCGAGCCCCTACCAGCCTGTGATCTCTTTCCACAGCCCTGGATCGTGTGTGTCCCACTTACTTCTCATTAGTATGAAGCAGAAATTGAACCCTGTTGGAGGCTTCCATCTTGTACTGAGGGTTTTGCACGTCCTATCACTGTCACCCTGATTCGATACAACCATACACCACCACAAGGAAGGTTGTTTTTGCTCCTTCCATGCCAGACAGGGTCACACTAGCTCCACATATGCTCATCGGCCAAAACAGGTCTGAAGAGCCCACTCCAACAGCAACACTCAGATCCTTGGTCACAGGGTGGATTAGCAGGCACAGATGAAGCAGTTGTGAGTAGGGTCAGATTGGCCTATAGGATAATCAGGCAGTGCCCAACAGGCTGGTCTGACAAGTCAGTGTGTGGGCTGTTTTTTTGACTGTGGACGTTTTATGGTCCGCTGGGCCAGTTTTTGCTGTTGATTTCGCTCATATTAAAACAATGAATTCCTGCAGCATGCACAATTTTAGGCAGTCTTCCATGCATTGCGAAATACTTATGCAGCATGTCTTAACAAGTTCAAATCTGCTCCAATTTGCAAGCATGGGGCAGTTTTTAGCTCTCTAATTCGTTAATGAGCGCTATTTTTATTTTGATGCCCAAGCCCATTTTCTGTCCCAGTCTGACCCTGATCATGGGAGAATATTGGGGATGGGGAATACCATGGAGACCGAGCATGATGATCCCTGGGCCTTCGTGGTGACAAGTTAAATCACTGTAACACTTCACTATGGGATCTCTTCAGAACTGCTGGCCGTGGTCATGATTTTGCAACAATGGGGGCACAACAGCGAATTTCGGTAGAACTGCTAATCACAAGTTACTTCTTCCTACACCAGACCAAGGAAGGGATACCACAGGACAGCACTGATCCTTTCTTTGTTTCCTACACAGTACTGATTCATAATCCTTGTCCTGCTCTTGGGCTGATGAATACTTGTGTAGACTTGGCTCTCAGAGACAAACTTAAGCACCCCATTCACCTATACTAGGAACAACTCAATTGTGAGGCTGTTCCAGAAAACCTGGCCTATTGCTGTGTCTTTTGAAAAAGGATATTGTTGTCCACAATTTCATAAGCTGCTGAGAGTTCAACAAGATTTCAAGGAGAATTGGAGTTGCTTGTTTCCCCTCTTCCAGTGTAGAGAGGAGGTCTTCTGGAATGTTGATTGCTGCAGTTTCTTATCCCTCCAGGGCCTGAAGACCCATTATAGATCATGGAGTGGATGGTTGGACTCAATTCTTGCAATTAGTGAATGATCTCTTTCTTCAGGATCTTACAGATGAAAAGCAGGCTATAACTCGGTCATTAGATTCTGAGGTCACCTGGGTTAGCTGTAAGCTCACTTCCAGCTCTTGAGGTTGGGTTAGCTTGTTCTTGGTCTGGTCGCCAAATATCAGGATCTCTGTTTCTATGCCGCTCATGCGCACATTGTCCACCTCCATCCTATGGTGTATACACCTCAATCAAATAGGTATCCTGTTGCAGTGCAGGGTATTCACCCTTTCAGATATGTAGCTGAGAGTCATTTACATAAGTATCGTGGCGTTAGTGACTAGGAACAAGGAAATGCCACTAACCTCGGAAGGAAGCCGTCGGGAGCGATGGAGCGTGGCTGATCCCCCCTCGACCCTGAGGCGCAGACTCTCGCAGAGGGATGGAAACACTACTGCTCGAGAAAGCCCCCCGGGGAAAAGGGAAGTGGATAAAATAAGAAAACGCTGCTCTGCAGTGTTGTGTCTCTGGTCCTGCGCTGGTAGTGGGGGCCAGGGTAATGGCCAAGGCACTCTCCAAGGTAAAACTACAGAGGGAACATAAGGAACAGAGAGTGAGTAAGCACTTCCCACCCTCCACGCAACTCAGGCACTCCAAGCTACGTCCTTTACACAGACACAACAGATACTTACAAAGGAGATTAGCAGCTGGCTTAGTTCTGTTAAGGATTAAAGGGTCCTGTGATTAGGACGCTGATTCTGTAGTTGGAGACACACTTCTGAAGCAGTCAAGAGTGTGTGTAGTACTTCTTCCACACACTGTTTGGTCACAGTCAGGGCGTTGCAAATGTCTCGAAGGCTCGCAAAATAATGACGGACTGAGCGGGAGCAGAGACGCGCGTTTCAGAGCACCTATGAGTGTCCCTAGCGCTTGCAGTCTGTACAACGGAAACGTGCAGTGTTGCAGCAGTGGAGCGCGTTTTCAGGCACCGAATAGTGTCTCTCGCGCAAGGAGAAAGTACTGAGTAAGCGAACGGGATATCCGGGCCAGGGGAGGTTTCGCTACTCACGCTTCCGTAGTCGGAGGGGAGAACTCAGGTGGCGGTCCAGCTGACGACTCGCTTCTGGATTTAATATACAGCCGTGTCCTCGATACCACACCAGGGCTGCCAACTTCAGGGATGTCTTGTAAAAGGCTGAATACTCCGGGCTTCGTCGTGAAGAGAGGTGTTCCGCGGGGAATACCATCCGCGACTACAGCCAGTATCCGGATTGTCAAGCCCCGATCCCTGGAAAAGGGAAGGGCTTTATCGTGATACCGGCGGAACAGCTGGGAACTGCTTCCGGGCCGCCGGCCGCAGGCATGACGGGATTCGTAGTTCTGGTCTTTTGCACAGACCGCGACCTCCCTTTACGCGCCAGACATACCGGGCACTGCGCTGGATAGAAGAGATACTGGGGGGGTAGTATGTGTTGCGCCGCGCCCTGGCCCTGTAAGGTGCAAATCGCGACAGAGCCCCCTCGCAAGGACTACCGTCCCAGCGGTCGACCTGGCTTTCCGGGGTTTCTATCGTGAAACCGTGCTACGAGAAGAGGGCAATGGAGATTACCAGCGGGTTCCCAAGTACGGTCTTCTACCCCGTATCCCTCCCAATCTATCAAGTACTGCACGCGCCCTCTGACTAAACGGGAGTCTAGTACTTCTCGTACTACGTATTCTTCCTGTCCCTCTATTTCAATAGGGGCTGGCCTAGAGGGAAGTCTCATGGAATCAGGACAACTCTTCAGTAAAGAAACATGAAATACTGGATGTATGTGCCAGGCTTGGGGCAGTGATAGTTTTAGAGCAACAGGGTTAATGATTTCGACCACTTTGTAAGGCCCTACGTATTTGGGTGAAAGCTTTCCCCCTCCCTTCAGATATAGGTTTTTTGTGGCCAGCCACACCCAGTCCCCTACTTGATAGATAGGTTCAGGATTTCTTTTCTTATCTGCGAAGCGTTTGTGGGTGTTTTGAGCTTTCAGCAGCTGTGTCTTTGCGTCTTTTAACACGATCCGAAGATGGGCGTGATGTTCCTGAATAGTGGGATGTTTGGAAACCACAGGCCAATCAAAGGGAAGCATATTTGGATGAAACCCTAAAAGACAGAAGAAGGGGGAACATCCTAAGGTGGAGTGCTCCGCGTTGTTGTACGCAAATTCCGCTGCCCAAATCAACGGATACCAGTCAGAGGAGTTTTGCAGAGTGAAACAACTAAGGTATTGCTCCAAGGATTGGTTTAAACGTTCCGTCTTGCCTTCTGTTTGAGGGTGGTAGCTGGTGGATAATCGGGCGTCTACCTTCATGGCAGAGCAGAGCGCCGTCCAGAAACGAGAGGTGAACTGAGTACCACGGTCTGTTATGAGGACCCTGGGGATGCCATGGGCGCGCACAACATGTTGCAGGAATGTGACCGCTAGCTCGGAGGACGTGGGAAGTCTTTTCAACGGTCTATGATCACGAGAATGGTGGTATAACCTTCACAGGGGGGCATCTCGACTATAAAGTCCATGGAGACTGTATGCCAGAGGAGCGGAGGAATAGGAATGGGCCGTAAGAGTCCTGAGGGCTTTGAATGGCTTGCCTTGCTTTGAGCACACACTGCACAGGTACGTAGGTAGTCTCGAGTGTCTTTACGCAGTGTGGGCCACCAGAAGGATCTTTCTATTGTTGCGATGGTTTTGTGCTCTCCCAGATGACCTCCGAGGGTAGAATTGTGGGCCCAGGCCAACACTTGTCTTTGGAGGGTGACCAAGGGATCATACAAGGTATGGTGGTGATACGCCAGGTTTTCGCTGGTGAGTCGATTTTCGGGGTCTTCGCCTAGCCACTGTTGAATGTCCAGGTGGGTCATGGCTGTCTTGACGTCTTCAAGAAAGGTAGGTGACATCAGTAGCGCAATGGTATTTCCTGAAAAGGCACTGCTGGGTAATATAGAAGGAGCTTCCGTCGTTTCTTCTGTCAGCGAGTCTGCTGGTTCGTCTTTTCTTGATAGGGCGTCTGCTTTACCATTCTGGAGACCTGGCTTAAATTTAATGATAAAGTCATAATCCGAAAAGAAAAGAGACCACCGAAGTTGTCGTGGTGTCAGAGCTTTGGCGGTTTTAAGGAATAGCAGGTTTCTATGATCTGTATAGATCTCCACAGTATGGTGAGCTCCCAGGAGGTAATGCCTCCATTCTTCGCAGGCCCTTTTTAGAGCTAACAGCTCTTTGTCCGAGATCGAATAGTTCACCTCACTGGGGGTGAGTTTTTTAGAATAGAAGGCGACTGGGTGGATTTGTCCGGTGGTCGGATGCCGTTGCGACAACACCCCTCCCAAAGCATGTTGTGAGGCATCTGTTTCTAGGATGAAGGGCAAGCGAGAATCCGGGTGACGCAGGATGGGGGCGTGGGTGAATTTGTGCTTCAGTTCCTCGAATGCTTGGTTTGCCTCGTCGTTCCACAAGAAGGGGTCATTCTTTCGTAGGTGACGGGTTATGGGGTGGATAACCTTGGAGAAATCTTTGATGAATCGCCGGTAATAGTTGGCGAAACCAAGGAAGCTCTGCACGGATTTTACGTTGAAAGGTGCCCTCCATTGCGTTCTTGCTGAGACCTTTTCTGTATCCATTTGGAAGCCTTGTGCATTGATTACATAACCCAAGAAGGCGATTTCTTGCACGTGAAAAATGCATTTCTCTAGTTTGGCGTAGAGAGAGTGTGTTTGCAGGCGTTCCAGAACTGTTCTTACATGGGTGATATGATCGAGGAGGTTTGTGGAATAAATGAGAATATCGTCGATGTAGACGATGCATATGGAATCCAGCAATCCGCGCAACACCTTGTCCATAAAAAACTGGAACGCTGCTGGTGCATTGCACCGTCCAAAGGGCATCACTTGGTACTCGAATAGCCCGTACTTTGTTCGAAAAGCGGTCTTCCATTCGTCTCTGGTTTTAACCCGTACCAAGTGATATGCCCCTCGGAGGTCCAGTTTGGTGTAGACCTGAGCCCCTTTTACTTGATCCAACAATACCGGAATCAAGGGTAACGGGTATCTGTTTTTAATGGTGATTTTGTTGAGGGCTCTATAGTCTATACACGTCCTCAACTCGTCACAATCCTTCCTGGTGATAAAAAAGAGAGGGGACGAGGCGGGAGATGTTGAGTGTCGTATGAATCCAGACTCTAGGTTTTCGTCCAAGTATTTCTTGAGATACTGGTTTTCGGGTTCAGTAAGGGCGTAAACTCGGCTACAGGGAATGTCAGCACCAGGCATTAAATCGATACGGCAATCATATGGCCAATGTGGTGGTAGTTGGGTCGCCTTATGTTTATCAAAGACCGGCAAAAAGGGCAAGTATTCTTCCGGCAGCTGGGTTGAACAACACAGTCCGATGGCTTCCACTCCAGACGCAAGGAACGCAGCTTGAGTATGGATGGCTGGTTCCTGGAGTATGGATTGCTTCGTGCAATGGTGTCTGCAGAACTCGGAGGACAAGGATATAGTACGAAGCGTCGATTGTATAGCAGGGTCGTGCAACGTCAGCCAGGGCATACCCAAAATCAGACGAAAATGAGGGGCGTCGATGAGATCAAAACTGATTGTCTCATAATGTTCCTCGGTGATCTTCATTACCAGGGGAATGGTCTGGTCTCGAATAGGTCCCGAAGTCAGCGCCTTCCCATCTACTGCCCTTACCAGGGTAGGAGTTGTTTTCTGGATATCGGGAACTCCGATGTTCCTAGCGTATTGTTGATCGATGAAGTTGCCCGTGGCTCCTGAATCGAGCAGGGCGGGCACTCGGATGGGGGAGTCTGATGTTATCCAAAGTGTGACGTCAACATTCAGGTGGGCCACAGAGGGTTGAATGGTGTTAGCCAAAACAGAAGGGATCGTGAGCGCTTCAGAACCCAAGACGGAGATCCCGTCCTGACTTGGGTTTAGTAGTTTTCCGCTTCTTGTTGAGTGACCGCTTGGGTCCTAAGACTGGATCCCCTCTCGGGGCCTTTAGTTCTAGCTCTGCATTCCCGTATAAAATGTCCCCCTTTTCCACAGTATAAGCATAGTTTTTGCTGTCTTCATTTCTCTTTTTCTTCTGCGGTCAGAGGACCTCGGAGCCCTCCAATTTGCATGGGTTCAGACCCGTCTGTCCCCTTGGAGCGGTCGTCTACAGACGGTCGGGGTCGCGGCAAGACAAAACGGGGTTCTCCTCTGCTCTTATCCCCTTCCCTCTCTTGCAACCGATGATCTAGTTGCACGGTTAGCTCGATGAGTTCTTCACACGTTTACGGAAGCTGGACGACCTGGGAAAGAACGTCCTTCAATTCTCCCCGAAGACCTTGATAGAATAATGAGGTACATTTTTCTTGGGGCCAGGTTGTTTCCACCAGGAGTCGATTAAAGGTTGTTATGTATGTAAGGAGGTCCTGCGACCCTTGCCGTAGTGTCATAAGTTCTCGATCCAGGGAAAGCATGTGGGTTTTTCTATCGAACAGTTTTCGTAATTCCCCACAAAAGTCTTGGAAATTGTGGAGCACGGGATCGTTCCTTTCCATTAAGGGAATGGTCCAGTTGGATGCATTGCCTCCTATGTAGGACATCATAAATGACGTCTTGGAAGCCTCTTCCTGGAGCACTGCGGGTTTGCAAAGAAAATGGAGTCGACATTGGTGTAGGAAGGTTTCGAATTTTTTCGGATCCCCATAGAAACGTTCTGGGAGGGCTAGCGGAATACCAGGGTTCTGTATAACATGGACCGTAGGGATGAGCCCTGCGGCTGGCAAAGAGGGTTGTTGGGGTCGAAAATAAACTGGTTCCCTTGGGCCCTTCTCCTAGGGATGATACGGGAGGTGGTAATGTCCAGTCTTTAATATAGGAGACCCTCCCAGTAGTCACGGGGGTACAAGTTCTTGAGAGCCCAGCTACTTCCCTACGTAGGGTTTCCATTTCGTTCCTGAGCTCCTGGGTCTCTCTACGGGAGGTCTGCACTTCCTGATGGAGAGCATTGATACTCTCCAGCAGTGTGGACATGACCGCTGCGGTGTCCATCGCTCAGGCCGGCTGATTCCGTGGGCTTGACAATCTGTCGTGGCGCTAGTGACTAGGAACAAGGAAATGCCACTAACCTCGGAAGGAAGCCGTCGGGAGCGATGGAGCGTGGCTGATCCTCCCTCGACCCTGAGGCGCAGACTCTCGCAGAGGGATGGAAACACTACTGCTCGAGAAAGCCCCCCGGGGAAAAGGGAAGTGGATAAAATAAGAAAACGCTGCTCTGCAGTGTTGTGTCTCTGGTCCTGCGCTGGTAGTGGGGGTCAGGGGAATGGTCAAGGCACTCTCCAAGGTAAAACTACAGAGGGAACATAAGGAACAGAGAGTGAGTAAGCACTTCCCACCCTCCACGCAACTCAGGCACTCCAAGCTACGTCCTTTACCCAGCCACAACAGATACTTACAAAGGAGATTAGCAGCTGGTTTAGTTCTGTTAATGATTAAAGGGTCCTGTGATTAGGACGCTGATTCTGTAGTTGGAGACACACTTCTGAAGCAGTCAAGAGTGTGTGTAGTACTTCTTCCCCAAACTGTTTGGTCACAGTCAGGGCGTTGCAAATGTCTCGAAGGCTCGCAAAATAATGACGGACTGAGCGGGAGCAGAGACGCGCGTTTCTGAGCACCTATGAGTGTCCCTAGCGCTTGGAGTCTGTACAACGAAAACGTGCAGTGTTGCAGCAGTGGAGCGCGTTTTCAGGCACCGAATAGTGTCTCTCGCGCAAGGAGAAAGTACTGAGTAAGCGAACGGGATATCCGGGCCAAGGGAGGTTTCGCTACTCACGCTTCCGTAGTCGGAGGGGAGAAGTCAGGTGCGGTCCAGCTGACGACTCGCTTATGGATTTAATATACAGCCGTGTCCTCGATACCACACCAGGGCTGCCAACTTCAAGGGTGTCTTGTAAAAGGCTGAATACTCCGGGCTTCGTCGTGAAGAGAGGTGTCCCGCGGGGAATACCATCCGCGACTACAGCCAGTATCCGGATTGTCAAGCCCCGATCCCTGGAAAAGGGAAGGGCTTTATCGTGATACCGGCGGAACAGCCGGGAACTGCTTCCGGGCCGCCGGCCGCAGGCATGATGGGATTCGTAGTTCCGGTCTTTTGCACAGACCGCGACCTCCCTTTACGCGCCAGACATACCGGGCAGTGCGCTGGATAGAAGAGGTACTGGGGGGGGGTAGTATGTGTTGCGCGCCGCGCCCTGGACCTGTAAGGTGCAAATCGCGACAATAAGTTTGGATTCGCAGCTGGAGTTTGGCAATTACCTGTACGGGTGACTGCAGATAAATGAAGATGATTTTTGATAGTAAATAGCACTGAGGTATGCTGCAAGAATGAATCCCGATATGTTGGATCTTATTGTAAAGGATCAAGTGACATAAGGATAGGCCTGTGCCTAAGACCATGGCACATTTGTCATACGCTCCACCAAGATTTCACAATGCACAATGTAGCATACTTCAAACTGATAGCAAAGCATCATGAATTTCAGTTCTCCGCATGGAGTGATGAGAGTTAGACCTCCAAGTTATCAGCAAAGGTGGACAAAGTGCGTCTGCGCAGTCTTAAGCCTGAGTGTTGTCTGTGTAAAATATTGAATACCTCCAAATATTTTCAGACCTACTGTGTGAAGTTGTCCTCCGTGCTCTTGCTCAGAAAGAGATTGGGTGCTACCTTCTTTAACAGTGGAGGTATGATGCAGAGTCTCAAGGCACTGGAAACGTGCAATATGGATTGTCACATAAATCATTGTTAGGTTGTTTGCCGCCAAGGTGCCAATGATGTGTTTTGTGCTGATTGCCCCGCATAACTCAACTAAAACTCTTAAAGCTATGATTTTTCCAGAGGTTTTCAGAACTTGTGCAACACTTATCGTTTGCAAATCAGGAAACTTGCCTGGACTTTGGATGCTTTCTTGGGTATAAGTGTAGATAATTCTCTGTTGGTTCATATGTCAACCTGGATTTTCTTTTTCATGTCAGTGATGTTCACGGCTTCGGTCTAGATTTGATTTAATTACTTCTGGTTCTGTTATCTCTCATAAAACTCTGGCTGTTTGCTGGTTTCGTTGGCAGCCTATCCAATTTGGGCTGACTAATGAACTTCATTTGTTCTTGACTATTTTTTGGTACCTTCTCGCGGGATTTGCATTGTCTCCATCAATTTGGCTCTTGGTTGTGTACAAATCTTTTCATGTTTCTTAGGACTGAGTGGAGCCATTTGTTGAATGGCTTGTCACCTAGATTTTGTATAAACAGATGAAACCGAGCTGGAAACCCTGATGTTTAAGGCCTTGAGGATAACTTCTGCATTCATTCCCTGCATCCATTTCCACGCAGACAGGCACCAGAAAGCACTACCAATCTTATATGGCAGGCTGTTTAATTACACTTTGTAATAAACATTTCAGACCTCAATAGATTATTAATGATCTAGAATCAGAATTTGGCGAATTATAGGTTTGTCTTTTAACATATAAGAGTTGAGCTGGTTTCAAATACTTTCAATTTTTAAATCCAGCCGATGAACTATTCCCAGCAGATCCTTGCGCAGGTTCTACTGATAAATACTGTTTGCATGGAATTCTTTTTTTGTGTCGACCTTGTGAAATGTTACCTGACTGAGGAGCCCTGGCTGGTGAGCTGCAGCTGCCCCTATCTGCCGCGATCCGCCGCATGAGTTGTTCTCTCAGGCAGTCATTTCCGAACCAAGAGTTCTCGAGGCAAAGAGGCCGCGAGGGGCTTTGCACTGCATTAACCACATAATGAACCCGGAAGGGGAAACTGACAGGTGGAATGGGGCGTGGAAGACATACCAACACGGAAGCATGGAAGAGCAAGGGGACTTGTGGCAATGTCAGGCTATGGACAAGACCATGCTCAAATAGACCACTGTGACAGCAGTTGAAGTTTGGGTTCCAGTAGCAAAGCTGTCCACGTGCACCATGTCACGAGGGTCACTTTCAGCGGATCCTTCCTTTTAGGTAACTGTTCTTAGCATGGGTGGACTTGTAGGTTCCTACTTATCCTGAACAAATGAAACGACCAGGACAGCGCGCAAAGTGCTGGACTGGCTATAGCAACAAGAACAAATGATGACGAAATGCTGAACAAATCAAACATTCGCCTCCAGTCACAGATCTGGGTTCAATCCATCTTTTTTTTTCACCACACCACCCGAGTTTGGACCCAGCCATATGCAAATTAGTCTTGGCCTTGCTCCCCATGGGAACAGTCCAGGCCAGGGCTTCCCTGGACCGGAAACAAGCGACGGGGACTGGTTTTGGGGTATCACCCATCATCAGCAGTACAGCCTGAATCCAGTGGGATGGCGAGCATGGGACCCACGTCTGGGCATCCCCTTACACTTGGGGTGACAAATGCAAAAAGGACAACTGATGGACTTTTCCTGACTTACTCGGTCAAAACTGGGGGCCTAAACATTGTATGTTAAGTACACTGTACTGCGTTAATTGCTCAAATGCTGAAATCGATTAATCTTTCCCAAGTGTCCTGTGGGTGGGGCCTACTCAGCCTTTCTTCCTTCTAAGGTTCATAAAATGAATGCTGAGCCTAGTAGCAGTAACATCTGTTACCACAGTGCTTAGAAACCTCTCGGGGTTTCAGCACTATGTAAATTCCAATTTATTATCATCATTGTTATATTATTTTTATTATATCGCTTTATTGTTACAGCTGCAATATTGCTTTGGGATAACAGTCACCACGCGTACCATCTGCAAACACATGCAGGCGAGCAGTGCAGCGTTCATCCTCCCCACCGGGTGTCTTATTTGGAAGGGAATGAAAGTTGCTTCTGCCCCTCGCAGTCTGCAGAACTTCTATTCCCATCTCGCCCTGAGTAATCTCCTGGTGCACACTTCATTACTGCAGGAAAACCTCATTTGTGTGAGGGAGGGGACTCCGCTGGGCTGCTAATGGGAAGAAAATGTAAAGCTCCGGCTGCGCAGCGAAGACAGTATGTAAGACTGGCACCGCCGAAGCGCCACACCGAGGAAGGTGGCGCAGGGTGGCATGGCCGCTCTGGATCACGCATGCAAAATGGTGGAGAAAGCAAGCCTTTCTTTCAGTACAATTTGCTTAAGCTGAACCAATGGCCAAGGCGAGGCAAGGTTACCTTGGGCCCTCATGCAAGCAAGACAAATGTACCTCAAAAACCAGTGCTTAATTTAAGCCAGTGGTTTCCAATGCTCAGCACCGGTACTTAATTGTCAACACCACACGTATGCTGGTCTGCCACATGGTGGCGCTGCTCATCTAATTTAGAGAGAAGCAGAACAATGGTTGTTTACGAATACAATATATATTAAAAATTTATTATAACTGCCTCCCCAGCAATTCCTTTAGTTTTGGGGACCTCAAATAATCTGAAGTGTTTCACTTGCAGGCCCGAGAGATGTTTTCGTACTGTCATTGAGAGCGACGAAGGACAATGGGTGGTGCACGCTGCAGTGGCCTTCTGGCCTGGGTCCTGGGGCTTATAATTTTACAAATTAAGCACTGCCACTACCGCTAGTTGGGTACTGAAACACCAATATAATTGTGGACTGGTGGGCACCTAATATCTCAGGCCGGTGTCACTGCACATGCTGCGCTAATGATATCTCTCCGGCACCCACACAGACCAATTAACAACAGGCTCGTACGCCCAAATCCTGCCTGGTAAGTTTTGGAGGTTGCACCCTCGAAATAAGAAATAATATCAGCAAATAAGACAACCAGTCATAATAATTCGGAAAGTTGCTTAAAATGTTTTTAACTGGTGGCCACTCTAGGTATGGAGCTAGCTGGGAAGCAAAGGGGCACTGTACTCTTTGTGTATAAGCACTTGGACAGTGTGTGCATCTTTCCCATACGTTATATATAGCACTGATTTTATTGACGTTTGACGAGCCGAGAAAGCCCCACTGGGATAGAAAACTCTTTTTTTTCAGGTGATGATACATCGATATATGCTGCAGGTGCTTTAACCAACTCTCCTACTATAGTAGGGTTGGCCCCTTTGCCCTTTAAATTGCACAATGATCTCTCTCGCGGGCATAATAACACAATACCTTATTGGCATGGAAACCTTTCACCTGCAGATTACACACTGATTTTGGAGGCAGCAGAATTATCCAATTTAGATACAGTGTCAGCAAAGTGCCCATGTGCAATAAAATGGCGTGCCTGCCCCCGACTAGAGCGTCAACCCCAGCCCAGTTCCCTCTCCTGCTTCGAGTCCCGTTTCTGCGAAGCCGTGAATCAGGAGGGGGCGAGGGGGGCGCCGTTCCTGCTTGCTGACAGATTTCTGTTTTTTAAGGCAAGTTGTGCAAATGCCTCTAAAGCCTCTTCGGCGCACAACGGCCTTTATCATGCAAATAACAAGAGTAAATGGGCAAATTCCCTGGTCAGCACTTGAGCGAAATGCAGAGCTGCCTGGAGGGGTTAAAAGGGAGGGGGCGAGGGATGGATTTATTTGGAGGTCTCAGTTCTAATTTAACTGAAATGGCAGTTAGGAGAGACACCAGGGACCGGCACACATCCCCTGATCTGTCTTCTGCTCGGCAGAGAAGGACTGGGAGCGGGGAGAAGAGGGAGACAGAAAATAGGGAGAGAGAAAAGGGAAAACAACACAGGCAGAAACATCGAAAGTAGGAGAAGTGTAGAGACGAAGAAAAATAGAGAGGTAGTAAGAGAAGAAAAATGGCCAGAGAGGAATGAAACAAACAGATAAAAGGAGACAGAATGAAAAAGAGCAAGAAAGAAAAAAATTTGAGGTGGGCAGCAGGGAAGAGCGAGAAACAACAGAGTGAGTCAGTTACTTTTGGGAAAAGGCGCAGCAAAGAGAAACAGAAGGGGCAGAGAATTTGAAAATGAGAGGATGTGGTCTAACGGCTAGAGCTGCCGACTTTGGAGCTGGGAAACCAAGGTTCGAGTCGAGTTCGCACTATATAAATCAGCCAAAAAAGAAATTTAAAATGAGAGAGGTTGGACAAAGCAGGAACATAAATAAACACAAAGAAAGAAAACTGCGAATGGTAAGATAGAGTAAGAAGGAGTGAGAAAGAAACAAAGAGGTAACTCAAGAACGGAGAGGTTCGCAAGTAAAGTAGATAGTGGGCATAATAAGGTAACAAAGAAAAAAACAATAGAGGATGACATGGACAGAGAACTAGAGGAGGGACAGAAAACAATAAGTTACAGAGGAGAAAGGAAAATAGATATATACAGGACGTCTTTTTCAGGGGGAGAGGAAGAAAACAGAGGTGACCGAATGCGAGCAAGACAATGCAACACAGGGACAGAGTGGTCAATCAATCAATCAATCATAGTATTTGTAAAGCGCACTACTTACCCGTGAGGGTCTCAAGGCACTGGGGGAGGGGGGGGAATGCTGCTACTGCTCGAAAAGCCAGGTCTTGAGGAGTCTTCTGAAGGTCAGCAGGTCTTGGGTCTGCCGTAGGTGGATGGGGAGGGTGTTCCAGGTCTTGGCGGCGAGGTGGGAGAACGCTCTGCCGCCGGAGGTCGCTCTTAGGATGCGGGAGACTGTGGTGAGGGCGAGGTCGGCGGAGCGGAGCTGGCGGGAGGGGGTGTAGAAGCTGAGTCGTCTGTTGAGGTACGCTGGTCCGGTGTTGTGGAGTGCCTTGTGTGCGTGGGTGAGGAGCTTGAAGGTTATCCTCTTGTTGACGGGGAGCCAGTGCAGGTCTCTCAGGTGGGGTGTGATGTGGCTGCGGCGAGGGATGTCGAGGATCAGGCGTGCAGAAGCGTTCTGGATGCGATAAAGTTGTTTCAGGAGTTTGCCGAAGCTCCTGCATAGAGGGTGTTTCCGTAGTCAGACCTGCTGCTGACGAGGGCCTGAGTAACAGTTCTTCTCGTTTCGGTGGGGATCCACTTGTAGATCTTGCGGAGCATGTGGAGGGTGTTGAAGCAGGAGGAAGAGACGGCATTGACCTGCTTAGTCAAGGAGAGGATGGAGTCGAGGATGACCCCTAGGTTGCGTGCGTGGTCGGTGAGTGTTGGAGCTGTTCCCAGTGCGGTCGGCCACCAGGAGTCGTCCCAGGCCGAGGGGGTGGATCCAAGGATGAGGACCTCTTTCTTGTCCGAGTTCAGCTTCAGTTGGCTGTTCCTCATCCAATCGGTGACGGCCTTCATTCATTCATGGAGGTTGGTTTTGGCGGTGTGGGGGTCCTTGGTGAGGGAGAGGATCAGCTAGGTGTCATCGGTGTAGGAGATGATGTTGAGGTCATGCAGTCGGGCGACGTGGGCGAGTGGTAGTAAGACAGAGAGTGAGTGAAAGAGACACTTCGGACAAGGGAGGTGGCAGAGAATTAGCAGGAGAGGTGTAGCTTAGTGAGAGTTGTGGGGTATGAATGTTATATTTCCTAAGTAAAAAAGCAGAGGGCTGCAGGGTGGAGAGGTGAGAGGACCAAGGTTTGGGATGGACTTCTACCATGAGGGACAGGGTCAGTAGTGATTTGTCTTAGGTGGGCCTCTGTCCAGAGTGGCACAGGGGTCAAAATATGACTGGTTAAACCATTTGCAAGCACTCATCCCATCACCTTTTGGGTGTTTGATTGCCAGTAGCATGCCTGGAAACCTGAGACTGGCAGAGCTTTCCAAGCCAACTACTGCCAATGTTTGGGAATTCCACAAAGTAGGAAGTTTGCACGCATTCAAAGAGTACTTTTATGTGTACAGATTTACTGTTTTTTGGTAAACCAGTTATTATATACATTTAAGTTTCTGCTCCAAAAAGTGAACAAATTAAAAGCTCTTAATGTAATGAGAATGAAGAGGAAAAACTAAAGAAGACAGCAAATCTGGCGCAGGGCCCGCAGACCCAACTACCAAGCTAAGAATGTATTTGAGTGTGTCACACCCCAAACACCCCTCTCAAGCTATGCCCCTGCTATTCCTGCCTGTGACTGGCAGTTCAGCCTTGGAACTCATGATTATGGTCAAGTACAATAGAACACCAATTTTTAGTGTATTTTAACTGCAAGCAGTTTTTATCGTCTCTGCTATGAGATGCGTTGATGATAGAGTTGTCAATTCGATACATGTAGGCAGAGCTCCATGTTTCTAGTCCTTACCTTTTACAGATCATTTTATCAAGTGACTGACAGCTCCATGAGCTAAGCCCCGGTTGCAAAAGAGGTGGATGTGCCAGCAAACTAAAAAGGTGAGCCAAGCCATAGCCGAGCCAAAGGTCTGGTTTGGCTCCAACAGTCCAAGTACAAGCCAAGCCATGAACATGTTTGGCATGTATACCATGCAAGAAAGATAACATAAAAATATGAATATGATACAGTCTCTTCAAAATTTTAAAAAGTGTTTTTCTTTAACATGTGGTATAGTTTCGCCTTGGTAAATCTGATTATATCACTGCACAGACAGACATTTATTCAAAGTTTTAAACATGAACTTAAAAACATTAATGGCTCACCCCCAAGATCATTGCTATTAGTGAAGCAAGAGGCAAGTCAATAATCATGTAAACCCGAAATGCAGCCTACAGATTTATATTATAGTCCATTTAATCAAATATAGGAGCTGCTTGTACAGCACACTTATATCGAACTCAACTATTTAAAAGTGCTCTAGTAATATAATAAAGAAAAAATGAGGGTCTGTGAAATACAATGTTTGCCTCGATCACACAATTTGGACAAGCAGGAGCTATTGGTACTAGGTTATCTGTTTCATATTTCGAAATTCAGCCACCAAATGTATATCTCTGTCTCTCTCTTTCACCTGTTTTGCATCAAAGGTCACTCAGTGACGTAGCTAGACCTATTGCTGCCCGGGCCGGTCCCTGTGTTTGCCACCCGGTGCAGGTGAACGCGGAGGGGGGCTGGTGGCTGACAGATGACTTGCTCAGAAGGGGCTCAACAGATGACTTGTTCTCGGGGTAGGGGGGTAGTCAACAGACGACTTGCTCACCTCCCCGCCCCCAAAAACAGTGCCCCCTCCCAGCTACGCCACTGAGGTCACTGTTTTGACTTTTATTCTTGGTGCATGATGAGAAAAACCAACCAATACATACATAGCAGAAATAACTCATTGCCCCCAGAGTGAACTGCCTAGCCTATAGTGCATTTATTTGGGGGGTATCACACCCCTAACATCCCCTTGAAGCTATGCCCCCGATAAGCAGTAGAGAATAGCAGAGAGCAAGTGACAGTAACCTGAATGAGAGGAAGAGAAATGGAATAGAAAGTAATGAGGCAAGGAGTAAAAAAATGAAAGACAGAAGAGGAGAACAAAATAATGAGGTGAAATAGATGACAAGGAGAGAAGCTTTCATATCATTTTTCAATCTTTCTGTTCATTGCCACATGCCACCAAGAATAAGACTGATTTATTTCAAATTAACATAATGTGACATGTGTATTTGGAAAGTGCCTGTTCACCTGTGGGCATCTTGGCACTGAATAACAGATGTTTATTGTTACCATCTTAACTGTACTCATTTTATCGATCTCAGAAGAAGGAAAGGCTGAGTGGACCCAATTGGATTTGAACCTGTGACCATGAGGTCAAACATAGGCCCCTACAGAGTAGGCATTAGCTCACTAAGCCACGAGACCCAGCCTGAAAATGTGGATCTTGTTATGGGCCCAACTACCCATGATGCCAGATAGCACCCCACTCCAATGAAGGAGACCTCCTGTACGAGCCCTGTAGACTCATCTCATTGTTGACCATAGAACATACAGAACATTTTGATTTGCTTACATGGCTTGTAGCTTGTTGCAAGAAAAGGTGATGGATGGACTGCTTACAAAAGTCTCAACTGCTGCAATTGCTGGGACCGGATTCCAGTCAATATTGATTTGCCCTCTGACCTGCTCCAGGGCACCCATACTCAGATTAGCCATACACCAATAGGAGCAGTTGATCATAAACTGCCAGGAAGCACAAGGAGCCCCAGACTGACTTCAGCTCTGTTGTGCCTCATCAGTGAGGTGCAGCTTCGATCCTATGGCGCAGGGAAAACAGGACCCTCGCCAGGGGATACGCGTGGCATTTTGGGTGTTACTTTCAACCAACAATAGGTGATGGGTGGAATACTCTACAAGTCTCATCTGATGGCAGTTGCTCGGACCTATGCTACCCCTTCTCCTGGCACTGAGGCATGTATGCATTATACACACCCCACAAAATGCACAAACAAATATGGTTTGTTGGAGAGGCCTCCAAACGCTAGAAAGTCAAGCATACAGAATTACAAACGGATGTAGTGCCCTACATGTAGATGATGTGGGAGCAGGATGAATGGCGAGGGATGCATAATCAGTGGTCCATGCTGGCAATCAGTAAGCAGGCATAGGTTTGGGCAGTACAAACGCCCCACTGACATAATGTGGATTAAGGATTAACCTGAAAATGTAATCTGCCCAAAAAGAAAAGGTACCCATATGGAAAATAAGAAGAAAAAGATGAGGTAGGTTCACAGAAACACTCGTGTGAGGCACAGATTGTGTAGGAAGTGTGCATCCCCAGGTTCCTACTGCGTTCAGTGCACAATATAACTACAAATAACTGATGCCACAACCCAATTTCAATTTTCTAACAGGTATTATTTTAAGATGTTTCAAGTGACTGTTTGTGTAGGAAAATCTTATTTTTCTGCATTTGTGGATTGTACCACTCAAGCTCAAACCCTATATGGTCATCTAGGGACATGAGGTGATGGCAGGTGCAAAAACACATTCCAGTGCAAATAACATTAGCACATGATATGTGGTATTGATTTGCACTCAGTTATGACCTCAATGGTGAGTGAAGGGGAATAACATGAGTAAATGGTTTTGCTGTTGTCTCGGGTGATCCTAGCCTTTGCACATAGCTGTGTATGAATAATTGCCACCAACTTGCGGTGTTTACAACCCGTGCAAATGGCAGAACAACTGCAGTATGCGTTGATTTCCATGCAAGAGCAAATTCGGAAACTAGATCCAAATGTTACTCTCACCCACTTTAACACATACTCACTCATCAAAATGAGCCTGTGAGTGGCAATTCAGCAATACAAATCACCAGTGAAGTCTGAAGTGGCCCAAAATACATGTATATCACAGAGGTTTTCTCACGTTAAGCCCCTAGGGGTACATTTACTATTATTTAACGCAACACGGTGCAACAAGGGAGCGATGCGTAGCATAAAAGGGGAGAGACAAAATGCTCCAAATTTACAAAGATATGGAGCATTTCTGCTAATGGATTGCCGCCGAAAGCCCCCAGCCTCAAAATGAGCTCTGGGTTAGCCTGCTCCAACCAATCCTGGAGCTGATTGGTTGGTTTCGGGTTGTACAAGGGAGGAAGTCCTTCCCTTGCCGACCGAGTCAGTGCTGAGAAGAGAACAGAAAGACGGCAACTGGACCCTCCAGCAAACGGAACATGTATATGGTGAGGTTTTTGGGCATCGCGCCTCACCATATTTAAATGTTGCTGGCCTCTACTACTGAGAGGCATATTCCTGTTTCTATGTGTGCTGCACAATGCTGCACACATGGTAATTGGAAGGAACAAAGAAAAATCAAGATATTTCTCCTCATTGCACCTCTGTCTGGTAGGTGCACCATTTTTGAGCAAACTCAAGTTAACAAGTCTTTGTAAATTAGGGTTTGTGGAACTCCTATGCTCTACCTATGTAACATCTACCCAATGCAAACTAACGCAAAGCAGCACTATGCACTGTGTTGCATTACTTTTTATATACTAAGCTACAGCTAAGTAATTGCCTAAAAGGAGTTTGCGTCGGGCTGCACCACAAAAGTGACACAAGCCTGATGCAAAATCATAGTAAATCTGGAACTTGGCGTCTACCAATAAATGCTTAATTTGGGACAGTGATTGCCACTGGTAGGTCCTGGCACTCATTTTTTGATCCAGGACTTATTTATCATCATCCTCGTCATACTTTGACCCAGAGCAAAAGATAGGCAGAAAAGGGAGAAAAGAGGAGGAGAGACAAAAAGTGAGAAAGGGGGAAAGCAGGGACGAAAAAATCTGCAAAAGCTATAAAAAGAGAAAGCAATGTAGAGTGGTGGAAGATCCGGCAGCAAGAGTATTTGACAACCCCAGTATTCGTCAACGGAGACACTGTAGAAAGAGCTATTTTGGGGGGGTTCAAATTAGGCACTTCTACCACAGTACATCCTCTCCAGAAATAGAATAGAAGAGATGGCTCCAAGACTGAGTTTTATATATACCCAGGGAAGTTTCGAGAAAGAGAATTAAACTGAATGACACATTCAGTTTCAAATACGGGAATACTCCGGTTCTCCTTGCTGGCATAAATGCCATGTCAGCTATTTCACATTCGCACGATCCAGGCAAAGGGAGCAGCTGTCAGTGTCAGCACACTGAGCCAGGAAGAAGGGTAGAGGAGCAGGGTCTGGAGTCAAGGAAGGACACTGACAGGTGAAACACAGTAGCAAGAAAACCAGCAAACGAGACAGCAATTCAATGTAAAACAAAAGGTATTTTTTTCTGTAGGGGAGAAGGCCTCCATCCAATATTTGAATCGATATTACGCAGGAATCCTGGGTCTTTTTTGTGGTACAAATTAGGCACGGGAACATTTTAATTACACTGGCAACATCTGAAAAATTCCCCAATTTTAGGTTGCGTGAAATTCTCACTGTCCAATTTCACTGATTTTTTTCTAGCAAGTGAGTCATTTCCACCAAAAATATCTCACCAAAAGGCAATTATTCGCTCAAACCAGTCTCCTGCCGGTATCTCGCAAGACTTTTTAACCTGAGGTATGCGCTCTCGTGAAAAAAAACGACAAACCACTTTCTGTGCTAAAAGCGAAATGTCACAAAATGTTGGAATTTAGTGATATTTTGCAGGAAATATTATTTGATTTCCCTAACCTTTAGAATAAAGGTGTAGAAAGAGTGCCTTCTTTTTCACACAATGCATCTCGCAATGGCACACTCTTCACCTGAGACAATGTCTCCTTTCTAGAGGCAATCTGGTGTCTCTTGTTCATAGCACCCTAGACAGTCTTATCTTCTTGGTCGTAGAGGTCCTTTGGTACACGGGCAGCTCGAGGACACCTTAAAACAAAAACTCAGGTTTGCATAATCCACATACACTGCAAGGTCGGCATTTGTAAAATATCCCCATTCTCCAGGCATAAATTTAAATAGCTGTGCACAAGAATATCAGAAGACTGATCAACACTTGTGTGTGTTCTAAGTGGAACTTGAAACATCTCATGGAAATGCTGGTAAAGCTGTGTCTATTCTGAGAGCAGGTATTGTGAAGGCCAATTGGTGAATTTTGAAGTTTCTGTGGCTTGAATATTGCCCTTGGTTTTAACATAGATAGGGGACTATTCACACAAGTGCTTAACACTTGTGAGTAATTTACAAGTTTAATTTACTTTTACATGTGTGTGTACCTTTACAACTTTCAGCACAAAATCCGAGTGTAAAGTTGCTCAAAAGTGTAGGCTTACACATTTCCACCCTTAGAAAAAGGGGCTGATGTCAAACTTACCAGTATAAGTTACTATTGTAGTAAGTCCACCACCACACATGGCCAACCACTGGTATGGCAACACCCTCCCTTAGAAAAGAATGCAGGTAGGGACCTAAAATAAAACCCCATAGGAACAACTGTTACACTAAATTAACGGATTTAAAATAAGTAATACTATAAATAAACATAATGTTAAACACACACGTAAAATAAACACATAGTTATTATTTTATTATAAATTATTTGAACCTTTTTTGAATTTGGCCAAGATTTAAACATTTATTAAACTACTTTTAATTAATTCTATACATTATGTTTAATAGTTATTAATGTGTAATAAAAATAATTTTTTTACTTTTGGGGAAATTATTTTTTAATTTAAACTTCAGAAAAAGATTTGAATTTAATTCAATATATCTAATTATTTAAAGTTTGAATTTAAAATTAAATACATTTTTTGTTCTACATTTAAAATAAATATATAACATGAAAATGCATGAATATTCACCATAATATAGTTTTTATTTATTTAGTATACAGTTTAATAAACTTTTTAATTTTCCCTACACTTTGCAATAATGAGATCTCCACCCAGAGTGTCCTTATGGTAAAGTATGGGCAAGATTCAAACAAAAAGCTTATTTAACTTAAAAAAAATAAAGATATTTTTTATGTTAAAATTTAGTTTAAACTAGTTTTAAATATTTATTTTAAATGTAGAACAAACTTTAAAAATGCTATAGTGCTATTAACTTAATTTTGAATTAAATATGTAATTAATTTAATTACATTAAATTACATAAAAAATATTTTTCTGAAATTTACAGTTAAAAACACCCCACCTAAAGAAATTAAAATATATTTTTTATTATGCACTAATAATTATTAAAAGTGATGTGTAAAAATGTAAACTAATTTAATTATATTTTAATTACAAAATAATATTACGTCATTTTATAAATTCAAAACGGGTTGATAAAATGTTTTCTAGCTGAAACATAAATATGTTTTATGTTTCGATCTTTTTATCAAAGTACATTATTTTTATTTATAGTTTTAAGTATTGTAAATAATTTAACTTTAATGTAACATTATTTCCGATGGGGTTTTATTGTAAGTCCCTACTTCCATTATTTTCTATGCCAGGGTGTTGCAGTATCAGTGGGTGGAACTATTGTGGTGCTGTACTTACTACAGCTCTAAGTTGGTGTATTTTACTACTTTTTTGGGGTCCCGGTTTGGCTGTAGTAATGTTAGAAGTGCAGTTTGTGAATAACAATGTGCTTACTGCTTTTTGGGTGGGTGCTGCCCATTCCTTAACCCCTTCCTAAACCTCGCTAAACCCCTCCTTACTTCTCCCTTAACCCCTCAAATTTAGAAATATGTGTCCCCCCCTTTACAGCCACTCCCCCGTGTACCTTCCACATTTACTTATTAAGTAGCAAACTTAGATACGTGAGTATCTCTCCATAGAAAAGACAGTAGAGGTGGAGGTGATGAATTACACTCGTAGGTTGCGAATAGCATTTTTGTAGTACTTTAGTAGTACTTTGTAGAAATACTAAACATACCACAAAATGCAGTTTGTAAATAGGCCTCTGAATGAACAAGTCAAATTTCCATTCAGGAGGGTGATGGGGGGGCTGTGTGGGAGCGAAGTGGACAGGGGGGCTTCCCACAAGAAAAAATTTTCAACAGTTGTACCTAACCGTCCATTGTACAGTGCAATAGCGCGAAGAAATTGTCAGTAAAATGGTACATGATTTATATGGCAGCATGTGACTTTACAAACTATATAAAATATTTTCCTTCATCCTAACGGTATTTTCCCATCCTGCCTCATCCCAGTGCATTTTCTGCCATAAAACATGACTAAAAATCTACTGGAAAGGGGCAGCATTGGAAAATGAAAAGTTAGAAGGATCCTGAGAACCTGGACCTGGACAAAGACCTGAGAAATTGGACAAAGGGGTTATCTTTCAGGTTAAACAAGACTTAAAGCTTCAGCTAAGGAAACAGTGAACTTATATGTTCAAATATATACATTGAGCTACACCCACCTTAAAGGCCAAGGTCTCAGGCAGTCAATGCTTAATTTGTGCCAGTGGTTGCCAGTTATGGCACTGCCTTTATTTTTTTCATCACCTGACTTTGACCCCTAGCAAGGTACAGGGCCAGAATAGGGCAAAGAAAAGACGAAGAAAAAGATAGTAAATGGCGACAAAGGGAGAAACACAGTGAGAAAGAACCAGCAACAGTGAGATGAAGAGACAGTAAGTGTAGTGTGGTGGAAGAAAAATAAATAAAGTGGTCTCAGTATTCAGTAACCTGGGCATTTGGCAGTTCCAACAGAGGGAAGCTAATTAACCCCTTCGCTGCGGCGGGAATTCCGCCGCAGCGCTGGGGGGAGTGGGGGGGCAGCGCGGTGGCGCTGTGCTTATGACGGAGCCACTCCGTCATGAGCCACGGTTGAGCTGTGCTCATGACGGAGCGGTTCCGTCATGACTCCGCCCAGTTGCATTGTCCCCCCGCACAGGCGGGGAAACAGCGCCGCGTGGGCGGAGCGACCGCCAACGGTCGCGGCATGACGGAACCGCTCTGTCATGAGCACACGGCAACCGTGGCTCATGACGGAGCGGTTCCGTCATGAGCGGGGAAGGGGTTAAAGTTTGGGTCCCTGCTCTTGTGTGTTTTTATAAATGAAACCGCGCAGACAGCAGTCATGTATCATAATAATACAGTAATTAAAAGTTATTATAACAGATCCTGAAAAGCCCATAGATGAATCATTAAATTTTGCCATAACCGCAACAATAATTCACAAAGCTATTTTTGGATGTAAACTTACATTTATGACCGAAAACAACTCATTTATGCCAGCCGCAAATTCACAAAAAAATTCCTGGCAAGTGTAAATTGATTTACTAAAGCAGGTTTAACTTTCTATGCCACAAATGCATTGAAATCCGCATTAGTAAATACTATGCAAGGAGTGGACAATGGACATTACAAGGCATTGTTTGCCTTGTAGATTTGTGAATGCACACAAACATGTACATTTGGGGGTGTTCACAAACTAATATCAGACCCCCTCCCTCCCTTGAGATTGTGCGAAAGTTGCTCCAGCCAGCAGTAGTAGTAACTTCCCTTCTAGGATTGGAAGGGAAACTGATCACCCCCAGAATTGCTGCGGCTACTGGCTAAAGGATATCTCCATGCTGAGAAATTCTTCTATGAAGAAAAAAAGTTATTTTGCGTATTCATCTGCCCTTCCTACTGTGCAGAATTGTATGCCATGTACACTTTGAGAAAGTATCAACGGGTGCAATGATACACGATAAGCCCATACAAGCATCTAACATGTACAAAAAAGTTCAATCAAAACAATGTCGAGGTACATTATTTATTTTTTGGGAATTTGTAGAGCGCGACTGATACCTTGCAGGCTTCCTGGCGCTGTAGAATACTCAGTTAGCGAATAACCGGGGGAACAGTCAACGGACAGTTTATTGAGGGAAAAGCCAGGTCTTGATACGTCTCCTAAACGGAAGAAGCTGGGACATCTGACGTATGTCAGTGGGTAAGCTGTTCCACAGCTTGGCAGCTGCAACCCTGAAGGATCTTCCCCCTGTTCTGGCTTTATTAAATCTGGGTACCTTTACCAGACAAGCCGAGGACGAGCGTAGATCTCTGGCAGGAGTGTACCACCTAAACAGAGCTTGCAGAGGTTTAGGTCCAAGTCCATGCAGAGCCTTAAAGACAATGCAGAGGGACTTGAAAGCCACTCGTTGTTTTAGAGGTAACCAGTGTAGCTCAGACAGAGCTGCTGTGGCCGAAGCCCTCCTCGTCCAGCCAAGAGCCAGCTTGGCGGCGGCAGATTGAATTCGCTGTAGACGATCCATCAGCGTGACTGGAGACTCCAGGAGCAGGGCGTTACAATAGTCAAGGCGACTGAGTATCGTACACCTGACTATCGACGCCCTGGCTTGTGCCGGGAGGAGAGGCATGATTTTCCGCAGTGAGCGAAGCAGGGCTGTGCAGATCCCCACAGTTTTCGTCACCTGGGTTTCCATACTTAATTTGTTGTCAAGCATGGCTCCCAGGTTGCGAACCGAGGGAACTGGCAGAGGTTTGTCACTAAACTCTAGGGGCCAGAAATCAATCGGAAACTGACGGGGTATCTTGGTGCCTGAACAGAACAGGACCTCCGTTTTTGCGGAGTTAAACTGGAGGGAATTTATGTGAAGCCATCCAGCCGTCGCTCTTAAGCAGTCGTGGAAGGTCGAGAAAGGAGTGGCATCTTCACCCTCCCAAGAGAGGATGAGCTGTGTATCATCCGCGTAGTTTATTGTTTTGATCCCAAAGGATTGGATTAGTTGGATTAGCGGGATGAGATACACATTAAAAAGGATGGGGCTGATGGAGGAGCCCTGAGGGACTCCCTGGGGTACTGATGCGAAGGTGGATTGGAATGGGGGGAGAGAGACAGCCTGTCTTCTGTCCCGAAGGTAGGAGTGAAACCAGAGCAATGCAGTGCCCTCCACTCCCACCTCACCAAGTCTCTGCAGCAGCATACCATGATTGACCGTATCGAATGCGGCAGACAGGTCCAGCAGTATCAGCGCCACTGGCTGACCCCTGTCTGCACGCATGCGAAGATCCTCCAAGGCTGTCAGGACTGCTGTTTCGGTGCCGTGGGCAGGACGGAACCCGAACTGGTGATCATCAAGGAGATTGTTTTGTTCTAAATGGGCGGACAGGCCCGAGCTGACCCAT
Source organism: Triturus cristatus (assembly GCF_964204655.1). Lineage (NCBI taxonomy): Eukaryota > Metazoa > Chordata > Amphibia > Caudata > Salamandridae > Triturus > Triturus cristatus. The sequence goes on from NC_140580.1 coordinate 327,756,780, forward strand.
CGTTCGGCGATCTTCGCTGGGAAAGGCAGCAGGGAGATGGGTCGGTAATTTGACAGACAGTCCGAGCTCAGGGAAGGTTTCTTCAAGAGAGGGGTAATCAGTGCCTGTTTCCAGGGAGTTGGGACAAAGCCACTGTGGAGAGACTGATTACATATAAGGCGCATGGTGTCAAAGAGCTCGTTTCCAAAATTTTTCCAGACTTTTGGTGGTAGGGGGTCGAGTGGAGAGCCCGAGGTGATACCAAGCGCCAGTCTTTCAAACTCGGAGACCGGAATCGGGGGGAATTCCTGAAGTCTAGCCAAAAGGACAGGGCCAGGAGGCGACGAGTTTCGAGAACTAGTGTCTGGTCCCTGCATATTGGAAATGCCTAAGGCTGGAGGTGTTTTCAGGTTGTGAATAATAGTGTTGATTTTGTTGATAAAAAACACTGCAAGATTGTCACAGAGGGCTTGGGTGGGAGGCTGTGTAGAAGTGACACAGTCCGGATTAGTTAGATTTTTAAGTATCTGAAAGATACTTTTTGAGCTGTTAGTGGCATTGGAAATGATGGAGCAGTAATGTTTAGCCTTATTTTGGGCGATAGCCGTTTTGTACTCCCGGAGGTTTTCTTTCCAAAGAATTTTGTAGGTGTCAGAGTAACCCCGCCTCCATTTTCTCTCTGCTTGTCTGCATGCTAGTTTGAGAGCTCTTAAAGAGTCATCAAACCATGGGGCCGGTGCCCGTCTCTGGGGTTTACCCTTTTTTTGAGGGACGAGGCGGTCCGAAGTGTTGGAAATCCTGGTGCAAAGGGATAGATAGTTAGCCTCCACTGGACGAGTAATGGAAAAGCTGTCTGCCACTTCAAATACTGGGCCATTCAGTCTGAGTTTGTCCAGAGCCTTCCAATCTCTGTACGGGGGTACAGGGCCGTGGAGTGCCGGTCTACAAGACCTGCTGCCTGCTATATAAAATTTAATGAGTGCGTGGTCGGTCCAGCACATCGGCAGAATATCACTCAGATGTGCTAACTGGGGGGAGGAGAAGATGAAGTCGAGCTGGTGCCCTGCTACGTGTGTGGGTTTGTTCACTAGCTGGCACAGTCCTATTCCTTCACAGGAAAGTAGGAGATTGTTGAGTGCAGAATCTAGGCTGCCGTTGGGCCAGAGGTTGAAGTCGCCCAAGACAATCAGGTTGTTGTGTGAAGTGGCCATATTAGTAAGGGTGGTGAGGAGCGACTGCTGCTGAGTGGAGTTGAAGGCTCCCGGCGGGCGGTAGCAAATCACAGCCGTAAAGGTAGTTCCGAGATGACAGTCGATGGCAAGGCCAAGTATTTCGGTCCCAACCACTGGGTCCATAGCAATAGTTTTTACTGACCAGGACGCTCTATGGATTAAGCCGACTCCGCCGCCCCGCCCTTTAGGTCGTGGGAGGTGCAGGATTTTGAAGTCTTGTGGGCAGGCCCAATCCAGTTCTATATTGCAGTCAGAGTGGGTCCAAGTTTCCGTCAGGAATAAGGCATCAAGATGGTGATTGTCTATGAGCTGAGCGATTTCGTGGGCGTGTTTAGGAAGGGACCTGACATTCAGCAGGCCACCAGTAAATAAGCCTTTGCGCGCAAAGTCGTGCAGAGGATAAGCGGTATCTTGGAAGGACAGTTGGCCTTCGTGGGCGTAGTCTCTAAGGAGGAGTAAAGCCTCACGCGTTAAGTGCGGAGAGCTACTGGTGAGCGAGGAGAGCTGGGCCGCGGGTGGCACACCGGGCGCTGCCGAGGCGCGGACGAGCGCAGACGAGCTTGCCTTAAGCGCGCCTTCGGCGCGCATTCGTCGCGCCCGCTGCGCTCGTCCGCTGCGCTTCCGGCTGGTACTCATGTTTTATAGAGTGGACTTGGCAGTGGGAAGGGGGGGCGTGGCCACCGGAGGTGGGCGTGTCCCTCACGCAAGGAATAGCGGCAAGACTCGGGTCCGGGCAGAGACAGCAAGCGATCTGCTTCCCTGCGCCGACCAGGTAGGGATCAGGGAAATAGTGCAAAGTAAGCAAGTTTTAAAACTATACAGTGACAGCTAAAAACACAGTATCAATCACAAAAAGGTTTTTTTTTTGTTTTAAAAATTGTAGAGCTCCCGGCTAGTTCGCCTCAGGAGTATTCACGAGAGTGGGAGCGGCGCTGCACTCAGCGCGAGGTTATAGCGTCCTGGGAGGGGGGGCGTGGCCACCGGAGGTGGGCGTGTCCCTCACGCAAGGAATGGCGGCAAGACTCGGGTCCGGGCAGAGACAGCAAGCGATCTGCTTCCCTGCGCCGACCAGGTAGGGATCAGGGAAATAGTGCAAAGTAAGCAAGTTTTAAAACTATACAGTGACAGCTAAAAACACAGTATCAATCACAAAAAGGTTTTTTTTTTGTTTTAAAAATTGTAGAGCTCCCGGCTAGTTCGCCTCAGGAGTATTCACGAGAGTGGGAGCGGCGCTGCACTCAGCGCGAGGTTATAGCGTCCTGGGAGGGGGGGGGCGTGGCCACCGGAGGTGGGCGTGTCCCTCACGCAAGGAATGGCGGCAAGACTCGGGTCCGGGCAGAGACAGCAAGCGATCTGCTTCCCTGCGCCGACCAGGTAGGGATCAGGGAAATAGTGCAAAGTAAGCAAGTTTTAAAACTATACAGTGACAGCTAAAAACACAGTATCAATCACAAAAAGGTTTTTTTTTTGTTTTAAAAATTGTAGAGCTCCCGGCTAGTTCGCCTCAGGAGTATTCACGAGAGTGGGAGCGGCGCTGCACTCAGCGCGAGGTTATAGCGTCCTGGGAGGGGGGGGCGTGGCCACCGGAGGTGGGCGTGTCCCTCACGCAAGGAATGGCGGCAAGACTCGGGTCCGGGCAGAGACAGCAAGCGATCTGCTTCCCTGCGCCGACCAGGTAGGGATCAGGGAAGTAGTGCAAAATAAGCAAGTTTTAAAACTATACAGTGACAGCTAAAAACACAGTATCAATCACAAAAAGGTTTTTTTTTTGTTTTAAAAATTGTAGAGCTCCCGGCTAGTTCGCCTCAGGAGTATTCACGAGAGTGGGAGCGGCGCTGCACTCAGCGCGAGGTTATAGCGTCCTGGGAGGGGGGGGCGTGGCCACCGGAGGTGGGCGTGTCCCTCACGCAAGGAATGGCGGCAAGACTCGGGTCCGGGCAGAGACAGCAAGCGATCTGCTTCCCTGCGCCGACCAGGTAGGGATCAGGGAAATAGTGCAAAATAAGCAAGTTTTAAAACTATACAGTGACAGCTAAAAACACAGTATCAATCACAAAAAGGTTTTTTTTTTTTGTTTTAAAAATTGTAGAGCTCCCGGCTAGTTCGCCTCAGGAGTATTCACGAGAGTGGGAGCGGCGCTGCACTCAGCGCGAGGTTATAGCGTCCTGGGAGGGGGGGCGTGGCCACCGGAGGTGGGCGTGTCCCTCACGCAAGGAATGGCGGCAAGACTCGGGTCCGGGCAGAGACAGCAAGCGATCTGCTTCCCTGCGCCGACCAGGTAGGGATCAGGGAAATAGTGCAAAATAAGCAAGTTTTAAAACTATACAGTGACAGCTAAAAACACAGTATCAATCACAAAAAGGTTTTTTTTTTGTTTTAAAAATTGTAGAGCTCCCGGCTAGTTCGCCTCAGGAGTATTCACGAGAGTGGGAGCGGCGCTGCACTCAGCGCGAGGTTATAGCGTCCTGGGAGGGGGGGGCGTGGCCACCGGAGGTGGGCGTGTCCCTCACGCAAGGAATGGCGGCAAGACTCGGGTCCGGGCAGAGACAGCAAGCGATCTGCTTCCCTGCGCCGACCAGGTAGGGATCAGGGAAATAGTGCAAAGTAAGCAAGTTTTAAAACTATACAGTGACAGCTAAAAACACAGTATCAATCACAAAAAGGTTTTTTTTTGTTTTAAAAATTGTAGAGCTCCCGGCTAGTTCGCCTCAGGAGTATTCACGAGAGTGGGAGCGGCGCTGCACTCAGCGCGAGGTTATAGCGTCCTGGGAGGGGGGGGCGTGGCCACCGGAGGTGGGCGTGTCCCTCACGCAAGGAATGGCGGCAAGACTCGGGTCCGGGCAGAGACAGCAAGCGATCTGCTTCCCTGCGCCGACCAGGTAGGGATCAGGGAAATAGTGCAAAGTAAGCAAGTTTTAAAACTATACAGTGACAGCTAAAAACACAGTATCAATCACAAAAAGGTTTTTTTTTTGTTTTAAAAATTGTAGAGCTCCCGGCTAGTTCGCCTCAGGAGTATTCACGAGAGTGGGAGCGGCGCTGCACTCAGCGCGAGGTTATAGCGTCCTGGGAGGGGGGGGCGTGGCCACCGGAGGTGGGCGTGTCCCTCACGCAAGGAATGGCGGCAAGACTCGGGTCCGGGCAGAGACAGCAAGCGATCTGCTTCCCTGCGCCGACCAGGTAGGGATCAGGGAAATAGTGCAAAATAAGCAAGTTTTAAAACTATACAGTGACAGCTAAAAACACAGTATCAATCACAAAAAGGTTTTTTTTTTGTTTTAAAAATTGTAGAGCTCCCGGCTAGTTCGCCTCAGGAGTATTCACGAGAGTGGGAGCGGCGCTGCACTCAGCGCGAGGTTATAGCGTCCTGGGAGGGGGGGGCGTGGCCACCGGAGGTGGGCGTGTCCCTCACGCAAGGAATGGCGGCAAGACTCGGGTCCGGGCAGAGACAGCAAGCGATCTGCTTCCCTGCGCCGACCAGGTAGGGATCAGGGAAATAGTGCAAAATAAGCAAGTTTTAAAACTATACAGTGACAGCTAAAAACACAGTATCAATCACAAAAAGGTTTTTTTTTTTTTGTTTTAAAAATTGTAGAGCTCCCGGCTAGTTCGCCTCAGGAGTATTCACGAGAGTGGGAGCGGCGCTGCACTCAGCGCGAGGTTATAGCGTCCTGGGAGGGGGGGGCGTGGCCACCGGAGGTGGGCGTGTCCCTCACGCAAGGAATGGCGGCAAGACTCGGGTCCGGGCAGAGACAGCAAGCGATCTGCTTCCCTGCGCCGACCAGGTAGGGATCAGGGAAATAGTGCAAAATAAGCAAGTTTTAAAACTATACAGTGACAGCTAAAAACACAGTATCAATCACAAAAAGGTTTTTTTTTTGTTTTAAAAATTGTAGAGCTCCCGGCTAGTTCGCCTCAGGAGTATTCACGAGAGCATTCAGAACTTTGTATGTTGTTTGTATGTTGATGAGGCAATAGGACAATGCAGGTTGTCCAAATGAGTACACCATGTGCTGTTCTCTAATAATTTCCTCCTATGTAAAGAGGTTTCGGTCCAAAATAAATGTAACAAAGAGTCCAATAGGGTCCCACAACAAAGAGAGCCAATGTGTTTAGTTCTTTTAGTAAACTTCTTCAAGGCTGAAACTAATATCAAATAATGGAATTAAGTTTCAATGAGGTAGTCTTGTCGGCGCCCAAAATATGCAGTGATAGTCGCTCAGTTGCATGTAGACAGTTAAAGGCGTTTGTTTGTTTTACCAAGTTGGTGTATCAAATGTAGAGATCACAACATGGACCGAAAATTTAGTATTAATAACTCCTAAAGCAATAGCTTTAAAATACACTTGGACAAGCGCTGATTTTGTCACCGAGCATTAACCTTTTATTTCCTAAAATTGACATTTAGTTTGACTTTAAAGAGCACTTTCTCTTTTTGAAAAGATGCATACATTGTCCACCCAAATAACAATTTTTTTTCATTTTTCTATTAAACTACATTTCCACAAACTACCACTCTTTGTTATTTAAAAGCGCATTTTGCCTCCATGTGCCATATTTTTATTTTTAAAAAAGAAAGTGATTTTCTCGAAACATCAGCTTTTCATTTAATGAAAATAAACACAATTCTTGCCAATCAAACCCTTGTAAATACACCCAAAATAGCAAAACTTTTTTCCACAAAAAACAACATCTTTACATCATCAGTAAATACAATAATCTTGTATTTGAAAGTCCAAATAGCCATTTTCATAATGTGCTCTCATTTATTTCTTCCTAACATAGTCAAATACTACCACATATTTTCAGGTGGAGCCTAGTACGCCAATGTACCACCATCACATCTCAGGTAAAGCCTTGCATGCCCTGAACCAGCCTTCCATGCCCATGCAAAGACCCAGATTTCCTTATAAAGGCTCATGACATGTATACCTGTCATATGCCATGGATGTCCACCAGATCAGCACCGGGAGGCTCTTGGGCTTTACAAGACTCGTTAACAAAACATAACATGCTAGTCATAATTGAACGAACACTAGATAACAATATTTCTGATGAAAGAAAAGAAAGCCTTCTTTAGGACGAGAATCCTCACCCATGCTGAGGTGGCATGCTTCATCAGAGGGTACCTCCTGAAACCACAATAGCCTTTTGTGGTTGTATGCTACAACTCTTGAAGAGCACCCCCTACTTCCGGAGTTATATTCCTACACTACAACACGCTGTTGTGGTGTGAGGAGAAACATTATGATGAAGCAGGCCACCTCACGGTGGGTGATAGTCCTCGTCCTGAAGAAGGCTTTCTTTTCTGTTTTCAGAAACATTGCCATATAGTGAGTGTTCAAATATTGATTCACATACTAGTTGGTTGACCCGGGTACATTTTTGTGGTTTGATATTGCTATTTGGGGGTCTGTATCTCTGCTGGTCTTTAAATTTTCCTTGGCCTTTTTTGTGTTTTTTGCAAGTCATGACTGAACAGAGGTTGCAACACTGCAACAAAAAGTATCACCTGATGCCAGGGTTGACCACCATACAGCAAAGAATTCCCATCAAATGAAAGGGACTACTTAATTCCTACTAACTTCTAGAGGTGCTCACAACATAACATGTATTTAAAACGTATGCCTCTGTTGGGCATTATATGCAGGAATGGTAAACATAGACAATGGTTTCTATTCCCATGCCATGTATCACAATGTGATATTAGTGATTTTTTTCAGATGCCAGGCATTGCTGTCCGGTGCTGTAGACCATCATCATTCGCTTACTCTCCTATCAGGAATTATTTTCATATCCCCTGAATTGCCTCCATGCATTATGAATTACAATCATTCGTCACAGCATGCCAACATATGCAAGTATGCAAAGCATTGCCAGCATAAACTAGGTATTGACATCTCATATGAAGTACCCAAGCCCACAGAGACATATGCATACACAAACACACACCCGAGCCCACACACACACACATTCACACACATACACATACAAAGGACAATACCTGCATTGTTTTTTAAACGATCAGCTATGAAAGTATATGCTTGTACTGTTTCAAATGAGTGTGCTTTTCCACACAAAAAAAGGAAGTAGTTTGGTATGATGTCATTGTAATCATTCTAATTTACTTAAAGTGTACATGCTGACAGCAAAAGTAAATGCATAGATATCAAATGGCTTTCATAACAGGCTCAGTGTGGATACACAGATAAGAGAGAGTGATTCTCAGAGGCATTGACTAGAAAAGAATAGGTATCTGCCAGTTAAAAACACATTTTGAGGTTCCAAAATGTTCATGTCATAAGTTAAATACAATGTGTCTTTAACATATGTGGCCATATTTTTGAGTCATTTAATAGGTTAAAAATGTCCAAAAGCCTTTCATAATCTTTTGCACATGGACACGAATATTTACAATCCCATTAGGACCATGCCCACCACATGCAAAGGTAGTATGTCGAATTAAATAGAAAAGAGGATAGAAAATCACAAGATATAAATGACTATTTGAATATGATGCATATGTCACAAATGTCTGTGCAAGGTAATAATACTTTGTTAAAAGAGAATGCAGAGTTGAATACTACAGCCCAAATATATTTTTATAACTTCATTATTTTTTGTGTGGTAAATCAGATTAAATTACAACACCTAATTAGAAAACTAGAAACTGATTAATAATAAATTCATTCCAATCCAATCCAATCCTTCTTTATTTCGGTCCGTGGACCATAAAAGAACATTAACAAATATATACAATATATAAAAACAGATAAAAAAGCTAAAACCCAGATAAAACAGGATTGGATAATAGATAACATTAACTTAAAAGAATAAAAAGTTCAGTCAATATTAGATCCTTTACTGCTTCCTTACAATACTTTTTGTGCTCACACATAGATCTTAAAAAACGGGATACGGCATAAACAATTTGCAGTTCAGTATTGTATTTTAGGAGCCTAAATGCTTCTTTACAGTGTCGTGTGCATAGGTTCCTGCACAATTGGACCAGCCATCTATGTCTGATTTTATGATATCCCGGACAGAAAAAGAATACATGAAGTTCAGTCTCCTCTCCCCTGCTGCAGGTTGGGCACCCCAAAGCAGCACTGCCAGACCATTTATTAGTAAATGAGCGCAAAGGGAGAGGGCCATGCCCAAATTGCATGTACAGTTTCATGGCTAGAGCCGGTCATATGTCGTCTAAACATGGATCTAGATTATACAAATCCTTTATTGCCAGAAAATTAACTGTAAGGGAACCAAGGGCGGAGTTTTAGTAGAGTTGGGCAAGTTGTCCCCTCCTATAACTACTGACTAGTTGGTTGCGGTTAATTGCCACAGAGGCCGATTCCAGGTTGTTCCATAAGTTATCTCTGCCCATGATACTGAGACCTTCCCTGATATGTGCAAACCAAGCCAGTTTACTTATACCAGGAAGACTCAGAAGTTCTTGGAGCTCACACCTATATTTGGCCAATTCTGGGGTCACCCATAAGCGCCGCCAAAATAGTAGGGTCTGCCACCTATTTCCTCGGCGATGAATCTCACCCCTAGCTCTAATCACAGTGAGACTAATGGGGAGCTCACTGGTATACCGAACAGCTGTCTAAGTAAACTGTTCTCAGTTTTGATAATGGACCTGCAGAGACAATGTCCCCAGAGTTCATCCCTTACAAAGCAGTACTCCTGAGTTGGGTTTTATAGATCTCTATGACTGGGCATACAGGCTTGTGAAAATAATTTTTAAAAAACTTGGCAATGCAGGCAGCGGTCTGGGCCAATTTGAGGCTTGACTTATCCAATAGGGGTCCCCAGACCGCTTTTCAGTTAGAGGAAGACCTAGGTAGTCAAAAACAGATACCCGCTCCAGTGGGATACCATTCATGTGCAGGTTGGGGCGGGTTGAGCCAGCGGGGTTGAAGACCATATATTTTCTCTTTTGTATGTTGATCTCCAGCCCCCTATGTCTACAAAACTCACAGAACCCATCAAGGATTCTCTGGATGCCCATCGCGGATTTAGAGAGCAGTAAGGTGTCATCTGCAAACATCATTGCTGGGATTAGCTTGTGTGCTAGCTTGGGGGCATCTATGTCCCTCAATCCACTCAACGCGACTACCAGCCCTGTCTGACTCCCCTGTTGATTGGAGTAGGCAAAGTGAGTTCCCCCTTCCTCCCATACCTAATCTGGGCATAGTTGCCATCATGGAGTGTTCTCAACATGTTCAGAAGATAGTGGGGTATTCCAAGATCACTCAACACCACCCAAGGTGCATCGCTAGGAACCAGGTCAAAAGCGTTTTTGAGATCCACAAAGACCAGATAGAGACTACCACCTTCCAAATATGCTGATTTCCAGCAAAGGAGTTGGAAACAAAAAATCTGATCTATAGTGGATGTTTTTTCCCTAAAGCCATCTTGTGGGGGGCTCATAACCTTATGTTCCTCCAGCCAGGATTGCAAACGATCTAGTAGGATCCTGGCAAAGACTTTTTGTGATACCTCAATCAAACTGATCAACCTGTAGTTGGTGGGTAATAGGGGGGATCCCTTTTTGTATACGGTGATACTCTCGGCTCCAGCCCAGGTTGAGGGGAGTGCCATCCCTTGTAGGACGGCATTGAAGAGCACCCATAAATAGGGACCCCAGATGTGAGGTTCAGCCCGGGAAAAGATCCCATGGTACCTTATCCAAACCGGCGGCTTTGCTAGGAGCTATTCTACTTAGGGCTTTGATAACTTCTACCAGGGTAATCTCCGGGGCAGCTAGTTTAGAATTCAGAGGTGGCAACGTAGCTGGGGTCTGGCTACTGGCCTCGACATCCAATGGAGCATAAAGAGCCAGGAAATGCTCTTCCCAACTGTCAGCCGCTATGTTTGGCTCCAGAGCCGCCTTTCCATTACTGCTACTTGTGGTTACAATGTTCCAAAAGGTTTTCATATCTTTGGCCACTAGGGTCAGTTTCAGGCTTTCCCATTGGTCCATTTCCCAAGATATCTTTGCAAGTGCAATAGTGGCTTTGTAAAAGGTCCTTGCTGCTTTTACTTTGGTGTTACTCTTAGATTTTATAGCCTCAATCAGGGCCTTCTTTGCCTCCCGACAGCTACCATTGAACCAAGTCCGCTTCATCTTCGTCCCTCCCCCCTGGGTGCACACTGGCCAAGAAAATTAATTAACAAAGTGATTATCAGGGAAATGCGACTGGGGTGGAATAAGGTGTAACTAGAGATAGGTGTTCTCACATCGAGAAATACAGCTCTTCTGCCTAAGGTACACTAGGTCCCATGAGAAAGAGTGCCCTATTTTATGTTTACCGTGATTAATATCTGGAACTTTTGTAGATTTCTATACTTGACTGTATCTAACCTAAACTGAAAACATGAGCTTCCAGTGCTAATAAAGCAAGGCTCCATCATATTGCATTTTGAGATGCTTGCAGTATTTAAAAACCCCTCTCCAATAAATCTCAATTTTGAACACATATTAAACATATAACTACTGTTGCCTTCTTCTTGGCTTTCTCTGTCCATCAGATGTCCCCGATTCTGAATGCCGGCGTGTTTAAAAGCCACACTAACTGATTTTTCATGCATTCTAGTGTACCTGGGTGGTCCCACATTGGCGCAAGTCTACTGGAATAAGACATCCTTAATTTAGTTCTTGTTTTGTACCAAAGTTTGTCAGCGGCTTGCAGCACTTTCAAACATACTTTCTTAAAGCATTTGGGTGCACCAAATGTATATAGAAAGGCACTTCCACGTAGCCCATCAGCCAGCATTGCTCGTAGGATACCCCCAATTACAGAATAACTGGCTCCCTAATCAAAATTATGCAGTTTTTAAACTGCAATGCCCAGCAGTAGTATTGTAGGCCTGGGACTGTTAAAATTGCTTTGTCCCTTCTTCTTCTATGTGAGAGAGTCTAAATTCTCTTGAAGCCCATATGAAGCTTCTAATCTTCCCCTATAATTTCTCTAGTTTTTTTCTTAGCGAAATGTATTTTCACATACAAAAGTAAACTATGGTAATGCAATCATTTTGATCAAATGCGCCCCTTCATAAATAGGTAATGGTAAATTCTTCCCTCTTTTCATTAACTGAGCCACTTCTGAGATCACTTTGTGACGTTCAACCTCTAGAATCTTCTTTAGATTTTGCACCTTATTAGATATCTTAATTCGTTTCGTACTAATCCTCTGTTATATGGCAAGTTCCATGTCCCAATATCAGTCTTTGAGCTGTTAACCACATTTCCAGAAAAACGACCAAACCCATGCTTTACTTGCTCTATATGAGGTAATGGTCTTTCTATATCTGATGTATAAATCATTAGATCACCTGCATATAGGGCTAGATTCTCCTCAAGGCCATTATAGACAAACAGGAGAATCTTCTTGTCTTCTCTAAAACGATGAGCTAATTGCTCAATAAGCATATCAAACAACAATGGTGAGGAGGGCAACGTTGCTTAGTACCTGGACTAATCTTCAGTGACGGGGACAGTCTTTCATTTATCAGCACCCCAACCATAGGAGTGTAGTAAATTTGCCAAATTATGAACCAGGTCAGCAGAGGTGCTGTAGAGCCAGAGAAACCAGGTCAGCAGAGCCGTTGTAGGGCCAGAGAACCAGGTCAGCAGAGCTGCTCTAGAGCCTAAGAAGCAGGTCAGTAGAGCTGCTCTAGAACCAGAGACCCAGGTCAGCAGAGCTGCTCTAGAGGCTGAGAACCAGGTCAGCAGAGCTGCTGTAGAGCCAGAGAAACCAGGTCAGCAGAGCTGCTTTAGAGGGAGAGAACCAGGTCAGCAGAATTGCTTTAGAGCCAGAGAACCAGGTCAGCAGAGCTGCTCTAGAGGCCAAGAACCAGGTCAGCAGAGCTGCCGTAGAGCCAGAGAACCAGGTCAGCAGAGCTGCTATAGAGGGAGAGAACCAGGTCAGCAGAGCTGCTTTAGAGGGAGAGAACCAGGTCAGCAGAGCTGCCCTAGAGCCAGAGAACCAGGTCAGCAGAGCTGCTTTAGAGCCATAGAACCAGGTCAGCAGAGCTGCTTTAGAGCCATAGAACCAGGTCAGCAGAGCTGCTCTAGAGGCAGAGAACCAGGTCAGCAGAACTGCTCTAGAGCCAGAGAACCAGGCCAGCAGAGCTCTTTAGAGGGAGAGAACCAGGTCAACAGAGCTGCTTCAGAGGTAGAGAACCAGGTCAGCAGAGCTGTTCTAGAGCCAGAGAAACAGGTCAGCAGAGCTGCTCTAGAGCTAGAGAACCAGGTCAGCAGAGCTGCTTTAGAGCCATAGAACCAGGTCCGAGAACCAGGTCAGCAGAGCTGCTCTAGAGGCAGAAAATCAGGTCAGCAGAGCTGCTGTAGAGCCAGAGAAACCAGGTCAGCAGAGCTGCTCTAGAGCCAGAGAACCAGTTCAGCGGAGCTGCTCTAGAGCCAGAGAAACCAGGTCAGTAAAGCCGCTTTAGAGCAAGAGAACCAGGTCAGCAGAGCTGCTTTAGAGGGAGAGAACCAGGTCAGCAGAGCTGCTTTAGAGCCAAGGGACCAGGTCAGCAGAGCTGCTCTAGAGCCAGAGAACCAGGTCAGCAGAACTGCTTTACAGCCATAGAACCGGGTCAGCAGAGCTGCTTTAGAGCCAGAGAACCAGGTCGGCAGAGCTGTTGTAGAGCCTAAGAACCAGGTCAGCAGAGCTGCTCTAGAGCCAGAGAACCAGGTCAGCAGAGCTGCTGTACAGCCAGAGAAACCAGGTCAGTAGAGCTGCTTTAGAGGGAGAGAACCAGGACAGCAGAGCTGCTCTAGAGGGTGAGAACCAGGTCAGCAGAGCTGCTCTAGAGCCAGAGAACCATGTCAGCAGAACTGCTTTAGAGCCATAGAACCGGGTCAGCAGAGCTACTTTAGAGCCAGAGAACCAGGTCAGCAGAGCTGTTGTAGAGCCAGAGAACCAGATCAGCAGAGCTGCTCTGTAGCCTAAGAACTAGGTCAGCAGAGCTGCTCTAGAGCCAGAGAACCAGGTCAGCAGACCTGCTGTAGAGCCAGAGAAATCAGGTCAGCAGAGCTGCTTTAGAGGGAGAGAACCAGGTCAGCAGAACTGCTTTAGAGCCTGAGAACCAGGTCAGCAGAGCTGCTCTAGCTGACACTGACTGACTGACACTGACAGATTGACACTGACTGACACTGACACTGACTGACACTGATTGACTGACACTGACTGACAATGACTGACACTGATTGACAGACACTCATTGACAGACACTGACTGACTGACACTGACTGACTGACACTGGATTGACTGACACTGACTGACTGACACTGATTGACTGACTGACGCTGACTGACTGACACTGACTGACACTGACACTGACACTGACTGACTGACACTGACACTGACTGACTGACACTGACTGACTGAAACTGACTCACACTGACTGACTGACACTGATTGACTGACTGACACTGACTGACTGACACTGACACTGACTGACACTGACACTGACTGACTGACACTGACTGACTGACACTGACACTGACACTGACTGACTGACTGACACTGACTGACTGAAACTGACTGACACTGACTGACCGAAACTGACTGACACTGACTGACTACTCTCTACTACCCTACTACTCATTCTATACTACTCTCTACTACTCTCTCTCTACTACTCACTCTCTACTACTCAACTACTCACTCTCTACTACTCTACTACTCTCTACTCTCACTCTCTACTACTCACTCTCTACTACTCACTCGCTACTACTCACTCGCAACTACTCACTCGCTACTACTCACTCGCTACTCACTCGCTACTACTAACTACTACTCTCTACTACTACTCTCTACTGCTCACACTCTACTACTCACTCTCTACTACTCACCCTCTACTACTCTCTACTACTCACTCTACTACTCTCTACTACTCTCTACAACTCACTCTCTACTACTCTACTACTCACTCTCTACTACTCACTCTACTACTCACTCTCTACTACACACTCTCTACTACTCTCTACTATTCACTCTCTACTACTCACTCTCTACTACTCACTCGCTACTACTCACTCGCTACTCCTCACTCGCTACTCACTCTCTACTACTAACTACTACTCTCTACTACTACTCTCTACTACTCACTCTCTACTACTCACTCTCTGCTACTCACTCTCCACTATTCTCTACTTCTCACTCTCTACTACTCACTCTTTACTACTCACTCTCTACTACTCACTCTACTACTCTCTCTACTACTACTCTATACTACTTGCTACTACTCTCTACTACTCACTCGCTACGGCTCTCTCTACTACTCTCTCTACTACTCACTCTCTACTGCTCACTCTACTACTCACTCTATTACTCTCTACTATTCACTCTCTACTACTCACTCTCTACTCATTCTCTACTACTCACTCTCTATTACTACTACTCACTATCTACTAATCACTCTCTACTACTCACTCTTTACTGCTCTCTACTACTCTCTCTACTACCCTCTCTACTACTCACTCTCTACTACTCAATACTACTCACTCTCTACTACTCACTCTCTACTACTCACTCTCTACTACTCTCTACTACTACTCACTCTCTACTACTCACTCTCTACTATTCTCTACTACTCTCTCTACTACTCTCTCTACTACTCACTCTCTACTACTCTCTACTACTCACTCTCTACTACTTACTCTCTACTACTCTCTTCTACTCTATGGGAGCCGGCCTCGTGGCGTGGTCCTGTTTCCCCGCGCTAAGCCGCACGAGGTCCCATGCACCTCGGGGCTCCTCCATTTTGGACTATACGTCACTCCACGTGACCACCTGTGTGACCCCGCTTCACCCGGCCTCTGTCCCAGCGAGGCCCGACATCGAGGCGCCAACCCCTGGCCCGGGGGATACCACGTGAACCCTTCCCACTCCCGGCGGAGGGCAGTATCGATGGGACCCCCAACCGTTCTTCCACACCTAGGTGCGATCGCCCCACAGCTCTCTGGGGCCTGGCGCCTCTCCTGCTGGGCGTCTGGCCGCTCCCTACCCGGCCTCTCCGCCCCCTCCGGGCGCAAGGGTCCGGACATCAAAGGGCTCCAGTCCTATATCTGGGGCGACCCGACAACAGGACAGTAATTGTATCCTGGAGTCAAGAGCCCTGCTGATCGGATCGCGGCTGACCCTACGGAAGAAGACTCTGCCTGAAACTACCTGTTGAGCCCTGCTGACGACGTCGCGGCTCCATCGTACTTACAAGACCTTTACGAACCTTTGGGGCCCTGCTGACGCCGTCGCGGCCCGACCTTGTGAACTTGCCCTCAGAGCCCAGCTGACCTCGTCGCGGCTCGACCGAAGCGGACCTACCACCGGAGCCCTGCTGACTGTGTCGCGGCTCGACCCAAGCGGAACTATCACCCGAGCCCTGCTGACGCCGTCGCGGCTCTCCTCGACCAAGCCGCTCTGAGACAGCATCCAAGGTCTGGCACAGAGCCCCCTTCCCCGTACCTGGTTGGTACTGAGACTGTCCCGCTACCCTATTCCCTTCGAGACATGGAGACTCTTACTGGATCCCTCGATCCCACTGTAAATATTGAACGTACTACTTTTTGATAAAGAACCAAGTCAAGCAACCAATATTGAGTCCTGTGTGGTGGTGTTACTGGGCCTAGTACGATCATAGGAGAAGGACCCCCCCTGCAGGGGCTTCTCAGCGGCGCTCGGCTATACTTGTGCGGTAGGAAGGTGCCACGGAATAGTCTCCCCGACTCCCCGGTGGTCCTCCCTCCAACATACTCACTCTCTACTACTCTCTACTACTCACTTTCTACTACTCACTCTCTACTACTCACTCTACTACTCACTTTCTACTACTACTCTCTACTACTCTGTACTACTCTCTACTACTCACTCTCTACTACTCTCTCTACTACTCTCTCTACTACTCACTCTCTACTACTCACTCTACTACTCTTTCTACTACTACTCTCTACTACTCTCTACTACTCACTCTCTACTACTCACTCTCTACTACTCACTCTCTACTCACTCTCTACTACTCACTCTCTACTACTCTCTACTACTACTACTCACTATCTACTACTCATTCTCTACTACTCACTCTCTACTACTCTCTCCACTACTTACTCTCTACTACTACTCTCTACTACTCTGTACTACTCTCTACTACTCACTCTCTACTACTCTCTCTACTACTCTCTCTACTACTCACTCTCTACTACTCACTCTACTACTCTCTCTACTACTACTCTCTACTACTCTCTACTACTCACTCTCTACTACTCACTCTCTACTACTCACTCTCTACTCACTCTCTACTACTCACTCTCTACTACTCTCTACTACTACTACTCACTATCTACTGCTCATTCTCTACTACTCACCTCTACTACTCTCTACTACTCACTCTCTACTACTCACTCTCTACTAGTCTCCACTACTATCTACTACTCAGTATCTACTACTCACTCTCTACTACTCTCTCTACTACTCACTCTCTACTACTCTCTACTACGCTCTCTGACTCACTCTCTACTACTCACTCTCTACTACTCACTCTCTTCTACTCTCTACTACTCACTCTCTACTACCACTCTCTACTACTACTACTACTCTCTACTACTCACTCTCTACTACTCACTATCTTCTACTCAGTACTGCTCACTCTCTGCTACTCACTACTACTCATTCTCTACTACTCACTCTACTACTCACTCTACTACTCACTCTACTACTCTCTCTGCCACTCACTCTCTACTACTCCCTACTCACTCTCTACTACTCACTCTCTACTACTCACTCTCTGCTACTCTCTATTACTCTCTACTACTCACTCTACTACTCACTCTCTACTACTCTCTATTACTCACTCTCTATTACTCACTCGCTACTACTCACTCGCTACTCCTCACTCGCTACTCACTCTCTACTACTAACTACTACTCTCTACTACTACTCTCTACTACTCACTCTCTACTACTCACTCTCTACTACTCACTCTCTACTACTCACTCATTACTACTCTCTACTTCTCACTCTCTACTACTCACTCTCTACTACTCACTCTCTACTACTCACTCTACTACTCTCTCTACTACTACTCTATACTACTTGCTACTACTCTCTACTACTCACTCGCTACGACTCTCTCTACTACTCTCTCTACTACTCACTCTCTACTGCTCACTCTACTACTGACTCTATTACTCTCTACTACTCACTCTCTACTACTCACTCTCTACTACTCACTCTCTACTCATTCTCTACTACTCACTCTCTATTACTACTACTCACTATCTACTAATCACTCTCTACTGCTCACTCTTTACTGCTCTCTACTACTCTCTCTACTACCCTCTCTACTACTCACTCTCTAATACTCAATACTACTCACTCTCTACTACTCACTCTCTACTACTCACTCTCTACTACTCTCTACTACTACTCACTCTCTACTACTCACTCTCTACTATTCTCTACTACTCTCTCTACTACTCTCTCTACTACTCACTCTCTACTACTCTCTACTACTCACTCTCTACTACTCACTCTCTACTACTCTCTTCTACTCACTCTCTACTACTCTCTACTACTCACTTTCTACTACTCACTCTACTACTCACTCTACTACTCACTTTCTACTACTACTCTCTGCTACTCTGTACTACTCTGTACTACTCACTCTCTACTACTCACTCTACTACTCTCTCTACTACTACTCTCTACTACTCACTCTCTACTACTCACTCTCTACTACTCACTCTCTACTCACTCTCTACTACTCACTCTCTACTACTCTCTACTACTACTACTCACTATCTACTACTCATTCTCTACTACTCACTCTCTACTACTCTCTCCACTACTCACTCTCTACTACACTCTATTACTCTCTACTACTCTCTACTACTAACCTCTACTACTCTCTACTACTCACTCTCTACTACTCACTCTCTACTACTCTCTACTACTATCTACTACTCAGTATCTACTACTCACTCTCTACTACTCTCTCTACTACTCACTCTCTACTACTCTCTACTATGCTCTCCGACTCCCTCTCTACTACTCACTCTCTACTACTCACTCTCTTCTACTCTCTACTACTCACTCTCTACTACTACTCTCTACTACTACTACTCTCTACTACTCACTCTCTTCTACTCAGTACTGCTCACTCTCTACTACTCACTACTACTCATTCTCTACTACTCACTCTACTACTCACTCTACTACTCTCTCTGCTACTCACTCTCTACTACTCCCTACTCACTCTCTACTACTCACTCTCTACTACTCACTCTCTGCTACTCTCTATTACGGATGTATGACGTTACAACGCACACTTTTACAACGCATGCACTTACAACGCATTTTTTACAACGCATAATCCATTACAACGCATGACATTACAACGCATGACACTACAACGCATTTTTAAAAACTACCTTTACAACACATTTCCATTACAACGCATACTACCTTTACAACGCATACCATTACAACGCATAATATTAAATTGCATTTAAGGTAAGTATTAGATAGTATAGGGGTAAAAGTTACTTTTCTAACTCCAGGGGTGCAACAGTAGGGTAAGTGTTGGATAGTATAGGGGTAAAAATTACTATTCTAACTCCAGGGGGTGCAACAGTAGGGTAAGTGTTGGATAGTATAGGGGTAAAAATTACTATTCTAACTCCAGGGGGTGCAACAGTGGGGTAAGTGTTGGATAGTATAGGGGTAAAAATTACTATTCTAACTCCAGGGGGTGCAACAGTAGGGTAAGTGTTGGATAGTATAGGGGTAAAAATTACTATTCTAACTCCAGGGGGTGCAACAGTGGGGTAAGTGTTGGATAGTATAGGGGTAAAAATTACTATTCTAACTCCAGGGGGTGCATCAGTAGGGTAAGTGTTGGATAGTATAGGGGTAAAAATTACTATTCTAACTCCAGGGGGTGCAACAGTGGGGTAAGTGTTGGATAGTATAGGGGTAAAAATTACTATTCTAACTCCAGGGGGTGCAACAGTAGGGTAAGTGTTGGATAGTATAGGGGTAAAAATTACTATTCTAACTCCAGGGGGTGCAACAGTAGAGTAAGTGTTGGATAGTATAGGGGTAAAAATTACTATTCTAACTCCAGGGGGTGCAACAGTAGGGTAAGTGTTGGATAGTATAGGGGTAAAAATTACTATTCTAACTCCAGGGGGTGCAACAGTAGGGTAAGTGTTGGATAGAATAGGGGTAAAAATTACTATTCTAACTCCAGGGGGTGCAACAGTAGGGTAAGTGTTGGATAGTATAGGGGTAAAAATTACTATTCTAACTCCAGGGGGTGCAACAGTAGGGTAAGTGTTGGATAGAATAGGGGTAAAAATTACTATTCTAACTCCAGGGGGTGCAACAGTAGGGTAAGTGTTGGATAGTATAGGGGTAAAAATTACTATTCTAACTCCAGGGGGTGCAACAGTAGGGTAAGTGTTGGATAGTGTAGTGTAATATTATGCGTTGTAATGGTATGCGTTGTAATGGTAGTATGCGTTGTAATGGAATGCGTTGTAAAGGTAGTTTTTAAAAATGCGTTGTAGTGTCATGCGTTGTAATGTCATGCGTTGTAATGGATTGTGCGTTGTAAAAAATGCGTTGTAAAGGTAGTGCGTTGTAAAAGTTGCATTGTAAAGGTTGTTCCCCCTCTATTACTCTCTACTACTCACTCTACTACTCACTCTCTACTACTCTCTATTACTCACTCTCTATTACTCACTCTCCATTACTCACACTCTACTACTCTCTACTACTCACTCTCTACTACTCTTTACTACTCACTCTCTACTACTCACTCTACTACTCACTCTACTACTCACTCTACTACTTACTACTACTCACTCTCTGCTACTCTCTCTACTACTCTCTACTACTCTCTACTTCTCTCTCTCTACTCTCTATTACTCACTCTCTACTCTCTACCTCACTCTACCTCTATCTCTACTACTCTCTACTTCTACACCTCTACTTCTCACTACCTCTACACCTCTACCTCTATACCTCTACCTCTACACCTCTACCTCTACACCACTACCTCTACACCTCTACACCTCTACCTCTCTACCTCTCTCTACCTGCTCACATATGCACATATATATATATATGCATATATATGCATATGCATTTATAGATATGTATGTGTGTATATATATATATATACATACATATATAGACATATATATAATCTGCATATCTATATAAATACAAATATAAATGCATGCATACATATACATATATGCATACATATCCATGTTATGTACATGAAAGTTTGAAAAACACTAATACAAGCAAAGCTAAAAAGCCACCTAATTACAAACAGAATTGCTTTAACTTAGACGAGGGCGAGACCTATTGCATTTTCAATGCTTGTTTACTTTGGCTCCATCAAGAAGGCATTCCGATGTATCACACATTTGCCATTAATTCTGAATGGTAGCACCCTAGTTGCTCATTAGATCACTGTAGTAAAGCTACTGCTCACCAGGGAAGTCTGCTGCTGGTATTCAAAGTGCATGTTTCAGTCTGCATGTCAGAATTTTTTAATGAAATAGAAGAGGATTTGAGAAGTCAAAATGTGCCCTAATTTTTCTTTCTGCAATGCTAATCATAATTTCTATGGCAAAATGCACCCCCTCATTTTGTTCCTTTGCGAATTAAATGTTTTAAGTGTTACCACTTTATTCCAATCAAGATGGCTTCAGGTGTGTCATACTTTTGTAATAAGTAAGACTGTTAGCCCTCTAGTTGCTCTTTAGAACACTCTGGGACATTCTGTCATTGGGCTATACTTGGGCTACATCTGAGTGATATTTGTGCTACATTTGGGCTCTTTTGTCTCTGGTGGCCATCTTGGGGGATGTTTTTGTTATGAAGTTTCCTAATATCCTCATTTACTACAGTCTCCTCCGTAGGAAATACTTTCAGTTTTTTACTTTGATTCCATCAAGAAGGCATTCCGATGTGTCACACATTTGCCATAAATTCGGAATGTTAGCACTCTAGTTGCTTATTAGATCACTGTATTAAAGCTACTGCTCACCAGGGAAGTCTGCTGCTGGTATTGAAAGTGCATGCTCCAGTCTGCATGTCAGAATTTTTTATTGAAATAGAAGAGGATTTGAGAAGTCAATCAAAATGTGCCCTAATTTATATTTTTCCAGCACTAATCATAATTTCTAAGGCAAAATTAACCCCGTCATTGTGTTCCTTTTAAATTAAACTACTGACTCTCTACTTCTCACTCGCTACTACTCTCTACTACTCACTCTCTACTACTCTCTACTGCTCTCTACTACTACTCTCTACTACTCACTCTCTTCTACTCACTGTCTACTACTCTACTACTCACTCTCTACTACTCTCTCTCTACTACTCCCTCTCTACTACTCCCTCTCTACTATTCACTCTCGACTATTCACTCTCTACTACTCACTCTCCACTACTCGCTCTCTACTACTCGCTCTCTACTACTTGCTCTCTACTCACTCTCTACTACTCACTCTCCACTACTCTCTCTACTACTCACTCTGCTACTCACTCTACTACTCTCTCTACTACTCTCTACTACTCACTCTACTACTCTCTACTACTCACTGTACTACTCTCTACCACTCACTCTCTACTACTCTACTATTCACTCTCTACTACTCTCTACTACTCACTCTCTACTACTCACTCTCTACTAGTCTCTCTCTACTACTCACTCTCCTACTCACTCTCTCTCTACTACTCACTCTCTACTACTCTCTACTACTCACTCTCTACTACTCGCTCTCTACTACTCTCTACTACTCACTCTCCACTACTCACTCTCTACTACTCTCTTCTACTCTCTCTACTACTCACTCTCTACTACTTTACTACTCTCTTCTACTCTCTCTACTACTCACTCTCTGCTACTCTCTCTACTACTCTCTACTACACACTCTTTACTAATTGCTCTCTACTACTCGCTCTCTACTACTCACTCCACTACTCACTCTATACTACTCTCTACTACTCACTCTCTACTACTCTCTACTTCTCACTCTCCACTACTCCACTACCCTCTACTTTTCACTCTCTACTACTCTACTACTCCCTCTCTACTACTCACTCTACTACTCACTCTCTACTACTATCTACTACTCACTCTCTACTACTCACTCTCTACTACTCCCTACCACTCACTCTACTACTCACTCTCTACTACTCTCTACTACTCACTCTCCACTACTCAACTACCCTCTTCTACTCACTCTCTACTACTCACTCTCTACTACTCCCTACTACTCTCTCTCTACTACTCCCTACTACTCTCTCCCTACTACTCACTCTCCACTACTCACTCTCTACTATTCTCTCTACTATTCTCTCTCTACTACTCTCTACTACTCTCCCTCTACTACTCTCTCTCTACTACTCACTATACTACTCACTCTCGACTACTCTCTACTACTCACTCTCTACTACTCACAGTCTACTACGCTCTACCTCTCACTCTCTACTACTCACTCTACTACTCACTCACTACTACTCACTCTCTACTACTCACTCTCTACTAACTCTCTACTACTCACTCTCTTCTACTCTCTACTACTCACTCTCTACTACTCACTCTCCTACTTTCTACTACTCACTCTCTGCTACACTCTCTACTACTCTACTACTCTCTACTACTCACTCTCTACTCTCTATTACTCATCCTCTACTCTCTACCTCTCTACCTCTCTCTACCTCTCTCTCTACCTCTCTACCTCTACCTCTCTACATGCACACATATTCGCATATATATATATATGCATATGCATCTATATATTCACTTAAAAAACCATAGGTTTCACACATGTTATAGTTAGGTGGATATTTCACTCGTAAAAAACCAATGAAATTCCCCCGTTATAGTTATTTCAGATAACTATAACTCGCGCGACCGCCACTCTATCACAAGAATGATGTCATCAGTGATGTCATGAGTGATGCCACTGACCATGTCATGAGTGATGTAATATGTGACGTCATGAGCAGTGGATTGCGGGCGCGCGAATTATAGTTATCTGAACTAACTATAACGGGGGAATTTCATTGTTTTTTTACGAGTAAAATATCCACCTAACTATAACATGTGTAAAACCTACGGTTTTTTAAGTGAATATATATATATATTCACTGAAAAAACCATAGGTTTCACACATGTTATAGTTAGCTGGACATTTTACTGATAAAAAACCAATGAAATTCCCCCGTTATAGTTAGTGCAGGCAACTATAACTCACGTGACCGCAATCTTCTGCTGATGCTAATACTGTATTTAGACACTTATTTGCCCATGTCTTCTTCCATTAAATTTTAGCTATACATATATTACAAATATTTTTTTTTCATAAAGACACATATGTCATCAGCAGAGGATTGCGGTCACGTGAGTTATAGTTGCCTGCACTAACTATAACAGGGGAATTTCATTGGTTTTTTATCAGTAAAATGTCCAGCTAACTATAACATGTGTGAAACCTATGTTTTTTTCAGTGAATTTGCAAGGTTTTTTAAATGCTAATTCCGAACTATAACGTGTGTGAAACCTATGGTTTTTTCAGTGAATTTGTACGGTTTTTTAAATGCTAAGTTACTTTACGCCATTCGTGGCGTGCGCGCCCACTTAATGCAGTTTGTTCCGTGCGCACGCAGTGCGCTTCGCGCACCGCGCGCCCACTTTACGCAGTTAGTGCCGTGCACGCAGGGTGGGCACGCGGTGCGCTACGCGCACCGCATGCCCACGTTACGCTGGATGGGCCATGTACGCACGGTGCGCTTCGCGCACCGTGGGCACATGGAGGACATATTATGCGCTCCGTTGTGAAAGGTAATGTTTGATTTTTTGTAGTGCACTGGTGATGTTATATGCCGTGCACAAATGGTGCTCTTTGGGCAACATTTGCACACGGGGTGTGGAGAATATGGATATTTTTTTTTTGTTGCAGTTTTTTTACCGTACGCGTACGGTAAGCGTAATCGACGTTTTTTCGGAAAAAAATAAAATTGCATTTTTCCCCTTGAGGGTTCTTTGAGGACACCTTCATCGAGGCTAGGTGGTTGGGAGCAGTCTAAACAGCCCCTTTATATGCTTTTTGCCTTTGTTTTTCTTCCACCCCCTCAGAGTGCGAGATAGAAAATGGCAGCTGCCGCTTCCTGGTTTCGACCGATTCGAATGTTTACTAAGATCTAACAGCCAATCAGAATCGCACTCGCGCACGTCACCGTACGCGTACGGTAAGCTTACGGTAAGCGCACCGTAAGTGCACCGTAAGCTGCCACAGATATATATATTGGTTTAAAGGCTATTTTCTCAGGATCTACTGAACAGATTTACACAAAACCTACAAAAGGCACTTCCTTGACCTGTAGACTACCTCTCTGCCAAATTTCAAGTAACTCTGTTCAGCCGTTCGGTCTGTAGCTGTGTCTAAAGGTCCTATGGAAAAATGCATGTGAAAAACGCGTTTTGGGACCCCCCTTTTATCTCAGCCCCCGCTTGACGAATCCCCCCGAGACTTTCAGGGTAGGAGCGGAGCGTAGCGCCCCACCTATTTTGAAAATCGCGAGGATTCGTCGACCGGCGCCAAAGTTATTCCAAATTGAATGTTGCGGATTTCCTATGGAAACAGGGTCCTAACTATAACTACCTACTGGCGACCGCCAGTAGGTAATGTGTGTATATATATACATACATATATAAACATATATAATCTGCATATCTATATAAATATAAATGCACGCATACATATACATATACGCATACATATGCATGTTATGTGCATGAAAGTTTGAAAAACACTAATAAAAGCAAAGCTAAAAAGCCACCGAATTACAAACAGAATTGCTGTAACTTAAACAACGACGAGACCTTTTGCATTTTTAATGCTTGTTTACTTTGGTTCCATCAAGAAGGCATTCAGATGTGTCACACATTTGCCTTGAATTCTGAATGTTAGCACTCTAGTTGCTCATTAGATCACTGTAGTAAAGCTACTGCTCACCAGGGAAGTCTGCTGCTGGTATTCAAAGTGCATGTTTCAGTCTGCATGGCAGAATTTTGTAATGAAATAGAAGAGGATTTGAGAAGTCAAAATGTGCCCTAATTTTTCTTTCTGCCACGCTAATCATAATTTCTATGGCAAAATGAATCCCCTCATTTTGTTCCTTTGCGAATTAAATGTTCTGAGTGTTACCACTTTATTCCAATCAAGATGGCTTCAGGTGTGCCATACTTTTGTAATAAGTAAGACTTTTAGCGCTCTAGTTGTTCTTTAGAACACTCTGGGACATGCTGTCATTGGGCTATACTTGGGCTACATCTGGGTAATATTTGTGCTACATTTGGGCTCTTTTGTCTCTGGTGGCCATCTTGGGAGACTTATTTGTTATGAAGTTTCCTAATTTCCTCATTTACTACAGTCTCCTCAGTAGGAATACTTTTAGTTTTTTATTTTGATTCCATCAAGAAGGCATACAGATGTGTCACACATTGCCATTAAATTAAGAATGTTAGCACTCTAGTTGCTCATTAGATCACTATGGTAACGTTACTGCTCACCAGGGAAGTCTGCTGCTGGTATTGAAAGTGCATGTTTCAGTCTGCATGTCAGAATATTTTAATGAAATAGAAGAGGATATGAGAAGTCACTCAAAATATGCCCTGATTTTTCTTTCTGCAGCACTAATCATACTTTCCATGGCAACATGAACCCACTCATTTTGTTCCTTTTTAAATTAAATGTTTTAATAGGTACCACTTTATTCCAATCAAGATGGCTTCAGGTGTGCCATACGTTTTTCATAAGTAGGACTGTTAGCGCTCCAGTTGTTCTTTAGAACACTTTGGGAAGCTGCAGTAGAACACAAAGGAATCAACTGACAGTCTCTGCCCTAGTTGGATGTACATGTTTTACTGA
This sequence comes from Triturus cristatus, assembly GCF_964204655.1. Taxonomy (NCBI): domain Eukaryota; kingdom Metazoa; phylum Chordata; class Amphibia; order Caudata; family Salamandridae; genus Triturus; species Triturus cristatus. Next base: position 327,782,958 of record NC_140580.1, read on the forward strand.
GAATGTCAGACTTCATTCTCACATGACTGAGAAAGATAATGTGAATTTTTACAGAAAATATGCTCTCAGTTTAGCTTATAGATCACCTTCCAAACCTCTGTGGGAAAAGCATGAGAAAATATTTTTCTCTCAAACATGATTCATGATATCCAAGCAGAAGGCTTTTTCACATGGTAAAATCACCTTAGAACACACCACAATTCCTAAAATGAGTATGGTACCATCAACAAATGATTTATAATGTAACTAAAGTCTTAAAACCTTCTATTAACGGCAATGCTTTTTAATGAGGTGCTATCATGTATATTGGTCCCAAGATGGCTGCCAACACTTCTTGGATGAAGTGCTGACAGCCAATCAGATCTCACAATGAGATGTGTGGTTAGGCTCCACCCAGATACATATGTGATTTTGATGTTAATTTTCTCAGGAACTACTGAACAGATTTACACCATTTAAGCAAAAGGCATGACTCTGAACCAAGGTCTACCTTTCTGCCAAATTTGGTGTAATTCCATTCAGCAGTTCTGGCTCTAGCTCCGACTAAAGGTCCCTATGGAAAATTGCATGGGAAAACACGTTTTAGGACCCCCTTTTTTCTCAGCCCCCGCTTGACGAATCACCCTGAGACTTTCCGGATAGGAGCGGACCGGAGCGGGCCACTTAGTTTTGAAAATTTTGCGAAGATGCGTCAACCGGCGCCAAAGTTATTCCAAATAGAATGTTGCAGATTTCCTATGGATAATAGGTCCTAACTATAACTACCTACTGGTGACTGCCAGTACGTAATATATTCACTGAAAAAACCATAGGTTTCAGGGGCGTTATAGTTAGCTGGACTTTTCACTCTCACAAAACCATTGAAATTCCCCCGTTATTGTTAGTTCAGCTAACTATAACTCGCACGCCCGCAATGTACTGCTGATGATGTCACACATTACATCACTCATGACATGGTCAGTGACATCATTCATGACATCACTGATGACATCTCCAATGACATCACTGATGACATCGCTGATGACATCATCCAGTGAATGTGTGTTTTTCTGAAAATTAAATCTGTTTTATATATGTATATCTCAAGGTCGATGGAAGAATAAATGGGTATATCAGTGTCTAAATGGATCAATTTTTTCTGAAAAATTGATTGTATAACTGACTGATTAAGTGCATCTTAGTGAATACATGGCTTAGTGAGTAATGTTTAAATATGTAAATATCTGTATCAGTCTCTCACTTTGTGTATAAGTGGCTGCATGGGTTGGTGAGTAGCTACATGAGTGTCTATATAGGTTATTAGTTGTTTTTTTGAGTATCAGTATGAGTGTCTGAGTGTCTGTATAGTTCGGTGGGGGGTATTACGTAGTGCATAGATGCATGAATGAGTGACTCACTGTTTGTATGTGTTGAAGACAGCATGTGTGCAGGACTGTATAGGTGGATGAGTGTGTGTATGGGTGTGTTAGTGAGTGAATGTCTGTCTCAATAGTGTCTTTATGAGTAACTACATATGTTTTAAACTAGTATATGTGACTATTGGTGTATATAAGTGAGTATATGTGAGAGTGAGAGATTGGAAGAGTTCCTGTATGAATACGTATGTGTTTCTATAAGTGATTGTTTAAAAGACTAAGTATGTGTAAGTTTCTGTAGAAGTAAGTGTGGTGGTGTGTGTTTAACTGTATATCCAAGTAAATGGATGTTTGATTCTTTATTAGCATGAGTGACTATGTGTGTGAGTAACTATGGATGAGTGGCGTTGTGTAACAGGATGTATAGGTGTATGGGTACATATGATGAGTAAGTACATGTATGAGTGACTGTATAGGATTGTTGGTGAATGAGTGGATGTGGATGTGGAACTTACAATTACTGAATAGGTTGTTGTAACTGGTAATGGTATGATCATTGTTTTAAAAATGTTAGTTTCTATGTTTGAATGTGTGTATCAAAGGTTATATTAGGGTGAGAGGAGGTCTGCCACTCTATCACAAGGATGATGTCATCAGTGATGTCATCAGTGATGTCATTGGAGATGTCATCAGTGATGTCATGAGTGATATCACTGACCATGTCATGAGTGATATAATATGTGACGTCATCAGCAGTGCATTTCGGGCGCGCGAGTTATAGTTAGCTGAACTAACTATATCGGGGGAATTTCAATGGTTTTGTACGAGTGAAAAGTCCAGCTAACTATAACGTGCCTGAAACCTATGTTTTTTTCAGTGAATTTCTAAGGTTTTTTAAATGCTAATTCCTAACTATAACGTGCCTGAAACCTATGTGTTTTCAGTGAATTTCAAAGGTTTTTTAAATGCTAATTTCTAACTATGCATACAGAGATAGGACATGTGAAGAAAGAAGAAAAAACACACAAAAAAAAAAAGAAATGCAGAAAGAAGCAACAGAAGTCCTCGAAGACAAAGAAAAGTGCAGGAAGAAGGATAACGTGCAGAAAGAACAAACAGAAGAGCAGAAAGAAGCCTTGTTGTAAAATCATCCTGTATCCTCAACTTTTTCAGACGGATACTGGTGGTAACTGAGTCTGACTAACCAGTCCTAGAGCCAGTGCTATGTTAAAAGACACTTAGAATACAGTGAAAACACCTACATACACTAGGGAACACTATGTGTTGGGGTCCCCCTGTGATTAGCATGATCTCCTCTGTAAGCCCCTAGTATATAATAGGGCAGGGGGATTAAAACTACCTCTTAAAATGTGCCACAGGGTGTGTTTGCACACATCACCTCAGGCCCCATCCCCTTCCTTCCCCACTGTGTAAACACGCCCTGTGGCCGTTTTAAGTTGGGAGATTAAGTCCCCTTGAATCCTAAGGGTCCCTAGGGTCCAACTAGCCCACTAGGTACCTCCAGTAAGCGCCACAGAGCTGCGTTGCAGAGAGATGTAAAAAAGGTCACGGCCTAGACCACCTCTCTGCAACGCAGCACAGTGGTGCTTACTGGAAGCACCTGGTGGGCTAGTTGGCCCCCAGGGTCCCTCGGGATTGAAGGTGAATTGTTTCCCCAACTTAAAACGCACCACAGGGCGTGTTTGCACACATCACCTCAGGCCCCGTCCCCTCCCTTCACCACTGTGTAAACATGCCCTGTGGCCATTTTTAGTTTGGAGATTAAGTTCATTTGAATCCTGAGGGTCCCTAGGGTCCAACTAGCCCACTAGGTACCTCCAGTAAGCGCCACAGAGCTGCGTTGCAGAGAGGTGTAAAAAGTGGCACGGCCTGGACATCCTCTCTGCAACGCAGCGCAGTGGCGCTTACTGGAAGCACATGGTGGGCTAGTTAGCCCCCAGGGAACCTCAGGATTAAAGGGGAATTATTTCCCCAACTTAAAACGCGCCATAGGGTGTTTGCACATGTCACCTCAGGCCCCGTCCCCTCCCTTCCCCACTGTGTAACCACGCTCTGCGGCCGTTTTAAGTTGGGAGATTAAGTCCCCTTGAATCCTGAGGGTCCCTAGCGGCAAAATAGCCAACTAGGTACGTCCAGTAAGCGCCATTGCAGAGAGGTGTAAAAATGGGCACGGCCAGCACCACCTATCTGCAACGCAGCGCAGTGACGCTTACTGGCAGCACCTGCTTGGCTAGTTGGTCCCCAGGGTCCCTCAGGAAAGAAAGGAAATTATTTCCCCAACTTAAAACGCGCCACAGGACGTGTTTGCACATGTCACCTCAGGCACCGTCCCCTCCCTTCACCACTGTGTAAACGCGCCCTGTGGCCGTTCTAAATTGAGAGATTAAGTCCCCTTGAATCCTAAGGATCCCTAGGGTCAAACTAGCCCACTAGGTACCTCCAGTAAGCGCCACAGAGCTGCGTTGCAGAGAGGTGTAAAAAGGGGCATGGCCTCAGAACACCTGTCTTCAACGCAGCTCCCTGGCACATACTGGAGATACCTGTTGGGCTAGTTGGCCCTCAGTATTGAAGGGGAATTAATTCCCCAACTTACAACTCGCCAGGGGGCGTGTTTGCAGAGTGCTGCAAGAAGGGGGCGTGGCCTCCGGCGCTATGCCGGTCTTTTATGTATTTTATTTTTCTAAGAAGGGGGCTGTGTGGCCCCCTTTTTTTTCTAATTTATTGGCCCTGGGGACCCCATCCCCCAGGGCCTCCCCCTAATTTTTTTTTTTAGAAAAATGTTTTTGGGAAGGGGGCCGCGTGGCCCCCCTCCAGAGGCCTTATTCGGCCCCGGGGACCCCAACCCCCGGGGAATGGCCTTTTTTTTATTATTCTTTAGGAGGGGGACTGCATTGCCCCCCTCCTCAGGCCACATATGGCCCCGGGGACCCCATCCCCCAGGGCCGGCCTTTGTTTTTTTAATTTTTATTTTTTTATATATTTATAGAAACACCTAGGACATGCTGGACAAACCGTACGTACCTATCACCATGAAGATTTGCGTGATATTCATTAAAAGGCGACTATGCATACAATGAATCCACGTGGAATGTATTTACACTGCTAGTGAAGCTCTGACGAGTCTGATGCCCTACTGTGCCTAATCCCGGCGCCCCTGCCGGTGGGTACTCTCCAAGTAGACACCCTTGTCGTTTATTTATACAAGCATGGGTAGCTATTGACGGGCACATTTAATACACACGCACACCAAGCCATTCAAAGGGGATTCAACGCAAATTCGACCCAAACTATGCAAGAAAACCCCCTCACGGTTGATAAAACACACATCCATCGCCGGATGTGTAATACTTTTTATTTTACTCTCTGGAAAGGAGACGAACCTCACTTGAGAGTCACAGCACGCTCCTGGCTGAGCCCAATGCTGTGTTACACCCGGCAGTCCCCGCCAGGTGCCACATACCTCTGTGTTGCATTCCACCAGCTAGTGGGTATGCTATGACACTCTCTAGCCCATGTGCACTGTAACACCACCCCGTGAATATGTCATGCCACACTTGCCTTCGCATGGTTATATTGCCCCAACTAACATGCCTTCCTCGATGCCTATGTTATAACGCACAGTGCTATGCCATACATATTACAATCTGGGATCCATATCTATGTCACAGTGCATATGCAACGTTACACTCCCCAGCACATATTTTATATTACAACTTTAGAGACTAGTTAGGTTACACAACATTACCCTGTGCATATTACACTCCAAGGTGCATATCGCATAGCACGCGCTAGTGCCTGTGCTATCTCGCGCTCTCCAATGAATCTGTCATTGCGCACAATGTATTGCATATTATATTTCACGCCCGGTTTATCTTAATTCACACTTTTTGGTGCATAGTTTATACCATATACTATATCTAGTATTCATTTTCAATCGTGCTCTCAGGACTATATTCTATATAACACTGCGTTCACCTACCCTTTTCACGGGCATTACATTTTGCGAAGGGGGGTGGAGGGTCAGGGGCTGTTTCTGCCAAGTGAGCCCGGAGTCACAGACACAAACGTCCTCTTCTTCCTGAATAAAAGTGAGATTATGCTGCATACCTGTTCATATTTTAAGTAGTTCGCACAGACACACATTTTAAAAACAATAAAGTTCCTAATACCTGCCTTCTCTGAACAGTTAGCTTGCTGCCCCATCCACCTCCTCCCTATCCTCTATTGTCTGAATCCATGGACTAGCCTCCTCCCTCCTGCCATGCATGGTCTGATATGCTGTCACTGCCCTCCATTTAGCATGATGTACCAGTCCACTTCTCCTGAGCTCCATTGCCCAATTATATGCCCCATCATTGACCTCCAGGTTAGCCTCTGTGCTTAGCTTGCTTCCCCTATTCTCCTTCCCCCTGCCCTCCGATGTCTTTTTGCATGCCCCTGCTCCATCCTTTTTGCCCACCATATTCCATGGACCTGCCACTCCTATCTACTCTGAGTGTTCTGTTGAGCTGCCACTTCCCTCTCACCTGCCTAGCATTGTCAGATTACTGTAACCTGTCCCTGCCACCTCCACCCTGCCTGTCCACATTCCATGCCCCTATCCCCTTCCTCCTGTCCTCCATGGTCCATTTTAATGCCACACCCTTCTGCCCTCATTGATCTGTTGTGCTGCAACTGCTCCTCCTGCCTGCCCCACGTGGTCTGTTGTGAGGCCCGTTCCCCTGAACTCTCTTGTCTGTGCCCAGGTCCTGACCCTCCCTTCTATCCTCCATGGTCCTTTGTGCATGCCCCTGCACCCTCCTTCTTGCCCATCATAGCCATTGTGCTGCCACTAACCCTCCTGCTTGCCATGCATGGTCTTCTGTTCTGCCACGGCCCCTCCCACCTTCCCTGTGTGGTAAGCTAGCTGCCCCTGACCCCTCCCACCTTCCCTCCATGGTCTGTGTGTATGCCATCATAGTCTCACTGTTGCTCTCCATGGTGTGTCTTGCTTCTAGTGACCATCCTGCCTGACCTCCATGGTCATCTAGCTGCTCCTGCCCTGCCCCCTTGCCCCCAGCCCTCTGTTTCCATGTGCAGACCCCTATTCCCTCCCTCCTGGCTTGTCTGTTCCATTGTAATGCCCCTGATTTGTCCCTTCTGCCCTTTATCGTCTGTTATGCTGCAGCTTTCTCTCCTGTCTGTCCATTATGGTCAGCTAGCTACCATTACCTCTTTCCCCTCTGTTCTCTGTTGTCCATGTGCATGGTCCTGTCCCCTCCCTATTGCTTTCTATGGATTGTTGTGTTGCACTCCCGCCCCGCATGCCCTGTGTGGTGTATTGTGCTGCTGCAAACCCTGATGCTCATGTAAAGCACTCCAATACCTGACAAGTCTGCACTATATAAAACTGCAAAAACACACACAAAAAAAGTGTTTTGCACACTTCAGTCATTGGCCTACATGTGGGCTACATCTGGGTGATATTTGTGCTGCATTTGGGCTCTTTTGGCTCTGGTGGCCATCTTGGGAGATTTATTTGTTATGAAGTTTCCTAATTTCCTCATTTACTGCAGTCTCCTCAGTAGGAAATGCTTTCAGTTTTTTACTTTGATTCCATCAAGAAGGTATTCAGATATGTCACACATTTACCATAAATTCTGAATGTTAGCACTCTAGTTGCTCATTAGATCACTGTAGTAAAGCTACTGCTCACCAGGGAAGTCTGCTGCTGGTATTAAAAGTGCATGTTTCAGTCTGCATGTCAGAATGTTTTAATAAAATAGAAGAGGATTTGAGAAGTCACTCAAAATGTGCCCTAATATTTCTTTCTTCAGCACTAATCATACTTTCTATGGCAAAATGAACCCCCTCATTTTGTTCCTTTTTAAATTAAATGTTTTAAGAGTTACCACTTTATTCCAATCAAGATGGCTTCAGGTGTGCAATACGTTTGTCATAAGTAGAACTGTTAGCGCTCTAGTTGTTCTTTAGAACACTCTGGGAAGCTGCAGTAGAACACAAAGGAATCAACAGACAATCTCTGCCCTTGTTAGATGTACATGTTTTACTGAGAATGTCAGACTTCATTCTCACATGACTGAGAAAGATAATGTGAATTTACAGAAAATATGCTCTGAGATTAGCTTATAGATCACCTTCCAAACCTCTGTGGGAAAAGCATGAGAAAATAGTTTTCTCTCAAACATGATTGATGATATCCCAGCAGAAGGCTTTTTCACATGGTAAAATCACCTTAGAACACACCACAATTCCTAAAATGAGTATGGTACCATCAACAAATGATTTATAATGTAACTAAAGTCTTAAAACCTTCTATTAACTGCAATGCTTTTTAATGAGGTGCTATCATGTATATTGGTCCCAAGATGGCTGCCAACACTTCTTGGATGAAGTGCTGACAGCCAATCAGGTCTCACGATGAGATGAGTGGTTAGGCTCCGCCCAGATATATATGTGATTTTACTTTAGATTTTCTCAGGAACTACTGAATGGATATACACCGTTGCCAAATTTGGTGAAATTTCGTTCAGCAGTTCGGGCTGTAGCTGCGATTGAAGGTTCCTATGGAAAATTGCATCGGGAAAACACGTTTTGGGACCCCCTTTTTTCTCGGCCCCCGGTTGACGAATCACCCCAAGACTTTCAGGATAGGAGCGGACCGGAGCGCCCCACCAGTTTTGAAAAGTTTGCGAAGATTCGTCAACTGGCGCCAAAGTTATTCCAAATAGAATGTTGCGGATTTCCTATGGATAATAGGTCCTAACTATAACTACCTACTGGCGACGGCCAGTAAGTAATATACATATATATATATATATATATATATATATATATAAATACCCGTTCCTTCTGCAACGCTGTACGGGCCACACCAACAGTGCTTGAAAGGTTTCTTTATTAAAAGACCAACAGGCATGATGCGTTTCGAGTCCAACGACTCTTCATCATATGCCACTTGCTGTAATATCAGTGGGCTTGTTAGATTTAAATAACGTAACTTCTTAAGACATTGAAAAGGGACCAACGTCCATTTCTTCCAGTTTAAAGGGATAGTTCCTTCATGGTTTCTTATTCGTAATTATCACCGTATTGCAGTAGTACAACGAAGGTAAGTACAAATTTTTGTTTTAGGTTACCTTTTAACCCCAAGTGGTATTGTCATCATGGTTTTCCTTTGTTGTACGATCTTGTTAACCTTTAATTACATCATATGGGACTACATTTCCCAAAGTGCTCCATAACTGCCCTTTACATTCATACTGGTTTTCAAAGTCGATTTCAGTAAAACCACACTTAATCCACAGTGTACCGAGTGCAACACATGCTTTTAAACAGACAGTTCCATACCTCGGTCACAGTGTACAAGTAAAGTCTCACTACCACTGAATTTCCGTGCAGCTTTTCGTTTGCTTTTCAAAGTCATTGCCTCGAGCACGAAGTGCTAAGGAAAAATTCCTCTGCAAATCCTAGCTGCTGAGAAAGTCCATTCCCCAAGTTGAGGCGGGCCTCACACGGTGGCACTTCCATCACAAACTCTGTTCCTGTTCACTTTCGCAGCCGGTTCACTTACATATATATATATATATGATAATCACAGAAAATAGAAAAGGTTACAGGGACATTATAGTTAGGCTCAGATTTTACTTGTACAAAACCATAGCAATTAAGCTATGTATGTGTCTTGTAAAGCGCACTGCTACCCTGAGGCCTCGTGGCGCTGTAGACCGCTGGGGAACCCGTCCTGGCTATCCCTGTGAGATGGTCCCTCCTGGGTATCTCCAAGGTGAAACCAGGCATCCCCGGCGAATGTGGGGGGCCGTTGTGGAGATGAGGCAAGCTAATGCCCAGAGTTGCCGAGTGTGTTCCTGGTTAGAGTAGGTACCGAGGCGAGAATTATCGAGTCAGTTTTTGACCCTGGTCCACGACCCTGCCGCGTCGGGAATTGAACCCTGGTCCCTGGCCGATTCTCTGCTTGCGGATCTGCCGCCTCTAACCAGTGAGCCACACCTCTCCGCTATATAGTCATAATTCTGAATATAGTTATATTCAGGTATAGTTACCTGAGCTAATTATAATGTATGACCCTGCAATATGCACTGCTTATGACATCACATATGACATCACTCATGGCATGGTTAGTGACATCACTGATGACATCTCAAATGACATCACAGTAACATCACTGATTACATTATCCAGAGAGTGTAAGTGTTTCATAAATGTACAAAGCCACACCATAAGTTAAATGACTATTCTTTATGTACTACTAATGAGTGATACTGTTTCTCACATATGATATGTGAGTGGCATTTTGACAGTCTGTATCAGTGTGTGAGTGACTATGTGGCTGTGAAAGTTGGTGTGTGAGTGCCTATATGAGTCAATATGTGGGGTATAAGTAGCTGTATGTGTGAACATGTGGCTGTGTGAATAGCTGTATTGAATAGCTGTATGGGTGAGTGAAAGGCTGTGTGAGTGGCAGTATTGGTGAGTGACTAGGTGTGTGAGTGAGTGGAGGTATGGGTAAGGGAGTGGCTTTGAGAGTGGCTGTATGAGTGGGTGAGTGGAGGTACGAGTGGCTGTATGGGTGACTGTGGGGCTGTGTGAGTGGCTTTATGGGTGAGTGAGTGGAAATGTAAGTGGCAGTATGGCTGAGTGAATGGCTAAGTGGCTGCTTAGTTACCTGAGTGGTTATGTGAGTGGCTGTATTGGAGAGTGAGTGGCTGTATGGGTGATAGTCTGCGTGCTTGTAGGGATGAGTGAATAGGTATGTAAGTGGTTGTGAGAGTGTGTGTGTATATGTATGGGTACATCAATAGGTCTGTTAAGATGCTATATGGGTGAGTGACTGACTGTCTGAGTGATTGTATGATTGATTAAGTGGCAGTTCATAGATGTATGGGTGACTGTATGGCTGTGTAAGTTGTTGTATGGGTAAGTTGTTATATAAGTAGCTGTATGAGTGGGTGACTGGTTATGTGAGTGGCTGTATGGGTGAGTGAGTGGGTATGTGAGTGTTTGCATAGGTGAGTGAGTGGGTGTGTGACAAGGTGTATGGATATGTGAATAGGTATGTGAATGGTTCTATGGGTTTGTGAGTGAGTATATGAGAGACTGTATTTGGTATAAATGGGTGTGTGAATGGTTCTGTGGATGATGTTATCAGTGATGTCATATGAGATGTCAGCAGTGATGTCATGAGTGATGTCACTGGCCATGTCATGAGTGATGTATTATGAGGTCATACCCAGTGCATTGTGAGGTATAAATTATAGTTAGCTAGATAACTATAAATGCCGAATTTCTATGGTTTTGTATGAGTGAATTCTGAGTCTGACTATAACGTCCCTGTAACTTTTGGCTTTTTTAGTGAATTTCTAAGGTTTTTTAAATTCTATTTCCTAACTATAACCTCCTTGTAAGCTTTGTTTTTGTAGAGAATTTCAAATTTGTTTTCAATTTTATATCCTAACTGTAACCAGTAACCTTTGAGAATGTGTGTGTGAGTGGCTATATAGGTCAGTGACTGGTTGTGTGAGTAGCTGTATGGGTCTGTGAGTGAGTGTGTGAGTGGTTTGGTGGTGTGAGTGGCTGTGGGGGTCTCGAGTGGATGTGTGAGTGGCTGTAAGGGTCTGTAAGGGGCTGTAAGGGTCTGTGAGTGGGTGTGTGAGTGTCTAAATGGGTCTGTGAGTTGGTGTGTGAGTGTCTGAGTGGGATTCTGAATGGGAGCACTAGTGTTTGATTTGGTACATGAATGAGTGTCTGAGTGGGTCTGTGAGTGGGTGAGAGAGTGTCTGAGTGGGTTTGTGAGTGCCTCCATGAGTGTGTGTCAGTTTGTGAGTGAGTGCATGAGTGTCTGAATGAGTGTATGAATGGGTGTGTGAGTCTGAGTAGGTCTGGGGGTATGTGCAAGAGTCTCTGAGTGGGTCTGTGAGTGGGTGGATGAGTCTCAGAGTGGGTCTGTGAGTCAGTATGTGAGTTTCTTAGCAGGTCTGTGAGTAGGTGTGAGAGAGCATGAGTGGTTCTGTATGTGAGTGCATGAATGTCTGAGTGGATCTGTGAGTAGGTGTACATGTCTGAATGGGTTTGTGAGTGGGTGCATGAGTGTCTGAATGGGTATGTGAGTGGGTGTAAAAATGTATGAGTGGGTCTGTGAGTGTGTGAGTGAGTTTGTGAGCAGCTGTGAGAATGTATGAGCGGGTCTGTGAGTGGGTGCATGAGTGTCTGAGTGGGTCTATGAGTGTGTGTGACAATATCTGAGTAGGTCTGTGAGTGGGTGTGCAAGTGGGTGTGTGAGTGGATGTGTGAGTGTGTGAGTAGGTGTGTGAGTGCGTGTATCAGAGTATGAGAGTGGGTCTAACAGTGGGTATTTGAGTGCCTGAGTATGTGTTTGGGTATAACCCTGGGCGTAGTTTGCGAAGTAGCACTACATGTAGCGACGCAAAGTGCACTTCGCACTACGCGGGCTACGCATAGCACTTCGCGAACTGTGTAGTATCCTGTTCGCACTGTTCAAGATGCCATTTTCAATGATTGCACAGTGCGGACAAGCATCCGGCACTGTGCAATCATTGAAAACGGCATCTTGCACAGTGCGAGCTGTAGTTTTCTGCTGCTCAAGGGGATTTTTACTCGAGCTGCAGCTTTCTCAACGTGGACTGGTAGTTTCTCATCGCGAGCGGTCGCGAGCATACGCGACCATTCGCAATGAGAAACCTGACCTCTCCGCATTGAGAATCTCGCCGGGAGGTTTATTTTCCATGCTCGCGATCGGCAACTTGATGTTGCTGATCGCGAACGAGGAAAAAGTCTCGCCAGGATGTCATTTTGCTTGCTCGCGGTCGCCAACTTGACGTTGAGGACCACGAGCAAGCAAAAAATGACTGCTGCACTACGCTACGCGTGTTTGCACTGTGCTACGTGCAATTCGCGTAGTGCGAAGTAGCGCAAACTTCACAAACTACGCGAGCGTAGCGTAGTGCTTTGCCCAGGCTTAGTATCTAAGTGTCTGTGTGGGTGTGTCAATAGCTGGATGGGTGACTGGGCCACAACAGAACCACACCTGCCCCTGTATCCAACAAGAGTCCACAGTTTTGCACACAATATCTACTCAAGTGGAGTACTTTTTTCTGGTTCATTAGTAACTGCTACCTCATTGGGTAAATACCCAGTGTGTATTCTACACTATATCTGTGTAATGGATCACAAAGAAATATCTCCAGTGACCTTGTGTGCTTTTCGGCAATGTGATTGCTCCTTCAGCGTCTTTATCCAGAGATCTGTGATAACATGTATCCTCCTATAAAGAGGACAGCAAGACTACAAAGAGATAAATCTCCACCAAACAAGGGTACTTCATCTGAGCTATATGAAGTCAGTGTTTCTTTGTTTTGGAGGAGATGTCCTCATTTTCCTCGTCATGAAGAACACATCACCAAAATCAACAGGAATCGCACTGGGGGGCTTTTTGGTAAGATAGAAAAACATCCTGGCAAAAGGCAGGAAGACCTTTGCATACTACTAAGGTGGGTGGGGAGGGTTACCCAATTATTAGAAGGTGAGGGGGCCTGTGCGGCTCCATCCCCGGGGGCGATTTCAGCCCCAGGGACCACATTCCTCAGGGCCCAGCCACAATACAGTTGGTAAGTGGGCAGCACGGCCCCACTCCCTGGGTTGATTTCAGCCACAGGGAACCCATCTCCCAGTGCCTGGCCACAAGTCAATGGGGAAGGGGGGCACATGGCCCTCTCTTTCTGGGGTACCCAGTTAGAAGTGTTGGAGACCACAAGAGGAGCCTGAATGCCCTTGTGGTCCTTGCTGGCTCTACTCTTTCACAGGAGCTGGAATTTCTCTCACACCCAAGGAGCTGCTAAACATGCAGCGCCATGAGTGTCGGAGCAATGGTTTGATCTGTTTTCCTTCCCGTTTGACAGTGGGCATGGAAACAGGCAAAACTCCGCTCCCAGCAAGCAGGAGTGGTTTGATAGCTCCCGCTTGCTGAGGGCAGAGTTAGTGTTTGTCCTGACTTGGTGGGAGGTGACAAAGCTCCCACCAAGTCAAAGCACAAAGCTATGTCCCAGGGGTGGGCACCCTGGAACATAGCAGGAGCCTGCCCTGGGGGGTGGTGGTCCTCAGGGCCATTAATGCTCCAGGAGGAGGCCCATACAGCCCCCTCCTTTTCTGTGCACAAGCCATCCCCAGGGAGGCTGGATATGGCCTGATAGTGGAGCCATATGGCCCCATTCCAGTATTATATATTTTATATGTCCCAGGAAGTGGTGGGCTCTGTGGTTGGGTGGGTCTGCACGGCACCACACAAACTCTTTTATTTTTTACCCCGCGAGGTGTTGATCCCCTGGACTTCTTGGAAGCCAAGGAAGGGGTCTGCACAGCCCTCCTCCATTATTGAACATAAAACCCCGGGGAACTGATGGTCCCGGGCTTTTGCCGAAGTCCAGGAGGGGGTTTGCATGGCCCTCTCCATTTTAATAACTAAAGACACGGGGAGGTGGTGGCTCCTGTGGCTCCTGGGGCTCCAAGAGCCTTAGGAGGGCATCCCCGTGTGCCCCCACCTTTATTTTTAAAAATGGTCCCGGGATCTAGCCCACACAGGGGCAGTTTTCAACACAAGCACAGAGTCTACGCTTGTTTTTTTTGTGTGCATGATTCACGGATCCTGTCATGATTCCCACCGAACAATAAGAAAAAAAAGGCTTTTTTGCTGTGGCAGGTCCCCAGGATGAGGGCTATGGGGTCAGGGTATTCCTACCCTGCCCCCTTTTCTTTTTTTTAAGTGTTTTTGGGAAGGACTCGGCTGAAGTTGAGTCCCAAGATAGCCGCTAACACTTCCTGGTTCAAGTGTTGCCAGCCAATTAGATATCAGCAATGAGACTGTCGGATCATTGGAGGATCCGTGTCCCTAGATATACAAATTTCGATTTCCTTTAATTTCTCGACAACTAATAGTATGCTCTATGTAATTACATGAGTGCATGAGTGCAGCCTGAGCTTATCATCAGTGCACACATGTGTCTCAGTATTTCAATGACTGCATAGGTTGTGAGTGGGTGTTAAGATGCCTGCATAGGTTCTGCCAAATGTTATAATAATTTCATAGTTACAGCCTTGTTAATTGCATAAGTCAATAGACAGTACCTAGGTGATTAGATGAATTTATATGAAGTGCCTGCATACTTCAATGACTACATAATTTCTGCCTGCCTGATTCTAAGAGTACATGTATAGTTTGTGGATAATTGAATAACTCCATGGATAGTGAATCATTGATTTTATAAATGCCTGACTAGTCGCTGGGTGATTTCATGAGTGCCTGAATATTGCCTGACTGACTGAGAAAGTTCCTTCATTGCTGTTAGACATATAACAGTTTTCACTATATCTCTGAATCATTGGTTATCTCCTTCTGTCAGTATCAAACTACCTGTTTTACTGTATACATGTTTTTCTTCTCAGCTATGTGTGAGTGAAATCTAGGTATCACACTTGATATATAATTGTATACATGGCCCTCTAGAAACATACATTGCTATGTTACTGAGCATGCACATGCATCAGTAATTTTCTAAACTGGCAAACAAAATTTTGAAATTATTCAAAGCACAAAACCTTTTGCGAATGGCATAGGTACATCATTTCTTAAATACTTCTGCTTTTAAAACATATATTCTGCATATCTCATACAAAAGTTACACTCGAAATGAACAAGTACTCTCGAGGCATTCTGCACCATTAATCCTTCTCAATTTTAAACAAACCATGTCTAAAGAAAAACACCAGCCTCACCATATACATGACATTTTCATCAGCCTTACTGAACATAGATCACCATGTAATCATATATGAGATTTCTTAATAAATGTACACCTTCAGGCCATCTTACCCAAAATATATACCTCTCTGCATCTTTAAGCAAACTCAAAAGTCCCACTGTATATATAACTATGTGCAAGCACAAAAACCATATATCACCATATAAGTATATGCAAAGTGGTCATATAAGTTGAAAACCACATTGACAACCACTTCTCAATACATACCTGACAAGAATTACTTCTTTCTAATTAATATTCAGTCAGACAACATGTTATCTTTTATTTCTAACTACACTATTCCTGTTTATTAATGTTACTAAAAATACTACAACCCAAAGAATGCAAATGATCGATGTATATATTCTGCACATGATGTTTAGACATTTAAAGCATTCTTAGTTCCTCATTGCAACTTTCCACAAAACTATACTGTTATTTTTCAATAAAATACACAATGTAATAAACAGGCACTAATTCATTTTTCTCTTACTTCCCAAATCATTCACCACTAACCTCTTAAACACATACCCTCTAATAGATACAGTTCATAATATATATTTTTTATCATCCCTGTGATACTCCTTATAATGAAACTCCCATATACATCTTCATTTCTAATGTACATTTTAAAAATTATTACAACGTTATATGTATACCACTGAATTTGGTTTGTAGATTATATTGTTGTTTTAGCTCTTTCTGAATAGTTTTGACACTGTTAAGATTTGAAAAAACTAAGCACAAGAATGATACACCACTCTCATACAAAGCAAGTCTAAAATGGCAACGTCTTCAACTTTCCACTCTATCATCATGAGAAAGGCAGCAAATGAAATCATGTCTTTCGTTTTAGACTACTACATCTCCACTTTTGAATGGTTAGCATCTGTTAACCCTTTCCCTCTGTTTCGAAACAAGGTTCCTGTCACTGTGTTTTCACAATGTTTCCGAGATGATCATGGAGAAATCACAAAAAAACAGGAGTTTAAACCGATATCTAGTTTCATTTTTCAGAAATTCAAATACTACACAACAGTTTATTACATAGTCCTGAGTGGAAATTAAAACTTGCCATTATTTACATTGTGTCATCACTCCTCAACTTTTCAAAAAATGTTCTGTCTCTTTAATACCCTTTCTCCCCAGTACAGTCTTAGGTCAATGTAGCTAGCAACCCAGTGGAACCAGTAGGTCAAAAGTTCACAGTACATTCTAGAAGGAACATGCTGCTTCCAAATAACATACAGCAGGTGTGGTTTATTTTAAACCTGGGTGGTAAATTCCGTTCCGCTCGCGGAATTTGTGGAATTTGCGTAATTTGCATAATTTCGTGTTCCACGGAGAACGCGGAATTGCCAAAATTCCACGATCCGCGGCTTCGCAGAATTTTTTGCTTGTTCGCGCTTTCAAAGTGCGTGTTTGCTAAATATTTCTCCCTGAGCACGCAAACAGCGTTCGCGAACAGGAAAAAAGCATCGCGAACGGGCGGAACAAGCCATTCCGCGTGTTCGCGGAACTTTTGCGTGCTCGAGGAGATTTTTTACCGTTTCGCTGAGCTTTGCGTAGCGCGACTATGCAAATTCCGCCCACCCTAGTTTATTTACTCCACAGATTCAAAAGCATTTCCATGTCTGTATTACATTTCTTTTTTTAAACAACGCCAATAATAAGACTTCTTTCTGAGCCATCCAACACACTACCTAATTTTATTCACTTTCATGCTGACAGATTCCAATGAAATATATATATTTTTTTGGTTAAAAAAACGTCAATTTTAACTGCTTTCATTTGGAAAACTACCTCATTCAGATCCAGCCTTCTCCAGACTACTATTGCACCTTCACTTCAAAATGCTTACAGTATGGATTGTGGGCCACAGCTACATCCATTGGGATAAAGAGGCTGCAAAAAAGAGAGGGATTGACAGCGACTTGGGTTTGCCAAATGTGAAGATTACGT
Source organism: Triturus cristatus (assembly GCF_964204655.1). NCBI lineage: Eukaryota > Metazoa > Chordata > Amphibia > Caudata > Salamandridae > Triturus > Triturus cristatus. Next base: position 327,800,128 of record NC_140580.1, read on the forward strand.
GGTTTGTCCAGAGAGGGTTAAAGTTTCATCAGTTGCTGGTTTGGTTAAATCCATTGTGGATTCCCAAGCTCCTCACCTCACGATTGTGCACTGTGGTGGCATTGACATAGACACATTGACTGGGGTAGGGCTTGAAATCCTAATGAAAGAAACCTTTGCAAAACTGATTTTGTTTTTCCTTCACACCGTCTTGGTGTACTCTAATATATGCCAAAGACAGAAATGAAAGTTGTCAAATCAATTCTGTCCACAGATTGACAAATCCAGGAAACATGTTAATAGAACTGTTTCTGTATTCCTCAGAGACCATCGCATGGGCTGTATCTATAACAACAATCTGCATTTTGACATGCATGGAATTTATACCAATGATGGAGTGGATTTTACAGATGAAGGTATTTCTAAGTAACCTGAAACTCTGCATCCGGTCTTATGTGTAGCAGCCATATACCCACAACCAACACAACGGCTCTTGTCAGAGCCGCCCTATTACAGTAAATATTGTGAAGTTTTTTCCGAAGGTTTTTTTTTCCTTTAGTTTTTGGGGTTCTTCGCAAGGACGTAGCAATCCTCATGAAAATGGAAAACAAAAGCAGCCATTCAATGGCCACTAGCACATCCAAAAATAATATGTAAAAGAATCCATTCTGAACATTGCCCTACACACATTACTATATACATACTTCTTTCAAAGCATGTTTAAACTCATATATTTGTACTAAGTTTCTTTAAAAACCATCTTTCAGACCTATTTACTGTTTTCGCGGCTATTCGGGACATCGCGATGACATCGTTAACCGCGATGATCACGCCTTTTCCATAAAGTCTAAAACACATATATGCACACAAATCATATTTTTCTAGTGTATTTCTAGAACAACCATCTCTAAAACCTATTTTATATTTTCATGGTGACTCCAGATATCGCGATGACATCGGTAATTGCGATCCCCGTGGATACGTCGTGAAAGCGGAAAGCAAGAGCAGGATTTCAATAGCCACCACCACATAAAAAATTATAACTATATAATTCATTCAAACCATCACAGTAGATAACTCACTATATAAATAACTCTATAAAAACATTTATCAGAATTTCAATAACTCTATAACAATGCGTATTAATGAATCACTGATATATATATTTTTTAATTTCCACCAATATTCGCGGTAACGTCAGTAGTCGTTATGTCCCCACGATGGTACATGGGAGGGTCGTGCTTGTGTTCGCGGCGTTGTCACGAATATCGCAGATGAATAAAAAAAAGAATATGTGGACACATAAGTGTGCCTCTAACACCTCCATTTCTCAACCATGGGGTCAGAGTATCTCGACCCTGAGCCCTAATGTGGGCTTTCACACAGATTTTCAGCCCCGGGAACCATTCCTGATAGATAAAATGGTGGTCGCAACTTTCTATTCAAGTTGCATCCAGCTAATCAGAGCATTCCCGTTGGCGCGTGCATTCGCGATTCATCGTGAAACCATCATGAAATATCTGCAGTTAGAGACATCACTATAATTTTAAACTTACATTTCTCAACAACTACTGAATTTATTTACACCAAATTAGCAAAGGTACTTCTTTGAACCAACATCTACCTCCCTGCCAAATTTGGGGTAAGTCCGTTCAGTGGCTCGGGCTGTAGAGGTGGCTAAATGTTCCTATGGGAATTAACATTATAAACGCAATTTTATTTCGCACCCTAAATCCTCAGTATTCACTGCACGGATCACTCCAAAACTTTCCCCGTCAATAGTACCCACCGTGACACTATTTTAGCAAAATTTCCAGCAGATTGGTCAACCGACGCAAAAGTTATAGCCAGGTCAAAAAATGCTTTTTCTATGGAAACTAGGTCAACACTATGACTACCTGCTGGCAACCACCAAGATATAAATATATATATATATATATATATATAGATATAGATAGGAATTCCTCTGATTTTTGCTTGCTAATACCTGTGCCATTGTTTTTGACAAATCTCCAGGTTACTTTCCAGACCTATTGTTTTTCTACATTGGTGGATGATGCACACTTTCAATGTGATTTGTTTAGGGGTTGCTAAAAAAGGGGGTCCCAAAATATGTTTTTCCACCAATACATTTTTCATAAACTTTTTAAACAGGCATAGCGCCAAAATGGCAAGTTGGATTTTGTGAACAAATTGGCGGAAATAAAGATTATGGGGTAGAAAGGATCCTTTTGGTACTAAATGTAATTTGATTAAGCAGTTTTAAAGTTATAAGGCATTAAAACGTAGTGCTATATTGGTCCGCAGTATACTGCTGTAATTTTGCGGTATACTGCGGCACATGCCGATAACAAGGAAGTATATGATTGGCTAAGGACTGCCTGTAAAAAAGAAAATGGCTGCCATTTTGTTTAAACCACACTTATGGGCTGATTACGATGGCAGGCGGATCGCCACCGCTGGCCCGGCGGTGTCGATCCACCCACCATCATAAACTGATTTACCCACCGCCATATTACAATGGCGGTCGGTAACGCGGCGGACGGAAAGTCCGTCTGCTGCTTTTCTGCCAGTCGACAATCGTTATGATTGCCGGGCGGAGCTGGGGCACATATATGGTGACGGTGCCTATCAGGCACCGCCATCCATATTATGATGTGTGGCTTTTAAGGCCTTTCCATGGCTGCGATGCTGCCATGGAAAGGATGGCGGGGATTTGCTTTGGGGGCCTGTTGTGGGCCCCTGGGGGGTGGGGGGCTGCACTTGGGGGGTACCTATGGTACCCCCTACATTGCCATGCACAAGGCGGAAGACACCACGCGGTGCCTGTCACTTTATGCATGGCAATGCACAACATCGCATTTTACCATTGCGGTGAGTGCTGCAGCCAGCAGCACCCGCCGCAAAGTTAAAATGCCTGATGCGACCACCGCTGTGGTGGTCGCGTCATAATTGGGATGGCGAGACCGCCCCATGGCGGGCGGGCGGTCCCGTTACCGCTAGGGTGGCGGGCGGATTTAAGTCTGCCCTCCATCCTAATCACCCCCATAGTCTGGGCTGTGGGTTTTAAGTTGAAATATAGGGTTACACCATGTAATAAGAGCATAGAAAAGCTTGATGCACTTTAGGTAAGTATGTGAAGGTAGGTAAAAATAGTTTTATTACATAATATATAGTTTTTTTAAGTTTATGAAGTACTGTGGTACTACCTAAAAATACTGTGGTTCCTACATTTTTTTAAACAAAAATAATGAATTTAAAATGTATTGTACTACAGTATATTTCACAAATATAGTGTACACACTTGGCCTTAGTGCCACTGCACCTCCTGTGGTAATGATAGCTACATCCCACCTCCCTTGAATTCGACCCTCCATTCTCGCACAATGAAATTCAAGTCAATGGGGGTGAGGTGGATCTGTGTCTCTCCTGCAAAGATCTAACATGGCATCCATATGTAAATAAAGATCTTTCCGCACTAGTACTAGTTTGGCTGTTAGCATGGTCGCTCTAAGATGGCTGACTAGATTGAGTAACGTGGCATTATACTCTGGTATCTATAAATGGCTTTGACTGTCTTTGAGCTCTGTCTTGTCTGTAGTTGTGTGTCTCTGCAGCACATTCTGTGGTATCCAGTGGGTGTACAGTATGCTTTGTAAATGCTGCTTACCATACCATAAAATATAAACCATTGCGATCATAACAAAGGCTTTTCTAATGTATGTTGGATTATGGTGAAGATACTGACTTTCCCAGTGGATTCTGAATTGCAGGGGGGCGTTTCATACCAGCCTACATCATGGCTGGTTGTATAATACCAAATCCTATGGATTGCCCTCTGCCTTTTCTTGATGGGTTCCACTGTATAATGGAAAATGTCACTTCCTAGTGAAGCAGCATTCTTAACATCTTTGCTCTGTCCTATGTTCCAAGTTCAGTGTAGTTCATACTGTTTGATACAGACCACTCAAAAAATGGTAGATTTCTGCTTCTACAACTGTGTCTTTCTCACACAACTCCAGCACGCATGTTTAAGTGCAGTTACATGCCCAGTGCGTTATGGCATGTGCAGCCTCTGCCATACATGCATGAAATCATCTCCCTTATCTGCCAAACTGCACATGTGCATTCCTACCCATTCATGAACTTGTAGCTGTGTTTAAGTGACCTCTCTGTCACGTCAGTACATGCTAAGGCACAAGAACATCATATGAAATAACTTTGGTCATCACCCATGGCATAGAAACATGCCTGATATAAGCCACTTAACAGAAGCACAGTCTTCCAGCCAAGCAGTCACACGTTAGTAGTGTGCTGCTCATCTACAAATGTACTTACGGTTGCAAATCTCTTCCAGGTTATGAAGGGCTATGTAAATTAAACTACTAAAACAGTACCATTAACAGCCACCACTTGTAGAATCATTATGGTCATCCTCATTACAGGCCGTAAGCATGCCACTGAAACATCACTTCAACAAGAGTGGACCACACACTTCTGATAGACTTAAAATCTTTTATCCAAAAAACATGATGAACTGGAATGCAATCCTAGATGTTTCCAGTGTTTGAGACTTTTACAAGCAATCCACCCACCTATGTGTTCTACCTTTTCTACAAACTACTATAATCTTAACACTGTTTTTTGCGAAGTATGCAGAATTAGTGTGGGGATTTCTGGCTAATAGATTCTCATTAAAGATGACTGCTTCTCCTCCTAACTTCTAGTTCAGATCACCATACGTTCAATAGGTTATTGCTTGCAAATCAAAGATACGAGTGCACATCAGTCCGGTGATGGCATGTCTCTATTAGGAATTTGTTTTAAGGTGATCGCAATATGTTTTTTAAGTAGTGCAGTTAACTTCACTTGGCATGCTAACATACCCAAGGACAGTAGTGTCTCTGGATAACTACCATAAAAATTATGTTAGATTGCTTTATTCTCAAAATATGGGCAACCAAGATAGCAGATCTCTTACACAAGATCGAGGATCAACACATTTATCAACTAGGTGGTTTGGTTGGGCTCCATCCGTTTACTGACTAACGTTTCTGATTTCTAGACCAACCCTGTTACAAACTGAGCCTATCTAACTGCTATGTGGTTCATATCCAACTGCTATGTGGTTCAGTGAAGACATGAGGTAGTATTACTTCCAAGAGATGTGGTGGGATGGTAGTCTTCATGTGGTTTGATGACACAGCTTGCAGTAAACGTGAGCCCCTTGACTCCATTGTGGATCACAGCCTTCTACATGTAGTCTGAGGCAAGATGGTAGGAAAAGTTGTTCCATAGTGTAATATAGAATACAGAACATGATAGCTTAGATTTGTTGTGTGGGCATTAACAACAACATGCAGAGGATAGTAGGTTTCATATTTAAAAAAAAAAATGTTATTTCAGCATTGGAACTACGTCATCCATCTGCCTGCAGGGGAGTTCTAACACTCACAATTTCAGCTACTTGTTGTTACTGGTTCCACCGGGAATCACAAATGATACAATATTGCTAAAAAAATGTATCAACTACAAATGCCCCTGAACACACCTTGAAGACAACATACCTGGTAAATTCAATTGGTTTATGCGTTTTCTAGCAATAGTCAGTGCTATCGGAACGATTTCCATACGTTACTCTCCATTCAATAAAGATGACAGACTCGAACAATGTGCCTAAACTCTCAGTCAGAGCTTTCACATCAATATCCTCTAGGAAGCATCTATCGCTCATATAAAGAATCATACAATGGACAAAATGACTCATGCAGGACAGAGTGGCTCATAAAGACATAATTCAGGGTGGCTCATGTGGTGGACATAGTGCTTTATTTTGTTTTCAGGATGGCTCCTGTCAGGGACAGGGTAGATCACACAGGATGGCTTATGTGGGCTACATTGTGGCAGATACAGAGGGTCTGATGATGGCTCATGTGAAAGGCACGGGGTTCATGTGGGGCATGGGTTTGCTCAGCGTAGAAGGGTGGCTGAATTGGAGGTCAGAGTGACTCCTTTAATGGATAAGAATGCTAATGTGCTGACAGAATAGCTCAAGTGTGAAGTAGAATTACTCCTGAGGGGACCTCATAGCGCATGAAGGGTGAGAATGATCATGAGATCCTAACGAGGTGAGGATGGTCATTCATCGACTGGACTGCTAATGCTGGAACATTGTGGCTCATGTAGGGAGTAGGACAATCGGGGTGATAGAATGTGCCTACGGGAGAACAGGGTTGCCATGTGGGACTGGAATGGTTACAGGTGCAATGGGATGGCTCAAGAAGGAACACATTGCTATTGAGAGACAAGAACTATCAGCAGGGACAGTATCTCAAGAAGGGCAGTGCAGGTCGTGGTGGAAAGGATGTTCCATGGATGGTATTGGAGCTCCCAGGGGTCCGGATGGTTCATGAAGGGCAGGATGGCTAGGATAAGGGTGGTTATGAATGGGTTTAAGATTATAGGAACGGAATGGTTCTTGTGGGAATAGGTGGCTCATGGGGTGACCCACCCATCCAATGAGAGAAACAGTGCCTAATATGGAGAGAAGACGACCCTGGGTAAATAATAGAGCTCCTAGGGGTTACAAAATTGTTCTTGGGATACTTGACGACTTTCTGGGTTCTACATGGATCAAGAGCTGACATTAAAGGCCTTTTGTATTTGACGCCACCGGTTTTAAGGCTGGATCATGTTCATTGTGACCAGATGCCATCATGATATGGAGCTGATGCAGCTGACTATACATAATTACCTGAGGCATCCTTGTGTTGTTTCCTGTTGATGACTGCCAGCCCTCAAACACAGACAACAATTCTGCACTAATAGACACAGATATTTGAAGTGCCACTAACTCCAGTGGATGGATGAACTCAGATCTGACATAGCCTCAAACAACATCATGAGAGGGCTGAAGCATATAACAGAGCAGTGTGAGATGGTGCACTGTTGCTCCAGTCACTGTTTCCTGTGGATAATGTACATAAGCACATCAATCCATCATGTGTGTACAATAAAATGATCTAGCAAGGCTTTCCGATTGTAAAGCTATCTTGCAGAACCATTAGCAAAAAACATGAATGTGTACACACAAAATTATAAAATAATTGAAAAAATGTAATACAAATGAAGACTTTGCTTGGTGTCAGTTAGATGGTACCTAATAATACTCCGTACCCACGATGCTTTGCAGTATGCTGGCTTCATTCATTTTGGGGAACTCGCTGCAGACAGAAATACTTATGTGTTGTGTTTATCAAAGTAGGGTTTTAATCTTTATTGTCCGATGATGAATCACGCCCTTGAACTTGTGGATTTGTTTGGGCGCCACACCATGACTATTTGGTCACGCAAGTGGTCAGCCGTCGAAATTGAGAACTTTAACGCAGGTTTTGTCAATGCAATTAAAATTGAGCCACAGAACCACACCTTCAATCTGAAAAGGGGCAGAAAAACGATTCTAAAATGCAATTTCCGTTGACTCCTCTCAGTTCCCGTAAATCCTCTTTTGATGCTGTTTAACTCCGTCTTCCTCTTACTAACGAGTCCACGGGGCTGGCACCTCTCTCTTGAATTTTAGGAGCAGTGCGTCTCATTTCTCTTAGAACCATTAAAGAGTAGTTTTGCTTCAATGCATTGCGTCAACGCTGATTTAACTTGCCAACTCCCTCGAGCTCTGCAATGCAGCCTATTTTTCAGTGTTTGGGAGAAATCTGGGAATGTAAATACTGCGATAACTCATTTTCGAGCTCTCATTTACCCCCTGCCAGCTCAAGTATGCTCTGCCATTTTGTGCACCATCCTCTCGGAATTCGAAATGAGATGCGACTGTATCGTCCGAAACTGTCTTCTCGGAGTCGATGACGGAAAGCAGAGTGAGAAAGAAAGGGTGGAGGGACTTTCAATGGGCCACAAACTAATTGGGGGGGTTTGGTTTATTTTGCAGCTGTAGGAATGCAACATTCACGGCCGTCCAACATGGACATCGATCCACCACAATCGCAGTGGTAGGGCATTGACATCACATTCCCTTTGACATCACTGGAAGTGACATCATGTGACCCTTGACCCTGATTTTCCTAGGAAGGCATATGACATGATCCAAACATCATAAGAATTGATATTGCTGAAGTTCTATAATAACTGCATGCTTAGCATAATAAAATAGCATAGACAAATGACTATTTTAGATACCACCTATAGAATGGTGCTGACTGAGTTCTGTGACATAATACCGGCTTCTAATTCTAGTGACTGAGTGAAGCAAGCATGCCAGACCACTTCTAGGCTTCTACCACAAGACAAACTTTAAAGAATGGGATAAAATAACAAAACTTTCATATACATTTACTAAAATGCAGTAGTCGCTAAAAGGGCATTCATTGAATATTCAAATCCTTTTATGGTGTGCCAAACCAATGAAACCAGAAGTTCTCCAAGACCTGGGTGGCAAAAATTGCGTCAGTGGTCATGTCATGGGTGCTCTCCTATTCCAAGGGTCCTCCTCATAAAATAAAATTACTTAAAATATGCCAGTGCCAGAATTTTGCAATTTATGTCATCCATATTCTACAGGTGCCCCTTATGTAAAAACATTATCTCAAGTATGTCAGAGACAGCATTTTGTCATGGTTGTCACCCTCCCATATGGCAGGCTGTCCACCTTTATGCCAAGAATTATCTCCACTGTAGTAGTTACCAGCATTTTGCTACTAGTATCCACATGCCAAGAATTCCATTATAAGAATGGAGGCTACCATTATGCATATTACTTTTAATGCAGTCCAAGCAACCACATACATCACAATGTAAGAAGGTTCCAGAACAGAACATGGAAAACAAATAATAGGTGTGAGCCATCAACAATCTGCCTCTTTTAAATGCGGCTCCAAGCAGATAAGTACAATATATTTACTACTTCTACTTGTCCTATTAATATCTCCTTTTCAATCTATACAATAACCAATTGTTTACTTCATCTTCAATGATTACCCCTTTCTCTCAAGCTTTCTTCATCGGACTAACCCCCCTTTCTTTCTCTTTTCTTCATAACTGATCTCCAATTTACGGAGATCATCCTCTCTAAACACTTCTTTACCCGATTTTTGCTCCCACTACCGCCCTGCCCCCGAGCTCTCTCTTCTAACCGCCCGAGTCGGGCGCTTCATAATCTTTATTTTCCTTCCGTTTACAAATAGCCTAACCCAAAGAGCGGATATATACGACAGGGATAGAACACCACTGAACGCGGGCGCCTCTCTCCCTACTTATATTATGCCCAGGCCTCACCTCCGTACTAGCGATTGGGGATTTAGCATATCTCCGTTAATTTGCCATCTTACTGAATCCATTAGAGGAGTTCGCCTTGGCAACCACGATGTTGCGTCGTGCTGCTGCTAAGGGCCACTCCTTTTACCATAACGCTATGCCATGACTCCGCTTAGCTCTAAGCCAAGCTAATACTACCATGGCAACTGCAAGCAGTTGATCGCACGAGCCCCCAGGCGTCAGTTGCTCTGCCTCATCGCGATCAGCTACAGCTGCATTTCCTCCTCCCGGTTTCAACGCGAATATCCTTAAAAAAAAAAAAAAGTGGTACGTCTATTTATCTCACAACAGTTTACTATAGAACAGCTTAGTTATATTATATAAACTGTTCCCCATTAATTGTATTATTACTACAATACGAGAGGCCTTCCTTAATTACATGGCCCAGCCTTTATAACTAATACTCTTTTATGTAAGTGGTTTCTAAGCCAATATATTCATAATGTCAGACAGTGATTCTGACGATGCTATTGCCCCTACTCCTAATATTGATAATGAGGCCCTTAAAAAAATCTTACATAAAGAGATGCAATCCTGTCTGCTTGAAACAAGAGGTCCTTCCCTTCCAAGGAAGATGAGGATTCAGAAATCTTGGGGCCACACTATATCGATGATACCACTCAAAAAGACCGAAGAAGTGTGAAAATATTGATACAACCCCCAAGAGCACGATGGGAGGTCCTAGCACCTCATCTAATCCTGGAGGTCTTAGCACCTAAAGTAATAATGGAGGTCCTCGCACCTCGAACTCCCTGGGTGCCCCTAGCGGCACAACTCATAATGGCGTCCTTAGCGGCACAAAATATCTATGTGTTCCTAGCGGCACAAAATATCATAGTGCTCATTACAATAAGGGAGATAACGACTTTAGTGACGATGAGTCTTCAGACACTCCCGATGAATACGTTCTAGACCTTGCCGAGGACGATCAAGAATTTTACAGCCCCGAAGGTGAACTCCCCTCCTCTTCAAAAGATAGTATCCCCAACCCGTTGGGCGAAGAAATGTTTTCCCCACTAAACTTAAGACACCATAGATGCTCCGAATGGGGGCCCCAGGATCACATGGCCAAGTTCCTCAAAAAATGGCTAAGAAACCTTTTAGAGAGAGACACTCGGAATATACTCAGAGCGGAGTGCTCAATCGAGGACAAGACCTGCCAGAACCCTAACCTGGACCCGGAGATAATTAAATTCCTTTTCAAGCTCGGCAGAGATCCAAGAAAAGGGATGGAAAGATCCATTAAGGGGTGTCAGGACCGCCTCCTTGACGTCCTGGAACCCTTAGCTAGAATCATTGACTCCGCTGAGGAAAGCCACATTAATGGCACAGCCCTGAATACAGATTTGATATGGGGATGGAGCCAGAGAGCTCTAATACTGCTGGGCAATGCCAACGCCAGCCTTAATGCTGAGAGGAGAAGAGTCGTACTGACCAAAATCAACCCCAAACTGAGCGATATGGTGGACAGAGAGCCTTCACAAAACCCAAAAGGCTTACTCTTCGGGGAGAAACTTATAAATCTTTGGGAAAGTACGTCTCGACTTTTATGGCCTTGGATAAGGCCCAACAAATTATGAAATGGGAGTTTAACCCTAACATTTTTGCCAGGGCCGGAAGAAGGGGCCTCTCTTCCGGCCCCTTCAATGAAAGGCCCTATTCAAGATCCCGTGGCTACCGAGGAGGCTATCAAACCAACAACACTCCTCAATTCTTCCCCCAAAGAGGGAGAGGCCCTCGCAACAGAGAGTTTAGTACACGTGGACCCTCCAAGTGAGCACTCTTTTCCCTTCCCCTTCTTTCCCCCAAAAGGTGAGAGGCAGACTCAGATTCTTTTATCAGAATTGGAGATTAATTACTCAAGACCCATGGGTACTAAACACCGTAAAGGGCTTTATGATAGATTTTATAGAAACTCCTACACAAACTTCTTTCCAGAGAGACATCCCACTCTCTCTAGATCAAGAAAAAATAGTAGAGGACGAGATCTCCTCCATGCTTCAGAAAGGAGCTATAATAGAGGTCCAGCTGGAGGCCTTGAGATTTATAAGCACACTCTTTCTTATACAAAAAAAAACAAGGGTTGGAGACCCGTGATAAATTTAAGGGAACTAAACAAATATTTGGTTTACAGACACTTCAAGTTGGAGGGCATCCACCACCTGAGGGACCTAGTACTAGAGGAAGATTGGCTAGTCAAACTGGACCTAAAAGAATCATACTTCACCATCCCAATGGCCAAAACCCATCAACCCTTTCTCCAGTTCATGTGGAAAAAACACTTGTATCAATTTCAAGCACTCCTTTTCGGGGTTTCCTATGCCCCATGGTGCTTCACCAAGATCATGAGAACAGTCGCTTCATCCCTAAGAGAAAGAGGTATTCGCTTAATAGTTTACCTAGACGACATCCTTATAATGTCCCAAGACCATGCACAAATAATCCAAGATCTAAAGTCCGTAATGGATCTATTAGAAAGCTTAGTTATTATAAACAAAGAAAAATCGATTCTGACTCCCTCCAGGACTCTGGAGTTCCTAGGCTTCACCGTGGATACAACAAGATGTCTCCTTTTACTCCCTACCAAGAAAATAATCAAAATCAGGAAGGAAATAAGACATGTCCTGAAACAAAAAAACCTGTCTCTGAGGGAACAAGCCCAGCATCTGGGCCTCCTCTCCTTCATCCAAGCAATCTTTCCGGGTCCCCTAAATGATCGGGCTCTTCAAAGAGTAAAAGCGAGAGCCCTAAGATCTGGCCTTTGGTACGGAGATCACATTTCTCTAGATCAAGAAGCCAGATCGGAACTGTCCTGGTGGCTAGAGAATTTAGATGCCCGGAATGGCAAAGCAGAATTTGACTTAGAATCGGATGCAAGCCTTCGTGGTTGGGGAGCTTGCCTTCTCGATCAGAACACCGGTGGTGTCTCGTCGCAAGAGGAATCCTCCCACCACATAAATTACTTGGAACTAACAGCTGGTCTTTACGCCCTGATGAGCTTCAGACACTCTCTCCAGGGCAGATCAGTCATCTTACAGATGGACAACATGTTTGTGGTAACCTATATAAATCGTCTGGGAGCTACCAAATCTGCGGACCTCTTGAATCTATCCAAAAAACTTTGGATGTTCTGCCTGGAACATAAGATCGCTCTCAGAGTGGAATACCTCCCAGGAATAACAAACATCTCTGTGGACTGGAACTCGAGGTTCCACCTAGACCACAGCGATTGGAAACTCAATACTTCCGTGTTCAGGTCTCTGAACAAGATTTGGGGACCCCTAGAGATAGACCTCTTTGTGAGCAGACTAACCTTTCAACTGGAGACATATTTCAGCTGGATGCCCGACCCGGGTGCTCTGGCAGTGAACACCTTTCTACAATCTTGGAAAGGAATCAAAGTGAACGCCTTCCCTCCCTTCACCATGATCCAGAGGGATTTACAGAAAGTGAGACAGAAGCAGAACTCCCTTGTCCTAATAACTCCCTTCTGGCCTTCTCAGGCCTGGTTCCCCACCACTCTAGAACTGGCTTGCAACCCCCCCTTCTTAATCCCTACCATAGAGAATCTACTAACAGATTTAGACGGAAGAGGTCACCCCCTAATTCAGACCGGGAGTTTATCCCTTCTTGCCTGGAGAGTGTCTGGAGATGCAATGAAATCTCAGGGCTTTCGTCAACAGCTGCAACTCTCCTCGGAGAGTCTTGGGCCCCAGGCACTCACTACAGATATAACAACTTATGGAGAAGCAGGGTACGTTGGTGTCTGGAAAGGAACCTGGATTCCTTGGAAGCACCTATTGTTGACATAGTAAACTTCCTTGTTGAACAGTTTGAAAGGGGTCTCAGCTATAGAACTATCAACTGCTATAGAGCAGCTATCTCTGCTGGCCATGTCCTTGTCAACAGTAAAACGGTAGGTACAAATGTCATTGTTTGCAGAGTAATGAAAAGCATTCGTCTAAGAAGACCTACTAAACCCAAATACGAGAGTCTCTGGGACGTTAAACTAATTCTAGATCTCTTCACTATCTGGCTGGATAATACTTCCCTGAATAGAAAAAATCTTTCCATCAAACTTGCAACTTTGATATGCCTAATCTCCTGCCGAAGGGTTTCTGATGTCAAAGCCCTTGAAATCACCAATAGATCCTATAACATGTTTGGTGTTAAATGTGAGTTATATAGAAGAACTAAGGGGCATATTAGCAAGGGCTGGCGATATAATTATCGCCGATTTAGCGTCCGTTTTGGGGCGAAAAGCAGCGATAATTGTATCGCAATATCATCAAGGACACGCTAGCGCGTGTTTCCTTGATGTAGAGCTCGTTTTTTCACAGCCTCGCCTCGCATCTCTAATGAGATGCAAAAGAGGCGTGGCTGTGAAAACAACACATGTTAATATCGTGAAGGCAGCTTCGCGATATTAACAAGGAGGTGCAGCGATAAAAAAAATCGCGCTACCTCAGCCTTAACTCAGGAATTTAACACCTGTTAAATTCCTGACTAAGGCATACTTTTAATGGGATATGGATTATGCTGATAGGGCCACAGGGTCCTATCAGCAATGTTATCGCTGTTTTCAATGGAACATCACTGGAAAACCAGCGATGTTCCATTGAAAACACCGCTATCGCTGAAATATTATCGCCATAGCGCTATGCGTTGTAAATATAGCGTTATCATGGCGATAATATTCAGCGATAGCTGCCGATAATTTTTCTATCGCTTAGAACGGCCAGCGATAATTATCGCTGGCCGTTGATAATATGCCCCTAAGACTATGTCTGATTCAATCTTTTATCCTCGTTTTGACTTATTCCCAAACGTTGCGTAGTGAACTGATTGAGGGAGTATGATCGAAGAGTGTCTGGTCTTCGTGCCCAGGGTGTAAATCAGTTACTTATATCCTTTGTGAAACCCCATAAAGGTATTACCTCGACTTCTATTGCCAAATGGGTTAAAACTGTCATGATTCTAGCAGGTATTGACTTAAGGAAATTTCAAGCTCATTCTCTTAGAGGTGCTATGGCCAGTAAATCTCTCTGGTCTGGGGGTAAGTTGGGTGATATTCTCAAAGCGGCCAATTGGTCGAATGCTAGCACGTTTGCACAACACTATTGCAAACCTATCGAACACATGTCTGATGTGGTCTTACAAAGCTACCATTATGCATAATGGTAGCCTCCGTTCTTGTAATGAAATTGTGATTCTCCCATTACCATGACTAGAGAATCTGGATTTCATTAAAGACACGGAGGCTAACATTATACCACCCATCCCTCCCCTTGGATGGCTAAAGCTTACACTGATTAAATGTTCATTTCTATTACCCGTATTAGAAATGTCTTAGAATTCATTTAATAAGATTTATACTCTGTGTTTAAGATGTATACTTTGTGTTTTTCTGGTAGTACCTACTTCTTTCTCTTTTCAGGTAACCTTTCAAAATTTCAAGACGTGTGACCTTTGGATCCTCCTTCGTCTTTCATTCTCCATCGCATTGACCAACTGAGGATTGTTTAGAAGTTTAAAAATTCATGGACTTATTTTCTTCTCGACCACATTTAAAAGAGGCAGACGCTGAACGCCGATCGTTATGGTGGAGGACCGAGGAAATTGACATTTCGATTCATCGTGGCACATAAAGAAATAGTGGTGTCCAGATTAGGAATAAGAGGGACAGTCTTTTTGCAGTTCCCACTAGTGGGAGAGGTGAAGGCTTTTGCTCTTTTCAGTTTGCCGTTTTGTTCTGCTGTTTGATTAGTTTGGTAAGACGTATGGTACACGGATTTGCCGACAGGACACCAGAACTACAGAGACCAGAGGCAGCGGGGGGCAGTGTCATTACCAGCAGCCCCTCCCCTTATCCGGCGGCGGACTTGAAATAGACCTCGCGCCTCCCGCTTCGCGGGACGCGCAGCGTATGGTACACGGATTTGCCAACAGGACACCAGAACTACAGAGACCAGAGGCAGCGGGGGGCAGTGTCATTACCAGCAGCCCCTCCCCTTATCCGGCGGCGGACTTGAAATAGACCTCGCGCCTCCCGCTTCGCGGGACGCGCAGCGGGACAAGCCGGGCTAAGCCCGGGCAAAGGGCGGGCCGTCTACGGCCGTCCAAGGCCGACCGAGGCTGGGCTGGGCCACCCCCCTTCCTTGGCCATTCAAACGCTACCATCCTCTCCAGAGCCAGGTGATTGACTTTTGTTCTGTCTCCTTCTTGGTTTAACGGGGGCCGCTCCCTACAGTTGTCGACCATCGTTTGGTTTATGTGTTCTATCCTCCCCATTGTATGTTAGCATTGGCTTGTAATTTTACCCATGTTTTAAATTCTCAAAGTTAATCAAAATGGCCACACACTCCACTAAACCAAGGCTTTCTTTGGTTGGGGGGTCAGTCAGGGGGACCCTAGACCACTTCATCACTAGGGCCGCTTCCGTGCTGGAAAAAGAGATCGCCATTACGGAACGCCGTTTATCACTGGACCCTGATTTCCAGAAGCGCTCCTCTTTGGGCCATATTCAACAGGTCAACTCCCCGCCACTCAGGGCTTCTGATCCTGAACTAACTAACAACTCTGACTTTCCCGTGCAACATTGTGACCCAATAGACATAGCACCTATTTTAATTAAGACTGACATATGTCCCTCCAATTCTCAATATTCAGTGGGCACTTCCCTTGTGGATTTATCTTCCACCCACACTGCTAAGACTTCTAAGCGAAAACTGGCAAAAAATAGATCTTGTTGCCCGAAGACAACAGCAAGAAATATTCTTGCTGTTCCAACAAAAAAAAGGAGAAAAGATTCCCATCTGGATGTGCCCAAAACTAAGTCTCAATCATCACCGACTCCTACACGAACTATGCCTCTAACATCCCCGACACAGTCTCCTATTTCCCCTTTTTCTAACTTACTTACTGATATAGAGCATCTGGTAAGATCTCTACTCTCACCTCTAATAGAGAGAGTTAAGAACATCGCAACACAGCTAGCATGTTTGGAGGCCTCGCATACTTCTCTCATCACATTAAACAATGATCTGCACTCCCACATATGTAAAAACCCTACGGCTATTATCCCTCCCCCCCTTACTCAAACAACTACCCAGTCTAATACGTCAAATCATACACAGAATATACAAGTTTCCCTGCCTACATCAGAGAAACAATCCACTGCTAAAGGGGCCCCAAGAGAAGATCAAACTCCCACCTTTGTAGTGCCCCCGGGTAACAACATCAATAGGCAGCCTTCTTCAGATTACAAATCAGATAAAAGCCTACATATTGACCTGCCCCCTGAAGCGGCTCCTTATGTAGCGACTCTTATTGGTGTTCCAGCTCTTGCCCAGGGTAAAACGGAGAGATACCAGGAACTCAAAAATAAAGTAGTATACTGGTTGTCTCAGAATAGACCGCTCCCTCCTGAAATTAATGGCGAAATACTACACGTTAGGAGACTGAAATGGTTGGGCCCTAGACCCAAGGATAAACAGGGAGATGTCATTATAATTAACTTTCGAGATCGCAGGGTGCTACCCCACATAGTGGATTGGTATACCCCGGGCAGGGGCCCGGGAATTCTAACGGCTGATTTAAGCTATTTTTACCCCCGCTCTCTCCTGACAAATTCCACACTCTCACACCCACCATCGAGGGCCACCTTTGAGACACCCCATTTCACTATCCCTACTTCTAACAGATACGCCATTTTTTTCGGGATTGGATGAACAGGATTGACTTCCTCACCCTGGAACCATGGCTGATAATCTCTTTACCATGAGCACTCCATTATCTACCCTAGCATCAGATAATTCTAACATCAAGAATAACATCTTGCCCAATAACAACGCGGCATGGAAGCCAACTTCAGTTATTGTTCCTCACTTCTCACCTTCAGAGTTATTGTCTCTGCCTGCCGGCCCTTTTACCACAACTCCTTTCCCTATCCCGGCCCATAGAGATCCTCCCTCCTCGAAGAACCCCTCGCATCTTATAGAAGCTGCTGAGGCTTTAACAGACTCGACGACTGGCATTATCGGCCCGGACGAGCCCCTGCAGGGCGATAGCCTTTTGTCTTGGAACGTGGCAGGTCTCCTCGACAAATTGTCTAACCCTGCATGGATTCAAATCGTTTCCCGATATAGCATTATTTGCCTGCAGGAAACCTGGACCTCTACAGAGCTCCATCTCCTAGGGTATCAGACCTTTCACACCCCAGCTTCCCCCAGCCCTCACGGCAGAAACAAGGGAGGACTTACGATCTATATTTCTGTAGAATCCCGATTAAAATCAACTTACATTACAGGGTCCTCTTATTATCAGTTAATCAGTCTGACCGGCGGCTTCATTAATAATGTCATCTTGGTCAATTTCTATAATAACATCCCAAATGCACACTTGGACACAGTGCTTAATGGATTAAAATCTGACCTAACAAAAAAAGAGTCCCAAAATAACTCTGATACTTTAGTCATCTTGGTAGGCGATTTTAACTGCCAGCTTTGTCCTCAGAGTATCAATGGCACTTGTGGTCTGACGACTGAAATGGATGATTCTCCCAATCACTTTTGACACACCAAATTGGGAGACTTGTTAAATGGATTATTATCCCATTTTAATTTATCTTTTGTCAATGACCTATGTCTTCCACCCAAGTCCTTTAAACCCACTTATAATGGGAGAGGTTGTCACACCACGATCGATTACTCACTTATATCTTCAAGGTATTCAGGATCGATAATTACCTGGGAGACCCTTGACACTGCCATTAGTGATCATTATCCTATTGAGGTAACTTTAAAGCTAACCTCGAACACTAATGACATGATCAGGCAGAATCCCTCTTATCCTCCTCCCCTGCAGTTGGGAACCACCATGGGCCTTTTTCTCAAATGGGACAAAGTAGTCCCTTCTAGTTTTCTTAAAAGCTTGGTCACCAACGCTTATGATCATTTCCAAACCTGTTTGTCACCTACGGAAAACTCGCAGACAATAACAAACTCCTTCTCTGCAATTTTGTCAGAAATTAAATCTCTCCTTGCGCGTGCACCAAAGAAATCTGTACCACCTATCCACGGCTGGTTTGATAGGGACTGTTCTAAAGCCCTGCGACTTCTGAAAGCAGCTTTGAAGTCTAACCCTAGAAACCGCCTAGAGGTCCAGCATGTCAGACACAACTATCGAATCAAGCGTCAGGCAAGGAAAAGCCAGCTGAAGTTGCTGGCCTGGTCAGCCCTTGTGGAAGCCTCCGAGAAGAGGGATAACACCGCTTTTTGGAGGGCAGTTAATGCCCCCTTTTTTCGATCTTCTCAGCCCCCGATTTTGGACTCAGCCATTACCCCTGAAACCTGGGTTAAACATTTTAGCACTCTATATAATCCTACTAACCTGGATAATCAACCATCTGAGAATGAAACTGATCCCAACTCTCCTCCTGACTTAACTATTTCTACTTCTTTCCCTTTAAATATCATTTTTGACCATGTTGAAGTACTGATGGCCTTAAAAGATAGCCCTTCCGGGAAAGCCCCAGGCCCAGATTGCTTCCCTATAGACGTTTTTAAGTCACAGCCTGATTTATGGGCCCCACTACTCACTAACGTACTGAATTCTCTGAATACCATCGGCTTTATTTCCACCTGGCCAGAGGCAATTGTCGTTCCGATTTTTAAAAAAGGCGTGAGGGATAACCCCGCCAATTATCGCCCAATTTCACTCTTAGATTCCCTTATGAAGGTAGCCGGGCGAATCATTTTAAATAGAATACACGACTGGTTAAGCACTAAAGTTATTATCTCTGATATGCAATATGGCTTTAGACAAGGCAAGGGTACTATTGAACAGGGCTTAAATCTGACCCTAATAATAGCTAAATATACCCAGGCGAAAAGAGGAAACCTCTTCATAACTTTTGTAGACCGTAGCTCTGCATTCGACTGTGTCGATCACAGGCTGTTATGGGAATCCCTTACAGAGATCGGCCTAGATTCTATTATTATATCATTTATTAAAGAGCTGTATAGGGATGCATCGGCCTGCGTGAGATATGGTAACAACTGAGAAGGTTCTGACAGATTCTTTATTAGACGAGGTGTCAGACAGGGTTGTATATTAGCTCCTTTACTTTTTACCCTTTATATCAACTCTGTCAGCCACCATCTGACCAGAACTTTCCACGATTACCCTACAATTAATGGTAAACCGATCCCCATTCTGCTCTACGCAGACGATGCGGCAATTATGTCCCAGACTCCCACGGGCCTGCAAAGGGCAGTTACTGAATTTACTGACTTTATGTCAAAGAGAGGCTTAAATGTTAACACCTCCAAAACTTATACTATGTCCTGTGGTCTAGGGATCGGAAAAAAGCCATGCACCATCTTTTTGAACGGTAAAAAACTAATTAATATTGATAGATTCCCTTACTTGGGCATCACTTTTAACAAGAGAGGCACCTGGCGAGCCGCGGCTCAAGCCAGAGGTTTAGCATTCTCTAAAGCTATAGGCGCACTGACAAATTTTTCTAAAAAACTAGGGGGTCGCCCAATACGCCCTTTACTTGAGATCTATCGGACGAAGTGTATTTCAACTGGTACCTATGGATCTGGGATCTGGGGGATCGAACCCGTTGAACAAATCCAGCGTCTCGAGAAAGCTTTTCTACGCTACCTCTTGGCTGTCCCCCCAGGCACTTCTACTCATATGGTGCATACCGAATTGGGCCTCACACACATCGTAGATACGATTAATTCCTCTCCCCTTATTTTATGGCATAAAGTCTGGACCAATGAAGAGACCCCATTTAATAGGGAAATCATCACAGATTGTCTAAAACTGACAGAGATCAGGAACATTAAGTGGTTGAATTATGTTAAAAGGTTGTCCATTGACATCGGGCACCCGGAATTTTTTGCCGACCCATCAACCTTAACTAACATATCAAAAGTCGAGTTAAAGCGACTTGTTCTAAATCACCTGTGCCGTAAACGCTGGTTCTTAGAAAAACAGAAGACTACAATTGCTGATTATCAAAATTTGATTACTATGAGTGGCACTCAGCAATATCTACTATTAGAACCATCACCGTTTACCCGCATGCTCCTGACCCGTTTCCGCACTAACACCTTTTTTAGACTCCTAACCTTCCTCAATCCAAATTGTTGGTCCAACGACTTACAGAAATGCCCCTGTGATGGCCTTTCGATTCAATCTAACATTCATTGCATCCTATTTTGTAGATTTTATCAATTGCCAAGGACCATTTTTTTAAAACCATTGCTTAAATCTTGGGGTTTACGCTCATGCAAACCGGCATACAACAAATTAAAAACTCTGGAAACCCCTTTAGTCCTGGCAGCCATGTCATCTTACCTGAAAATGACGATGAGGTTGAGGACATCAATGCAGACCTAAGCGGACTTATATCTTGAGGCCTGAGTGTATCTATTATTTTTTTTTCTTTTTTAATTTCTGTGAATCTAATCATGTTACAAATTGAATGTAATTTAATTGTTTTTAACAGACTTTTTATATGTATGTACTTTTTTGATATTGTTTTTACATATCGAATAAAGTTCAATATCTATCTATCTATCGTTTAAAAGAGGCAGATTGTTGATGGCTCATGCCTATTATTTGTTTTCTATGTTCTGTTCTGTTCTAGAACCTTCTTACAATGTGATGTATGTGGCTGCTTGGACTGCATTAAAAGTAATATGCAAAATGTTAGCCTCTGTGTCTTTAATGAAATCCAGATTCTCTAGTCATGGTAATAGGAGAATCACAATTTCCTCAGTATGCCAGCATTTCTCCACAGGTGCCCTATATGCCAAGAATTACCTCTAGCATGCCAGTATCAGTATTTAAATAATTGGTGCAGTTATGCCAATAATTAACCTCACTGCATCAGTGCCAGTATTTTGTCCTAGTGTCTATCATGTTAAGAATTGACGCAAGTCTGCCAGTGCCATAATTTTTTCTTGGGTGTATCTATAAGGCACAAATTACTTCAATATGCCAGGGCCAACGACAAACTCACAAGTATCACATCACATTCTCACACTTGTTTGCTCTCATTCACACTCAATCTTTTACACTCGCTCTCACTCATTAATTCTCCATCAAGCTCTCACTCACATTCTCTTACACATCTCACACTCATTCCCACACATCCTCACTCACTTCCAGTCACTCTTATTTTCACTCACTCATACCTACTGACACTAAATCTCACACAATCTTCCTCATTACCTGTCATTGACTGTCACTCACTTTCACTCACACACAAACATGCATACACATACAGACACACATGCTCACATATACAAACTTGCTCTTTCACATAAACACACTCTCACCTGCAAGCATGCACACAACATATCTTTAAAACCAGTTTTACTTACCACAGCTGCCACCAATGTCTGTTCCAGATAAGTGTGCTACATATTTTATTACTCTAACAGTAAACAATATACTTGTATTCCCTATTAGTATGATGAAAAATGGGCAGAAAAAAAAGAATGCTGAGTCCTCTCTATGCTCTTAGCACTGATTTTGCATGTCTTTGAGGCCAGTGGACGCGAGGTGCAAGCCAGAAGTCCTAGCTACGACCCTTGGCCATGCCTAAATTATGTCCATAGCAGCATTTATCTTTTGTCTTAGATGTTTTAAATGTATGTGGGCCACTTGCAGACTGGATAGCCATTGGACCCTGAATACCTGTCTGTTCAAAATAAGATAATATACCTCTAAGCGCAACTTTCCCATTATCATTCTTTCAAAGCGCCGAGATGCGTTGCAATGACTGTGCCAACGCAAATGCCAGCAGCACTATCCTGCAGTTCCTGAGAGCTCAAGCTGTGACGGGAGCAGGATTCATCCTGCGCCGCTGGG
Source organism: Triturus cristatus (assembly GCF_964204655.1). Taxonomy (NCBI): domain Eukaryota; kingdom Metazoa; phylum Chordata; class Amphibia; order Caudata; family Salamandridae; genus Triturus; species Triturus cristatus. The sequence continues at coordinate 327,822,328 of NC_140580.1, forward strand.
GCCTCGGTGTCCCGTAAGCCTCTGTTCCTGAGGGACGCGCCAGCAGTCCCGTGGTTGAGTGTACTCCCAACGCAAACGCCAGCAGCACTATTCTGCAGTTCCTGAGGGCTCAAGCTGTGATGGGGGCAGGATTCCTCCCGCGCCGCTGGGGACTCGGTGTCCCGTGAGCCTCTGTTCCTGAGGGACGTGCACAAAAGGCACCAGCAGTCCCGTGGAGATGGATGTGTGCGGGGACACGCCCGAGCAAAGCCCTGGCCAAAGCCGGGCCCATCTTCGCCTGTTGGAGCCTGGATGAGGCTGGGCCCCCCTCTGACACTTGGTCCCGCATATCTATAATCATCGTCTAACCAGCCTGCCGGCTACCTTCCAATGGGTAAGAGAAAGGCTGCAGTTGATAAACGGGGGACGGCATTGTAAACACATTGGATACATTTCTATCACGGGCAGCAAATGTACTGTGTCATGAGATTGAGCTGACTGAGCGCTGACTCTCTTTGGGAGAGGGGCGAAATAATGCAAATAAAACTTTAGCCCCCCCCCAACCTTAGTAGGCATCACCCCACAGACTCGACCAAGGAGAGGCCCTCATTGCCTCTCGGGTAGTCCCTCCGCGAACATACCAGAGCCAGCACCATCTTCTACCCCTATTTTAGTCACCCAGCCAGCACCCAAAAGGAAAAGAACTGTTAAAAATGCGAAGGGTAGCCTTGAGACAATTACAAAACCGGCTAAGCTGTCTATGCCAAATCTGGTGGATACTATCAGTGTGCAATAACTAGAAGACAAAGCAGTGTGACAAAAACTGAAAGAGAAGGTCTTTAACTTACTCCAGCCAATTGTGTCTCGCTTGATTAAAATAGAAGAACGATTTTCTTCTTGGGAAGAGGATGATAAAAATGGTCTAAACTTTGGTGGTTTATGGTAACAACCTGGGGAGCTGCAATCTCAAACGGGTAAAGCGGAAGCTGATTCAAAACAACATCAAGGCCATTTAACAGTTTCCAAGGCTCAGTGCACATCTAATTTGAATAGACTGAACAAGGAGGGAGAAACATCTGGCACTAGCCTGAGTCCAAGGGCGCATGCTGTCCCTATGTCTGAGGAGGGTCCTGCACAATGTGTGTAGGGACTTGGGGGGGGGGGCTAGGGTAGAGAGTTGCCTGACAGTAGATCTAACAGCTCCCTCATCATCTGAAATAGGCCGAATACCTCAAATTGATCAGCCCAACACACATTTTTAGATCTTCCTCCAGCATCTGCCCCACTTGTGCTCGTCATGGTAAATGTTCCTAGATTACGAGAAAGCCAAAAAGAATCTACTCAACAGATTATGGATAAATCGTTCAATTGGTTAACTAACCATTGTCGTAGGTACGATAAAAGCTTACATTACCATATTATGATGGCGAGGAGAGTGGGATGGGTGGGCCCCTCACGGAAAGCCCATTCTGGCGATTGTGTAGTAGTAAATTTTAATGATGATGCAATACCCAGGTTGCTTTTGGCTAAATCCCGTGAATCTGGCCACCACAGGTTCCAGATTTTTATTACATCACTGGAGTACTTCTATCGCCATTCTCACCCTATTAAGAAAACTCTTTGGAGCACTGTCCCCAGTGGGAGTATGCCACGTAATCAGGTAACTAATTCTGCTAATAGGCACTACTTGGATTTTTTAGGCATAGGTATAGGAAACAGATTTGTCCCACTTACACACTTGAAGGCGTGCGATTGACTTCCTAGTGCAGATCCAAAACCAGAAACACAGGTGATGGTGAACTCAGAAGGTCCTATGGCATCTAATCGACACTGCCCTATTAGACTAAAACATAGATCAAGGTGGCCTGGCTCGCACGTGAAGTTAGCCACCTGGAATGTAGCAGGCATAGCCACTAAATAAAAAAAAAAACTTATGGTTAGTACTGTGGCAGCATCAGAATCTTTTATATTTGTAGGAGACGTGGTCTAGGGAAGACATCCATTTCAACGGTTACTGTTCGTATCAAACCAATGCTGTACCATCTGTAGCAGGAAGAGCTAAAGGAGGTCTTTTAACCTTAATCTCTAATACACTCTGAATTAAGGTAAAAGAGTTCCTTACTTCTAGTCCACAATTCCATTTTTTACTGATTGAGGATAATATATATCAGGACTGGCTTTTAATACATTTTTATTATAAAAATTGTACTGATCCACAAACATTGATAGGTGCCATAGAATCTGAACTGAACAAATGTATCCAAATCCAGAGGAAGAAAGATGTCAATCTAGCATGGGTAGGAAACTTTAACATGCTGCCATGTAAATATAAGATGAATAAAACAAGTGGTACTGTTGATAATCAGGATGAGCCAATTTACCACTTTGAACACCATGATTACGGGAACAGTCTAAACAGGATCATCTGTGTGAGGGATCTGGAAATTTGTAATCGGACAGACCCCTATGCAGGGGATTATGATAAGACCTTTATTCATAACGACTATGTGTCGACCAAAGATTTTGTAATAATATCATCTTCAATTAGGGAAAGGATTGATCACATTGATACCCAATTCTCACTGTATAGTGACCATGCCATTACCTCCGCCTCAATGATACTAGGAGTTTTCCCAAAAATCTAATGCTAAAAATGGAGAAGCCAATATTGGGAAGGAAAAATGGCTTCCGACTAAAACAGTCCCAAGTAAATAAGACAAAAATGCTCTCGCAAATTGTGACTGAGAATTTGGGGTTGGTTTTAAAATGTCTGGATCTAGATGATAACTATGAATCAGTTGCTAACATTTTTGAGAACCTCCTAGAGAAGATTAAAATAGCCTTAACTCGTCCTAATTCACAAGCAAATCCTACTTTAAATCGTTGGTTTGACCAGGAATGCTCCAAAGCATCTAACAATATTCATATAGCACTTAAAGAACAACCCAGGGATGTGGACCGGATTAAGTTACTTCCGAAGACATACCTAGTGGCTAGAAAAACAAGGGAACAGGCTTTAAGAGAAGAATCTTGAAAAGGCAGCAATTTCGAATATCAGTAAAGATTTCTGGGGGGTGATTGACGCACCCTTCTTTAAAAAAATACTGACCCTTCCATAGATTCACATGTTAATGAAGACACATGGGTGTCTCACTTTGAACAGATTTTTGCTACTTGCGATACATTTCCCATTGACTGTGGCCCCACTGACTCATTGCAGTCAGATCGACTGATTTTCTTAGTTGAGGAGATCAAAGTGTCACTGAGTAAGTGCATTAGGGATAAGGCATCGGGCCCAGATGGGGTGCCTATCAACCTTTTTCTGGATTATCAAGACATATGAACCCCTTCAATAAGAAACATGGTTAATGTTGTAGCAAAAACCACTCCACTAGACTCCTGGAAAACCAGTGTTATTGTTCCCATTCATAAAAGGACCCTAAGGACAACCCCCAGAATTATAGGCCGATTTTATTATTAGACACTACAGCAAAACTCATGGGGCGTTTACTATTAAATAGGCTGGAAGAGTGGGCAGACAAAAAGAATATTCTTATGCAATCACAGTATGGCTCTCAGAATGGTAGGGGCACTATAGATCTGTGCCTCAACTTATCATTAATTACTGGGAAATACACTAGAGCGAAGTCCGGCCAGATTTTTATGGCATTTATGGATTTAAGTCAAGCGTTTGATTGTGTAATTCATTCCAAGCTCTGGGAAATAATGGAGGAGTTGGGGTGAATTCAGCAATAATTTGCTTTATTCAACAAATGTATTCCAATGCCACTGCTCGTGTTATATTTGGGAAAAGGGAGAGTTAACACGCCCATTCAAGATCAAAAGAGGTGTTAAGCAGGGCTGTGTCCTCGCCCCCTTTTTATTCTCTGTATACACCAATGGAGTTGAAGCAGCTCTCCTAGGAGTAACCCCAGATGTTCCTAAATTTGGCTCCACTGCTATACCCAGTTTAGCATACGCCGATGATGCAGGCTTAATTGCAAGAACAGGGGTGGCCCTTCAACGGCTAATAACGGCCTATGTTTTATTTATGTTCTCACTGGGTTTGAAGGTGAATGAATCAAAGTCCTTTGTCCTTGTTATAGGGACTTCATCTTCGAAAAAGATCCCAGAACTTTACAAAAGTCCACGGAGACTGGAGATTGTAGACTCGTTTCCATATCAAGGGGTTCACTTCGATAAAAAACAGTCATGGGCACCTATGGTGAATAATAGGGTGTTATTAATGGAGCGGGGTAAGGTAGCAATCTGAACTTCTGCAAAAAGACTAGGGTCTAAACCACTATCGAAAATAAGGTAAGTATACCAGGCGAAGATAGTAACAGCAGCAATGTATGGGGGGTAGGGGTATGGGGGATGGCCACGGCAATCCAATTCCAAACCTTGGAGGATAGATTTTATAAGAAGCTTTATGCCGTCCCTATTTCATATTCAAATTATATCTACCATCTTGAATTAGAAATCCCGTACCTGATCGACAACATTAAGATTGCCCCTGTACTCTTTTGGCACTTGATCTGGTGCAGGGACACAGTGAACCTGACCCAGGTCATAATTAAAAATTGTATAGATCTGGATAATACTCGTAAAATTTCTTGGCTCGGGTATGTGAGATCTTCATTGATGACACTAGGATTGGAAAAACAAATTGTTAACCCGAGTTTGTGTAATACGATAACAAAGGGAAAACTGAGGTGTATACTATTGGAAAAGTTGATATATGAGCGCCAAAATGTAAGTTACTCCAAGGTTACTGTGATGTTGTATCATTCCTCTCCTGGAATACCATCTTGGGGTTTCTCTTACTTAGAACAGATAAGAAACTCGCAGTGAGATTTATTCTAATTAGATTACGACTGAACCTAATTTCTTTCATGCTAGGTTTCCCTGCGAAGTAATTTAGACATGCTGACTTGGTACCTTGCCCCTGTGACTGTGGTTCAGAGCAGTTGGACTTTCACATACTTTTTCTCTGTGGGTTTTACAAAAATGAACGAATTAGATTTTTATGTCCAATTTGAAAGAAAATGAATTTTAACCAATGTCGTCATTATACTTAAAGAAACTCTCAGATCCATTTGTATGCTTTTTAGTAGCTTCTAAGGAGAAGGAAAACTGGTCTGCACATGCCTTGCCAATATTGATCAACTGGTTGTTAGTCTTACTAATCCAATTTTAATATGGATATTTGTAATTACAATTTATGATATGAATTTTTTAAACTTTATTTGTCTTTTTAGCATGTTTGGTGTTAAAAATCAAATCAGGAATTGTGTGCAAATTGATTTGAATACAAACTTCTTTTTACTGCTTTGTACTTTTATGATCTGTATTTTTAAATGGATCGAATAAAGTTCCTTTGAATTTGAATTTTGGATTGTGCAATCTAACAATTCATTAATATATGACAACATATAAAATTAAGAAAAATAATCCTTCCATGTTTAGATGCAGTGAAAATAACGTTTTCAATTTTGGACGGTCTTTATCTCCCCTTCCAGAAGCCTAATATTTGTGCTTCATTAAGATTTGACAAGAATTCTGGGGGACGGAAGCGCAGGGATTTTCATGGCCACCTAAAGTCTCATGGGAGGCAGAACACTGGTAAGGGCAAGAATACGTGATTCCACTGAATCTGGGCATGACAGATATGAGGTCACAGAATGGGGAATGACATGCAGGCATGGGTACACTTGGGCGCTTTACCCCATTCGGATTCCAGATTCGAAGGCCTATCTGCTGACATATTCCATCTGCTCAGGAACAGGTGGAAAATGTCAGGAGACCCACATGTGGTTTCACTGCACGTGGAAATGTACCTGGCAGAACAGGCCCTGATATCCCTGTACCATTTTATTTGGATGCGGAAGCACTGGGCCACTCAAACTCAGATGGGACAGTCTCCCATTTGCCGAAACTGACCTGGCCAATTTGTAATGGGGGCCAAATGTCACTAGTGATGGCATGGACATTCAAAATCAAGCTTAAGTTGAGAAGCATTGGACAGAGTCAGTGTTGGAGGAGAACAGGCAGAATATTAAATATACTTGAACTCCCTCTCATCTATTTCATGTCACATGCCAGCCACACCACCAGTTTCCATTCTGCTACCCAGATTAGTCCACCAATTGTTGCATCTCCTATAGTATTTATTATTGTTTTTCTTAATTTATATTTATAGGACAGCCTAGCCAAAATAGTAGCAGAATGATTAGCAAGTAAGTAAAAAGAGAGTAAAAAATAGCAATCCTTTAATAGCAATTGCTAGTTAGTGGTATAGGCATATAGCGTCAATGGTAAAAAATTGACATCTAACTACTGGTAGCAGTATATCAATTTCTTCTTAGATTAAGGATATCAGAATTAAATAGAAACACGTTTCAGTATTTCCAACAGATGAGTAGTACTGAGGTCAATCTGATTTTAGGAGGTTCCAGATCCCGTGAGCAGCAAAGCAGAATGTTTAGATGGTATGATATGCTATACTTAACTTACAGATTTCTCTTTTTGGATTTCAAATCATTAGCGTAGTTCATCATTTGCTGTATTTTGGTTTTAAAATAAAACCATAATAAACAAGTATAACTAACATAAGCCATTGAAACACTTAAGAAGTCACCAGAGACCTACATTATGCAGCTCCATTTAAAAAGAGAATAATATAAGTACATTCAATAGGTAGCATTTGCAAATACGTCAAGACTGGCCTAATTTGACTAAAATGCAAACCTCAACAGAGTAATATAAACCTTACACACAATTGGGCATAAAATGACAAAACAGCATAAAGTGCATCTATCGTGTGCTGACAGTGAATCACAGCCACACAGACCCAATTTTTCACCTGATGCTACCCCCTTGTTACACCAAGTAAGAAGTGGAACAAATGTAAACTAAACCTGGTTATGAGAAAACAATTGAATTATTTATGTAAGTCACAAATGTTTGTTTAAAATATGAAGCCTACCCACCTCAACATGGTGTTGCTGTTCCCCAAAGAACAAATCTAATCTATTATAGGTCTGTATTCTATATTCCACTATGGAACAACTTTTCCTACCATCTTAGCTCAGACTACATGTAGAACGCTGTGATCCACCAACCATGGAGTCAAAGGGCTCACGTTCACTGCAAGCTGTGTCCTCATACCACATGAAGACTACCATCCCACCACATCTCTTCAAAGCACCACTACCTCATCCCTTCACTGAACCACATAGCATTTGGATAGCCTCAGTTTGTAACAGGGGCAGGTCTAGAAACCAAAAAAGTTAGTTAGTCAGAAATGGTTGGAGCCCAACCAAAGCGCTTGCTGATAGATGTGTTATTCTCGATCTTGTGTGAGAGATCTGCTATATTGGTTGCCCATATTTTAACAATAAAGCAATCTAGCATAATTTTTAGGGTAGTTATCCAGAGACACTACTGTCCTTGGGTATTTGAGTAAAGCAATCTAGCCTAATTTTATGATGACATGATATGCAAGAGTAGTTATCCAGAAACTCTACTATTTTTGGGTATGTTAGCATGCCCAAGAAAGTGGAATTTTCCAATTTACTGTGGAACCCACCAAGGAAAGACAGAGGGCAATCCATAGGTTTTGGTATTATACAAGCAGCCGTGATATATACCGGTTTGAAACACCACATTACTCAATCTATTTAGTCATCTTACAGTGACCATGCTAACAGCCAAACTAGTACTAGTGTGGAAAGTTATTTATTTGCACATGGATGCCATATTAGATCTTTGCAGGAGAGACACAGATTCAACTCACCTCCAATGACTTGAATCTGATTGTGCGAGAATGGGGGGTTGAATTCAAGGGAGGTGAGATGTAGCTATCATTACTACAGGAGGTGCAGTGGCACTAAGGCCAAGTGTGTTTACTATATTTGTGAAATATACTGTAGTACAATGTATTTTTAATTGTATTAATTTGTGTAAAAAACAATTAAGTACCGCAGTACTTTTTAGGTAGTACCACAGTACTCCAAAAACTTTAAAAAATATATCTTAAGTAATAAACTACTTTTACCTACTTTCACATACTTACCTAAAGTGCCTCAAGACTTCCTATGCTCTTATTACACAGTAGTACACTATATTTAAACGTAAAACCCACAACGCACACTAAATGTAGTTTAAACAACATGGCTGTCTTTTACTTTTCTAAAAGCAGTCATTAGCCAATCATATACTGCCTTGCCATTGGCATGTACTGCAGTATACCATGAAATTACAGTGGTATACCGCAGCCCAATATATCCCTGCATTTTAATGCCTTATAACTTTAAAACTGCTTAACCAAATTATATATTAGTGCCAGAAGGACCCTTTTTACCTCATATTCTACATTTCTGCCAATTTGTTATCACACTAAGACTTGTCATTTTGGCGCTATGGCTGTTTAAAATGTTGAAGGAAAAATTGTATTTGTTGCAAAACATATTTTGGGACGAATTTATTTTTGCACCCCCTAAACAAATCACCTCAAAACTTTGCATCATCTGTCAATGTAGAAAAACGCAATAGGTCTGGAAAGTTTCCTGGAGATTTGGCAAAAACTGACAAAGTTGTTAGCAAGCAAAAATCCGAGGACTTCCTATCTCTGCCACTCCTAACTGTAACAACAGCATATATATATATTCACTGAAAAAACCATAGGTTTCACACAAGTTATAGTTAGCTGTACATTTCACTCGTAAAAAACCAATGAAATTCCCCCGTTATAGTTAGTGCAGGCAACTATAACTCACGCGACCGCAATCCTCTGCTGATGCTAATACTGTATTTAGACACTTATTTGCCCATGTCTTCTTCCATTAAATTTTAGCTATACATATATTACAAATATTTTTTTTTCATAAAGACACATATGTCATCAGCAGAGGATTGCGGTCGCGTGAGTTATAGTTGCCTGCACTAACTATAACGGGGGAATTTCATTGGTTTTTTACGAGTGAAATGTACAGCTAACTATAACTTGTGTGAAACCTATGGTTTTTTCAGTGAATTTGCAAGGTTTTTTAAATGCTAATTCCTAACTATATCGTGTGTGAAACCTATGGTTTTTTCAGTGAATTTGTACGGTTTTTTAAATGCTAAGTTACTTTACGCCATTCGTGGCGTGCGCGACCAGTTAACGCAGTTCGTTCCGTGCGCGCACGGTGCGCTTCGCGCACCGTGCGCGCACAGTGAGCACGCGCACCGCGCGCCCACTTTACGCAGTTAGTGCCGTGCACGCACGGTGGTCACGCGGTGCGCTGCGCGCACCGCGTGCCCACGTTATGCGGGATGGGCCATGTACGCACGATGCGCTTCGCGCACCGTGCGCACATGGGGGACATATTATGCGCTTCGTTGTGAAAAGGTATTCATTTGTACTATTTCGTTTTGATATAAGCCATGCTCAAATGGTGCCCTTCGGGCACCATTTGCACACGGGGTGTGGAGAGTGTGGATAATTTTTTTTTTTTTAATAATTTTAACCGTACGCGTACGGTAAGCGTAATCGGCGAGTTTGTGAAAAAAAATAAAATTGTTTTTTTGGCCTTGGGGGTTGTTTGGGGACACCTATATCGATGCTGGGTGGTTAAGAACTGAATATACTGCCCCTTTAGATGGTTTTTGTCTTTGTTTTTGCTGCCCCCCTCAGAGTGCGAGAGAGAAAATGGCGGCCGCCGCTTCCTGGTTTCGACCGATTCGAATGTTTACTTAGATCGAACAGCCAATCAGAATCGCGCTCGCGCACGTCACCGTACGCGTACGGTAAGCGCACCGTAAGCGCACCGTAAGTTGGCTCAGATATATATATTGATTTAAAGGCTATTTTCTCAGAATCTACTGAACAGATTTACACCAAACCTACAAAAGGCACTTCCTTGACCTGTAGACTACCTCTCTGCCAAATTTCAAGGAACTCTGTTCAGCCGTTCGGGCTGTAGCTGTGTCTAAAGGTCCTATGGAAAAATGCATGGGAAAAACGCGTTTTGGGACCCCCCTTTTATCTCAGCCCCCGCATGACGAATCCCCCCGAGACTTTCAGGGTAGGAGCGGAGCGCAGCACCCCACCTATTTTGAAATTTTCGCGAGGATTCGTCGACCGGCGCCAAAGTTATTCAAAATAGAATGTTGCGGTTTTCCTATGGAAACAGGGTCCTAACTATAACTACCTACTGGCGACCGCCAGTAGGTAATATATATATATATATATATATATATATATATATATATATATATATTCACTGAAAAAAACATAGGTTTCAGGCACATTATAGTTAGAAATTAGCATTTAAAAAACCTTAGAAATTCACTGAAAAAACCATAGGTTTTAGGGACGTTATAGTTAGTTGGACATTTCAGCTAACTATAACTCGCGCCCCCGCAATGCACTGCTGATGATGTCACATATTACATCATTCATGAAATGGTCAGTGGCATCACTGATGACATCACCAATGACATCTCAAATGACATCACTGATGACATACTGGAGGTACCTGGTGGGCACCCCGGGACACTGCAGGAGCCGGCCCTGGGTGGTGGCGGTACCCAGGGCCATCACGGGCTCTAGGAGGGGGGCCCCCTCCCTATGTGATTAAAGCCCCGGGGAGGTGGTGGTCCCCAGGGCTCGGGGGTCTATAACGGACGACCGCATTTCCATTTTAGTGACCCGGGGAGGTGGCGGTTCCCGAGGCGTGTGGAGGGGGCTCGAGACCCCCCACACAGGATTGCTTAAATTTTAAAAACTAGCCCCGGGGGTGGTGGTCCCCATGGCTGCGGGGGGCCGTGTGCCCCCGTGAATACCTAATAAAAGCCCCGGGAGGATTGCATGGGTAGTGACAGGGTGATGACTGGACTGCATGGGTACAGCTCAGGGTATTTTAGCAGTGCATGAGTTAGTGCATGGGTCATTGCATGAGTGCCTGGCTAGTGACTGGATGATTAAAGTGCTGCAAGGAGAGTGCATGGTGAATTTATAAGTGCTTGGTTTTGGCAGGATGATTGCATAAGTACACACATGTTACATCAGGCCCCGCCCCCTCCATTCGCCACTTTGAAAACACGCCCCCGGTGGGTTTTAAGTAGGTGAATTAATTCCCCTTGAATCCTGAGGGTCCCTGGGGGCCAATTAGCCCACCAGGTGCCTCCAGTAAGCACCAGAGAGCTGCGTTGCAGAGAGGTGGTCCGAGGCCATGCTCCTTTTTACACCTCTCTGCAACGCAACTCTGTGGGCATCTGAGGAAAGCACTTTTGCTGAAATGCGTCATGCTTGTTTTTAAGGAATAAAAGGCACTTTCTGAAGCCCCGCTGTGTGCTCTGGTTTGTTGACAAAGGAGAACAAATGCGGTTTTCATATATGTATGTATATATATATATATATATATATATATATATTCACTGAAAAAACCATAGGTTTCACACACGTTATAGTTAGGAATTAGCATTTATAAAACCTTGCAAATTCACTGAAAAAACCATAGGTTTCACACATGTTATAGTTAGCTGTACATTTTACTGATAAAAAACCAATGAAATTCCCCCGTTATAGTTACCGTAGGCAACTATAACTCACGCGACCGTAATCCTCTGCTGATGCTAATACTGTATTTAGACACTTATTTGCCCATGTCTTCTTCCATTAAATTTTAGCTATACATATATTACAAATATTTTTTTTTCATAAAGACACATATGTCATCAGCAGAGGATTACGGTCGCGTGAGTTATAGTTGCCTACAGTAACTATAACGGGGGAATTTCATTGGTTTTTTATCAGTAAAATGTACAGCTAACTATAACATGTGTAAAACCTATGGTTTTTTCAGTGAATTTGCAAGGTTTTTTAAATGCTAATTCCTAACTATAACGTGTGTGAAACCTATGGTTTTTTCAGTGAATTTGTACGTTTTTTTAAATGCTAACTTACTTTACGCCATTCGTGGCGTGCGCGCCCAGTTAACGCAGTTCGTTCCGTGAGCGCACAGTGAGCACGCGGTGCGCTTCGTGCACCGCGCGCCCACTTTACGCAGTTAGTGCCATGCACGCACGGTGGTCACGCGGTGCACATGGGGGACATATTATGCGCATCGTTGTGAAATGTTTTGTTTATTATTTTCATTTGTTTAATATGCCATGCACAAATGGTGCCCTTCGGGAACCATTTGCACATGGGGTGGAGAGAGTGTAGATAATTTTTTTTTTTTAAACAAATTTTTACCGTACGCATACGGTAAGCGTAATCGGCGATTTTTCGGGGGTTGTTTGGGGGCCCGTATATCACTGCTGGGTGATTATTATCACAATATACTGCCCCTTTACACATTTTTGGGCTTCATTTATGCTGCCCCACTCAGAGTGCGAGAGAGAAAATGGCGGCCGCCGCTTCCTGGTTTCGGCCGATTCGAATGTTTACTAAGATCTAAGAGCCAATCAGAATCGCGCTCGCGCACGTCACCGTACGCGTACGGTAAGCGCACCGTAAGCGCACCGTAAGCTGGCTCATATATATATATTGATTTAAAGGCTATTTTCTCAGAATCTACTGAACAGATTTACACCAAACCTACAAAAAGCACTTCCTTGACCTGAGGACTACCTCTCTGCCAAATTTCAAGTAATTCTGTTCAGCCGTTCGGGCTGTAGCTGTGTCTAAAGGTCCTATGGAAAAATGCATGGGAAAAACGCGTTTTGGGACCCCCTTTTATCTCAGCCCCCGTTTGACGAATCCCCCCGAGACTTTCAGGGTAGGAGCGGAGCGTAGCGCCCCACCTATTTTGAAAAATTCGCGAGGATTCGTCGACCGGCGCAAAAGTTATTCAAAATAGAATGTTGCGGATTTCCTATGGAAACGTGGTCCTAACTATAACTACCTACTGGCGACCGCCAGTAGGTAATATATATATATATATATATATATATATATATATATATATATATATATATATATATACATCAAACATGATCTCTTTCCTCTCCTCTGGTAACAGACCTGAGCACACAGTGGAAATGCAGAAATCCACTTTATTTTCAACAGCATAACGTGTTTCAGCTACTGCCTTTTTCAAATGCTCAATGAGACAGGTGTTTGAATACGTCATCTTAAATGCATGTGACTTCGCTGTTATTGGAGGATGTTTAATGGCCAGCGTGGAAATACTACTCAAATGCAGAATTCTGTCTTGGCTCGTCGAAGTGCTGTCACCACATATGTTGAAAACATTATTCTTCCCACCTCAATAAATTCATGGCTGACTCAAAATTGTTCCAAATACATGTGCCCCTTCTTTTCCACTGCTGTGCATGTTTTAAGGCTTTTCACACCAATGTCACGTTTTCAATAACATTAGTCTCTGCCATTCTCACATCCGGCCGCAAATATCCTAGAGATAGTAGCTTCTGATAACACAGCTTAAGTAAACCACGCTAACCATGGTCTGACCTCTGTTATATATGGTTAACACATTGGTAGCTCAAGGTAGAGATGCACTCAGGCTCCGACGTAAGGTTACCAGCCTTTATTCCATCAGGTACGGACAAGCATCCCATGCAGGTGAGTTATGCAGCTTTCCCTGCTCCCTATGCGTTTCGAGTTTCTTCTTCGTCAGGGGATGTGTGGAAAGTTCATGCTATCGCGGGCTAACTCCCATAATACATACACAGTCCCGCCATCAATTTCATTTTGCAGAGACTTGTGGGAGTTGTAGTGCCACAACATTCAATTACAATACAGCGCACTTATTCCTGCAGTTTGAAGCCCTGGGTGGACCCCCGCATGATGGCCTGCCCTAGATCCTGCGTCGTCGCCCCACTTGAGGACAGTCAATCTCTTCCTCGTGGCCCCCTAGTGATCCTGGGGTGGTGCAGTCTCTGGCAGATGAGTCTCCGCCGAACAATTGGTAAACACATTGGTACCTCAAGGTAGAGACGCACTCAGGCTCCGACGTAAGGTTACCAGCCTTTATTCCATCAGGTACGGACAAGCATCCCATTCAGGTGAGTTATGCACCTTTCCCTGCTCCCTACGCGTTTCGAGTTTCCTCTTCGTCAGGAGATGTGTGGAAAGTTCATGCTATCGCGGGCTAACTCCCATAATACATACACAGTCCCGCCTTCAATTTCATTTTGCAGAGACTTGTGGGAGTTGTAGTGCCACAACATTCAATTACAATACAGCGCACTTATTCCTGCAGTTTGAAGCCCTGGGTGGACCCCCGCATGATGGCCTGCCCTAGATCCTGCGTCGTCGCCCCACTTGAGGACAGTCAATCTCTTCCTCGTGGCCCCCTAGTGATCCTGGGGTGGTGCAGTCTCTGGCGGATGAGTCTCCGCCGAACAATTGGTAAACACATTGGTAGGTCAAGGTAGAGACGCACTCAGGCTCTGACGTAAGGTTGCCAGCCTTTATTCCATCAGGTACGGACAGGCATCCCATGCAGGTGAGTTATGCAGCTTTCCCTGCTCCCTACGCGTTTCGAGTTTCCTCTTCGTCAGGGGATGTGTGGAAAGTTCATGCTATCGTGGGCTAACTCCCATAATACATATACAGTCCCGCCTTCAATTTCATTTTGCAGAGACTTGTGGGAGTTGTAGTGCCACAACATTCAATTATATATATATATAAGGGGGCCATGTGGACACCTCGAGCCCCAGGGACCACCACCTCCACGGGGCATATAAAATATATCATACTAGGAGGGAGGGCGCGTGGACCACCACCTCAGCAGGGTGGCCTTTTCACAGAGGAGGGAGGACCACATGGTCTCCTCCTGGAGCCATTTACGACCCTGGGGACCGCCACCCCTCCGGGCTGGCACCTGATATTACTCAGGCTGTCAAACCGCTCCTGTTTGCTGGGAGCAGCGTTTTTGCCTGTTTCCCTACACTGTCAAGCGGGCAGGGAAACAGATGAAACATTTGCACTTACACACAAGGAGCTGCATGTTTAGCAGCTCCCTGTGTTTGAGAGCAATGCCTGCTACCGCTGGAGGCGGCGAGCTGGCAGGGACCCCGGGGGCATTAAAGCTTCCCCAGTGGTAGCCAACACTGGGCTGAAATGAGCCTGGGGAGGGGGAAGGCACGCTGCCCCCCCTCCCTCACTGTATTGTGGCTGGCCTGGGCCCCGGGAGATGGGGTCTACGATGCTGAAATAGGCCAGGGAAGGGGGGACCCTCCACTTCTAATAATTGGGCAACCCTCCCCACCCACCATAGTAGTATGCAAAGGTCTTCCTGCCTTTTGCCTGGATGATGGCCAGTTTACCAAAATGCACCCAGCGCGATTCCCGCCAATTTTGGTGACATGTTCTTCATGTCGAGGAATATGAGGGCATCTCCACCAAACAAAGAAGGACTTACTTCATATAGATAAGAGGAAGTACCCTTGTTTGGTGGAGATTTGCATCTTTGTAGTCTCGTTCTCCTCTCTGTAGGAAGATACAAGTTATCACAGATTTCTGGATAAAGACATAGAAGGAACAATCACATTGCTGAAATGCACACAAGGTTACTGGAGATATTTCCTTGTGGTACATTACACAGATGTAGTGTAGAATACGCATAGGACACTTCACAATGAGATAGCCGTTACTAATTAACCAGAAGAAAGTATTCCTTTTGAGTAGCTATTGCGTGGAAAGCTGTGGATTCGTGTTGGATAAAGGGGCAGGTGCAGTTCCATTGTGGACCAGTCACTCACACAGCTATTGACATACCCACACAGACACTTAAATGCCCACTCACACACCCACTGACAGACCCACTTAGACACTGATACGCCCACTCACAGACCCATTCAGACACTCATACACCCAGTCACAGACCCACTCAGACACTTACATTCTCTCACAGAACCACTCAGAGACTCATGCACCCACAGAACTTCTCATACTCTCTCACACCTACTCACAGACCTACTCAGAGACTCACACACTGACTCACAGACCCACTCAGAGACTCACACACCCACTCACAGACCTTCTCAGAGGCTCACACACCCACTCCCATACCCACTCAGGGACTCAGGCACTTAATTGCAGACTCATTCAGACTCTCATGTACTCACTCACAGACTGACTCACACACTCATGGAGGCACTCACAAACCCACACAGACACTCTCTCAACTACACACAGACCCAATCAGACACTCACTCATGCGCCCACTCATACACTTATGCACCTGCTCAGACTCTCACGCACTAACTCGCAGACCCACTCAGACACTCACGCACCAGTCACAGGCCCATAGAGCCACTCATACATCCACTTACTGACCTATAAAGCCACTCACACACACACACTCTCAAAGGTTGCAGGTTACGGTTAGTAAATATTGTTTTTTAAACTTTGAAATTCACTAAAAAAATAAAGGTTACATGGACGTTATAGTTAGGAAATTGAATAAAAAAAGCTTAGAAATACAGGGACCTTATAGTTAGGCTCAGATTTCACTTGTACAAACTATTGAAATTCAGCAGTTTTAGTCACCTGAGTTAACTATAACTTACACCCCTGCAATGCACTGCTTATGAACTCACATATTACATCACTCATGAAATGGTCGGTGACATCATTGATGACATCTCAGATGACACCAGAGTTGCAGACTTTGAGACTGTAGAAACAAGTTTGAATCCTGGCATCGGCTCAACATGCTGTGATTCTGGACAAACTACTTTGGGCCAGATGTCTGAATACCTGGGGTTGTATAAGGGAAAGGGCTCATTATACCTATTTGAATGATGATGCACCTTTAAACAGGTGCACTGAGTTGCAAACAGGAACAGTGCATTCAATTATAAAGAATGTGCGACTCTAGGGTAGCTACAAACTTGTGCTGAGCTGGGAGCAGGGCATTCAAATGAAGTATAGAGCGGTTGCTTCAAAGCTGCTCAGTGTTTCACAGTACAGGCAGCATTCCCCTGCTCTTTAAAGAAGGGAAAGAAATCCCCCTGCGGCTGGGTGAAGTGAGTGATGGCAAGATTGCACTCAACTGCAGGGAGATCTCAGGGGGTCCACAGGACCCTCTTTCACCTCTTGAAAAGGCTGCTGTCAGGAGACACACTGACAGTGTGCCACCTTTTTATGTTGCAATGTTTGCCTCTGCACCCGAGTCTGTAATACGGTATGGGTGCAAAGGCAAAGAGAATACCTCATATGCATGGGGTTACGCCTTCTCATTATAAAGCAGGCACTACATGTGCGCCAGCGCTATCAATAATATTACAGAGGTGGACACACAAGCATTTGCGGCCCCTTCTCTAATACTGTTGTGCCCGCGAGGTGCCCAATGCAGAAACACACGACATTTGTGCCCTGGGGGCACAATGTGTAATTCAGTCAGTGGTCATAAATTGTGACCACTAAAGAGTTTTAAGAACCAATCTATGTACTAATAGGTTGGTTCTTTAAAATCTGAATTGTAGGAGGTTGCAATCCTACCTAACTTTTGAATATTCATGAGATAGTTCGTAAATTGCACCTCACTACGATTGGAGTGATTACTGGGATGGTGTCCTGCTTGGACCAGAAGAGCACCATGTCTGGTTTTGATTTTAAATATTGTAACCTTTTTTCAAAATGCTACCCATTTTTCTTAAAGGTAACAGGGTTGTGTTTTTTATTTATTTTTAAGTTTGTGTAGGCGTTGGCAGTGATCCCCTTCCTCAGTGCCCTACTCTCAAACAAACTTTTTTTTACATTAACCTCTTCAGCGCTGCGCGGATTCCCGCGCGGTGCTGAAAGATCTGAGTGCGGGCGGGGCCATGACGGAACGGTTCCGTCATAAGCACAGCCCAACCGACGTGCATGACGGAACCGTTCCGTCATCGGCGTCGAAGAGGTTAAAAAAGGGGAAAGGGTCCCAAAGGGACCTCTCTCCTTACCAAATGCATTACAACCTTCTTTGAGGTAATATTTCAATGTTTTGCAACTCGATTTTTGTTGCAAACATTATGTTCAGTAGAAGCAATAGTGTGGACAGGCCTTTTTTACCTATGTAACTGGAGTGGAGCTTACTCGGCCTCTCGTGTAAAGGTCCGTGGTGGTCTACTTAACTCATCCTTGGCCAGCATGGATTTTATGTAGTGCTGGACATGAGTGATACTTGTGTGTGCATGCTGGAATGCATGTGTGCACCTGTGCATGGAACATAACATGGAGGCATGCAGGCTCCATTTTGGAAGAACATGGCCTGGAGAGGCTCAAAAGGTGAGGACTGCAACCACTAGTTGGGCAGATGTACATTGCTGACATTCCTGAGGGCTCGAGTTGGAAACACAGACTAAGGGGCATATTCACAAGGAACTATCACCGAGTTAACGGCACTTTATCGCAGCCAAAGTTTCGATAAATGTATCGCCACATTCACAAGCTGGTGTTAACAGCCGACAGCAACAGGTTACCCGTAATAGCAGCTGCAAAAAACATCGCCACAGATGACCCCCGCAACTATCGCTAATGAGATGCAGAGTAGGCATTCCCATGCCAAAAGCCGCATCAACACAACTCCACAACATTCACAACGACCAGACAGAACTGCGATAAGAACACAAAACCGGCGATAAGGCGCGTTAGCAGCAGGAAAATAACACCTGCTCTTACCTGGTGCTAAGTTGGACCACAGCCTGCACCTCGAAAGGGAGCCCAGCCCAGAGCCACACATGAAGAACTACAGATGCCCCCGAGCAACTGCCCATGCAGCACGGACACCCAAGAGGGCCACAACACCCACCGACACCACACCCAGGCCCGCAACCCCCCCCGGAAAATTAAACTGCACACCGCGAATCCCCCAAAAAATAAAACTTTGACTGATGTCACACAAGCAGGAATACCAACACACATGCGTGCCCAGAAAATGGAGAATCAATCATACAGCAATGCAATCACCAACACAAAACACCATTCAAACCAAACTTCGGATGAGTCCTAGCGGGTCTGCACTGGACAATCTGTAGGACACAGCCTGGAAGATAAATTCCGAGAGAAGAAGGAGTGCCATGCACACAACAAAGGAAAGAGAGTGAGAGAGGGAGGGAGAGAGCGAGGAAGAGACAGAGTGAAACTGCACAAGCAGCGCAAGGCTTCCCGAGCACCTGGCCCTACATGCCAATATGTGTGTGTGTATCGCTATCGGGACACCATGAGGCCAAGACCTTGCCCCAATCACTGCGCCAAAGCCACATCACATTCCGAAAATGCAAGTAGTAGTCAGACACACATCAGGGATGAAAGCTCTTTTGTACCAATGCAGAATGCGGGAGGACACCTGCACCTCCGACCCTGGTCCTGAACGAGGCTGGAACACCCTGAGAGAGATGCCATGGCAGACGTGGATGACTCCCACACCACGCATTACGCAAATGAACAATCCAACTGATCCACACCCCACACACAGAAGGCCCTGCCTGAGGTACCCCCACATGGGATGCCCTTGACACTCACAGAAACAGCAACCCATTCTACCCAATGTGGCACACACAATCTAATCATAGCCCAGAGCTGTGGCATATCCTCCACACAACTGCCGCAGTGCAGAAGAGTGCTGGTTCCACACGACGCAACAACGCAATGTCAGGCCATCTCGGGCACATGCACAACCCCCGTCAAGTGGAACAGTACCATGCATGTATGCTGCATTCACTGGGCACACTGCCACTGGCAGTGCTGCGGATCAGCTACCGACTGAGCTTCCGCCTGGCGTACGTCACCTGTGTCCATCCCTGGTTCCACTGCTGAACATGCATATTTGAGTATCGCATGAATGTCTGCCTATCCAACACAACCGTAGATGAATTGGGCTATGACTTGTGACTGCACCCCCTGTTGGATCATGAACAGGAGTGTACCGAGACAGCCGTGCATGGGATGCATTGACATGCTGCGTATGTATTGGCAGCTGTGCATGGGAGATTGCTCAATTCCTCGTGTGCAGTGACCACATCGAGGGACTACCCTATTGGGCTGTGTTGAGGATTGGGGAAACGGCGTGGGCTGAGCACACCTGCCCGGTCCAGTTAATGGATTGGCTCACCCTGGTGTTCCTCGAACACGACAACAACGTACTATTGGAACACATTGCACATTAAGCTGCGCTGGCATTCATGGACGAGTAACTACGTCCCTGCAACCACATCTGATTGACACCCACAGCACAGGTCCCAACAACTTGTTGCATTGTGAGAAATAATCACATAACCCACCACAACAGAGGACATATCTGCCATCCTCCGGACTGGGGATGCATGTGCTTGTAACTATGCGTGTGTACATACACCTGTGCAAGGTGATGCCGGTCCATGCTCGGAGGAACACAGCATCGTTTTGCAACGTTACCAATTCTGACACACTGCTGGGGTGAGTGATGTGGCAATGTAGGATGACGTGAACCGGTTGGACCCTTCCACCTGATCACTGTCAGCAGAGCAGACAATCTGTGCACTCCGGTGGCAGAGCACTATGCTGATCACATGGGCAGTGAGTCGAGCCCCCTCACACAGGGCAATGGGCAGACACCAGACAACACATGACTCATCCAGAACGGCAAGGTGTGCTGAGACCGTTGTCCATTTTTGCCTCACCATTTCCTGAACCTCGACATGTTCCTATGCTGCGTGCAAGCGCCTTAAGCCTATCCCTGCCTGTTGTGGCCGTTGCCTCGTCCGTACTGACACGCACATGCCAATAAAGTCTATGCCAATCTATTGGTGTCTAACTGTGATGAGTGTTGAATTGAATGTCCACTCGTGATCCACAATGTGCATCGTCCCTACACAGGGAGGAACTGACTGACGCACAAACAATGGGGGTGGCTCCCTTTTGCAATCTCCACCTCTGTGGGCCAGACATTGTAATGGGATAGTTGCTGGCCGGCCTGTGCACTTACGTGACTTCTGAAATGAGAGTATGGGGTGCAAAATCAGATCATGTGTAGCTATGTCATGAATTGTAACAGGACATGGCCACACAGGTGTGTGCATGTAGGTATGCGACGTGAGGTCTGGTTGTCACATGTGTTGTAGGACCTGCTACCGATTGTGCATTCCAACACACAGCCCTATTCAATACATGTACGTGTGCCTATGTTGGGAGGGTGTGAGACTGTAATTAATGTGCAATGGGCACACACCTAGTACACACCTCCACAGTCTTCCAATTGGCCATTTGCCTCAGAAATACACATACACATAGATGTCAGTTACCAGGGTGTACCTACATGTGCATCATTGTCCCTATGTCCCACCATACCTCTACATGTAAGTGAACATAGTCATGACACATATGTATGATTTAGAATGTTTTATTCACATTCAGGTGATTGATGGAGCTGGAGCTGTACATGGCCATCCTAGCCCACATTACATGGAAGCTCAGTGGTGGGCCAAACAGAGTCCTTTAGGGAATGAAAAGTGTTTTGGACGAGGGGGAGTGCAGTCCACAGCAGGATTGCTGTGTGATTGACCAGCAGTGAGGATATGGCAGTCTGTGTCGAGTTCCGGGTTATTGTCACAGAGTGTTCCATGGGTCAGTGGGAGGTGTTCCAGGGCATGATGCATAGGTCAGAGCCAGGCTGGGACAGGCCATATGGCGGTGATGGATGGTACTGCCTCCTTCTACACACAGTAATTTCCATCCCCATCTTACTCCCTTGATATGCGTTCTGTGTCCGGTGTGTCCAGTGTGTGTGGCGGGGTAATGGCTGCATCACTGTGTGCCACTGACACATCAGACAGCGAAGGTGATGGGGCTGCATCGCCGTGTGCCACTGACACATCAGGGGTCGTAGCTGTGTGTGTCGATGTTCCCGTTGCAGCCATCTGTGACAGGCTCAGTGGCATCAATGGCAAGATGATGTACTGAAGGGCATTGAAGTTCCCAGCTACTGATCGCTGGTGTCCAGACGTGGCTGCCAGACGTCCAGCCTGCATCTGCTCCATGGTCTCCATTGCCCTCCGCAGCTGTGCCAACTCTGTGCTGTTATCGCTGGTGCCTGTCTGACCAGACAGTTCTTGTATCCGATTAATGGCCCCAGCGAGGTCAGCCAAGGTCTGTGGTGGAGCATGGTGCATGGAGGGGGTGTCTGATAGGGACTGTACGTGGTCCATGATGAGACTCAGACACCCACGTATGGCATCGAGTTTAGCTGCCACAAGCTCGAATCCCACCCGCAGCTGATCAGCCAACTCCACCTGCTATGCCCACACACGCTGTTCTAGTTCTGTGTCTTGGTCGGGGGGGTCTTGGGAGACTGCTGTGGTGGTGTGTGTTTCCTGCTGTGTGGTCTGTGCAGGTGGTGGGGTCACCTCGAGGCAGCTGGCCTGCCCTGCTCCTGAGGATGGGGTGCAGAGGCTGTCCATCATCCGTTGGAGGGTGTCCTGACATATGTAGGGGTTATCCTCTTCATCATCACTGATGGGAAGTGTGGTGTGCTCTGCACGAGGTTTTCTTTGTCCCTCTGAAATGTAAAGGGGTGATGCAGGTTAACAGTGTTGCACATGTATGTTGAAGGATTGCAGATGTTTACATTCAGAAATGTACATTGTGACTGTTTTGGTGGAGCTGGATATTTGATGGGAGACAGTGTGTTTACCAACTACATGACGGATGTGTGGTAGTACCCGTACATTGTCATCACACAGTGTCAGGCAATGCATGATGTGAGTGGACAGTTGATACGCACGAGCGGAACATGTTGTGAGCTATGTCCTCTGATTGCTATGTGTGTGTGCTGCATTGTGGGGGAGTTGCCCCTACAGCTCTGATTTTGTGTACCCTTCTCCCTTTGGGGCGCCCAAGCTGTTAGTGTCTAGCGATCTCCTCCAGCCGCAGGAGTGTATTTAGTGCAGAGTCTGTGCCACTCACTCCAGGCCCGCTGTGCCAGGAGCAGGGCACCTCTCACTCGATTGCTCCCAGGCCCTCGCAGGTCTCCCCAATCTGGCCTTGTTGTCGGTTCAGACCGCCCTGGGGGGCACGCCTGTACAGTCACTCATGGTACCTCATGGCTCTGGGGTGGTGCGCAGGGAGAGGGGAAGCCAGGCAGCCTTGCTCACATTATGGCGCAAAGCAGTCTTCCCGGGAGCCTTGGCAGTCCATGCTCTGTCGTCCAGTCTGGCTAGAAGGCACGCAGTCCACCCTCCAGTGCCGGATCCTCTGAAGCACCGCCACTCCTTGTTGCTGCTTTGCGCGGGCCTGTTCCCTGGATCACCGTTATGGGCTGGAGCCACAGCGTGCAGGCCGCAAACTCACTCACGGAGGGGAGACCGGTCACCCCTCTTGCTGGGCTCCTTTCTCGGTCCTCCAACCGCTGTCATGCCCATCCGGGAGGCCATCTCTGCACTCCCAGCTTTCGGCTCCGCGCTCAGGCCGTGAGCGTCACGTTTTCTCGCGGCCTCGAAGTGCCCTCTCCAGAGGCTTGCGGCCAGGTGGTCGACTGCTGCACCGCCCCTGCTTCAATGCGCTCGGGATCCACCAGAGATCAGGTATGGCCTAGGGTCATCTCCGGTACTCATGTGCCCCTGCCCAGTCGCACCAGGGTACCAGAGTTGGGTGAGATATGCCTTTATTGGCCACGGCGAGCGGAGCTCCTCAGGTTTGCTGTTGCTCCGCCGCCATCTTGGCCACGCCCCCATAAAATTATTTTAAAGGACAATGCAGTTCCTGCTAGTCACAAAGTCTGGAATATTCTTGGGAAAACTGAGACAAACGTTACATGACTTGTGATAAAGCAAATCATTGAGCCTATAGAGTATTTTCTGTGGGGTTTCCCATGCAGTGATCTCATTAAAGGGCTCAGTCAATTGTGGTTATGCATTGATTTATACAGTGTGAATGAGGAGATATTGATAGATAGACAGCCATTATGTAATCTCCATATGATGGTATCAACGCTTACAGTAGCAATGGGGTTTTCCGCTGTTCATCTCGATAGTGCATACCTTCAAGTGGCGTCAAATGAAGAATGTAAATGGCCTTTTGCAGTTGTTACACCAGAGGGCATGTTGCAGTTTCTTAGAATGCCTTTTGGTTAGGTCAGTGTTGCATCAGTGTTTCAGTGTATAATGAAGGAGATGCTTCAAGGGGTGACTGGCGAGGTAGCTTTCCAAGATGACATATTGCTGTTTGGAAATTCTTACAAGAATTATTATAAGAATTGTGTGCTGTTTTGAGTGTGTTTTGAGAGATTTTCCACACATAAGCTTAGATGTGAGAAAGTAGAGTATCTAGGGCATGACATTTCCAATGGTATTCATCCATACCAGAACCACATTCAAGCGAAACTGAAGGCGCCAGCTCCTCATTCCAAAGAACAGTTGTCAATCTTTTTTGGATTGACCAAGTTTTATGCAAAGTTTGTAAGGAGTTACAGCACCAGAGTTGAACCCTTGAAAGGATTATTGAAAAAGGTGCACAATTTTTGGGGGGAGTGGATCAGTAATGTGCTTTTTTCTACTAGAAGAAAGAGATGGTGCAAGATCCCTTTTTGAAGTTATATGAGGTAGTTAAAAGTATATGGTGGCAGTGGATTCCAGTAATTTGGGTGCAGGAGTAATGTTGCGCCAGCAAGACAGAAGGTTAATTGGGAGTTGTGTTAAGCATTGGGTACCACTGGGGAAACCTAAAAGAAATTATGCTGTCATTAAAAAAGGAAGTATTATCATGCACACGGGCTGCAGAACACTTCTAGGTGTTCTTATAGGGTGCACGTTTTGTGTTAAGAATGAACCACAAACCCCTTGTTAACATGTTGTCTCCTGGTGTGGGTGGATTGTTAACTGCACATCTTCCTTGTTTGGCAGCCAATCTCCAAGCCTAGCAGTATTCTATTGAGTATCTTCCAGGAAGGATGAATGTACATGTGGATTGCATGTTACATCTTCCTTTGACTGGTGAGAAAGGATGTGATGAGGAAGAAGATGAATGTGATGTTGCTTTTATCGTATATGTGAATCTATAAGACAACGTAGGAAGGTGAGAGTCTGTTGTTTTAAACAGGTGTGGGGAGAATTAGTTGAGCTTGATGCAAAGATGAAATTGCTTTGTGAGTATCTGGTTAAATGATGAAGACACCTTGAAGAAAGATTTTTTTTCAAAGTTGGCATAAGTTGATGGAGTCTGATGGGATTTTTGGTTTGGAAGATAAGGTTATTCCACCACATAATTTGAGGAAGACCATTTTCTATTTGGGCCATGAGGGTATTTGTGTATGTCCAAAACCAAAAGATGGTTTCACAAATTTTCCTGGTGGCCAGGAATGTATACATTACTGCACAAAACGGTATGAGAATGTACAGCGGATACGAATAGTGACAAGCCAGTGCTTATATCACTATGTTGACACCTATGGAGTGTACTACAGGACCATGGAGAAAATTGTTGTTGATATTTTGGTTCTTTTTGTGTTCTTTTGGGGGAAGAACTGTCTGCCTTGGTTTTAATGGACTATTTTACTAATTTACCAGACATTAGAATTGCGCAAAGGATTAATGCTAGTGTGGCTGTTAAGTTCTTGGAACATATCTTTTGTAGAGAAGGGCTTCCAGAGGATTTTATTTCGGATAGCGGTCATGAGTTTGTGAGTAAAGTACTGAGTGAGTTTTTGGTTAAATGTGGTGGTGTGCAAAGGAGAGTTGCTAACTATTATCTTAATCTAACAGACAAGTGGAGTGTTTCAATGGAGTAGTTAAAGAATCTATTCAGTTGGCTGTCAAGAGTGGTTTGTCCGGGAAAAGGGCTTACAGACAACCCTTTTGTCATATAGGATTTCTCCCAATTTTGTTACTGGTTTATATCCTTCAGAAAGGTTATTATGAAGGAAACATGTTTCCAAATCGGTTCTTTGGTGGCATATGAAGAGGAATGGTAAGGAGGAAGCAGAGGACTTTGTCAGTTGAGAGGTTTCAAAACAGGATAAAGGAGTATTTTCATACAATAAGAGGTATTGTCATTTGTCACATATTTGTTGTGGGTAAATGGGGCAAAATTAAGTTTCTGGCTGATGTGGGTAACGGCCTATGTCTGATACTGGTGGGTTATTTGAGGTCTTTAGCAGAGTGGTGAGAATGGATGGTGGAACGATTAGGAGTTTGAATAGGGTCTCAGCATGCCATGGAGCCATGTCAAATGACAGTGTTGTGTCTACAGATGCAGTTAATGTGTTTTTGGATGTGCTCAATGAGCAGGACGAGGTGTTTGATTCTGGACATTGAATGGAGAACAGGGAGGTGATGTGGTAATGTCAGAAAGAACTGTTGAGCAAATGGATGGGGGTGGTTCCGAACAGACACTGAGTAAGTCAAGCAGCACCAAGGCAAGCTGCCCCTGAAGTGGCAGTTCACAGGTGAAGCACCCATGCCAGGCACACACTTTACAGGACAAATACAAATTGCGGTTTGACAACCAGAGGGTCTGAGGGAAAATTTTATAAAGACCACACATGGTTTGTTCCCCCAAAAGACAGAATCAAAGAATTTACACTTTACAGGTTCATGAATTGTTTGGGATTATAATGTTCAAGTATTAATGCTTCACCTTCCAATGTTATTCATTTGATGAGATTTTCATTTTCTGATGTTTTTTTCTTGTGCGCGTTTTTTGTCTTTGAATGTAGGTTGTCATTAAGTGCTTGTAGGTTTTTGTTGGTGTGGTGCTTTTGGATGGTTATGTTTTGTAAAGTGACAGAGTATCCTCTTTCTGTTTTAAAGGGTAGGGTGTGTTATCTTCGTGGCTTCAGGTTTTCTTTGTATTTATATGTATAGCATGTTGGGTAGTTTGTGGTGACAGCTGTATGTGGTTGGCACTTGTGGGCAGCTGGTGTAGAGGTTGCGCTTTTATTGCGCATAAACCTGGTTCGCCTACTCAGCATTGGGTGTTGTTATCTTCCTAAAGTTGTGCTTCAGTCTACGGTTTTAAACTCCACAGGCCATGGAGATGATTCAGCGATATCATAAAAGTTGCATGAAAATCTCTGGCCGTGTTAAAACCCAGCGCCAGTAGACACGCTAGAAAAGGTCTTTTGTAGATGATTTTATGTGTATCTATTTTGATAATTGTTGCTATAAAGACTACGCATAATTTGATTGCTTTTAATTCCTACGCGTTTTACCTTTGCCCAATTAACAGATTTTTTTTTTCTTCTGATTCCTCTGTGCCCTTAATGTGTTGGTGTTTAATTTAATTGCTCTCGTGAATCTTTTAACTGCACCTGTGCCATGCAGGCATTAAAGATATTACCATTCTGGAGTTATTTTAATGTGCCTGCAGCTACATTTGTGTAATGAGATTTGACCTGACTGTGCAAAGGTGACCCCCAAGTTCTCAAGTTCAGTGGCCAACCAGCAGGAACTGTGATAGAGGTCTGCAGTATGCGGAAATATTATGAAATGCGGCGTTTGTGCTGCATCAGGCCCCGCTGCCTGCTCTCTGGAGATTGCACGGCCTTTCTTTCGGCTGAGGCCCTACCACACGACAGGCCCTGAGACTTATGCACATGCCCAGCCATTGGACTGGATGCACCAACCGCTGGCGCAGCCCAAGTCTAAAAGTGGGCAAGATTCCGATTTTTTTTCCATTCTGAAATATGTGCAATTTTCCTGAAAACTGAGCATAACATGCGGTTGTATATCAGAATTAATTACCAAAAATATGGTCTAACAGAAATATTGTGTCCGAAATATCAATTAGTAAAAAAATCGCTCAATTGAGTGTTCTATTATTACCTCCAATGAGACGATATTTTTGTAAGCATTTATGACGCAATATTTTTGTCAGATTATATTTTAGTTACGATATTCTAATACCATAGCATATTATGTGAAGTGTGATAGTGAATAAGTATAACCAACCAATGAGAAAACTATACGAAATCTGCGTGAGCTCAAAAAACGGGATTAAGGAGAGAATACTGACGCCATGTCTCTCTCACTTCTCATGTTTGCACACCTGACAAAACAGGGATGTTAAAAAAGGCAATAAAATCTGTCTCTGGTAAAATAAACTTCTTAGCTACACTCCGTAAGCAGATAGAACAACTGCTGTGTTTTCTCTCTTTCACAAGTGAAAACTACAATGATGCTATTTGTAACTTTTAATATGGGTATGTCTCCCAAATTTCTCAACCAAAAAAATTCCTTAAACTTTATTAACATTAACATTTTCTCCCAGCCGTTTGCATTGGATACCTGTAACGAAGTGGTTGGTTTAGGGAATCAAATTTGGAAAACACAGAAAATGTTGAGGCCTAAGTATGGCTTTAAAAAAAATCAGAATTATTACCCTCGATTTCCTTGCAGATATTGTTGTTTCAGAGGGGATGAAATTAATAAGGAGGGTGTCACGAGAGTTTCTAAAAATCTTCGAGCCATGATATCTACATGAATACTCTGCTTTCATGTGGTGGCACACACATATCAAAGTGAATTTTAAAAAGCCTGAATCGAAAAATATGAATTTGCGATAATATTAACTATTGATCAACTAAGGAATTCCATTCGGTCTCCAGTTTTCTCTTGCACGGAAGTAAACATATGTCTCTAGAGAAATATAGGCACGGTAGTACAAAAGCCCGGATGCAGGAAAAACTCTAAAATGCAAACTTGGCAAGAGGAACATGTTATCTGCTTTTGGTAGTAAACCTAAAAAGAGGGTACTAAGGCATCAACGATATAGAAAGTCAAAGCATGTTACTCTGCACTGCTCCAACTGCTCTAAAGAGAAGCACAATCATAAACTTTCCCTTCAGCTGGCCCCCGAGAATCAAGAGTTGTATGTCAGAATATTGAGGTACAAAATATCTGCAACAATATTGACTACCACTATATCATCAAGGTAAGTACATATAGGTAAGTGGTATTTACTATTCTCAAGCCCACATCTACCAACTTGACGATGGATCACGGTAGTAGATGTGGAGTCGAGAATAGCATTTCTACCCTCACCCTGACAATGTATAAATAGTGGTATTCAATATTCTGCAGTCAATACTGTTGCAGGTCCATATAAAAACTCTGGGGGTCATTCTGATGGCGGTCGAACAGTAATCCCTACAATAATGGTGGTGCCACCGCTGTAGGGATTACAATGTCCCTTTCCGCCAGCCCTTTCATGGTGGTTCGCTGCCATGAAAAGGCAGGCGGAAAGTGACTTTGGGGGCCTGTGAGGGTTCCCCTCCCGCAACTCCGGAATCACCCGACATTTCCAACATGGCAGTTGCTATGTGGCAAACAGGAAACCGAGTAGGCAGTTTAGCGGTCCAACCGGAAACCGACGGAACTCCACCAATCTTAGAGCAGCCAGGTGGGGCCATGGAGGAGAAGAGGACGCTACGTATCGCACCTGAGAAAGGCGAGGAGAAGAGTGAAGCTGACGAGAGAGAAGTGACCAGAGAATCATTTCCTGCCAGCGAGGAGGAGCAGCAGAGAGACGACCGCTCTAGGAGCAACGCGCCCGAGTCCAGCACTCCAACAGGAGAAGGGGAGGCTGTGACTTCCGCCCCCATGACCCAGGAGGGTAGTGGATGCAGGCAAGTGCCGCAAACAGTGTTCTTTTCTTTTAGGGATTGGTGGGCGGGGTTTAAGGGCCACACCACCCCAAAGCACTAAATTCTACTGGCACCTAGGCACAGGACATTAGGGAGGACAGGTGATGGGAGCACTCTTCCCTGACATCCGCACCAGTCCAAAATTGAGATCTGAATGTGTCCTTTCTTTTTTTTATTCCTGTATGTTCCATTGCCGGCATACCCCTTCCCCCCTCCTCCTTCAAGAGGAAAAGAAGCAAGGCTGAGGCAAAGCCAACAAGAGAAGAAGAGAGCAACCACCGGTGGATGTGATGTGAACTTTATTTTCCTGTTTACCTTTATTTTCCCCCGTTTCATGACTTTATTTTTGACACCCCAAGTTTGAGACCAGGTGATTGTACCCAAGACTCATTGGGATAAGCGAATCTGACTGAATAAAAAAACTGAACACCCTCTATACATGTCTCCAGAGCACTTTGACTGCTAACAGGAGGGGACAGGAGAGCCACTAGCTCACAGTGGTGTCAGAAGCGGGATATTCGGTGTCTAGTGGTTATGACACGGCCCCTCACAATGGAGGCAATGAAGACCCAACAAGCAGAGGGTCAACACCACCTACAGTTGGGGTTTGAGGAACAGACCAAAATGGCCCAGCGAGAACGTGAAGTGTTACAAACTACGCTGAAAGACCATGCCTCCCTTATTTCAGCGAACCATCAGGTCCAGGACACAGCCATCCTGCGACTTACAGATGCCATAACAAACACCCGAGTGCACCCCAATGTCCCCAGTACTGTCCTACAGAAATACCAGGAGGTAGACGACCCCGATTTCTTCTTCGTGAATTCTGAGAGGGTTGCCTCCACGGCTGGCTGGCCCCCAGAGAGATGCGGACAATATATAGCCCCCTTGTTGTCCATGGAACTCCAAGCCGCCTTTCAGGCTGCCAACCCTATGGGGACTACCCCTTATGCTGAAAGAAAGAGGGCCATATTAGAGAGGTTAGGGTGCAACCAAGAATACTACTGGGCCCGCTTCCGAAAGGAGAAATGGTTGGCTGGGGATAATCCCCGGGCCCTCTACTACAGGATAAGGGATTTGGGGAATCATTGGCTGCAACCCTCTACTGCATCCATGGATGAGGTGACCGAGAAGATCTATCTAGAGCAATACTTGAAGGCTCTCCCCCTCCATACCAGGACATGGGTCAAACAACATCCCCATCTTACTGTTACAGTAGCCGTCGACTTGGCATGTGATTATCACAGGTCCCCCGACTTTAGGGCACAGCCACAACGTTTCCCCACAAGCCTTCTGCGACCCCCGACCAAGACAAACACAGACAGTCGTCCACTCCATCTCCCGATATGACATGTGTCCAGACCCACATTAGGAACTCAACCGTTACAGGGACCCCAGTGTTTCCACTGTGCAGAATGGGGACACATAGCCCGTCAGTGTACCAGAGGTGGCTAGATCCTGCGCTGCTTGTGTCAGATGTCAATTGGTGAATAACCCCTTCCTTCACCGGCCCCCCTCCAACCACTACCAATAATCGATACACCATTCCAACGGGTAGACATGGACATTGTAGGACCTCTACTCCCATCCACGTGTGGACATCATTACATATTGGTTCTGGTGGACTACGTCACCAGGTACCCGGAGGCAATACTACTAACTAGTACAACTACTACAGCCGTAGCCCAGCCCATGGTCTACTTTTTTCCCGCGTGGGGTTTTCCCGGGAGCTTCTAACGGATCAGGGTACTCCATTCATGTCCCGGCTTATGAAACAAATATGTCATCTGTTTGGCATTAAGCATATACGGACGGCTGTGTACCACCCACAAACGGACGGCTTGGTTGAGAGATATAACAAGAGGATCAAGACCATGTTAAGGAAAACCATAGAAAAAGCGGGAAGGGACTGGGACCGACAGTTGCCCTTGGTATTATTCGCTATACGGACACACGGGCAGAAGTCTACAGGGATTTCCCCATACCAGTTGTTATTCAGGAGACAACCCTGTACATTTCTCGCCATGGCAGTGGAGCAATGGGTCGAGGAAGAGGATGAGAGCAAACCATTACTACAGTACAGTACAACACTAAGGGACACTTTAGAGTCTCTTTGAGAAAAGGTCCATGCGTATATGGACAAGTCCCAGATGCAACAAAAGCGTTGGTACGATAAGAACACAAAGGTAAGGGAATTCAAGGTAGAGGACCTCGTCCTGATATTGCTACCCACTACCGAAAAAAATTCTTTGCCACCTGGCAGGGGACCTACAGGGTTCTGGACAAGGTAACCCCAGTGTCATACCGGGTAGTCATACCACACAAAACCCGAACGGGATAAACATACCATGTCAACCTTTTGAAAGCTTGGGAGGGCCCCTTCCCAACAACACTGTTCAAAAACGTCCCAGTACACCACATCACCCTTGACAGGCCCCTGGAAATCCCTTCAGTTACCCCTGCTCCAGAACACTACGAGTCCGTACAGGTAGGACAACAATTGACAGAAAAGCAGAGGCACCAACTATTGTACCTATGCTCCTCATTTTCTGATGTTTTATCAGGGATATCAGTACGTACAACCCTGGTCGAACATCACATAGACAAAGCAGGAGCAAGGCCCATAAGGTTGAGACCCTACCGCATACCCGCTGGCCGGAGACAGGCTGTGGACCAGGAAATACAAGCAATGTTGGAAGCGGATATAATATAATCCTCCCACAGCTGTCCTGGTCCCCAAACCCGATGGAAGCATCAGATTTTGTATAGACTTCCAACAATTAAACTCTATCTCAAAGTTCGATGCATACCTGATGCCCCGGGTGGATGAGCTCATAGACCGTTTAGGAGACGCCAGGGTGATGTCCATGACTGACCTCACTAAGGGGTACTGGCAGATTCCGATGTCCCCAGACTCCTGAGAAAAAACAGCCTTCTCTACTCCCACTGGTTTATTCCACTTCAAGGTCCTTCCCTTTGGCCTACATGGTGCCCCGGCGACATTTCAGAGAAGAATGGATGTCCTGTTACATACACACAAAACGTACGCATGAAAATTATTTGGACGACATAGTCATCTACAGTCCTGATTGGGAGACACACCTCATCCACTTAGAAAACGTTCTGCAAACACTTAAGAACGCCAGTCTTAACATCAACCCCAAGAAAACGACCTTTGGTACAGACCACATCAGATACTTCGGATATGACATTTAGGCAGGAAAAATCAGACCACAGGTGGACAAACTAGAAGCGATAACCAACATCCCACGCCCCACCACCAAGAAAGAAGTCCGCTCCTTCCTAGGGCTGATAGGGTACGACCACCGGTTCATTCACCATTTCTCAGCTTTAGCCAGTCCCCTCACTGACCTACTCAAAAAAGCTATGTAAGGGAAACCCCTCCACGGGTCACCTTCAGAAGAACAAAACTTTACCCAACTTAAGGTGGCCATATGTAACGCACCTGTTCTTGCATGCCCCAACTATCAGAAGACCTTTGTCCTCCAAACCGATGCCTTTGGCAGGGGCCTTGGCGCGGTTCTCTGCCAGCCTGATGAGGAAGGCAATCTTCACCCTATCTTGTTTTTAAGCCGCAAACTGTTTCCTAGGGAGACACGGTATGCCACCATAGAGCAAGAATATTTTGCTATCAAATGGACCATTGAGGCCCTCCAATACTACCTTCTAGGACGACAGTTTCTTCTGTTGACTGATCATGCCCCTTGACTTGGCTGTCCCAAAACAAAGACTCCAACCCTGAAGTACTCCGTTGGTTGGTTCCTTGCTTTGCAGCCCTTCTCCTTTCGCACCGTGCATGTTCCCGGAAAGGTGCAGATAAACGTGGACTTCCTTTCCCGCTGTCCGGTGTCTGTATGGCCCCCACGTCCATTCCTGGAAGGGAGGCAGTGTGAGGGTTCCCCTCCCGCAACTCCGGAATCACCTGACTTTTCCAACATGGCGGTAGGCATGTGGCAAACAGGAAACAGAGTAGGCAGTGTAGTGGTCCAACCGGAAACCGAAGACCTCCACCAATCGGAGAGCAGCCAGGCGGGGCCATGGAGGACAAGAGGACGCAGCACATTGCACCCGAGGAAGGCGAGGAGAAGAGTGAAGCTGACGAGAGGGTGGTGACGGGAGAATCGTTTCCAGCCAGCGAGGAGGAGCAGCAGACAGACGACCTCTCTAGGAGCAACGCGCCCGAGTCCAGCACTCCAACAGGTGAAGGGGAGGCTGTGACTTCCGCTCCCACGGCCCAGGAGTGTCGTGGGTCCAGGCAAGTGCCCCAAACAGGGTTCTTTTCTATTAGGGGTTGGTGGGCGGGGTTTAAGGGCCACACCAACCAAAAGCACTAAATTCTCCTAGCACCTCGACACAGCACGTTAGGGAGCACAGGTGACGGGAGCACTCTTCCCTGATATCCGCACTAGTCCAAAATTGAGATCTGATTGTGTCCTTTCTTTTTTTTATTCCCATATGTTCCATTGCCGGCACACCCCTTCCCCCCTCCTCCTTCAAGAGGAAAAGAAGCAAGGCTGAGGCAAAGCCAACAAGAGAAGAAGAGAGTAACCACCCTCTATACAAGTCTCCAGAGTGTTTTGACTGCTAACGGGAGGGGGCAGGACAGCCAAGGAAGCCACTAGCTCACAGGGCCCTAGCGGGGCCCTCTCCCCCATGTCCCTCCACTATGGGTCCTGGGGGGCACCTGTGGTGCCCCCCCTAAACATCGCTGCACAATATTGCAGGCACCACATGGTGCCTGCTACACGGGGCAGGGATGTTTTTAAAGTGTACATTTTCTATTGCAATAGCACAAGCCACAATAGAAAATATACACCTTGCGACCCCCTCGAAGGCGGTCGCATTGCAATAAGGGCAGCGGGACCATTGACTCCTTGTCAGGCAGTCCCACTTCCGCTATGGCATCGTGATGAGGCCCTCAGTATTGTAGTAGAACAGCCATATAAGCTCACTCATTACCTAAGACTCAATTGCAACTCTTACCCATTAACAGTTAAATACGATTATATATTTTACTCAATAGAAATTTTACAATCACGACCTAGCGAGGTAATCTATGGGTCAAATGTTGACATAGTGATGTTTTGTTCATGGAGTGTTGCCTTGGTGGTGATGCGAGGCTTGATGATAGAAGATTTGCTGCCGGCGCATCACGTAACACTGAATGCTTAGATGCTGTTGTAGGTTCTACTTCCAGAATGGAAGGAGATGTAATTATTGGTTCTTTTGAAATTTCAGGACCTAATCTTAAGACGTAACAGTGTTGCCTTGGTAAGGGAGAGGCACCTGAAACATAGTGATTTTGCAGAAGTAGTTCCCCTCAGTAAGGACAGCAGGAGGCATATATGATGAGTTGAATATAGCTTTATTAAGACACGAAGTTGTGGAGACCCCATCCAGTCAAAGGACCGGCTTAACTGCCATACAAGCAGTTCCAAATCATTGCTTGGCAACTTACTCCACATTCCAAAGCATGTAGAATGTGGGCAACACAAAGGTTCAGGACACCACACTTCCTCCCCCCTTTACTACCCAAAATGAAATTACAAACTTATCCAAACAATAACTGAATGAAAATGAGGATAAAGAAGGAAGTAAACAAAACAGTATGGTTAATGTGCAGAATAAAATAGTGCATGACAGATGTTCTAAGGAACATAATCTTGCAAGTAGTGAGGAATGCGCTTCAAGCGACAAGGTCTACCACCTCTTTCATTAACAATGGGCTCCTCCGGAACTGCACGAGTCGCAGCATCTACAGTGGAGGCAAAAAGAGCAGTTGATCCAACAGGACATTTCACCACTCTACCCAAATGTCACTTGTCTTTATCGCATTCTTGAAGACTTTAATTACTTTAAAGGGCCCACTGAATTTGGAAGTACCTCCACCTTTCCTGGGAGACTTAATCTTGACCCAGTCACCCACTTTGACAATAGTATCCTTCACCCCCTTCCTTTCATCGTACCAAACCTTCCTTTTATTCATCACCTCTCTTTCTCTTTTTTTCCAGCCTTCAGTCTTTCCTACCTCACTATCCACCAGCAATCTCTTTGAGGTGACCCACGATGGGGCAAATTCTGTATTGGGAACCCTTCCCTTGAACAGACAAAAGGGAGCCACTCCAGTGGAGGAATGGGAAGTGAACCGATACTCTTGCACCTTCTTTTTTTACAGCCAATTCCCAACTTTCACCGCAAGCAACTGCTTGTTGCATGGTCTCCTTGAGCACTTTAATAAATCTCTCTACTACACCATTGCATTCTGGGTGATAAAGAGCAGCCCTCTCGTGTCTAATTCCCTTAGAACTCAGAAACTCTTCCATGACCCTAGATGTGAATTGGACTCCGTTATCTGACAAAAGCATAAGAGGAAAGCCTTCACGTTCAGAAAGTTCTTCTAGGAATTCAATCATCACAGAATACTCTACTGAATTAACAATTTTGATGTCAGGCCACCGAGAAAACATGTCAATGCAAACAATGACACAACAATCTTGAGTCCTAAGCTGCACAGGACCCAAAATATCAATAGAAATGTCCGTCCAGGGACCAGAGGCTTATTCCCTAATCACCACGGGCTGGGTTCTGCATTTCAGAACCTTGTCTGAACAAGCACACTCTGCGCACTCCCTCATCAATATCTCCACATACACATCCATGCCTGGCCACTAGTAGGCCTCTCTGATCCTTTCCTTAGTTTTTACAATTCCCATGTGTGAAAGATGAGCACTTTCAATCAACTTGTCTCTCAACGTAAGTGGCGGAATGAGTTTGCTGCCACTCATGAGAGAGTGTCTACAACAGCAAGATCCTTCCTAACATTCCAAAACCCCTTGAGCTCCTCCTCACAGTCCTTCTTCTCACACCATCCACCATTGACAAAAGAGATGACTCTCTGTAAGACAGCATCACACACCAAACTCTCTCTCCATACACTCTCAGAAATAAGATCCTCACTGATTAGACATACATTGATTTCTTCTTCAAATTCTTCACCACCAAACCGCTCAACGTCATCTGTCAAATCACCATCTTCACTGCCAAGCCTCGAAAGACAGTCTGCCAAGACATTGTTAGAATCAGGTAAATAAGAAATATCGAAATCAAATTCTTGTAAGGCCACCACCCACTTTCTTATGCGATGGGAAACAAAGTCTATTCCTTTTTTTGAGAAAACATCCTTAAGAGGTTTGTGGTCAGTAAATATCTTACATTTCTTTCCCCACAAGAACTTCCTGAGCTTACGCACTGCCCAGAACACACCAAGAGCCTCCTTATCTATTACTGAATAACTACATTCCGCATCCCTCAACGGCCTAGAAATAAACAAAATGGTTTTCTCCTCTCCATCAACCTTCTGCAACAGAACAGCAGCCAAGCCAGTTGCACTCACATCAGTCATAATGGAAGAGACTTTCGTGGGGTCAAAACTACCTACTATTGAGGTGTCCCTTGATGCAAAGAAATTCCTCCTCACAAGTTTTCGACCAAACAAACTCACTCCACTTTTTCAACAGTGATCTTAAACACAAAGTTTTCCCAGCAAAATACAGAACAAATTTGTGATAGAACTCTGCCATACCAAGAAATTTGACTAGCTGCTCCTTATTTGAGGGAGCTCAAAGACGGTTGATAGAACTTAACAAGGAAGCTTTTGGCTTAATGCTCGCAAAAGACAGAGAATGTCCAAGATACTCTATCTCGTTCACATCAAATTTGCATTTGTCCGCTCTAAGAGTGAGACCTGCAACATGAAACTTTTTTAAAACAGCTTTGTGTCATGTTGTTCTACATCCACACCAAAGATGAGCACGTCATCTTGGTACACCTTGACACCATGAAGGCCCCTAAGAATGACCTCCATAGCTCTTTGAAAAACTGAAGCGGCCAAAATGAGGCCAAAGGGCATTCTCAGAAAACTAAACGTGCCAAAGGGTGTGACAAAGGCTGTCAGGTATTGGGAAGCAGGGTGAAGCTTGACCTGGTGGTAAGCAGAGGTAAGGTCTAAAGAAGAGAAATGTTTTGCCCCTTCAGGTGAACATAACATCTCAGTTATATTAGGCAAAGGGTAGTGGTCAACAATGACAGCTCTATTGAGTTCTCTTAAATCCACACAGAGCCAGGCCTCACCATTGGCCTTGTGAGCCCCTTGGCTAAGAGTTTGTCCAATTCTTTTTTCATGCTCTCTCTAACCAATAGGGGAACATTCCTGACTTT
The DNA here is from genome assembly GCF_964204655.1 of Triturus cristatus. NCBI lineage: Eukaryota > Metazoa > Chordata > Amphibia > Caudata > Salamandridae > Triturus > Triturus cristatus. The sequence goes on from NC_140580.1 coordinate 327,860,103, forward strand.
GGCAATCTTAGGAATGACATCAGACTTGATCATTATGTGATGCATGTAGTTTTTTAAGCAACCAAGATCACTTGCAAAAACAGAAGGGAATTCCTTAATCCAATCACGATTGGAGTTGTTCACCACCCTCACTGGAGGTAATTCTTTCAAACAAATAGAGGGACATTCATTGGGATCAAGAAACACATGCAAGTCTCTCTGATGAAACCAACTTATAAGCGAATCACCCTTCATCGTGACATAGACTTTGCCAGGAATAGCCCTTCCCTTGAAATCAATCGTTCCCCAAAAATAGCCATATCCTTTTGGCCTAATGTCTGGTCTTAAAAGAGTAACCTTGCCCAAAAGATTGCATTTATAAAAGTTCTTGGGAACCGGTGTGATTTTGGCTCCAGAATCAAACAGCATTTTGACAGGAGCATTGTTGACCAAAATAAGTTCATGTGGACCATCGCTAGCATCACCTGTAACTTGGAGGATTTCAACTTCCTCCAGATCTTCGTCATAAACATCAACCTCACTGACTTTTTGATGTTCTTTGTTTGAACGGCAGCATTTAGAGACATGCCCCTTTTTTCCACTGGTTTTACAAACAGCTTTCCATCCTGGACATCCTTTAAAATTTGCCATGTGACCAGGGTTACCACATCTGAAGAATTTCCCTTGACAATCTTTTGGAATGAGTACCTTTTGAGTGGGAAAGGATTTGGGTTTGGTAGACCTGTCTACAACTTTAACTTCAGTGTTTTCCTTCTTGTCATTTGATGAGTCTTTACGTATTACATCAATACAAGCCTTGGAATGCTCGTGAGTTTTGGCTATGGAGAGAACCTCTTGAAGAGAAGGAGAATCCTTTTGCCACGAGGCATCGCTTGCCTTATCTAGTGTACATCCGAGCATGAATTGGTCTCTTAAACGCTCTTCCAGAGTAGAGAAGTATCACAAACACGAGCATAATGTGAAAATACTTTTTTCCATTTAAGCCATGAAAGTGGAGGATCACCAGGAGTGGTTAGAAGAAGGGTGTTTTGGATGATGATAAGCTGTGTGTGTCAGCGTGTAAGAAAACTCCAGGTGACACACAACTAGTATAAGTATCTAGAAGACTGGCCAAACGCTGTGTGCATCAGTGATTAATAAGTCGGATGTGCTCAAATAGAAAATGCAACTGTAAAAGCAAATGTATATGTAAAAGCTGTGCGCACCAGCGGTTAATTAATCACCTGTGCGCAATATGCAAACATTTCAGAACACAAACGAAAAGCTGTGCGCATCAGAGGTGGATAAATCAGCTGGGCGCATCAGCGATTAAATAAATCAGAACACTTGTGGAAGGCTGTGCGCATCAGCAGTTAAAGAATCATCTGTACACGAGTATTAAATAAATCAGGAAAGGCTGTGCGCATCAGCGATGAAAAAATCAGCTGCATGCAAGTATTAAACAAACCAGAATAAGGCTGTGGGCATCAGCAATTAACAAATCATCTGTGCGCAAGAATCAGTTGTACAAAAGTATTAAATAAATTAGGAAAGGCTGTGCGCATCAGCGATGAATGAATCCGCTGCACGCAAGTATTAAACAAACCAGAAAAAGGCTGTGCGCATCAGCGATTAACAAGAAAACAGCTGCACACGTAATGGGGAAAGCTGGTCCAGGTTTCTAGGTAACCACAGCTAACAACCGAAGATGCCTCTTCAAAATGGCTGCACGCTACATGAAGGCATGCCGTGGAGGGAACGTCAAGTCGCGAGCGCTCTAAGCAGACCAGGAAGAGAAGTCTTGAGTGCTTCTCCTCGTATTTAGATCCGTAGCATGGAAGAGCACGCAGACAGTGAGTCCCCGCGCCAGCCCACGCACCGAGGTGATCGTTGGAAGGCCTCGCGCGTGACCCTTTAGGGACCCTCACACACTCAAAAACTGGATCCTTTGGTACCCAGGAGCCCCAGAACTTCAATGGAAAATGGGGCCAAGGGGACACAGGGAAGAAATTCGAAGTCCCAAACCAACCACGGTTCCTCCTTACTTGAAAAGACGCCTTGAAGCTTGCTTCGTGGGGGTGAGTAAGAAGAAGCTTAAACTCACCGTGCGTCGCTTGTTCTCTTGTTTTCTTGAGGAAGTGGAAGGTTATAAGAAAATGATAACTGTTGGGGTCTCTGTCTCGGTGTTGAAAGTCGTGTCAGCTCAGTAGTAGAGGGCTTGAGGTAGGTAGGTCATCGCCAAAATGTAGAAGTAGTTCCCCTCAGTAAGGACGGGAGGACGCATATATGATGAGTTGAATATAGCTTTATTTAGACACGAAGTTGTAGAGACCTCATCCAGGCAAAGGACCAGCTTAACTGCCACTCAAGCAGTTCCAAATCAATGCTTGGCTACCTACTCCACATTCCAAAGCATGTAGAATGTGGGCAACATGAAGGTTCAGGACACCACAGATTTGTTATTACCATGTCATTTGAGAAGCAACCCTTAAACTCTGATTTGCACCCAGTGTGGCTGTGTAGTTGGGTTGTGGTTCTATTAATTTTTCTTGACTTGTGGTAATATTGTTACGGTGTTGGCTCCACTGTTGCCACATCATTTAATGAAGGGTGCTTAAGGTCTAGTTTAGGTAGTGCACCCGGTGTGGTTGACAGGATAGTTTTCGTTGTGCTTTATTTTTCCATTCCTGAGCTTGTGAGGTCTTGTGCTCCAATGGTGTTTTGTGGAAAAAAGAAGACACCTAAGTCTTGCAAACGCGGTCACAATTTACAACTTGACTTTATGCAACTAGTAACTTATCTTACAACCCAACCTTGATACTAATATGTCGTTTTGCAAAATAAGAAATTGTATTGAGTGGCTGCCTGCACTGCCTTATGAATAGTCATTATTAAGGTTGCAATTTGTGACTCCCTACCTTTTTGCAGATACTTTACCACCCCATCATGGGAGTCAGTAACTTATCAATGGTTTTTGACGGGAATTCCATCACACATCATTTATATATAGGGTACCGAATAACTATTTGGAAGGGATGCCCACAATATGCTCCTTCAAAATAGCGATTTGTAAATAATCTCTAAACTCCTTTTAAGGGTCTGTAAATGTTTACCGACTTGAAAAGTGGGGGTAGTGTCCCGCGAAAATATTTTATGGTCACAAATCGCAGGGATTGTGAAGGTTTCATACATATGGCTCATAGTCGCTTAGTCTAAATCCATAAGGACCACCAATAATGCAACTTTAACAGATACAAAAACTGTGAATCCTGACTGAGACAATCAATCCCTCACACCACATATTAAACCAATAATTAAGAAAGTTGTCCTTCCCACATGCTTGGTATTTTGCATTATCCACTTCTTGATTTCTCCTGAATAAATAGCCAGCCATGCTAGGAACATCCAGTTCGTTCTCAGTGGCGGCTCCCCCATTGGGGTGTGGGGGCATTGCCCCACTGCTTTCTCGCAGTGCGAGAAGGAAGAAACATAAATGGTAATAACTACCATTTTATGTTTCTGCTTCTCGCACTGCGAGAAAGCAGAAGTGCCTGGTTGGGGGTGGGCGGTCCTCTTCGAGGCGGGGGGAGTGGCTTGCCCACTGTTGTGGTACTGACTGTTTGGGCGGCCCTGGGGCCGACCAAACAGTCAGTATGCACAACAGTGGGCAAGCCGCTCCCCCCTGCCCTCGAGCAGGAACGCCCACTCTCTCTTTTTCTCCTGTGTAGAGAAAATGGCCTGGCTGGGGCGCTCTCCGATGCGCCTCACCAACCACAACGCTGCCATTGTGATTGGCGGAGGGGAGGGAGGGAGGCTGCCTTTCCTGATGATGAAGCATGAATTGGAAAAGGCAGGACGTCGGGAGTCGGACCCATCCAGAAGTTGAGGTGGCAGCCGCGCAGGACGGTAAGTTAAGTTTTATGTTTTAATTAAACAAACCCCTCCCGCCTCCCCCCATTCCCCCCGCCACGACCCCATTTCCACCTCCTCCCCCCACCCACCCGTCATGCCGGCCGCGACTGGTCAAAGTATTTGTCGTGCGCCTCACCAACGAATTCCTGTCTGTTGCATGCCATGTGCGTACGAGATTTTTGGGAACTAAAATGCGCTGCTGTGTTCTTTTTTGCAGGTTATTTTGAGTTGGTATGTCATTAAAAAAAAGTACAATGGAGCGAGGAATAGACTCTCTGTAATTGTAGCCGAGAGTTTCTTTACGTACCATAGGTTTATAGAACTGCTGAGTTGGGCCTGTCACTTTCGCCTTTTACTCTAAACACGGAGCCTGGGGTGGTCATTAATTCACGCCTTCGGCACCTCCAGACAACAGAGCTGCTATGTTTGACGTGATCATCTGGAAGAGAGCGGCGTCCACGCACTCTGCAGACACGTGAAACGTCTCTTTTGCCGCCACATTGGGTAGCTCTGCACCAAAAATAAACAATATTCAGAAGCAGTGTGCATGTAATACTGGCTGCTGTTCACACCTGCAAAGGAAAGCTGCTTCAGAGAATTTGAAATACGTGCATATTTGCTTTAAAAAAGCAGCGCAAAATGACTATTAAAAGTACCAACGAGAAGCGTTAGGTAAGGCCTTATTCCAGGATTCCTGTTCCATCATCAAATGTGTGGAACCTTACACCAACTACTTTCCCACTCTCACACTCACCGATAGGAACGCTGTTGTTCTGGAACCGTTTTCCAGTGTTGTGTCACTGAAGTCATAGGAACGGTGAAAAAGCATCTCACAAACAGCAAGGACAGCAGTTGCATTCAGTGGGTGTAGTTAGTATGGAGCTTATGCTGGATTTTGGAGCAGACTGTTGAAAATATATTACTAAAGCATCATGCGGCAGCACACCGTCCTTTACAGGAGGCGCATTTTCCGTTGAGGTGGCCACCGGATTTGCGCAGGCGCAGGTGTGCTGATGGGACTATGCAACACACAAATGATAAAGTCTGGAAATGGGGATTCTGTGAATATTTAATCTGTGCATCATAAAGTAAAACGCCTTTATTTGTTTTGATCCAATTGGAGTCTCTGCTTCCTTCGTGTTTCAGAATTATGGAGATGTGCTTACATGTGTGCTTTCCTAACTGCTTGTGCATTCTGGGATGTTTGTACAGTTCATTTGCAGCAGGATTTTCAATTCTGATTTTGTGACAAAAAAATAGCATCTTACAACCTTTCCTTTTTTGTACCCAGCAAAATCGTCATAGTTCACTTTACACAATTCTCTCACTGCAATCAGAGAAAGAAAATTAAATACCAATCTCCCTTTTAAAACAATAGGCAGCAATTTGTCAAAAGACTGAGTCTGACATTTGACCTCTTTGAAGACACAGAAAATGTGAAAGGATAAAAAAATTTGAAGGCATCTTTATTGCTCCTTCATCTTCTAAACTCCAGCATTGTTATTTTGGGCATGGTGCAGCACCCCTGCAACCTTACTTCCAGCGAGCGCCTCTGCCAAAGCACAAAGATTCAATAGAGTAGGCATAAACATACACTAAATGGTATATTTTGCACCTACATTCTCAGTGAATTTGGTCACCCACCTATCCATCTCCATTCTTCCTACCCTTCATCCACCTTTCCTCACTTCATGCACCTATTCATCCTTCTCTACCCCCATTTAATGATCCTTCTTAAACCCATTTATTTCTCAATCCATCCACCCATCTCTCCAACAATCTCTCTTCCTTCGTTCCATCCATCCATCTTTCTCCTGGTCAGAACTCCCGGTCTATCCATCTTTCTCTCCTTCCATCCTTTGCTCCACCCTTCTCTCTCTTTCTTCCTTTTGTGTTGTCCTGTTGCATTTGTTCCCCTAATCCACAGTTTCATCATACCATTATCTTGCAGTGCTATTTATGATGGTCTTCCATCAAAGTCACTGAAGTCATAAACAACATGTGAAAGGTTCTATCTTACACACTTCCCAGAGGCACTCTGCCCACTTACGCTGCTAAAGTGAGGGAAGGAGGGTTCAGCCACCCTACCGAGTTAATGAGCCTCCGCTAGGACCTGTATGGCAACAGGCCTATAAATCAGCATCTGGCATAAAACGCTAGTTATTAAGGGCACCCAATAGCTAATCACCCTTCCTTGTTTACTAAACAGATAACACCTTCATACCAGAGGTTCTCACGTGTTGTAAAGGACAAACCTGTGAAACAATCTCTTAACTAGAGGTGGAAAAAACATAGACCTCAGAGGGTCAGTTACCTCTTCTGACCTGGGCAACACAGCTGAATACCTGTCAAGTAATGAAGGTGCAAGTATCTGCCCCCCTACCCTCTGATCTAGGTCCCTGGCGTTGGGATTGGTGATAAACTAATATTGTTTGAAATGCCGCACTTGATAGGACCTCTTGGTGGTTGCCGACTTTTTGATTTAATTCAGCGTTTGTGTGATTTCTTTGAAGATCTGCCCTACTGTCAAATCTGTTGGTCATTTGTTGCATACTGTGCACCTAGCTCTAAAAACAAGGAAGTAAGCAGAGCATCTGAGTAGCAACCTTTCCTGTGTCCCCTGGCTGGACAGAAAGCCCAATATAGGCTTTAAGTTTTCCAGAATATTTAAAGAACCAGTAAAATGGTTCAGCTGGATGAGGCAGTGGTTGGGAAACTACTGAAAGGAAGATGGACCAAAGGTCCCAGTCTCACTGTCGATAATACTGCAAAGTTGCTCTACCAGTCTTTGCCTATCTGTTCCTCTTAGCTTAAGCCTTCCCATTTGTCTACCTATATAATTATCATATGAAATCTCTTTATTGATGTCATAACTACAACTTCACAATTGCTTTGTTAACTTTCTGGCTTTCTCAAAATTGCTTGGAAATGCACCATTTCCCACTCTTTTTTCAAAACTTTCTCTGGGGGAGAAACCCCCTGCCCCCTCGGAACCCACCATTTGACGGTCGGACTCGCTCGCCACCGGCGACGGGACTCATCACAGCACCACTTTCAAATGTCACCAGCCGCCACTGTTCTTTCTATTGCAACACGCTTTCATACCGTCCCTAAAATGACATTTAATAAGTATACTGGGTGAAAAATGCAGTAACCACATCCATTACCTGTAGATCAAACATCAGTCTCAATTTAAGGCACTATGCTTAGTCATCATCACAGAAAACTTTATTCAATTATTATATGATAATTATAAACGCAGCATAACTATTACACAGTCACAAAAATAAAGACACAATAAAAAACAATCAATCAAACAGGTATAATTTTCCACTTAAATACAGCAGCTCGACGTTAAAACAGACCTGGATATTAGGCAAAGATCACAAAAAGAACAAGGCTGGCTTATGTTGCCATAGACCATAGATATTTAAAGTCGGTTTAAAAAAAAATTGGGTGAACGGGGCATAATACAAAGTGCTCTAGAGATTCATTGCAAATTCATTACATGAGAAGATTAAAACAGAGTCATCCTGACCTAAGGTGAAGCAGGGTAAAAATCTTATAGTCCCTAGTAGGCATCTGGGTAAAAGTGCTCATTCCTAAGGGCTCGGGACCCAGCACAGATAAGAAGTGGCGGCTCCTCCGCTAAGACAGAGGACTGTTGCCCCACTGCGCAAAAAGGAAAAATAAAATGACAATAACATGTTGTTATTGTCATTTTATTTTTCCTATTGCCTGTGTGTGGGGCGGGGCTGGCCAGAGCAGGGGGGAGTGCTGTGCACTCCTTAAGTGCACATGAACTGTCTGACTGGCCCTCTTGGGCTGACCCAACAGTACATGCGCACTTTGCATGTTCCTACCAGGCTGCATTACACAGCTTGGTCAGAAACAAGCACAGGCTCCCCGTTCGAGTCTGGGCGCCGTGGGCGCTCAGATTAATCACAACGCTGCATTGCAGCATTGTGATTGGCTCAGGGGAGCCTGTCTGCCCAGGTGCTTCCTGTTGTCGCTGGCCGGGACAGATGAGGACGAGGAGGGAGGATAGAGCAGAGGTGGCGGCTGGTATGTTAAGGTAAGTCTGTTTTTTTAATAACATTCCTCCTGCCCATCTCACCACCTCACAACCCCGTCCGGTAGCAGCCGCTACTGCAGATAAAGCGATACCAAAGGGGATGATGGATGGAGCGTTAGAGCAAATCAAACACTCACCCCCAGTCAACTGATCTGGGTTTAATCCATCATCATTCTTTAGCTCACCCCACCACCCCAGTTCAGACATGGCCATATGCAAATCAGTCTGGGAAGGCATGGCTTGGCAGTTCGGGCTGGACTGTTCTCATGAGGCACAGAGTCAGACTGATTTGCATATGGCCATGTCTGAACTGGGGTGGCATAGTGGGCTAAAGAACGGTGATGGATCAAACCCAGATCTGTTGACTGGGTGCGAGTGTTTGATTGGTTCTGATGCTCCGTCCATCACCACACCCTTTTGTACCGCTACTGCAGATAAGGCTCAAGACTCAAAGTAGTCTGAGTGATTGCATACTCTCGAAGGCTGGATTTGTAAAGCTCTTCCCGCTCCCTAGAATCCCAAGTGAAACTAAAAAAGAGTTACTTGGTTTTAGAAATGTCAGACTTGGTAAGGGAGGATGGAGATGTGAACATGCTCTACCACCCACAAGGGAAGTAGATGTGTTAGCCCAAATGGAAACCCAAAGGGTGAGCGGGGTTACCCTGATCAAATCTGACACATAAGTCAGTCCTAGCTCCTCGTTGAGAAAAAAGTGTGGGATAGTGGGTGGAAGGCCGAGGAGTCAGAGACAAAAACTGTTATCCTCAGCCTGAATGGAAGCAACCTCTAAGTATCATACCCCCCTGTACCATACATTGGAGTGGGAAGGAATTTATGCTGAGAAACCTCCAGGAGGGTTTGAACAGGTGTGCTGCACACTCTCTGAGTAAAAGCAAACAGGGCTCCCACTGCTCCGTCCATACATTCCCCGCTGGGCCTAAATCTAACTGATCTGTTCACCCCACAGTGCAAAGCCCTAAGAAAGATGACCAAGTCCTTATCAAGCCCAAAATCAGAGAGAATGTCCCAAAGTTTAGAGAGAGGTACTCTATCAAAAGCACTGCTTACATCGATGAAAGAAAGGAACAACGAGCCTCTCTTGGCTACCATAAAGTTGCTGATATTTAAATAAAGATTAAAACACTGCTCAGTCGTACCCAAACCTGCCCTAAATCCATTTTGGGCCGGCGGATTTATTTGGTTTACGTTCAGCCACTGCTCTATCCTTCTAAACGCAATATGCCCAATTACCTTCACCATGGAATCCAGGAGCAAAATTGGTCTATAGCACCATGGATCTTCTCTGGAACCCTTTTTATAAACTGGAACGATCACAGCCCTGCTCCATGATTGAGGGAAGCTACATACGGCCGCACTAATAACGATATTTGTAAGTATCGGAGCCCATAGGTCCACATTTTCTTTAAATAAATCCGTCAGGACACCATCCAGGCCCGGTGCCTTCCTAGATGTGCTAGCAATGATCGCAACCCTCACTTCTGATGTATCAAACTTGATAGACTGGGAGACATAGGAAGAGTGATCCACTGTCTTAGAGACCTCCGAGGCCTTAAAAGAATAGATACCTTCAAAATGGGCAGCCCAATTCTCAGCGGAAATATTGGTTCCCAATCCAGTGTCCAGGGCTTCAGTCGGCTTGGGCCCATTGACAATTTTCCAAAATGCACCAGCATCATTAAGGTGGGTCGCACCTATCAGGCCATCCCAGGCTTCCTGTTTAAGAGCGTATTTCCTGTTTCTAATTGACTCCATTTAGGTGGCGCGGCATGCTGTCACTTTGGCCCTGTTTCTAGGGGCAGCAGTTAATGCATCTCTAAGGTTCTTATTTGCTAACCTGTAGCCTCCGTCAAACCAGCCTGGTTCGGCTTTACCGCATGCCTTTACCTGGCTGAGTAAATCTTTATGTTTAATGAGCCTTGGGTCTTAGCAATTGCTGGGCTTGGTTGGGTATCCCCAAATAAATAATCTAGAATCAAGTCCAAGTTAATTTATCAGTAAGACAAGGAATCGAGAATAATCGATGCCCTGCCACCTGATCCGCAGCCCTTGGTCATGGGAACAAACAGTCAAATGGCTAGAGTCAGCAGAGGGTTCAATATAGTCTGGAAATACTAGGACAGCCTCAATGGGATTGTGGTCACTAAAGGCTTCTGCCACAACTGACATTGACTTAATAGTACTACCTACCAATTGAGGGTGAAACAAATATATAGTCAATGGTGGAACAGGATCCCCTCCCTGAAGAGGTGACGTTTGTAAGATCGATGTCTCCTCAAAGCTCCATCCCATCAAACAGCCCAACCTCCAATAAGAATTTGTAATCAATATATTAAAATTATGTGAAACAAATAAAAGCCTTTTCTTTTAACATTGTACTGCAAAGAACAAGTCCTCCAGGTAATGGGGAGATTTATTAAGTCCCTTTGTATTGTAGAAATTAATGGGACAAAAACTAAAAGAACAGAGAAGAACCACCAATAATATCTGTAAATCAGGGTGTAGAATGTGAACAGAATAAAATCTAGCATTACAATTTGTACGGACCAAAGTTACCAGGCCCCCACTGGCCCTGCCCCTCAGGAATCTGCGAGCAGGAACACTAAAAAACAGAAATCCATCCCAAGTGGGAAAGTCCATGCACCAAGTCCCTTACAGAATATAATCAATGCCAGTAATATATTCAACCCAGTCTTCATCACCTGGGTTCGAGGTTACCCCAGCCACGTTTCAACAGATCAACTTCAATCTTCCTTCGAGATAGCCCCCTCTTGAAGAGCCGATGGAACCATGTCGGAGGTTGGAAGGTCTCTCTCAGGAGTCCCCAGCATTTCTCCACTTGTGTTGTAAGTTCCAAAATTCTCTAGGGGCCCAACAGCAACCAGTAGGTCAACCTCAGCCTTTGGGGTAACCAGACTCTAGAGGGGGACAACCACCTCAGCTGGGCCCAGGAATCAGACCAGATCATTAAGGCCTTGTAGTGGTGAAAACCTGTTGTGTCATGGGATACTCGAAACAAGCCTCTTGGTGCGGGTTGAGGGTATAGGGCATGTGGGAAAATCCTATCATCATTCAGATCCCTATAAAAGAAACTTTAAGGCAAAACATTAACGGCTCATTACTTGACAGTCGATGGTGATGACTCAAAATTTGTTTAGCTTGAAATGGGTATCTGAAATCAATAATAACATAGTCAACAGGAATAGATTTCTACAAAGTCCCAATCCAACCCACACACCTCACCATCAAGATGTTGTGATAGCCTTTCGTGTAAAAGTTAGAGTGGCAGGATAACCAATGGAAAACTTTATTTTTAAGTTGATCAAAAGTCTCAATATGAGGGTTATGCAGGCCAGATACATTTCCCAAACCTCAGCAAAAGGACAGCTCTCTTGTCGTGTAGTTCCTAGTATTCCGTAGGATCTGTGCATTTGTTAAACAACATAAACTTTGGGTGAGGTGCCCATACTGAATCAAGCATCTCTGAAATAATCAGTAGACAGAAGGAGATGAAAGTGATTACAAGCCTCAAAAGAGTAAATAGTAGATACAGTTCTACCATGGTGCTAAAACAGTGTATATATGCAGGCTTACAAACAAGGCAGTAATCAGGCATATCCCTACTATGCAAACCCTACTCTGCGTGTACCTAGAGTGTGCGTAGGTGTGAAGCCAAGATTACCCACAAGGGACGATCCATCCCCAATACCTGGCAAAAGACACCCTCGGTGTCAGCTGAAGTGTCTCCACTGCTAATCTTTTGGGATGCTCTTTATTTATAATAGAAAGCATCCTTTTGATGTACGTGTAGATTAGCAATGTTTTTGACATGTAGATAGCCCTGTCGCCCCATGGATAAAGATAGAGTGACATTTGTACATAGTGTGTAAGGAGGCCTTGTTCATGGTGTTCGAGGCATTGTGGTAATGTTATGCGAAACTAGATGTGTAAACAAAGTAGTTTCAGAGAAACTAATCTACCATTGTCGTACATGCAAATATGTGCAAAAGGTCACAGCAGAAATTTTATTGTGCAAAATTAGGACAATGTAAGAAAATGTGCAGCTTCGTTACTTGGGCCTAACCCTGGCACATAACACTCTGGGTGTAAGTTGACATGTGGAAGGATGCTCTTGTTACCAGGGATAGGATTTGAGGTTGCCCTGGGGGGATTATTATCCTGCTTGCACCTCTGAACAGTTGCACATTCACCCAGGGTAACAGCAAATGGACACTTTTCAGGGAGACACCAGATGCATCGCAACCCATGTACTATGAGACCCGAAACACCCCTTGCACCTGTCGGACATTGTATGGAGGGTACTATGGTACCATCAGTCGGAGCCTCAGGAGCAAGGATGACCTCATGAGAGTTCAAAGACTTGCAGATTTTGAAAATTCCAGCTTCAATGTTATCGAGTCTGGCAAACCGAGGATCTAAATAGGTTTTGAGAGTGTCAGTGAGTAGTGTCAAGAAAGGGGCCCAGGTAGACACACCTAAGAGGGCAAAGGAGCTGCGTCCTGGAACCAAGGAAGGGCCAGGTTCTTGACCATTTGCCCACACCTCAAAGGAGGGCACATCTTTGGTCTTATGCTTACATTTAGGGGCAGGGTGGGAACCCAGAACTTCCTCCAGCATTGGCAAACCCAGGGCTATCCTAGTGGGAGGTGGAACTGCTTTATCCAAAGGAGGTCAAAAGACCGGATGCACAGGGAGAGATGGATCAGGTGTCATGCTCATGGAGGAAATGGGGTGGATGGTTAGATCCAGAGTCAATCTGTTCTACCAAGTCAATCTCTTTTATGATGACCCCCACAGCCCTGACTAAATAATCATCAATAGATGCACAGTTAGGTGCCACAGACGGTATGGAGGGTGCAGCCTTGCACTTTCCCATCACACAAACCCGGAAAACAGTCACGCAGCAGATGGGTAAAAAGAGTTAACAAGGAACAGGGCTTGGGTTTAGTTGACTTGCAATCTGGCTGCTGGATGTCCTCCTCTTCAAAAGACCAAGAGAGAGGGCCCATTCCAGCGTCGTATGGCCATGTGCAGCCGGGCCTGCTCTTAGCGCGGTCTTCACCCCGAAACAGGCCTGGGCACGTCCCGTGCCACGCTAAAGGTTCAGTCTATAAATAGTGCTTGGCCAGGGCTACGATGTTCCTCCTCCTCGGCATCAGGGAACTCTGGGACTTGTAGTGTGCCCCCTCCAGCAACAGAGCCCACAGCAAGGAGCGCCCAGTCAAGATACTTTCTCAAGTGTTGGTTTATTTATCATAGCATGTATATCTTAGGGGTAGTTAGGTGTACAATCTAGGGCAGTCTCGCAAAGGCTGTTGGGGTGCTTGTGGCCAGTTTTCTGGTCTTCACTGTCAGGAGGCTTCTCTCAGTTCCCTTGCGGCCAGTCAGCAGTGAAATCTCCTCAAGGACCTTATTACTGTAGGCAATAATAGGTATACTTTAGAAGGTACCAACATCTGTGTGAATTGCCACCTTATACCGCACTCTCACCCAATTGTGCAAGCAGAACAGCGTGCCCCTATAGTGTATTTCGCCCGCCCCATCGCCCCCATCAAAACGAATTCACTGTCCCCGGCACTTGCCTCTGGCCATGACCCGCTCTAGGGTCGTGGCGTTGGGACCCAGGGTGCCCTCTCCGCTCCTCTGGCCACCGGGTGAGTCAACACTGTGATGGAGCTCTCAGGTTCCTGGTATCGACCTCTGCTTCTCGTTGAGGGAGAAGCCGACTGCTTCCCTGGTCTCTTCTCCTCCCTCTGGTGTCATCCGCACCTTCGGCAAAATTGACTGCCTCGCCCGCTGTCTGGTTTCTGTACTCACGCTCCTCCCCGACGTCTCCTCTGCTTGTTGTTTTTAATGATGGCTGCCTTTCTGGTAGAGACTTCACCAGGGCGCACACCAAGTTACATTTAATAAACTATGCTTAGTCAATAAACCATACTCAGCTGCATTGTAGGGTCACTTTAATGAACTCTTCCGACCCTTGAGAATCTGAGATTGTCATTGGAAGCTTAGCTAGCAAGCACCTTTTTAGAAAAAAATATTTGGTGGCAAATCTTTGGTTGTACAGACATTTGTTCTCCAAATGTTCTTCACCTAAATCCTAAATTTCCAGAGATGTTTGAGATCACACTGATTCTACTCAGCGTAGGGCCTAAGTACATTGGTGTGAGAACAGAGCAGTCCAGGCTTGGCCATAAACTCAATCCTCATTGATCCATAATGGTTAAACCTTTTCTGTCATCCCTGTAAACCTAAAAAGTACCCAGCAATGTACATGATACTATGGGCTCCTACTTGGAAGCCATTTCTATCAAACTGTCACTACCCGTGAATCATCTAAAGGTGAAAGCCCTCACTGGCTCTGAGTATGCAGACCTGAAGCACTTTTTAGTGTCTTAAGACTGCACAGCACCCCTAAACACCTGCCTAGCTACTACCTTGCTCCCCCGCCTCACACCAAGGCACTAAAAGGTGACAAAAATACAGTGCATTGCTTTATAAACCTGCATATGCAAAAATAAAAGGGAGGGGGTCAAAATATCTCGGTTGCAATTGGGACCTTCAACAATATTGATATAAACTTAACTTGACAATAGAGTCCCAGTTGATATTATGGAGACTATATTGTTGCAGGTCAATGTTGTTGACCTTGATATTGTAACATACAACCTAAAGAAAGAAAGAAAATACAGCACAAATAATGAAAAGGGAAGCAAAGATGCCAAATAAAGGCGAGGGCGTACAGAAACTAATCTGATGGAACAGTGGGGCAGTCCAGAGTGTAAGTGAATGTGCACTGAGGTTGCTTTTAAATTGGATCCTCTTCACTAAGGTGGTGTTAAGGCACATCATAATGCAAAGCCCATGCAGCACTATAGCTCTCCTGCTGCTTCCTGATTAGCTAATAACTGCTAATTGTTCCCCACTTCCTGTACTTCCATTTTCCTCTCCCTGCACTTTGATGCCCCCATGTTGGGGGAGAAATTAAGTTAGACCTATTAAATAAATAAGTGTACACCATCTTTTAAATTCATTCTGTACTTTCTTTTCGTCTTTTCCCTTCAGCCGCTGCCTTTTCGCGGTTCAGGCACTCGGTGGCAATGCATAGAACGTCGACAGTCTAGTAACAGAGTAATAATTATAATCAGAAATAAAATAAAACCACATTACAGTGAACTGCCACAAAAAGGTTTGTCAAGTCCAGATAATATTGAAAACTTCTTCCATATAAATGTGGAAGGAAACCTCCCTGGTTCGAATGGTATTGCACTATGCAAGCTCACATGCAGCCATATTGTAGGTTGAGACAAGGTCCTGATGTTTGTGATCAGCAGGACCGCATGAAGGTTGTCATTCATCGCTGGATATTCATCTGCCGGCAAGGGATGAGGCTTTACATCTCCTGCACAAAGCTAGCAAGAAGGAAGAGTTGAAGTCGAATTCAGTTATGTACATTGGTCAGATGTAGTCACACTTTGAGACCAACAAGAGGGCTACAGAGGGAAAGACTGGAAGTAAAAAGAAATAGAAATGTCACAAATAAAAAGTCATGATGTTACCTTCAACACTACTTCAAAACGATTCTGTAATTCATCTCTGCTCATTCAACCTTCCATGCATCAAATTGAGTGTTATTGCGTATTTTCTGTGCCTCAACTGTAAGTGTCATCAACCACAGAAAACTTGATGGGGGGTGCTTGAAATAAGCCTAACCACTGGCAATCGTGCGGGTACATTCTAACCCATTATTCTTTTACCCATAATGCCACCTCAGTTTGGACCCAGCCGTAATCAAATCAGTCTTGGACTCTGCTCCAATAGGAACAGGCCAGCCTAAACTGCCAGGTCAGGTGCCCCCGAAGCAGAACACAAGCAATCCAAGAGCTGTTTTGCCCTGATTGGGGCTCTTTAGTTAGGTGTATCTTGGTTTGAGTGGCACAGTGGAGCACGTGAACTACGCCAGAGCATTACCTTGGCCACTTAGGGCATTATTTCACTACCCAAAACGTGATGTGATAATGCTTGCAATAAGGCTAACCAATGGCACTCTACGGGTAGCATTTCAACCCATCCTTCTTTTGCCCACAATGCCACCTCAGTTTGGGACCCAGCCATATGCAAATCAGTCTTGACCCTGCTCCAACAGGAACAGTTTAGCCCAAACAAGGCCAGGTCCTCCATGATGATTCAGAACACAAGCAACCCAAGACCAATTTGCCCTGGTTGAGTCTCTTCTGTCAGGTGTAGCTCGGTTCCGCGGCACAGTGAGCACGAGACCCACATCTGAGCATAGCAGTGGCCACTTAAGGTGCTTTATCAAACCACGCACAACGGGGAATGCTTGCAATAAGTCTAACCACTGGCAATTGATCGGGATAGCACTGCAACCCATCGTGCTTTTGTCATATTTGGGTGTGCTGCATCAACAACAAAATTATTTGTACACTTTTCAATTAAGGTGAAGACCCACTAAAGCCCCCTTCATTCCACCTACTGTCACCTTCCTGCCTCTCTGCCCCATGACTTTGATATGTCTCTTTCTTTACCTGCTGTCTTTGGCCTCCTTCCTCCATGGCATTTGCTGATGGCAAGCCTTTTCCCTGCATTCGTTCCATGTGTGTGAAGGATTGCACAGGGAGTTGCGCATCAGCAGGGCCATGGCCAAGCAGCATGGCCGACAAGACGTGAGCTCCTTCGGTTCCCGACTAGCCAGCCACCTAATCCTGCATAATCATGTCTGCTGACACCCACGACAGTCCCCCCTGTGCGGCTGGGACTCTGCACGCTGCGGGGGCACTCCTATAGGAAAACGGGACCAGGGGGGTGCCCGAAATCGGCTGTGGCGGCTCTGGGCCCGCCGACCTGCCCGGCTGAAATCACACGGGGACGAGGCCTACGCCCACCGGAGGTCTGCGCGGGCCTCGCGGGCAGCGATTCCCTTTCCGCTTGCCCGGTGACCTCGGCGGCTACCGAGGAGGCACCCTCTGCCATCGGGGGCCTCCTGGACTCTACGGTCCCTGGCCCTCGCTGTTGGAACTTGAGAAGTTGAACGATCCCTGAGGGGCCTCGTGTGGCACTGGGGATTGGCCTGGAGTGCGTATGGGGGCCGAGCCTACCATCGCCGAGCCTAGAGCCCCGGGCGCCTACTGCGGAGGTGCCCGCCGTTGCTGGGGGGCCCTTGTTTGGACTGCGGGCGCACCCCCCCTTTCCCGCCGGCCCTTGTGTGTATTGTGGATCGAGGACTCGGGGGCCTGGGGGGGGGGGGCGGTGTTCGGTGGCGGCTGTCGGGAGGTGGTGGGCGTTCGTGTTCCCCCCTTGACCTGCTGGGAAGTTGCTGAGCCCGCGGGACCACGATTGGCCTGACTAGACTGGTGAGCCTGCACTCCTGGGGCACGGTGAGTTGGCCTGCTTCGCCCCCCCTTGGTGAGGCCATCTTGGATCCCCCTGCTGCCACTTGAAGGCCCTTTGGTTCACCTCTATTGATTGATTGCAGCCCTGCAGGGAGTTGGCTGCCTGGACGCGGAATTTTTCTTCCAGCCACTCGTGGGGAGACGCCCGCCTGGGCCTTTCTCTTCTCTCCTCTGCCTGCCCCTTCCAGAGGTCGCAGGGTGCCCGACCCCCCTTGGAAACCCTCCAAAGGACTACCTGCTTGGAGACCAGTACGGGGGCGATTTTGGCATTTGGGAGCACTGTGAGGGCCCTCACAGACCGATGATAGGACAAGATCCATCGCACTGGCGACAACCTTGAGGTGAGCAGCTATAGGATCACTGCTGGACCCCTAGCTCGGCCCTCCCTTGGGACGCAATGGACTTGGGCTCCCTGGACCTGCTGGGAGGGGACGTGGACCCTCTCGAGCTTGCCTGGCCTCCGCGCTACTGGTGACACGCACGGAAGAGACATAGGTACGCCGCTGATAGCCCTATACAGGGAAACTGAGTTTGGAGACTTCGACAATTGCGAACGCTTGTGTCCTTTACTGAGGCCTACATTATTGGTAAGGACAGGCTGCCTCGCGCCTCCAACCCCAACACCATCACACAGTATACCAAGCAACGCCTAGCCACGCAACGAATCACTCGTCAGACGGGCCAGGATGGCGAGGGAGATGCCTCCAATGAGCCGTCTCGAGGTGAGCTCCTAGAGGCGATACAGGGGTCCCGTACAGCCCTGGAAAAACAAATCGAGACAGTATCCATCGATGTGAATTTACTACGGGCGGATTTGCAGAAGGTGGCGAATAAGGTCTCCACGGTGGTTGACGACATCGTCCAGCTTCAGGGAGAAGTGGCCTCCCTGAAGCAAAAGGTCTCTCAGCTCACCAACACCACCAGAGCACTAGAACGACGAGCAGAGGAAGCGGAAGGGCGGGCCTGTCGAAGCAATATCAGGGTCCTGGGCATTCTGGAGCGCTCGGAATAGGGCAATTCGGAGCGATTTCTGGGGGAACTGGATACATAGTAAGCTATGCCCCATTGGTCTGTCAGAGATCTTTGTTGTGGAGAGGGCCCACAGGGCGCTGGTCCCTCAGCCGCTGCCAGGGGCACCTCCCAGGGCCATCATTGCCAAAATTCTGAACTATCAGGACAGAGACTGTATTCTGAAAGCAGCACGAGAAGGGGCAGACCTCACTTTTGACAATGCCAAAGTGTCCATTTATCCGGACTACACCCACCAGTTGCAGGAACAAAGGAAATCCTTTCTCGGCATCAAGCAGAAGCTATGTGAACTCCACCTACAGTACAAGTTACTGTACCCTGCGAAACTCAAGGTGATAACAAATGGAAAGGCCCATTTTTCGACTCTTCGGAAGAGGTATGGGAATGGCTTGAGATCAGGGGAGAGGCCCTCCCTCCGCGTGAGCAGCAGGGATCCCGAAGTACCTGAGGGATCAGACCTCCTAGGAGCCGCAGGAGCAGCTGCAGAAGTCGGCTTGTGGATGACGCTCAAGCGGAGAGACAGCGAATCGCGGTGGGGGATGACGGCGCCTTACGTGATGACCCTCCCCCACAGACTGAGACAGAGACTCCTGAAGGGAGTCTAGTACCAGAGACTCTCCTGTCAACCACTCATGTGGTTCCAGAAACACTCATGGACCCACTTACGCCCCACACAGAACCGCCCTGAAGATTATATCCTTTTTACTCTTTTCCTATTGCTGGGGTGGAGTGGGCCGGCCCTTAGAGGCATAGTGACTACTGTCTTGCAGGGACTTGGGAGAATTAATTGTCGATCTAGAGCTGAAGTTGTATGTATTTGGTGAGATTAGCCAATCAATATGACATGAGTGTCTCACGGGTTCATATTTGGGCAGTTCAGGACATTGAATCATACCAAGAGGTGGCTGGATGAAACGGGAGCTGGCCTTGGGGGAGGGGAGTTTTCTTCTTCCTTTGTAAAATAGTTCTAGCCTCGTTTGGGGTAATAGGACAGCTGTGCACGTCCTGGCACCAGCATGGGAAGGGCATTTCTGCATGTTTTGTTGTCAGTAAATTACTCGTGGGAGGGTGTTTCAAAGGGGGGGATTGGTTTCTTTCAGGCATTATATGTATCGCTTTTAAGGCACAGGACCTAGATAGCAACATGGGACATGGAACCCACTGGGATTGGATACTCTACCATACATGGGGTTTACATTTTTAAGCTGGAATGTGAGGGGGCTGGGTACATGCACCAAGAGATACAGGGTCCTGTCCTTTCTCCGCAGGCATCAGGTCTTGATAGCATGCCTCCAAGAAACTCCCCTCATGGATAAAGGGGCTCAGAAATTGGCAAAGAAATGGCAGGGACAGGTCTTCCACTCTTCATTCTCTACCTATGCTAGGGAAGTCCTTGTGTGGGGTGGCCCCCGGGGTCCCGTTTTCCCATCCAGTATGTGGAGGCTGACATCGATGGGAGATACCTGCTTCTTAGAGCTAAGCTAGATTTGTGGGATGTTGTCTTAATGAACACCTATGCCCCAAACACAGATGACCCGGACTTTTTTCACTCCCTGCAGGAGGTTCTGGTATCGGAGCTGGAGGTTCCAATACTTTGGATGGGGGATTTTTAATTGTGTCCTAGACCCTCTTCCTGACAGGTTCCCACCCCGCACTGGCACGAAACCAAGGATGACAATGAAACTCCGTGAGGTCATGGGGAATACAGGAGCCCAAGATATATGGCGCCAGAGACACCCAACCCAGAAAGTGTACACCTGTTTTTCATCCACTCATAATACACACAGTCGCTTGGATAGAGTCTTACTCGCAAATCCTGTTGTGGCTATGTCCTTTGAGGTGACCCATCAAGCGCGATTCCTATCTGATCACTCCCCTGTGGCGTGTGTGGTTAGCTAGGGGGGCCCGACATGTGGCCCACGGACCTGGAGATTGCCGGCGGAGATCCTTGAGGACCAGGTAGGGAAGTCCGAAGAGTGGCAACTGGGAAGGAGTACACGCCAGGGGTGTCCCTTCTTGCCTTTATTGTTCACCCTGGCCAAAGAGCACTTTGCGGTCCGGGTCAGGACTGAAATGGAACAGTATGGAATTAGAGTGGGTGACACGAGCCATATTGCTTCCCTACATGCTGACGACGCCCTGTTTTATTTGGCCGCTCCCCGGGACGCCCTGCCGGTATTGCTGTGCCAGCTAAACCGATTTGGAGAGGCTCGGCTACGACTTAACCGCGGTAAGTCCCTGATATTTCCGTTGGGGGGACTGGCCTCAGTGCCCCTGGAGGATCTACCAGAACCCGGGCTGCGCTGGGAACAGACAGGGTTCCGTTACCTTGGGATACAGGTGACCCCGACGGACACACAGGCGTTAGCCCGGAATGTAGACCGCATAATTGCCTCATTACAGCAGTCGGTATCCCTGAAACGCATCTCTAGTGACAGGGAAGATAGATGCCCTAGATGTGCTGCGGAGAAAGCGGGCTTTTTACATTTGGCATGGTATTGTCCAATGGTCAGACAGTTTTAGGTGGAGGTGGTGGGAAGGATTGTTGCAGCCACAGGCCTTCAGATGACGCCTGAACCCTTGCATTGTTTACTTGCACTAGTTCGGAAGCCCAAGAAAAAGAAACTCCCCTACAAGCTCCTACAATTAATGCTGGTGCTCGCTAGGCGCAGGGTAGCTATAACTTGGATGGGGCAAAGGGCCCCAGAAGTGCCCATCTGGCTCAAAGATGTCCGTGAATGGTCCCTGGCCGAAGAGGCCCACACGAAGCTCACCCGAAGGGACGCGAAGTTGCGAGGAGACCTAGTTGCTTGGCGTGACATGTGTACCTCTGGGTTGGCAGAGGAGGAGCCCTCCTCGCAGGATACAACCGGCAGCGGGGAGAGTGGATTAGATATAGCCAGTGGGTCCAGCACTAACGGGGAGCGAGAGGGTCGACCCCGGTAATGTCCGCATTGGAACTCAGTGCCATGCCCGGTTCCTTCCTCACTATGATATTTTTGCAAATGATTTTTTTTCTCCCCATTGCAACTTTCCCTCCCTGGTGCTGCAGTTTGTCCTATATGCTATTACTACCTTCAACGATATGCCTACATATGCCTATTCAATACCGATTTGATTTGTTTTTTCTTGTATTTGCAACATGTAAATTGAAAAACAAAGTTAAAAAAAAAAAAGTTCAGCAATGTTCTGGTCCGCTGCTCCCTGCCCATAATCTCCAACATTGGTATAAAAGGGTTGGATCCCAATAGGAACTCCAAGCATGGGACATGGCAATGCATGACTGATGACTACATGAATCCCTTTGCAGCTCTGTGGTCCCTTTATCTTGCATATTTATTTAGCTTAAGATGTATTTTGGATTTATAACTCATATTAACGTGGTTTTTGCATTGGGGCAAATTGTAATCTAGCTAAATTAATTCTCAGAAAGGCCTTCATTAGGGTCTTGGTGCAGTTTATGAGGGGGTGTGGGATAGTACACAATTTTGAAACTGGGCCAGTATTCCTCCAATGTGTCCCATATCTGCATAGAAGACTACAGGCACTAACTTTGAATGAAGGACGCTCTCCAAAGAGATTCTGTGTCTCTCGAGGGACAAGTCAGAAATACCCACTTTCTCGAAGCGTATTTGCACTTTATTTAGAATCTCTTATTGCTACCATATTGGAGTGTGCTGAGGTGTAACCTTGTGGGGGTCTCAAATAACTTCTTTGCTGAAAATGCCGCTATAAATTGAGATAGTGAGACTGGTAAAAAGGCTATTGAACCTTGTTGTGAACTCTCCTCATCGTAGCTATTATATTTACCGGTTATCTTTTGTCCCATTGGTACCTTCTAGTGTTCCCCTTTCCTGTCCCAATGCGACATCTGACCGGTGTCTTTGATTTTTGGTGTGGAACCCTCTATATAATAGGCTCCTGCCAAGGCTTTTGCGCCTGATGGTAGGCCATCCCGCAACTTGTGTCAGCGCAGTTCCTCAGTGCCCCACCACGAAGTACATTTGTTAATTTTCTCCTCAGGATGGGTCTGCGTTTTTCTCACATTCCAGAAGTTCACCAGTGAAAGAAAGTTTGAATACCTCTGTTATATCTACTCTGTCTCTGGGCATATGTGGGTTTTGACCCTATCTCGCATTTCATACCACAGAGGTAAATATAAATATTTTAATTTATATAAACCCAATTTGCACACACTCAATAGTACAAATGTGTAATTTGAAGTCACATTATTATTAGGCTCTTCAATTGCTGTATTCCTTCAAATGTTGGACTCCACACATCAATATGTTATTCCAAGTCTTGAAATCCACAAGTCATTTATTTTGCTTCTTCACAAAGTTGATTCTTTACAGTAGCCAACACATGTTTCGTTGAGAATTTTGACTTTGTCAGGGCTAATTTCCTAAGTAGAGTCATGCTAATAGCATAGCCATGCTATTATAAGAAGCCATTGGTCCACCCTATTGTGTTGATAGAGACACGCAACGTTGAACTGTGTAGTTATCCATTGTATCGTTCTTCCAATATTAAAACCAGTATACTTTAAGCCGATATCCCATGGCAGAGCGTCACTTCGTGCTGTGCACTCTCAGTGCGCTCTGGGCAGTGGAAGGATTAGGGCCTACTTGGACCCGGGTGAATACCAGAATGGAATGAATCACCATTGCGTAACTGCCACGGGATATCGTGCACCACTTTTGCTTGCTTGAATTTAAGTATATTATGTTAACTGTCAGGTGAGCGATGATAGTAGCCCCACTTTTGAACCCTTTTATTGACATAAATATTTGCATTGCCAGCTTTACAGAATGCAAATAACCTCAGTTGAAACAGCTGTAAAGGCACCACATTGCAAAAAAACTGTTCTAAAAAATTGGTATATCTCAGCATTTCTTATAAATGCAACCCTTATTATTTGAATTCTTTATTTGAGGTTGTTTTCACTTTTTATTTTGCATTTCCTTTTCGGGTATGGCTGCTACAATTACATGCCAGTCTCCATCTTTTCTGAGTGGTACCTGTGAGCTTATTCTACATTGGATTCAATGAGGACAATTATTCAAATCATACTTGATTGCAATAAGGGGTGAACAAATCAAACCTTTGTCTGTATAAATACACTATCTCATTGCAGAAGGCAGGAACGTCTTCAGTAGTCTACCTGAATCACTTGCAGAAGAAGGATTAGGAGAACCTGTAAAGTATACCTGATTACACAAGTCATGCACCAGATTCGAAAAGGTTTATGTTTTGCTTCAAGTTGTGCAACAAATTCTAAAATGATTAAGTATTTTCTGTCTCGGGACAAAAGTTTGGTCTACAGCTCGCAGTCCCTCTTGAGGTGAAATATTAGGTAGGGTAGGGATTGTAGAACTAAGGTTAAGAGAGACAAGTGCCAAAATGGTATTGGCTTAGTAATATGTCACAAGATGGTATTAAGCCTAAATGGGCCCAGCTAAATCAATAAGTAGAAGTAAGAAAGGATCCATCGCTGACTGATTATGATGGTTCACAATCATTCTTAGACCTGGCAAAAATCGACTCAAAATTTGTTGAAATGTTTGCTAGGATAGTGGTTCCCATCTGCCCAGTCTTGAAAAAAGGGAATTTTTTAACTGGTCTGATGAGATTCGCAAGGGTTCCACACTAGGAAGGTTTGACATAACAAAACACACTATGCTAACAACAGATGGAAGACTTAAACAGTTGGGTGCCACCCATAGGTAAAGAGAAACCATAGCCTTTGCACCTAGGCCATTCAAATGTCTGTTATTAAACTATTCAGTAGTGGAGAGAGAGAGGCCCATACTTGTATTTTGGCTGTGAAACACTTTAAAGTTTCCCCGGAGGAATCCTATTTCTACTAGGAACTTGTCATAATCCCCTAGTTTTTGCACCACTCACAGAGTGACAAGATGGTAGTTAGTTTTCTGAAGTTCCCATTTTAAAATGGAATTTTACCACGCCATAGAAACAGAACATCAATTGTCTCACCCATTTGACAATAACGTTAAGCTACAGACAAAGGCAGTGATGATATAATGGTAACTCTTGTCCTACAAGGCCCAGGACAAGAAGAATGGGAGAAAGATGGGAAGAGTGCTTTATGCCTTATCTCAGTGAAGGAGTGTTTTTTGCAGGTTGTCCAAACCCAATGCGGTTCCAGAGAATGTAAGAGCGCTTCGAAGGTAAGTGATGAGTCAAGTCTGAACAATATTAAATGATTTAGAGGTGACAATTTGGATGCTCCAGAGTCTTTAGAAGAAAAGATTGTAGACATAGCCTAAGGAAAGCTAGGCTAAGGTCCCACAATTTTTTTCTGGACTGGATAACCTTGGCTGAGATAAAATGTAAAAAAATTGCATAAGTTGTGCTTCGAGTTTCAAGTCAAGACTGTACCCAAACCAACATTGTTGCTAATTACAGTTGCAGCCAAGCCATCGAACAAACCTGTCTTTGACATTATCGGTCCTTTAAATAATGTTGGACTAGATTGTTGACCATCATTCATATTGGATTGTATGTATAAACCAGCACCTCTAGAGTTTTAGAAGGAGGTCTGACAGAGATTTGTTCATGGGAAGCGCTACCTGAAATCCTAGTGACTATTAACCTCTGACGATATGAAACATTTTCTAATAAAAATGTTTGTCCCCCACTACCAAACAGCCTTGAATTGCCTTAGGGTGAATGGATTCATAGAAAGAGTGAACAGAAAGATAAAAGAATCTTCCCAACTAGTTAAAGTTAAAGGCTTACCAGGGACTGAAGCTACTTATGATACAGCATGGACATACTGCAGCGCCCATGACTAAAGACAAGACTGATTATTTTATCCTAATTCTGAACCCATTCTTAAATATGGGTGAAGACAATTAAAATGAGAGACCATCAAGAAGTACATGGGCGGCCCAGTTGACGCACGTGACAGAGGGCTTTAAATACCTGGGGATTTTTATGTCTCCATGTCCATAGACCTCATGGACGTATAACATAAAACCACTTTTGGCTGGCCTCCGTGATCAGACATCTATATGGTCATCCCTTCCCCTCTCGCAATGTGGGCGCTCAGCAATCATTAAGATGGTCTCCCTCCCTAAAATATTATATTGGTTACAGAATTTTCCATACCATATATCGTGATCATGGTTTGCGCAAATCAATGCTATCCATAATAAGTTCCTATGGAACGGATGGGCAGTTCGGGTGGCGCTACAAACTTGTGCACAATCTACGTATTGTGGCGGCATTGCAGCGGCGGACGTTTACTCCTATTACGCAGCCTCTCACCTTATAATCATTAACGAATGGTGGTACAGAACACCATCGGATCCGGCGTTCGCTCTGGAACATGCGGCGAGGGAGGAGGTACCCCTCCTTCGGTTACAATACAGGAATCAGAATTTTGACTTCCTTCCACATGCCAGCAGAACAGCGATTCGGCTCTGGAGGTATACTGTCGGGCAGATGGGGTGGCGAGGGTGCTTGACTCAAGCGACCCCCCTATGGCACGGCTCCCATCTGCCCCATGTAGCGGCTTTAACGGGATTTCGCACATGGAACCTGATAGGTATTTCCACCCTTGGCGATGTAATGAAGGGCACCACACTTAAGTCCTTCCAGCAGTTACAGGCGGAATTCTAATTACTTAAAACACAATTCTATAAGTATCTTCAATTACGCCACGCTCTCACTCCCAAAATTCTCACCCTGGACACCATAGAGGGCCGCCTTCTCATGGGGGATCTAGAATCTCATTAAATCAGACAGATATACCAGACCCTTAAGACACATGCCAGAACGACCCTATATAAGACCAGAGGGGCATACAAAATCAATAAAATATGTTTAAAAAAAAATCAGCATCATCAGCAGCTCTTTTTTAATAGGCATACGTAATCTGATGAAAAAGAACATATCTGGCCTAGCAGCTACAGCTGCTGACCTTAGAACTAGGGAACAAGGTTCTAGTCCTAGCCTTGGCTCACCATACTGTGATTCTGGATAAATCACTTAATCTCCTTGTGCCTAAAAATGAGTAACTAGACTATTTCTTTTGCAAATCACTTTACTGTCCTCGGGCCAAGTAAGTGCTATATAAAGCTGCAAAAAGTTATCTATATATTATCAAAATATTTTTCTATTTAGAGCATTCCACTTCTGTGTTGTACCACAGGTTTATAATAATTAGATTTGTTTATCTCAAATGGTTAACATAGAGAGATGAGGACATCACTTAGGTTGCTAAAACTACCTCCTTTTCAAGATGCGCATCTGCTCCTCAAAGTTTAATTTTATTGTTAGGCAGACCTGGGAAAAGGCATGATGCATTCTGATATGTTAATAGTAATATGTTTACAGTTTTACTTTCAGGTATTTCAACCTGGCATGCCAATACTTTCGCAGTCAACACATCACCCAAACTTTTTGAAACAGATAAGGCTTACAACATAGTGAACAGTTGTTTACGTCTGGAAAAATATTTTGAAGCATTGCTATATATAGGGATACATGAGGACAGTCGGGTAAAATGTCCTTCCAAAATATGTATATTAATGGAAGCTCTAGGTAATGGTCAAAATCCCAACTACGGATCATTCCAATGTCTGAAAATTGAGTACCACTCAGACAGAATCATGGATGATGGTGGCATGGAAGTGCACGCTGACTGTGTTCCACTTGCATGTGAATATCAGTCTGGAGTCACATGGGCTTTGAGTGAGTTCTGAGCATGCCTTGCTACAGCCTTGGGGGACAGTTGGCCATCAAACCATTGAAGCCAGAGGCTATGGCGTTCAGTTGCCATGGCCACAGAGAATGTGAGGGCATTGTGTTGAAATTGACAACCTCTGCTGAGGTTGCACAAGGGAAAGGAAAAATCTTGCACTGCGTTCCACTGTGCAAAGAAAAAGCTGGAGATTGTGCTTTTTCCCTAGTATGATTTGAATTTGAGGAAAGGTGAGGCCTACCCCCACTCACTGATATTTTCAAATGCACCAAAAAAGCTTGATGGCCATTGACTTTCTGTGACGTTTTGTCTGGTGTGCTTTTCAGTGGTGGCCGGTAATTATAGCTGGGAGGGGGACGGACGGGACACAAACACACACATAAACACCAACGCACATCCATACACATGCGCACACTCACACACACATACACACACACACACACACACACACACACATATATCCATTCTCTACACTCAGTCCCAAACATTCATGCACGCATGCACTAAACATTAAAAAAATCACACCTGTGCAGCTCTACATCAGAGATCTCAGGAGTGTTGGGACTACTGCCTTCTCTCATTGGCTGACCCTAGGTCAGCCAGTGAGGGAAGGCAGCAGTCCCTACTCGTCACAGAGTGGGATGGGGCCAGTGAGAGTTGCTGGCCCCATTCCACTCTGTGACGAGGTGTCAGTGATTGACACTCGGCCCTGGGAACTTCAGGGCTTAGAACTGAAACACCCATGTCTGAGGCAATCAGTGACGCTCCCCCTTGTCACCAGGGGGATGGCCTTGAGGTGCTTTGCCGGGCTGAATATGTCACGCCCACAGGAGCTCTGACATCTTCAACCCTGCAAAGTTCAACTCAGGCAGCCAGGAGCCTGCACATTTAGCGCATGTCTAGCTCCTGGCTGCCTGACCAGAAAATAAAAAGTATCTGGCAGGTTGACCTTTGCTCAGGCTGAAAGACACTCTTCTATTTGAGCAAAAGGTGTTGGGTGTGGTCCCTACACCCATTAGAACAGGCCGTTGCTGGTGCTTTTCCTTATTTGTTACCGTCCAAGACTTGGAGCAATGGGGGAACACCCAGCGGCTACAGAGTGAGACTCAGTGAACCTCTCCAGGAGATGTACATTAATCTCCAAATTTGAGTACTGTGTAGCACAGTGATTTGAAATTTCTACCTAAGTTCCTGTGGCATTTGGCCATACATTATGTTTTAATGTAAGAAAAGAACAATAACCATGATTAGGTAAGCCATCTAGCATAAAAGGAGATCTATGCTGTTCCTGGCCTGGGTTGGTATCCTTCTTGACAGTGAGTGTGAGCAGACCACCAATACGGCTAGAACCCTATTGCAGATCGTCTCAACTTTGCCTTAGTGCCAGAGGATTTTAACACTGGCTTTATGTAGCTAGCAGTAAGACTGTCAATGCAGTTCTGTACTGAAGCCCTAAATCACACACCTGTTCTTCTAGCAGTCTGTTCTCTCGTGGTGTCAAACTCCTTTGCTCCTTGGTGTAGGAGAGTGGAATCTGACTGTATGGTTACCCCCACTTTTTTCCTGGTGTTTTGCTAGTTTTTTACTTAGTCTGACTGGGATCCTGCTAACCAGGACCCCAGTCTATCTGCTTTCTCCCTAAATTGGTTGTTCATGTACTTTAGGTACACTCCAGATTGGAGTCTGGGGTACCCTTATCAGTCCATAGTATATGGTATACTATGGTCCCAGGGCATAGGTATCCCAGAGGCCTCTCAGGGACTGCAGCATGTATTATGCCATCCCTGGGAGACCATTCAAAATGACACCACAGGTCTGCAACAGCAGCCTGTGTTAGGTGGTGCATGCACCCCGTACTTAGATATAGGTTCACTATATCTACTCCATATCACTGCACATATAAACCTATCAGTCACCCCTATGGCAGGCCTTATCAATCTTGAAGGCAGGGTGCTGGGTTTTATGTGAGAGGGTGCATCTGCATGAGCAGAGACCCTCTGCAGCCTTCGGAACCTATAATCCGGGGTTGTTTGTGATGCAGTCAACCATATATACTTAAGAGCATTCTAACCTCGCAAGAAATGCTAACTTTAAAACAGCTGCATGGAAACACATTGTGTTTGGTGTCAAACACCTTGGAATCAGTAACTGGTGAGGGAGGTATGATTTCACCCTCCTAGAGGGAGAAATATGACAACACCGGTACAGCCGGTACCAGCTTTCTTGACCCTGGCATCACAAAATGGATGCTGCCAGCCACAGACACGAGTCTGCCCTCCTGCTGCTGGACGAAACTCCGGCAGGGGAAGGCTGGACAATAGGTTTCCTGTCACAGGGAGGTGTCACCACCTCCCAAACAGGCTTTAGTGTATTGGGGCTGGGTGGGTGCACTCTGAGAGTGCTTTGATGTCTGCACTGGGGGCACATTTGGTGTCCCTGTGCATAGTCCAGCTCAAACCGGTTGCAGGAGCTATTTGCTCCTGCTCTGGCAGGATACTGGACAAAGGACATGGGTGTAGCCACCCCTCTGTCCTGACCCTCCCATAGGTGGGTCCCCACAGTTTGTCCCACCCCTTCCTTGGGTATAAAGTAGGAACCCCTGACTACAGGACTTTAGATTTACCTGGACGAAACTCTGCTACAGAAACCAAGTACTCCGACTATCTACACTACGCTGGATGACTGAAGAATCTCCCTTCGAGTAAAGGAGTTACTCCCCTGCAAGGCAGGTACCTTAAGCGCATCAGACCGGTTTGCATCTCCCAAGCTCCTGAGGACTCCGAAGATTTCTGCAACACAGGAGGTGGGTTCCCAAGTGTCGACGAGGTCGACTAGTGCTCTCAGGTATCCTGAGACCCGCAACCCTCATGGGGACCGTGCAACCCGCACCCCTGTGCACCGTGTCCATTTGCAGCAGCATATGCTTTTTGGCGATCCCTGAGGCTGTGCTTTGGGATACTTGTAGTCCTGACCTGAGCAGTATTTCCACTGAAGATTTCCGGACTACTCTCCACGAGTGTTCCGTGGGCCGATTCAGCTCAAGGTCCCTTTGCGATCCTTGGTCCGTTGGCCTGTGGGTCCCTGTGAAGGCAACATTAACTTTCAGTGGGCTTCCCTGGTTGCTCCGGACGTGCCCTGACTCTCCTTGCTTGGAGAGTCCTCACCGAACCATCTTTCCTCTGACCGCGTGGGTTGCAGGTGCCAAGGCTTGTTGGTGTTCAATTCGAACACTGACCCCCCCAGCACTCGTCATCCTTCATGGGACAGCTTACCTCCAGACTTTGGTCATCGTCGACGTCTCCTGGTCCCCGTGGCTGCAGAGTCAAGCTTCACCTCTTCTCACCGGAAACACCCGACATTGGTGGGCATTCGTCTATCGTGCCCCTGGTCATTGTGAAGTGACCCAGACTCTGTCCCCTCTGCTTTCAGGTTCTTCTCAGCTCTCATCCAGGCTTGGATCACACCGGACACTTCTCATCTTCCCGGCAGCAGCACGTCTTCGCATCACGCCAATGAAATCAACGAGCGTTTCTGACACCACTTGACCCCTTTGCACCCGGCTCTCCTGGGATAAGTAACACGGGTACCTCGGTACTCTCAAGGGTGCTGGCCTTAGAACCTTCTATGTTCCAAAGGGTTTACTTGAAGTTCTCTCCTAATTGTCCTTAATCTTTAAAATTACAACCGCGACTTTCCCATAGAGTTGTGTTCTCACACTGCATACGTCCTCCGTGGGTCCCCTGTGTCACTACCTTGGGTGGTTCCTTGGGGTCTCAGCGATTCTACGTGCTCTAGGCACTGTGTCTAGTCAAGTCATGGTTGTTATTCCACTTTCTTAGTATATGGTTTGGTCTCTCCCTGGAGCCCACTGTGTATTGTGCTATTTACTGTCGTTCTAGTGCTTTAATATTGTGTGTCTTGTTCTCTAATATCATAAAGAGGTTAGTGTAGAGTGTTTAGTAATAAATACATATATTTTATATATTCCTTGTGTGGTTCTCCTTTCATGTGGTCATTCAGGAGGTTATAATCGGGTAAACCAAGCTGCTTTACATTCCTTCGAGACTTAGCCTGAAGGCTGCTCTCCATAGCTACCACTAGGATATCTTTCAATAAAAGTTGTCTTTAACCTAATCATCAATAAGGGTCGTTTGTAATGGTGCAAGGTGCCCACTTTAACTAGTGGACAGCATATACCAGGCCAACTTCTCACACTTGGCTTTTGTAACAGACAGTAAGCAAGACTCCTGAGGCCCTACATCCTGTACTAATCCCATCTTCTGAGGGTACAACAGTTTGCTTTGCAGGATGTCAGCAATTTTAGGTCCTTCAGAAGGTCTATTGCACCATGACACCCTTATCTAATCCCTGTTCCCATTATCAGTAGTGGCTCCTGGCAGTCATGGCCACAGGCTGAGGAAATACAAGAACATGGTGGCAATTGTTAAGGAGAATCCAGACTACATGCTGGTTATAGTCTGCTGAATACTGACAGAGCACTCATACTGGTTCTTTCTGAACCTGCTATCTAAGAGAATAATGATCTTTGCCCAGTTTCCTATCTGGTAATTCTAGACAGCAATGCAAAGGCACTCCTTACAATTCCCTCTGCACTCACTGCACTAACTGCGGCACATACTTCTCTTGTGAAAGACCTGAAAGATAAACTAGCAGTGTTTTTGCTTTCATCTGGTCCGGTTGATACTGTAGAGCAGGCCCCCAGAGGAGGGTACTTTGGGCCACATCTCTAGTAGTATGTCTAGACCTGACATGACCACTTCCCCTCACCTGCAGGAGTACATGAGTGTGTCCCCCAATATAGCATTTGGGGAAGTCCCACCTACTTACCATTCCACCCGCTGGAATGTTGGAAGGCCTTCATTAATAAACTTCTTTAGTGGTTGGGGGAAAATCATGGAAGATGTGACATTTCAAGATGCAAAATACAGGCAGCAAAGAGGTGTAATTTGGTTGGGGAGTGTCCCAAACTGGCAGCTCGTGACATTAGGATCATTACCTAATGGAACATTTGGTGGCCAATTGATTTTGCTGTATGAAATATTTGCAAGGCGCGTTCTCAGGGTCATTTTACTTCCTTTCCTCCTCCCTCCTCAACAACTGACCAGTGACCCCCATTCTAAACACAATGGTCCCTCTGTCTGCTTTGTGTTAGCCCCTGTGCATTAAGCCTGATCTAATGCCTGTCAGGTTAGCGGGCGGATTGGATAGCAAGCCCTAAGATTTTCTGGCCCTTTCTCCTCCATCTCTCTTTCCTCCCAGATTGATTGATCTCAACTACCCCTTCAGCTGGAGACTTTGCCTCTATTAATTTCAACCTCACTAGGCACCAGGACATAATGGCTGTAGTGTCTGTAATGGATGCTTTTTGGCTGCCGCTGTAAACTGTGATAATGAGCGGCAAAATCTCCTCTGCAGTGATGCAATCTGCCTTCTTCAGGAGACCACCTGTGTGTGAGGAGTTTGAAAAATAACTCACTGCCAAATTGGCATGAGGAGGTGGTAAAGGTGGAGACAGTCTGCTGCTTCTTGTCTGCAATTTAAAGTCAAGAAAGCTTTCATTCTCCTACCCACCTCAAATAACAATGGGCCAGATTTGAAAAGCTTTTTTGCAGGTACAAACTAACTGATTCGGTGTTTGTGAATCACAAAAAAGCTATTTTCAATGTAGAAACCCAATTTTAGGAGTAAGTAGACTTTTGCCGACTTCTGAAATGGGTTTCCGTATGATTACTGAATTGCAATTTGGAAGGGGCATGTTTGTGGTTGTTTCGGAATTTTTGTGGCAAACCACTGAAAATCTACCAACTCCCAAGTTATGATAGTAACCTATACACAAAGGGAAGGTCCCCTTCACACCCTTTTGTATTAAGGAATATAGGTCTGCTTTAAAAAATGTACTTTATTTTAAGTCAGTCACAGACATAGTGGTCCACTGACCCTTGCAACCTACCATTCCTGTAATAATCACCAATCAGAGTGAGTCACAATTCATGACCTACCTAATGAATATTAATTAGGTAGGTCTGACACGGACTCAAACTGAATCCTTTTTTTGAGAAGTGAGATATTAGTAAATAATTTGGTTCACAAGATTACTTTCTGGTCACAAAAAGACTGGTCGCAAACTGGGACCACTTTTTGTATCCAGAACAATAGCACATCTGATCCCAATTTCTTTTTTAGGTCTCGCCTGACCCAGCGCATGCGCTTGTCTGGCGAGACCTTTTGTGAGGGCTCAAAAAAGTGCTACCATGGCCAGCCTAGAGCTACAGTGCATGTGTGTGGGCGCGCGCTTAGGAGCAGAGGCACCATTTGGCAAACCTCGTCATGCTCACTAAGCGCCCGCGATCACTTTCACTTTCGCCCACGATGTACTCAGTCAATAGAAGACACAAGACTCAGATTACGTAGGCTTCCAGTATGTATGATGTACCGAATTCAACCTCAAACTCGACTTTACTTCGTATCCGCTCACTCGCACACATGCCGCTTTACCTCTGCCCCTTCATTCAGATGACACTCACGCTCGCATGACCAAGCCATGCATCTTGAAGGCAGAAGTCACTTTGCTCTTCAATTTGTCTGTTGCCATCTTCCTGTCAGACTTTCGCACCACTTCAGACACTAGCCCGCCCCGTCTACATATGGTAGAAATAAAAAAGGCACTAGATAATCTGCCTCACTAGCTATTAGAAAACGGGCAATACTTGAAGCAGAAGCGGAAAACCTTTTTCAGACGACCAGGTAATATACTTTTTACGGCATATGACCATTGAAGTTGGCAAAATATCAACATACATAAGCTTCCGATTTACTATAAACTTTCTTTTAACGTGAACATAATACAAATAGTAAATAAAATAATGACATTGAACTTTTTATCCGACGCAGTACATATATTTTAATGTTTCTCTATGGCTTTTTGGTCGTTTGTAGTGACTTAAAGCCAAAAAAATGCATTCACCTTGAATAAAACTGTCCTTAAACGTATTATGCATATATATTGCACACTGCTACTGCCGCAACAAGATGGCGGCCTAATTTATAATAAGTGACGGACATCAAGCAGACGTGCTTGGAACTGCACATAGCTGTTTTTTTGCTATTTTATATAGCGCTTCATCGGCCCAAGGGCATTGAAGCGCTTTACATGAGCACCAGTTACCACATTGCACAAGGTTAGATTTACATATTCCAGTTAAGTCCTCTGCGCAATACATACACTAAGCGTTAAACGAACAGTTTTATGCCTTCCTGCGCAGAACGATGTTCTAGGGTTTCACGTGGGTCTCCTAAGCATAGGATAAAATACGAATTGTATTGTATTTTGTAAGTTGCTTACAAACCCCTTCGATTCAGAACAAAATT
This sequence comes from Triturus cristatus, assembly GCF_964204655.1. Taxonomy (NCBI): domain Eukaryota; kingdom Metazoa; phylum Chordata; class Amphibia; order Caudata; family Salamandridae; genus Triturus; species Triturus cristatus. The sequence continues at coordinate 327,894,667 of NC_140580.1, forward strand.
CTAGGTTGTGAGCAGTATCTGGTGCATTGATGAATATTTCCTGCGATTAGAAGTGGCAGTAAAATGGTGTGAAGCACACACACACACACAACCACACAAACACACACACAACCACACACACAACCACACACAACCACACACAGCCCCACACACAACCACACACTCAACCACAACCACACGCACAACCACACCCACAACCACACTCACAACCACACACACACACAACCACACACAACCACACACACACAACCACACACAACCAAACAACCACACACACAACCACACACACAACCACAACCACACACACAACCACACAAACAACCACACACACACAACCACAACCACACCCACAACCACACCCACAACCACACATTCACACAACCATAACCACACCCAACCACACACACACAACCACCCACACACAACCACACACACAACCACACACACAACCACACACACAACCACACACACACACCCAACCACACACACACAACCACACACAACCACACACACACACATAACCACACACAACCACACATCCACACACATCCACAACCACACCCACAACCACACACACACACAACCACACACACACAACCACACACACACACACAGCCACACACACACACACACATAACCACACACAACCACACATCCACACACATCCACAACCACACCCACAACCACACACACACACAACCACAACCAAACAACCACACACACAACCACACACAACCACAACCACACACACAACCACACAAACAACCACACACACACAACCACAACCACACCCACAACCACACCCACAACCACACATTCACACAACCATAACCACACCCAACCACACACACACAACCACCCACACACAACCACACACACAACCACACACACAACCACACACACAACCACACACACACACCCAACCACACACACACAACCACACACAACCACACACACACACATAACCACACACAACCACACATCCACACACATCCACAACCACACCCACAACCACACACACACACAACCACACACACACAACCACACACACACACACAGCCACACACACACACACACAAAACCACACACAACCACACACACAACCACACCAAGCATTGGCATAGCCAATAGGTCTTGCCTTTGGGACCTTATAAGTGTTTAGCCACACAACAGTTGATGTGGTTGCACCAAGGATATTGTGCTGTATAACTAAATACCTAGAAGGTCCCAAAAAGCGAGACCTATTGGCTATGCCAATGCTTGTTTTTAAAGTCAATATGAACAACTGGCAGGGCTTTTTTACTTTATGAACGTGAATAACACTAAGCTAACCTTCTCTTGTGTTTCCTAAGTTCTCTGTGATCTGTGTTCATTATCCCAACTTCTGATAACGAAGGGGGGCCATGGAACAGGCTGGCATGTGAATTTAATATGAGACTAAGGGAAACCTCACTTAAAGAGGAGTGGGATGATGAGGAAGAATATGAGTTTCATATGCAACCCTTCCCCACCCTAGGTGCTAACTGCTTGAGTAAATCCCCTTCCAGGGTGAGAAGGGGAATGGATCATCCCCAGAATTGGCAGGGTGTAACAGAAAGGGTTTCAAGATGGTGGAAAATAGTTTCCCCTTCGAGAAAAAAAAAGAAATAAAAGTGGATGTGCACAGCCGGATGTCTTTCAACTGTGAGCAATTGTACATCATGTACAAGGTAGTATGAACACTTAGACATTGGATTAATAGCAGCCTTTACAAAAAACTCTGCTCACTCAGTAGGACTCTTGGAAAACCTCCAGGGCCTGTATCATCTACAGGCCACACTGACCCTTTAAACAGGTGCGCTGGGCATAAATAGGGACTGTGTGCCTTTTAAAGCCAAAGCACTGCCCACAGGGTAGCCATGAACTTGCTCTTCCTTGTGGGTGCTGTTTAGTAAAAGACAGAGCCGGTGCTTGATGCAGCCACACTGTCTTTCACTGTGCTGGTGGCACTCTCCACCACACCAAAGGAGGAACAGAGATCCCACTGCAGGTGGGTGCAGTAGGTGACTGCGCCTGCTTGCAGGGGAATGTCTGCGTGGTCCATAGAGAACCTCTCCTCCCTGTCAGAAAGCTGCCCCTAGGGAGCGCACTGTCTCTGCACAACCTTTTTGTGGTGAGGCATCAATGCACCTCCTGACAACCTCTTTGCCTCTGTGTCCACGTCCTTAATACGAACTGAACCATTACAATTTAGGTAAGGTAGATTTAGCTTTTCAAAGTTTCGCTTTTCTGAAAACACTGTTTTGCTTCTGTTTTTAAGTAAGATATCTGCTAAAAATGTTGGCAAAACGGATTAGGATAGGGGATAATATCATGTGCAAAGAGTTTGTTTTGCTTCATTAAAGGTGAATGAAGTAAGGTGAATGAAGTGAGCTCATATCTATAATCATTAATTGCACTCTTTCACATACATGTGTTTCACTTAACAGAAATCATCTATCTGTCAAGTATACATACTCATCATTTACATAAGAGAAAATGTATATTGAAATTTGCTGCTGAAATACAGTCATTTGGGGATGTATAGGAATTGGACATTTTGGAATTGCCATCTGTTTTTCCTGAATTTGAATAGTCTCACAAGCCTAAAACGAGGACATTCAGACTTCATTAGCATTTACAAATAAATAATTAATCCATCATTTCTATTATTCTGTGAATATCAAAGTGGTTTCCAAGTGATAAATGGAAAAGCTGTAGGCTGGCATTGGTGATTCTTTGGAACGTTTACCTGTGGCTTCTTCGTAGTAGTGCAACAGCAACTTAACATGCATTGCGGCTAAGAATACTGCGTTTTAATTGAGGTGTGTCTAAAGCATCAGTACCGGAGGAACTGTATTTATCCGTGCAAATCGATAACGAAGAAATATATAAACGGACTACTGGTGATTGAAAATAAGAATTCCCCTGTCCATCCGCCGTATTGCACTGAAAAAGCCACGGCCTTTAATGGATTTTAAAGATCTAAGAATTGAGCAATAATATCCTGATCTAAAGCATTTCAGACCGTCAGCTGAATAGGAGGAAAATCTCCACCAAATAATGAACGACTCTTTATGAAATGTGAAGAATTTCAGTACTGAGCATCTCCAAAATTAACTATATTGTATTTTACACATAAACCTGTCCTAAAGAAGGTGGTGTCAACAAACTCCAGTCCACCGAAACGCTGCGTCGACATTTGGTTTTAAATAATATGATAATTGTTTTAAATGATATTAGTTTTCTAATTGTGTGTTTCCTTTGATAGACAATCGGTTTGTGGATTTAGAAAAACTTGTTCATGATATGGAAATATATGCAAAATTATACAACATATAGATCAATACAAACTATCAATGTGTGAGATGTGTACTCCAAAGTTGTTGAACTAACTGCTACACTGGGATAAAAGGATAGTCAATTGGAAGAGAAATTAATTATAAATAGGAAACATAGATTTTTTTAAATGAATGGGATATTAAAATGTACTTATGAAGTGTTTTTATCACCGATTTGCATAATCTGTTTTGTAAAATAAAGGAGGAGCTATATTTTTTTACCAAAAACAAGACTTATTGGTTATGTGTTTTAAATGTATGAATGAGTATGAGTTATTATTTGTGGAAGAACTGCATAGGGAACACTCTTTTGTTATTGGTGTCCAAAGCAGCAAACACTTGTACCTGTCCAACTGGCGACTCAATTCACAAAGGTAAAGTTAGACCAAAAGTTTAACTTTACTACTTTTCGCTATTAACAAAGGGACTTAGGAGTAGCATCTTTACTCTTGTAGAGGTTCTGCATTCGGGGCCGAATTCCCGCAATCAGGGCAAACATTGATGTATGTCGCAACACATATGCCTAGATTCACACATCATGAGATATATGACATCTCGTTATACAGACAACATAATACAAAATGCCTCACTTACAATTGTAAGCAATAAGTGTATGTGTACGGCATGTGCATGTAGCAAATAGTAGAGTATGACAACACATTATTACCAAACATTGGATTACACAATGAGTAAGGGACACTCATCACTTGGATGTGAAAAAACAAACCTGTTGAGCAAATGTGAGTAATAGTGATGGCAAAAAAACACACCTCTAAACAGTGCAGATATATCAAGTAAGATACAATACCATATATCTATTCATATGACTCTTCATGTGGCAAGAACATCACAAGAATTATTGTTACAGCACCTTTTCTACAGCTGCACATTTAACAATTACTTATCTGGCATGTAATGTCTTCCACAATCAGTTCAAATGTGAATGTTATACACAAGTCAAAACCTCTGATCAAGCCTCAGTTTTCCAAGTTTCTCCCGAACACTATACACACACCTCTGTCTGTGCTTACCACCTCCCCCACCCAGCTCCAGCAGAATATCATACATAAAATAAGAGCAGCTACAAACAAACTCTTTCAGACCTTACAAGATGTTGCTCAATGTGTTTGTCGGTGTGCCCCTTGTAATGAGACAGAATGATTGAAGGAGGAGGTGGAGGAGAGCTGAGAGGATCTTCAGACATAGGATCAACCTTTTTGGGCTGTCCGGCCAAGATGTTACCTCCAGCTTTTGTTCTCCCCCTGATGTTAACTTGGACATGGTTTGTGAGTGGGAGCAGGATCTTGGCTCTTAGATGTGCTGTTCCCATGCCAGCTCAGTCTATGCCACGATCCTAGCATCTGTACATTTCTTTGCTACTGGGTCATTCCAGAGGGTGCTCAGTGACATTGTGGGCATTTCTTAGGCAAGTCGGTCCAGATACTTGGGTCAGGTTCTGAGCTGTATAAATACGAGACTGCATCTGTACATAGGTATGCCACATATACTGGCAGAAAGGTAAAGGGCTGCCAGTGATTTATACTAGGCCTGGGCAAAAATTTCGTTCCGTTCGCGGAAATTGCGATATTTTGACATTTTTGCGTTCCGCGGAGAGCGCGAAAATGTCAAAAATTCCGGTTTCCGCAGCTTGGCGATAATTTGTTTCTTGCTCGCGCTGTAAAATGATACATTCTCGCGCGCGCGCGATCGCCTTACCTGAATCCCTGCGTTCGCCGACAAGTTTTCTTGATCCGGTCGCGTTCTCCATGAGATGTTGTATTGTTTTTAGCCATTTGCGCTGTCTCGCGACAGTTCGCGCCCGCAGTGACGTCATGCGTCGCGCGATCACGTCTTTCTTCTCGCGATCATGCACCGCGAGAACAACTCAAAACAAGATGGCCGCGCCCGCAAGCAGCCACATGGGTAAGTTGGCGACCCGCAACCATGCAGAAAATCGCGCGAACATGCCGGAAAAAAACTTCCGCATCTTCGCGATATTTCTGCTTGTTTGCGATAATTTTAAACATTCTCGCGATAATTTGCGAAGGTTAATTCCGCAAATTCCGCCCACCCCTAATTTATACCTCTTTTGCTGCTTCCCACGTGTTACATGCAAATGATTGCACTCATATGGCACTTCAGCCACCTTGCCACGCTGCATACATCTTCTGCAACAGACACTGCTTGCACTTCATCAACGTGCAGGGTGTGTGTGATGCCAGTGGCTGCTTTACTGATATGTATGCAGTGTTCATAGGCAGTACGCATGACAGCTACATATTCCCGCTGGTCACCTCTTGCCCGGCGGCTGGCAGCTTAAGATTTTGGCAAGATGTTGCTTCTGGGCAGGTACTCAAGCACTAAACAAGTCTGATATGTATAAATGCTGTTTAAATATCCACAACTATTACACATGACTAATTTTCAGGACACACAAATGTCCCCAACAGCCACTGCATGTACCATTTTATTTATTGTGAACTCTACAGCTGTAAAAGGGACATGTACAATTATTTCCTAATTTTCCTCCTCAGGTGATGCTGCTTACGCACACTATCTTCTTCCCTTCACACAATATAGACATGCAATCACAGTATCTCATTGTATGTACTGTAGGGCACATAGTTGCACACAAACTATCGTTAGAATGTACTTTTGGTCTCTTAAAGTCGCGAATCAGATCTCTTGACCGTATGGGGGTTGCTTCTGTACTACCCTAAAGTTGTGTGCAAGATAATAGTACCCTCTTGAGTCTTGCACAACATTGTAGTTAGTACGTCAAGGCTTACACATACCTCTGAACCCTCACCAAGGTCTAAACCCAGGGAACAGGGGCCTTGTCCCATACAGAGGGCAGGGTATGCAGGTGTGAGACCAGCTGGTTGACACTTTTTTTTCACGCGCCACCTGTTGTGTCACGGCCTTTATGTGGTTTCACAGTCTGTTGTCAATGATGATTGATGGACATTTAACACTGTCGATAAATTCCATCCTGAGACTACTCTGTAAGCCATACATAATGTATGTAAATAAAAGCAGTTGTCAAGAGTGAAAAGATAGGCCATGCAACACATTTCTTGCATATGATAGTAATTAGTGTGGTAAAGTCTCAAAGGCCTCCATTGAGTTAGGGGAGTAAATGACACTGCATGTGTGAGATTTCCCTGATCAGTGGACATTTGAATATTTGTCTGCTACAATTGTCACGAGTCATCTCTACACATAGAGCGAGTGAGGATTGTCATTGTGTACAAGATGGAAACCTACAGGTATATGTGAAACAGATTAAATTAAAAATGGATGTCATCTTCTGAATTTTGGGTGAAACATACTACAAATAATCATGGTTTATATGTGGATTGCTGCCGGCAGACTGTGCTTTGGACAATGGCCCCAACTGACATGTGTTACATGGAGGCGACAGACAGTGATAAAAACGTATTGGTCCACTTACTGTACATTTTAGGGGAAACTAATAATCAAAACGTAGCAAACTACATCCTGTTACATTTTGAACTTATTGTCAATGTTGGTGACTTAATAGTTACGGTGCCGACCTAGTAAGGCTAGAAATGTTTAAACATTTAGTGGACATGATCTACTGTTTACCAACGTTGGATCTTGATGAGTAGCATGATGCTATAGTAACATACTACATATTCATTCAATCTCCATGTTGCATATATGATGTACTTGAAAAAAAAGAGGGGGGACAGGGAGCTGGATGTAGGTCCACTGGCTCGTGCTCTCGAAAGGTAGATAGTTTACTAAGGAGAGTCACTGTTCCTGAGTCACTGAGAATGGGGGAAGTCGTTTTAGAGAAAGGCGGAAAAAATTCAGAGACTTTTGCTTGATGCTCTCACACACCCCGAAGGATGTCATGCTTCATCATTGGGCAGTGTTCTTCTGTTGATCAAGTCGTATGGTGTGTCCGGGTCAGTGCCCAGTGAGCAGTGAAAGGTGAAATGTGAGTTAAAATGGCTAGAGGGTATCAAGGGTGAGTCAATTTTATTAGGTGAGATCCCTCTGTCATGATTAAAAAACAAAACGGTTATGTGCTGCTCAAGGGTAGTTATGGCCCTCAGTATCTGAAAGGATATAGTGCGTATTAATGAAAGTGAAATGTATACGGTCAGGTCAACATGTTTGCGCTTTGCTATGGTCTCAGGAGGAGATCCTTAGCGCTTCTTCAGGACCAAGAGGGAGCTGTAAAGGGATGGGAAAAAATCAATAAATGAGTATGGTGGCCTCATTAATTGTAGTAGTTCCACGGAGGAGACCTAAAGGTTGATCCAATCTATTATGTATAGGTAGAGAATTCCATGAGTCAAGTGAGAGCATGCTAATCATCACAATGGCTGTGTCGCCAGGCACAGGCACTCGCACCTACCCGACCTCTTGTTTGCACGAAGTACTTCATGCTAATAAAGTCTAATGTGCGTCTATTATTATATGTAACTGTCTCATGGATACTTCCAGGAAGGATGATAGATAATTGACAAGAAGTCAATGGCACTGTTTGAGATATAAATGGTGAACTAACACATTCTGTGTGTAATTTCCTGTACTTCACTTCTTTCGTTATTGTCATTGATATCTGGGACGATCGCGGAGTCTCTACCTGGTGTGCAGAGATTCCAATTCACATGTGGGGTGAAGGTCCTGCACTTGGGTGGACACTCCGCAATCGGACTGGAAACCAATGAAAACACACAGGAAGAGACATGCAGGAAATTACATACAGCAAGTTGAAGGCAGCCATTTTGTGTTCATTCTGTGACAATCTCACCCCGAACATCATCCTCCACCATCCTGCTGCTCTGTACATCTATCCTGCTCCCAACATGGCTGAGGGACTTGATGACAAGGCACCCCACTTCCGTGAGTCTGAATTAAATGTACTTACTGAGGGGGTGTTTTATAAGTACCCTCACAGCCAATTGAAGAATGCAGTGCATTTGCAAATCTGGCATGATATCACTGCACGCTGCAGTGCAGTGAGTGGGTACCAGAAGTGGGGCAAGATGTGTCACAAGTACTGGGAGGACCAGCGATGTTGGTCCCCGCATCGAGACCCAGGATATTCTGGGTATTTCCTCCCAGCCTCATTCATAATGGCCTCACATGGGCCCACTGTACAGGAGGGCCCTGAAGACAGCATGGACGACCATCCATGCTCAGCTGGGGGCCTTTGAGTAGTAGAGAACTGGTAAGCGCATGAACTGCATTATGTGTCCTGAAGTATGATGTGAGTGGTGAGAGAGATGTACCATCATGTGTTGTCACCTTTCACTTTATCTGACTAATGGTTGCAAAAATGATAAGGTCTATCAGTGGAATTATTGGAATGCTGTTTTCTAAAGAAATGCTGGGTCTTTTCAGAAGACAAATGGGTAGATTTTCATAACAATTGCAGATGAGGTTGATAAATACTGATTTGATTGAAAATGTATAAAGCAGTTGCGTACTCCAAACGTTGTGCCCCCTTACTAGGAAATATTACACCAAGCCCTGCAGAAATAGGAGAGACTATTTAAATTAGTTTAAAAAACAAGTCTTAAGTTTGTTCCAAAAAGTCAGTTCTGAGCTTTCCTGCCTCATGTCTAATGGAAGGGTATTCCAGAGCTTGGGGGCCAGAAGGCTAAAAGAGCTTCATGACCCATCCGTGATCTCTTCACCCTTGGACCTACTGCGAGCCCAGTTTCAGCAGATCTGAGGCACCTGCTAGGTCTATAGGGCTTGAAAAATGCCTAAAGATAATGGAGGCTTTGTTGTTTAAGATTTTATGGCAGGAGTAAAGACACTTGAAGGATACTCTTTTACTAATCGGGAGCCAGTGAAGTTTAGTTAGCGCTGGACCGAGAGAGGAGCATCTGGGGATGTTCAGCAACAAACGAAGAGTATACTGAGCTAAATTGAAAATGTATTTTTCTTAAATTAATTTCTTGACATTATGGTGCCGATTCCGATCCTGTAAAACCCGGGTACGAATGGTCGTACGGAGCGTATTCTCCGTACGACTCATACCCGGGAAATGCACCTTACAAACCAGCAAGTACGATTCGTACAGAAATACCATTTCCGTACGAATCGTAAAAAACTACGTGCGACGAAAATATACCCACAATTCCGATCTGGGACATCGCGTACGTGACGTCCAGACGGAGTCAGGCAGCGTTCTACGGACCAGCAAGTAGGATTCGCGCCTACGTCACTCCGCACGTATAATTTTTTAACGCCAGCGAAAAACTCCCGGGAAATTGAGGACGACGCGAACAAGGAGCAGCGGTACGCGACAGACAGCCATGGACCCCATCCTACGTGTCATCCCGGCCCTCCTAGCCTACGACCTGGTGCACCGAAACCGCCGCGCACGCCGCATAAGGTCAGAACAACACCCTGGGGCAAAGGGGGGGGCGAGGGGCAGGAAACATAACTTCTACCTAATAAAAAATATACCATATACTGGCCATACATCACCTCCAGGGTCTGGTCACTTCGGGGGGCGTGTCCACCAATCCCCGCGTACGCGTACCCGTCACCACTACAATGGTGGTACGGCCCATAACCTCGCCCTCAGAGCGTGGGTACGGCCCGTACAACCATTGTAGTGGTGATGTAGGGGTACCCGTGGTACGGGCCGTACCCACGCTCTGAGGGCGTGGGTACAGCCCGTACCACCATTGGACTGGTGATGCAGGGGTACACGCCAAACCCACGCCCTCAGTGCGTGGGTACGGCCCGTACCACGTGTGCCCCTACATAACCACTACAAAGGTGGTACGGGCCGTACCCACGCCCTCAGAGCGTGGGTACGGCCCGTACCACGCGTACCCCAACATCACCACTCCAATGGTGGTACGGGCCGTAACCAAGCCCTCAGAGCGGGGGTACGGACCGCATCACCCGTACCTCTAGGGCACCAGTACATTAGTGATACAAGGCGTACACATGCCACAAATGTTGGCTTAGGGCCTGGTGCAGCATATAACCAGTATATTGTGGTGTTTACATGGCCAGGACAGCAGTGTACAGCACCAAGGGTGCGGGTGGGTGGGTGGGTGTCTGCCAAGGAGTAACAGCAGTGGACATAGACATGTGAGGGGTGGGTGCCTATCACTCCCAGCAGTGGACAGAGACATGTGAGGGGTGGGTGCCTATCACTCCCAGCAGTGGACAGAGACATGTGAGGGGTGGGTGCCTAACACTCCCAGCAGTGGAAAGAGACATGTGAGGGGTGGGTGCAGAGGAATACCAGCAGTGGACAGAGACATGTGAGGGGTGGGTGCCTATCACTTCCAGCAGTGGACAGAGACATGGGGGTGGGTGCCTATCACTCTCAGCAGTGGACAGAGACATGTGAGGGGTGGGTGTAGAGGACTCCCGGCAGTGGACAGAGACATGTGAGAGGTGGGTGCCTATCACTCCCAGCAGTGGACAGAGACATGTGAGGGGTGGGTGCCTATCACTCCCAGCAGTGGACAGAGACATTTGAGGGGTGGGTGCAGAGGACTCCCGGCAGTGGACAGAGACATGTGAGAGGTGGGTGCCTATCACTCCCAGCAGTGGACAGAGACATGTGAGGGGTGGGTGCCTATCACTCCCAGCAGTGGACAGAGACATGTGAGGGGTGGGTGCAGAGGAATACCAGCAGTGGACAGAGACATGTGAGGGGTGGGTGCATATCACTCCCAGCAGTGGACAGAGACATGTGAGGGGTGGGTGCCTATCACTCCCAGCAGTGGACAGAGACATGTGAGGGGTGGGTGCATATCCCTCCCAGCAGTGGCCAGACATATGAGGGGTGGGTGCATATCCCTCCCAGCAGTGCCCAGACATATGAGGGGTGGGTGCATATCCCTCCCAGCAGTGCCCAGACATATGAGGGGTGGGTGCATATCCCTCCCAGCAGTGCCCAGACATATGAGGGGTGGGTCCATATCCCTCCCAGCAGTGCCCAGACATATGAGGGGTGGGTGCAGAGGACTACCAGCAGTGCCCAGACATGTGAGGTGTGGGTGCCTATCACTCCCAGCAGTGGACAGAGACATGTGAGGGGTGGGTGCCTATCACTCCCAGCAGTGGACAGAAACATGTGAGGGGTGGGTGCAGAGGACTCCCAGCAGTCGACAGAGACATGGGGGTGGGTGCCTATCACTCCCAGCAGTGGACAGAGACATGTGAGGGGTGGGTGCAGAGGAATACCAGCAGTGGACAGAGACATGTGAGGGGTGGGTGCAGAGGACTCCCAGCAGTGGACAGAGACATGTGAGGGGTGGGTGCCTATCACTCCCAGCAGTGGACAGAGACATGTGAGGGGTGGGTGCAGAGGACTCCCAGCAGTACACGTATGTGGACTACCAATGTGTACACGTACGTGTACGACCAGTGTGTACACCTACGTGTACTACCAGTGTGTACACGTACATGGACTACCAGTATGTACACGTACGTGTACGACCAGTGTGTACACGTACGTGTACGACCAGTGTGTACACCTACGTGTACTACCAGTGTGTACACGTACGTGTACGACCAGTGTGTACACATACGTGGACTACGGTCGTACACGTACGTGTACGAGCAGTGTGTACACGTAGGTGTACACACTGGTTGTACACATACGTGTACACACTGGTAGTCCACGTACATGTACACACTGGTTGTACACGTACATGTACACACTGGTAGTACACGTAGGTGTACACACTGGTCGTACACGTATGTGTATTACCAGTGTGTACACGTACGTGGACTACCAGTGTGTACACGTACGTGTACGACCAGTGTGTACACATACATGTACGACCAGTGTGTACACGTACGTGGACGACCAGTGTGTACATGTACGTGTACGACCAGTGTGTACACCTACGTGTACACACTGCTCGTACACATACATGTACGACCGTAGTCCACGTACCTGTACACACTGGTAGTACACGTATGTGTACACACTGGTCGTACACGTACGTGTACGGCCGTAGTCCATGTATGTGTACACACTGGTAGTCCACGTACGTGTACACACTGGTAGTACACGTACGTGTGTACGGTCCGTACACACACCCGTACTCCGGCGGGAACACCAATGTGATGATACGGACCGTTCACACGCCCTCAGAGCGTGTGTACGGTGCGTTTCACAGCTTACACAGGTGATAGGAGGCGCACACTAATGGAATGGAGGTGTCAGACTCGTGCACGGCTGTACATCAAGTCATAGTCATTGCAGTCCTACATGTGCAGGGCCTAGGTGTGTTAGGCAGTGATGTGGCACATGTCTCCTCATGTTTTAGCACAATAGATGTGTGATGACCTGTGTACACATGTCATGTGTGATGGGGCAGTATGTGGCACACTTCCCCTTCCCACTTTGCACATGTGTGCATGTAGTACAAATGTGTCAAGCACTGCATCACTGGTATGGCACAGTCACCAACACCCGCAAATGTCCCCTGATGCCAGGGACAGGGACACTAACACCTGACATCTAAGTACCAGCGTGTCCCGATGTGACTATGGGGCATATGTATCAACCGAATTTTTATTCGCAAACGCTGCGATTCGCAAAAAACAGCGTTTGCGATTAAAAATTCGCAAAACGGGATGTATGAGGCAAATCCTCATCGCAAATTTAAGGAATCGCTAATATAGCGATTTCTTAAGTTTGCGTAAGCATTTAAGAAATCGCAAATTCCGATTTCTTAAATGATATGTACCACGCACCAAAGCATTGCGACTAATTCTTAAGAAATCGCAAATTACCACCAACTTCTAGTTGGTGGTAATTTGCGATTTCTGTTAAAAATGCACTTTTTGTAATTTTACAAAGTGCCATGTGGCGCACATACATGCCCTTAGGGCATGTATGTGCACCATATGCACACACATGCTCATTTCAGGGGTGCCTCAGTGTGTCATCATGACACCCTTGCACCTTTGAAATTATTCTCAAATTGTGATTAGCAAATTGCGAATCGCAATTTGAGAATTACTTCCCATTCATTCCTATGGGTCTCCTGGCCCATAGAAATGAATGGGAAGGTATTCCTTAATTGCGATTTCGCAATTTGCTAATCGCAATTAAGGAATTTTAAGAAATCGCTAAAGTTTTGCGATTTTTTAAATACATCCCGTTTTGCAATTCTCAAATAGCGATTCTTTAAAAATCGCTATTTGAGAATCGCAAATGGAGATGTTGATACATATGCCCCTATGTCCTGTGTGTGTCATGTGTTCCCATGAGCTTGCTGTTGTTGTTCCGTCAACTGCATCTGCTGTTGCTGCATCCAACATGTGTCTGTGTGTAGATGGGCATGGCACACATATACGCACACCATGCCACATGTGGATTCACACGTTACGTGTGTCTGGATGCTTCAAAGATGATTTTATGACATGAGGACATATCTGCGCCGTATCCATGTCTGTGTTTTCGTTTTTCACGTGTACCCCTTCATCGCTATGTGTATGATCTGTACATTTCCAATGACATGTGACCTGTGCGTCTAGATTGCCGCCAGCAGTCTGTATGAGATGACATCCTTCAAATGCAGATATGTGATGTATGTCACTCCTGTGATGTCTCTGGCTGTTCACTTACACTGGCCCACAGCTAGTTTCGGGCCATGTCATGTAGAACTTGACTATCAACGGGTGTGGCTGGCTTGTCGTAGGAGTATCACCTGGCTGGCATACGTGTCCTGGATGTATAGCACAGACCTGACTCTGTATTTAGCAGATGTGTAGTAGCAGTTTAGCATGTGCTCAGTTCATTGACATTGATGTTGTTAGGTACTCACTCTTTGTTATTCCTTCCAATTTTCTGCAGGGCACCGCCTCTCCCCCGACCAATGCCAGACTTGGCTGCCATGAGGGAACGTGACTGCATAAGACGTTACCGCTTCTCGCAACAGTTGATTGAGAATTGACCGCAAAGCTTGAACAACACCTCCAACCGCGACACAGGTATCCTACTGCGCTGACCCCCAAGATGAAGGTGATGGCAGCCCTACATTTTTTTGCCACCGGTATGTTTCAATTCACCATAGCTGATGTGGGTGGCATGTCACAGACCATGTTCAGCCGTGTCCTGCATGATTTTTTAGAAGCCATGTTGGAGCACCTGGATGAATTCATCCATTTTCCAACTCGTGAGCAGTTGACAGGTGTCAAGGGTGAGTTCTATGCCCCGAGAGGGATGCCCCATGTCATAGGGTCTATTGATGGGACACATGTGGCTTTGGTACCACCACAGGCACAGGAGGTCGCCTATCGCAACCGTAAACATTACCACTCTATAAATGCCCTTGTGGTGTGACTTGCTAACATGCTGATTTCCCATGTCTGTGCACGTTTTCGAGGGTCAGCACACGATGCATACATCATGAGGCGTAGCAGGGTGCCAGAAATGATGCTGGGGCTGCACAACGAACGAGCATGTCTTGTTGGTGGGTATACTCTGTTTGTCCTTTGTTTCGCGCTATTTTTGTATCTTACAGCATCTCCTGACCCACTTCTTTACATGATGTTTCCATGTAGGGGACTCTGGCTATCCCAACATGCCATGGCTGATGACGCCCCTCCGCAACCCCAAAACAGCTGCAGATCACCGTTACAACAACGCACATGGGCAGACCAGGCGAGTGATTGAGAGGATGTTTGGCCTCCTGAAGAGCAGATTCCGGTGCCTTCACAAGACAGGCGGGTCTCTCCCATATGCACCGGTGAAGGCCTGCAAGATCTTCCTCGTGTGCTGCATGCTGCACAACATGGCAGTGGAGAAGGCTGTGCCACTCATCCTGGATCCGGATGAGCAGGAACATCCACCCGTGGAGGATGAAGGACTTGGTCACGAAGCAAGTGACGATGAGGAGGAGGAGGACGACGACATCCGGAGTCAGCTCATACGCAACTTCTTCTCATAATGGTGAGTCCATGGGTCTGAGTGTGCACGCCTGGAGCCTTGTGTGGCATGTGTTGCAATGTGTGTGTCCAGCTGGCTGTATGCTAAGTGACTTAGATGTGTGTTCAGATGTGTCCCTCGTGTGATGATGTCCTTCCACACATTTTAGCTTAGACACTCAATTTTAATATAGCATGGTGACACACTTATTCCTGTAGAGTAAATGACCATGCATGCGGATGACAATCTCTTCTCTGACTTCTTGTGTGTCTGTCATCCCCAGGTAGTTTCGCATGCTGTCTGCTCGTGTCATCATTGGCCTCCCGCTATTCCTCATGAGTATTGCAACGTGTGCTGAATCAGCGTCCCATGCACGGACATGGGGAAAAGTCTATTTGGTTAAGGATTGCTGCACGGCATTTTGGTGTTGGTAGGTGTTTGTAATGTGTGGGCACTGCTCCTGTGCATGTTGTGTTACTATACATACATGTTGACTCACCATGGGGCACATGACATGTTGCATGACTCCCATGTATTGATAGTCACCCTTCGTAGCAGTCATCTGTGATGAGACAGTGGATTCTGATGAAGGCATCAATGTGTGTACAACTTCCCTCTGAAACATACGGGATGCTACGGGTGGACATAGTGTGGGACATCCCCATTAGAGGATAAATGGGGAATTGCAGCCCCACCATGTGCAGCAGGGGGTGTTTGGCTCACACCCTTCACTTGTGTGCCACTTCAATGGATTTACAGCATCTGTGTTGTGAAGGGGGTGTCCAGTGTAGGTCCCACATGTTCTGCAAAATGACCTGTGAGTCTGTTCATATTGATGCATTTCCCTAGGTGTGAACCTGAGTAATAAAGGTGTACCTCACCCTCCAAGGTGCCTCATCTCTGTAAATGCTGGTCTCTTGCCACTTTGCATGCGGCATCTCTGGCATAGTTGTCAAAGATTAGGCATATAAGTCTATGTGTAGTTTAGCAACATGCATGCAGTTCTTCATGGATTTGAATATCCATTGTGCATGATGTCCATGGTTGTGTATGTATTTGGACATGTTGGTTGCCACAACAGACCGTCAACACCTGCTGAGGGTGTGTATCTTGTGCGCAGCTCGTCCTTCAGTTTAATGATCCGGTGTCAGTCATCTTTGGGGATTGTGCATCCATTGTCTCTGGGTGTGCCATGGGAAACCGGGCACTCCTACTTTACATACGCCTGTTGCAGTAGTCCTTTCTGACATCCTTGTCTTTGTGTGCAACTAGTGGCATAGTTTCCAGGTCATGCCGCCTGCTGCTGCAGCCCCTGCAGCGAGGGCACAGAGAGTTTACAGATTAGGCAACACACACACCTCAAAGATGCTCCTCCCTTCCTCCCACACCCATTCATTTGGCTGGCATCAGCTTGTCTGTGCCACTGTTGCGCCCACGCGGTGCCAAAGGCTGGACCGTCAGCGCATGCAACGTGCACATTGCACGAACCTCATGTCCTTACATGACCCACATCACACTACAGTCTGATGTTGCAGCCACCCTTCAAGCATTGTCCATCCAAGGAGCTACCGCCTGCTCTCAGGCATACCCTAGGAGCACACACGACACCTTTGCATGATGATTCTGCAACTCCAACTGCCTACACAGCGCTGCCCCGCCTTCCAGGCCCTGTCACACCAACAAGGTAATGTCCCTCCTACTCCCCACCGGCTCCGTAAACCAGCCAGGCCATGGGAGTGGGACTCAAGCATTCAGCATGTAGTATAGTGGCATAATCTGGCACATGACCCAGGTATCATCTCTCAGCGTGTCAATCCTCAATGTGTCCAGGTCTCCCTCACCGGCATCACATGCACACAGCACCTCTTCATCAGCTCGTATGCCATTGACAGCCAGGTGCTCCTCACCCTCACCAAAGACCCAGCCATTGGCAGTTCCAACATTCAAGAAGCCATGAGATCCATTGATGGATGGCTGAACATCAGCCACCTGAGGCTGAACTTGTACAGGACTGAGGTAATCATCTGAGGATTGTCCCCTTACAGGTGGGTCAACTGCTTGTGTCCCACCCGCAAGAGCCCTGCACATGCACCCAGTGGCCACGCACACAAGATGGTGTGCATCATGGATTTGTCACTTACATTTGCCATGCTAATCACCAGCATCTGTACCTCAGGGTGCAACACCCTCTGCATGATGCACATGATCCACAGATAGATCCACTCCAGGGAAAGACAGACCATGCCCCAGGAACACGACACCAGCCGTGTCAACTACTGCCCCGCCCTCTACGGAGCAAGTACATCCTAACACCCGGAAAACCAGTCCACATCCAGTCTGCATGTGCACACCTCAGCTTCAACATCCTGCGCCCCAGCCACATAACCGTCCACCAGAGATAGCTGCAATGATCTCACTGTGTGCTGCAGGATGACCTTCAGACTCCTCACCCACACTCAGGAGGCAGGCCACAACCCCAGACCCCACATCAACCTTGGCCGTCTGTCATCCGAGACCCCGTTGTGCCAACTCCGTGCATCCAACCTTGCCCTGGCCACCATTCTTCACATCCACCGTACTCCAGCATGCTGGACATAGTTCTCCCACCTGGCAAGACATACCTGCTACTCCCTCCCCGGCAACATCCACATGAGCCATGACCTCTACGCCTTCAGGATACTCTTCCCAATTGGTCTGTCCGCACAGGAATGCATGCCCCCCCTCAGCATCTTGAGGCCATCACGGGTGAGTATTGTGCTCCATGTCTGTATACTATGATACATTCTGACCCATGTGGGTCCTGTCCCAGACTCAGATTCCAGGGTATGGATGGGTGGAGTTAGTTCAACACTCATGCATAGTTTGACATTTCCCCACACGTAGGTTGTGTACTCATGCAAAATGAATGCAACATGTAATTGTAGAAAAAGAGATTTATTCTCGGTGGGGGGCCTGTTTAGTGTGGACAAATAGGTGCTATACAGTGTGCATGGAATCCAAAGTTCACAGGGGGAGAGGGCATCCTTGTCAGTTGGAGTCATCAGAGTCCAGACCACAGTGTTGGTCATCATTGGTCAGACTGTGACCATGTGGCAGAGAATGTCATTGGATGAGGTGCTGCTGCTGCGCCAGAGGGCCAGGTGCCAGGCCACGTGACCTGGGAGATGTGGATCGTCCGCTGCCTCTCACGGTCTTTTCCGTGGATGACCCACCTTCCTTGCGGGACCCTCAGATGCAGGCCTTGACGATGCTTGGGACGCTCCGTCGGATGAATCCTCCTCCTCCTCCCTCCCTGTGGCTGGTGCTGGTCTTCGCCTGGTGGCACAGGGAGGGTTGCCCATGTTGTCAGCGATCCGACGGAGTGAACGGCTTATGTCCGTTTGCACCGCCAGGAGCTCAGCCAGTCTTGCCTCCATCCGTCCTTGGTGTTGTTGTTGACTGGCGTGTTGCTCGGCCTGCTGGTTCTTAATCTCGTTGAGGGTTCCCACTACCTGGCTGATGCCCCTGGTGTCACGCCGGTATGTCTCCAAGATGTGGCGTATGTGTGACATACCGGTTCCCTCGGCTGGCTGGTCAGGTTCGCGCCTCCGCCTGCCTCCACTCCCACCACCCCTGCCCACACAAGCCTGGCCTGCCGTTGTGGGCACATCGGGTCTACTGGACCCCTGAGGGATGGCATTTGCAGGGTTGTCTGCCTCCTCCTGGGTGGCCGGAGAACCTTGTCCCTCCAGGTCAGACTGGCTCAGTTGTTCTGTGCGGGCAGGGCTTCTGGGTGTCTCCTCGGATGTGGCAAGAATGGGGGTGGTGGTTGGCACAGATGTACCTGACGCAGGTGCTGCAGGGGCTGGGGCACCAGAGGGTCCAGGTTGGTTGCGGTCATCCACAGAGTACTGAGAGTCGTCGCTGCCGGTGGGATCATCTTCCTGCCAAGCCTGGGCCTGTGATTGTTCCCCCCCCAGTGGTGGGGGGAGATCCATGACGTTGACTTGTGTGTGAGAGAGAGACAATGTTAATGCTGTTTCATGCGACATGCATGTTTCATACATGTTCTGGTTGCCACAGTTACTCCAGGTAGTTGTATGTGCCTAGTATTCACATCAATGTTCACTTGTGGATGGGTATGTTGCAGGGGACAGATTGAAAGGTTATCCAGGGTCTTTGACGTGTCGCATTTGGCCTTGGATGCTTTTTTTGGCTGAGGCTTGATCTTGTTGTGTCACATGTCCATTGTGAGAGTGTGTGACTCCCTTGGCTGCCCCGGGGGTGTGTGCTTGTGTGAGGGGTGAGTGATCATCACCCAGTCAACAGATCTGGGTTTGATCCATCACCGTTGCTCACTTTGCCACTGGATTCAAGCAAGCCTGGCTGAAGACGGCTGAAATGCCATAAACCGGTCCTAGGAAGCTTGTTTCTGGTCCAGGGAAGGCATGGCTTGGCACTTCGGGCTGGACTGTTCCCATGAGGCACAGGGTCAGACTGATTTGCATATGGCCATGTCTGCACTGGGGTGGCAGAGTGGGCTAAAGAACGGTGATGGATCAAACCCAGATCTGTTGACTGGGTGTGAGTGTTTGATTGGTTCTGATGCTCCGTCCATCACCACCCCCTTTTGTACCGCTTTGTTCGCCATAAGTTGGCAGGGTATGCTCAGACGTGAGTCCCTTGCTCACTTTGCCACTGGATTCAAGCAAGCCTGGCTGAAGGCGGCTGAAATGCCAGAAACCGGTCCTAGGAAGCTTGTTTCTGGTCCAGGAAAGGCATGGCTTGGCAGTTCGGGCTGGACTGTTCCCATGAGGCACAGGGTCAGACTGATTTGCATATGGCCATGTCTGAACTGGGGTGGCAGAGTGGGCTAAAGAACGGTGATGGATCAAACCCAGATCTGTTGACTGGGTGTGAGTGTTTGATTGGTTCTGATGCTCCGTCCATCACCACCCCCTTTTGTACCGCTTTGTTCGCCATAAGTTGGCAGGGTATGCTCAGACGTGAGTCCCTTGCTCACTTTGCCACTGGATTCAAGCTAGCCTGGCTGAAGACGGCTGAAATGCCAGAAACCGGTCCTAGGAAGCTTGTTTCTGGTCCAGGGAAGGCATGGCTTGGCAGTTCGGGCTGGACTGTTCTCATGAGGCACAGAGTCAGACTGATTTGCATATGGCCATGTCTGAACTGGGGTGGCATAGTGGGCTAAAGAACGGTGATGGATCAAACCCAGATCTGTTGACTGGGTGTGAGTGTTTGATTGGTTCTGATGCTCCGTCCATCACCACCCCCTTTTGTACCGCTTTGTTCGCCATAAGTTGGCAGGGTATGCTCAGACGTGAGTCCCTTGCTCACTTTGCCACTGGATTCAAGCTAGCCTGGCTGAAGACGGCTGAAATGCCAGAAACCGGTCCTAGGAAGCTTGTTTCTGGTCCAGGGAAGGCATGGCTTGGCAGTTCGGGCTGGACTGTTCCCATGAGGCACAGGGTCAGACTGATTTGCATATGGCCATGTCTGAACTGGGGTGGCAGAGTGGGCTAAAGAACGGTGATGGATCAAACCCAGATCTGTTGACTGGGTGTGAGTGTTTGATTGGTTCTGATGCTCCGTCCATCACCACCCCCTTTTGTACCCCCCTCACACAAGTGGCCCGCCACCACAACCTCTGAGACATCTCCTACGCCGACGACACCCAGCTCATCCTCTCCCTCACCAAGGACCCTCACACCGCCAAGACAAACATCCACGAGGGTCTGAGGGCCATAGACGACTGAATGCGGAGTGAAACTGAACTCGGACAAGACAGATTTCTTCATCCTGGGACCCACACCCTCAGCCTAGGACGACTCCTGGTGGCCAATCGCTCTGGGGACATCACCGACACCCACCAAACACGCACGCAACCTAGGATTGATCCTCGCATCCTCCCTCTCCATGTCCAAGCATGTCAACGGCGTCTCCTCCTCCTGCTACGACACCCTACGCACGCTCCGCCGGATCTACTCGTGGATCCCGACTTAAACAAGTAGAACAGTGACAAAGGCCCTCGTCAGCAGCTGACTGGACTACGCCACTGCACTCTACGCAGGACTCCCATCCACACACCAACGGCGGCTACTACGCTTCTGCAACGCCTCGGCACAAGTGATCATCAACGCCCCCCGCCACAGCCACATCACCCCCCTCCTGAGAGACCTGCGCTGGGTCCACATCGACAAGAGGATCACCTGTAGGCTCCTCAGCCACGCACACAAGGCACTCCACACCGCTGGACAAGCCGACCTGCACATCAGACTCGGCTTCTACACCCCCACCCGCAAGCTCCGCTCCGGCATCCTCGCCCTCACAGCTGTCCCCCGCATCCAATGTACGCCCGCCTGCAGCAGATCCTTCTCCTACCTCGCTGCCAGGAGCTTGAACACCCTCCCAACCCACCTACGACTGCCCAAGACCTACTTGCCTTCTGATGACTCCTCAAGACCTGTCTCTTCGAGCAGTATTGGAACCCCCCCCCCCTTCAGCGCCTTGAGACCCTCATAGGTAAGTAGCGCGCCTTACAAGTACCCAGATCGATTGTTGATTGATTGACGGTGCCTGCTGGTGGGTGTAGTGTGCTTTGGCAGTTGGTCTCCCAGCTGATGTATCTGTCCCCCCATGGTGCATGCTGCCATGTCAGTGAGTGTGAGTTCCTGTCCTAGATATCTGAGCTGGTTGTGTTTGTGTTAGATTTTGCAGTTGTCACAGGAGGGCCTTGTGCTGCCTACAGCAGGGCCAAGTGTCAGCTACCTTGTCAGTACTTTGCCAGTCCCTGTGCATTGCGCATGGTGCATGTGTATGTACCTGGGCCATATGGGCTGAGGGCAATGGTGTCTGTTTCTGAGTTGTTCAATATGTTTAGTGATCCCCACCCTCCCAGCATCCCGGACATCCTGTCTTGGGTTTGTGGTTTGTGGTTTGTGTAGGCTGGGACATGGCATGGCCTTGTTTTGTAAATGGGGCATACTCATGTTAGTGGCCTGAGCGTTGTTTAGAGTGTGGTTGTGTCAGGTGAGGGCTTGGGGATAGGTGAGTGCATTTGTTGTAGTTGGGGTGTGGATGCCATTCCCCCCATGTTACGTGAGTTGTTTGTGTACTCACCAGGCTCTCGGACTCCTTCGACTCTGTGTACTCCCACCGGCGAAAGCAGGGCCATCACCTTCTCCTCCCAGGGATGGTAATGTACCGGTCTGCGGGGCAGCCCACCTCCTGTGCTGTTACTCTGGGCGTATTCCTCATTCATTTTACGCTTGACTGCCCTGCGCAGATCGTACCACCTGGCTTGACATTCATTCCTGGTCCTTCTGATGGATGCAACAGCATTCACCCGATCGACGATCCTCTGCCACAGGCTAGTTTTTTGGGATATGCTGGTCTGTCTGACCAATGTTCCAAATAGCTGTGGCTCGACTCTGATGATTTCGTTGACAAGGATGTCCAGCTCCTCCGTTGTGAACTTTGGATTCTTGTTTGTGGGCATGGTGTGGGGTGTGGGTGTGGATGGTTGTGGGTGTGTGGGTGTGAATGTGTAGGTGTGTGTGTATGTGTAGAGGGGGTCTGTGTGAAGGAGGTTGTGTGAAGGTGTGTGAGTTAAGGTGTATGGGTGCAGTTGTTTGTGTGTGATGTCTGTCAGCAGTGGGTCTGTTGCAAAGGCTCATGGTGTTTGTGGGCCCTTTTTATTGGTCCATTTGTGGGTGTGGCTGTGTTTGAACTTTTGGTGGGTGTGTTATAAGAGGTGGTTGTGATTTTGGGCATCTGTTTGACCGTTTGGATGTGCCAGGTCAGTCTTGTAGTTGTTTTTTGTCCTGAAGACGTGTTTTGTGGGGTTGTGCGAGTCGAATTGACGGTCCTTGTGCTGTTTTACAGTGTCCTGGTTCAGTACGAGTCTTTTTCGCGTAGGTAAGGTGCGTCCATGGCTATGTTGTTGTACAGTGTTCACATGTGCAATGGTGTTGTACGACTCGTACATATGCGATGCTGGGGTACGGTGTTGGTGTACGGTGCGTCCAAGTACGGGGCTGGGGTGGGGGGTACGGGGCGTACATACGCGGGTGCTGTGGTGGGGGTACGGCGCTTACATATGTGTGTGCTGGGGTATGGCTCATACATGGGGGGGATGCTGGGGTACGGTGTTGGGGTACGGTGTGTCCGAGTACGGGGCTGGGGTGGGGGGTACGGCGCTTACATACGCATGTGCTGGGGTGGGGGGTACGGCACGACCATACGTGGGTGCTGGGGTACGGTGCGTACATGCGCTGGTGCTGGGGTGGGGGTACGGCGCGTACATGTGCGGGTGCTGGGGTGGGGGGTACGGCGCATACATATGCGGGTGCTGGGGTGGGGGGTACGGTGCGTACATGCACGGGTGCTGGGGTGGGTGGGTATGGCGCGTACTTATGCGGGTGCTGAGGTGGGGGGGTCCGGCACGTACATACGCAGGTGCTGGGGTACGGCGCGTACAGGCACGGGTGCTGAGGTGGGGGGGCCGGCGCGTACATACGCGGGTGCTGGGGTATGGCGCATACATGTGCGGGGGGGGTGGGGGGTCCGTACGACTCGTACCCCGGGCCCAAGTGTACCGGGGTAGTGGTCATACAAAGTTCGCTCCGTATGGGACATTTTCCATACGCTTGGGTATTCGGAACGCCGTTACGGATCGGACTTGTGCGCTCGGACTTCAGTTTTACGACTCGTACGTAAATCTGTCCGGGGACGTCTCGTAGACTTTTCCCGAGGCAATTCGTATGTAATTTAACGGTACGAATCGTACTTCGCCGTTTGTAGGGGACTTGTACGACTCGTACGTAAAAAAATACGGACACGAGTCGTACGGGAAATATTTTTACCGGATCGGAATCGCAACCTATATTGTCATTACATCTACTTTTGGATTAAAACCACATATTATTGGTTAGTGAGATCACAAAATTACAATGTTAGCACTTGCTTTATGACATCTGTACCTTTATTAGAAATTGCACACTACCCTTTTCAGTGAACCAGGCTTGGCCAAGGAGTATCTAGGCAGGACCAGGGGCAGACCAGGACATTCTCAGCTCATCGGCGGGCACGTCCTCTGCATACCACCAGAGAGGAGGAGGAGGGAGACCAAGCACTCAGTAGCGCCCACTCAGTCATTGCCATTAACATCAAAAGCATGGGTTGAGACTGAGGAGCCTGAAGGGGGTGGCATTTAGAGGGACATCACCTGCTAGGGGGATTATGAATGAGAATCTTTCCTTGGCCTACAAGAACTAGAAATGGAGATTGTGTCTGCTGAGTAGGCCTGACATCATCTGAGCCTTCCGCTGACCCCTCCCTAACTCTTAAGGCCCCCAATCCATTGTGACCTCCAGTTGCACCCCTTCCAAGTGCCTGTCAAGAAGAGCTGAGGGAAACATCTGCCCCCAACATCCCACACCCCTCATGTTCGACCTAAACCTTTCCATGTGTGGTTGCTCATGTGTCTCCAACCCAGGCTGTGATGGTGACAAATGATGATATCCGGACTATGTTCTCTCGTGGTTTACAGGAGATCAGGGAGGAGCTCTGTTTGTTCTGAGAGTCACAGTCCAAACTTTTGGAAAACATCAATGCGTCCATCACTGCTTTGGGGGCAGACAGATTTTCTGTGTTGTGCCAAAGACCCACGAGACCACTGTTGTTGTGTCCCTTTCTGTTTCCCCTGCTACTCCTTGTGTGATATGCACCAGTGGGGTGTCTGGTCCTGCATCGGCCAGCCACAGTGAGTCCACAGGTGCGGAAGTCCTAGCTATAGTCACCAAAGAGGACAGAGAGGATGACCAGTGACTGTGTCACTCCCAAACCTGGATACTCGTAGGGAAACTACATGTGGCTTGATGGGTGGAAATTATTTTTTACGTTCACCACGGACTCATCTGTTAGAACACTGCTTTCAATGTGGACTTCCTTTTATTTAACCCCTGTACATGGACTGGTTCCTATGACACTTCCTGGTGTGTTTTTTTATGTTGCCCAACATCCTACAAGTTCCTTGCCCATTCTTCATGAAGAATGTATTTATTTTCCTTTCTCTCTTTCTATTGGGCAGTATTTCTTATAATTATTTTTACGGAATCGTTTTACAACTAAGATTTTGAACCCAATATAAAATATTGTTCCAAACCATCTCCCTATCTTGTGTTTTCCATTATATATGTTGGATTCAAAGTAGTGAAGCCTACATATGTAAGTGTTCTGCAATGCGTTCAATATTATACCTTGTTACACGGCTGGTCCTACAAATCAACAAGTAAATCACATGCATTTATAGTCACATTTTTGTCCTACAAACAGAGTAACCATTTGAACATAATCAGATATTATTCAACTCAGGATAAAAGTATAGATTTGTACAAAATATTACGTTTATTTTCATATCTTTTGAATATTTACATTAACCCTGGGCGTAGTGGGCGTAGTGGGGCTACCCGGAGCATCACGGAGTGGGGGCAAATCTACGCACACTCCGCGTAGCCCCACTACGCGCTGCCCGCCTCCCTCCCGCCCTCTTTTAAAATCCCTTACAATGTTTAAAAGCATGTAAAAGTAATGAAAATGACTTACCTGAGATGCGGCGTCCCGGGGCTCCCTCTTCCTGCTTCATCGCCGACTTCTTCCTCACAAATGCGCATGCAAGGGATTTTAAAAGAAGGCGGGAGGGAGGAGGATGGCGGGCAACTCCGCTCCACCGTGGCGTGTGCGTAGCCTGCCTGCTACGCCTACTTCACAGACCGCAAAGTAGGCAGCAGTACGCGCACTCCCCGGGTGGAACGGAGCACTAGGCCCACGCTTAATTTACATATTTACAGTAGTCACGGGAGATCTCTCTTGTGACTTCGCAAATGTGGTGGTGAGGATCTCTGTGAGTTAGTACGCATTCTTGGTGGGTAGGTTGATGTGTGGCAGCTACCTGTGCAGGTGAGTTTGTTTGCTCAGCTGAGGAGGGTGGGGCCTGTACAGATGGTGAGGGTGCCTTTACAGGTGGAGCGGGGCCTATGCAGGTGGGGGATGCCTGTACAGGTGGGGGTGCATGCACAGGAGGGGAGGATGCCAATACAGTGGGGGTGCCTTACAGGTTGGGGGCTGTACAGAAGGGTGGAAGTTCCTGTGCAGGTGGGGTGGTGCCTGTGCACATGGGGAGATGCCCTCTATTATCTTCATGGCTACTGCATGGTGTCTTGCACTCTCTTCCCTATAGATTGAAATTTGGTTACGGTGGATCCTTGATATGTTGTGGCAAGATTTCCCAAAACTGTCCAAGAAAATGGTCTGCCTGTCAATCATCTGAGGGCTAAACTATAGTGAGTCTCAAATGTGAGACAGAGTAGACCCTATAGAGAAATGTCCTGTCTCACATCAGACTGTTGTTGCAAAAAAATCTTCCTCCCACTGGCCAACATCATCACCTGCCATCCCTCTTCGCATGGGACACCCTCTGATATGACTGTCAGGGCCACGGACATGGGGATTGGGTGAATGTGGGAGGCTGTAGGGAGGAGATTCACGCCTAGGAGATACCTGCTCCTCACCAGGGGTAGTATGTCATTCAGATGCTTGAGAGAAGGCCTGGGATGCACTGTCGTGGGATGAGTGTGTGGGAGAAGCAAAACTTTGACCTTGGACGTGAGGGCTGTGAGGAGGAAATTGTAGTGTTGGAGGAGGTGAACTCTGTGGCTGGTTGGCTGACTGCTGGGAACGCACAATCCTCAGAAGAGAAGTGGGTGGTACGATGCTATCCGGGCCAGATGTTACCTTCAGTATTTGGCCAGTAGGCCAACAATGCACTCCCCCTCATCTATGTCCTCCTCCACGTCCAGCAACTGCTCATCTTCTTCCTCCTCACTCTTGTCTTGTTGACCAGTGCTGGATGCTGACATTGCTGCTTGGAGGAGGTTCGGTTTAGGTCTCTCCTCGGATTGCCTGCCGCCCTCCTCTGGTGGATGGTTCAGCCTAATCAAGCGACTCATTGTCACCAGCACCTGAAAGACAGAGGTTGCAATATATAAATTATTTGCCATAGTATATCATGTGCTACAGTACAACTGTATGAACAATTTTTCTTGGCATCTACCTCAAGTTCCAAATGTGATCTGGTTTGTGTAAACCTATATGTGACAGCTCACACTGTAGCATTGAGGTGTTCAATGAAGATGTGCCATGCAAAATCACACTCACCAGCTCCAGTCAGAGATCTGCTTGGTATTGAGATCTCCTGTGATGTCAGCTGATGAACCTGGCACCTTGATTGTATGGCAGAAGACAGGACCCTTGATCCAGCACCTTAATGAACGTTCAGCATGAATAATAAGTAAACATGCAAAATAAACACAAACATCACGGATTATGTTGGAAACACCAACATTTTTGCTTAAAAAGTGACTATATCTCCAAAATTACATTCACAGGGATTTAGTTTTCTTGAACTTTTTAGGAAATAATAGTTGACTACACTATATGGTACACGTAACGGATGGACGGATGCTAGTGGGTCTGATTGCTGCAGTCAAAACGTCTCCCAAATCCCTGAATGAGGTACTTTGGAAAACTGAGGTACCTGACAGCAGCTGTAATCAAACATACATATCCATATTTCAATATAAAAATGATGTGTATTATTTTACTTGTATGTGTCATTAGAATAGTGCTAGTCCTTCTTAGATTAAACAATATAAGCAATTGGGTACATACTTTATTATTTCAATTTAAATGCACTTACATTACCCAACATGTTATGTAGAAGTATACTCTTATGAACCTCATCTGAGCATATGAAGATGGATGACAACAGAGATATTTGACACACCCCACATACTGCTAATATGCCATCCAATATATTAGACTATGAGCTTTATATAGAGGTATATGTAAGTGACCCTACCAGGGTCTACCACCCACCCAGTGTATGGTGGCTGGTCATTTGTCACACCCATACGTGGCACAGAGGTCACTGTAGTATGTGTTGTCCTGGCCAACGTCACAGGACCTAAAAGGATATGAGTATAATTTAATTATCATTCGAGTTGACACATGTTAAAACCAACATTTACTAGTTGGTTTTAAGATGTGGAGTTTAAGACAAACATCTATATCAATAATATAATGGAGTTTAAGACAAATATCTATAGGTTGTGCGCTAATTACGTAGTTTTGGGACCCACTGCTGGGCATATTTGCAGACCAGTTTGTGCTGGTGGAAGTGGTTGATCCGCCCATGACGTTGCCTTCCTGCAAGTGCAGGCACCTCAGTTCCAGTGGGTGGATCTACTTTGGATGAATGTGGAAATTAAACGAAGAAGTTAACAGACAAATAAAACAAATAATGATTATATACAACTTTTAACATAGTGACTAAAGTGCATTCCAATGCAACTATTATGTCTACTAACTTATGCACAGTTTCATGTGACCCATACAAAACTTAATTGAAATCAGCAGCAGAGATGGTCAACTGTTTCTGAAGAAGAAATGTGAAGTTAAAATTTGAAGCACTTAAGATTCTGGGACTTATAGTGGGATAGTCAAAATGAAACACATGAGAATAGAATTCACCATGAATATTTGCACAAACTAGATTCAGTGGCGGCTGGTGACATTTGAAAGTGGTGGGGCGTCAAACGTGTGGTGGAACGCACCGCGGCGAGCGAGCGCGCCCGATCAGCATAAGGAGGGTTCGGGGGGGTCCCCCCCCGAGAAAATGTGGAAAAAGAGTGGGCAAATGGTGCATTTTCAAGCAAATTTGAGAAAGCAAGATGGTTAAAAAAGCAATTGTGAAAGTACAGTTATTACATTAATAAAGAGATGTCAATGTCATATTAATAACATAGGTAGTTCTTTATTCAGTATAATCACAGAACTGCATAGCAGACTTCGAGATAACAATGCTGAGTACCATTCATACATAGCACATTTGCCATCAAAATGTTCTTTTTTTGAAGCATTCACCTTAACTGTTTGAGCTCGTAAAATAAGTAAAGCAGTGGCAGCTGGTGATTTTTCAAAGCGTAAAAAAGTTAGAACCAACTGAGCCCAACTGATATAAGTCAAGATCAGGGGGAGGGGGTTCTTCATCTAAGAAGTTTTTGAAAGAAAAAAAGGGCAAATAGTGCATTTTAAGCTAATTTAGACAAAAAAATGAAAAAGCAATAAGAATCTAGACCACACATAGGGTGCACGACAACTGAGCTGCCTCTTTGTTAATGGCATTATTGTAAGGAGGGAGGCTGAACACTTCTAGTAAAGTACACCTGCACCTCAGTAAGCAGTCTAGGGACATAGTGTTGGACTAAACCTGACTTGTATTTTTGTCACAAATCTAACAAAAAATAAAAACATAAGTTGGCAGTGTAAGGCACAAGACCCACCATGAAAGCTTTAATGTGAAAACACACTTCCTTCTGTAATTACTAAAACATACACAGCGACAGTCCTATTCTGCCTCAGCATTGTGGCTTTTATTGAAAAAAGGACACTAGATGGAATACATAATCTCCCAAATACATTCTGTAACTATTTCTCACAGCGAAACATCGATCACATGCATCAGTGTACACTGTTGTTGCTCTATAAAATATAAAAGCCAACAGTTGAAAAACTGCTGAAAAAAATATTTAAAAATCATAACAAAGCACAACAGTGCATTACTGCTGCATAATCAGTAGTTTTGCCTGTAAATTGGACAGTCACCCGAGGTCAGCTCTGTACCCCCAGAAACATCAAAGTCCAAGTTCATATAGGTGTTTTGCAAGGTATAGGAGATTGCATGCACTTTACTTGCTGCAGACAATGTTTGTGGTAGTACCAGAGAAATAAACAGTAAAAGCAGCCTTCCAGACCATAAAACAGGAGCACAAACATAACAAAAAAAACTGCCTACTCTTTCCCATTATTAAACGTTACCTCACTGTGTTAGTGATGACTTCACTCGGCCTCAGGAGTCTGCTGAGAGAAGGGTTCCCACTTCACCTCTACTCTCGCCTTCTGTCAGCAGAATCTGTTGCGCAAATTGCACTGCATTTTACGCTACTAAGTTAAAGGCATCAAATGGCGTGCCAGCCACCTAGCTTAGGCGGCAAGGAGCCTTTGATGTGGTTTCTAACACTTGCAACAATGTGAAACTCTATGTAGGTATTCTGGGTTTGCAGACCTCTTTACAGCACTAAAGTGAAATAACATGCGCTCTCTGACATACTTTGGGTGCTCTCATACACCAATCTATAAATAGAAGCAGATCGGCTTAGTTTGGCACACATGTATCCATGTCAAAAAGTTGTGGCGGAACCTGCCATTGAGCAGCACTGATACTTGGACCTGAATCCAAAAGTGGACCCAGCTTTAATTTTAAGAACCCTGAGTGAAAGTGCACCCTGCTTTAATTTGAAGAACCCTGAGTGCTTTCTGCCCTCTTACTCTCCCTGCTCTGCCAGTGGCTCTCTAATTACCCATCTGCCTCCTTCTACCCCTCTCTGACTCTGCCCTGCTCTGTGCTCTCTCTCGCCGCTCTGACTGCCCCTCTGTCTCTGCCCTCTTACAGTCAGAGCTCTCTCTCTGGCCCAACTGCCTCTCTCCTACCTCCTGCCACTCTCTGTCTCTGCCCCACTGCTCTCTCTGCCTCCCAGGCTCTCCCCCCTCTCACTCTCCCATCTCTGACTGCGATTCTTGAACTGCCTCTCTTTCTCTGCCCTCCTACTCTCCCCGCTCTGCCTGTCCTCTAACTGCCCCTCTGTCTCTGCCTTGCTCCTCTGTCCCTGCCCTGCTCCACACTCTTTCTCTCGCCGCTCTGACTGCCCCTCTGTCTCTGCCCTTCTCTGCCCTCTTACACTCAGAGCTCTGTCTCTGGCCCAACTGCCCCTCTCCCGCCTCCTGCCACTCTCTGCCTCCGAGGCTCTCCCCCCTCTTACTCTCCCCTCTCTGCCTGCGGTTCTCTCACTGCCTCTCTTTCTCTGCCCTTCTCTGCCCTCCTACTCTCCCCGCTCTGCCTGTCCTTTGACTGCCCCTTTGTCTCTTCCCTGCTCCTCTGTCCCTGCCCTGCTCCACACTCTTTCTCTCGCCGCTCTGACTGCCCCTCTGTCTCTGCCCTTCTCTGCCCTCTTACACTCAGAGCTCTGTCTCTGGCCCAACTGCCCCTCTCCCGCCTCCTGCCACTCTCTGCCTCCGAGGCTCTCCCCCCTCTTACTCTCCCCTCTCTGCCTGCGGTTCTCTCACTGCCTCTCTTTCTCTGCCCTTCTCTGCCCTCCTACTCTCCCCGCTCTGCCTGTCCTTTGACTGCCCCTTTGTCTCTTCCCTGCTCCTCTGTCCCTGCCCTGCTCCACACTCTTTCTCTCGCCGCTCTGACTGCCCCTCTGTCTCTGCCCTTCTCTGCCCTCTTACACTCAGAGCTCTGTCTCTGGCCCAACTGCCCCTCTCCCTCCTCCTGCCACTCTCTGCCTTCGAGGCTCTTCCCCCTCTTACTCTCCCCGCTCTGCCTGTCCTTTGACTGCCCCTTTGTCTCTTCCCTGCTCCTCTGTCCCTGCCCTGCTCCACGCTCTATCTCACGCCACTCTGATTGCCCCAAAAAACCACAAACATACTTTAATTTTATTCTAAACCAAAGGAATGTTACCACTTTTCTGTGATATACAAGCTGATGAATATACTATAACAGAATTGTCGGTATATGTATTCAGTATTTCTTATATATAAATATATCACACTCGTGTAAAATCCAATATTTACAGTCATAAACATGTAGTGATTAAATACATTCTTTAGTTGTTTCTAAGTATAACTATAATAAAGAAACTTTGAACATAACCTAAGGGAAATCCCATCCTACAGCCAGTCAGATGGAGCCATAAAATACAAATCACTCACCTCGTGAGACAGGGTTGAGAGTCTGCAGAGCACCATCTGGACTCTGCAAGCAGTGACGCAGCCACGAGTCCCAGACAACTGAAGTGGGCACCTAAGCAACCTTCCCTTCATGCTGCCATCGTGTCCAGGGGTCTTCTGCTGGCTGCCAGACAGTCCATCACTGTGTAGTGCTGTAGACGTGTGATGCACCTACAATTCAACACCGGAAACAGAAAACTCGAGTCTGCGCAGTGTGTCTTCAGGAATCATGTGGATACACTGCACAGAATCAATTTCTACGCTTCCTGTCTGCCTGGAGCCTCTACCCCACCCCTTGCCAACTCCTCCTCACAGGGTGGGACCAACCCACCGTGACGAGTTGGAAATGGGTGGGGTAGCCATGCTCTTCACTCCCTGATTGACGTGAAGCCCCTGCACTACAGGGCTTAAGCCTGAAGCGCCCGGGGCTAACTTTACCCCCACGTCATCAGGGGGTGGAGACTGATCCTTTGAGCTATGTGTTTGCCGAGCTGATGACCTCACAGACCTCAGGTCGGTGAGCTCTTCAGCCCGGCAAATAGTTTGCCCAACGTCACTCAGCGTCAGTGACTCAGGCTGGCATTGTGCATTACTTATGGCCCCATTCACAGAAAACAAGGATGGCATGTATACTATTTACCGACCGAATTTAGGTGAGTGCAGCAGCCTGCATTTTTAATAACATAAACTGCAAACTGTTTTTATTGTGGAGATGGACGGTGATGATGGGGACAAAAGTAAAGGGGGCGGAGCCCCGACGCCCGGTACGAGAAACCGCCACTGACTAGATTGACTTCCATAGTCATGTTTTCACTTCATATTATTATAAATATTTTTTAGTAAACTCACTATCTAACCATCACATATTTCCTGGCACCACAATAGGGTCGTCGTTCACAGGCAGCCCATGCATCAGGTGGGGGTGCTTGGTGGAGAGGACATCATTCTCAGGTGTGAGACGGAAGTGAGTTCCAGTTTGTTCACCAGGGAGAGCTCTGAACACCACTATCCTAGTGAAATTCTCCTTCACCCATCCCCTCTCAACCTGCCGCTTCTTTATGATGTCGGTAATTCGTCCAGACATTCTCCCCAGTGCACTGTCTGCATTAGCCAACTGCTGCCATGGGGCTGCCTTCTGTGGTGCACTGCTGAGGTATGGAGTAAGACCATGTAGCTTTTCATAGTTCTCCACAAAAACAATGTACTATCATTTGAGTCTCCTCCACTGTGAAGTTTTTCATATTCCTGATATTGAACATGCTGACACTTTGCAGATGGCAAGGTAACGTGCAGAGCAGCAAGGTGAAGTATTTGTTTGGAAAAAACAGAGCCTTGGATGTATGCTGCTTTTTTGTAGTTTGCAGTGCAGGGGTTGCAGGTGGCATTAATTGTCTACAGGTGCATGTAATTAAATTTTCCTCGCCCTGAGGGTGGAGATTCTGCCCGAGTGCAGAAGTTACTCCTGAGTACGGAACCTCCGCAGGCATAAAGAAACTACTCGTAAGGCTTTTGAATACCAAAAATGTAGTAAAGTTAGACTTTTGGTCTAAGTTAGAATTTTGGAGTGTCATTTATTTTTGGGAAGTACGAGGCTGGTAAGATTTTAAAAAATTTTAAAAAGTCCCTCAACGACAGTGAGAGAACATTCCCTTTACTGCAAAGGGTGTGAGCATGTCTCAAACTCTCAGCACCTAAGAACTGCAATTCCCCATTGATGGAAGCACTACCCTCTATGTGGCAACATTTTGTAAGCTTTAAATCAGAAATATATTGCTATTGAATAGTGGCTGAGTATCCACTGTGCTGGGGCTAAAACAAGCCCTGAGGTAGAACTGTTCGAAATTTTCATTACACTGCTAAAATCTTGCTTTATTTCCAGCATTCATGTTATACTGCCGTGAAATTCTCAAAATTACATCATTAGGCCTGGTTGCATAATGAAAGACTTCGAATTAAAAAGCCCTATGGTGGGGGAACGAGAACAATGGCAATGACCAGAATGCGTGCGGCTGGCGTTTGAGACACCTGTGTTTTTTAAGCTAATTTTTAGCACAAAATTTGCCCCATGTTCAAGATAGATACAAGAGCATATTTTGCACTAAAATATAACGCTAAGGGATGCATTTCCATTTTGTGCAACTTTACTTAAGTTTATCGGAAATTTCACATAATTATGCTAAAGGAAATTATGCAAATTTCACACCTACCTTGAAGGGTAGCATGTCAATTGTCCTATATAGGAAGCCAATGTAACTTGGTGCATGGCTATAGTCATTCATCGCATGATTCTCTGCTTTCAGAAGTTGTGCTGCTCCCAGGTAGAACATTTGGCTGCTCAGCTTTAGCTACAGACCAAGTGGTCCTGAGGAGGCCAGGAAAAAGTTAAACTGGCAAAGTTGGGAATCTTCATCCACATTCTTGAAGGAAGATGGTTCCTGACTTTGTCCAATTTTGTGCAGTAGGTTTAAAATTTTGATTACTCATAGATTTAACCCCACCTTCCTAGTATTGTCTTATTGTGTGATCCAAAGCAAAAGGTTATGTCCTTATGGCTCAGTTCATCTGCCTGTCCAAATGTTTAGAAATATAACTAATTTAGCCCAAAGAAAGGCTGAAACAAAATTCTATGGGTTCAAACGTATTGTATGGACTATTTCACCACAACATTGTACTTCATATTTTTATTGGTTTTGAGCTGTGATGGATGCATATGGTCTCTGTTAGACCTAGAATCCTTGGCATGCTTTCCCCCTAACTGTTTTGCTGTCAGACCTACAGGTTTTGCAAACTTTGTTTTTGCTGGCCTTAGGATTCTGCACACTTTACAACTGCTAACCAGTGCTAAAGTGTTTGTGCTCTTGCCCTAAAACATGGTACTATTGTCTTATACCAAATTGGAATATTTAATGTATTTATAAGTCCTTAGCAAAGGGCTCTACATGTGCCCAGGATCTGTAAATTAAATGCTACAAGTGGGCCTGCAACACTGAATGTGTCAGCCTCCTAAATCGCCCTTTAAACATGTCTCAGGCCTGCCATTGCAGAACCTGTGAGTGCAGTTTAACCTGCCACGTCGACCTGGCAAAATAAACCTTTTGCCAAGCCCAAACCTTCCTTTATTAATGCACATAAGTCACTCCCAAGGTAGGCCCTAGACAGCCCCAAGGGCAGGGTGCAGCGCATTTAAAAAGTTAGACATGTAGTTTTAAGTTTTACATGCCCTGGTAGTGAAACACTCCTAAATTCGTTTTTCAATACTGCAACGCCTATCTCTCCCATAAGATAATGTTGGAGTTACCTTACTACATTTTATAAGTGTAATTTCCAAATGGGAAGAGAGACCTCCTTCAAGTTTGGTATCTCTGGAATCACAATTTAAAATCCTAGCTTATGGCGGTCAGATTTTAAATTGCAATTCTGAAAATGACGCTTTTAGAAAGCTGAATTTATTTGCCTTAGCCATTTGGTGCCTTCAGCCTCTCTCTGGTCACATTACTGGGTGGAGTTAGCAGTTGGGCTGTGTGTATTCCTCCTAGATAGCCACACAGAATTTGAGCTTATGTGTGATTGAGTTGGCCATCACTGGCAGGATAGGAGGGAGGAGTTGGGCCCAGTCGCCCTTACACCTGAATGGGCTGTGTTCTGTCTTCACACAAAGGGCTGTAGTTAGTCTGGCGCCAGGGAAGGCTGGGCATCTGTGCACTTCAAAGGCTTGCCTCTAGAAGCTTCTCCCCACTTCAAAGGCACAGCTGTAAATAAAACAAGGACCTCAGACACCACCACTTCAGTAAACATCTGGATCTGTGGTTACTATGCCAGGAGAATGACTGCTGTGCTGCTGAAGGACTGCCACTCTTCTAGACTGCTGCTCTGAATAAACTGCAGCCCTACTGTGCTGCCCTATTGTGCTGCCATGATGCTTTCTTGCCTGGATGAGAAGGACTGGACCTGCATCACTTGAGCCCAGAACCCAGAGTGACTCCAAGGGCTAGTTGGTTGGCCTTCTGATCTGAAGACTCAGGGACATAACAGGCTTCTAACAACCTCACACCTGCACCTGGACTCTGCCATCTGAGAGTCTACCCTGTTAAGTGGTGCCACCCTAGTCAGCACAACCGACGCATCTCATCTGCTGAGTGTGCATCTCCGAGTAGAAAAGATGCATTTCTCCAGCTGGGTGGCGCTTCTTCACACAGTGCATCGCCGCTGTTACGTGGATTGGACCTGTCACAAAGACCTGCGTCGCCCCCACAGTCATCAGAACCGATGCTTCACCTTGAAGGAGCAGCACATCCACGGCCCAGTTCCTAGCATCTCTCACCAACTACAGCCTCTGCAATGATGACGGACTCCGCATCCCAGCCTCGCAGCTCCTCGGAACCGATGCATCAACAGTTGCGCGACTAATCCCTGACACCAGACTTTGCATCACAAGCCTTGTTGACTGGATCCTTAATAATGACGCAACATGACCTTGCACCGCAGCCTCGCCGCATCTCTGGACCAATGCATCCCTCTGGCTGCACAGCTCATCCTCGACGTAGATCAACGCAACGCCACGTAACCAGGATTTGAGATACTTTGATCAGCTGGCCTACCTGGGTCCCTGTAGCCAGCCCATGCTCTATCGTGGTTGTCCTAAACTTGTGACTTTGTCCCTGTTCGGTTCACCGATACATCCACAGCTGGCGCTGTATGCTTTTCGGTTCTATTTTGACCTAAAACTTTACAATTGAATACCTCCGGTTCTACTTATTAGATTTCTGTTGTTTTGGTCTTGTTTTATTTATCAAATTAAGCTCTATTTCTGTTGTGGGAATCTATGTTTGTGGGGTTTTCACTGTTTTACTGTTTGAAGTGTTGTACAAATACTTTACACATTGCCTCTAAGTTTAGTCTGACTGCTCTGTGCCAAGTCAGCAGAGGGTTGAGCACAGGTTAATTTGGGGTTTGCTTGTGCCTTACCCTGACTAGGGTAGTGGCTGCTGCTTGACAAGGGCTTATACCCAGTCAACCAGTAACCCAATTTCTAACAGTCTTTTTTTTCACACTTAATGTAATTTTCTCCAATGGAAATGAGCATAAATGATGTTTTATTGTGTTTCGCTACCTTTACTTGAGTTCACTGTGGCCAGTGCACAAGTGGGGGGTACATGGGGATAGACAGTACCACCCACTATTTTCTCAGGGTGGACACCGTTCATCCCTGCTAAGAAGACTGTCCCAACTACAATATGCTGAACTCGTCCCGGAGTAATTTTCAGACATCGGGACACATTCAGCAGTGCCTGCACATTGTCTGCTGTCCTTTTGAGCAGCAACGTGCAGGCAGAGAAGGGACTTTGTTATTTTAAATGTGTTACTTTAAAAAGGAGCACAGCTTGATGTCACTTCACAGGTACTTAAGGGAGGAATGGTTTTGACTTTGTTCCGTCACTGTATTTAAGAAAGATATGCATGTACTGTCAGAACGTCAGATGTGTTGATCTGTGCCATTCTTTACACAAATAATTTAAATACCACTATTTTGTTTTATTTGTTTTTTAGTGCTACACATTTGAATGCAGGGTGTCATTGCGCTTTACATCAAATGTCCACATTATTAATTGTGAACAAATCATAAAAGTGTGTAAATCAATGTACAGGTTGTGTTACATCAGACAGTGAGGGTTACAAGGTGTATGAGTCACATGTCCTTCGTACCTCACTGGCTGTATTAGAAAGATTACAATTTATGAACTGCACATAACAAAAGGATCTCTGAGCCCACTTACCTATCTACATGAAATAAAAATCTGCCATCTGCATGTTACATAATGTGCTCTGCAGGAGACACATTAACCCTGTATGCTACTTTGATTTAAAAGTGGGACTTGTCAAAACACAGATCTCTCCAGCAAATGCGTTAATCTCCAGAGCTATTTTACAATTATTATTATTCTCTGAGAATTACTGGGCACACAAAGATCTCTACAGCAGGTCCCATAACCCCAGAAGATATTTTAAAATGCAGACTTAGCAACCAATTAAGCAGACCAGATTTACTGCCATGTTTCTCCTTGTTGCCAATTTCTTTGAGGCATTTTAAAAAAATGAATGTATACATTGAGTTTACTAGGGAAACTTAAACCCTTCTTCCCTCAGAGCGACTTAAAAATGGCAGTACAAGCCTTAGTGCTATCAAGATTAGACTATGGAAGCACCACTCTCTGTGATCTCCCCAGATACAAGCTGGCTCCGCTGAGGGCTTCACTTAACGCTGCAGCAAGATTGGTATCAGGAGCTAAAAGAAATAGCCACATTTCTCCGACCTTGAAAACGCTGAACTGGCTGTCATATGAGGCAAGAATTCAACTAAAAGTTGCCTGCATGACCCTTAAAGCACTACACAACAACACACCAAGTTACCGAGCTCTAAAGCTAGAACGATCCGGAGGATGCAGACAATTACGAAGCGCGAGTTCTCTACTTCTGAAACCACAACCCTTTCATAAAAAGAGAACTGGGTGCAGAGCCTTTTCAGGGATCGCTCCAAAGATCTGGAACTCCTTACCTCCAGTGGTTCGGGGAATCTCTTCCTTTACCGCCTTCAAAAAAGAGGTAAAAATCCTCCTAATGAACAAATTTACGTCCTAAGACCTGACCCTATACTGGCTTCGAGCCACCGATCCGATCCTCATATCACTGGCTACCTTGTGTGGATTGAAAGAGAACACTATTGATTTGTTTATATCCACAATGCAGACCTAAGGCTCAATAACTTTATTGTCTGCAATATGACGTTGCCCTCTGGGATCTTCATGTTTTCATCCACTGGTCTCCTATGTTAGCTTATACCTATGTTATCTTATACCTTTTGCCTCTTTTGTAAGTAATGACGAATATCTAATGCGTGTATATTACTTTATTTCTTATGTCTCTATAACTTTATACTGTAAAGAGCTCTGATACCCTCGTGGGTCACGTTCGCGCTATATAAAACCTTATAAATAAATAAAAATAAATAAATAAATTGAGGGCCAGATTTTGCGTTTGGGTTGTGTCACTTTTTTTGTAACAACCCTGACTCAAAATCTCTTTTGTTAAATTGCGTAATATGCTCAGATTTGCTCATTAGAGACCTGCTAAATTAAGTGTGAGGTCTCAAGATCTGATATCATTTTATAGGTTGTAATGCCACTTCCTGTGATGTCACTACTTGTGACGCCACTTGCGATGTCACGCACCATGATGTCATTTGCATAGTATCTAACTTGGTTAGTCCCCCTACTACTTTTTTGGGACTTTTGTGTCCTGACTGCACCTTTGTTGACGTTCCTGCTTCTTCCTCTATCCAGTTTTGGACATTATGGTGCCCCACCCATCCCCCTTCCACTCTAACTTCTGAAAGCCAGTTGTTCAATTGGTATAGCAATGGCTAACCAGTTCCAATGAACACTAAAGCATATATCACGATTGGCCTACATTTTGTGTGGGAGAAATGCGCACCGCCTAATTTGCAGCGGTACTATGATGTGCTATTTAGCAGCTCCCTGATGTACACCCGGTTCCGATGTGCAAATATGATAACGAGAAATAAAAACCGAATATTTGCGCATGAATTTATCCATCACTACTGGGTTTACGATATGTTTTTTTTTTTTTACTGAATTTACGCTGTGATCCGGGCCTAATTCATCCAACGTAAAAATCTTGTCAGTAGAATAGCAATGAATGCAGGCCGGAATTTCGCTTCAGTTTTGCGCACCCACAGAGCGGTTAATAATGGCAGGTGTCATCAGGACGGAAGTGACTTCCTACGTAACAGCAGACAGCATCAGGCCCCGCGTACCACGTGATTTGCGAAATCGCCTAAGGTTCCCAGTGCAATAATGACTTTACATCTGCAGATCTCGATTTCTGCCATTGTTTAATGTTCATTTAAAACACTCCCCAATGTGTTTTTGCCTTTTCTCTATTACAGCAGTCCGCACTTTTCCCGCGACGGCGGGCGCGTGGAAGGGAAATGCACTGGAGGATGCTGGGAGCGCCATGTGTGTGCTGCGCCGGGGATCGGACGTAGCAGATGTGCGAGAAAACAGCCCAGAATGCTTACGACACAAATACCTCTGGAGCCAGCCGAACAACAGCTGCCTCCGAATCTGTCCCACTGTATCAGTCCATAAAAGTGTAACTGCTGCTCTAGGCCAGTCTTTATTTTACTACATCAAAAAACGCAACCCCCTCCTGTCCCCACATTAGCCAAACATTGCAAATGCCAGTAGGTCTGCGTTACAACAGAAAGGGATTTTTGAGCTAATGGTGAAAGGTACTCATTATCTCGTCATACATGCACTTTGTCACTGATTCCACTCAGACCTGCTTCTGGTGACACCCATTCCGCAGCTAGGTTGCGCTTGTGCCCCCAGTTTCTGGGCTCTTGCTCGCGCACTTCCTCCAGCTCACGCCCTGGCCACCACTTGATCATTGCCTGGCCTCGCTTTGGGCACCCACCTGATTCCCTCCTCCACTGCTGGGTAGCTAGCATGGAGGGGGTTGAGATCATCCCATAGGTGGCCTCTCGCCGTGGTTAGTTTGATTTGGCTCTTTGGTGAGCGCAGCAGGGAGCTCCAGTGCAGCTGTGGAAGAGCATCAGGGGACATCACCTGGCCACTCCCAGCGCCCAGTGTGTGGGTCTGCACCTAGGCATCGTAAGCGGCCCTATGATGAAGCATGCCACTAAAAAGTGGGTGAGGGCAGTATTTAAAAAGCTGTTGATTTTTTTCCCCTTAAATTTTCCCTAATTTTCCCTTTTCTTTCAATTTTGTTGCAATTTGCCTAGGACAGAAGCAAAGACAGAACTGTTTACAGTAGGGTCCCCTCTGTTATGTGGTTTGAGTCCTTCTCTTTTTGTGAGTTGAGGTGTACTTGTGAGGGGCGTTAGAGGAAGCTCACTTCCTTGTCTCTCTTTCTTTGTGATACTGGTTGTCAGAGCCTTACCTGATTTTGGGTAGCAAAAGAGGGAAGTCTTCTTTGCCACGTGTGGCCTTAGTGGACGCCTGAACCTCATTCAGAACTGGATTCATTTGTGACCGCACTGCAGAATCGACAGTAGGAGTTCCCCTAACAAAATAGAAAAGAAAACACACCAAGGATAAAATCCTAGGTGCACAGGAGTCTTGCAAAAACACTTCACAAAATAACACAGTCTCTCAAGCGCTCTTTAAATATTCTCAGAATCCTTCAAACCTTGATAGTCAATTGGGAAAATCTTCTTTACTGACGTTAACTCAAAGGCATGCAGAGATCTAATGGCTCCAGGAATCTAGGGCCAGATGTATGAACACATTTTCCCAGAGACACCGAATGGGTAAAACTGTTTGATACATCTGCCCCTTAGACCCTCTTAAGCAACCATTAATTGAGGTGAACATCAATGCACTCACAATTTATCCCATAATTTGTATAGCCTGCTACCCTGAAGGACAATCCTATCAGTCTACATCCAGAGCACAAGACTCAAATTTCATATGCCGCTTTACTATTTGCCTTATAGGTTAACCTGCTCTACAGCTAGCCTTTTATGATAAAATGGGCTCAGAACCAGTTACAAACTATAGCTCACCATTTAATGTTAAACCTGTCTGACCACCACAATCGCAGTGAAAAACCACAACCACATGACCAGAATACGCAATCAAAATGGTACTTCATTGAATGTTATGGTAAAAACCTTAAATCTTCAGTTTTTGGCTATATTACAAGTACTTAAGCTACATATGTAGCTGGAATGCCCAGCTCAAAAGATTAAATGAGTTGATTCACTTGGCAAAATTTCTCTTCAATGGATCTGTGAACGCTCATCAATCATTTTTAGGTCTCGCTAGAGTCAGCGCATGCGCTGGTCTGGTGAGACATTTAGTAAGCAGGTTTTTCAAGTGCTACCAAAGGCAGCCACCAGCTTGCTGTTACGCGCACAAGCACGAGCGATCACTTTCACTTTCGCGCGCTCACAACTCCATTCGCGCCCGCACTTCACTTTCACTTTCTTTCGCGCGCACGCACGCTCACAACTACCGTTCGCGCTCGCACTCCACTTTCACTTTTTCGTGCTGTTGCGCCCATTTAGTATTCCGCGCCAGTCGCGGGGCACACGGCGCTCTTTCATTACTTCCTGGTTGCAGCACTGGAGTGATTGCATATGGTGCTGGGTACGCATAAAGATGTGATCCCAGGAGC
The DNA here is from genome assembly GCF_964204655.1 of Triturus cristatus. NCBI lineage: Eukaryota > Metazoa > Chordata > Amphibia > Caudata > Salamandridae > Triturus > Triturus cristatus. Next base: position 327,937,057 of record NC_140580.1, read on the forward strand.
AACAGCTGCTGATGCAAGCTGAAAATATAGCCAGCGAGCGCTCAGCACTTTTCCCAGAGGCCTTCTATTTATTAGTGGTGGGCTCGTGCTCGCTTTTGATAGGAAAAACCTGCATCCTCAGTTAGCAGGCTGGATGTGTTTTTTTGCCTCTCATAGTGTAGCGCAGTGACTTTGCTCAATTTACTGACTGCTGCGTAATTGTTTTTTTTTTTGGTTGTCCTCGTGTAGCTAGTCTATGAGCTTTTACCCGGCCTGAATTGTAATGTAATCCTGATTCCTAATGAACTCGAGCAATGCCGAGCTCCGTCTGAAGTAATGACGCTTAACAGATCTGAGGTTTAAATTAAATAATCCTATTTGTGATGTAGCTTGTGAGCTCGGTGCAGTGGTTTACATTGGACTCTGCAGTCCTCGAGAGCGTATTTCGACACTTTGTTTTACTCTACAATTATTCACTCTGGGAAGGTTGTTTTGCTGGTAGCACTTTCCCTATGGACATCACCATGCAATGTGGGGTGAACTATTTAGCCGAGGATTATTTTTATTTTCTTGCATTATACTCCACAATTGGTCGATGATCATTTTCAGCTCTTGCATTCAGACAAGCTTTTATGTCTGTCATCGAAAGGCTAATTGTGGACAGTGCGAAAACCTGACAGTGGGGCTAGGGCCAGCCTATTGCTTACCAGTCATTGGTTTCTAGTCAGTCTCCTTTGCTTGCTTATTTGATGACTTTCTTTCCGCTTTTTGTGGTTGGCCCTGCATGGAACATAGCTTCCTTTCCATCCTTTTGATTGGAAGTCTTTTTATCCTTCTACTGCCCACAATTATGTAGTTACATTTTTCATATTTCTTTCAGCATGTTTTCTTGCACTCTCTCTTGTGTACTTCCCTCTGTGTGCTCTGAGTTGATGCCTCCTCCCCCACTCCCCAGCTCGTCCACTTCTGCCCCAGCCCTCTTCAGTATTTGTTTTGCTTTTTATTTATTTTTCTCCCTACCCACCTCAAACACCTCCATTGCTCTCCTGCCCCTCTCCACTTCCTTTGCATTTACCCAAAGCACGCCTCTGTTGCTCCACCTGCTCCTATCCTTCTCGTTTCGTCCTTTAAAAAAAATATATTGTCATTTTTTTAGAGGGTCTGACAGCTGCCATTTGCTTCCTAGTAACTCCTTCAAAAGCACTTTTGCACACTTCAACTTTATTTATTTACTACTTCCAGATTAACATTCACCATCTTGGCACAGTGAATCATATTAAACAAGCATTGGCATAGCCAATAGGTCTCGCCTTTGGGACCTTATAAGTGTTTAGCCATGCAACAGTTAATGTTGTTGCAGTAAGGATATTGTGCTGCATAACTAAATACTTATAAGGTCCCAAAAGCGAGACCTATTGGCTATGCCAATGCTTGTTAAATATAGTCAGTCACCGCATGGGGCTCCGGGAGTTGTACATCCTGTATTGCAGGATACACAAACATTACCTCTCAATGCTACCATCCTATTGACATCCAAGTTCATACCAGTCAGTGGAATCTCTTAACTGGTCATTTCACAATTAAAACTTCATACTGTCACTGGAAATAACATATCAAAGACAAAGGCAATCCCGCTCATAAAAACTCCTAGTTTACAAGTGAATGAATGCGTGGGTCGGTTACCCAACCGCAACTCATTCACTCCATAATCTCAACCTGACTCTGCTGTCTAAAAGGGAACGGAAAGCCTTGTAATTAAAAAACAGAAAATAAAAAGTAGGAAATCGGAAAGCCAGTTCTAGTCATAAGACTAAACCAAACAAATATTTTCATTTTTTCCTTCACACAACAAATAGGGACAAATAAGGTGCTGTCTCCAGAAAAAGCACTGTCAAATTCACACAGAAACAAGCAGGAACTTTTTGACATTTACTTTCTCAGCCTTTAGTTAATTCCTGCTTCATAGTCCCTGCTCTACCTGATAAGTCCAAAAGAAAATTTGGAAGTCCCAATGCGTTATGGGAACGATGAAAATCATCCTTCAACCCCTAGTAAATATGCCTTACAAATACAAGAGGAAAAGGAATTAAATATTCAAAGTTCAGATAATAAAGATAATTTAATCCTATCAAAGCAAACATCATTTCTTATTCACCAAAGTAACAATAATCATGGAGCCTTTTTCTGATCAGCTTGCAAGTTATACTGAAACCGGAAATCATATTAATTGACCTCTTCCTTGTATATAGGGCTCAACAATTGTTTACAGATCTCTGATATCTATGCATTATCATTTTATCCTACATACAAACCAAAGTGTTAAATAGAGGAAAAGTCCTGAAACTCTTGAGATCCATCAAAGGGCTCTCTCATATAACTTCAGCTCACATCCTAGTCATTGAATTTATGTTGTGAAGGAACAAAGCTACGTTAGTGTTATTGCATTCAACTGAAACAGCAACTTAGATACTTCTAAAGAAACAGGTATGTGTCAGGTAGGGGATAAACTTCACAGAGGTACCAAACTCCCTTATCCAGTCATTTTGTTCCCTCCAGTCAACAATGATCCATCTACATCTTCCTTAGAGAAATCGCAAAGGGAAAATAATTCTCTTGGTCTACAACATTTGTATTAAGAGGAGCACCCGGCCCTAAAAACACAAAATATAAAGTAAATTCAAATATTTCTCTTGGAAGGACTTGTAAAGTTAAAGGCTTATTGAAACAGGAGGAACTTGCCTGCAGTTGGCTTACCTCAGAATTAGTTTAAGACAGATCAGGTGTGATTGTCTAACCTGCACCAAAAGCTCACTCAGAGGGGCATATTTACAAGCCCGTAGCGCCACCGGGGAGTCACTTTTTGGACGCTGCGGCTGGGCTCTATGCAAGCCCATATTTACAAGGCTTGCTAAGCCACTTTCTGTGGCTTAACACAGACTTGTAAATATGGCCATCTGCAAAATGGTTTTCTGTGGCAAATGGGCGTGCAATGGGTGTTGCTGTGGGTGTTCCCATAGAAAACCCATGGCTTATTGACACTGCTCCAGACTTACAAGGATCTGTAAATCTGAGGCAGTGACAAAAACGAACGCCTTACAAAAGGAGGAGTTAATGTGGCACAACTAGGAGAAATACTTCTATTTTTCCTTGTTTTATGCTCATTCTGCAGCACACATAGCAGGAGAAAACGTCATTAATGATTGTTTTTGTGCAGGATGGTGCATGCATTGCATGCATTGGTGCATGCATTGGTACTAGACAGTTCTTTTAGCACCCGCACAGGGGTGAGCACCGGGATGCTTAATATTGTTGGAAATATGGTGCATTTCTGCATTTTGAAAATGATGCAGCTCAGCGCAGCAAAAGTGCTTGTGCCACTGCGCTGTATCATTTAATTGTAATTATATGCTCCAAAGTCTTTAGATTTGTTTATGAAATGTTGGAGGTCCAGCACAGGATGAAACTAGATTCTAGCAAACGTTTGTCTTTTTCATACTCCAGGAAACAAGGTGTGAACCAGCCATTAGTTTGAGAGGTTATCTTGAATTTCTGTCTTGGGCAACTAGGCGAAGTGATAGAGACCACCTAAAGGAGGGCTCGCCATTTACATGGCATCATTATTGAAACTGGACTATACTAATTTGAACCTAGCTTTCCCATGAGTGATTGGAATATTAATACACAATACGTTTTCAGCAACTACCAGTATCCTATCTTTATTACTCAACATATACAGAAATCCTCAAGCAATACAAAACAAAAATTTACAAAAATCTAGAAAATATTATCATCGATCTCATCTCAACTTACAAGAAAGCTCACTTGCTCTTAAGTGGTGACTTTAATATGAATCTTGATGACTCTTATATAATCACCTTCCAGAATCAATAATAGTTCATCCCATCCCAAGGCACAACAGTTAAGAAGAAATATAAGTTAGTGAAACTCTTCCTCATAGCATTGCACACTGCTGGTTTGTGAGTCCTCAGTGGACATCTTTCTGGAGAGCGATCTGCTGTTCCAACTCATGTCAAGGCTACTCCTAAAACAATATTAGACAACTCTCTAGTGAGCATAAACACGTTTGATAAAGTAAACAACTTTAAGATAGACCTAAGTACAGAGAGTGATCACCTTCCTCAATTAATCAACTTCAGATTTTTCAAGACTCTAACTTCAAGCAAAATAGGTCCAACAACTCAGCCATACACATTCAATTTAAAAGATTAAAATGGATAGACCTGAATATTGAACAGAGAGCCTAGCAGTCAATCAGAACCCTCTGTACCAGGTGTTTAGATTCAGAACATGACACCTGTCTCTTAATTCAATTATGCACAAGAATGGTCTGAGTTTACTACAAACCGACTGCAGCATTTCCATTTACATCTACTGGGAGGGTCTCAAATCCTACTACCCCAATAGATAGATATCAGTGGTTATCCAATCCTTGGTAGAGCAAAAAAGAACATAAATAGGAAACTGAGGATTTTTCAAGAAGTCATCAACTGCTTTAGATCCTGCCCTACTCCAAACTCTGCAAAATTTGAGACGGTCTTGATAAAAGAGCAGTATGGAAAGCCAAATTGATTAGTCTATACCACTTGTGGGCCAGTCTACTTCAAATCTGTAGGTCCAATAATCCAAAATGTTTCTGGGGATTTATAAATAGATTATCACTTTGTACGTCAAGTGCAAAGAATGTGAACATCTATAAGCTGGCATGGCGGAACCATGTATCTAATTTATATGGGATAACACCTCAATTTGCAGTGATGACAGGGCCAACCTATCACTCAACCTTCACAACACGCTTTAGCTTTCATCATAATCAGTTGCATATGGTACTATAAATCTAAGGCTGACAGGGCTTGGGCCCCAATGGTCTACCAACTGGTCTTTTCAAAACTGATACTGAACTCTGGTCTAACCCCCTTCTTCAGCTACTGCCTGGCCACAGATGCTGTTCCAGAATCTTGGAAAGAGACCATCTTGCATCTGATGTTCAAAAATGGCACTACCAGGGATCCCTCAAACTACAGACTTGTCATCTTAATAGGTGTTGAAGCCAAGAATTTCCCCTTTCTACTTTTGAATGTTTTGGTGCTGTGGTCAGTAACTAAGCTTACTTTCAGCAAACCAGATGGGCTTCCACCCAAGATGCGGTACAAGTATAAACCTTTTTGCCCTATTTTCTATTATCAAGGGATGTTTAATAAAATTAAAAAAACATCACTTTTTTTTAGATCTAAAGTATGGATTCGACAAAGTATCAAGGAAGGTGTTGTGGTCCAAATTAAATCATTGGGGAATATTTCCTACTCCTCTGCATGACACTGAACTACTGTATGGAACATTGACTACAAAGAAAACTCACTCAGTTGTGATTATACATTGCGTATGTAATGCATGTTTAAGGAATCATTAAAACCAAATAAACAGATTTTGAAACAAAGAAAACTCACATAAAAGATAGCTTAAAACAAGGTTGCGTCTTTGCCCCGGTGCTATTCAACGCAGATAACTTCGCCCCATAAAACTCCCATTAGGTTACAGAGACTAAAAAATGACTTTGCACTTTATACAACAAAAAAGGGGCGGGATATAAACATAAAAAGACTAAAGTGCTGCCATTTGCCAATCATTTAAAAAAAGGCTCATGTATATGATTCCTTGAGGAGAAACGTGCCACAATGCCAACTTATTGATATCTAGGTGTGACTTTCAACAACAGGATCAACATCTTTTTTTTTTTTTTGTTTAAATTTTCGACCCAGAAAAAAGCAAAAAAGAACCATACAGAAAAAACAGTAATTACATACGCCAACCAAAATAAAAAGACCTGTACATGTATAGGCAATTGTAGAGGACAATCTTAAAGAGCAACACAAAATAAAAGGGAAAAAAAGAATAAATGAGAGAGCTCTTACACCCGTCCTTCCAGAGCTACATATACATGTATATCCACAAAAAAAGAAAGAAAAAGAGATGATGGACGACCTTTTTGCCCCGTGACTGGAGTGCATAAACATACGCACTTGACTAAGATAAAGAATAACAAAACAAATAACATTAGCAAATGGGTACATTAAACATTGGTGAATAAAAAGAGAAAGTATTCTCTAGCTAATCAGTCAGATCCATCAGAGGGCCCCATATTTGCCTACCCCTTCTCCTAGTCCTTCGGCCTTTACATTTATACAAAGCTGTCTCTAAGTTGTATATATGGAACAATCTGGCATACCAAGCTTTATACATCAGGGGGTCAGCATCCTTCCATTTCATTGCAATCAGTAAACGGACTACTGCGGTTACCATGAAGCAGAAATATACCTCCGTAGGACCTAGTTGTGCATTCTCATCACATCCTAATAACATCATAGTTGGTGAAACAAACACATTCTGATTCAATATCTTACACAAGAAAGTTTCAATTCCCTTTTCCAGCAGATTTAGTTTACTGCAGTCCCAGAACATATGGACCAAATCCGCAGAGCCTTGGCCACATCTTGGGCAGTGATCATTTTCCCTCTTCCCCCAAGCAAACAATTTATCCATGGTAAAGTACAGATTATACACCGCTTTGAAGTGTTGGGCCTTTAAGTTAGCAGAAAGAAACACTTTCTTGGAGAGTGGCAGTGACCTGCTTAAGTCCACATCCTGGTTTCCTAGCTTGCCTACCCATGCGGTCTCGGTCTTTACTAGGTCATCCGGATTGTCATTTACCAAAATGTAATATATACCCTTTGTTCGAGGTTGTTTATACAGCATGGTTTCTAGCAGCGGAATCCGACCGGTGCTAAGAATTTGAGACACAACAGGTCTAATTCTCTTCTTAAGTGGGAGAAACTTAAAAAATGATCTATCATCAAGGCTGTACCGTTCCTGAAGCTCTACAAAAGAAATGATTCCGTTCATATCAATAACATCACCTATCATGGTAATTCCTGCCTGTTCCCAGAATTTTCCTATTCCATCATAAACAGTAGCCAGAAATAAGGGTGAACACCACAGAGTAAATACCGTTGAAACCTAGGTAGTTCTAAAAACTTACATACTTTGTGCCAAACATTCCAGGCCGCTCTAAGAGGCTTAAAATGTGCTTTTCATAGTAACTACCCTCTAACTGACAATAAAACCCCTGGTGCTACACCCCCTATGGCCAGCTCATAGATTGAAGGGGGAGTTTCACTTTCCCGACTTCGCCAATCTGTCTCATCTTCAGTATTGGATTTGAACAATACACCCATATGTTGTAATGTTATAGCCCAATAATAATAAAGTATGTTGGGGACCGCCAGCCCCCCGATCTTGAGAGAGAGTAAAAAGTTTCAGAGAGCGCCTGACCTTCTGAAAATGCCAGATGAAATGGAAGAACATTCCGTCTAGTTTCCTAAAGAAGTTATTTTCCGGCTCTAGTGGAATACACCGGAGTAAATATATAATTTTAGGAAACATCGTCATTTTAAGCACATTGCACCTTCCTATAATAGATAGATGTAAATGATCCATTCTCTTCAGGTCCCTACTAATCTTCTCTAACTGGGGTGCAGAACTGATTGCCCATACGGAACCAACTTCCGCCGAGATATCAATCCCGAGATAGGTAGATACCTCCGCCTTTCCTGCATCCTGGCAGGTCACGGTTTTAGTACAGATGATCCTGGTCTTATCTGTGTTCAAGCGGTATCCCAACTGCCTACCAAATTCCAAGGCCAAGACCTCAATCCTTGCAATTGCACCCAAGGGGTCAGGGTTGATGACTGCTACGTCGTCTGCATATGCTAACACCTTGGTGCTAAATCCCCTGACGACTATTGGTTTTATTAACTGATCTTGAAGGATTAATCTGATGAATGGGTCTATATATAGCGCAAAGAGAATTGGTGAGCAGGGGCAGTCCTGTCTTGTACCTCGTGCTACAATAATATTTTCTGACTCCCTGTTCATCAATTGGACCCTAGCATATGGATGTGTATACATAGCTTTTAAGGTCGTTAAAATGCGGGGTCCAAATCCATTAGATCTTAAGTTGTCCCATAAATACGCCTACTTAACCTGATCAAAAGGTTTTGAGCATCAAGGAGGATCAGGGACATCTGCTCCCCTGAGGCGTCCACTATATCAAACCAGGAGATTACCTGATGTACGTGATTCATAGTCCCCCTCCCTGGTTTGAAGCCATGTTGCCAAGGTCTCACCAGAAAGGCGATGATTTTACCCAATCGTAGCGCAATAATCTTAGAATATAATTTCTCGTCTGCATTTATCAGAGAGATGAGATGGTAGGAGGCAAGGTCCTCGGCCATTTTCCCTTTTTTCAAAAATACTTTGATGCTGGTTTCTTGCCAGGATTACGGTGAGATCCCCTTATGCTGTACAGCCAGGAACAGATATAAGAGGAGAGGAGTTAGTTTGACCTGTAGAGCTTTATACACTTCCATCGGTATTCTATCCGGTCCAGCTGCCTTTCCTGCTGCCATCTCCTGGATAGCCTCTGTGACTTCATTAATTGAAATATCTGCCTCCAATTCCTTCCATATAGGAGCATTCCCTGCAATGTCCGGCTCAGTAACCTCTGGGGACTCATCCTTGGTCTGATAGAGATCTCTATAAAACTCTATAAATAACCCTAGAATTTCTTGGGGTTCTGTGGCTACTGACCCATTCTTCTTTTTCAGCCTCGTGATATTATTTGCGGCTGCCCTTTGTCTTAGCCGTAGTGCCAGATGTTTACCTGTGGCCTCCCCATACTCATAGTTATCCCTGGTGTAAGTATGAAAGGCTTCCGCAACCGGCTTACTGTAAAATCCATTGATTTCAGCCTTTATCCTTGTACCCTCTAGCACTAGCAGAGTTTGTGGCTTGGCTTGTTTTTGAGCGATAGCTGCTGTATGTTCCTCCTCACATTTTACCAGTTGGGTTGATAATTGAAGTAACTCCTCTCTCAGCCTCTTTCTCCCATGACCAAGAAAACTAGCAATCTCCCCTCTTCACCCTGCCTTGAACGTGTCCCACACTTTCTCTTGAGACACTGAACCTGTTTGCATCAAAAAATTGCTGGGTCTATCCCCAGATATGTTCTATGAAACCATCGTAGCTAGAAGTTTTTTGTCAAAGGTCCATTTCGTACACGGTCGCTCGTGCCCATGTACCCTCACTTCCAGCATCAACGGGTTGTGGTCAAACAGCATTTTGGGCAGCTTCCTAACATCAGCACCCTCCGCTAGGGACGCTGAGGCAAAAAAATAATCAAGCCTGACATATTTCCTGTGAGGACATGAGAAATACGTATACCCTGTGCCTCCTGGCTTCCTCAAGGACCACATATCAATTAAGCCATGGCTAGTAATCAGGGCCTCTAAAGCTCTGAACACCTGTGGTATACTTCGTTAAGGGACCAAGTACATCCAGATGGATATTGAAATCCCCGCACATAACAAGAGGAGATGGCCACGAGGCTAGCTCTAGCTCTAGATCCTCTAGGATACCAGAGTCATCAATATTTGAACCGTAAACCATACATACTGTTAGCCCACAAGATAATGATACTATTGCCCATCAACCCCATTTATCTGAAAGTGTTTGTGCGACGGGTGGCATTCGGTTAGACACATGGATCGCAACATCTCTGGTCGTAGTGGACTACAAGGAGCACGATACCTGTGTGTACCCGGGAATTATGTTCAGCCCTCTCTTTTGTCAAGGGATATGAGTTTCTTGTTGGCAAATTATATCTCCCCCCGGAGATCTTAGCACCTCGCTTACCCTGCCTCTCTTCCCCCTATCATTTAGCCCCCCAACATTTACGAAACAAATAGTTAACCTACCCATTGTTTAAGCCCATTTGAACATCCATATTGATTAGCACTCCATTTTACAGCCTACACATACTTTCCTGTCCCCTTCCAAACTTTATGGCTAGCACTCAGCTTTTCTGGATTTTTCTTCCACCCTCCCCACCCTCCGCCCTCCCCCCACACACCACCTTCCCCCCTCAACCCCCACACTCCTGCTGCATCCTCACCCATCCCCCCGCCCTGCCTTCCCCCATCCAGAGGAAAAAAGACCTGAACCGGTCTGTGAATAATGGCTGGTGGTGCTTCTCCCTCATGGTGGCTTAGGTTATGCATAATGGTGTCCAACTAATAACCCGACTCCCCCAGTAAATGTTTCAGTGATAATAATAACTAGTGAAATGAGAACATTGAATCTCGACCCTTTTTTGTATATATTTTTACTTTGAAAAGTGACGGTGTGAATATATATGTATATATATATACATATATATATACACATAGATACATAAATATATATCTATATATATATATATATTATGTTTTGTTTTTTTCGATATCCCCCTGCCCCTTCCTCCTCCCTCATTTAAAATAACATAGGATTTCTATCTTGTCCAACCCTATTTATGCATAAGTTACTCCTTATATGTTGCCTTTTTTTTTCTTTATACTGCCTACCTGCGACTATCTTAGCAGGCTAGTGGGACCCTGGTACACCCCCTGGCTATTCCAAGAATCATAACCAGAAAATAGGGGTGAAGAAAAAATATATTTGACCTTATCATACAGTGAGAAAAAGGAATCGGAGCACTGAAAAAAGATAAACATAGCATTATCTCCCGCCTGAAATTAAGAACTCTTTTGCCTTGATCTCGGATGTAAAGAAGCTGGTGTGGTCCCCCCAAATTACTTAATCAGTTGGCACAAATGCCATCGCCTTTCAACAGTGAAATGACAGAAATCCGGTCGAGAGATGAATGAAAACCCCTCCCGGACCGCTAGGCCTCCGATCTAGCTTTTTCGAATATATTTTGACTCAGGAGAAAGTTCCCAAAGTACACCAGTAATGCTCGTGGTTTGGCGTTTGGGTTGGCTGGTTGACGCAATGTAAACGGGACTCGGTGCGCTCTTTGAATTTCATGAGACCAGTTCCAGCCTTCGAGCTCCGGAAAGGCATTTTGCAGAAGCTGAAGCATGTATAAGCGAGCATAAGAGCCCTCTTTCCCTTCTGGAATTCCCATAACTGCAAATTATTCCTTCTTTGGCGGTTTTTGTAGTCCTCGAGCTTCCACTGAACATCGATTAATTGGACTTCATGAGCTTCTACTTGACCCTTAGTGCCGGCTATATCTATCTCAAGGGTAGCAGTTCTTGACTCGAAATCCGTCATCCGATCACTGATAGTATTACAAGTTTTAGCTATTTTCCTCACTGCCCCCTGTAATTTGCGAGCAGCGGCCTGTGATCATCTACTTTCCAAGTGCGCTTCTTCCCGGTGTGCTAGTACACACTGCAGAATATATTCTAATGGAGGGGGCGTTGTGGGCTGGCCATCGCTGGAGGTCTTAATATTGTCTCCAACCAATTGTTCCCTGGGAGTAGTCCCACTTAAGGTCCCTATGCCTTTAGTTATCTATTCTCCCCCTCTGGAGTGCAATTTCCTCGTTGGGGCAATGGAGTCCCTGCCACTGGTGCCTGGTGTGCTCTTTGCCTCACTAGAGCCTGAGTTTGGTCTTGAGCCTGACCCCACATCTGACCAGGTGGCGTCCGACAGGGAAAAGAAGAAGTAATTGGCCTCTGAGTCTAATTCCCTTTCCTTTTCACTTTGTGCTCCTGGTCTCTTGGGGTTTCCTTGGTGTTTTGACTTTGGTTTTCCCTGAATCGCCAGGGTAGAGGATGTCGGCTCCGGCACCCCTACTGTTCCTTCTGTTCCAACGGACCCCTTTTTGCTGGGGATCTTGCTAATATTGATATCCTTGCTCTTAGTAAAAGCATCCCCACTACTTTTACCCTGTTCAGTTTGAGGGTTCAGAGCAGTTCCTGCCCCCAAGACTGTATCTGCAGAGGCAAGCCTGTTGAGACTGCTTTGCTGCAACTATCAACCACCTCTTGGTGTAATTCAGTATTTTTTTCACCTGCCATCACCTGGGTGGGGCTTTATACCCCCCTTACGTTAGTGGCTGTGCCTCCTCCGTATACGTCCCAGGCTCAGACTCAGTAAATAAATCACCAGGTGCATCCATGCAATTTTCGCTCGCCGTAGCGTCCTTTTCTAGTCCCCCAGGCCCCCCACTGCCCAGTACCGTCTCACTGGTCTGCACGACAGGCTGTCCTTCTCCGTGGGCCGGGGTTTCTGTTTGCTGCATTTCCCCCGCAAGCGTGGGTCCACTGCAGGAGCCCCCGGAGCAGTTCCAACCTCGAGGGACCGGTCCTGGGCGGCTGGTGCTGGCGACTGCGCTCCTCCCCTTCCCTTCTGAATTGATCTCGGTGTCGGTCTTCTGCCGACAACCTGGCTGCACCGATGCAGGGGCTGTGTCCACTGCGGTAGTTTGGAGGGTGCTCTGGAGTATCTGGGATGGGATTAGTTGACTAGCGCCTTTTCCTTTCGCCGTCAACTTTGGCCCCATTACTGCTGATCCGTCCGAGATGCACTGTCCTGAGGTGAGGGAGAGCTCCTTCTCGAGGGTCCTGCACCCTGCTATCACCGACTCCACCTGCTTCACTACCAATGCCACCTATGGCCGGTTCGAGCGGCTGCCATCTTGTTTTTCCTCCGACAAGTTAGGATCAACTTCATTGTCCATCTACAAACGATAAGGGAAAAGCAGGAGTTCTGTTGTTTGCTCCTTAATCTTTGCACAAGATTCTAAGTTGTCTAAAGTTGACCTCCTTGCTTGCAGTCATCAATTACAAGCTGAGCCCCACACTTTCCTATATTTCAGAAATTATTCGGGAAGAGGTTGCGAAAACCTTGGGTATTCTCAAGGCTGGTCTTTAGCATGTGCGTGCTGGGGCCACGCCCAAGGTGCAGAAGTCTCCTTACGATTTAGGTCCTAAGAAGAGTGTTTTTTAAACACTTTTTCTGAAGCCTGCTGGTGCCCTAGTCTGTTTTTTGCATGTTTTTCTTTTCGTGGCACTGCTTAATCTTGCCCCCCTTATCTCCCTCCTACTCTTACCAAATTTGCAATAGATAATTAAAGAGGACAAGAGGGAGCGGGTGCTAAATTTGGTTTTGCCCAGGACGCTCTCTAGTTTTAAGAAAAACAAGGGTACCTCAATACGTGAACCTAGGGTGAAATATGCGGTAAAAAAACAATGGTTCGGGTGTGGCCAAAAGGTCCAATAATAAAGTGATCCTAAGGAGAGCACTTATGGTTAGAGAGTTGAAGATTAATTATTTTAAAGGAGCAAAAAAATTAATAATGTACATAGGGACATAAGTCAGTTCATGTGAAACATTTATTTCCACAACAATAGAATTGTCAGGGCTCACCTTCAGCTTCCCGCTGGTTGCTGTTGTCTTGCACAGGAACAGAAGCTGCTAGCTTCCCGACTCCCACTACTAATCACTCAGCCCCAAGAAATGTCTTTGGCTCTAACTGATCAGCAAGGGGGAAGGGGGAAATTGGATAAAATAACAAACGAGAGAAGAGACTGGTTCTGGACCTTCTGGTTTTCCTATCTGGAATTCTTCTTCAGCTATCACTCTGCTACTGAAGATTCCTGAGGTAACTAAGCACACAACATTATTATTATTATTCCTCCTCTACTCTATTCTATCTCTTTTCTTCTCTTCTCTAATGGTGTTTTCTACCTACCCAGTATCCTGAACTCTGTGCCTCTCTTCTTGTTCAACTCTGCCTTTTCTTCTTTCTGGTTATTGATGTCACTAATTATCTGTAAAACATATATTCGTCTTTATTAAACCTATTTATCTTGTAGTCTTAATATCTTTTAACTCTTTCTCTTTTGACCTACCATGATTCTTTCTTCTCGTGGTTTCTCTTCTTTCTTTTCTTGCTTCTAGCTATACTAATAACTGTTGTCTTCTAGATGAGTCTTTTGTGCTTTAACTTCTCCAGTTGCTTCCTCTCCTATGGTTACTGCGATCTGTATAGCTCTGGTAAGTGTTTCTCCTTACTTCCCTAGTTGACTGTTCTTATTGTCTTTAATATTTTTTCCCTTAGTAGCCTCTTCAGTATCAACTACAATATACTTCTTTTCTTTTCTGGACTCGGTATGCAGATCTCTGCTGTCTCTGGTAAGTCTTTACTTATTGCGTCACCCAACACTACTTATCATTTTAATGTGACCTTAAATAAACTGTCAGTAATTCACTTAGCTTTCTACTGTCTTCTCTTCAGGTGCTGTAGAAGTCGTATCTTGTCTCCTGGAGCGACGAGGAAAAACTCCGAACTCTCTCAGTAAGTTGCCTCTACGGACTCTGCGGCTTTTCCTGTTCTCTTCGGTAAGTATTGACACAACTCTCTTGTGTCACTCTGGAAAACTTCTTGACAAGGTATTCTCTTCAGAACTGGGAACTCTCTCGAACACGTCTTCTCTGAGGAAAAGTCTTGGTGAAGTGCGCACTACCTCAGGCGCGCGCACATCACATCGTCTCCCTCTAGATCTGTTAGCAACTAGACCGCCGACCCCAGCGTCTGCGCGGCCATCTTGGAAATGCGGGCATGCCACAAACTCGACCATTGAAATCCATTCAAGACTGAAGCGCCCATAGAACTTAATTCCTTGTGCTTCGTTTTGGAGCTTACATTAGGGGTTCTGATAGTACCCCCCACCAAGGATGGTCCTTCCACTCTGGGCTTGGTTGGATTGCGCTGATAAAAGAGTTTTATTAGCCTAGGAGCATGAACATCTGAATCTGATTCCCAAGACCGCTCCTCTGGACCGTAGCCTTTCCAATCTACCAAATAGTACAGTTTACCTCTGACTAATTTTGAGTCCAGAATTTCCTTCACCTCAAACTCTACTCCTGTATCTAGCTGAATTGGTTTTGGAATTGGTTCTTTTCTCAAATCAGAAACTGCCTTCTTCAAAAGGGAAACATGAAATACTGGGTGAATTTTGAATTGGGAGGGTAAGGTCAATTTATAGGTCACTGGACCGATCTGCTCAGCAATTGGGTAAGGGCTGATAAATCGTGGCTGAAATTTTCGGTTCTCTTTTAGCCTTAAATTTTTTGTATTCAACCAGACTTTATCTCCTATTCCTAGTGGAGGGGGTTTCTTTCTTTTCTTATCTGCGTATTTCTTATACTTTTCCTTAGCCTGTACTAGATTCTTTGATGCTTCTTCATGCACTGACTTTAAATGAGCTACCAAATCCTTGGCTGCTGGGACTGTGAGCTCCACATCTTGTACTGCGGAATTTGGATGTCTACCATAGTTTAAGTAGAACGGGGAATATCCAGTGGACACATTCTTCGCGTTATTATGAGCGAATTCTGCTGTCCACAAGTAGTCCGGCCATTCTCCCTCCTGTTTCAGCAAGAACAATCGTAAATATTGCTTCAATTCCTGGTTCACCCTTTCCGTTTGTCCATCCGTCTCCGGATGGAAACTGGTGGAAAAACGAGTTTCTACTCCTAACCCTTTCATAAAAGCCTTCCAGAAATGTGAAACAAATTGGGTTCCCCGGTCTGATATTACGATCTTGGGTATTCCATGTAATCTGACAATCTGTGTACTAAAGTGTCTTGCTAACTGTTTTGCTGTAGGGATTCCCTTTAAGGCCAAGAAGTGTGTCATTTTTGTGTATGCATCTACTATTACTAGTATGGTATTTGTCCCTTGACAGGATGGTAAGTCTGTAATTAAGTCTAGGGTGATTGTATGCCAAGGATGAGGAGGAATGGGAAGGGGTTGCAACAGCCCTTGTGGAGCGTGCCGTTCTGATTTTCCCTGAGCGCATATCTCACAAGTCTTTACATATTGTTCAATGTCTTTACTCATCTGTGGCCACCAATATTTTCTTTTAATTATATCGGCTGTCTTGAACTCTCCCTTGTGGCCAGCCAACAGATGATCATGGCATTCCTGCAAGGCTTGCTTCTGCAATGCTGTAGTCGACAAATACAATGCACCTTCCTTAAATGGTAATTCATCGCGAACTTCTCTTCCAGGTTCTAGTTGCGCCCATCTCTGCATTTCTTCTGGGGTTAGAGCCTGGATTACCTTTTCCTTAAAGTTCAATATATCAGTGGCGCCTATAATCTTGGTATCTGGTATGATCACTTGAGCGCTTAGTGGACTTTTTTCTTCTCCGGTTCCCAACCTAGACAAAGCATCCGCCTTTCCATTCTGTGCCCCCGGCCGATAGGTTATCACAAAATCGTAATCGGCAAAGTACAGAGACCAACGGAGTTGGCGAGGTGTCAAGGTTCTGGCTGACTTCAGGAATTTTAAGTTCCGATGGTCCGTGTAGACTGTTACCACGTGGTGGGCCCCCATTAGATAATGTCTCCACTCCTTGAAGGCGTCTTTTATCGCCAGCAACTCTTTTTCCGTAATCGTATAATTGATTTCTGCTGGTGTCAACTTCCTGGACCGATAAGCCACCGGGTGTAACTGGCCCGTTTCCTTATTCCTTTGAGATAGAACTCCACCAATCGCAAGGTCCGAAGCATCTGTCTCGACATAAAAGGGCTCCATCGGATCGGCATGAAGGAGGATAGGCGCAGTGGTGAACTCTATCTTCAAATCTTTAAAGGCTTGCTCTGCTTCCTCCGACCATTCGAATCGTGTTCCCTTCTTCAGTAGTCGCGTCAAAGGTAGTATTCGTCGAGAAAATTCTCCAATAAATCTCCGATAGAAATTTGCGAACCCAATAAACGCTTGGACTTCTTTCACACAAGTGGGCGACTTCCATTCTTGAACGGCCTGAATCTTTCGTTTGTCCATATGAATGCCTGCTGGCGAGATTACAAAGCCCAAGAACTCTACTTGTGGAACTCCAAAAGCACATTTCTCCAACTTGACAAATAGTTTGTTCTCTCGTAGTTTCTGCAAAACTCCTCGAACCTGTGTTTGATGCTCCTGCGTATTCGTTGAGTAGATTAGTATATCGTCAATATACACAATTACGCATTGATCAATGAATTCACTGAGCACATCATTTATGAAGTGTTGAAACGCTGCAGGCGCATTACACAACCCATAGGGCATCACCTGGTATTCAAATAGCCCCAAGCGTGTTCTGAAGGCTGTCTTCCACTCGTCTCCCTCTCTAACTCGAATAAGGTGATAAGCTCCCCTTAAATCCAACTTCGTGAACATCTGTGCTCCTTTGATCTGGTCCAACAAGACGGAGATAAGGGGAAGAGGATACCTGTTCTTCTTTGTTATCCGATTTATGGCTCTATAATCAATGCACGTTCTCAACTCGCCCTGCTCCTTCTTAGGCACAAAAAATAGTGGCGATGACACCGGCGATTGGGATGGACGTATAAATCCATTGGCCAGATACTTGTCGATATACTCCTTTAGGTGATGATTCTCTTCTTCCGTCAAGGCGTACACTCGACTGCAAGGCAAATTTGCCCCTGGCTCCATGTCTATTTTGCAGTCGTAAACACGATGAGGCGGCAGTTGCTCGGCTTCCTGTTCGTTGAAAACGTCCTCGAAATCTTGATATTCTTGTGGAATTGTTTGCGTATTTATTACGCACACAGAGACTTCCGCTGAACATAAGGCATGAGCCGGGTTCTGTTTACTCGTTGCCTCGTGGGCCCCAAAACAGTTCTCTCTACAATATGCCGAGTTAATTTCAATTGTTCTGTTGCTCCAATTGATTGAAGGATTGTGCTCTGTGAGCCAAGGAAGCCCCAATATAAGTTGAAATTGGGGGGCATCAATTAAGTTAAAGTGCATAGCTTCTCTATGCCCATCTTCTTGAATCAGCTCTATCAACTCTGTGTGACTCGTGATTGGCTCTGAGGATAGATTGGTACCATCGATTGCTCGAACTGGTTCACTTTTAGTCTTGGCAATTGCTTGCAGCCCAATCTTAGTCGCGAATTTCTGATCGCAGAAATTACCTGTGGCTCCTGAGTCCACCATCACAGTCACTCCTTTCATTATTTTTTCACGAAAACGGATTGTCAAAGATAAAATCAAATGAGGCGAAGACGACTGTAATGTATTCGCCAGCCGATGTTCCTGAGGAGTTGATTTCTGATTCGCATCCACCTGCACAACTCCTTCTACAGGTGGTGCTGCGAGTTTTCCTTCGGCTTAAATGAACCCTTTGGCTTTTTTGGACAATTTCGCACAAAATGTCCACTAGATCCACAATACATACATAAGTTGTTGGCTCGTCTTTTCTCCTTCTCCTCCTTTGTGAGCGGTCCTCGAATCGTTCCTATTTGCATAGGTTCAGATCCTGAGGTTCCTTCTGTACTTCTTCCTGTTTCAGCCTTAGCTCGGTCGAATCGCGGAACCGTACTTCTGTACTCTCGTCTTCTCTCTCCTCTTCTCTCTCCCTGCCGGAAATCCAGTTCTAGCACTAGGTCTATCAGGGCGGAAATTTCAGTTGGACGATTCGGTATTTGAGCCAAGCCATCTTTCAATTCATCTCGCAGACCTCGATAAAATATTGCTGTCCTCTTGTTCTCCGGCCAATCTGTTTCCATTACAAGTTTGTTGAATTGAGCTAGATAAGCCACTAAGTCTCTATTTCCCTGCTTCAATTCCAAGAGCTCGTTATCTACTGCTTGAGAGATCCGTCTTCGGTCAAAGATTCTCAAAAATTCTTTCTTGAACTCATCAAAATTCTGCAATAATGGATCATCTCGTGACACTATCGGCATCGACCATGCTGCTGCATCTCCACCTAAATATGACAATATGAAGGCTACTTTCGACTGCGCATCAGGAAAGATAGAAGGGCGACACAAGAAATGAAGTGAACATTGTGTAATAAACACCTGCGCTTTTTGTGGGTCCCCACTAAATCTCTCTGGCGCTGCCAACGGTATTACTGGCGACAAAGAATGTATTACTTGCGTTGTTAGCTTATTTGTGTCTTCCATTGAATTGGTGGGACCCTCCCTTCCAGTTGAATACGGTTGTCTCATCCTCTGTGCTAATTCTGCCATCTCTTTCCCAGAATTCATGACCTCCTGCCTTAGACTTTGATTCTCTTCCTTAACTCCTACCAATTCCTTTTGTATCGCCTCTAGGACTGACCCTAAGGTTTGTAAATGTATTCCCTCAACCATTTTCTTTTCTGTTCGGGTGCAAGATTAATACGTGGGCACTTCACTCTGTCAGGGCTCACCTTCAGCTTCCCGCTGGTTGCTGTTGTCTTGCACAGGAACAGAAGCTGCTAGCTTCCCGACTCCCACTACTAATCACTCAGCCCCAAGAAATGTCTTTGGCTCTAACTGATCAGCAAGGGGGAAGGGGGAAATTGGATAAAATAACAAACGAGAGAAGAGACTGGTTCTGGACCTTCTGGTTTTCCTATCTGGAATTCTTCTTCAGCTATCACTCTGCTACTGAAGATTCCTGAGGTAACTAAGCACACAACATTATTATTATTATTCCTCCTCTACTCTATTCTATCTCTTTTCTTCTCTTCTCTAATGGTGTTTTCTACCTACCCAGTATCCTGAACTCTGTGCCTCTCTTCTTGTTCAACTCTGCCTTTTCTTCTTTCTGGTTATTGATGTCACTAATTATCTGTAAAACATATATTCGTCTTTATTAAACCTATTTATCTTGTAGTCTTAATATCTTTTAAATCTTTCTCTTTTGACCTACCATAAATCTTTCTTCTCGTGGTTTCTCTTCTTTCTTTTCTTGCTTCTAGCTATACTAATAACTGTTGTCTTCTAGATGAGTCTTTTGTGCTTTAACTTCTCCAGTTGCTTCCTCTCCTATGGTTACTGCGATCTGTATAGCTCTGGTAAGTGTTTCTCCTTACTTCCCTAGTTGACTGTTCTTATTGTCTTTAATATTTTTTCCCTTAGTAACCTCTTCAGTATCAACTACAATATACTTCTTTTCTTTTCTGGACTCGGTATGCAGATCTCTGCTGTCTCTGGTAAGTCTTTACTTATTGCGTCACCCAACACTACTTATCATTTTAATGTGACCTTAAATAAACTGTCAGTAATTCACTTAGCTTTCTACTGTCTTCTCTTCAGGTGCTGTAGAAGTCGTATCTTGTCTCCTGGAGCGACGCGGAAAAACTCCGAACTCTCTCAGTAAGTTGCCTCTACGGACTCTGCGGCTTTTCCTGTTCTCTTCGGTAAGTATTGACACAACTCTCTTGTGTCACTCTGGAAAACTTCTTGACAAGGTATTCTCTTCAGAACTGGGAACTCTCTCGAACACGTCTTCTCTGAGGAAAAGTCTTGGTGAAGTGCGCACTACCTCAGGCGCGCGCGCGTCACATCGTCTCCCTCTAGATCTGTTAGCAACTAGACCGCCGACCCCAGCGTCTGCGCGGCCATCTTGGAAATGCGGGCATGCCACAAACTCGACCATTGAAATCCATTCAAGACTGAAGCGCCCATAGAACTTAATTCCTTGTGCTTCGTTTTGGAGCTTACATTAGGGGTTCTGACAAGAATTCAGGTGCTCACACAATAAGTGAAAGAGGCGTGACGTGCAGAGGGATGGTGAAGTTTAAAATAACGGCATCGCATTGACAACAATAGTGTAAAACTCCTCAAGCAACTTTATAGAATAGGAAGAGTTTTGTTGTAAAGGGTCAATGGCGTTTCGATCTCAACTGTTCGAGATCATCATCAGGACATATAACGGGTGAGCAAGCTGAATTGTGTAAACTTGAAAGGCAGGGTCAGCTGTATAAATTGCGCTTAATGATTTGCTGCCAATAAGTTTAGTTAAAGTCACACCCAGTTCATATTTGGAAAGTCTTGGGAGAGGAGCTTAGCGCGTCATGCTACTTGGGCTGTTCACGTTCTCTAAGCAAAGGTCAGCTCTGGGTATACTACAAGTAAACATCTTTAGAGGACTATTCATGCTTCTACCACATTTGGCACGGACACAGATTCGTCTTGAGTTTGGCCTTGTTAACTAGCATTTGGCCGGCAGGGATCATTTATCAAGTATTAGAAAACTGTGTGACTGCCCCAAAAAGACATTAAGCAGTCGATTATGGTCAGAAATCACTAGACCAAAAACCTCTAACTTACTGCTAACCCGTTTGAAAGCAGAATTGACCACCCTAAACGTCAATTGAGTATGGGGTGTAACACATCAAACGCACTGAAAAAGAATTAAATATAGCTATAAAAAAACTTTTCTTTTTGCAAGATAAGGATCAGTTGGTTTTCAAGTTGCATGCTTGGATGATAGACTAGACTGCTTCACCAAACAAAGAAACGCACATCGCTAGCAATCATGGCTTCATGGTAGTGTGAGCTTTGTGGATATAAAAAAAATGCTTTGCATATCTTGTGCATGTGTCCAACCTTGAAACATACAGAAACAATATCTCATACATTTGATTTACTTTTTAAACGTGAGATCATACACGTAGGCCATGATCCCGAACGTAAATGGCTCACCAATTCAATAGAATTATACCTTTGTGAAATTTATGGATCATGCCCTACATCAGCTGGTGGGTCAATGTTCACCCCTCTAAATTACACCTAATGCGCAGCCTACAAATTATCCAAAATTCTGCGTCAAGACTGATCAGGCGGGTACCTTTGCGTTACCACATCTTCCGCATCTGAGACATCTTTATTTGCTCCCTGGAATTAGATGGATAGAATTCAAGTCACTGACTTTTGCTTTAAGGCCACTAGAAGATTGGGACCTATGTACATCTGGAAGAGGCTGCAGGTTTACCATCAAAAGCAGGTCTTAAGATCCAACAAGCTGCGACTCCTGAAAATACTACGATTCCATAAAGCCAGACTGGGTGGTAGATATTTTGCAGTGCAATCTACAAAACTCTGGAACTCCCTCCCACTCCACTTGCGCCTGCTGCAATCAGAAACAGAATTTCGGAGAACTTTAGAGACCTACCGTTTCAGGCAGACATAACAGTCTACACAACCCACACGGTAGTTCTTTGCTAGCGTCAGGACACCTCCGCTGAGGTAGCTGTGCACTGTAGAAATCCTCATTCAGGGATAGTGGCTCAGGGAAGAGGAGTGGTTTGTGCACACTTAAGTGTGCATAACTGCTTGGCCACTCGTCTTGGCCCAGCCAAACAGTCATGCACACTTTGCATATTCCCCACCAGGCTGTAATGCACAGCCTGGTGGGGAATATGCACAGGCTCCCAGCTCTTCTCTAGCATACACCTTCCACTCCCCTTCCCCTCTGTTAATTAATTTTTCCTCCTTCCTTCCTTTTCAATCACATAGGATCTATATTCCTTTGTATCCAGCCATGATACTGTGATTTAAGCAACCTCCAACACAGGTATCATTCGTCTGTATGCTTTATCTCATTTTCTTCCCTGTAGTTGGCATTTCTGGGCTCCACGATTTATTCTGTCTTGTCCTCTCTTTACACATAGGTATATATATATTTTTTTTAAATACTCTGGTAACCATAGTCCTGATGATGACCTCAACGCAAGGAGGTTAAAACGTCGTCGACTTGACAGCAGTAATCGCGGCTCGTTGAAGGGCCATTTGTGATTTAACAAATATTGTCTTGTAAATTGTCTACTGTATATATTTTTGTCTTGACCCATAATTTTTGAATAGTTCCTTGCCGCACTTTGTTGTCCTTTTAACACTTATGTCACTGCGCCGTTCACTTGTTCACTTCACTATCAGTGCACATATGATTGTTATGGTTACTTTAAATTGTATATACCAGTTGTGTATCTAATTACAAATTATTTTTTCATTCCTTTTGGTCTCCCTTGTCCCTTTTTGGCTGTTTTGATTAAATCTTGTGCTTAACGGTCCCTTTACATAATTTCCCTGTTGAGACATTGTTTTTGTTACCCCAGCCTGCATCTGAGCGCCGGTCCATGGTGCTCAGACCAATCACAACGCAGCATGGCAGCACCCGGGTGCTTCCTGCATCTTTTTCCAGACTGAAGTCAGGAAGAGAAGAGAAGTGGAGGCAAAAGGAGAGGCATCAGAAAAGGTGAGTGGGTTTAAAAAAAATATTTTTCAAACCTCCCTGCCTCGCCACCCCGGTTCCCTACCAGCCACCACTGCTAAATTTGGAATTTAATTTTCCTTATATATAAAACCGGGGATGCCTAAGCAGGAATAATGGAAACTATAGGCCACATATCTGATCTAAGATGAATGACGTAGATCATGGTCATAGCTCCTTTCTGTTATTACTGACATTAACCAAGATTTAATCATGCTCTGGTACCTTGTTCCTGTTATGTTATGTTAACGGTATTTTTAGAGGGATCTACCCAAAGGGATCTAGGCGCTTCCTTTACCTCATCTTTTCTTATTCCTAGCAACTCTAGCGAGAGAGACAGTTGCTTTGAAAAAGTAAACGTAAAACTAAAATCACCATATAGCCAGCCCAGATGTTAAAGCTTTAAGTTTCACCAGCATAAAGTGCTAGAGCCAGTATTTCGGCTACATACACTTTTAAGAGATGTAAAACAAGCCTTTTACCAATGGCCTTAAAGAAACCTTGAAAAAGGCAGAGGACTGCAGAGTTTTCCTTAGATAACTGACATTGGACCGGAGAGCCAAGATATATCATTGGTGACTGAAATTTCTAAATATTGATATCTCCTAACTACTTCTAGGGATTTATTATTACTATCCACTGGCTAGGAGAATTTAAATCATTGGCCCTAAAAATCACTACTTTGGTTTTACTCTTGTTTACTTCTAGGTTATGATCTGAGGCACATTCGGCTAAGGTGGGTAATTCCCACTGCATGCCGAAAAAAGGGTAGATTTGTTGATATCAAACCATCCCCATACATTAAAAACAAGTAAACTTCACCTTGTTCTGGTGCGGGGAATAAATGAAAAGTATTCAGGAAAGTGTGTATATTAAAAGAAATGTATAGGTCCCAAGGCAAAGCCCTGTTTAATGCCATTAAATACGAAAACCTTACCTGTTAAGTAGTTACTCGAGCTTAGAACAATTCTGATCTAGTGTCTGAGGACAACATTCTTATAGCTTTTAAGGGAAGGAGGGAGATACTCATTTCCTGAACTTTGGTCCACAGCGTTCTATGGTCTATACTGTCAAAAACATTGGAAAGTATATAATTTCTCTATACATATGTTTTGCATAATATTAGCCATTGTCAAACAAGAGAAGTGAAAAGTACTTGGTCCAAAGGTACCAAATTGTTTTTTTTTTATTAACCCATGTTTCCGAATTATGCAATAGAAACGTTACATGCATTTTCCAGCTAAAATAAGACGACCAAAGAGACCAATGGGATGATAACTAGACAGGTTTAAACTATCCACCTTTTTATGTACAGGCACAACATGACTTCATCCCAAGTATTCGTGATATGGTCATTTGTAATGTAATTATTAAAAATACCACCAAACAGAGGCCCAGAGAATAAAAGTTCACTTGCAGATTGTTAATGGGTCTCCATCGAGACATAGAGCTCTTGATGCGTTCATGTTATTAAGCTCTGTAACTGGCTCAATAGTACAAGATAAAATGTTATCAGGGAGTATCCTCCTTTTTCCTAGCTGGTTTATTTAAATCACCAACATTTATAGGGTTGTCATGTTTACCATATAGCCAAGCCAAGTGAGAGTACCAGGCTGGCTCATTGATTAGGCATCTCCTTTCCAGTACGTTTCATTACAATAGACCAAAAGTCGCTTAGACTAGAGTGTTTGTTGAATTGATATTCCAAATTGTCTGGTTATTGTTCCAGTTCAGATTGCTGGATGGTGATGGTGTCTGCTTCAACAATCAGTCTATGACCTCCCTTATTAAATAAGTACACAAATTAAAGTCAAATTGTGTCATCATCACTAGATATCCCAACATAGGGGCTGATTCCGATCTCGCTCGGAATAGATCCGAACGCGATCCGGCCGGGAAAAGTACGAGCCAGACGCGTGTTTTCCGATCGACTAGTACAACTGTATGAGCGAGTAAGTACGATGCGGAAAACGTGAAATCGCCGACTGAGACGTTTCCGGGTTCGGATGACTCCGTACGTGTCGGCCGTAAGCGAACCGTGTCGTGCAATAGAGGCGATTTCCGACTGAGCCAGTACGATGCACAATTCGGACAGCCGGATCGAGACGGAGTTTCCGACTCGTAAAATCTCTGGGTAGCAAACTTCGGGGGTCCGCCCCGGACCCCCTTCACCCGTAGCCTTACGAGTCTGTCACAGGGGGGGACCCAAGGGTCCCCCCAACACGTGCATGTACGGTGCGGGTGGCACAGATGCGTCCCCACTACAGGGGGCACCCTTTTGCACAACATAGCTTTTTCGTCAATGGGAGCCTATATACGCGTCATACAACAGGCTCCCATTGACTTCAATGGGGCTCCGAGCGACCCGTGTCCGTAAGCGCGTGTTAGCATCGTACTCGGGCGTTCGGAGCCCCGGAGTGCGAGTCGGTCGGATAGCACTCCGGATCCGACTCGGTTGGAGGACTTTCCCATCGGAATCGGCCCCATAGTATGCTGGGGGTCCGCACCGTACCTACGGGGGTGGGGGTATGCTCCGTACCTATGGGGGTGGGGTTACTCTCCGTACCTACGGGGTGGGGGTACGCTCCGTACCTATGGGGTGGGGGTACGCTCCGTACCTACGGGGTGGGGGTACGCTCCGTACCTACGGGGTGGGGGTCCGCACTGTACCTACGGGGGTGGGGGTATGCTCCGTACCTACGGGGGTGGGGTCCGCACCGTACCTATGGGGTGGGGGTATGCTCCGTACCTACGGGGTGGGGGTATGCTCCGTACCTACAGGGGGGCTGGGGGTACGGCGCGTACATACGGGGCTGGGGGTACGGCGCGTACATACGGGGGACTGGGTGTACGGCGCGTACACGTATGGGTGCTGGTGTATGGTGCGTACATGGGGGGCTGTGGGTATGGTGCGGACGTGTAGGGATGGGGGTGCGGTGCATACCGGGCCCCCTTTCGTCGTGCATCGTGGCGTACTTAGCTATTCCGGCACTTTTTGGGTCCCGTAAAAATTTTGCCGTGCGAAGTGCTGTGGGTACGAATCGTACTTGCTGATCCGTAAAACGCTGCCTGACTCCGTGCGAATGTCGCGTACGCGGTGTCCTGGATCCGAATTGTGGGTATATTTTAGCCGGTCGGTGTTTTTTACGATTCGTACGGAAATGGTGTTTCTGTACGAATCGTACTTGCGGGTTTGTAAGGTGTTTTTCCCGGGTACGAGTCGGACGGAGAAAACGCTCCGTCCGACGGTTCGTACCCGGGTTTTACAGGATCTGAATCGGCACCTAAATGTAGTGTAAAATATTATTTAAAAAATATATTTATTTTAATGTTTTAACTTATTATATTTTTTTTTTTTTATTTTTTTTTTTGAAAAACCTTTATTGACATTTCAAGCAATAACAAGTATGGGCCTACAACCCCCCGGGGCCGGCCGCTAAGCAGTCAGAGCAACAGAGATCAAATGTTAACACAGGCAGCACCTCGGGGAGCAGCATCTTCATGCTAATATAGTCTGGCCAGTGAACAGCGCAGGTAGGACACCAGGATGAAAAAGGGTTTTCATTTTATAATGGAAAAAGACAGAAGGATCAGGTGCCGAACAATTTCCCAGCAGCGATAAGAGGCAGGCAGAATAATAAACGTAAGCAATAAACAGCAATCTATTGGATCAATGGCGCAGACACAGGAAATTCAGGATGGGGAAGAATATCATGCCCAGTTGCGCCTGCAGTCCCCTGCCCTAAAGCCCAGAGAACACCCCGGAAATTGTGGCACACATGAAAAGGCAACGATTCACAACAAAGGAGGTGTACCACGCTGATCCCAGAAAAGAAAAAACAAGAAGAATCAGAGAAGAAAAAGGAGGCCATGGAAAAAGGAGATTAAAGACTAAAGAATCCCCTCCCCCAACCCCCCACCCTGCACCTCTGCAGATGAGTACGGCCCCCCCCCCCCAGCAGTGTGCCTGTCGCCCTGGAACCAGACCCGAAATATAGAAGAAACAGGGAAAAAGGAGTAAAAAAAGAACCCCACCAGACGGGGGGGGGTAGAGAGAGTATTAATAAACTGGAGGAGGGCCTTCAAAACATGCCCCCGGCTTCTCCCTCCCGCACATTATGTTTCCCCCAAAGCAAACAGTAAGCAACACAAAATCGACCATGTCAAAGAAAGATGGGGAGCATTTTGCACCTACTATACCGACAGTTATACCATGAGAGCACGCAACCCCGAGCCCGCCCGCCTATTAGCCGACCACCTCTGAAAGATCATTCTTATCCTTGGCCACTCTTGGCAAATCCGCCCATGCATACCCCTCGACCCGGCGCCATGTCCAATGATACACGGTAAAGGAGCGTCCAAAAACGACCAGGAAGCGACGCACCCCGGTGGGGTGGAAGTCTCTGAGTACCAACCCAGTCAGCATTATAGAGGAACGTCTTTCCCAGTGCTGCCCCAGGATCTGCACTGCACACAAGGTCCAGGAAGGCGGAATCAGCCAGAGTAGACAACCGTTGCTTGAGTTTTCCCCGGGTCGCCGGAGGCCGCGCACCGGACAAGGCCACCCCCCCCCACTCAGGTCCGATACCTCCGGGACAGATCAGACCCACAGCCAGCCGATCACACGATAGTAGACTGTCCGGAGTTTCCAGCTGGTCACTAGTCACAGGGGTGGCCACAACATTGTCGTCCTGAGTGCAGTGCAGGAAGTCCCTGTGTATATGAGGACAGGCAGGCCGCAACTGTCCCAACGCTGATGCCACACCATCAAGCCTACTCCCCAATACCCAAACGCCATGAAGCAAGGTGGAATGAAGGGCACCGAGAGCCTAGAGAAGGTCACAGTACCCCAGCACAGCTCTCCGCGATCGCTCCGCTACACTCCCCAGAGTCGCACACTCCCGATCCTGCTGTGACCTGGTGGACAGGATGGTAGACTTCATCGTGATAAGATGGCCGCCGGGTAGGTCCAACCCGTATTGGGACCGGGACCCAGGGGCAAGCGCATCAAGGTCCATGTCGCTGGCAAACAGGGTTCCGGAGGCAGACAAAAATGTATCCGTTATGTAGTCACAGGCAACAGTCGTCCCCACCACGGGCCAGCGCCCGCGAAAATCCGGGAGCAGCCCGCAGGAATCAGGGCGAGTTACGGGCGGCGTTCGGGCAGCTCACCGTCGAAGGCAGAGGCAATCACCGGAGAGTCGTGAAACTGCCACCCCGGGCATGCACTTGTTCCGCTCCGCTTAGTGGTAGGGAGCGACCACGGCGAAATGTAGGCCGATAGTCGCACCGATCCGGCAGTCCGACTCCACCCAGTCACCAAAGGCCGCTGTTGTTAAACTGCCACCCGGCCAAGGTGTCCACTCGAGGTCCCGGCTCCAGGGCCGCACAGGCCGCAAATTGCAAATACCCGTTTCTCCGGCGGTACCGCCGCCAGAAACTTCGGAGTCACTCGATCGGTTGCCGCTCTCATTCACAAACACGGGCGCATAGCGCAGGCTGAGGATCTAATGCAGGATATCCGTGCGGGATACGGAGGTTCACGGAGCCGGGAGTCTACGCTGCCGTCCCGGTCGCCATCTTGGCTCCTCCAACTTATTATATTTAATTTATTTTTATAATATTAGTTTTTTTATATATATATGTAATTATATTTTAAATTATGTTTTTTACATTTTATAATTAAAAGAGATTAATTATTTTGTAATATTATTAAGTTAATATATATATTAAAAAATAAAAATGCATGTTTATTTTTATATATTACATTTATTATTTTTTAATTTTAACATTTTTATTTATTTTTAAGTATGTTTTACTTAATTATATTGATTATTTAATTAATTTTATATTACTTTTGAGACATTTAAAAAAGTCGATATTTTAGCAAACTATATTATTGACAACGATATTTAGGATTTGATATTTTTGTACTTACCTGTTTGTAGATAGGAAGTCGATATTCTGTCACTCAATATTTTCTCATCGATATTCTGGCAGCTCGATATTCTGCTCCTCGATATTCTGTCAGGGATCCATATTTTCTACTGTGGCTTGTGCTGCAATAGCCACAATAGAAAATGTACACTTCAAAAACAGCACTGTACAATGTGGCAGGCATCATGGGCCACATCAGGCCACATGGTGCAGGAAAGTTTAGGCGGGCATAATAGGCCCCATAGCGGGTGGCCAGGGGGGAAGGGGGCCCCACTAGGCACCCTTAAAGTAACTTTCCACCTGCCTTTTAATGGCGGGAAAACCGCCATGAAAGGGCAGGTTCAAAGGGACATTGTAATCCCTATGGCGGTGCCTGAGCAGGCACCACCCCTATTTTAGGGATTACTAACTATCATACGGTTTGATGGGCTCCTTGAGCCTAGCAGAAAGCATTGGACTGTCCCTATGCCCGCTGCCTCGGACCGTACGCATTGTAATGCGTTGGTCGGACCGCAGCAGCAGATTGTGGTCGGACATCATCCAATAAGTCATCAGATGCGGTCCGACCGCCATCAAAATGACCCCCTTAGTTTGGACTAGGTTGTTTGCAGAGTTTCCTATTTCAAAAATTGTATATAAGAACATCCCAAAATGTAATTAAAAATATAATCTATGATAGATGACCATCGTCTTATCCTCGGCGTGGGATTCCCAGGGCTATCACTCTTAAACAACCATTTAGAAACCCAAATTCATTTTTGTGGAATTGGACAGTTTATTACTTCCCTGTTTATAACTTATTGAACTGTAGTGGCCGGGAACTCCCATTTCCCACAGTCCAAATCAGTGAAACCACTTCACAGAAATAAGTTAGAAGAGATGTGCATGTTAAAGTCACCAACCAGAATACAGGCATTTTGAAATTCAAGTAAGGCAGGGCTTGCATTTATTTATTTTATTTATTTGTTTGTTTATTTTAGTGTTTTATAGAGCGCGAACCTGCCCCGTGAGGGTATCAGAGCGCTTTACATGGTATACAGAGGTGAACAGAGGTAAAGTACAGAAATATACAAAAATATACAAAAAAGGTTGGCGAGGGGCAGGGGTGCTGGGAACATAGGGGAAAAAAGGGGATACAAGTGTATAGTTACAGTCATAGTTAGAATCAGTAAAAACAAAAGCCCCACATATTCTCGGTGGGGTGAATTGGTGATCTGAGGAAGAAGCAATAGTCTTAGATTCGACAGGCACATGGTGGTGGTTGAGGGCAGGCCTTAGATGAGGAATTTACCCATGAGGAAAGTTTTGGCCTCCTTCTTGAAACGTGCTAGAGAAGGGATTCTTCTGATGGCGGGTGGGAAGGAGTTCCAAATTCTTGGTGCTGCCCCGGTGAACGCCCTATTGTAGGTATAATACTAGCTAAGATATTTAAGCCTGCTGGGCCAGGGGGAGTGTAAAAATCACAGACTATTGCATCATGTTGGGAGTTACCTGCTTATATTTGTTCTCTTATTGGAAACTGCAGGAAAACCTGTGATATATTATGATGATTTAAATACAATTTATTAGCCAGATCTTTTCAGACCTAAAGAGAATGACAAGTCCCCCTTCCTCATGCTCCTCAGTAATCTCCATAGCAGTACTAGAAAACACTAAATAGTTGTGTTAATTAAAATCACAAGTTAACCAGCTCTCCTGTGGGTAAACTATCAGGGAATAACTGAATAAATTAAAATCTGAACAGTCCAAAGAGCGCTCTAGACGAGCTATGTTCTAGCAAGGAAGATAACAGTTATCATTAGGTGCCAAGAACTAGAAGATTTTTCACTGGAATGAAAGTTAAAATCTCTTGGGCTCCAGGACCAGTTATCGAGAAAATGAAACTTGTCAGTGATTAGACTTGACTATTTTTACTATTTTCCCCATGCTTTGTTATAATCAAAACAGAAGCACCCCCTCTTTCCACCCCTCTTCTGAAAGAACAAAATTAGTATCTAGAAAAGATATCTGGCCTTCATAAGAGGACTCCTTGATCAGCACTGTAACAGTTGGACTTGGGCAAGAATGTGATTCAGTAAATAGCATATTTTTGTCAAAGGAAAAATAATGTTCCTTTGTTTTTGTCTGCTTCAGGGAGTGGTTACAGCTCATGCCTGTAGGGGAAAAAGGGTAGCAAAGGATGGATTTTCTCTCCAAAGTTTCAATACCATTCTCACCCTTTGATGCCATTTTCCATTAGTAAAATGAGCAGTTGTCTTGATGAGTTGCAGAAAAAACTCACGTGTTTTGTATAGGATTAGACATTTATTGGCAAATAGGGTTCTTAATCCACATTGAATCTGCCAATCACCAGTTAAATGAGGTTAGGTCACTAACGATACTGAGGGGCTGATTAGGATGGCGGGCGGACACCCTAGCGGTGCTGGGACCGGCCGCCAGTGGTACACCGCCACTGTGGCGGTGGCATTCTCCATTCCCAGCACTGTGGCAGGTGGTGCTCACAGCACCGCCCGCAACAATGCTGGGAATGCACTGTGTGCATTGTCATGCACAAGGTGACAGGCACTGCGCGGTGCCTGCCACCTTGTCCATGTCAATGTAGGGGGTACCATAGGTACCCCCCATGTGCACCCCCTACCCCCCCAAGCCCTGGGGGCCCACAACAGGCCCCCGACAGCAAAATCTGTATGCCTTTCTGTGGCGGCATCGCCGCCACGGAAAGGCTGTTTCTCGCACCCATGCTAATATGGATGGTGGCGTCTGGCAGACATCGCCACCATATCTAGCTCCTTTTCCGCCCCATCGACTGGTCGACCGGCGGAAAACCGGCGGACGGTCTTTACTAATATGGCAGGGGGAAATGGGTGGCAGGCGGAGGGAAATGTAGGGCGGATTGCCACCGCCATGCGGGCGGTGGCGATCCGCCCTACATCGTAATCAGCCCCTTATTTGTTTAAGGTCAACGCAAGAAGCCTGTCCAAAATCTGCAGGAATTACTGAGTTTGTGAAATAATATTTGTGACAATGTCTTTAATAGGCCACGTTATCCTTTATCACACTGTTGAATTTTAAATCAAAACATATTTCGACAGGGCAAAGAAATAGGTCAGCTTAAAGACAACATATAGGTTATTGGTGATATTGTTCGGCCTAAAGGCACAGAAATGAATTTTAACTCATTCAGGTTCCCAGGTCGAATTAGAATAATCTTTTAGCAGGCACAGATCCACAATGGAGATCGGCTGGTTAAAATCACTTCAGAGACGATCCACTATCAAATGAGTTCGTATCCCACAAAAACTTTGCAGCCTTGGAAACATCTTCAATCAGTTAAGTGGGAATCTCTAAGTACATATCTGAGGGTACCATTTGGTAAGAGGCACACTTGGAAACAACTGAGGGTGGTTAGACCAATGCAGTTTGAAGCAGCCACTGCCTTTTTCAAATTTCCCTCCAAGCTAGGGTCAATGCCAGTGAAAGTAGGGCCTTCACCGCCCACTGTATTTCAATTGAGACTGGAAGGCCCAAAGTCATTTCATACTTAATGGACTGAATCATACCATTGTGAATTTACTAAAAATGTGTGATCACATCTGCACTCAGGGAATGATTGAATTTTTTTACTCACCAAATACCTTTCCCAAATGAAAAAACCCCACAAATAACAGGGTGCTTCTATTTCTAAAATGACCTTTTGGTCACCATAAATTGTTTTTCAGAGTGTTTTTTAGCACTGAGAGAGTCAATGTACACCCTTTGTTTCCCTATGTCAAACTAAAGTGGGTAAAAAGTGGTGTGTCAACTGGAAACTGGAAATCCTATACACAGAATAAGAATCTGCAGAATTTTGCCTTCATAGATGTCTCCTGTGACTGCAGAAAATAGGGCAGGTTTGCAGATTGCCCACAGACGTATCATGGATGTGTGAAAAAATGGGTATTGCTCTGAAAGGGCCATGGACTTTAGCATTGCAAATGCCATGAATACCCACAAATCATTGCTTTGTGAATATTCACAAACATTTTCATTGACTTCCCACACTCCAAACTTGCACTTAAAACAATTGGCTTAACCTCACACTCATTTAGCCATATTCGCCCAACCGATTACATGAAAACCATTGGTCTACTTCAAGTGTGCATATGTAGTGCAATATGTGTAAGAAAGTGCCCAAACACATTTGTTTTTAGAATCAAGAGGGATGGATTATATTAAAAGTAAGAAGGGATACACGTGTATGTAAAAATTATCCATAAATATCACAGGCAGCCATACCCCCACACTTTGGAGATAAGCGGGCTTTTTGGCAGTGGCGGCTTTAGCAGAGCAGTAGAGCGCCTGACAAAGATTGTTTGCCAAAATAACCTTAAGACTAGGTAGAATTTAGTTATGATAGCCTTTTTCAAAGGGGAGTTAGGCACAGCTCCACCCAGTCAAGCAAGAGTTGCAGTGAAGTAATGAATACCCAGGATTTATTGGCCTTGTGGAAATTGGTAATTGCTTTGTTGTAGGCCAAAACGAATCCAAAAGGTACCCCTATGCTTGGGAATTGCAAACCCACCTAGAGTAGATTAATCCAATGGATTAAGCTGTGCCCTTGAGAGGTGACAGGTACTCCTGTCCCCATCTATCGTTCCTCTGGGAGTTCATGGAGATTTATTCTTACCGGCAACATATTTGCATCAGACCCCGGTGAGAATTCCAATGAGTTCCTCACAAAGGTGTGGAGAAGTAGCACCAACTTTCAGCTGACAGAGTAGATTTGTTACTTATCCACCACACTCTCTCTTCGATCGCCCATGTTAGTATTATTGCATGATAGTAACCTGGTGGATCAGAGGTGGAAGTAAAGGTAGAGATGTTGTCACAAATTTCATGGAATCATGTCCTATATCCTAACCTCTTCATTTTGGCTTCAGAAGGCAGGAAACAGAAAATGGGAGTGTGGGGTGAGAAAATATTCTCCTCTCATCAAATTCAATATTGGGCTTTTTTGCCTCATGTACAACAGTGTTTCGCAGTCACAAAGCCTGTGATCCAGAAGAAACATATACAAGGACTTTACAAGTCAGAAAATACTTCCCTATTTAGGGGAACTTCAACAGAATGTATCAATGGTTTATGGCCATAGTTGCGGTTGCAAATCATTGATCAGTTACTGACTCACAAATTGTCATATATAACTAATCCACAAAAGGTACAGCTTTTCTTGTGGGAATCATGTTGGCAGCCTCGGAGAGCACCAGCAGCGTTCCACAAGACCATTGCCTGTTCTCCTGATGGGCTCCCATAAGAGAAACATTTTTTTTTTTAAAACAGCACTGGTCCCTTTAATAGACACTTGCTGCTTTAAAAAATCCTGCAGGGGAAATGTGGAAAAGGAGGTCTACTATCAATTGCAGGGCTCCATCCCTGCATTTGCAGCTATTCATATGGAGTCGCAAATTGTACTCTAATGTTAGAAATGGGGTTTCTGGTTGGCTAAGGTATACACCCAAGCCATGCAGAACCCACCACTTTAATCAGGGTAAGCTAGATACACAGCTGAGGTGACCTGTGTTCACCCTTTGGTAGCTTGGCACAGAACTGTGGTAAATATTTTATTACCGGGACTGAATTTAATGCGGAATCTAAATAAAACAGCTCAGTGAAATAAGAGGCAGAATCCGTGGTATAAGAGGTTTCTGAATGGGCTTTATTCAAAATGGCCGACTCGAGTCGCGGCCTTCATGTTCCGTCACCACGGGGGTTCAGGAAGTGAAGTACAATATTTTATTGACAGTCAATCGTTTTTATAGAATGTACATTACAATGAAACAAATGCAGAAGGCGTAACAATTGATAAGAAAAGTGACAATTTACATGCGTAACCAAAAATGGGCGTAATGAGGAGTAAAAAGAAACATAATTGGTTATGAGGTTATATGATGTCATATATAGGAGGATCTATAAGATAATACTTGGCATGGATGCGCGCGCAGCTGCATGACGTGTGATTGACGTACAGCTAGGGGGTGACGGGGACTTGACATTTAGCTCTACATGTGGAGACAAAAAGTCTGAGGGGTCACGTCAACCTAATCCCAAATCATATCTAACATCCTATGTTTAAAGAACTATGTTATCCACAAAGGAAGGACTCTCGGACAGAATCTATTCTATACTGACTGTGTGTGCGTGTACAAGCGTCTAAGTGTCTATATGAGATGCAAGAGGCAGAAACTTTCCATGGTAACGGGGCTATGAATTACTTGCATGAGGACAGAGAGGCCGGGCCTTTTGCTCAGTAGCTGAAGAAAATGTTTACCTAAACTACTAGACAGGAATGCATCGGCTGAGGAGCGAAGTAGATAATTCGAAGGTGAAATACGGTTTCTTGGCAGGCAGGCGAAACCGGCCGAGGCAGGCACCGTTAGCCGCACAGGGAGTAGGACAAAGTTCATGGATACAGATGCGAGCTCAAGCTGAAGCTGTCAGAGGCAGAGAACAAGGAAAGGCTTGATGGCAGAATCAGGGCCTACTCGCCTGAACTGCAAAATGGAGTAACTGAGCCATATAAAGTCGGTGGCCTTTCATACTTAGGAATCGAATATCCAGCCCATTCATGGCGGATCTGACAGAGGACATGTTGACGGTGGACGCACATGTGTTTGCGTCTTCATAACTGGAACTGGAGGGAACATACATGTACTTGTAACATGCACATAGAACCGTTGGGGTCCAAGATAGGGGACATAACTGATCATGAAAATCCATATTTCCACATTCCCTCCTTGTCCCCTACTTGCCCATCAAGAGACATCAATCTTCATTAATCCATCGATTAGTTCATGGAGCATCATTTCTTCTTCTTTCTTCTTCCGGGATCTTGAGTGAAAACCTTGATGTGGAGTACACGATGTGGCACACAGGCCACAAATCGCTGGTCCACATTGCAGGCATAAGCAGCAACTGAATAGTATAAGAAGGCCAATACCTAGGAAGGATAGAACTCTCCATCCCCAGGCTGATATCATACTCCAAAACCACCCGGACCAAGTCCAAGTGCCTGGACTCTCGTGTATCTGGCTCACAATCTTATGAAGGCGGGTTATAGCTTTATATACAGATGGCGAATTTTCTGGTATGAATACGCAGCAGCTTGATCCGATGACCCTACAAGCTCCGCCCCTATCGGCCAAGATGACGTCAAGGACAAGACGATTTTGAAGAACAACAATCCTCATCGCAGATTGCTCCTCTGTCAAGTTGCCTAGGGCGACAATAGTTTCATTCACTACAGCTTCAAGAGTCTTAGTTAATCTACGTATCAGCTTACTATTAGTAACAGTACCTATATAGGGAAAGATGCCTTTATTAAAATCTACATACTTGTCCCATGCTGTCTCAGTGTAATCGACAATTGGGAGATCTCTCCGCTCTCTATTGTGTACTAAATGAATATTTCTGTAATAATCAGGAGGAGCTAGGAAAACAGGTGGCAAAAGGAATGCAATGTAGCAGGTACCATCCCAATCTAGAGGTAAACGCATATATGCAGTCTGACCACAGATAAAGTAGGAGTGGCGAGAAGCTTTAAATGAAGATTTGCCTTGATCACTGAATTCTACTATAGTAGTGCATTTACTATGGCCCATATGTATGGAACCACTTTTTTTTACACATAATTCACCCTTTACTGGGAATACTGACATGGTGGGCAAAATTAGTTCAACTTCGGATTCAACATTCAGAATCATGAGATTAGGTGTAAAATTACCTAATCCATATACTTCATTTTCTAGATCAGTTCCTGTTCTTTTGGGGCGACCCTCCTTGTCAGGGTAGCAGACCTTGAGTAAAACTAGGTTCAGGTTTCCCCATACCCAATGATCTTGGTAAACTGCTGTGTCTGAGTCCATGGAATTGATTAAACTAAACCATGCTCCACAGGAGCCATTATGTGTAAACGGATGTGGAAAGAAAGGCGAAACTCCCTTAAAATTCTGATAGGGAGGGAGTCGGCCACACACCCAACAATTAGTGGCATTACTAGTCTGATGGGAATGATGCAACATACTAATGAAAGTGTTATTGCGCAGCGCAAGTCTATAGGACAATTCATGCGGGGGTAGGTCACTAAAAGAGTGTTCATCAGTTATATTAAAAACATGTTTAGAAATAGGATAATATATATGCAACAATATACTTGCAGTGATTATTATAAAACTCAAGAAAAACAAAATTAATAACGTCACTATACAGTGGCTACGCAGTAATTTACAATACGCATGTCGTTCCAACATTTTTCGCGATTTTCCATGATTCAGGTCTAAGGGATACATGTCGGAGACAGATTCAACCGCTTCACCTTGGAGAGGACTTAAACAATCAAATCGTCCGACGGTTTGGGCCTAAGTTTTAATTTATAGAGTTCTTTACTGGTAGCCTCAGCCAAAGGTAGTTTTGAGTCAATAGGTGAGGACACACGAGGTGGGCTGTTTACATCTGAAGGAAGTCCATGAAATTTCTTGATATGACTTGAATGCACCCATCCTTTCCTGCCCTCGATCTTCACGGCTGTCCTTGTGGTCAGCAAGACCAACTTGGGTGTCTTCCACCTGGGCTCCAGCTGAGTCTTTCGGTCGAAATTTCTCACAAGCACAAGGTCCCCCGGAACTACGTCATGGGGTTTCACCTCAGTATTGTCGGGAAAGGCTGCAGCTACCTGTGAACGACAAGATTGTAGTGCAGACATCAAGGAAGCCAGGTAATCTGTCAGCATATTACAGTCAACATCAGTTATTTTACGTGGTATAGGCGTCCCCCACATATTAGGTGGTCTTCCAAAGATCACCTCATAAGGGGATAGCCCTGTTCGAGAGTGTGCTACCATTCTCATGTAAAAGAGTGCAACTGGTAAGGCTACTACCCAATCAACCCCTTTTTCCCTACATATTTTGGACAATCTGATTTTCAGAGTTTGATTATGTCGTTCCACGAGACCTGCTGCCTCGGGGTGTCGGACACAATGAAACTTCCACTGATATCCTAGCAAGAGTGAAACATGTTTCATCAGTTCGGATGAGAAGGGCTGGCCGTTATCTGAATAGACAACACGTGGTAACCCGTACCGTGGGAAGAATTCTCGAACTAGCTGTTTGGCAGTAGTCGGGGCAGTGTAATCTGATACTGGGTAGGCTTCGGTCCAACGGGAAAGAGCACAGACAACTACGAGAACATATTTGAATCCTCGACATCGTTCCATCTGGATATAATCCATCTGGAGGACTTCAAAAGGGTGATCAGGAGGCTGAAATCCACCCTGCTCTACGGGGATGCTTTTTCCTGGGTTAAACTGACAACATATCATACAGGTACGGACTTTTTGCTTAGCTGCTGCTCGTAAATGTTTGTTGAACCAAATGTGTTGAATGCTGTCTAGCATAGCTTTCTCCCCTAAATGTGCCGGACTATGAATTGTAGTTATGATAGCCTGGACCATAGAATCAGGAAGGAACCATACAGATTTCTCCTTCGTCATCCATCCCTGGTCCGTTTGGATCCCTCCTAATTCCGTCCATTTCTTTATTTCGTCTGCGGTAGCATGTGTCTGTATGTCAATTATGTCAAGTGCGGGATCCTTAATCGTCATACAATGTGTTGGTGTCGGGACTATTGGCTTTGTCATGTCGGATGTGCGAGTCTGAGCAGTCTGTTTAGCTGTTCTGTCAGCTAAATCATTGCCTTGAGAAATGATATCAGTGACTTTCGTATGTGCTTTGCATTTCATAATCGATATAGCAGTGGGCAGATGAATTGCGTCTAACAGAGCATGAATGAGGGACCCGTGCTGAATGTGGGTGCCATGAGAAGTTAAATAACCTCTCTCTCGCCAAAGCACCCCGAAGTCATGTACAACTCCGAATGCATAACGTGAATCAGTGTATATGTTAACTTTCTTACTTGTGGCTTGAATACAGGCTTGTGTCAGAGCAATAAGTTCTGCTGCTTGAGCTGACAAAGTATCTATACAGTTTGTTTCGATGACTTCAGTATCTGTCGTGACTGCATACGCGGCCACTAAATCTCCTGTACCTGTCCTCATACATGATCCATCTACATACAACGTCAGGTCTGGATCTAACAATGGAACGTCTGTCAAGTCTTGTCTGGGTTTCGTTGTTATTGTAATAACTTCAACACAATCATGAGCTAGTGGGTCTGTTCCTATTACAGGTAAAAGTGTGGCAGGATTCAATGTATTACAACGTCGGATTTCTATATGTGGCTG
Organism: Triturus cristatus; assembly: GCF_964204655.1. Classification (NCBI taxonomy): domain Eukaryota; kingdom Metazoa; phylum Chordata; class Amphibia; order Caudata; family Salamandridae; genus Triturus; species Triturus cristatus. The sequence continues at coordinate 327,976,170 of NC_140580.1, forward strand.
AAACAATGTCAGTTCATACCCTGTAAGTCTTGCTATGGTCAAGTGTTGTGTTTGCGTTCGGTTCACAAGAACCTCTACTGCGTGTGGTACTTGTACTGTCAACGGATGTCCTAACACTATGGCATCGCTTTGTCTTATTGCTAAAGCTGTTGCTGCCACTGATTTCAGGCATGCAGGCAAAGCCTGAGCTACGGGATCTAATGTACTAGAGAAATAAGCACATGGCTTGCGTGATCCTGCTTGTTCCTGAGTGAGCACTGACAAAGCAGTACCTTCACGTTCTGTAACAAAGAGTGTAAAATGTTTATAGTAACATGGTGTCGCTAAAACAGGTGCTTGACATAGAGCTTTCTTCAAGCTTTCAAAAGCTAGTGTATGTTCCTGAGTCCAAGGGAGGACAGCCGATGTGGCCGCCTCCTGTGTTGTCAACTGAATGAGTGGTTTTGCTAGAAATGCATACTGAGGGATCCACTGCCTGCAATATGAAGTGAGGCCTATGAAAGCCCGCACCTCCTTTTGTGTCTTGGGTATTGGCATGTTAGCTATTAGCTGAATGCGATCGGGTGTGAGCTGCCTTCCCTCCTTGGACAGCGAGTGACCAAGATAAACAACTCGCTGTACACAGAATTGCAGCTTAGAAGGGGATACCTTGTGCCCCTTTTCGGCTAGAAATTGTAAAACTGTCAGTGATGCTTTTTCACATTCCGGTTCGCTTCGGGCGGTGATCAGCAGATCATCGACGTATTGAAGCAGAGCAGTGTTAACTGGCATGTGGATACTGTCTAGTTCTCGTTTCAGTGCTTGGCTATAGATGCTGGGGCTTTCTGTAAATCCTTGAGGAGCGCGGGTGAATTTAAAGCTACGCCCATTTAAACTAAATCCGAACAAATATTGGCTTTCCGGATCTATTGGGACGCTGAAAAAGGCATTCTTGAGATCGATTACAGTAAAGAATGTCGCTTCGGAATCAATAGCTGTCAGTAATGACGAGATATCTGGGACCACAGGGAATTGTGGCACAATGCATTTGTTTAGTTCGCGCAGATCAATAACCAGTCGATATACTGGCGGGGCCTTCGGATCAGTTCGTTTAAGAATCGGAATTATCGGGGAATTACATACATTGGAGTCGGTTTCCACAACCACTCCTTGGGCAATGAGCTCATCAATGATTTTTAGTAAAGCCACTACAGCATCTGGTGGTAACTTGTATTGTCGCATTCGTGGTAATACCACTCCTGCCTTCAGTGTGACTCGATATGGTGTAATGTTCATGCAACCAACATCAGTAGGGCCTTGTGCCCATAAATGTGCGGGTAAAGTCTGTAATCGGTGATCCATGTCTCTGGATACATAGTGACCTTTGAAATCTCGTAAAAACAATCTTACTCCTTCCGGAGAACAACATATAATAGCCCCTAGGGCTTTCAATGTCTTTATACCTAACAAGTTTTCTGGGCATGATTTGGTAAGCAATAAATCTGTAGTTCGTGTCAAGGGACCAATCGTAAGTGGAAGTGGCTGTGATACTTCATTAACAATAGGTTTTCCTGAAAAACCAAGGGAAACATTTTGAGAGCCTGAGAGGGGTGCCCCTGGAACTTCACTACGTTTTATTGTTGTTCGACTTGCCCCTGTATCAAGTAAGAATTTTCTGTCTTGACCTAATAATTCACTGTGCACATAAGGTCCTTCTTGATCTACTGGGATTTCAATAAGGGGTAAGTCAACTTCCCTCTCTAGGCTTTTTCATGCGTAACGCTGATACTCAGGATATTCATACTGTGCGGTCTGATACATTTGTCGTGTTGTTGTTTGTGTGGCAGCAACAGGCAACGGTGGTGCAGCTGGCACAAACTGTATTGGCTGTTGTGCGGCTGGCATGGCCTGTGCATGCTGCGGAGCTCCTTGTTCATTCTGATCTTGTCTGAATGGCCGTGGTCTTTCTTTTGCAATACCTACAGCGATATTACGCTTCAGGACTGGACAATCGTGTACATAATGGCCTGGCTGTTTGCAGTAATTGCATGTTCCTTTTATAGGAACTGCTGAATCTCCGGAATGTGTCACACCCTTTTTGTGACCATCCGCTGGTACTGTCTGGGAAACTAGCATTTTCATTTTAGTGTCCTTCATACGTCTTTGTTCGTGTTCTTGTTCATCTCTAATTCTATTGTGATGATACTGTAACATTTGCAACATTTGTGACGGAGTGTTACCCTGCCATGTACTCTCGAATTTCAATACTCTATTCTTCACTTGAGGCAAGGAATTTTCCACTAATTTTGTCACGAATAAATGTGGATATGACTCACTATTTGCTTTTATCCCACTATTTATACCAAAACATTTTTCAAATCGGGCATAGAAATCACTAGTGTCTTCATCTTGTTTCTGTTTACAGGCTGAGATTGCACCCCAATCTTCCTTTTTCGTAGCTAATAAACGTGGCAGTACCTGTACTAGCAAACCTGGTAGTGCTTTAACTTTATCCCCAAGCCCTGAACCAGCAGTTCGACCTCTTTCTTCAGTTTCTAATGCTGTCCAGTCTATTTTTTGGTCTCCTACTTCCCACTCTTTTTCCTTAAGTTTTTCATAAATGCCAGCAGGCATTAGCACCTTTAATATCGTCATAATGTCAGGATAGGTATACTCTCCCATCAGTAACATGTCTTTAATTTCTCGGTGGAAACCCGCTGGGTCCTTGTCGTGACTGGGTACCACCTTTTTCATTTCCAAGAATTCCAGTTTAGATATGGGTGTATATACGAATACACGGTGAAACTGATTATCCTCGCCTTTTATTGGGTGCACTTCTCGTAAAGGATTCTGTCTATCCATGTAATACGGCGTTCTTTCCTTGTGAGGCAGCGAGAAAGGATCTGGGCTTACAAAAAGAATGTACTGCTTTCTGGATACGAGTATTTCTTTTATTAACTTATTACCTGAACCTTTCCATCTATTCGTTAGTAATTCAGTTAATATGTCAGGTAAAGGACCAGGATCGGAATGTTGGTTCTTATATAATATAAGAAGTTGCTGAATCATGTAAATTCCAGCTAAACGCTGTTCATCTGGACTGAGGTTCAAAAACGTGTGTGCTACTGTGTCATCACCATATTTTCCGGGACTATCAATCCAATGAACGGCGGACCTAGCTAATTCTTGCTCATCCATAGAATCGAGGAGGTGGTAACCCCTTCGTTCTCGCAGTATTTTGTCAGCAGCTTGAAACGAATGTTCGGGAGACTTCAGATTTATGATAGGTGTCGGATAAGTTCTGTCATTATCTGGACATATCGAATGAATCGGATCAGTAAAACATCTAGTATTATTGCAGGACCTTCCTCTACCTACATAGGCTATGGTATCTGTCTGTCTTACGGGATCCCCTGATTCGGGCACCTCGTTTTGTTCAAACTCGTCTGTCTCCAATCTCTCTTCATGTATACGTTCTATTTCTTTCCTTATTTTTCGACACATGGCTACTATACTTCCTTGTTTATCATGTCTTCCGTCTGATATATTCTGACTCCATCGCGTAAGAGTTTGCATTATTTCCGGGTCCACCCCCGGTCGGTCTTGATTTCTGATCACACAATTTACGAGAAAACGTAGCAATTCCCCCTGTATCTCCACTTTCTGATATTCCATAGCTCTGTTAATGCATTCAGGATCTCTCCCTGTTTGGACAAAATGATATATGTTATCCAGGTGCATAGCCATTCCTGGTAGCTTCCCTAAAAACCCTGCAGCTCTTCTGATACGTAATGATGCCATGACCATTTCATCCTCTTTGCCGGGCACCGGGTCATATCTACAATCTACTAAAAGGTCCTTAAGCATGCGAGTATTTATAAGTTTGGGCGTACGTGTATGTACGGGTTCTTGAAAAGTAAGTTTACTTATTCGGGTGGCGTAGAATAAATGCTAGTAGCACCTCCGGTAGCCCCATCTGGGGTACTGGGCGCGAAAGGATTCGTTGAACGTGCTACAGCAACTACAGGTGTGGACACAACTGTAGAATCGGCTGCGGAGACAGATGCGGAAACAGATGTGCTTGCCGAAGCTTGTGTCGGAGTTTGTTGTTGCACAGAGACAGATACCTGATCTTGACGTTGAGCCCCCCCAGCAGACGGTCTATGTGGTGCGGGGTTAGCATACTCGGGAGCTGCGTCATCTAAATACGAGGAAAGAAAAACATCTTCTGCGGTTCTGGGATGTCCTTTAGGATGTACTTTTATTGGAAACAATGGGGGTGGCAAGTCTTTTGGTATCTCCGTAGTAGCCTTAGGTAATCCTTCGGCCAGAAGGGGATACATACCTTTCATAAGGGCATTTCTTTGCCTATCGGCTTGCTCTGCTTTTACTCGTGTACCCTCTTCAATCAATAAACTTTCTCGGATTTTATTTGCACTTTCTTTACTTCTCTCTTCCTGTCTTAGCGCTTTCTCGGTACGTCTATGCGATTCTTTACGCCATAACTCAACAGCGTCTTTCTGTGACTGTCTAGCTTTCCTCTTCCACAACTCTTCTTCTACTTTCATAATACATTCTGCATCCCAGGTCCCAGCTACGGGCCATCTCTGACTTTCTGGTAATTCTTTGGTGTAGTCCACCCATAAATCAAGAAATAATATGGCATCTAAGCCATGTTTGTGATACATGAAGTGCCCTGGAGTGTCCCTAGGAGGAATAGGAACTGCTTCTTCAAGTACCCCTTTTCTCGTAGTGATCTGTCTTAACTTCGAAAAGAGCGGCATATTGACAACTGATCTGATACTTGAACTTGAACACACTTAGTACAAAAAGTACAACAATGAACAATCATTCATACCACAATATGCAAGACGTTTAACACTTTAAACATTAAACATTAAACATTTTTTTAACCTTTAAAATGACCAACAATGATGATCGTCTGCATAACTAATCACCAAGCAGAATTCTTGACAAATAACTAGATACTTCGGAATACTTGATATACTGCTAAACAGTACAGATACACTGCTAAAACAGTGCAGACCGGATTTGTGTACCCAAATCCGTCTTGACCGGCACAACCTAAGTGCACGTCAGAACGCCTCCCCAGCAATGGTACTCACCGGGTAGCTCGGAATGGAAGGCCTCGAAATGGGACTGGACTGGACTCGACACTGCGGACATCGAACTCTCTGGACGTCGAAATCTGGTGGGCCTCTGTATACCTCGGATCTTGCTCTCTCTCTGCTAGGCTCTGGTCGGGATACTTCGCACTTCTCACCGCCTCGTCTGGGTTGATCGCAGCCTCAGTCGCCCCCGCTTGACCGGAGGGAGCTACAGGAAATCCTGCTGGTACGCGTTATGGTCCGTCCAGCTGTGGCAGGAGACCGGGCCTGCAACGCACCACCGGCGCGTGAGATGAGAAAGTGTCCCTGTTCGGGCGCCAATCATGTGGTAAATATTTTATTACCGGGACTGAATTTAATGCGGAATCTAAATAAAACAGCTCAGTGAAATAAGAGGCAGAATCCGTGGTATAAGAGGTTTCTGAATGGGCTTTATTCAAAATGGCCGACTCGAGTCGCGGCCTTCATGTTCCGTCACCACGGGGGTTCAGGAAGTGAAGTACAATATTTTATTGACAGTCAATCGTTTTTATAGAATGTACATTACAATGAAACAAATGCAGAAGGCGTAACAATTGATAAGAAAAGTGACAATTTACATGCGTAACCAAAAATGGGCGTAATGAGGAGTAAAAAGAAACATAATTGGTTATGAGGTTATATGATGTCATATATAGGAGGATCTATAAGATAATACTTGGCATGGATGCGCGCGCAGCTGCATGACGTGTGATTGACGTACAGCTAGGGGGTGACGGGGACTTGACATTTAGCTCTACATGTGGAGACAAAAAGTCTGAGGGGTCACGTCAACCTAATCCCAAATCATATCTAACATCCTATGTTTAAAGAACTATGTTATCCACAAAGGAAGGACTCTCGGACAGAATCTATTCTATACTGACTGTGTGTGCGTGTACAAGCGTCTAAGTGTCTATATGAGATGCAAGAGGCAGAAACTTTCCATGGTAACGGGGCTATGAATTACTTGCATGAGGACAGAGAGGCCGGGCCTTTTGCTCAGTAGCTGAAGAAAATGTTTACCTAAACTACTAGACAGGAATGCATCGGCTGAGGAGCGAAGTAGATAATTCGAAGGTGAAATACGGTTTCTTGGCAGGCAGGCGAAACCGGCCGAGGCAGGCACCGTTAGCCGCACAGGGAGTAGGACAAAGTTCATGGATACAGATGCGAGCTCAAGCTGAAGCTGTCAGAGGCAGAGAACAAGGAAAGGCTTGATGGCAGAATCAGGGCCTACTCGCCTGAACTGCAAAATGGAGTAACTGAGCCATATAAAGTCGGTGGCCTTTCATACTTAGGAATCGAATATCCAGCCCATTCATGGCGGATCTGACAGAGGACATGTTGACGGTGGACGCACATGTGTTTGCGTCTTCATAACTGGAACTGGAGGGAACATACATGTACTTGTAACATGCACATAGAACCGTTGGGGTCCAAGATAGGGGACATAACTGATCATGAAAATCCATATTTCCACAGAACAGGCAGACTTATTCTAATGTTTAGCACCTACCTCCGCAGATTCAAATATCAGATTGTATAATAATAATAAGTGATGTATTCAGGCTATATCATATATATTAGTATAAATTGAATGCTATGAAACCATCAGATATATGTATATTTTTTGTTCTATGGAAGTGAACATATGTGGTTATAAATATCATTGAGACATTTCATGTATTTATGTATATTTTTCATTTATCAAAAAATTTATTTTTGTATATTTAAAAAAGAGAAATAAGAATATTAGAAAATAAGTAATTCATAATAAAATGTATTGTTTATTTGTATTAATGATTGCATTTCTAGCTTAGACTATCTGTTTTTGTCTAGAGTTGACATGCGTTTTATAGATTATATACACTGTGCCCGGTGTTTTCTTATTTTTTCCAATATAATAACAAATCAATCATACATTGTTAAACACTGACAAGGAGAACTGAGACTCTAAGAAGGTCAGTGAGGTCAGGTCAAAATCATTGAGAATAGTCTTATTTAAGGAATAAATAGAAAAGAGGACTTTTTAAATGTGGTCTGCAGGACAAAATCAAATTATTCGTCCTCAGTTATGCCTTTCTTTAAAGCCCTAGCCCAAGGATACTTTTTTGTTCAGATGTTTTGATTTATATATGTATAACAGCACATGCGAGTCAAAAAACACTTCAATTTAATAGATGATGGGACTATAACTGAAGTTTTCTTGTCTAAAATCCTGATGAGTTCCTCAGGGGATCAGGACCTAACTCCATAGCAGTAACAGGTTTTATATAGCTTCGAGGGGGTGGTTTTTGTGAGCTGCCAACCAAACTTGCGTGGATGATCTTTTGAGGGTGCTCTGCAGCGATGCTTTGCATTTTAAAGACATGTACCATGTGGCTGTTGGTCATTTTTTGCGTCCTGGCAGGCCGCTCTCTAGCAGCAGAAGTAGGCCATTTCATAAATGTAGGTGGGTCTTTGTTAAAGTATTGGTAGAGCTGGGTTTGAGGCTGAGCTGTTCCTGTGTAAAGCAGTCATTCCTGTACTAGGAGAAGATGCACTGAGGGTATGATGTGTCTACACCTACCCTAGTTGTAGTGTCCTCTAGTTAAACATGCCATTGTTCTTTTATACTTTAACTATGTTCTTCTGTTATAGCGTCACTCTGAGTAGGATCCCCCACCCCCCTGAACACATTCCCTTTATCTCCATGTTTCTCTGTTTTGACTCACCACTAGACATTCCCTACGTTGTTCTCAATATCCACCATTCTAGTTCTCATGTCCCCCCGCCCTGACAACTAGGGTGAAGTTCGGAAACATCATCGTTAGCAAAGGAGAGCGACGTTTCATAACGTCTACAGAATACAACCAAGGTGATGTTTGGTTCACATGGGTTAATGGTGGTTATCATTTCCTGCTTTTAATTTTTTTTTTTTTTAGAGTTTTATATAGTGCGAACTAGACCAGAAGATATCAGCTATCAGAGCACTTTACATGAGCACCAGTTTCGTTACAGAAGGGCGCATTCATTTTTGTTAGACACAGGGAGATTAAGTGATTTGCCCAGAATCACAGGATGTTGAGCGTCGTTGCCGACACTTGAACCCCGTTCCCCCACTTCGAGGTCTACCGCTCTAGCCGTAAGGCTACATCCTCTCCCCTAAGATGTTCCATCTTGCAAGGGTAGGCCATCATGTGGCAAGAAATTGATGCATACTGTTTTTGACTGGGTAAACTTCCCCTCACATAAATGATCCTGGAGCTACAGAGGGACCGAGCACGGAATGGTTGCCAAGCAACTACCTAGAAGTGTCCATGTTGCATTTGCTTCTTACAGAAGTGGAAACAATCTTCTACCTGTAACAGGTTGCTAAAGCTGCTGCTTATCTGTATGAAGCTTGCAGAGATTAAAACACATTTTTTGAATTTGAAAGTCAGACTGGCATCCAAGCCTCAGAACTCCCTGTTCTGTGGCTTTTTTTGCAAGGCTTGTTATTTTTTTATATGGTCACCTCCCTAATTCGCCTTGCTCCTGATTTCCATTTATGTGACTCGCAGAAGTCATAAGGGAGGCAACCTCTACCACTTTCAGTAGTCATAACATGTATAAATGGGTTGTATGACACAACCATACTTTCCTTTCCCACACGTTCCTTAACAACGCAGGCGGAATAACAAATGCATCTGAACCACACATTCCATTTACAACGACTTGCCATAGGCAGCACTGAACTTAGGGAAAGCTTTGAACTTTAAAGTCCAATGCCGCTTTATCTAACGCAGCTTAATCGAACGCGGCTTTATCTAACGCATGTCGTTGTAATGACTTGCATTGTTAATGGAATACGCGATTCAGACACATTCGTTGTTCCGCCCACGTTGCAAAGGCAACACGTTGTTCGGCAGTCATTGTATTTGCTGTTTCCTGTATAAACATCGGTGGCTTTGGAGGCAGAGTCCCTGTGAGCCATGCATGCTGAGCCATAGCCAAGAAGGCATGGCTCAGACAGGAATGATCATAGATAACAGGAAGCCAAAACAGAGCTCTGATAGATTGTAGACAGTAAAAGGAACCCAGTCAAGGGTTATAGCAAGTACACTAAAAGGAGAAGGGTTGTAGATTATTGTCATTGAAGTGAACGAATAATAATCATAGTATATAGGAAGTAATGTAAAAGGAGATTAGTCATAGATGAAAGGAAGTAAAATAAAAGGAGAGGGTTTAAACAGCGTTTACTCCATGAAGTAAAAAGAGAGCAGCCATACATCATAAGAGGTAAAGTGAAAGGAAGGAGATCACAGATAATGGGCCTGATGTAGTTTTCAGTGGACGGGGTACTCCATCACAAATGTGATGCATATTACAAGTCAGTGGTTAATTTGTAAAATAATAAGTGTCAGAAGGCAGCTTGCAACAGCCCATTTCTCCGGTTAGCGCCGCCTAAACAGAACCAACTACTAGCGATGAAAGTAGGGAGAGGATATGGCATAATGACCAGAGCTGCCGACTTCGGAGATGGGGTTCCAGGTTCAAGTCTCGGTGTCGGCTCAACATCCTGTGATTCTGGGCAAATAACTTAATCTCCCTGTAGATGAATGTGCCCTTGACTGGTGCTCATTAAAATCGCTGGTGTTGATGATTAAGGGACAGATGTATCAAAGGGTTTTACCCATTCTGTGTCTATGAGAAAATGTGCTCATACATATGGCCCAAAGTGCTGGCGCTGAGCACAGGAAACCATAGGCTCAAATTAAACACTGTTAGAAGTGCATTATATCCTATGGCGCTTGTAATACGTTGTATGATAAATCAGTCATGTTGGTGAAGGATTAACCCGCCCGTCGAATCCTAACACAGGCCCTATGTTTGTTAAGGTAAATGAAGTGCAGTTACATAGAAGTATCAAAGATTAAAATACAAGGTGATACATTATGGGCTCAGAGTCAATTGAAATAGACCACAGGATGTACATAGACTTGAGTGACATTTTAATGACAACAGAAATTCACGAAATTGGTGAATTTTTCATTAGGTAAAGTTCTTGAAATATCCTGAAATTTTGGATTGCTTGATTTCGCATAGTTTTCTGCTGGAGGATGCAGTCTCACCCAGAAAGTGTCTCTTTATAGATAATATCTACTCATAAAATGTCTCGGTAGAGAGACATCTCTGCTCAAACTAGTGTCCTCCAGGCATCCCTAGGATTTTATTGCAGAAGTAATTCTCTTGTGTGAGATTTTCAAAGGATAACAGCAAACACATTTAGCATAATTTCCCCAAAAATTGGAGAAAAATAAGTACATGATTTCTCACACCCTGGATATAGGCAGTAAACTAAATGGAAAGAGATGTAACATAATGGGCAAGAAAGAAAATTCTAATAAATGAAATTGCATTATCGTTCACAAGAGAAGAGAATATTAAATATTGGCCTCAACTTTCTCCTATACCCGGTGCCATTCTCCTTGAGTGCCTTGGCTCCTTCGCTCTGTCTCTGTCTCTCTTCCCGCTCACAGCTTCCTCCCTGTGCATCAGTGATAAAAGTGCCAGATTGGAGATGCAGTCTAAAGAGGGTTCATTTGCCATTTGCCACCATATGGGCCCAAAAGCAGAATCGTCAGCTAAGCGATTAAATCAAGTATGTCGAACAAAATGTTATGAACTGACATTATGGGTATATAATTTTACGCCATTTGTTGCCATCTGTTTATCTCGAGAGCCCCCTCGAGTGTAGAAGCGTGAATGTATACGGTTCTTATGGAACATACTATTCGGCGTTCTCACTTTCTCTCTCACATTGTTTTCTTTCTCTCACTGTCTCCCTCATTCGCTCTTGTTCTCTTTTCCTATTTTGTTTCCTTCCCCATTTGGGTCTTTTTTCTTTCTCCCTTCACCTCTTTTTCATTTCCTCTCTCGTTTATACTCTTAGTTCTGCATCTTGCAATTTCTCTCTCTCCGGTTATTTATTTGTCTGTTTCTCGCATTTTCTCCGACTAGTCTATCCTCCCTCTCCCTATCCCCTGCTTTTCCATTTTCTACCTCTCCCTCCTCTTTATGTCCACCATCTTCACCCTTTCCCCCAAGTCCAACTCTCCCTCTCTAGGGCATATGTACAATGGAAGTGGCGGAGTGAGGTGTTAGCCTTCCTGGCACAACGCAGCACACATGAAAACAGCAAAAACGAGGAGAAATGAAACATTTCTCTTCGTTGCGCCAGGGTAAGACCATTTTTTCCCTGGTCTTGATTCTGGCGCTGTCTCCTATTTACGCCTCCCTTGTAAATAGGAGGCAGTGTCAGAATCAATGGGTGTTGCAGTGGAACGCAAACAGCAACACCCATTGCCCTCTCCTTTGACTCTAAGCATAGCGTGAAAGGGGAACTTATTTACAAGGCAGTGTTAAGCCACGTTGAGTGACTAAGTCAACGTGGCTTAACACTGCTTAGTAAATAAAGCTAGGCCCCTATTGCCATCACAACGTCACTGAAAGTGATGTTGTGATGGCGATAGATAGGGGCTTGTACGTATGCCCCTCTGTCTCCTAATACTCCCTGCCTTTCAAACTTCCCTCTCTCTCTTTTTCTCTCTTTTTCCTTCTCTTTTCCCCAAGTGCCTGAAAGGAGTTTAACAAAACTATGTTCATCTATGATTAGATGAGAGTAGCTACTTATGTCCTCTATTTTCCTTCCTGTACATTTTACTTATTTCTTTCGGAGTTGCCACATAGAACTAAGGCAAAATGTCTATTACACTGGAGTAATCTCGCGTAATTTGGAATTTTCGCGTTACGCTTTTTAAGCAAAATTCCTGAAATTATCCTATTAACCTCGTTGCATAATTAGGCACCATGCCTAGCAAGAATTTAGTGCAAGTGCACAAGAACAACGCAAACCACCAGAACTTGTGTTATTATTTTAATGCCAAATGCATCATCACATCCTATAAAATAAATGCAAGGATACATTTCGTACTAAAATATAGCAATAAACTCCAGTTTTTTATTGTGCGTAATTACACTAATTGTACATATTGTTTTCAAAATTTCACATAATTACGGAAAATCAAACATTCTAAATTTCACACACCCCTAGATAAAACAATGCTGCAACACATCAATACTTGAACAAGAACTCGGTCAACAGAAAAGAATGGCTATATCACAGAAAACAAGTACTGGAAATGCTAATTTAAGACATTGTTTTGGGCTGCCAGGTATCTTAAATAGTTGAAGGGCTGGAGGAGTGGCAAATGGTTGATTGTTACTGAAAATTAAAATTTAAAGGAATGTAGCGCTTTTGGTTGGTAATGTATCAAAACTTAAGCAGAATATAGTACCATTACATAAACCAAAGCAACATAACAATTCAGCAAAACGAGCATTGGCAGAACCAAAAGGGCTTGCCACTGAGATCTAATGGCTTTGCACATTTTTTTTAGTCATTATGTACAGCATTGCAACTGCTTTGCAGCATGGCTAAAAAAACAATGTGATGACGTGGCCACTCATCACTGTGTAGGCACGCACCTAGAAAAGGAGACATATTCTTATTCCCTGATCGAGATAGATTGGTAATGAAAAAGTAGCACAAAAACACTTTTAAAACATAGTGCAAAAGCACGTTTAAAAAGGAAAATAATGAATGAATGGGTTGCAGGATTGAGTTCTGGAGGGGGCAAGAGTAAGCAAAGAATGCTGCCAGTCAAGGAGATGGGTAAGGAGGCTTTGCTCCACGGGAGGGACAAACTCAAGGTTGACATAAAAAGCTATCAACTAAGAAGCAATCAAATGACAGTGACAGGAAAGCCAACCAATGATAAGTAAAGGATATGCTCCAGGCCCTTGTATTTGCTTGGTAAGTCAACAATATGTCTTTCTCAACCAGATATTTATTTATTTATTTACTTCAGTTTTATATAGCACTGGCTAGACCCGGAGGTATTAGAGCGCTTTACATGAGGAGAGTTACATAGGTTACAAATTACACATTGTTACAGAAGGTCCAACAGTTACAAGTTACATTCTTAGGTTAATGGTGTGTAGAGGGGTTGGGGGGTAATGTAAAAGGGTGAGGGGAGGGAGAATTAAGCGGAGCATAGGCATAAGGATAGACAAAGCAGGCAGGTGGAGAGGAATTCAGGGGAGAGAGGAAGGGAAAAGGGGAGGTAGCCAAAGAATGAAGGAGGGACACAGAGGTGGAGGGGGTAGTGGACACAACGTAGAGACGGGGAAGTAACTGTGTTCAACGTCCGGCTGGGTGGGACAGGGATCATTCTCAGTCCTCAGTTATGTGTGATTCCCATTTTCACGGTGGACTCACTCAGCGGGGTCGCTGAGACTCCAGGGCATAAGATGCTGGATCCCTCCCCAACAAGGGGAGAGGAGTGCTGTGGTCACGGGCACACTCTGAGGAATGAAGGAGGGAAGAGGTGGGGAGGGGGTAGGAAACCCAGCAGGAACACAGTGTCCGACGTCCGGCAGGGTAGGAGACGGCTCCCAGTGGTAAGGGGATCAGTCCCAGTCCTCCACTATGTGTGACACCCTTGTCACTGTGGACTCTCTCAGAGGGGTCTCTGAGACTCCAGGGCAAAGATGCTGGATCCATCCCCAACAAGGGTAGTAGGAGTGCTTTGGACAAGGGCATAGTTGGGAGTTAAGGGAGTCAAGCTGGTAGAGAAAGGCACTCCCTGTAAAAGGGTCTAATGGCATTGCCTCTTCCCACTTGGCTAGCGCCACGTTGACAAAGCACCAAATCGCCAGGCAGGAAGGAGGAGCTCTGTGTTGCTCGTACATTCGCCATTTTAAGGACAGGCAACACACTTTAAATGAACAGCCGCAGAGCCCCTAATAAAGTAAAAAAATGTGGCAAATACCTCATCAGGTGTGTGTCCGGTTGGATTAAGGTTAGTTCCTTGGGTGGTTCCAATTCACCGGGTGAGTGCTTATTCTCCCTTACTTGATTCCTGGGGGATTCTGCTACATTCTCGCTCCTCTGGGCCCCCAATTAGCCGCCACACACTACTTTCTCCAGTAGGGCGCTGCTTGTCCTGGGACTCGAAACCTCCATCTGTTACGCCGCTCTTCCCGTGTCTCTACTCATCTCTTGGTACCGCATAAATTACCAGGCCTCTATTTTAACTATTTTAACTAATTACGCCACACACCGTCCTCACTGTGCCTTTGACCGCATAAGAGCACGGACACTCCGCTCCTGAAACAACTATACCAGTATGCTAAATGTTTCTCTGTATCTTTGTTTGTCTTTTCCTTCCCCACAGGAAAGTGCCACTAGAGGAAATTCTCCTCTACCACATATCACACCTTAGCTCGTGTGTCACATTTATGGTCTTTTAATAACACCTTGTTAGACCACTCACTTTGCACGACACATAGGTCCTGAAGAAAGCCATATCACTAAGAGAGCATGGCTGAAACATGTTGACCGACTAGGGTATTGAAGTTACCTTAAGATCTCCTTAAATATCCGACTCTCGTTTTTATTAACTGCCAAGGGCCCACTCATTAAAATAGTCATTTTTTTATCCCAGGGACCCTTAGGAGAGCTTTTTTAACATTCACTCACTTCCTTTCACTACACTCTCATGGCACAATACCAGCTCCGCTGTATCCAGGTGTCGTAGGACACCCAAGGTGCACTCGGTGCCTTGGGTGGGGCCCGATGATGAAGCATGTCACCAACTAGGTTGGTGAGTGAGGGCCTTACTATAAACATAATGTGTTTGCATTCCAAAACAAACATACGCTAGGAGCACCCACTCCAGAGCTAGTTCTCTTTGATAAAACATATATACTAGGGGAAATGAACTGGCTCCAAGTACCTTTCCTCCCTCTCCTTTTGATTCTTATTATTCTTTCCCAATTATACCTGGAATGCAGTCAGAAATGTGGTCTGAGATTCTGTATTTTGATGTTGGCCTGGTATACTTTGTTTATGAGGTTTTATTTGGTTCAAGGGTGATGTCCAACATATTCTGGAGAGTCTTTGCGGCATTGTTTAGTATTGGGTCCCTTTCTTTTCGAACATCTGATACAGAGTACCTGAACGTCATCAATTTGAAAGGGACAGTACCAGCACTTCTCAACTCTGGTGCAAAACTTTTAATAAGAGTAGAGTATCTGCACTTCTATATTTCCATTTAGAGTACTCACTTTTGAAGAAACGGACCCGATTAGGGTCACTCAGGCCACTTTCGACCTCCTCTAGCCTTCCAAGAATGAAGAGTCACTGACGCAGTAGAGAATACAAGCAAACTAGTTTATTCCCAGAATACATTGCAGTGGAGTCCAATCAGACTAGCCTCCTATGATGGCTGATGAGGGACTGCCCTTTACAAGCATGAAGTTACATTATGTACGTTGCAAAGTCCACAAAGACCCGCCCATCATGGAAAAACACTGGCAGATGTCATAATACAATGGGGATACAGATCATAAGTTTCGATTGTGCAGCCTGGTACTATCTACATTTCAAGGATGTCTGGCATATCCTCCCCTCTAGATAGGTGGGAGAAGGCCTTGATTTCAGGGGAAAGGCTTGCGCTAACGAGCTAACATGGACATCAAAGAAACAAAACTTACCATGGACCATTTCTCGTAAATTAACAAAATACTGTTTCGAGTAGGCGAGCAACAGTTTCGATTACATCAGAACATGGCGTCCTTCTAACTAAAATGGCGGCACAGCTGTCAACCTAACTGACGTGACATCTGTATCAACTGATTAAGTCTTATACTTACTACAAAAATATAGTGCATTAGTCATATGAATGCTAATATATTAAAGCGCAAAACACACATGGAAGATTAAAACTACGTTTCAATTCTATCAGACCCTCCTTTTAGCATTCATATGCTAAATGATCTTTTTTTTTGCTATCAGGTAAGGGTCTTTACAATTCTAGTACCTAGGAAAACTGTATTGGATAAACACTAATCTGTCAAACAGAATTACATATAATAATAATAAAGCATACTGAAAACAAAATTGCGGCATTAATCAGTAACAACATGAGTAGTATCAAAAACAGAATCAGCAAGGGAGGTACTTGATCCAAAAACTCCCTCATCCAACTGCATGAGGGTGTCTAGCTCTTGTTGAAGCATCATTTTAGCATTTGTATCATGAAACGAACTGCTTTTGAGTGTAAGCTAGGTGGCACAATATGAGCAACATAAGGGAAGACACTGTATCAGGACACAGCAGCAAATTAGAATAACAATGAAATATATCACCTCTTCCAAGATCCAACCCCACCCACCAAACAAGGACCAACTCCAATTGCCACTCTCCATGCCCTTATCATTCTCTAAAATGTCTAAAATATGTTGGGTAATATTTTCTTCCATATTCGTGATGCCGATCACACACAGATCTCCTATGACAGTGCATGCTCCACCATTCTTAGCCAGGATAAAATCAACAGCATGCCTTTGTTGTTCGGAATATATGCGCATACTTTCTAATTGGGTGGAGATATCCCGTAAAACTGCCACCATCGAATTAGATAAAATTTGTAATTTACACCCAAAATACTCTCTAGCACGTTCACATCTGCCCATAGGAGTACCACCAAATGTGATAATGGAAGAGAGGATGTACCCAAAAGTAATACCATTGCTATAATTATTAACCTCCAAATCTGTAACAACTTTACAGAATTCCTTGGTCAATGTTCTTTTTGCCCATTTTATATTAGGTTTGCTATGCCTGCAAGGTACCCCGAGAGGTAACACCATTCCCAAAGCTACGTCCTCTGTACCATTGTACATATTAGAATATGTGCCATTGGAGAGAAAATAGAAACGCAGTGTGCATAGAGTGGACCTTGGTAATCCAATGGAGCATATCTAGTGCTCATTCCTTTCATACTAGGGTCATCCTTTTTTCCTAAATGTAGGATATGTTTGTATACTATTTCTCCATAGCAGTTAAGATACAAATCAGTATCCCTACTATTTAATTCAGGACAACACATAGGATATATTCCTGCTTCTTGAGTAACAGTCAGATCTTGGTAATACCATCCTGTTAATGTGATATTTCTTTTATTGAAATATGGATCACCACAATTCAATTTGGGCATACATCATGGATATCCGGTACCTCTAGGTTTTCTATACTATAGACAAGGTCCAGGGTATCCCAAACCAAATTCATCTCTTACCTCGACAAAAGTCGGGGGACGAACATATGTGTAATTTACTAGTGTCAGGGGATAAGCGGTCCATAAACTGGTAACAGAATCAGTGGGATAGCAAGCTGAGTTATCCCCAAATAATTTTCAATGGGTATCCAGGAAAACATTATTGTGCATAGTGCACTTCTGACGATCAGAGGGAACCGCTTGATACAAGACACATGACGATGTAATCCTAGAACACACCATTACCCATAGCAGTTCCCCTGCCCCCAATAGGAACAGTAACAGAACTACAACCCAAAAGATCATCTTTCTGAGCAACCATTCAAAACCAACCAACCCTGGGCTTAGAGCAACAAGACCTCGTTCATCTGCTGGAAGAAGGCGACCAAAAAGATACATTTTTCTATAATTATATTTACTGATCAAAGTGTCAAAGAAAAAAATACTTAAAATGGAGCCAATGAAGGAGAAAAGGCACAAAAACACTAAAAAATAAATAACTAAGAAAAAAAACACAAGGGTCAAGAATCAGGGTCCGTTCTAAGACTCCCTGGCAGGCTTCTATCATCCAATCCTTGGTGGTGCTATTGAGCACGCGGCGGTGGAGCCACCCACTTGCAGCTCGTCGACAATTGTTCACTGTTCTCAGGATGGAGCACTCTCCCTCCTTGGAAGATACCCTCAGCTTATCCTGTCCTGTGTCACAGGCAGTGCACCAATATTCTGACTCCCTAATCTAACAGGAAGATACAAAAAAGCAAGGGACCTGTTACTTGTCTTATGCAATGACGTCCATCCCTAACTACACTCACTTTTCTTTTTGTGCACCACCTTTCTGTCAAGGACGCAAATTGTACCTGTCCTTTCCAGGCTCTGTCTCATTTCGAATTAGAATTTGAAATTCAGGTAACGTTAAGGACTGTAGTTCAGCTTCCAAGAGGTCAGGTGAAGTGGAACCCTGAGCAGCCTTTATTTCCAGGGGAACTGCTTCATTCAACACAGCATCATTTTCTGCTTCTGTTTGCGTCCAAACCAATTGAGCATCCGAGACCGGTAGGCATCGTGGGACCGTTTCAGCTTCGTGGTCTCCGATGCCCTCTCTACCCAGGCATTGTAGGGCAGGGGCAGAGGCACTCTCTTACATGGAGAGGCATGCACCTAGTTCTTCTACCGTTCCACTCTCACTGCCGTCCTCATGGCGATGATGACCAGATAGGGCCCTTCTATCTTGGCTCCAAACCGTCCTTACTTTGAAAACTTCGAATTAGTGTATATTCACCAGGCTGAATCATGTGCCCAGGCCCCTCAGGTGCTAGAGGTAGCGCCTCGTGTATCTGTTGGAGGCTAGAATGCAAGTTTTTAGTAAGTTCATGCAAATAGTCGACCAACAAAGGGTACTCGATATCCAAAAATCTCTTTGGTTTAGGGACACCCCACCCATTCGCTGGAAAACCGAAAATTACCTCACAGGGAGATGATCCTGTCCTGGAATAGGCAGTCATTCTAGTGGACAACAAAGCAAGGGGTAATGCATTTGGCCATTGCAACCCTGTACTCTCCTTCACTTTTGCCACCTTTAACTTGAGAGTACCATTGTACTTCTCAACTAAACCTGCTGACTGAGGGTGGTTAGCTGCATGAAACTTTTTCTGAATATGCAAACCGTTGCATATCAGCTGAATCAGTTTGGCATTGAAATTACTTCCAATGTCACTCCAGATCAAGCAGTGCAAACCGTAGCGGGGTAAAAACTCCTTAGTAAGGGACTTTGCTGTTGCTATGGCGGTATTTTCTTTTGTGGGGTAAGCCTCAATCCACTTGCTAAAAGCACAAACTACCACTAGCACATATTTAAAATTATTAACCTGTAGCAATTCTATTTAGTCTATTTGGAGTACCTCAAAAGGGGAACAGGGAGGTGGAAAATGACCAGAAGGTGTAGGGGTACCCTTCCCAGGATTGTGTCTCAGACAGATCATACAGTATTTCACTAAGTGAGTGGCAACCTTTGAAATATTGTCATTGCTCCATACAGGATCTAACAGCTTACAAATACCCTTAGTACTAATATGAGCTGGACCATGTGCCATCGTAACCACAGGAAGTACATATGCATTTGGTAACATCCATCTCTGTTTCTCAGACAGATCAATCCAACATCCCTGTTTTCTCCTGTCATACTGCCAACTCCTCCACTGTTGCTTCACTCTGACTCTCCTTAACATTGGCTAGTGTGTCCCAAACATCCCATTGTCGGGCACCCAGCTTGCAGGACCCACTACAAACATCTTTTTCATCTTTGATCTGGCTGTCTCCTTAGCTGTCTGATCTGCAAATGCATTTCCTTTCCCAACATCATCAGTAATCGCTTTATGGGCACTGCATTTTACTATTGCCAATCATTTAGAATGAGTCAAGGCTGTCAGAAGCCTCTCTATCAACGGACCGTGTTGAATTTTGGTCTTGTGCGATGTCAAGAATCCTCTCTCTGCCCGGAGGTGTCCAAAATGATGGGCCGCCCCGAAGGCATACTGGCTGTCAGTATAAATATTGACAGTCAGTACTTAACTTAACTCCCATGCCCGCAGGAGGGCCACCAGCTCCGCAGATTGTGCTGATTAATAAGGAACGCGTAACGACTCAACTACAGTGCGCAGTGTGGTAATAGCATATGCCGCTGTAGTAGTGCCATCTGACAATTTAAAACAAGAGCCATCGACATATAATTCCGCTTGCGGGTCAGATAAGGGAACATCAGTCAAGTCTACTCATTCCTTTGTCTCTTTGTCTGAGCAAAACAAACAATCATAAACGTCTGTGTTCCCTTCTTCCGAGGGGAGCGGTAGTAACGTGACTGGATTCAGAATGGCACATCTTTTATTAATATGAGGTGCAAACAATGTCAATTCATATCCAGTCAGACGAGCACTGGTAAGGTGCTGTGTCTTCATTTTATTCAAGAGTACATCCACAGCATGCGGTACCATCATTGTGAGATCATGATTGAGAACGAGCCCTGCCAATTGTCGAATAGAGACCGGTGCAGCTGCCACAGCTCTTAAACAGCTCGGGAGAGCTCTGGCGACAGAGTCAAGCATAGCAGAAAAATAAGCACATGGCCTCTGTTTACCTCCAAAGGCCCGTGTTAACACAGAGAGTTCGCATCCAGCCGCTTCGTGTTCTTACAGCATGAAGAGCTTCTTGTAATACTGTGTGCCAAGCACAGGCACAGAGCAAAGTGCAAGATTTAATTGTTCAAAAGCATGCTTCATTCACGCGTCCAGGGTAAGGGTTCATGTACATCTTTAGTGGTTAGGTAAAGCAAAGGCTGTATTAGTAAAGACTAAGCAGGTATCCAGTGCCGACAATACGAGGTGATGTTTATGAACACACGCACATCCCTTTGAGTCTCGGGGACAGGCATCTTAACAATGGTATCAACTCGTTCAGGTGTTAGTTTCCGACCCTCCTTCAACAGCAGGTGACCTAAATAGGTCTGTTGACAATATTGGAATTTAGAAAGGGACACTTTATGTAAATCTTTCACCAAATGCATTAGCAATTGTACCGTGGCATCCTGACAGCCCTCTTCGATGTCGGAGGCTATCAAAATGTCATCCACATATTGCAATAATACATTACCTGCGGGGAGAGAGAGAGAGTCTAATTGACCCTTTATAGCCTGACTATAAATACTAGGACTTTAGGTGTACCCTTGAGGAACGCTACAGAATTGGAAGCTTTTTACAGCTAGAGCAAAACAAAATAAATAGCGGCTATCAGAGTGAAAAGGAATGCTAAAGAAAGCATTCTTTAAATCGATCACGGAAAAATATTTTACCAAAGAAGGGATCATAGTGAGAAGGACCGTTATATCAGCGACCACCGGAAACTGGGGAATAACTATTTTAGTAACGTCCCGTAAATTGATTACAAATCGATAAACATCAGAATGTGTATCAGGGGAATCCACAGGGGCCTTTTTAAGAATAGGAAGAATGGGGCTATTACACATGTTTTCTACTGTCTCCTCCACCACCCCCAACTTAATCAAATCCTGTATAATCCACATCAGAGCCTGTTCCAGAGCTTGCGATATTTTGTATTGAGGAATATGAGGAAGCACGGCATTATCCTTGATTTTGATAGAAACGGGTGGTATCTGTAACAACCCAACATCAGTGTCCCCTGTCGTCCACAAAGAAGACGGGACATCCTGAAACTCAACCAGAAGTGGAGCGACCTTCGCAAAACATTGTCTTGCACCATCCACATTAGGTTCAAAAGTCATATAAACACCATCTGGAGAGCAATTAATAGTATCACATGACTTCTTTACCAAATCCAATCCTAAGAGATTTTCACCACAATTTTATGTCATCAAAAACAGAGAATCTACTGTAAAAGGACCAACAGTCAAAGCTAAAGGTTTGGAGATGGAGCTCACAATCGGTACGCCTGAAAAACCTACCGAAACACTATTGCGGCCACACAGGGCGGCCCCAGGGACCAGCGAATGAGAAACAGAGCTATTCATTGCACCTGTATCCACCAAACATTTCTGTGTCGAACCATGTAGGTCTACTGTGACATAAGGTCCACACTGATCTACAGGAATTTGGACTGGTCCCTTACCCTGTCGCTTGCTGTCCTAGCTATAGGACGTCCCTGTAACTTCATCAATATCATAATCATCATGGTAATACTGTCTGCCTCGGGGATCGTCAAAATAATTCTGATCAGATCGACCCCCTGGAGATGCACACCCTTGAGCCTCATCTCGGTTACCTGCTCTACGGCCCCTTCCATTCCAACCCCTTCCTCTCGGTACTGCAACCTTCTGTAACAATTCTGGGCACTCACTACGCCAGTGCCCCAATACGCACACTGATTCAGCCCCAATGGCACACCACCTCTACCGGCACCTCGTGACCTCTGAGCCGGACCAGAACCCCGACCCCTTCCTGATCCCCTTGCCACTTGCTGCAACAACACCTTTTCTTCAAATCCTTACTCTTTCTCCACATTATCCTTCTCCTCATTTTCTTGGTGTTCATAATATTGGGCCATGCTCAATATCACTGAAGGGGAAGAAGTGGTCCATGTACTCTCAAACGTTTGCAGCTGAGCCGCAAACCCCTACTTCCACAGACAAATCCTGTCCACTAAAATCCAAAAACACTCCTTCAAACTGAGTATAAAAAATTTCTTATGGCGATATGCCGTCAACTTATCCCAGTCTACTCGCCTGGGTGGAATAAGAGAATGTATATAAGTAGTAATGTGATTTGGTAAAGCCAATATCTCCGCCCTAGGTTTGTCGCTAGGCTTCCGTTCCTCATCCCATGCCTTGATCACGTCCCATGTACCATCCAATTCCACTCTGTGATCCTGTGTATGCACCTGCCTCCATATGTCTACCGGCACTAACAACCCAAAAAATATCTTAATGTCTGCTAAAGTCATGACTAACTAGGAGGCAGCCTCCGTTAATTCTTTATAGTATGCAGTAGTATTTTTCCTAGGATCTGGCAACTGACTCTTAAGGGCAAGCACCTCCAACCTCTTCCACAGGGTATAAACCCATTGCTCCTGAAAACGAGCCTCTACTCGCTGCTGAGTAACAACATTTGCTGCATTACGCTGCTCTGGAATCTCAGGGTGGTAAATGGGATGCACTTCCCTCATCGGAAACTGGGATACTGGAATCGGGGTCCTGTGATATAATTTTGCCTGATAACTGAGTAATGTCCCAACATTACTGTGAACTTCCGCAGGAGCCATACTAGCAGAGTATACACAATCTCGAATATCATAAACAATTTGTGGAGCCTTACCTCCAATACATTCTTCCCACAGATCAATCAATGTATTAGACATTTGCTGAAGAGCATATTGTTGCACAAACGGATCAAAATCCTTCATCACACTCCATATATCTTCCAAACCATAAATTCAATTTCAGTCCCACTGTGTTGCCTGGATTGCAACCATCATTTTCTCTTCTTCACCCACATCAGATCGAATCATAGCCCATTCTTATCGCTCCCGTGCCTCTGCCCAATTTCCTCCATCCGACCCTCGCACTGGCGTCCCAACACTACTCAATACCGTAGGTGGCATGGTCAAGGGAAATGCGACAGATGCCGATGCAGGTGACAGTGTCAACAATGGCTGTGTGGTAGGTGGAAGAGAAGGAGGAGAAAGGTAAACAGAAGCAGCTGACACTATGAGGGTGCCCGCATTCACTGTACTCGTAATTTGTGAAACCGGGAGAAAAACGGATATGGCCAGAGCCGAAGCTGTTAAGGCTGTGGAGGGATCAGAGGAAGATGAAGGAACAGCTGCAGACTGAGACGGTGGAACAGCTGGGTTTATTCTCTTGGGGCATAGGGAGGTGGGGGGCGAGTTTCCAAAAAGTCCTCCACGGGGGCATCCTCTCTAACAACATAGGACCTATCACACTGTAATCGAAACTTTCCATCTACACATTCAATACCCTTCTCCATTCTTTCCTTATTATAAGCTACTACTTTCTGAGCCACCGTTTGCATTGCCTTCTTCCTAGACTCCTTCTCAGCCCATATACACCTCTGCTTAGCTTCCTTCTGCCATACCTGTAAAGTATTAAACATCGACTGTCGACTTCTTCTCCCAAATAGTTTATCCTGTAAATAATTCAATTTTTGTTCATCAAAGGTACCATCCCGTGGCCACTGAAGCTTGGCATTGTCCCTCGTATACGTGTGCCACAATGTACAAAACATAATAGGGCCAATACCATGCTTCACATACATATCAAAACTCGGAGTGCCTTTCCGGGGGTGCAGGCTACCGCTCCTCCAAACGACGTTCCACAGAGTAGCATCGGCCCCCCAAACACCACACTTTACTCCAACAAGGCATCCTGGCATCATACACATCCATGTATTCACTTAATCAATACACACACACACACACACAACAAAACAGACATAAACAAAGAGCTCTCAAAAACAGTCCTCAGACTGCACCAAGACAAGAAGACAAGAAGATAGACTCTAGCCCGAGACCTTTTCAAAAGTAAATCAAATTCCCAGGTGGCCTGGCAGAACGTTAAACAACTCAAACACTGGCAGATGTCGTAATACAATGGGGATACAGAACATAAGTTTTGATTGTGCAGCCTGGTACAAACTATCTACATTTCAAGGTTGTCTGGCCTATCCTCCCTTCTAGATAGGTGGGAAAAGGCCTTTCAGGAGAAATGCATGCGCTAACAAGCTAACATGGACATCAAAGAAACAAAACTTACCACGGACCATTTCTCGTAAATGAGCAAAATTTAGTTTCGAGTAGGCGAGCAACAGTTTTGATTGCATCAGAACATGGCGCCCTTCTAACTAAAATGGCGGCATAGATGTAAACCTAACTGACATGACATCTGTATCAACTGATAATGTCTTATACTTACTACGAAAATATAATACATTAGTCATATGAATGCTAACATATTAAAGAGCATAACACACGTGGAAGATTAAAACTACGTTTCAATTCTTTTACTGGGAGAGATGTATGGCAGCATGCTAAGGTCAGCTGGTATTCATTTTCTCATCTACCTTTACCACTGCCACCCACACCCTAACCCTGGATAAATTGACTAAAAATGGCATTCTTGTTGTCTGAGAAATTACCTCTTCAACAAAGAAAATGCATCAGTAGTTTTCAAGTACAATAACATTATTAGCTGAGTGATGAAATCTTTTCAGATGCATTTAACTCAATTAAGGATCATAAAGAAGGCCTCTGTGCCTCTTGGGGTGTGCAAGGTACCCCTTTTTTCTGGAGGCAGGTACATTAATTCATTGTGGAGCAGAACAAAAGTTGTGACTGTGCATAGATTACACTTCATGACAAGGAGCTCTATGTCAAGATTCCTTTCTCGTATAGCCCTTTAATCCATTAATCTTTCTCCCGTAGACCAGGTACAAAGGCTTTTTCTGCTGTAGATGATGTAAAATGATGCCTTTTAGCCCCGCCCCACCCCCCAATTGATCACACAATTCCTGGACTACCTGACGCCCCCTCCTGGTGGTGCAGTTGGCAGTGGCAAAGTATTGCCTTGGATTTAAATTGGCTGTTCTGATGTAAGGAGCACTTAGGGAACAGAAAACAAGGTGTGCTGTGGTGGATACTTGGGACCTCATTCTAGGTTGAGCAGATCTCTGAATGGTGCCCGCTATCTAGGATACAGATACAGAGGGCATTTGTAACATATAGATGGACAAATTCCTGATTATAGGACTTGGGGGAATAACATGCAAGAATCTGTGTTTCTTTATCGGTTCCAGCATGTTTTTAACCAGTATTTGACCCAGAGATTTGGGCTGTTTGAAGCAACAGAAGTCCCTGGGTGGATTACCACACGCTGTAATCTTGATGTGGCTGGTAATTGACTGATGTTACCTGCCCCATCAGGGTTACCAGGCCAGACATCTTGTAGGACTTCAGCCTCAACTGGCTGGCTATTGCTGAAGTCGCTACTTGAAGAAGCATTATGATTCCACTATTGAGGTACTCACATTGCATCTGTTTTAGAAGACAGATATCTGGGAAAATTGGGCGAACTCTGAGGAACAATCTCTATCTAGTTTGTGGCTTCTTTCCACCTGCACACAGGAGGCACCCAGAAACAAAGGTTTGAGGCAAGTGGCATTTTTTACTCTGAACACAGATAGGACAGGAGAATTGCGTCTTTATTCTATGTTTTACATTTCTATCATTCTCTGGTAGCGATATCCTACATAGCACCATAATGTCATGAATCGGTCAACTTGAAAAATTGATCAGTCCCTATGTCCCATATTTACATGGACCACTTCAAAATGCTAGGTCAATGAACATCATCCATGCACAAAGGTATTACATGATTTCTGGGAGATAGTGAGAGAAGGAAAATTTGCAAATTAGCAGTGCAGTTTCTACAGATTAAAAATACACAAACAAATTGATTTGCACAGCTGCAAAGTGACCAAATATAGACATGAAATTAAAAAAATTCTAGACAATTCTACATTAAGGCCATGAACTTTGTCTCACTTGAGCAAATTATCTCAGCTCTTCGTGGTCTCCACCACCTTCCTGTAGTATGAATCTGAAATTCAAGCCAGTCCTGCTAGTTCAAAAATTTTTGGGGGAATGCGGGGCAAATTTGCAAACCGCATTGACATGAAAAAGCACACAATACTGTAGCACAGAAACAAACGTAAGTAGCACTAAAACACAGTGGGCTCCAGGAGGAGACCAAACCATATACAAAAATAGTGGTATAAGAACCACGACTCGAGTCAATACAGTGTCTAGAGGTTGTAGAATCGCTGGGACCCCAAGGAACCACCCAAGGTGAGTAAGTAGTGACACGTGGAGGTCGGGTGCAGTGTGAGAACACGACCGCATGCTACGTACAATTCAATGGGAGAGTCACGGTTACAGTTTTAGTGTTTAAGGACCCTTTCTAGTGGATTACGAAGAAACCCTTTGGAACATAGAAGGTTGGAGAGCCACCCGTGGATACTGAAGTACCAGATTTACCTATCCCAGGGAAGCCAGGTACATAGGGTCAAAGTGGTGTCAGAAACCGCCGTCGTTCTCAATGGGAGCCATCAAAGAAATGCCACTTCTAGAAAGAAGAAAAGTGTCTGGTGGAACCCACAGGTGGATTCTTGTAGGAGGAAACCTGAAAGCAGAGGGGACAGAGTCTCGGTCACTCAGGAGTGACCAGGGGCTCAGTAGACGAATGCCCACCGATAACGGGTGCTTCAGGTGCGAAGAGGGAGACCTTGACTCTGTAGCTACGGGGATCAGGAGATGTTGAGGATGACCAGGAGCCAGATGTGAGCTGTCCCACAAAAGATGTCAAGTGCTGAGGGGTCGGTGACCGGCTGGAGCACCAACAAGCCTTGGCACTGGCAACCCATGAAGAACGTCAAGAAAGGTCACAGTCTAGCCCTGCAAGGACAAGGAGTCTCACCACAGCAAGGGGAGTCAGGGCAGGCCTGTAGCAACCAGGAGAGCCCAAGGAAATCAGTGTTGTCTCTCAAATGGACCCGCAGGTCGAAGGCAAAGGAGTTGTGAGGGGCCCTCCAGCAGTTTCATTAAGTTTCAGCTTGCAGGGCACAGAGTGCTAGGACGCCTAAGTCCTTTGTAGGAATTGTGCACAAAGGTTGGGGCTATCGATAGCCCAATGCACTTAGTTGGGGAATGCCAACAAGCATATGCACTTGCAAAAGTACGAGGTGCACAGGGGTTCGGGTTATGCAGTCCCCACGAGTGACACTGGCCTCAAACTTAGGGCCCCTTTACGATGATGGGCGGACTTTGTCCACCCACCACCGTAACGGTAAACGGGACCTACCGCCAGAGGTTCTCCGCATGCCTTTCCATGGGGGAGTCTCCGCTATTGGAAAGGCATTCTACCGCAGGCATCAAGGTACTACTACCATATTGTGTCCCTTTTCCGCCCGGCCGGGAATCCGACCGGCGGACAATCTTTCCGTCCGCTGCGGTGTCCCTCGCCATACTAATATGGCGGAGGGTGAAACAGGAACATTAGGCGGGTGGATCGCCACCACCGGGCCAGCGGTGGCCACCGCCGTCCCGGCGGAGGCGATCCGCCCGAGATCCTAATAGGCCCCTATGTGAGAGGGCAGCTCGACCTCAAGGAATGTTGAAACCCACCTCCTGTGTTGCTGGAGCCTTCGCAGTCCGCACGAGCTCAGGATCAGCAGACCGGTCAATTGCGTTAGGGTGCCTGCAAATGCAGGGGAGTGACTCCTTCACCCCAAGGGAGATACTTCAGATGTCCTTGATCCACAGGTCCTGCATGGAGCCTGTATGGTGCATGGGATCAGACGATGCTTTGTACTGAGAGGAAGACGAAGTCAGGCCCAGTTGAAGTCCAGCGAATTCCAGAGAGACCAGACGGTCGAAGTTCAGTGGTTTCTTGTTCAGAATCTTGTCCATGTTGAATCTAGGGTCCTACAGCCAGGTAGGCCCTGTTGTACCCATGGGAGAAGGTTGGACAGATTCAGGGGACTCTCCCAGCGGAGGGTCAGGACAGTGGGGAGGATACTCCCATGTCCTTTGTCCAGTTTCGCGCCAGAGCATGAGCCAACGGCTCCCAGGACTGGTTTGAACTGGACTATGCACAGGGACACCAAGTGTGCCCCAGATGCAGACTTTCGGCACTCTCGGAGTGCACCCACCCAGCCCCAATACACTAAATCCTGTCTGTGAGGTGGTCACACTCCCTGTTTCAGGATGCCTATTGTCCTGGCTTCCCCTGCTCCAGTTTGGCGCAACAGCAGGAGAGCAGAAATGTGTCTCTATTCGGCAGTAACCATTTTGTGCTGTCCGGGTTGAGAAGGCAGGTACCGGAAAGACCAGGGACCCTACGAAGATCGCTTCGGAAGGGTGGAATCATCCCTCCCACACTGGTTACCGGTGTGGAGGTATGAGTCCAAGGTATTTGATACCAAACACGACATATTTTTTTTTAGCCATTTTCGAGATATCCTTTACCGCAAGATTATAATGCACCTCTACCTATATGTCTGGCTGCGTCACAGACAACCCTGGAGAATCGTCTCCGAAGGCGGCAGAGGGGCTATGCTCATGCAGGGGCACCCTCTCACATAAAACCCAGCACCCTGTCTTCAGGATTTTGTTAAGGCCTGCTATAGGGGTGACTGATAGGTTTTATGTGTAGTGACCTAAAGATATAGTAAACCTATATCTATTGTAAGTGGTTCAAGCACCATCTTACACAGGCTGCAATGGCAGGCATGTAGTTTCATTTTGCATGCACTCTCATGGGTGGCATAATACATGCTTGAGCCCATGGGAGTCCTCTGGGGTATCTATGCCCTGGGTACATGTGTACCATATACTAGGGACTGACAAGGGTTCCCCAGTATCCAATCTGGAGTGTACCTAAGTACATACCACAACCAATTTATGGAGAAAGCAGATAGACTGGGTGTAGGAAGCTGGCTCTGTATATACTATACCAAAGTGAGGTATAGTTTGCACAGAGTCCAGTGGAACCCATAAGGTAGGCAGAGGTAAAGTTAAATAGAACCTTACTCTCTATTTGTGGTAGTGTGGTCGAGCAGTAGGGCAGTATCAGAGGACAGTGTTAAGCATTTGTTGTACACACTCAGTCAGCAAATGAATTCACACACTCAAAGACTGAACTTCAGACCAAATGTATTTGTATAAAAATATTCTTTTAGTTATTTTATTTTTTTGAACCAAGCAAGCTTGGCACAGGTACGCAATAAATACTTTACCATAGTAATGCAGTTTGTAAACAGTTTGGATTACAATAGTAAATGTACTTTGATTTGACTTACAGTATTGTTTCAGAGAAATGCAATGATTTGTAAATACAGTACATAGACTTGAATGGGATTTTCAGTAAAATACCAGGTAAGTTACTTTTTGGATTACTTTTCTTACTCAGAGTAGTATTCCTGGATACTACTCTGGGACATTTCCTGCAAACAGGTAAGTAAAATCGTTTTTGTTAATCGGTACAATTTTAAAGAATTTCTTTAGGTTTTCAAACTCCACACTTAGAAACTTTTCCAAGAAAAACAGTCAATGTTATCCTACGGAGGAAAATATGGTTATCGGTTTTGAGATAAGTATTTGGTAGTGGGAGTTGAGGTTCTGGGGGTAGACTCAGGGGTCCCCCAGGGTCAGTGTTACACCCTCAGCGGCAGTAGGGCGGCCAGGTGCACAGTGTTGAGACACAATGTTATCCAATGAGGGATAGGAGGCCTCCGATTGATGGCTGCTGACAAACAGGCCAATTGGCTGTGGGAGCAAAGCTCCTGGACTTTAGCTCAGGGCAAATGGGGAAACAAGCCAGCACAAAAGGTGCACCCTCAGCGGCGTTGGGACGGCCGGGTGCAGAGTGCTGTTTTGGCGTCGAGTGCCCTGTTGTTTTCAATTAGGATTTTCGGTTTTGGCTTTTAGCTGCAGGCTCGGTCCAGGAAGACTTCAGGGAGGAACCAACAGCTGGGCAGGTAAGTCGGAGGGCTCGGGGACGCAGGTGCACCTCAGGTTCTTTTCTCCAGGGTGCAGGGAGGCTGGATGCAGGGGTGTCTTTTGAGGTCGGATTTCACCTTACTGGGCCTCTCGCGGTTGTGGAGGGTCTCCGTGCAGAGGCGGCAAACGACGTCGAGAAGTCCTGGAGGGGTCAATTCACAGTGGACTCAGACTCTGGAGCGCTGGGGGCCTCACTGGGACCAGGGGGCCTCTCGAACTCGGGCCGTAGGCGACGGGTGCAGTGATAGTTCCAGAAGTCGTTTTCTTTGTCCTCACCTGGTTCAGAGTCTGTTTTCTGAGTTACTTTGGAACAGGGCTGCTGTTCAAAGGAGATCCAGTCTTTGCTGAAGGCAGTCAGTCCTCCCAGGGGGTCTGGAGGTTGCTGGCGGCAGGACAAGTTGATTTTTGGCACAGGATCTCTGGAAACTGCAGATGGGCCGGTAGGGCTGGGGCCAAGTCAGTTGATCTCTGCAGTCTCCTATGCTGGGCGTCTTCTTTCATCCTTTTTCTTCTTAGGTTATGGGAATCTGCTTTCTTGGTTCAGGGCTCCCCCTAAATACTGTATTTAGGGGGCGTTTTAGGGGTCTCGGGGTCAGTAGCCAATGGGCTACTGGCCTTAGGGTGACTACACCCTTGGTGTGCTCACCCCACGTGGGAGAGTGAGGACAATCCCTAATCCTGATTGGGGAGTGCCTGCCATCTGCAAGATGGCGGGCACTGAAGAGGGGGCTTCACCTCACCCCCCACCAGAGAGGTGGACTTGGCAGAGGGGGGCACACCTTCTAGGCTGGTTAGTTATTCCCGCCTGTCTTCCCACCGTAAAGGAGGGGAGACAGGAAGGGGGCCTGCTCCTGATAGCAGGAAAGGCTGGGGGTCACATTACAAAGTCTGCCAGGCCTTTGAAGCTCCCCTGCCACAGAGGGCTCTTCCTGGCCAGGGGAGGTGTGATCACCTCCGCCCAGGTAAGGCTTTGTTTCTCGGCTCAGGGAGTGAAGGCTTCCACCCTAGGGATCCAGAAACATGTCTCGTGGTAGCTGGCTGGTGTGTACCAGTCAGGGAACCCACCGGGGGGCATTTCTAAGATGCCCTCTGTTTGCATTTTTCCTTAAATCTCACACTGGCATCAGTGTGGGTTCAATGTGCTGAGAAGTTTGATACCAAAATTCCCAGTTTTCAGTGTAGCAATTATGGTGCTGTGGAGTTCGTAATGACAAGCTCCCCGCACCATATACTCTTAATGGCAGCACTGCACTTACAATGTCTAAGAATGGACTTAGACACTGTAGGGGTACAGGGCTCATGCACCTGTACCCTCACCACTGGCATAGGGCACCCCGCTAGAGGGGTGACTGATCTATGCCAGGGCAGTGGGCTGTAGGCATGGCACACAGGGATGTGTGGCTTGTCGACTCTTCACTTTGTTCTGCACCAAAACATGCAGCCTGCAAAGGCAGTGTGTGTGCGTAAAGGTACAGGGCCTCAAAGGGTGGCACAATAAGTGCTGCAGCCCTTAGAGGTCTTCCCTGGTCACGGTGCCCTGGGTACCTGTGGTACCATTTACCAGTGGCTGACCTGTGGCCAGAGATGCCAATTGGGTTAGTTTTGGGGAAGGAACACAGGATCCGGGAACCTGATTGGCAGGGACCCAGGGCACATCAACTGAAAGTGCATCAGTAGTCTGGGGGAGTTACTTCAAAAGGGCCCACTTTCCGACACTGGGGTCCTGGTTAGCAAGATCCCAGTCAGACTAGTCAAAAACCAGCAAAATACCAGGCAAAAATTGGGGGGTAACCATGCAGTCAGATCCTACCTTCCGACACTTAAATAAAGAAGGTTCCTCTAAAAAGACAAGGAAGTTGAGAAGGTAGCTTGTCAAGAATCCCACCAAGATCTAAAAGTAATGTCATGAGTGTAACAAGGTTGGTGAAGCTGTCATCATGTAGAGTCTGATCTACTCATTGTCTATCACCGGACCTCAATGTGGACCTGTACACTTTAACAAGTGTTCCATGCAGCCTAATCCCCATCAGATCAACACTAAACCCAGGACTATATTCAAATTTCAGACCCTGCTCTATGTCAATGAAAGATTTATTGGCCACCAACCCATAGTTATGTAGACCAGGGACTGCCAGCTTTCCATCAACGTAGCCTCGTTGGCTACATCAATTGAATGCTTCCTCCAATTGCCTGATAATGTAGGGGTCATCGAGGAAGGGCATTACACCATCCCCCGTATTTAGGGTGAACGGTATGATGTCCTTTTTTCTGTCAGTCACCATCAGAATTTTTTTTTTTTAAACACAAGAAGCACTAACTAACTGATATGTCTTCCAATAATCCCCAAATGGTGTTTTCGATATATAAATTACCTTACTTCCTAGACTTTCCTGACAATAAAATAACAATTTGAGCTCAGAGGGAGATCTCACTGAATGAATATCCCACAGAATGGAGACTGAAACACGTAAGCATAAATGAGGAGTAACTGGGGACCCATGAACTTTAAGGTTGGCTGCTACAGTTATAATAATGGACACATATACTATGATTTTCTAGCTGTGCTGCATTTGATATCCAACTGTTTTCCGCCAGGGCACTACTTGGACACAAAAGGAATTAGATTGTACATGAAGTGAAGCATTTTACAGGAGCCAAACTGGAACTAAAGCAAACCCTCTGCAGCTCCACACAATGAAGCACGCTAAATGCCACATGTGCCGCTACCTGTGTCCCAATGTTGGCATCATGCACCTGAAGCTAACTGGTCTGAATTACTTTTCACTTTTCATGAATGAGGGAGCTCTAAAGTGGACAAACTGCTCTAACATGGATAAGGGTGGTCTAATGTGAATATGGGAGTTGTAATACAGTTGTGGAGTACTGATGAGGGAGCTCATATTTAGTGATGCAAGGGTTTCAGTATGGGTGAGGGAGCCCTTACATTGATTACGCAGCAGTAATGTAAGTGAAGGAGCAGTAATATGGGGAAAGGTGCTTTTATAAGACGAAGGAAAGTTTAATATGGATAATTCATCTCAAGTTTTAATGCGAGAGCTCTATTATGGAGAGAACTCTTGTATTGATGAGTGAGTTATCGTGTACCTTAGAGAGCACTTACATTCATGATGGAGCTTTCACATAAGCAAAGGAGCTCTAATATGGTTTGTGTCTCTCATTTTAATGATGAAGCTCTAATATAGATCAGAGATCACAGATATTTATGAACGAGATTTAATATGGACGAGGGAGTTCAGATATTGACGAGGGAGTTCTAAGATGGACGAGGTAGTCACTTAATAGAGATGATGGATCTTTTATAGCTAAGGGCGGTCTAATACGTGGGAGAGTTCGAATGTTGATGGGGAAGCGCTTATATTGATAAGAGCTACATCATTTGAATGTAATATCCGTTGCTTCTTAATTCCTCACCCTCCTGGTTCGCATATAAGTCTCCCAAATACCCTGACTCTATACTTTGCGACAGAGGTGACTCTAAAGGCAATATCTCTCCTTTAGCGTGAGACAGCATGGCTGCCACTTATTTTGTACAGGTCCCATATAACAATTGCTGCATATTTCCAGTGTGTTCCTTTCACCGAACTTTGGTCAAAATGGCCACCCTGATGGCAGATTCAACTGAAAGACCATGGATGTAATTCTCCAGTTGCCGAGCGAGCTTGCACTGCTGTTGAGTGATGCAAGCACCCCCCCCCCCCCCCTCCCCATCGCCCCCAGCAGGTCAAGCCCCCCTCTATTCTCTCAGTCTGGTATGTTTCACAGACACTGCAGCTCCAATGGAGATTTACGCACGCGCAGATGAGGCATTCAGCGTTTAGTGTACATAAGAGAGTGAAAAAAATAAAGTGACAGGTGCACCCACATGTCGGCGCCAGTGTCTGAGCACGGCGAGCAAGGCCCGACAGAGACTACAATGACTTTCCATATGTTCCCTTCGGATCCCCCAGTGAGGCCCTTTACCCGTGCGCGCGCTTCAGAAACGTCACCTCGCACGCATTACGCGGTGCTAATCGCGACATCTGGGAACAATATAAAACCAGATCCGCAACCCCCAATCAAATACATTAATTTAGATTGCCGCACTTGTTGGGAACGGCCTACTTAAAGGAAATATTAACGCCGTATTATAGACACTTGCTGCCAAGCCTCATGGGCAGCAGACGTGGCAGGTATTCAGTACTGCTGTGGACGTGTTGTCCTTCCCATGCAAATTCGCCCCATTGTATGCAGATCAGCCTCATGCATATTCAACACGGACATTTTTAAAACCTGACACAAATTTGGCCCTGGAGGAACATGCGAGAGAACCACTGATCTAAAAACATCAATTAAACTGGTTAGTCAAACAAGCAAGCAGTAGATGTAAAAACACAGCACTATAATCATGCCAGAGAAATGCTGCTCTTTTTTACCAGCCAGAACTGATCTGCTTTTATTACCTCGATCAAACTCTAAAACCCAGCAAAAGCCAACAGAAGAACAAGCGTATTTGATTAATCAGGTCTTCTTAATTAGTGGCAGAAATCTATGTCAGCATGTGTTTGGTAGACGTACATGTAGAATTCAAATATAAGGAGAGCTAAGCGTTCTCGAGTTCTCTGACTTAGAAATAAATATTAATCAGTTCAAAAACACAAACCAAATGGAAGAGCATGTCAACATGGCGTTGGTTTGTGGTGAAACAGCTGTGTGCCTGCAGTTTTTGAATATACTAGAACATGGTTGGAATGCACTGACAATTGGCACCATAGAGGAATATATAGGACCCAATGTACTCAGCATCTGCAAATATGCAAACCATAACTCATCGTCTGCAACAGTTGCAAACGGTGTTTAGAAATTTAAATTAAGGTTTCAAACATTCTGGAAAAGTGGCAAGATCGCTACTCAATGTGCCTTCCTTCTTCGTTAAACACTCAAACCACCTGAAGTGGCCAAGGATATGCCCAGGCGTGGGTCCAGTGCTCCCTGTGCTCCTGGAACCGAGCTGCACCCAACTGAAGAACAACAAACAGGGCGGAACCGGTCTTGGGTTGCTTGTGGTCCTATTCAGGGAGGACCTGGAGTGGCAGTTTGGACTGGACTGTTCCTATTGGAGCAGAGTCAAGAGCGATTTGCATACGACTGGTCCAAACTGAGGGGGCATGGTGGGCAAAAGAAAGATGGGTTGGAACGATTGCAGTTGTTAGGCTTATTGCAAGCGTTCCTTCTATCACCTTTTGTGTGCTTTACCCTCCTTACTCGTTGCCATTGGCTATCACGTCTGTATTTATAATTAGGAAACAAGTAATAATTTTAATTTCGTTTTTGGAATCTGATACTTATAGCTATCTTGTATAAGATTATGAATTGAGTGAAAAAAACAACCCACTTTACATGAATCTACCTTTACACACCGCATAGTTTGCCATGTTGGATGTGTGTTTAAGATATCAAGAAAGTTTAATAACATTGGAATGTCAAATAAGGGGAGATCATAGATAGGACTTATAATCAAGAGCACCAAATATTTCTAATCCAGTCTGATAAAATGCCAGAAAAATGTCTGCAGCCAGGCCCTGTGCCCAACCCCAGGTGGGCGCCCAACCCCTAACAGTTTATGCCCTTTGGTCCTCACAGCATGTGGTTGGGTGCATGTTCCGGCCAGTAGCCAAGCCCTGCATCCAACCTCCTGTGGATGCCCAACCCCGCTAACGCCCAACCCCTCGCTACACATGGCCTTTGGCCATGCACAGTATGGGGTTTGGCACAGGGCCGGACCTGCGGGCAGACTCTTCACCTATACCCCCACGGGCACCATACACCCCGCAGCACTTAGTCTTTTGCTGTACGTTGTGTGGGGCTGGACGCTGAGCCTGGCATGATCCCAGCCCCTGCACCCAACCCCCGTTCAGCATCCAAGGATGACTATGTCATGAAACAATATAAAGGATGTTGTCATTTTAAGTAAAATAGACCTACTGACTTTGTCAAAGATTAGGAACACCAAAATATAAAATGGGAGCTCATTGGCTTTATCCAGGGGTCAGGACATCAACATACATAAAGCAGACCTATTATTTTGTCAACAAGTCACCAATAACTATAATCAAATGTATCTTTTATACATTCCAACATTGAATTGATAATAAAAGTGATTGTCATAACATATTTTAATAAAATCTCATAAAAAAAAGTCGACATGTTTTTGAATCTCTCTTTTAACATTTTTCAGGCCACAAAATGCAACCCTAGAATCCACCACAAGGGTGTGCTTGCGCTCCAGTTGAAGAGCCTATAGCAACTGCTTGAAGTGCTTTAAAAAAACAGGGCAAGCTCTCCTGGAGTCATGGATTCAATGACCCATGAGATTTGCTGTGTTTGTTTAAATGTTGCTGTGGGGTTGCTGTGCTCCCTGTGCCCCACCCCCACAACATTAAAACATGGTTGCTGGTGTCCCTGCCTCTTCTAGGGGCACCACCAGGATTACAAAATATAATTGAAACAAGTGAAGAAAGCCCTGGGACATTATGGGGTGCAACTTGCACGAAACAGTGAATAATAAATGAGTGGCTTCTGACATTCATTTATTATTCTTTTTTTATAACGCTTTGAAAAGGGGGTGCCCTGTAACCAGCCGGGAAACCCACAACATGGCCAAATGTTGAGGCCTGTGGGGACAGCCCAAGTCCCCCATTGCACCTGCTGGCTCCCCAGCTAGCACCCATATTTATGTTTTACAGTGGGTGCCCCAGTGCTTTGTTGGGGGCCTTAGGTGGAGCCTCAAGGTTCCCACAGCCTCCGCCGGCAAACCACCCATTTGGTGCTGGTGGGATCCAGCTTTCTTAGTTTGCTCCATGGATGGCACTGAGCTAATCTTAATCTTAAAACTATGCTAGAAAAACAGACATTGGAGCTGAACAGAGCAGAGTGTTGGTTGTATTGTAGGGTGTTCCATATATTAGCTGCTCTCCACCAAAACTTGGGAACTACCCAGAGTTTCCTGCCTTTTTTTGCATAATTTCTCTGGCACTCTAAGACCAAAAGGGTATTGTCTTGGCATTTACTGGGTGCTCCTTTTTGTCCCTAGAGGGCAGGGAAACACAGAATGACCCCTACCCTTCAGGAGCAACAGAAAAGTTGCTCCTGACAGGTTGTAGCAATGCTGGATCCAACCACACCCAGGATGGAGCCCTAAGGCCCCTGCTGCCCGCACCCTTAAAAATGCTGTGTGGTGCCCCGGGTGAGCACTGGGGCACCCCAGAAAAAAATAAACAAAGTGTTGCTGGCTGCTGTGCTAGCATGGAGCTGGAGGGGCCACAGGGGGCCTGGAGTTCCCACATGGTCCACAACATAAAACATGCTGTGGGGTGTCCTGGGTGGGCACTGGGACTCCACAAAAATACATGAATAGTAATGGAGCGGAGCTGTTCCTTAATTATTCGCTGCTCCAAGAAAGAGCGTCCAATAATGCCCTGCAAGGCTTTCTTATTTACATTTTTTAGATCCTGATGGTGGCCCTAGAATGGTCAGGTGCTCCACCATGCATTTTTCTTAATGTGTGTGGGATCGAGGAAGTACAGCAGCCCCCCAATTACATTAAATAAGTAGTAAGTCTCATGAATCATTAAATCCATGACCCCAGGAGAGCATACCATATTTGTATAAAGCACATCTAGCTGGAGCTCTGTGCTCTTCAGCTGGAGTGCAGAGCGCAAAGATATAATGATGTTTTGTTTGTTTAATAAAACTTTTTTTCATGACAATTACTTTTATTGAACATTGTGAATTAATTAAACATACTTTTAATTATAATTATTGCTGATATTTTGATAAACACAATAGGTCTGTTTTGTATATGTTGAAATGCTCACTTACTAGAGTACAAATGTCAAATTCCATGTTATGTCAATAGTACACCAAAATAAAAATAAGAAAAATACAGTGTACTGCCTGAAAATCTGCATATTACAATGACTAGGCATAGTGAAACAACTGACAGCTTTCCTAATAGCCAACAGGCCACTAAAAGATGTTCACCTTACTGTACACATTTAAACCCATGCATCCTCATTTTGGTTATTTATCTTGTCTCTTTGGGACCTAATGGCTTGGCAAATCATTTTAGCAACATGTTTCTGTAAACACATTTCATGTTTTACATAATTAAATACTTTGATTTTCTTAAACATTTGGAAACTATCTGCTCCAGTCCAATTTTGTATTATAATTGGTATTGACTATACTAAGTATTGGAAAAGCCAGGAGGTCTTGGTTCTAAAAAGGCTGAGCTATTGGGATTTTCAAAGCTTCTGTGGTACATGTGAGCTGAGTTGCATTTAAGCGTCTGGGCAAGTGTTGGTAGTGGAAGAATGTCCTTTACGGGGCATGATTGAGAGCTCTGGATCTGAGGATGAAGGCAGTGTAAGTGGGTTATAACAGGGTTCAGATGACGTGCTCATCCAAACTTTGACCTCACTCCAGGGGGCAAATAGTGATGGTCACATATGTAACATTTGAAATGACCCATTCTAATTAGTTACAACCAAATCATTGTTGTTATTAATTTATATCAAACTGCTAACAAGCACCAACAAAGCCAATAGGTCTGTCTAGTTTTAGGTTTGTTATTTGTTGTGGAACATGTCTGGATGCGATAGCAGAAAACTAACAAAGAGGCACCTAAATGCTGGTTAGGCAGCACGTTGTGTAAAGTACAGAATTGTAGTTAACATGCTTAAACCCACACCCTTAATTTAGGCCACCCCTAGTATCATGACTCACTTCAGGCTTCCATGTGCACAATTCTTTCTTGAAATGCCATGGCTAAACAATGTTTTTGTGAAAATATGACAAATGAATTTGAAAACTAGAACAAATGTTATTGTCAAAATACAGTGTTTCTCATTAATTGCCACAAAGATTATTGGTTGATAGGGTGAATAACCTTTACAACGCAACTTTTACACCGCACTACCATTACAACGAAACTATTACAACGCGAAATCTGTTACAACGCATGCCATTACAACGCATGCTATTACAACGAAATGCACTAGATGGCGGGCTAACATTAGAAATAGTGTAGTTTTACTATCCAAACACCTTCCCTACTGCAACGTGGACTGGAGTTAGAATAGTAAATTATACATTTCTAATGTCAGCACTCCATCTAGTGTACGTCGTTGTAAAAGCATGCGTTGTAAAGGCTGGCGTTGTAACAGATCTTGCGGTGTAAAAAATGCGTTGTAACGGCATGCGGTGTAAAAGCATGCGTTGTAACGTCATACATCCGCCGATAGATGCTATGAACAAATAACATTTCATGATATAAGGCTGCCCCATGACTATCACCTCAAAAAAGATATTTACATGCTTGAACTCTGCACCCCTCCCCTCCAGGATTTCGTAGACCTGTTGTTTGTGAACCCAGTGGGGTAAGCAGAAGCCTATGATGGGGTTGCTCTTGGGGCCAAACCATAAAATGTCTTGACATACGCATGGCCACTGAAATTATGCAGCATGGGAAGACCAAATTATGCAGCAGGGCTGACTAAATTATGCAGCAAGACAAGACAGATTATGTGGTGTAAAGCAGCACCTTTTGCGGTAATATTAGTTCATTATTTTGACATTTTTACTTAGAGTAACACTGTCTAGACAAATATTCCACCTCTTTAAAACCAGTTTCACAACCAAATACTGCAATAGCCAACTGAAAGGTTAGCAGTCAGCTTTTGCAAATGGCCTTCCACTGCGCAGAAAGATAAGTCAGGTTTTTAGTAACTTTTGTTCCATTTAGCAAGCTTGCTCTGTATGTACTATACCAAAGTAAGGAATAGTGTGCACAGAGTCCAGTGGATTTCCAGAGGTATAGCAGAGGCGAAAGTTAATAATCCCTTAATCTCTTTTGTGGTAGTATGGTTGAGCAGTCAGGTTTATCAGAGGCTAGTGTTAATAATTTGTTGAACACTCAAGAAATAATGTCACACACTCAAAGACTGAATCCAGACCAAATGTTTGTATAAAAAGTTGTTACTTTGTTATTTTTATTGCTAGAACCAAGATTTACTCAGCAGCAGGTAAGTGATGCTTCTCATACAATGTTACTTTTCAAAATACAGTGTGCACTGGTTTTGTAGGAACACACAAATTACTTTTTCAGGAGAGAAAATGGGTTGCAAGCTTTTCAGAACACTTGAAATTACTTTCCGATTACTTTATAGTTACTCTTCTAGTTTGACATTAAACTAACTACTATCACAGTTTTAAGCTACACAGGACATCAGTAAACAGGTTAACTTTTCTAACGACACTAAGTTACTTTTGTTGCAGTACAAGACAGTTAAACGCAAGATTTTTCAGAGAAAACCCACTATACAATCCTATGGAGAAAAGCGAAGTAAGTTTACAGGTAAGTAAACGGTTTTAGGAATGGAGTTTTTTGGTTGTAGAACCAGGGTTCCCGAAGGTTCCGTTTGGCACTCAAGGGGCACCACCAGTGGCACTAGAGTGGCCGGGTGCAGAGTGCAGGTGGACATTGTTAGCCAATAGGGTGAGGGGGCACCTCAGTTGGGGGCTGTTCACAGGTAGACCAGTCGATTTTGGGAGGCAAACTCCTGGGGGTTAAGGTGAGAGCAAAGGTGTCCCCAGGTTAACACCATGTCCACACCATCAGTGACGTAGGGGCCGGCCGGGTGCAGGGTGCTGAGGAGGTGTCAGGAGCCCAGTGCTTTCCTTTGGGGGTTGCCGGTCAGGTAAAAGGACTGCAGGCTGGAGCCAGAAGACTGGACGAAGGGAACCAATAATTGGAGAATGAAATTGAAGAGTTGCTGGACACCAGGACACTGTCAGTCGGGCACCTCACAACTCAGGGGCTGTGGGTGCAGGGGTGTCAGGTTCTTCTCACCGGTTCAGATCGCGGTCGGGGGCACTCTTCAATATGAGGCTGCAGGCATTGAGTAGAATGTCGGACAAGGTCATCCAATGCTGGATCACACATCTGGATCACTGTGGGGACCTCGCTTGGGTGTTGGGCCACTCAGACTCGGGCCATGGGCGTTGGGTTCAAAGTGGTGAGGTCTTGGGGATCTGGCTAGATATGGACTCCAGGCTTGGGTTGTTTATGGACACTTCCGGCATCCACTGGAGATCAGAGTTCTTTGGGGAGGCAGGGCTGGTGCCTGGGTTCTAGGAGGCTGCTAGCTGCAGGACACGCCAGTTTCAGCTCTCAGGGGTTCCGAAGCAGGAGACAGGCAGGTAGGGCTGTGGCCAAGGCAGTTGTCATCATCCTCTGCTTCTGCAGCACAGCTCTTCGGTCCATCTTCTTCTTGTCACGTCAAATCTAGCTTCTGGGTTCAGGACTGCCCCTAAATTCCGTATTTAGGGGGCGTTTTAGGGGTCTTGAGGAAGTAGCCATTGGGCTACTGTCCTTAGGGTCACTACACCCTTACGGTGCTCACCCCACGGGGGGTTGAGCACCAGCCATATCCATGATTGGAGGGTGTCTGCCATCTGCAAGATGGTGAACACTGAAGAGTGGGCTTCACCTCACTTCCCCCACATGAGGGGTGGGGTTGGCAGAGGTGGGCACACCTTCTGGTCTGGTCTGCTTTTTCCCTCATATCTTCCAGGTAAAAAGGGAGAGAGACAGGAAGGGGGCCTGCTCCTGAAAGAAGGAGAGTCTGGGGCTGCTTTACAAAGGCGACAAGGTCTTTGAAGCTACCCTGCCACAGATGGCTCTTCTTGCCCGGGGAGAGGTGTGAACACCTCCGCCCAGGAAAGGCTTTGTTTCTGGGCCCAGGGAGTGAAGGCTCCAACCCCAGGGGTCCAGAAATTGGTCTTGTGGTGTCAGGCTGGTGGTCACCAGTCACAAACCCACCAGAGGCTGGTTTGGTTCAGGGGTCTTCTCTTGAGGGGACCCCTGAGTGAAGGGAATAATAAATCTGACACTGGGACCAGTGCAGGTTTATCATTTTGAGATATTTGATACCAAACATCCCAGGATTCAGTAAAGCCATCATGGTGCTAGGAAACTCGTAATGACCAGTTTCCAGACCATATACTTAGGATGGCTTTACTGAGCACTTATAATATCTAACAATGGCCTTAGGTATTATAGGTTTTTTGGCATGCATGTACCTCTGACACCATTGATCACAAAAATTATTTTTCCTGCTAGCCTTTTTAATGACTGCGGTTTGAAAATATATTATTTTGCTTTCTTGTTATTTTCAAGGCTGAGTGAACACAACTTCAATTTTCAAAACGATTGTTCTACATGTAAAATTGTGACAAATATATACATTTATACAGTGACTTATAGACGTTTTATACACAAATCAAAAAAGAGAATGAAAACAAACAAATGAGGAATTCTTGACAATAATAGGTTGTCCGATTTTCTATATCTCTAAAAACTGAAGCAAATTAATTCCTCTAGTTTCTGAAATTAGTACGGTCCTGGGCAGAGTCAAATGCTAGTGACACGGTAGTTAAAGGGAGCACTGGACTTCTTTGATGTTTACTGTTTTCGCTCTTTTTGGGAGTTCTAAAGTCTGGTTAATCTCTCCCAGTGTTTTCTAGATCTCTGCCTGATAGCCAACGCGTTTCGACCTATAGCTCAGGGGACCTGTATTATGTTTGTGAGGTCGTCTTCAGGGCTGTTATACGGTTGGGGTCGGACATCTATTCCTGTGGGGACAAAAATGTGGCTGTTTTAGTGTTTGTACTTAAATAGGACGTTGTAAACACTGGGATATTGTAGGGACTTACGTGCGCTCAGGTGGTGGAGACTTGTCGACTTTGTCTGTAATACATGAATGAATTATGAAAGTTTTAGTACTTTTAGTGTACCGCTGGTCTGGTTATCTTCGTTTGTCGATACAGTCTCATTCCTACCTTATGGTTCTTGGTTCCAGTTGACCAACTTTCTCGATGGGATTCGTCTTTATTTTAAAGCCACTGGTTTTACTCTGTGCAACTGCAAATGGAAAGGGGAGGGGGGGTTTTGAGTATGTAGACGAGGGTGACAGAGAGGTTTATTCCTGTCGTGACTGTCCTCATGCGGTTATATATCTAAAAGATTTCTGGTGGGATAATGCTATGTGGGGGCGTGGCCCTGCCGTCTGATGGAGACCGTAACTTAACTTGCAAGACTTAGTGCCCTGTGTTGGTTACTGGAGGTAATAACTGGTGGTGAAGCGGTAAACGCCTAGATTAAAGTGCCGGATGCTATGCCCTTGCAGTTTAGTTCCTGGTGTGGTTAAAACTCCCGCGTGGTGTCCGATATTATTACTGATATCGGAGTTACATAGTTGCGGGTTCTGCTAAGCCCCGTGCTTGTTAGTAAATTGTGCCCGTTTAGGTATCTCATACCTTTTTCTTTGTTGTTGAGTAACGAGCCGTCTTCTCGTGCGGTCTTGGGGATCTGGCTAGATATGGACTCCAGGCTTGGGTTGTTTATGGACACTTCCGGCATCCACTGGAGATCAGAGTTCTTTGGGGAGGCAGGGCTGGTGCCTGGGTTCTAGGAGGCTGCTAGCTGCAGGACACGCCAGTTTCAGCTCTCAGGGGTTCCGAAGCAGGAGACAGGCAGGTAGGGCTGTGGCCAAGGCAGTTGTCATCATCCTCTGCTTCTGCAGCACAGTTCTTCGGTCCATCTTCTTCTTGTCACGTCAAATCTAGCTTCTGGGTTCAGGACTGCCCCTAAATTCCGTATTTAGGGGGCGTTTTAGGGGTCTTGAGGAAGTAGCCATTGGGCTACTGTCCTTAGGGTCACTACACCCTTACGGTGCTCACCCCACGGGGGGGTTGAGCACCAGCCATATCCATATCCATGATTGGAGGGTGTCTGCCATCTGCAAGATGGTGAACACTGAAGAGTGGGCTTCACCTCACTTCCCCCACATGAGGGGTGGGGTTGGCAGAGGTGGGCACACCTTCTGGTCTGGTCTGCTTTTTCCCTCATATCTTCCAGGTAAAAAGGGAGAGAGACAGGAAGGGGGCCTGCTCCTGAAAGAAGGAGAGTCTGGGGCTGCTTTACAAAGGCGACAAGGTCTTTGAAGCTACCCTGCCACAGATGGCTCTTCTTGCCCGGGGGGAGGTGTGAACACCTCCGCCCAGGAAAGGCTTTGTTTCTGGGCCCAGGGAGTGAAGGCTCCAACCCCAGGGGTCCAGAAATTGGTCTTGTGGTGTCAGGCTGGTGGTCACCAGTCACAAACCCACCAGAGGCTGGTTTGGTTCAGGGGTCTTCTCTTGAGGGGACCCCTGAGTGAAGGGAATAATAAATCTGACACTGGGACCAGTGCAGGTTTATCATTTTGAGATATTTGATACCAAACATCCCAGGATTCAGTAAAGCCATCATGGTGCTAGGAAACTCGTAATGACCAGTTTCCAGACCATATACTTAGGATGGCTTTACTGAGCACTTATAATATCTAACAATGGCCTTAGGTATTATAGGGCCCTGTCTGCTCATGCAGATAGACCCACACATGTGACATGGGGCGTCCTACCCTAAGAGTGACTTACTTAGGCCTCATGAAGTGCTGGGCAGGCACGGCACACACGGATGTGTGCCATGTTGACTTTTCACTT
Organism: Triturus cristatus; assembly: GCF_964204655.1. Classification (NCBI taxonomy): domain Eukaryota; kingdom Metazoa; phylum Chordata; class Amphibia; order Caudata; family Salamandridae; genus Triturus; species Triturus cristatus. The sequence goes on from NC_140580.1 coordinate 328,021,141, forward strand.
TTAACTGCAGCAAAGCCTGTAGGCTGCAATAGCAGTGGGGCATGTTTGTGATGAGAGGTCTCTGAGGGTGGCATAATACATGCTGCAGCCCTCAGAGGCCTTTCCCTAGCTACCATGCCCTTGATACAATAGGTATCCCTTACAAGGGACTTGTAGGTAGGCCAGAGTTGTGCCAATTATGGAAACAATGGTACAGTTTAGGGAAAGAACACAAGGCATGGGAACCTGATTGGTAGGGACCCAGGGCACACTCAGTCAAATTGCATCAGGTATCTGGCAAAAACGTTAGGGGCAATCATGCAGAAATAGCACTTTCCTACATTCCGTTTAAACTAGAAACAAATCTTATTTTTCTTAAAAACTGCAGATTGTTGAGCAGATGATGGATTATGTGGCAAATGTGGCAAATCCATAATTATGTGGAAAATGCAAATCACATAATTTCATTGGCCATCTGCATTCCCAATATTTAGAGTTTGGAAGGGTAAGAGTCATTCAGTAAACCAACAGGAGCCCAACTCCACCAACTCAGGAAGCACCAAGCAGGTCAGGATCATTGTTTCTTTGCTTCTGAAAACATAAACCTGAGCTTTGGGTGGTTATTTCTAAGAATCAAAAAAAGTACATAATCGTTGTTGCGTCTCCTCCAATGCCTTACTTGCATCCGTCTCCACTGCCTTTGAATATAAACTGGTTGTGCTCATTGTCAGAATAGAGGTGTCACCTTTTCCATAGAAAACTATTCCTCATTAGGTAATATTTTGAGCTTATGGGTTTCCGGAATCTGGTACTTTAATACAAATTTGTGTACAATCATCTGCACTATTTTAACATGTCATATCTATCTATGTTTTCTTTAGTAATGTTTAGGGATTCATTAGGAAACTCTAAGCTTTTTTGAAGTTTATTTATCTGTAGTTTTCTGTAAATTTCCAAAAGGGAAAATATATCAGCTTTTGCTGATTTTCCTTGTGTATTTACTGACCACTACATAAAATTCAGGTCAAACTGGTAATATACTGGCCAACAGGCAACTCTAGTCAAAATGATCAATTTTTGCAACCCATGGAGGGTTTGCCAAGGCCAATACCATGATGTGCTTCAGAGTTCTGGTAGATGCAGATGTGTGTTTGTTTTTTCAGACATTGCATTTTGCACTGTACATACATTAGCTTGGAATATCTGTGAATTAATGAATGGCCACAAGATAACAGCTCAAAAACACAAACATGCTATTTCCTCCTCTGTGTTTCCAAGCTATGCTGTCTACAGACAATGCATTGACTGCCGATACACACGATTGCCTCCTCCTCAATTCTTGAATTCCTCAAGAAGCTGAAGACCTGGCTTTTCGAGTAGTCCCACTAGGCCCTAGATGTGCCTAGACTTAAACCTGCTCATCAGCACCAGGATACCCTCCTGGTGATAGTGTGCTCTACAAATCTGCATCACATAACATAACACTGACTCAGAGTGCATTCACCGTACTCACCGATATTATGATATAGCCCAAGGGACCATATTGAGATCCCATTTTCTTCAGTATGGTGGTGCAGAAGGGGTCTTTGCATTTCTTTTTGGGCCTTCAATGCAGACATCAATTTGAAAGATCTCTGAGTTAGGGTATGTTTTGCGGACAGAATAACTCAGAAATATGAAGATGTAAAGAGAGGGTGCGGGGTTACGGCCAGAGCTGCCGACTTTGGAACTGGGTTGCCAAGTTAGAGTCTCGGCGTCGGCTCAACATTCTGTGATTTTGGGCAAATGACTTAAACTCCCTGTGCCTATAAAATAAATGCAGTAGTGGCTCCTCCAGTAAGGGGGAGGAGCGTCTCCCCACTGCTGTTGTGCAGCAGTACAAGAAAGAAAAAATAAAATGATAATAACGCAATGTGATTATCATTTTATTCTTCCTTACTGCAGCAGCATGGGGGCGGGGCTGCTCTGCTGACAGAGCAGGGGAAAGTGGTGGGCACACCAAAGTGCTCATGATGCTTTGACCGGCCTTCCCGGGCCGGCCAAACAGCCATGTGCTTTTTAGCATGTTCTCCATGTAGTCCGCATTGCAGCCTGCATGGATAACATGCCCAGGCCCCCAGTACCCGTCTGAGCGCTGAACCATGGAGGTCAGACCAATCACAATGCTGCATTGCAGCGTTGTGATTGGTTAGGGGAGCTAATCACAACACTGCATTGCAGCATTGTGATTGGCTCAGGGGAGCCTGGCTGCTTTCTGTTCGGCAGAGGAGAGATGATGTGGGACAGAGCGGCGAGGAGGTAAGTTAATTTTTCTTTTTGTTACATTTATAACTCCTTACCCCCACGCCCTCCCCCCTTCACCTCACCACCCCAGATCTGTGCTGGCCGCCACCGAATAAATGTGACCTTGTGTAATGTAACTGGTGTTCATGTAAAGTGCTCCAATACCTTTGGGTCGAGTCCATGCTAAATAAAACTGCAACAAAACAAAAAAAGATTGCCTTGTGCCTGTGTTTAGGAGATATGCTGTGTGCACCCCATGCACTAACTCAGATATATTTTGAGTTAATGTATGTGTCACCCACATGAAAAAGAAATGCAGAAACTCTTTCTGCGCCAGCGCAGCACAGAAAACAGGATCCTAATATGGCTCCAGGAAGGCGCTGCCAAGTGATAGCATCGTAATTGGAGCGCAAAGGATGCCAGCCCGTTAAGAGGAGGTGATAGGTATCAGAGATGAAGCCGCAGCAGATATTTCACTGTGGGAAATGGACTGGCACCGAGCTCTGAAATTGCATTGTGTGAGCATATTAATAAAAAAGTTAATGACGCACTGTCCATTTTTTCTCAACATTAATTACGCTTTACATTACAGTTTTAATGTATTTTACATCACACTTTATTTTACATTTCAGGAAGGGGAAATATAATTACAGGTTTAATTTCCATAGCCAAACCCTGATAAGATCATGGCTGTTAAAATCTCATAAAATGTTTAAATTAAGTAAAAAATAGGTCAATTCCCCTCCCCAACCTATCTTGCTTGCTCTTGAGACAAACTGGATTTGCATGTTACATTTCTTTTGGATTGCATTTACAATCTGACCCTTTCTGGGTTAGGACATATCTGACTGCACTTAGCTCTGAGCAAAATAAAAAGGCAAACAGGTGTTTGTATGTAAACCGTAACACTCCTATAGGTAAGGCCTGGATTTCGCCCGCAGTGCGCCACAACCCCACCAGCCTGAACAGTGACCGTGCTGCCTTCCTGCTGGGATGTCTCCATGCCCACCACTCCACATCCTTACCGGCCTCACCATCACCTTAGCATAGAATGCTCCACTGCCTGGTGCTATGGAAAGAAAGTTAGTGGATTGTGACATCATATTCCTGCACCAACCGGAAGAGGCCCCATCATGGATCCAGCATCCTTTAGGTTCCTCAACCAGTGGTTAACGGGCGTCCTGGCTATCTTGCCCCCCACCACTCTGGCTAGCTGCCTTGACGCATTTATTTATGCAGTGTTATATACCAACATAACCCGAACAGGATTCAGATTCTTTAAATTCAATTCGGAACCTATGTTTCCGACCGAATCGGATAAATTGCTGAACTACCGATTACGATGCAGGGAAACCATTTGGGCTGTCCGATTCGGTTCCCATCGGCATTCGGACAGCCCGAGTCGTTCGGAGCCAAATCATACAGCTCTATGGACACGGTTTCTGACCAAGCGATTACGATGACCGATTCTGACAGCCGTTCCGAATCAGTTTGCCTGACACAAAATGGCTTTCAGAATCTGACTTTGGGGGCCTGTAGCAGGCTGCCCTTCACCTGTAGGCCTCTGGTTGGGACCCAAGGGGATACCCATGGGACCCCTCTTTCCAACTATGCACAGTTTGGCAGGCACCATGAGGTGCCAGCCACACGGTGCAAGGCTTTCCCCAACCACCCCTGTTTTTTAATGGGAGCCTGTGGTCTCGTTCGGAACACAGGCTCCCATTGAAGTCAATGCGAGTCTGACCGAGTGGTGTTGGGAAGCATCGTAATCGGTCAGTCAGACTCGCAGAACCCAATTCGGTCAGAAATGATTCCGAAACCGATCGGCGGAAGAGTTTCCGACCGACATCGTAATCGGCCCCTTAGAGTGCTTTGCAGAAGATAGATACAGCAGAAATGTATGTTTGCATCATCAAATATAATGAGAATTACACATGAAAGCAAAAGGCAGCAAGTAGAATATGCCAGAATACAAGGAGCAGCTTACGGAATATCAATCAACGGAAGAAACTTCTGAAAATCAATGATTAAGTATATACAACTGAGATGCACACAAAAGCAGAAGAACTGTTTGAATGCAGGAAATTAGGAATAGAGCTAAAAAGAAGGGAAATGTAGTAATGTGGAAGAGAACAGAGGGGTGAGAAGAGGGAAAGCAAGGGTTAAAAGATGTGTTAAAATAGGGAGTGATAAAAAAGAGAGAGTGTTGGAAATTAACAGAATTACGAATTTAGCTTAGAACCAAGCAGAAGTGTTTCTGGAAAAGAAGAAGTTTCAGCTAAATCTTAAAAGGAGCCAGACAGATGGTGTTTTGTAGACCTTCCTTGTGGGTGGGAGGAGGAAATTGTATATCTAGTGACACTCCCAGTGAATATTGTGTCATCATGCCTTCCATTTTAAAACCTTGTGATTCTAAAAGTAGTGTTTCGAAACTTAATAGGGAACCATATCTGCCCTTCTCCACTGTAATGTTTTGAGGGCAAGTGGTGTGCAGAGGCTTGTGGGTGATATATGCTATTGTGACTAAGGCCCTTATTATGAGTCTGACGGTCAACGGACTGCCAGACTCACGGTGATGGTCTCCTGAACACCCTATTACGACTATGGTGGTTGTGCCGCCTTAGGACCACCGCAACTGTCAGGGAACCGCCGTTCCCTGGCAGTTGTGCGGCAATCCTGAGGCCCCAATATGCTTGGCGGGACAGCCCCCAAGCATATTACAAGTTTCCTCTCTGCCATGGTTTTCATGGCGGTGATCCCGCCATAAAAACCATGGTGTAGAGGAACCGAAGGGGGCACTACACTGCCCCCTTGTGCCTCACGCCATGTGGCTGCACACAGGGGAGCATAACATTTGTCCCCCTGTGTGCATGCACACCGGTACCTGCACAGCCTTTCACGTACCTGTTGCGGTGTCTATTTCATAGTCACCTCCCTGGGAATGCCAAAGAACTACCCACCAGACCAGAAGAAAATTTCTGAGCTGGCAGGCAGCTCCTTCACGGGATTGGTGGTGCGGGAGCGGGGCGGTATTTTAGATTGGAAGGGGAAAAGTACGTATAAACCTTCCAACTCCAATAGTTTTCCTAAATTAGTTTAAATTAGAGTTAGATTATTTAATCTTATGCTTTCAAAGTCCAACATTATAGTCTTTTGCTAGTGTTGCTAATTTTTGAGTGCTGTTATATTTTAATGTGGAGTATTTTTTTAATGTTCACATTATTTTTTTAATTTCATTTTTTATTTAACTTTCACGTGTATAATATTCATTTATTTTGTGATAAATTGCAATATATGTTACTGTTAATATTTGTCTGTTAATGTACATTTTTGAAGTTTTGTTAATACAGTATTTTTTTATTAAATACTTAATTATTTAAAACAATATACATATACTTATTTAATCTATTTCTTTAGTTCACAGTATTATTTTAGACTATTTATTAGATTAATTTTCATTTTTAAATTAGGTTACGTATATGCTTTGGTTATGTATAACTTAGTTCATCTTTACCTTTAAGTTATTGTTAACACATATGTAACTTTATGTAATTTAACAATAGTATATATATAGCTATTGAACAGAGAAAACTGCGTGCCAGCTCACATGAGCAATATTAATGTGGACTACTGGTTCCAAAAGGCCGTGCGAGCGGCCACACCCACTTAGGTTTGGATTCCCTTTTAAAAGTAGTTGCACCTGTGGCTTCGCAATGATCTACATTAAGCTTTTGAGAAAGTGCAGAGACATGAAACGTGTCAGGCTTTTGAAAGCAGCAGTGTGATGTGAACTTCCACAAGCGGCAGCCTCCATTAAAATTTCCCAGCTGAGCTTACCTGCGTGAAGGCTCTTCAATTGGGGTAACTCTGTTGTTGTATATTGAGCGGCTTGCCCAGCCGCGGACGAGCCCTGCTGCGAAAGCAGACCCGGCGACGCCATCTGCTGTGCGCATTGTGGGACAGGTGCTGAATAATGGTGGCGGAAGATTGCTGGCGGAATGGGATCCATCACGCAGCACCTACTTGGGATTTTATTCAATTGAACAGAGACAACTGCGTGCCAGCTCACATGAGCAATATTAATGTGGACTACTGGTTCCAAGAGGCCGTGCGAGCGGCCACACCCACTGAGGTTTGGATTCCCTTTTAAAAGTAGTTGCACCTGTGGCTTCGCAATGATCTACATTAAGCCTTTGAGCAAGTGCAGAGACATGAAACGCGTCAGGCTTTTGAAAGCAGCAGTGTGATGTGAACTTCCACAAGTGGCAGCCTCCATTAAAATTTTCCTTGCTGAACTTACCTGTGTGAAGGTTCTTCAATTGGGGTAGCTCTGCTCTGTTGTTGTATATGTATATATATAAATATAAATATATATATATATATATATTCACTTAAAAAACCATAGGTTTCACACATGTTATAGTTAGCTGGACATTTCACTCGTAAAAAACCATTGAAATTCCCCTGTTATAGTTAGTTCAGCTAACTATAACTCGCGCGACCGCAATCCACTGCTGATGATGTCACATATTACATCACTCATGACATGGTCAGTGACATCACTCATGACATCACTGATGACATCATCCTTGTGATAGAGTGGCGTTCTACCTCCATGAATAGGAGGGGTAGTCTCATTGAGGTTAGGTAGGCTTGTTTTTTACTCTGAACAAGGTTTTTTTGCCTTGTCCTTCGTGCTGGAAGATTGGCCGTTGTTCTGGCCTTAGGTTCCAAGGGCTTCCACAATCTATTGTCTTACCCTAACTCCTTCTTCTACAACCTAAGTGGGGCTGCTCCTGAGTTCAGTGTTACCAGTCCACTCTTGCCCGAAATACTAGAGAATGAATTAGATTTATAAGCGGTACAATTTTGCATCTAATCCTAGGCAAACCCATGAACTAATGACTCCTTGCTATAGAACCCAGCAACAGAAGAAGCTGAAGTCAAGTCAGTTCTTGTTTGCTATTGGGCACATCAAACACATTGCTGCAGAAGTTAGTGACAAGAGCAGATTCATCGGGCAAAAACAGCAACCAGAGAACTTTGATAGATGGGTAGGGATGACAAAACACACAAAAGACACACAATTGATGGACGGAATGCTGAACCAATCAAAACATTCACCCCCAGTCAAGAGATCTGGGTTAAATCCATCATTCTTTTGCTCACCATGCCACCCCAGTTTAGACCTGGCCATATGCAAATCAGTCTTGACCCTGTGCCTCATGGGAACAGTCCAGCCCGAACTGCCAAGCCAAGTCCTCCCTGGACCGGAAACAAGCATCCTAGGACCAGTTTCTGGACAAAACAACAACTCTGCTAAGGCAGAAAACCGTTCTGTCATGAAGCCATTCAGGGTGGCCTTGCTATCATTTCATTAAAGGTAGGACCTGTGGATATCCAGCTAAGAGGGCTGAGGAGCATATGAAGAGAGCATCCAGGAAGCATACCTATTCTTCTATGGTATTCCGGTGGCATAATCAGCTTTGTGTTATATCCAGTTTGCCACGTTCCTGGATGTTAAGTAAAGGTACCAGGTTTATCAGCTTCTACCCCGGCTTACTCTTTTAGTCTCCCTGGAACTACTCTTGACACCCGCGGTTTCTGGAGTTATGAAGCTATGGACAGGAGCTGAAAACAAACAGGGCTACAAAAGGCCATTTTGGCCTTCTGTACTTTCCACTCGCAGCCCTTACTGAAGGGAACAAGAGTCCTATGTTTTTGCTGTATTTTTGTTGAATTTCAACAAATGTTTTGCGAAAAGGACTAGCAACATTTTAGCCAGGATCACATATGTTTCATGTTTGCGGTTTGAATGCCTTATTGCTCCTCCCTAAATATACTATTTGTCCTTCTGTGATGGAATCCATTTCATCCTTCGTCCTATACAAAGGTCAGATCCCCCTTCTTCGTCCATGTTTTTTTAACCCAAGGCCATTTCCAATCCCAATACCTCAGTGCCTCCTCCCCTACCTTTATCACTTGTAACCCTGTCCATAAGCTAGTCTCCATAACCCTACCTACAACCACGCACGTATGCCCATACCTGCACCCACCTGCACCGCATACCCTAGTATCTCTACTGCCACCTGTACCATAGTACCTCTACTCCTAGCTATACTCTGGAACCTCTACCCTGTGCATAGTTAGTATCTGTAATCTGACATGTACCCAAATACCTCCACCCAAACCCTTATACCTTTACCCTAGCTCCACCCGCTCCACCTTTTATTATATTCTCTATGCCTCTTGCCTGTTGTTCTACGCCTACATCTATCCTAGTACCTCTATGCTGCCTAGGCCCCAGTAACTCTACCTCTGCCTGTCTGTACCTTATATCATCTAGCTGTAGACTTGTAGCGCTGCTCCCACATATACCCTTCCCTTGCCTATAACCTAGTACTCCTGTCCCTACCAATACATAAACGCCTCTATCCATACCAATGAACAGTACCTCTACCCATACACCTTGTTTCCTTCCCCACTGCATGGAACATATTTCCATTTTCCCTTCCTCTCTCATTTCTCCTGTCTTCTTTCTCCTGACCTAATTTCTGATGCCTAATTTTTCTTGTCCCTTTTTTTCTTTTTTTCGAGTTCCTTGAGAAAAATAATTAGGATCATTTGGAAATTTCAGCACACTTCTCCAGCCTTTGACCATCAGACTGGTCCATCCAAAATTCATCTCGCATATCTCTGTTACCATGTGCATCCATAACAGCAGTGAGAAGTGACCAGGCCAGAGTTCAGGACCTCACACACCTCCTCCCACTTTTCTACCTACCGGCTCATACTACAGCCGCGCATAGCTCCAACCAAACATACATGTACACCTGTCATCGCTGTGCACAGTGAGAGTGCCACGATGCTACGCTATTGGCGGTTGCACACTACGCAAAGGCTAGATAACTCACCCCTGAGCGCAGTCTACTTAAAGTCAGATGCATAATTCACGCCAAGCATTTTCTTTGCAACTTTACTGTTATCCTAGCTTGCGGATAATAGGGTGCGGGTTTATAATGTGGCATATTTAATGAGAAATTGCACAGTGAAAAATGCCCCTATCAATAACATTAATTACCTGGGTTGCCTATCAAGCACAAAATGAAAGGCGTAAAAAATCATATTATCAGATAAATAGAATAGATAGAAATAATCAGTGGTGTTAAATACTCATTCGTTCATGCACAATTGCAGATGATTATTGGTCCTTTGGTCTGTTGGTCTTGTCTCGCGACTCTGGCCGCCACTCTCTTCGCCGTTCTCAGTTCCCTCTGGTGGCATTCTGTCTGATAAGTATTGATTAGACTACGCTCCGAAGACACCAGTTAATATAGACCTCAAATTAACATTAGTTGAGCTTCACACATGCTAGCCAGAGGCAGGGCGGGTGCTTCGCTTGATACATTCGATCACCGAGAGCGCATGCGCAAAGGGGAGGCGAGTAAGCGCAGACACGCGTTTCCATCTCTCTTGGCAATGAAATAGCAAATGTGTTGACACAACAGTCTTAAAGCATCCATTGACTTGGGTTATGTAGCACGTCTTATCACAGGTCTCGATCCCTGCCACGTCAGGGGTATTAAGCGTAATATAAATGCAATTTCTATTAGATTCCGATTTTATATCCGCCAGGTGGTAGCTTCGAGGGGGGGGGGGGGGGGGGTTGCACCCAACTAATAGATGTATTCTGCAGTAAAAGGTTGGGCACCGGTGCTTTAAGCAGGGTGTGGTGAGGAGTTTGTCGCATTTCACTTGGGATTTTTACATACACATGCAGACAAAAACACACAGGCTAGTCTCTGTTCTAAAGATCTTAAAAATTGTTATTTAATAAAATATTGAGTTATAAGTACCCCTCATAATCCCCACTCCTCTCCCTTCCTGCAGCTCCTTAAGGCCCCCCTCCTGCTGGCTTTTCGTATAATGTATTTTAACCTGTGTGTGATTTTTGGTAAATCTGAAGCACCCCCTTCCAAATCTTACTGACCAAGCTACGCCCCTGATATGAATTATGACAGACCAGAGTACACTGTCGGCAGTTTTTGGGCTAATAAATTAAACAGAGACCCGCTTTGACTTTGGAACTGGGGACTCGTCTCGAGCCCGGCGCCTAATCAACACACCTGTGATTCTGGATACATCTCCTTATCTCCCCGTTCCTAAAAAAAATATACCGTTATTGTGTAATATAACTGGTTCACGTGTAAAGCATTCGCATATCCTCGGTTCTAGCGCGCGCTGCATACACCTGCAACTGCAACAACAAAAACACCGCCTGCTCTGACCGATCCTTCGCGGATTGCCTGTCGCGTTATTTTGTTGTTTGCGAACTGCTTGTGTTTTTGCAGCTATTTTATAACTGGAGCGGACGAGGCAGAGAAGGCAGCAGATAAAAGAGGGGCTCCGAGGCTCATTCCTGGTAATTTACTTTTCCGTTCGGCAGCCCTGCTGCTTGTAAGCCTATTCTGTTACAATATTAGATATAAACAAGTAAACTGTGTAATGGATCACATTAAGCAGGCCTTGCATCTTGAGGCAGGATTTAATTTGCATGGCAGATTAGCCTGCCTCCGCGAGGAGCGCACCCTGGGGCTGCCGGCATTAATAGGATCTAGTCGCTTAAAATCCATTAAGTCAATTGAGTGGACCAGTCTATAATCTCATTTCAAATCCACCGTGAAAATGCTTAAACACCAGCCCTATGACACCAACTGTGGCTAAGTGACTAACTGAAAGCCGGTGCGGCTTCCTCACCCGGGAAAAGGGATTCGAGGCGGGTCATGGGAGTGGAAGGGCGGGTCAGAGGATGGGAAGCAGCACATCCGGTAGTGTTTCCCATCTTCCCATCCAGCCCCATCCAGTATAGATAGATAGATAGACAGACAGACAGACAGATATATTTATTTATTTGATGAGTTTTACGTAGCATTCTTTAGACCGGAGGTATCAGAGCGCTTTACAGAGTATCAACAAGAAGCAAGTTAGATGCGGCTGCCCGCGGCCCCTGCAGGGGGCCTCCCTAGAAGGGGGGCCCCTTTAGTGCCATTTGGACACTTCCCCACCCCCCACTACTAAGGCGGGACCCTAGGGGGAGTCTCCATGCCAGGCGCACAAGGCGCGTCATTTCCGGCACGCCGTAGGGTGGGGAGGGTATTTAAGCCTCCCCCCTCCCTTTTTGGTCCTCTTTGTCGCCTGGCACGCTGTCTGTAGGTCGTTTCCCACGACCCTTGACGCCATTTGGTCGTGGTGCTGGTCTGCCTGGACACACCTTGTGATGCAGTGATGCAGGTGAGTGCAGGCAGCCCCCCTCCCTCTTTTACCACCGCGTGGTGATGCCCGCGGGGGACCCTGCCCCGGGCACTCAAGGTTCCTTCAGTCCTTGTGCATCCCGGGCAGCTGGGGGTGGCCCGCGAGCAGGTCGTGGGGGGCCAGTTGAGAGGGAGATTCCCTCCAGCCTCTCTGGAGCAGGCGGTCCCCCCGCTAACCCTAAGAAGGGGGGTGACCAGCATCATGCGCCATGGGTCCTTACGAGCACCCCCCCACCTACCTGGTCACTGTCCAGTGGCCGACAGAGGTGCTACAGCATCTTGTTGAGGGGGGAATGGGGGCCCCGCTGCCCACGGGGTGAATGGGGTCCCAGGCCCCAACGGGCCGTTCGCTTAGGGGGCAGGGGATGGAGCGGCAGATGCCGTCAGGCTCACTTCCCTCGCTCGGCTTCAGGTGCCAGGAGTATTTACCGCCGAGGTTGGGATCACCAGCAAGTTGGTGCTGGGATTTTTCGGCTACAGTGATAATTGAAGTTGGCATCAACTGCAAAATATGACGATTAACACAAACGTGTGATTCCACAAACTCTGCCGCCACTGTTTGGGTCCGGGCTGTGACATCGGGGTGGCAGGGGTGCAGCCACCGTGTGGTACCATGCGGTCCGGTCCAGGGGCCTCGGCAGACTACAGCTCTGGCCCTGTCTCCCGACCCCATCGCCAGCTGCAATGCATTCGGCAGCGGTTGCAGCCCCGGCGGAGGTGCTTCGGCAAAGAACCTTCAGCGCTGTGGGTCTCCCCCTCTGGGGATTTGCTCCCAGCGGGCCGGTTTGAGTGCATTCCTTTCCTTGGCTGGACGTAGGGGATGGGTTTTGGCGGCAGTGCAGTTAGCGCTGTTTATGGGGGTTCTCCATCTGGGGATTTGTTCTCCATGGGGTGGTGTGGTGCAGTACTTTCAGTGCGGTTGTTTTGGGATTGTCTAGTTGCAATATTTTCAGTGCCGTGGTTCCACCGGGAGTTAAGGGTGCAATATTCCAGTCTCGGTCCTGAGAGGGTGGATTAGTGCAGCTCGTCCAGTGCTGTGCTTCTGGGGATTGACCTCTTCCCATCTGGAGCTGCCATGTTTGTTGGGAGGCTGGCTTATTGTATTGGCGATAAGGGGAAGTACACCTAGTGGCACAGCAAACACTTAACCGGTGACAAAGCAAGGTTCCTAGAGGAGACTTTATTGTCAGACTCCAATAAAGCTCAGGCTTTGTTTAAAATTGTCAACGAGCTGTCTCGACCGGCTAGTGCTTCTACAGTTATTCCTGCTTCTCAGCTACTCTGTGATTCGTTGGCCACGGCCTTCGAAGATAAGATCGCGACCATCTTGAGTAAAATGAGCCCTAATACTTCAGAGGCTGCTCTCCTGCCTACATCTGAGTCGGAGGCTGAGAGTGCAAGGCTGGACAGCTTTCCCTCCCCCTCCTTTACAGAGTGTGTTGCTTTAGCGAACAGTGTGTCTTCAGGTTCTCCTCTCGATGTTCTTCCGCACAAGCTCTGGAAGGAGTTTGGGCAGGAGTTGTTTCCTCCTCTCTATGCAATCTGCTGTCAGTCTCTTGGCTCCGCCCAGGTTCCGGACAGCTGGAAGCTTGCGGTAGTCTCTCCGCTGTTGAAGAAGGAATCACTGGACCCCTTATCTCCCGCTAATTACAGACCCATTTCATTACTCCCTTTTCCGATTAAGATCTTGGAGAAACTGGTCACGAAACACCTGTCCAGTTTTTTGGAAGTTAATGACTGTCTGGATACAGCGCAGTTTGGGTTCAGGCCAACGCATGGAACTGAATCAGCTCTGGTGACCGTTTTGAGTGACCTTCGTTCGCGTGCCGACTATGGTCAAGCAGCCTTTTTAGTGCTGCTGACATGTCGGCAGCGTTCGATACGGTCAATCATGCCATCTTGACCAGGAGATTGGAGGAGGCTGGTGTGATGGGTCTGGCCCGAGATTGGCTTGTTTCATACTTGGCCAATAGACATCAGGTGGTTGCCCTGCCTTCCTTCAAGTCTACCATCAGAAGGGTAGGACAGGGCGTACCCCAGGGATCAGCCATCAGTCCCATTCTTTTCAATCTCTACCTCCGCCCCCTGGTCAAACTAATTAAATCCTTTGGCATAACGGTCACCAATTATGCTGATGACACCCAACTTATCTTTTCCTTTGAGGGAGAGAAGGCGGTGTCACTGGAGACCTTTCACCATTGTATGGTCTCCACGGCAACATGGCTAAGTAACAACTCGTTGCAATTCAACAGCTCCAAGACGGAGGTGCTGCATTGTTCAGCGGACCGTGTTCCACGACCTCTACCGCAAGACTTCTGGCCTCCCTCCTTTCAGGGCACGGTAGCAGCGGCAAGCTCGGTTCGTAACCTGGGCGTGACAATGGAACCCAATCTTCAACTCGAGGGTTTCATTGATAAAACAGTGTCTTCCTGTATGGGGCTGCTGCGCACTTTGCGGAAGATTCTCCCTCTGCTCCCCGCCCACGCCAGACCAGAAGTAGTGCGCAGTATCATTCTAAGTAGACTTGACTACTGCAATGCACTGCTTCTGGGGGCACCTACCACGGCATTAGGCAAACTCCAACGGGTACAGAACTTTGCTGCTAAGTTAGCACTCTCTCGCCGACGTTTTGACTCATCATCTGCAGCACTTAAAGATCTGCACTGGTTGCCTATCTCTCAGCGGGTTGAATTTAAAGCATTATGCTTGGTCTTCCGGGCCTTGCATGGTTTGGGACCACTTCCCTTACAGGAGATGTTCTCTTGGTACATTCCCACTAGATCTCTCCGCTCTGCTTCAGCTAATTTGGTAGCTGTCCCCAAAATCTGGAGAAAGCGGATGGGGGGACGCCCCTTTGTCTACATGGCATCTAAGTTGTGGAATGATCTGCCACTGCTGCTTAGATGCTCAGGAGACCTTTTTTCTTTTAAAAAAGAATTGAAAACTCATCTGTTTCCTAGGACTGAGTAGCTTGCCGAAACAGTATTGACTTTGCTGCAGGATTAGTTAGATCACAGCGCCAGGATGCCCGAAGGGTGATAGGAGCGCTATACAAATATGCTATACATACATACATACTGCGCAAATCACTTATCTCTTTGTGCCAACTGAAAGGGTATGTGTCGTCGAATAATTTCTACTGGGGGTCACAAGTGCTCCAAGATCCGTGGCTCCAGTATGTGCTAGGAACATAAATTGGTTACTGCTTTTGGGATACAAAGGGCACCCGGTCTTGCATGGGCTCACCAGTACTGGCTAAACCGGCTCGCTGTTTGGCGATGCACAGCCTTCTTTGGACCTGCGGGTGGCCTTGGCACGTTGCCACGGCATTTTGAAGCATCATTATACTATTGGAAGCTGTTGTTCATTAAATCTGGGAGCCTTGACGGGCTAGAGGGTGTGAGAACTCTATTATCCCAGCCTGATGGAGTAGGGAAGAACCATTGATTTGGCCAATAATGCGCTACTTATAAAGGTCCAAATACTGAGGGGGTCACGTGTACAATTTACCCCCCTCAATCGTCCCACAGTCCCAAAGAGGTTTGCTCTAAAACTTCAACTCTGCCCCTCCTATGTGCATATGTTGGCCACTATCTGAGCACGATTTTATGATGGGATTGCCACTTAAAGGAGCAATTTACAGCCGGTTTATCATTTCGTTGCAGGTGTTGGCTTATGGGTGGGGTCCATGAGCCTGGAATGTGGCAAGTCACGCCGCCTTTAGAGTTACAATTAGCCGGGCCTGCCAGTAAGGGTCACTATGCTCCAACTAATCAGATCAATGAATTGTATGGCCTATAGAATACCGTACACAGGTATTGTTGTACAGTACCAGAGGCTACCCGGCTTGCAGTGGTTTTAAAATAGGCCAGTGATGCGGGGATTCGATAATGAGACAATTATGGCATTCTTGTTTGGATACCAAAGCCAGCTCACATGTTTGGCAACGTTTAAGCGTGGTTCTACAGTTTTGTACAACAAAATCGACTTTTTCTGGTTCTTCGGACAGGAGGTGGGAAATCAGCCTATTTCCAAAGGTGCATTGTCTAGCTACTTTATTAGTGGCGGCCCTAGTGTCAGTGATGCTTGTCTGTTTCTGGTTTAGTCTCCAGTCAACATCGGCATTTCTATTGGCGGGACTGCATGATGCGTCTGGGCGTTGCTAGGCACACGAGGTTGTAATGGTAATCACAGAAGGGTCAGTGTGTCCGTGTGTTGCCAGGCAGCGAGGGTAGAGTGTGGCGGTGTCGTCACAGCAGCTTTCCTGGTGGTGCTTCATGTCAAGACTAGTGGTCCTGTCCCTGCTGCCTCAGGGCTCACCTGGTCTGGCGTAAGATGGGGGAGCAGAGAGTCTTGGTCCGAAGGTTTGCTGCGCATCGGCAGGATGCCGATTCCACTGGGTGGTGTATGTATCTCGAGCTAGTGCAGAGGCACTGGGTGCAATTCTTTGGCTTTGGAAAATTTGGCGTCCCTCCCCACAGGCTGTTAGTTGGGGCATCACGCAGGCCTGGGTGGGATGCGCACCTGGTCGTCGCAGCTTGCCCGTTCGCCACGGTGGTCTTGAGTGCATGGAGCCCCCGCGGCGGGGAGGGACAGATTGTCCTCGTTGGTTTAGGACAGTAGTGGTCGGGAGGATGGTGCTCTGCCTCCTGAGTCCTCGTCGGGTGCCGTGGGGTGGTGTTTGCGTTTCAGTCGACATCCATAAAAACAAGTTTCTTGTAGCAAAACAGGACCCCACTTATGGCACACAGGTTGCAATTGCCCCCTACTGGCATCCCTTCTCCAGGGTGCGCGGCCACACGGACCCCGGTATCTGTGTTGGCGTCCGTCATCCAGTGACTGTACTCTTGCGTGCTCGCTTTGGCAGCACATATACTAAAATTGGAACGATACAGAGAAGATTAGCATGCCCCCTGCGCAAGGATGACATGCAAATTCGTGAAGCGTTCCATATTTTTAACAAGTTGCTCTGTGGCGCATTGAATAGCGCATTGGACTTCTAGTGAAATGGAGGAGGCATTCAAAGGTTGTGGGCTTGAGTCCCACCAGAGTCGCGTTTCCAGCGCACCTGGTAGTTGGACGTCCCGCTGTGTCTTGCCGACTCCATGCAGTGCCCTCATGGGAAACTGGGGATTTCCCTCGTTGGGCTACACAGTGATCGATGGGTTCTGGCTGAACGGCATTGTGCTGCGCTTGGGTGCCTGCGGGCAGCATTGGGGTCTTTGCGGGGCGAGCTCGGGGCCCATTGAGTTGGTTTGATTTGCCCTCGGTCTGCGTGCCAGGCTGCTTCCAGGTGGGGGGCGGTGCTGGCAGGGGTTGAGGGTCCGCAGCCAGGGTGTGCTCGGGTCAGCAAAGGCGTGCCATCTTCTGGCGATGGCGACGTGAAGAGCTGCAGCTTGTGGGCATCGGCAAATGTTGCCATGACAAGGGCCCCAAGATATGCTGGCTTTGGGCTTGAGACACTGGCCCCAGCCTTTTTGCGGGGGCCACTGGATTGAGCTGCTCTGATATGCAGTGTCCTGCCCTGTTGACATTGAATATTTCTTAAAGGGAGTGTTTTAAAAACTATTGTCCTTCAACTTAATTTTCATGCCAGTAAGGTATGAGAGGCGGTTGCAGTCAAAGGTGGTGTTTGTGTTTCAGGCGACAGCCAGAAAACGAGTTGCTTTTAGATCAAAACTGGACCTCACTTATGAGAATTGGGAGAGGGTCAGAGAGATTAATTGCGGTAATTTCAAGGAGACGCTGCCGGGTTACAATACTAAAGCACAGAAGTATCTCGGAAGATGGGATATAAATGCATTAAACAATTGGGAAAGTGTGCTGGCAGGTTCAGCGACCTGGCCAGGAAAGGGCATGAAAGCTGAAGCCGGAGCATAGATTCTAAGCTGTGCCGGACAGGGGCCCCGGATATTGGTTTGTCCCAGGGCCCCCAAAAATCCTGAAGATGCCTCTGCCAAAGAGTCGCAACTGCAAGGTTATAGAGCAGCCACCATGCAGATCGAAAACGTATAACGACGGCGATCATGACAATGGTAGCTAACATTTAGAGGCAGGGACAAGTACATAGAGTAAAGGAGCCGGAGGTTGCCAGCTGCCAGATTGTTGTAAAGGCTCCATGCTTACATGTTCACTTGTTGGTTCAAGCATTTAAGGTCACAGCTGGATAGCAGGCACTGTGCATCTGTGATCGGACGGCAGTTAAGCTAGCCTGGCGGGCTGTGTAAGTTTTCAATCCACAAAAAGGGGAGGTGTCTCCAATAGTGGGCACAATACAGATATTGTTTCAAACCAGAGTTGACACCATTAATGTGTTCACCAGGGTCAAGCAATCAAAGAGGTCTGTGGGATTGTCTGGTCAATGGTGCAAAGTAAGGGCACTCTAGAACCAAGGTTAGGTGACACAGGAGGATGGTGGGTGATTCAAGGGACACAGGGTGGTGTGTCGGCAACGCGAGACTGTCAGCATTTGCTGGGTAGGAGATTCCGTATCACCAACCAGAAGGGTGCCATGTGGCAAAACCAGTAAATATGTTTAAGAATGATACAGATGCTGGTCAGGATAGGTTTGGCAAAGGTATTACACTTGTTGCCAAGCATTGTTAACAACCCTTCCACACCAAACCTATTGCTTATTTTCCTGGGCCGCATACACACAGCCCGGTATTAGGCACCGGCGGTTGTCAGCACCATGAGTTACTAAATTACAACTGTACAGTGGGCGCACTTGCTGACCGGGCAGTATTGCTATGGCCTCCGATTAGTAGACACCAGTAGCAGGGAGGGTGGCTTGCCCTCAGTGCAGTTGTTAGGAGAATTTAAAATCCATGGAC
This sequence comes from Triturus cristatus, assembly GCF_964204655.1. NCBI lineage: Eukaryota > Metazoa > Chordata > Amphibia > Caudata > Salamandridae > Triturus > Triturus cristatus. Next base: position 328,039,547 of record NC_140580.1, read on the forward strand.
AGGGTATACTGGACTTGCTACCAGCGGGTCTCGTGTGTGAGCGAGTTAACTGCTTTAAAAAAGGCATACTAGGAATTAAGTCAGGGACCAGCTACCCTGACGCATGGATTTCGGTGTAGGGTAATTAAGTCCGGGGTAACCAAGTGTACCGGGTCTAGTGCTTTGCATCTTGGGTCATAGCGGGTTGGCACACAGGGGGTGCCTAGGATCATACCAGGCACACTATTGCCACTATTTTTGAGTGTGACAGATGCAACAATTTGATCCCTGCCAAAGCGAACCAAGGTTCTTACAGTCAGATGCACAACATACAACCGTTCCCTCCGGCCGCACTGAAGGTTGATGGTTAGCAGAAGTATAGTACGGGACGTCTTGCGCCAGGGTGCGGACATTGCACGGGTGACACAGCAGATAGGGTGCTGTCAGAAGAGGGTGCTTGCAGGCTGGAGGCCAGGCAATGTAGCAGAACCAATTCTAAGGACCCCTCTCCCCCATGGGACTGCCGAGAATGTGAGGGCAGTGGGATTTGCAATGTTACAGGTATTTTCTTGCCCATACAGGGGCAGAAGGGTACATTGCAGGAATCTGCATAAATAGAGTGGGGACATGACCTAGAGACGATGTGCACTGGTAACAGCAAGAGCGTGGTGTTAAGATCAAAATCTCAGGTGGCATGCGTCAGTTGGTTAGGTCAGAATGTGTGCCGTGGCTCCAATAGTGGCTTTAAATATGTTTGGAGCACCATCGCTGAAAATTCCACACACTGCACCGGACCCAGTAGGGAAGGCCACATGCTCATGTGCGGCTTGATGTTGTGGAGGGCAATGACTCCTGGGATAACAAAGTACTAGGACATTAGCTGGTTTGAGCATCAAAGGTCACAGCTGGTTAGCAGGTATGTGTGTATCTGTGATCGAGCTCTAGTTAAGCAAGCCTGGTAGGTAGCGTAAGTTGTCACTCCAAATGGTTGCTGTGACTGCAATAGTGTGCGCAAGACGAACAGTCCTGTTCGCCATGGTTTATTAAGCGCAAAGGTCTGTGCACATGTCTGGTCAACCTCAACAAAGTAGGTGCATTCTGCTCCCAGGGCAGGTTACGGGTTGCTTCAGTTATGCATGAGATGCCCCGCCCGCATAGCCAGAGTATATAGGCTGGTTGGGGAAGCTTCTCCTAAGCAAGTCTGCTGCCGTTCCATGAAGTGGGGAAACAGGTGTTAGGAAGCACGAAATGCCAGAAGGATTGCAACTACAGGGTGCAGGAGGTGGGAGCCTACATCAGCTTGAAGGGTAATATAGCGATGGTTAAGAGTAGAGCTCCCTCCTGGAAGGCCATCACATTCTTGCAGGTTATGTGAGGCAGTGGAACATTCCCAGAGAAGGATAAACTGCTCCAGGCGCAAGTTCTCAGAGCAAGGGGCTTTGGCTTCATCAGGCTTGGGCTATGCCGGGCAAATACCAAAGGTCATTTTGACAAAGTTGGGGTACACCTGGCACAGGTGGGCTTAGTACTGTTTCTACTGGACATGAACGAGGCCCGGGAAATGGCAGGAAGTGGATGCGGGGGTTTTCCCAGACTGAGGGGCATATTATCAAGCACGGCGTTAAAATTATCGCCGCTTTAGCAGCAGAAAACTGCCGCTAAAGCGGCGATGATGGGCTTGATAATATGCCACAGAGAATTCCAATAGAAGCCCAAGTTGACACCAGAACATGGGCTTCTTTGGGAATTCTCAAGGGCATATTATCAAGCCCATTATAGCCGCTTTAGCTGCAGTTTTCTGCCGCTAGAGCGGCGATAATTTTATCGCCGTTTCTTGATAATATGCCCCTAAGTTTGTCTGGATGGGTTTCCCGGGGATGAGATGGAGCAGCCTCCTCAACAGGTTGGAGCAAGGACTGGCTGGGAGGGGAGGTTTCCCCAACATCTTGGTAATCCATTTAGGAGGCAACGACCTCGCTGCCAGGGGCCGGGGTGCACTCTTAAAAGCAATGAAGACTGACTTGAGGGAGATCAGCAAATACATGGGGCATGTGACCTGTTCTGGTCTGAAATAGTGCCGTGCATGGTTTGGCGCGGGGCCAAGTCAAGTGAGGCGGTGGAACATTCACGCAAAAGGGTGAATAGTGCAATGCGCAAGTTCACAGACCGAAGGGGCTTTGGTTTTATCAGACATGAGCTGATCCAAATGAAGGTCAGGGCCATTTTGATATGGATGGGATGCACTTGTCACAGGTTGGAATGGATTTGTTCCTCTTGGACATGCAGGAGGCCCTGGAAATAGCAGGTTGCAGGTGAGAAAGTAGCTGTTTTGGTGGGGGGCTCTTTAGGCGACGGTGGCCGCCTCCAGATCTGTGACGGAGTTACAGGGTGATCTGGAAGCATATGGGTACAGAAGGGTACCTCTGCAAGAGCACAAGAAGGGTGCCAGAGCCAAATCCCAGGAGCCTCATGGGAGGGGCCTGGAACAATTACGTCAGCACCCCTTTAGTTCTTCGGGCGGTTGTGGGCCTGGACAACCGGGGGCTTGCCTTGCTACACTCCACCCTGAAAGGGGCGTGAGTAAAAGGGACCAATGTGTCACGTGATCCAGTAAGAGGATCACCCCCATAAGAGTAGCCCTGATTGGATTCTCCACAGTGCTTGGCTCACCAGGCGGGCAAGGCAGCATAGGTTGGTACAGCTGCCTGCCCTTGGATCGCCCGCAAGATAACCCACCATGTTGCATACTTTTGTATGGAATAAACCTGCAGCAATTTTTCCCAAATAAAAGTTGTGTTGTGTATTTATTTATGCATACATACTCTGTTGTGGTGTGGGTGGGGATGTGTTGCCAATAATGGGACTATAAGTTACAAAGCAGTACACCGTGCTACACAATAATAAGCAAGAGTTTAGAACATGAGAATACTCGAGGATGGCAAAAAAGAATGCATGATGAGGCAATCTAAAGCAGTGGTGAACAAAAAAGCGGAAGAAAGGCGGAAACAAGAACAACCAAAGGGACAAGGGAGGAAAAAAAGGGGGAGAACAGATAGGAAAGGGTAGGAAAGCAGATAAGGACAGGAGAGCGAGCGTGAGACAAAAACGGAGATGGCACCAGGGGCATCAGCCAAAATCGAGAATGGGGAGCAGGTCCGTGGAAGAGAGAGACGATCGCAAAGTCGCCCAGCTAGGGAACGGCGGGGACGGAGGAACGGACATAAGATTGCCAAGATGGCGGCTGAAGGACAAGAGTGTTAGGAGAAGACAGTCCCAAAATGGCGGGGTGCACACAAGTCCAAGTCCAGAGGTCACAGGGGGCCAATTCAGAAAAAAAAAAAAAAAACAGGAGAGCTAGAATCACGGAGAGGAACTAGGTGGGGAAGGAGCAAGAGAGTCAGGAGGGGGGACGGCAGACGACACCCGAGGCATAGCCGTGCCTTTCACGTGCACAAGTTCTGAGGCATCGAGGGTAGCAGTGTCTGATCCGTTGTCTACGGGTCAAAGGGAAGATAGAGCAGCAGACAAGGGCAGCAGTCCAGAGAACAGGAGGCTGCAAAGCTGAAACCGGAGGGGGCGTCTTACTGGCATGGATGGAAGATGACAGGCTCGGAGAACCAAGCAAACTACCTCCGCCAAACACCCAAATCGATCCAGTCCACCAGCGGGAGGCGAGGCAGGCGGGCCAGCAGTGGCGAAAAGCAGCTGCAGTCGGATCAGGAGGCGGAGGGGAGTCAGAAGGGGATCATCTCAGCCCGGCTCCTCTGCAGCTATCCGGGGAAACCAAAGAGGCATCGGCAATGCTGAGACAGATTCCGCCGAACGCTGGTCACCAGGGAATGTGGAGAAAGTGTGGGGGAGGAGGAAGAACAGGCAGCGGAGGCAAGAGGGAGCTGTGCCCCATGCCTGGCTGGGTAGGTGTCTGCCGAGGCAAGAAGCCAGAGCCAGACTCCCCTATAGCTGACTGGGCGGCTCCACCGGGCATCGGCCATGCTTGCTCGGACTCCTCGGAAGAAAGCCTCACACGCATTTCATTTGAGAATTTCTGGCTCCCAATTGGAGCATTGAAGGCCACATACAAGAGAGGACCTCAGGTGAGTAGGTTGATCCCGGAGGAAGGTGGAAATCCAGGGATTTAAGCCAGAAAGTTGATTCATGGCCGGGAGCTCCCGGCCGAGCTCCTCACCAGTCAGCCATCATACGAGAGAGTGATAGATAGATAGATAGATAGATAGATAGATAGATAGATAGATAGATAGATAGATAGATAGATAGATAGATAGATAGATAGATAGATAGATAGATAGATAGATAGATACTTGGCAGAATTCCTCAGAAAGCATCATGTAGCCATAGTTACCAAATATAATTTCACTTTGTAGGCCCCAGTTCATAGTGTTTCTGCCCATTTGTGAGTGGTCCACTGGGTATTGAGTACATTGTTCTTTTTGTGCCATTTCCTACATCCTAATTTTAAATAAATGGCAAGGTCTTGCATGCAAGTGTCAGCTCCATGGGGCAGGTGTCACGGTGGTCACTGTACATCTCACACATGATGGACCCAGTTCACTTCCCTGTATGTTGTGCACTACACACTTGTTTCAAGTAATTGTAACTCTACTGAAACACATCTGAAAAGAAGTATGTTTGATATAAAACAAAAAGAATGATGGCCCTAAAAAGCTGTAGTGCTGGAAGAATATCTGACTACATACATGATAGGCTAACCTACAAAAGGTAGGTCATATATACTACAAACAGCCCTCCTACCCTACCCATGGGGTGTTTATGACCCATTTGCACTTCATTGATTTAGCGAAAATCAGAAAAAATTCAAACTGACATCCTCCATAATAGATCTTTCTACTTGCATGCACTGGTGGGAAACGTAGTAAATCCAGACCACGGGCCTGACTCATAAACTGCATTGTGTAATATTTAAAATACTACTACAGTAGGACTAACTAACTACAAATTGCAGTTTACAAACCTCCAGGACAAATCTCCACTTCCACCGCTCCTATCTTTTTTATGGTGAGATTCTCACACATGTAAGTTTACTACTTAGCAGTACATGTGTGAGGGACTGGGGTGGCTGGACAGTGGATACTACTACTAAATGGTATGATTTTGGGAGGAGGGGTTTAGAGAATGATAGACACCCACTCACAAAAGAGTAAGCCCATTGCTGTTCACAAACTGCACTTCTAAATGTATTACAGTAAAAAATGACCCAAAACAGTAGAAACTTTACCACAGTTCTGGACTAGAGTAAATCCAGCACCACACACGCCCAACTCTAATAGAAAATGATGGAGGAAGGATCTTAATAGAAACCCATAGAAACTAATGTTACAATAAAGGTTAAAAGAAATAATTTTTAAAAGAAATATACATTTATAAATAAATAATAAATATTAATTTAGAACATATTTTTAATATCATTTTTATAAAAAATAAATGCAACATTTTTTTTAATAAATGACAATTTATTTAAATGAATTCTATACATAACTCTTTGTAATGTTTAATACATAATACAAAAATATAAATATTTTACTTTGAGTTAGATTTTTAAAAATAAAACCTAAAAAAATATTTAATTGATTATTATTAAATAATGAAATATTTCGATCAAAATAAGGATAATACTGTCATTTTTCTATTGTGTTTTATGGGTAAAAAAATATATAAAATGAGTTTATATTATCAATCAATCAATAATAACTTTATTTGGAGGCGGTTAGCAGTCCATAACAGCAATGTATAATACAATATAGACATAAATAGTGTAATTGATAGCAGCAGCTCAGAGTATATACATAATTATACAATAAAAAGGAAAAGGAAAAACACAAGATAGGAACAATCTAAAATCGAACAGCAGTACCACAGGATATCAATAAAAAGGCCTAGTCAAAAACAATTAAAAATTATTTTAAAAGTATAATCACAAGTATGTAAGTTATTTCAGCAAGTTCACATAAGGTTCCTATAACATCGTTGGCTGAAATTCAGTAACACTAAGGCGGAAAAGGAGGACAAAAATCTCATGATGGGATGTTTTTATAAAATGCGAGTTTATATTAATATTCAACATAAAAATACTTTTACTATTTATTTTTTTAAAGCTTAATAGACATTTTAGATTCTCCCTTTACACTTGCAAAAGAAATTAAAGTCTACGCTTTATAGTAAATTTACACTCCGAAACGGTGAATAACCGAAAGTAGTACATTTACTACAAAGCATATGAGGGAAATTTTACATGTAGATTTACTCCAATGCAAATTCACCTTTTTAAATAGGCCCCCAAATGTGCAGTTGTGTGTTTTGTCATGTGATTTGAACATTTTAGAGTTTCCCTTTTGTATGTTAAAGGAAACTAAGTCAGCACAGAAAAACAGGTGCTTCAGGAAATTAGAGACAAAGTTAGGAATGCATATGACAGGATATCATAGTACTTCCATCAATCAGGAAATTGTAGGCACGCTACTCAGCCATGAGGGTCTCAAGGCGCTGGGGGGGGGGGGGGGGGGGTTTCCGCAGATCTGTTTAGCCAAAGAGCCAGGTCTTGAGGGTCTTCCTGAAGGTGTTCAGGGATGGGGCGCGTCTGATGTCTGCCGGTAGCTCATTCCAGGTCTTGGCTGCAATGTGAGAGAAGGATCTTCCGCCTGCTCTGGCTCTGTGGATGTGCGGGGTTTCAGCCAGTGCGAGGTTGGAAGATCGGAGGTTTCTTTGGGTACGTGGAAGTTGATTCTGTCGTTGAGGTATTTGGGTCCATTGTTGTGTAAGCATTTGTAGGCATGAGTAAGGATTTTGAAAGTGACTCGTAGGTGTTGGCTGATGTGTTTGTATCGGGGATGCCGAGGACGAGTCTGGCAGCGGCGTTCTGTATTGTCTGGAGTTTGCAGAGTAGGGACTTGTTGATGCCGGCATAGAGTGCATTTCCATAGTCCAGTCTGCTGGGGAAGAGTGCGTGGGTGACTGTTTTCCTTGACTCAGGGAGGATCCACTTGTAGGTCTTGCAGAGGATGCGGAGGGTGTTGAAGCAGCTGGAGGTGACGGCGTTGACCTGTTGGTTCATGGTGAGTGATGAGTCGAGTACGATGCTGAGGTTCTTGGCGTGGTCTGAGGGGGTAGGTGGGCTTCCGAGGGCGTTCGGACACCAGGTGCTGTCCCATGCAGAAGGGGTGGTACTGAGGACGAGGACCTCTGTCTTCTCGGCGTTGAGCTTCAGGCAGCTGTTGGTCATCCATACTGCCACGTATTGCATTCCTTTCTGAAAGTTGAGTTTGGCGGTGGTGGGGTCTTTGGTGAGGGAGAGGATGAGCTGGGTGTCGTCGGAGAAGGATACGATGTTGAGGCCGTGTTGTCGGAGGATGGCTGCGAGGGGAGCCATGTAGATGTTGAAGAGAGTGGGGCTCAGGGATGAACCCTGTGGGACTCCGCAGGTGATTTTCGTGGGGTTGGAGAGGAAGGGTGGGAGTCTGATCCTTTGGTTTCTTCCGGTGACGAATGATCGGATCCAATCCAGGGCTGTTCCTGTATGCCTGCGTCGTGTAGACTGGCAACTAGTGTGCGATGGGAGACGGTGTCAAAGGCCACTGATAGGTCGAGTAGGATGAGGGCTGTGGTGTGGCCTTGGTCCAGGAGGGTGCGGATGTCATCTGTGGCGGTGAGTAGGGCAGTCTCTGTGCTGTGGTTGCTTCGGAATCCAGAATGGGACGGGTCGAGGACGGCGTTCTCTTCAATGAATCGTGTCAGTTTCATGTTGACTGTTTTCTCTGCAACTTTGGCTGCGAAGGGAAGGAGCGAGATGAGCCGATAGTTCTTGAGGTCGGTGGGGTCAGCTGTGGGCTTCTTGAGCAGGGGTCTGACTTCTGTGTGCTTCCAGTCATCTGGGAAGGTGCCTGTTTTGAAGGTGGTGTTGATGGTGCGTTGTAGTTCGGGTGCGATGGCGGCAGTGGCTCTGTGGTAGATGTGAGGGGGGCAGGGGTCGGTGGGGACCCCTGAGTGGATGCTTTTCATGGTTGAGGCGGTGTCTTCGGCCGTGATCGGTGTCCAGTTGGAGATGGTGGGCTTAGCTGGTGTTTCTGGGGAGCGGGGGACCGTCTGTGGCACCTGGTGGATTGTTGATGTCGTTGTCATAGAGGTTTTTGATCTTGAGGTGGAAATAGGTTCCAAGCTTGTCGCGAAGGTCTTGGGATGGGGTGATGTTTGTGGCTTCGCTGCTTGGTTTGGTGAATTCTTTAATGACACTGAAAAGTTCCTTGGAGTTGGTGGAGTTGACCAGGATTTTGTTGTGGATGAAGTTCCTCTTGGTGGCTCTGATCTGGTTGTGGAAGTCATGGCGTCCTTGTAGGTGGTGTGGTTTTCGGTTGTCTTGGTGTTTCTCCAGTTCTTCTCCAGGCATCTGCAGGTGCGTCTGGCTTCTTGGAGAATGGTGGCGAACCAGGCGGCTTTCCTGAGGCATTGTCTGTCGGGGTTGCGTAACGGGACTAGCTCGTCTGCGCAGTTGGATATCCAGGGGTGGAGTTCTCTGGCTGCGTCATTTGCGTCGGGTGCCCAGTTGTGGTTGTCTCGGGTGAGGGTGGAGTTAAGTTGATCATTGGTAACCTTGCTCTAGTTCCTTCATGGTGGGTGTGGGGCTGGTTTGGGTGCCTTGGGTTTGTTGATGGCAAAGTGTACGCAGTGGTGGTCGGTCCATGGCGGCTGTGTTGTGTGGCTGAATTGGGTTGGTGTGTTGACGAGTTGTTTAAGTCCGATGCTGGCGAGGTAGTCATGAAGGATAGTGGACTTGGGGTCACTGGGGTTGTCAAGGTGGAAGTTCAGGTCTCCAATGAGTATGTAGTTTGTTGAGGCGATGGCGTGGGGTGCGATGAAGTCAGTGATGGTGGTGGCGAAGGGTGTTTGGGGGCCGGGGGGTCTGTAGACGAGGGTTCCTCGGAGTGTGGCTTTGGGGGTGGTCTGGATATGGAAGTGCAGGTGTTCGGCGGAGGGAAAGGTTTCGCTGGAGGTGGTGTGGCAGAGGGTGCTCTTGTGGGTAATCACGATGCCCCCTCCTGGGTAGTTGGGGCGGTCTTTCCTCTGGATCTTGTATCCATCTGGGATGGCGGTGCTGATGTCAGGGGCGGAGAATGCGTTGGTCCAGGTCTCAGTGAAGAAGGCGATGTCGGGCAAGAGAGAGTCGAGTAGGTTCCAGATATCCATGGCGTGTTTGTGTACGGAGTGTACATTGAGGAGGATGCATTTTCGGGTGTCGCCGGTGCTGGCGTCGGTGGTGTTGGAGGCCGGGGTGGCGGTGAGGGTCTTGCGGCAGTGGAGGCAGGAGAACTGGCCGTGGGTCGTTTTCGGCGAGGCCTGTTGGCATTCTCTAAGTCTTCCAGGGTTGAGTGCGAGGAGGGTGGTGGTGTCGTAGCGATGGGTAGTGGGAGGTCCAGGGTTCCTGGCGCTGGTTGCGGTCGGGTCGCAGACGGGCTTGCCGCAGCCACCATTAAGTAGGGTGGGTGGGAGAGAGGAGAGGCTGGGCAGCAGGAGCGAGAGAATTCCGGGGAGAATTCCCGGGGGGAATTCTGGGGGGAGGGGCTTCAGGGGCAGCAGCGGCAAAAGGAACAGGCAGGCATAAGAAAATAAAAACAGTGGTGGAATTAGAGCAAGACACAGATGGGCACAATAACTGTGGCACAACAGGGAAAAATTAAGAAGAAAAAAAACGGCTGAAAAAGGTTACGGTGGTTGCAGGCAGTCTGATCCCAGTTGGAGTGGGCAGCAGGCGCAGGAGCAGGCAGCAGCCTCGAGCCTCGAACCTCCCAAGGAGGAGGTCGGGGTCTGGAGGCAAGAGGGCACAGCGGAGCTGCGGGGAGAGAGTGGACCTAGACCGAGGGTCTTGACAGGTACAATCAAGTGTTGGTCCAAATATTAAGCTAAATAGTTGTTGGTTTATAACTAAGGGCCCTATTACGAGTGACGGTGCAGCGGCGGCACCGCCCCGTTGCCGCATCACTAAACCCGTGTGCAGACCGCTAGCCCTATTATGACTTTTTAAGTCATTGACAGGCTTTTCCTTTGGAGTTTCCACGGTGGTGCCTATCAAATAGGCACCGCAATGGGAACATCAAAGGAAGGTCCAGCACTGCATGGACTGAAAAGGCCATGCTGTGCTGGAACTTCTGTACATGCACACCGGGGGGCACATGTTGTGCCCCCCTGTGTGCATCCTCAAGGCGTGAGGCCCAAGGGAGCCCTGCAGGGGATTCCTCACCGCCACTGTTTCATGGAGGAAAGACCTCCATGAAAACAGTGGCGGTGATGAAAGTCATAATATGCTTGGCGGGACTTTAACGGTACCCTCAAGCATACAGGTGTCTCTGGACTGTCGCACCACCGCCAGGGAATCGCGGTTCCCTGACAGAGTCGGCGGTCTCAGGGCGGGAAGACCAATAGGGTCATAATGGGGCGGTCACAAGACTGCCACCTCGAGTCTGGCGGTCCTTGGACCGCCAGACTCATAGTAGGCCCCTAAGAGTCTATGTCTGAAAAAACATAGACATTCTCAAATGATTTTATTTTTTTATACCATTGTATCTTTTAAACTTTCATTTAAACCAGCGCAACAGATGCAACAAAAGCCACACATTAACAATTAATCAGTAAACAAGCTTCTGATGTGAAATGCACATTTTGGAAATTAAATTCTTTTTTGGCATTAACTATTTAAACATATAAAAATAAAAGTATTCAATTGCAGCAAAAAAATGGATTTTTTTCTGAAACTCCTTATTTTGTTCACCCTTAGATCAGACAAAAAAGGATCAGTGGCTGGTCAGTCTTCACCATGTTGCACCACCAATTTGCCCCCTCTGCTCACTCTGCACCTTCTGCGCATACACTGTCCTGTCTACTCCCACCCCCTTCTTTTAATCAGTGGTAGCTGGTGATCTTTGAAAGTGGAGGAGATTAATATGTGACCAGAACTCCAGCCAGCAAAGAGAGTGAGCCAGACTTCGTGCAAAAGAGTCCCTAGGCTGGAGGGTTCTCCCTCCAAGAAAAAGTTAAACAAATTAAGTCAAATAGTGTTTTAAACGAACAACTTTAACATACATTTGCCAAATGTGTGCTGGGATCTTACAAGGCACTCCTGAAATATTTCAATTCTTTCACAGTATGCCAAAGAAGTCTGACCTTCCACATGAGCTGACCCCTTTTCAAATTGTCAAGAGATTTGCCCTAAATGTCGCCTCCTGTATGCTAGGAGCAGAACTATGCCTTGAGCGTCCTCACCCTTGTCGAGAACTACCTCTAGTTTGCCAGGGGAAGCATTTTGCTATGAGTGCCCACTTAGTGCCCAGAATTGCAAGCCATATACAAGTAGAAGAATGTTGTCAGAGATCTCTTACTTATTCCAAGGATTTCTTCCAATGTGTCAAAAGCAGCATCTTGCCATGGGTTGCACCCACATACTGGACCCTGCATTTTGTCATGGATAACAGACCACACCCATATATCATGGGTGCTCTTCCACATAAAACACACAGAAGGTGATTGGAGGTATGCTTGCAAATAGCCTAAACCACTGGCAATCAATCTTAGCAGCATTCCAACCGATTGTTGTTCACTGTCTAAGCTACTCTAGAGAGAGGCCCACCCTCCATGCATATACCACTGTCACCTCTGCTCTCTGTAACCCAACTACACCACCAGTCTCTTGTTGATTGTATCTTTTCATGTGATCCTGAACTGCACTCTGTTGCCTCCTGACTAAGTTTGCAGTATACAAATAACACATCCATACATACATACATACATGGAGGGGCATATGTACATTGACCGAATCTCAATCATACCCTTCCATTCCCACTCATACACTCTGATAAATGGTAAAACATATTATAATCATATTTCAACATTATTTCAGTTTACAATCGCACAAGGATGGCGAGATTCATTTAAAAGTGATATTGGCATTATGTTTCACTGTCCATAATTTACAGCCTTCATCAGGATGTGTGTCAATGAAGAATGCTAATTTACTTGCCAAGAAACCAGCTCTATTCAGGCAGGTCATCTGTCATCCTTGATGATGATGAATGAGATTTATAAAGCACTGGAGCTACCCAAGAGGACGTCCTGGCACTAAAATGACTTCATTAAAGAAGGCAGATCCAGAACCTATACAGGGTCCTGGGATAGGCCAGTTTTGAAGAGAGCTATGGTTCAAGGCATCACAAATGGCGATGGGGCGAAAATTCCATCGCTTTATAGCCTGAGGTTCTACCCCCTTGTCTCAAGAGTTGGAATTTGCAGAACTGCAGTAAAAGGCCTGTGGAGGACCTGAGAGAACGAGTTGGAAGGCAGCAATGTAGCTTCCTCCTGATGGATAGAGGACCAAAAACCTAAACTTCTCTGTGAGTGATACAAAGAGTTTTGAACTGGATACCCTTCCATACAGAGAGCCAGTGCAGAGCCGTAGATGATCTTTGACTGAATTTAATCTGGGCGTGTTAAGGATAACTCACACTGCCACATTTTGTATTAATTGTATGCAACAGATGCAATAATTCTGGAGGCCCAAGTACAGTGCATTCCTCAATTAAATGTAGAGGAAATTAGAGCCTGGGTTACAGGTACCCGCAAGGTGACGGGAAGAAGAGGGATAATTTTTAAAAGGACTCTGAGAGTTAAAAAATAAAGTGTGGCTGCACAGGAGATTTGTGATGACAATGATGCTCTTGGATGATGATGCCAAGATTTCTGACTGAGCTGGTGGGGGTAGGTTGAGAGCCCTGATTGCTAGACCACCAGTTGGGACCCCATACAGTTTTTTTTTTGTAGAGGAGAATTATCTCGGTTTTATGACCATTAAGCTTTAGGTAGTTGTGGTAATCCAGGAGGCCGCTGCTCCCATACACTGGCAAAAACTGAAGATGGCTGTGACTATGTCCTCTTAGACAAACACAATGATTTGTGTGTCATCTGTATAGGAGCTGCTATTAAAACCAAACTTCCTAACTGGTGAAGCAAGACGTTTATTTAGAATATAAAGAGAGTGGAGCTGAGTTAAGGTCCTTGTGGGACTTCAGATCGAAGAGGGTTCTAGGTTGACAGATAGGGGTCGAGAGACAGTTTGAAATCTGTCACTAAGAAAAGAATGAAGCCACTGGTGTAAATTCTGCCATATGCCCATCTTGTGTATGGTAGAAATAATCTCTGTATGGGATACACTGTCAAAATCTGAAATCAGGTTTTAAAAGACCAGGGTGGTGGCTCCTTCTTCGTCCAAGATCTGTCTGAGGTTATCAGTTACCGAGAGCGAAGTGGAGTCAGTACTACGGAGAGGTATGAGACCTGTTTGGGAAGCATCAAGTAAATGATAGTTTTCAAGATATGTAGAAAGTGAAGATTAACTATTTTTCTAAGATTTTAACTAGACATGCAATAGGGAGATGTGGCAGTAAATGGATAAGAGAGAGGGGTCAGTGGTTGGTTTCTTAAGCAGTGCCTTGCCCGTGGCTTGCTTACACCTGGTGAGGACAGTGGCAGTCTCCAGAGACAGGTTACAGGTATTGGTTAAAGCTGGAAATGGAAAGCTTCTAAAAATGTGGAAGGCACCGGTCAACGGGGGCTCCGGATTTGGTGTTGGTAAGAAGTTCAATCACCAAAGTATTGGATAGTGAACTAATCGGCATATTTACAAGGAAGTGGCGGAGCACAGTGTTAGCCTCCTTGGCTTAACGCCACACTCTGCTACTTCTGAAACGCAGGACTAAACCGTATCTACAAGAATACGTTGCAGCCTTGCGTTTCACCCGGTGCTGGCGCTAATTTACCTGCCTAGAGCCAACGCAGGCACTCTTACACAATAATGCAAGGGTGCCCCTACATTGAGGGGAATGGTTGTTTATGTGCATTAAGGTGTCTGTGAGAGATCCCCGGACATTGCAATGCCGACGCCCCTTCCCCGCTCCTACCTGTGGACTCGGCCTGGGGAGACAGTCCTCGAGAACTCCCACGATCAGCCATTACCATTCCGGAGGCGGGCTCCGCCCCGCGACCCTCAGAGGCGAGCAGGTCCTGGCTCCGACAGGAGTGACCCGGAAGGGGGAGGGATTAAACCCGGATGTCCTTCTTTACTGCAGGAGAAAAGAAGGACCGCGAGAGGAGACGCGCGCACTTGTGCCGGAGAGAGACGGGAGACGGAGGAAGCAGCGAAGGTGGAGCGAGAACCGGAAGAAAGAAGCGAAGTAGAGAACGTGGAAGAGCAGAACGAGGAGCCGGCGCAGCGAGGAGTGAGCGCGAGGTTGCAGAGGACCGAAGAGGAGGAAACCGCGGAGGGTCCGGACGAAGCGTGGTGCGAGGACTGGTGGACCCCACAGGAGGAGGCTGGAGAGCCGCCGCAACCAGGAAGTGTTGCGGCGGGGCCGGTGAGTGGCTAAACTGCGGGAAAACGGGACGGGGAAGAGGTTGGTAGACTGGGAGGGGTAACGGGGAGGAAGGTGGTTATAGGAAAACAGGGTGTAATGTGTTGTGGTGGTGGTGCAGTGCTGCAGTATAGAAACGTCTCTCATTTCTCCTTCCTCACTGATTTTTAAAAGCGACAAACTCAATCCCCTCCCCTGGCTTGTGACAATATTGGTGATCGGGTCTTTCCATTCCTCATTCCTCAAACCCCCCCCCCCTAAATCCCTGGGCGGAGCACCCTACACCTGCCAAACCCCCACAAACCTCACGGGTGCGGTGTCGGATCTATCTCTTTCAGAGTAGTCCAAAGAGGACAAACTCCCTGACGCCTTCCGTTTTTGTCTCCATCCCTCTCATGAGCCTCCCTGGGGAATCCATCCCGACCCGACTGGAGCAAGCCACCGGGGGAGAAGACCGTAGAGAAGAGGACGGAGCAGAAGAGATCCTGAGACCACATCAAGAGTCCCTGATATCTGAACCACCGGCCATATCAACTGCTATCAAAATAAAAACCTATCCACTGGCTCACTATATTCAGCCTCCGCGTCTGTTTATCCGGCCCGCCCTCCCACA
The DNA here is from genome assembly GCF_964204655.1 of Triturus cristatus. Taxonomy (NCBI): domain Eukaryota; kingdom Metazoa; phylum Chordata; class Amphibia; order Caudata; family Salamandridae; genus Triturus; species Triturus cristatus. The sequence continues at coordinate 328,054,559 of NC_140580.1, forward strand.
AGTGGTGTCAGAAGTGGGATCCACCGGAGACATGGAGGCTGTAATCACCCGAATGGCGGAGAACCAAGAAAGCCTGGGGAAGGCCATGGAGAAATTCCTTACCATCGTAGAAGAAGACCGGGGAAAGTTGCAACAGGCCCTTACCGATCAAGGACAGACTCATGACACGGCTATGGGGAAGATTGCCGACGTGTTGGGACAACAAAGAGGTCCGAGTACCCTCCCGTCGGTGATACTGCAAAAGTACGTAGCCGGGGAGGATCCTGAATATTTCTTTAATAATTTTGAACGGATGGCTCTGGCCGCCGCCTGGCCAGCAGACAAGTGGGGACAATACCTGGGACCTCTCCTGTCTGGAGAATTACAAGCCTCCTACCAAGCCGCTAACATCCTGGGTACAACCCCGTATGCAGATATCAAACGATGCATCATGGAACGGTTAGGAGTGGACGACGAGTGTTATAGGATGAAGCTACGCCAGATAAAGGAAGGACCCCAAGAAACACCTAGGGCCTTATATTTCCGTGTGAGAGACATGGCGGATCGTTGGTTAAAGCCCACTACCGCCACGAAAGAAGAGATTATGGCCAAGGTCTACTTGGAACAATACCTGACCTCACTCCATCCCCCAATACAAAGGTGGGTAAGGCAGCATGCACACCTTACCCTGGATATTGCTGTGGACATCGCCAGTGCCTATAACAGAGCGCAGGAAGTGCAAAAAGGACGGGAAGAGACAAACTGGAAACCTGGCTCAAGTGGGGCCCATCGACCTCCCAGACCCATACTCAACCGAAAACCAGATCCCGTCACCATCGTCCCCGGACCCCCTATCTTCAGGCCCCCTGGACTCCCGGTGGTGCGAGCCTCAGCCCCTGGACCTCAGTGTTACGGATGTGGAGGGCTGGGTCACATAGCTCGGTTTTGCCCACAAAAAGAGGAGCCAATGGAAATTGGCATGACCAGGAACTTCTATTGCCTTCCCCCGAAGACTACTATCCCTCCTTATCGCTGTGAAGTGGCTGTCAACGGACAACGAATGACGGCCCTTGCAGATACAGGATGTCGACAGAGTGTGATACGACCCCAGGATTTGGGAACCCGAATCGGACCGGTGGAAGGAACTGTGAACATCCAATGTGTCCATGGAGACACTAAGACATATCCCACAACCCATGTCCGGGTTCAAACTTCCACAGATCCGGGGTCAGCGTTAAAAGTGGGCCTCATTCAGCGCCTCCCAGAACAGGTCATCTTAGGGAATGACTATCCTCATTTGCCCGCTTTACTCCAGGAAGCCCCGCCTTCGGACAAAGACTGGTTGAACACTGCCCCTTTTTCACAAGAGGAAAATCACGAGTGGCCCCCTTCCAAAACCCGGAGATCCCGAAACCAAAAAAGAAAGGAAAAAGGAAAAACCCTATGCGCCCTTCCAGCTACCCCAATTGAAAATCCGTGGGAGCACAATCGCCAGTTCCATACTGCCCAACAGGAAGACCCGGTCCTACAGGAAGCCTGGAGTAAAGCCCTGACGCAAGAAGATCCATTGCACGTATGTCCTTATTTCTTTGTCAGAAATGGGCTTCTGTATCGGAAGGCAGATCCCCACAGCAACCCCCAGTTACTGATCCCTTCCCTATTCCAAGATAAAGTCCTCTATTTGGCGCATAGTCATCTATTAGGGGGGCATTTCGGGGAGGAGAAAACGGAGCAGTTAATAACCCGACAGTTCTACTGGCCAGGAATTTGCAAGAAAATAAAGATGTATTGTCGGGAGTGCCCGGTATGCCAACTAAATAGCCGATACCGCCCTCCCCGAGCTCCCTTGCAACCCCTGCCCATTCTCGAAGAACCGTTTTGTCGAGTGGGTATGGACATCATTGGTCCCCTCTTGCCTTCCCGAAGCGGATGTCGGTGTGTGCTGGTCCTCGTCGATTACGCGACGCGGTTCCCAGAGGCCATAGCCCTACGACACCCAAACGCCACGGCCATAGCAAAGGCCATGATTACAGTGTTCTCCCGGGTAGGTTTCCCAAAAGAGGTCCTTACGGACCAAGGAACCCCGTTTATGTCAAAGGTCATGAAGCAAGTGTGTACTCAGTTGGGAGTCAAGCAAATAAGAACAGCAGCATACCACCCCCAAACGGATGGTTTGGTGGAGCGGTACAATGCCACTCTGAAAACTACCCTAAAAAAACTCCTCGACCTTGAAACCAAACGGTGGGAGGATTTGTTACCCCTAGCCTTGTATGCCATCCGCTGCCAAACCCAGAAAAGCACGGGGTTCTCCCCCTTTGAATTATTATATGGACACCAACCCCGATCCCTGTTAGACATGGCCCGGGAGGCTTGGGAAACCGAACCTAACAGTAGTACGCCCCTGATTGATTACGCCTCAAACTTGAAAACCCATCTAGGACAGATCCGTACTATCGTGCGAAACAATATGGAAAAAGCACAAGAGGCCCAAAGATCCCAATATAATAAAAGAACAAAGGATAGATCCTTCAATGTAGGGGATGCTGTACTCCTGATGATGTCTTCTTCTGACCACAAGCTGTTGGGTCAGTGGCAGGGACCCTATTTGATTTTAGAAAAAGTGACCCCTGTTACCTACAAAATCGAGTTGGATAAACAGAGAGGCACATCCCAGGTGTATCATGTAAATCTCTTAAAGAAGTGGGAGGGACCCCTTCCTGTATTAACCTCCCTGAATGAACCCCAAACCCCTTTATACTGCCAGTGTATAGATAAGGAGGTGCCGGGCGACAAAGCCGCTATGCTGATAAAATCCCTACTCCCGTTACAGGATGTATTTTCCAACACTCCGGGAAAGACCTCTGTGGTGGAACACGCCCTCAAAACCGTTCCCGGGAAGGTAGTACACCTTAGACCTTATCGTGTCCCTGAGGCCCGCCGACAGGTCATACGCAGTGAAGTCCACCAAATGTTGCAAATGGGGGTCATAGAACCCTCGGTGAGCGAGTGGAACTCACCTATTGTGCTCGTACCGAAGCCTGATGGTTCGGTGCGTTTCTGCATTGACTTTAGGGAAGTCAATAAGGTGTCGGAGTTCGATACCTACCCCTTACCCCGGGTGGATGAAATGGTGGAGAGGATAGGAAGAGCTAAGTATGTCAGTACCCTTGATTTGTGCAAAGGGTACTGGCAAATCCCTCTGCGCAAACAAGACCGAGAAAAAACAGCGTTTTCCACCCCTGATGGCCTATATCAATTTGTCATGTTACCTTTTGGTTTACACGGAGCTCCCGCCACGTTTCAGCGGGCTATGAATCTCATCCTGCGACCCCACGAACGATATGCCGGGGCATATATTGATGACATCATAGTCTACAGCGAAACCTGGGAGCAGCATCTGTCCCATCTATATGGAGTGGTCCAAACCTTGGGGAAACATGGGTTTAAAATCAACCCGGCGAAAAGCCACTTAGCTGCCCAATCGGTGCACTATCTTGGCTACTTGCTTGGGGAAGGTATGATCAGGCCCCAAGATAAAAAACTGGCAGCCATATCCCAGATACCCTTCCCACGTTCCGCAAAAGCACTGAGAGCATTTCTGGGTTTACTCGGGTACTATAGGAGGTTTATACCTCGATTCTCCCACATAGCCGCTCCTCTCACCGACCTACTACGAAAGTCCGTGAAAACCGAAGCCAGACTGAGGGATCCCAGCCCCGAGGTAGTACAGTCCTTTCTCGCCTTGAAATCCACCCTAACAGCAGACACGGTATTAGCCAGTCCTGACTTTTCCTTGCCATTTATACTCCAAACCGATGCATCTGATCAGGGTCTGGGGGCAGTGTTATCCCAAACGAACGACCAAGGGGAAGAAAAACCCATCTTGTACCTTAGCCGGAAACTATACCCCCGGGAACGGAACTATGCTGTCATAGAAAAAGAAGCCCTAGCCATCAAATGGGCTATTGACTCTTTAAAATATTATCTCGAGGGACGAGAGTTCACCCTTTTTACTGACCATGCCCCCTTGGAATGGCTCGCCCGCAATAAAGGAAACAATGAACGAATACTGCGGTGGTTTCTGTCATTACAACCTTATAGATTCCACACCCTGCATAGGAAAGGTGTGGACCAAACCAACGTGGACTTCCTTTCCCGCTATCCCTGTGACACCCCCAGTAGAAAGACAGCAAGGGAAAAAGGATGTGAGAGATCCCCGGACATTGCAATGCCGACGCCCCTTCCCCGCTCCTACCTGTGGACTCGGCCTGGGGAGACAGTCCTCGAGAACTCCCACGATCAGCCATTACCATTCCGGAGGCGGGCTCCGCCCCGCGACCCTCAGAGGCGAGCAGGTCCTGGCTCCGACAGGAGTGACCCGGAAGGGGGAGGGATTAAACCCGGATGTCCATCTTTACTGCAGGAGAAAAGAAGGACCGCGAGAGGAGACGCGCGCACTTGTGCCGGAGAGAGACGGGAGATGGAGGAAGCAGCGAAGGTGGAGCGAGAACCGGAAGAAAGAAGCGAAGTAGAGAACGTGGAAGAGCAGAACGAGGAGCCGGAGCAGCGAGGAGTGAGCGCGAGGTTGCAGAGGACCGAAGAGGAGGAAACCGCGGAGGGTCCGGACGAAGCGTGGTGCGAGGACTGGTGGACCCCACAGGAGGAGGCTGGAGAGCGGCCGCAACCAGGAAGTGTTGCGGCGGGGCCGGTGAGTGGCTAAACTGCGGGAAAACGGGACGGGGAAGAGGTTGGTAGACTGGGAGGGGTAACGGGGAGGAAGGTGGTTATAGGAACACAGGGTGTAATGTGTTGTGGTGGTGGTGCAGTGCTGCAGTATAGAAACGTCTCTCATTTCTCCTTCCTCACTGATTTTTAAAAGCGACAAACTCAATCCCCTCCCCTGGCTTGTGACAATATTGGTGATCGGGTCTTTCCATTCCTCATTCCTCAAAACCCCCCCCCCCTAAATCCCTGGGCGGAGCACCCTACACCTGCCAAACCCCCACAAACCTCACGGGTGCGGTGTCGGATCTATCTCTCTCAGAGTAGTCCAAAGAGGACAAACTCCCTGACGGCCTTCCGTTTTTGTCTCCATCCCTCTCATGAGCCTCCCTGGGGAATCCATCCCGACCCGACTGGAGCAAGCCACCGGGGGAGAAGACCGTAGAGAAGAGGACGGAGCAGAAGAGATCATGAGACCACATCAAGAGTCCCTGATATCTGAACCACCGGCCATATCAACTGCTATCAAAATAAAAACCTATCCACTGGCTCACTATATTCAGCCTCCGCGTCTGTTTATCCGGCCCGCCCTCCCACAGTGTCCCTTCCTGCACATCAACAATCTGAAATGTTTTTTTGAAACTTCTATGTTTACTGCTTAATGTAGCACACAGACATTGCACAACGTAATTTTTTTAAATGATTGTTTATGTGCAGGAAGGAACACCTTCTTGCACATCAACAATTAATGGCGTTTTGCTGTTTCTATTTGTGCTGCACAACCCAGCACACATGGAAACAGCTAAAACGAGGATAAATTAAACATTTCTCCTCATTGCGCCAGAGAAAGACCAGGTTTTCCCTGGTCGTAATTTTTTTGCTGCCCCATATTTACGCGACCCTTGTAAATATGGGGCAGCGTCAAAATCAATTGGTGTTTCAGTGGAACGCAAACCACAGTACCCATTGCTATACTTTGCATGAAAGGGTGCTTATTCACATGGCGGCGTTAAGCCACGTTAAGTGACTTAACGCCGCCTTGTGAAAAAGGCAAAGCCCCTATCGCCACCACGCAAGAACAATTGATTTTGCACAGAAAGCAGAACAGGTGACGTTGTGGTGGCGATAGGGGCTTGTAAATATGACCCTCAGTTTCTCCTGGGAAAATCTAGAGGAAGGTGAAGAATGATTATCTAGAAGCAGTGTGGTCTCTACAGAGGTAGATGTAGAAAAATCACTATAAATATTATCAATTTTACTTCTGAAATAGATAGTGAAATTATCACAAACCTCTGGTGTGGGGCTGGGCGAGAAAGTCTTTAGGGTAACCTCAAGGTTCTACAGTTTTTTAGCTAGACAAAAGATTTCTCTAGTGCACTCCTGGCATTAGAGATTAAAGACGAGTAGTAGGTAGCTTGGCAGATTTAATAGAATTTTTATAGTTTGGATAGCTTTCCTAATGGCAGCTTTTATCTGCCTCTGATTAGTATCTTCCCTAGCTACATTTAAGGATTTTGCATATGTGTTGCACATATTCTAGATCACCAGAGAATCAGGGCGCAGTCAAGCATACTCATTTTGATCTGAATGGTCTCTGAGGAAGAGGTGTGGCGCAGCGGCCAGGGCAGCTCACTCCGGAACACGGGGTTCACGGTGGGATCCTCGGTGACAAGTTAGCCGGCACCATGTGACTCTAGGCAATAGCTCGCTTAATCTTCCAGACAGCCCCCAGTGCCTTCAGACCCTTAGGGGTGATTAGTTAGCGCATTGCAAATACCACTTTTAGGAGCAATAGAGTCAAGCGTTGAGTGGATCCAATAGTTACGGATCATTGCATTTTTACCTGCTTCTGTCCAGAGATTGTTATGAGGTGATATTGAAGGCCTTGGACATTTATCTGGTGTCACTTTGTGCCAGAAACGGGAGATGTGGAGGACGTAGGCCCTGAGACCAAAGGTGTATTCAAGGTTAAGATGGAGAGTGGGACTGCAGCATGTTCAGACCAGGTAAGAAGGAGAAGTTGTACTGTAAGATTAGAGAAAACTAGGTCAAGTATATGGCCTGGTATATGAGTAGGGTATTTAACCAGTTGTTGGAGATTAAAGGCAGACAAGGAATGGGGCAGCTTTGAAAGAGCTAATTCTGATAAATTAGTAAATTTCAGGAAGGGATATGAATGCATGAGAAGAGGGGGACCAATGTAATTATTACAGGGATCCATTTGAAAGCCTATCCTGATAATAATTTGCCTAACTTAAAGTCAGTGGTAGTGACCTGCTGCTGTATATACAAATATTTATGTTAAGCTGACTTTTTTTGGCTAACCAACCAGTTAAATCTACATGTCATTAAAATCACTCATCTTCTACCATTGATTACATCTTTTTAAACAATGAACCGCGGAAGGAATGTAAATATAATTTAGTGAATGATAGGACAGAATGCAATCTCATACTTCAAATTATATATGATAGATTAATATGTATAATAATACAACTATCAATAGTACTCATTGGAGCTCTCATCAAAAAATGAGATGGAATGTTTGTATGATAGCTTACCTGCGTAACTAACTAAAGCATGAGTTGGAATGTGTTACTCTTTATGAAATTATGGATATCTTTTGGGGTTAACACATTCTCTTTAAATTTAGGTAATTTCTTCAGTCAGTTGTAAGTGCATATAATACAGGGCATGAGTAACAAACTATTACAAAGATCTAGCTGCTATAATTGTAAGGTAAATAAGCCAACACCAGGGTTCATTTAAGGGAATGCTGTGGAAATATAAGAAGAAGTTACAATAATTCGATATGTCACAATAAAATATCAAAAAGCATATGTTAGTGGAATTAAAGAATGGTTCAAGACATTGACTATAAGTGATAGATGTCTCAAAATCAAACATACAAAATGTTTGTATATACAATGTATTAGTGATTGTTGGAAATTGGGTTACTGGTAGAGAGGGTGAAATCCATACTCAAGCAGCAGCCACACTTTCTGTCAGGGTGAATTCACAAGCAAATCCCAAATTTATTGTGCTTAACCCTCTGGTAGCTTGGCACAAAACAGTCAGGCTTAAGTTAGAGGCTCTGTGTAGTGCAGTACTTCCAACAGTAATAAAGTGAAAATATAAAACAAGAAAAAGTCCACACTAATTTAGAAAATTATGGTAAAATGTAATAAATTATTTGAGACCAAAACAACAAAAGTCCAATCAGTAGATATGCAATGTTAAAGATTTATGTGAAACTAGTGTCTAGAATTACAAAGCGCCAAATGTGGTTATCTGGTCTCGCAAGACTTGACAAAGTCACAAGTTCAGGCTGATGACAATGAACCACAAGCAGGATACAGGGGCCAAATTAGGCCCCCCTGGACAAAAGGCCTTAAATCCTGATTTGTAGAGCGTTGCGAGGTCTCGTGTCGAGGATGTATCGCACAACAGAAGTTCTGAAGAACCTGCAAAGCTGCAATGTTGAATCCTGCGTTCTCATGAAGGATACCGTCAACGAGGGGCTTGCGATGCAAAGACCAGCATCAAAGATGTGTTGCACACCGGCAGTTCCGAGGAAGCTGAGGGATCTGATGCAATGTCCTGCGTCAGGGATGCGTCACGCAGCAGGGGTTCCAGAGCGGCTGCGAGGAAATGCATTGCACTGCAGCAGTACTCTTCACATGACCACTGCTGGACTGGCAGAGCACCGTCTGGCCCACTCACAAGGGCTCTGGATTGGTGTGGCATCACTTGGAGGGCAAGACTCACAGCAAGTAGTGTCCAGGTGCTGGGTTCAAGAGTGCTGGATCCTTTTCTGTCCCTGAGGCTCTGATCAGTTTGCCCTCGGAGTCACTCTGAAGGCCTGGGATCAAGATGCAGGTCAAATCATTTCACTCAGGCAATGGGGCAGCAGAGCAGCACAGTAACAGTCTTTCTTGCAGAGTAGCACAGTAGTCCACTGAGTCTTCCACAGGTCCAGAGGTATACTGAAAAATTGGGCTTGGGTGTCTATTATTTGTATCTGGTCCCACTTTGAAGAAGGAAAATGTTCTGGAGGTTTCTATCCCCATAGGTGTTTAGGATTTCCTACTTCCGTGCCTTTATCCCAGCTTGTCTGGGCTCACGAAAGACAAGTGTCAACACCCTTTGTGAGTGTGCTGGGCAGGGCCTTTGTGATGTGCAAGTGTGGTGGGTGACAGCTCATCCCCTTCATCAGTTCGAAGATGGCCCATCCTGCCAGCTACTATTCCCCTTTGTTCCAATGTCTGGGAGCAATACACAAAAACCCACTGACAGCTATGCCTAGTCATGTGACCCAGGATACAGGCTGCAGGCACCAGATGGTTGAGATAAGAAAATGCCAACTTTCTAAAAGGCTCATAAGTGAGTGTGCATTAACTGTTTCTCCAATTCTTGCTTGTTTCAACACTCGATAAAAACAAATTGAAGTCCAATATAATACACAAGTTTGCAATGTATTCAAGCAATGTAAATGTTTTAACAATACACCAGAACAAAAATTCTTCTTCCTGATGTGTTTCTTTTAATGGCACATCTCTTGAAGATCCAAAATCTAAAAGTAATTACAAGAAGTCCATACGATGGATAAATGCAGTATGACGAAACTCAAATTTCATTCCCAATGCATTTCGGGTGGATACACCACCCTTCTTCAAGGGATATCTACAAGGAAAATGAATATCATTTATTTCATTTAATGTTCAATAAAGTCTGAAGTTTAACCAGATGAAAGTTGAAATTAAAGTAATAGGCCTCTATACTCCAGGAGGGTTAAACCGCTACAGAATACGGCAACTAGAGAAGGTCTGTTGATGTTTTAGCCATAGAGTGAAATTCGTGAGAGCAAAGGAAATGCGAGAGAGAGTTGGAGATGATGGCTCTCGTAGGAAGCTCAAAAGACCCAAGTCACCACGTGTGCAAAGTGCTCCAACTACCTTTGTCATAACTTTTCATTTTTTTTTGTTTGAATTTGTTTTAATTGTAATTTTGTCATTTGCAGCAAAACATCACTGGTCACACGTTCAATAGCACATCTGAATATTACATAGCATGTGGTGAGTGACTCCTCACTCATGATGAACTGCCAGATCAATGCTGTGCCCTCCACATGCTTCAACACCCTCCGCATACTTCACAAGACCTTCAAATGGATCCACCTCTACTCCAGGAAGACCGTCACGCACGCACTCATCACCAGCAGACTGGACTACAGAAACGCTTGCTACACTTGAATCAACAAAAAACTCCTCCGCAAACTCCAGACCATCCAGAACGCCACAGCCTGACTTATCCTCGACATCCCACGACATGACCACATCACCCAACACCACTCAAGACCTCCACTGGCTATCTGTCAAAAGAAGAAGAATCTTCAAACTGCTCACACACACCTATAACAGCACTCCATAACACTGGACCCCAATACCTCAACAAACAAATCTTCTTTCACGCCCCCAAGAGAAAACTCCACTCTGCCGGGGGAACAACCTTTACAACGCAACTTTTACAACGCACTACCCTTACAACGCATGTTTTACAACGCATAATCCATTACAACGCATGACATTACAACGCATGACACTACAACGCATTTTTAAAAACTACCTTTACAACGCATTCCATTACAACGCATACTACCATTACAACGCATACCATTACAACGCATAATATTACACTACACTATCCAACACTTACCCTACTGTTGCACCCCCTGGAGTTAGAATAGTAATTTTTACCCCTATACTATCCAACACTTACCCTACTGATGCACCCCCTGGAGTTAGAATAGGAATTTTTACCCCTATACTATCCAACACTTACCCTACTGTTGCACCCCCTGGAGTTAGAATAGTAATTTTTACCCCTATACTATCCAACACTTACCCTACTGTTGCACCCCCTGGAGTTAGAATAGTAATTTTTACCCCTATACTATCCAACACTTACCCTACTGTTGCACCCCCTGGAGTTAGAATAGTAATTTTTACCCCTATACTATCCAACACTTACCCCACTGTTGCACCCCCTGGAGTTAGAATAGTAATTTTTACCCCTATACTATCCAACACTTACCCTACTGTTGCACCCCCTGGAGTTAGAAAAGTAACTTTTACCCCTATACTATCTAATACTTACCTTAAATGTAATTTAATATTATGCGTTGTAATGGTATGCGTTGTAAAGGTAGTATGCGTTGTAATGGAAATGCGTTGTAAAGGTATTTTTTAAAAATGCGTTGTAGTGTCATGCGTTGTAATGTCATGCGTTGTAATGGATTATGCGTTGTAAAAAATGCGTTGTAAGTGCATGCGTTGTAAAAGTGTGCGTTGTAACGTCATACATCCCTCTGCCGACCTCGCCCTAGCCATGGTCCCTCACATCCACATTTCCAGAGCAGGTGGAAGATTCTTCTCCTACCTCGCAGCCAAGACCCAGAACGAACTCCCCATTCGCATCCAACGGAGCCCATCACTGCACCAGTTCAGAAAGGACCTCAAGACTCGGCTCTTTGAATGACCAACTGAGCTGCTCGACCGTCCCCAAGCGCCTTGAGACCCTCACGTAACATTGGCTTTCAAATGTAAACATTCATTGTGTCACATGCTTCCGTCATTTTTCCATATGCCATGATCAGAATAATTAAACAGAGGTATAGATACTTTGTATATCGCAGGGATAAGATTAAACAGTACTTAATTCAGGAAGAAAGAAGGGGGGGTTGAGTCGTTAACAATTTTAATCCTAACTTGTTTGGCCTGTGTGCTCTACCTCTCAGTCCACTTACATGCTATTGTCTATGACAACAACTTAAGTAAGGGGGATCTGTGGTCCGTTAGCATAACTTTTCATTGTTCATAATAAACAGATCATATCTATCAGATCTGACATATGGTTCCATTAGCTTGTACCATGACTAATTCAGACCCACAGTATTGAGCATAATCCTTCCGGCAAACCATAAAAGGCAACACAAACATTCTTTTTCAGTGGAAGTATGAAACTTCTGCCCAATCAAATGCTGTAGATTAAAGAGTCAACTTGTGGGCAGAAAAAAAGTCCTTCCTAGCAATACCTCTTAAAGGTTTATTTACTGTTGAACACATACCATCTAATGAGAGCTGTGCGCTCAAGCTATGCATAAATACAGCTGTGCTGTTAAGGCATATCTAAAAACTGATTCTCATCTTGGTATTAGGTAGTAGCCTAGCCAGAAGCTTCAGGAAAATGTATCCGTTTTTAAAACCATTCATATTCTGTCTGTTATGATAAGTATTTTTCTATCTGCCCTCGGATTGAAGTTGTCACTTATTAAGTCTAATAAGGTAACTCAGAATTAATCTAGTGGAGAGTTAGCCTTGCTATAGTGAAAAATGACTTTGGAAGTTTTCCACTGCTAGGACATGTACAACTTAAATACATATGCCCTACTTTTTAAATACCACACACTCTGCCTTATGAGCTTTTAGGGCCTAACTTAGGGGGGTATTATAAGTATTAAAAGGAAGGTTTAGGGCTGGCAAGAGATTTATTTTTCCAGGATGAAATGGTAGTTTAAAATGCCAGAACAGGCTGCTGTGGTAGGCCTGAGTCATGTTTTGCAGGGCTGCTTTTGTGGGTGGCACAATGAGTGCTTCAGCCTACTTGCACCATTTAAATTACAAGCCCAGGGCACATGTAGTGCCATTTACTGGGGACTTATACATAAAATAAATGTGCCCATTAGGTGTACATCAATGTTACCATGTTTATTGGAGAGAGTATTAGTACTTTAGTACTGGTTAGCTGTGGTAAAGTGTGTAGAGTCCTAAAAGCCAACAAAAACGAGTTCTACAAAGGAAGACAACAATCTGATGTGACCGCTCAAAAAGGGCCTGGTCCAGCAGGCGTATAGGTAGGTTGGGCACAGGGCCTGACAAAATGCCTGTACCTATATTCTGTACCAAGCAACTCTGTACGCACATAGGGGCATATTTACAGTCCCCTATCACCACAGGAACGTCACTTTTAGTGACGTTCCTTTGGCGATATGGGCTTTGCCTTATTTAGAAGGCAGCGTTAAATAAGCCACTTAACGTGGCTTAATGCTGCCTTGTAATTAAGGCACCCTTTCACGCCATACTTAGCGTGAAAGGGGCATGAAATGGGTGTTGTGGTGGGAGTTCAACTGCAAAACCCATTGATTTTGACGCTGCCCCATATTTACAAGGGTGGCGTAAATATGGGGCAGCGCCAACATTAAGACCGGGGAAAACCTGATCTTAACATGGTGAAATTAGGAGAAATGCTTTATTTCTCCTCGGTTTTGGTGTTTCGATGTGTGCTACGTTGTGCAGTACACGTAGACACAAAAAAAAGCCATTGATTGTTCATGTGCAGGAAGGTGTCCCTTCCTGCACATAAACACTCATTAAAAAAATATGACAAGTTGCAACTTCTATGTGTGCTGCACAAAGCAGCACACATAGAAGTTACAAAACGCCTTTTCAGATTGTTTATGTGCGGGGAGGGCCACCTTCCTGCACATAAACAATCCTTCCCCCTCAATGCAGGCACCCTTGTACTATAGTGCAAGGGTGCCTGCGTTGGCTCTAGGCTGCTAAACTTAGCACCAGCACAGAGAGACATGCAGAGCTGCACTGTATTCTTGTAAACACAGTGCAGCCCTGCGTTTCAGAAGTGGTGGAGCGCGGCGTTAATCCAACAAGGCTAACACCGCGCTCCATCACTTCCTCTGTAACTATGCCCCATAATCTCAATCTGTGCAGTTTAATGCCCACACAGCTTCTGTGGCTGAGGTCCATGAGTGCAGTGTAGGCATTTCCCAACACTTTGTTGAAAATGTTGCTTACCTCGGACACATTCCTCCTCCCTTTTCTCCTCTCTGGCTTTGCTGCCTTATTTGAAGCAGAATGCTGCAGCCCTGACAGCTTTTCTGAGGCTGTGCAGAGGATTTGCATATGGAATGTTGCTTATTATGTTATTGACATGTGAAGGGTGTTTCATTGGAGTATGGAAAGTGACTAAATCGAATGCCTCACTCTTCAAGATACGACTACTGTGAGATAAATGCACACCTTTTATGGATATCTCCATGCGTTGATTGGCTAAGAGCCTCTCTTTATGTTATAATCAGAATTAACAAAGCCAAGTCGTAAACTAACAGCTGGGTGTTTATAGCACAGTTTTAGTGAAACACAAAAAAGCGCGATCGGATGCTCAGTAGTGTTTTTCGCACGTCATCTTTTTGTGTGTCTTTGTTGCAAAACCGTGAGAGGTAAGGAGGGATTGTAACTGACATGAGTCAATAAACATTCTGTTTCGAAAAAACTTTGGAAAGGGGGTGGGAGAGAGGAGACGTGTTTGAAACAACACCACAAACTGAATTGTGTTTAGCTTTTTGACAAGCTAGACAGGAAGTCCAAGTTGTTGAATAAATTTGGCAACACCTGTATTCTACCTCTTTTAAACCATAGCTAGGTGTTGCTAATGTCCCGGTTAATTAGCAGTATTCCGAGTCCAAGTCTTCCTCACCACATTCATTACTAGTGAGTTTGTCTCCAGTCATCAGAACCTACAAAGTCCAAAATCATCACACATTCCAGTTTCCCATTCATCCAAGATGGTCGACTTCTTGTTCCCAACATACTGATATGAAAAGGGAGTTGATGCCTACCACTTCCTAAGTCTGAAACCGTTACCTCCTGGGCTGGGAGGGATGGGAAACCCTCACTGTGACGAGGAAGACTTGGATTCGGAGTAATGAAGATTACTAGTAAGTAACTGGGGCATTAGCTCCTCGTCCATCGTCTCGCCACAATACTTAGCTGTGAGCTAATACCAAAGCAGATATCAGCTTATTGACGTTACTATTGAAAGACTTGCTGCAGACACAAATTGCCAAACAATATATTTCTTTAATGATAATCAGTAGTACATATTGTTAAATTCTTAATATGTTAATTCACATATTAAACACATGCTACTGCCTTTAACAATGACAACGCAAAAGATTCCAGAAGAAGTACCTCACAACTTGAGGCGATAATCGTCTATGAAAGTATCTGGAGTGGCCCAGGTGGCTGCATTTCAAATATCTTCAACTGACACACCCTAAAAAGATGCCAGTGATGCAGACATGCCACATGTTGATCTACCTTTCACCTGTGACTCCAATATTTTCCCATGAGATTCGTATGACAGAATTTTTTTTTGCTTAAGCCATCTACTTAGAGCAGAAGTAAAATACTTCAGACCATTACCAGCTGGAGCAAAGTTCATAAGCAGGTTGTGTACCTTACTGAACACCTCAGATCCTCCTAGATAAATAAGAATTTCCCTTTTTACGTTGGGGAGGCGTAAATAAGATACTCCTCAGTAGAAGGGCTTGGAAACAACACCGGTAAAACCACCTCTTTGGTGAGTGGAACTGGAAAAGAACCTTTGGCTCAAATTTAGGGTCCAGCCTACAAAAACAAATCTATCCGGAAAATCCCTCAGAAAGTACTCTGATTTTAATAATGAACCTAATTACCCCCTCTCCTGGATGATGAAACAGACAACAACAAAAAATTACTTTTAGGGTAATAAACTTTGGATCTACACTCTCCACGGGCTTGAAAGAAGAGTGCTGAAGAGCCTTCAAAACCAAAGGTAAATCCCAGGAGGGAGAAGGACAGTGAACTCTAGGTCTCTTGAGAGAAAAGGACTTGAGCAATATGCACACCAAAGGGTCCACCTCCTCCATCTGTGGATTCCTGAAAGCCCTTACTGTGCCCTCTGGGCCCACAGAATAGAAATTGTGAGATCTAAAAGAAAACCCTGTCTTACTTCCTTAGGAGATTCAAAACCCTGATAGGGTTCACAGAAGTAGGATCACAACCCTTCATGACACATCACTTGTGGAAAGACTGCCAATGATGTGAGTATTCTTTCATGGTGGATGTCCATCTGAAATACTGAATCACGTCCACCACCTCCGAAGAACAGCCTCTTGCTAACAGATTCACCCTTTCAAAAGCCATGCCTGTAGATGAAGGTGAATCAGCACGCCCAATGGAAGTGGGGACCTACAAATGGATACGGATCCCATGGGATTGGCCTTTGTGGCTGTAAAGCCAGTTGTAACAGGAAGGGCCATCTCTTCCAACCCGGAATTACCAATGAACCAATTCCCTTTCCTCCCTGATTTTCTGTGGTACTCTGGATATCATTGGAATCAGAGGAAAAGCATAAAGGAGGTCTGACAGAAGCTTGAATGCCTTGGCATCTGTCTTCCTTGCCTCCGGATAAAGAATGAGCGAGTAAAAACATGGAAAAAGCATATTCACCCTCAAGACAAAGAGATCTACTTTCAGGGAGCCAACCCCCTTCACAAAGGCAGGAATACTTCAGAAATTAAGGAGAGTGCACTAACTGGAGGAAATATTCTACTCAATCTGTCTGCTGCACAATTCTCCTTTTCTGGGAGGTATATTCCTGATATAGACCTTCAGATTGGTTTCCCTCATGTGGCAATCTCTCTAGGTCAAAGGGTGAGACTCTGGGATCTGCACCTGCCCTGATGATTCACATAACACCTTACCACCCTGTTGTCATCCTGATCTGAACATGGTGGTCTAACAACTGAGTGGCAGAATCATACAAAGCCGTATGGCGACCTTCTATATGGTGAGGGGGTTGGAGCACGCACCATGCTTGTACTTAATCTCACAGGTTCGCACAGCAGGATCTCAACTGTCCAGATGAGGCAGCAGAAGCAAGGCTTCAAATTTGCAGCGATCATCACCATGCTGAGCACTAAGAAGCTGATGATGGAGTAAGGACGAGTACCGCGCTTTAAACACAGCCTACAGATTTGCATGATCGGATCCTGGTTCAATATACGAGCCCGCGGAGGCAAGGCGTTTGACATCATAATGATCGACTAAAGGAGGATATTTATTAAATGAGATGTCCGGGTCACTAGTGCAGGTCCTGAATTCTTTATGGTATAAGTCTGCTCAGCTGGACCAACATCAAACAGTGACTCTAAAAAGACAAACATTGAAACAGAACTTACCTGCTTGGAGGCACTGTCTGCAGAAGACACAAAACAGGAAGTGGTAGGCTTCAACTTCCTTTTTACATCAGTAGGTTGAGAGGAGGAAGGTGGCCATCTTGGGGGGATGGGAAACTGGAATGTGTGATGTTTTTGAACTTTGGAGGAAACAAGCTCACTAGTAGTGACTGTGGTGACAAAGATAGACGAGGAGGAAATAAGTGAATTGAGGCACTGGGTAATAAAGTGATTGCACGGGATCACACACATTTAGTCAAGCAGGGAAACCGAGCTTGGAATCCAACCCCATGGTTCCAAAATTGGTAGCTTTACGGATGCGCCCACTATTCTGTCATTAGGAAGCTGTGATATACTCTAATGCCAATGCCGACCTGTCATAAAATAAATGGAAAAGGCGCTTCCGGAAAAATACAACAGCATGCAAGGCATGAATGCAGAGTTCACGTCCTCAAAACTTGAGAGTGACTGCATGGGTCACTAATCTGTGTTCACAAAGGAAAAGAGCAAGGTGCATATCAGTCAAACCTAAGACACCAGTCTAAGTAATGGATTGCGGGGCTGCCTAACATGTGCATTGACGTCACAGGAAGTGATGGCATGAAATGCATCGAAACTCTATCATAACCCAGACTTTAACAAGAATTGGTCTTTTTTCACTCTTTACAGTCAGTCATTCCATGAACTCGTGTAAAGAGCATTCGTTCTACTGGGCTACACAGGAATATACTTATATATAAACAGTTGTCTCTTGTTCCACAAGAGTCATATTTGTTAGTTCTTAGTAGTGAAACTCTGCCTACATTTGTTTCACAAAGCTCAGTGGTTTAAGCACTCACCGCTGACCTCTGTATGTGACCTGGTGGACAACAATCCAGACCCAGACATGGTCAAATCAGATTCTAGTTCTAAACCTAATCACTCTTTCTGAAGCATCTGCTTCCCTGGTCAAAATTGTTTTCATCCATCGATGGATTTAAAAGCATATTTGCAATTTTCAAAACGTGAGAGGGTGGGTCATGAAATCTATCCAAAGCAAACCAACAACATCCACATAACATTTACAAGTGTCATGCTAAATATTTGCTTTTCAGTGCCCAAGTAGAATAATGTACTTGGAAAGATGGAGCGTGATTAAAGAGCACAGCCCTCTCTCTTGACAGCCCTGTCAGAGTGAAGAGCACTCAGCCTTGCCCAGCACAAGTCTTAAAGCATAATGTTTGATGCATAATGCGCGCTTGGAACTCGACACTTGTTCATTGCTAATTGTAGACGTTGCGGAGACCCTCAGATTTGAGGAGCGGATCATAAATCTGTTCCACACGCAAACCACAAAATACCACTACAGACGCCCCCACACATAAATCACAGGCCCAATGCAGCAGGCACCCCATAGATCAAAGTCGCTCCCACTTGTCCTGTAGAAACCACAAATTGATCGGTCCTGATCAATATCCCAGCCCTCTTCTGCATTCTGAATCCACGAGTCTTCCCCATTCATTGGTCCCCGAAGTCAGTCCAACCGACCTCTCAGTCATGTACATCTCACTGGGTCAGGCTACAGAAGTTACATTATTCCACAATTCTTTTTTGATTCACAATGTTCCTACACCTAATATTTTTGTCACCTTAAGGACCTAGTGGGCCATTTTTTGGCAAGGAGATACCATTAGGGGTAAATACTGGTTCCACAGGGACAGGTAATATGTAGGTGCTGTATTACCTGTCCATTCTGATTTCCATTCTTTGCAATGATAGGTAACATGGTAATTATTACTATATATATTTAATACAGTGTGCTGTTTAGCTCCTTGGAGAATTAAACAAGAACGTTCCTTTGGTGTTAAATGTACCTAGGAAGAAGATATCAATCTAGTACAGTGATACTCAAAGTACTGCCCGGGTGGCGCATGCGGCCCTCCTGACCTATGTATGTGTCCCCCTGGGCAACAGCAGCACTGGGCTGCTGTTTACTCGACTCCACTTCGCCAAATCTTTTACCCTCTCGATGTAAATAAATGTTAAATAAACAGCAAGCATTTATCTAAAGGTTAATTGTAGTTAAATTAACTAGGATGTAATGAACCCTTAACTTTAGGAACACCTTCGTTTTTAAAGACAGGAAACGTGTAAAAAATATGGTAGTCTCTTTAAAATTCCTAAAGTTTATTCCAGTAACCTGCAGAACCACTTCACCTTAGTAAATCAGATTTTAGTAGTGTATTCAGAGTTTAAAAAGTGATAGTTTTCAAAAATGGATTTAGAACCGCTCATGCTCCCTACCCCATTCTAACAACGCCATTAGTGATTAAATCCAAACACAGGAGAAGGTTTTGTACAACACGCACCCTGAAGTCATGTATTTCGAGGTCCTCTTTTATGTGATAAAGAAGAAAAAAGAGGGACATTGAAATAAAACAATTGCCTAGGATCACACAGTTTGGTCAAGTGGTGAAGTAGGGATTCATCCCAGGTGTTCTGGTTCCACATTGTGCAATTCAGTTTAGCCACTATATGTACATGCTTCCATTACGCTACACCCACTTTGCACCTCAGGCCCACCACCATCCTGCTGGCATCAATGCGGCCCTCAATCACACCAAGGATCAAACTTTTTGGCCCCCGGAAAAACATTTGTGAGTACCCATGATCTAGTGTCTACATTACACAACATGTAACCAGAAAACCTGGGTCAAATCCTGGCTTTCAGCCTTGACCAAATAGTCTGACTTTAGTCTAATTATTGACCAGCCTAGAAGGGTCCCCAACCAGGACAGTCATGCATGTGGTCCTGCTCCTAATACATCCAGCTGGGCCCCACATTTGCAGCATGTATCACTGACTGTCTCTTTAGTTTGTCAGCTGTGTAATGTTTTTTTTTTAGAAATACTTTTTGCGTCTGATAAATTTACCACGTGATCAGTGCATTTATTTAATACAGTGCACTATTTAACTCTTGGTAGAATTCAACAAAACACTCTCCTTTGGTGGTAAACACAATATGCATTTTGCGAATTTCGAGCGGCAAAATTCAAAATATTGCAGTTTTCCCCTGCACAAATTCAGCCAGGCAATTCTTATTTAAATCTTTTAGAGAAATAAGTGGGAAATATCTAAACTGCTTATAATTCCCATTCAGGGGGTCACATTGGATATATAGGGCCCCTGGGGAAGAATGGGACATGTGCCTTAAGGATTGTTCTGGGCGGGAGCCCCAGTAGAGCAAAGGGAAACAGCCCATTGGTGGCATTGTAAGACCTACAGATACTTTTAATGGAGAATGTCCAAAATCGACAGAGTTGTGATCCACCAGAGACACTGTAAACCACCAATGTCTATTATTTGGAGTCTGCCTAGGAGTGAGATGGAAGCAACACACTGAAGGCACTGGTAAACGAACAGAGCAAGTATGCACTGTGTTCACACAGGATTGAATAGAGCGTGTTTCAGGGAAGGACAGGAGAGAGGAAGCGAAAGGGGCTTTGGCCTCAGAACTTACCAAGCACCAACAGATCAAAACATAGAAGGCACTAATATTCCACCCTCGCCTATACGCCCTGGCTTGAAGCCCCCAAAGCAGAGGATCAAATAGGCAGAGGAAAGAGAAGAGTGGAAGAGGTGAGGCCTGAAGAGAGAGAGAGGAGGTCACAGTCAACGGTATAGGAAGGACTCGTGTGGTTCAAGAAAGGAAAGTGACGGAAAGACTTGGGGAAACAGAAAACAAGGTAAAAAGCGTGGAATGAGAGGAAATCAGAGGAAAAGAAAGAGAAGGAGAGGAAAAGGAAGTGAAATGGAGAAAAAAGAAAGAACCCAATAAAAAAAGATAGAAGATGGAACAAATACAGAAAAAAACAAACGTTAACAAATATAGTGCAGGCATGACTCTTGTTAAAGGTTTTTGTACGTTATTGACTTCTTTCAAAGAAGCAGTTGTGGTTCGTTTTATTTATTTATTTTTATTTTATTTATTTATTTACTTGAGTTTTATATAGCGCTGGCTAGACCCGGAGGTATCAGAGCGCTTTACATGAGGAGAGTTACATAGGTTACAAATTACACATAGTTACAGAAGGTACACCAGTTACAAGTTCCAATCTTAGGTTAATGGCGTGTAGAGGGGTAAGGGGGTAATGTAAAAGGGTGAGAGGAGGGAGAATTAAGCGGAGCATAGGCATAAGGATAGACAAAGCAGGCAGGTGGAGAGGAATTCAGGGGAGAGAGGAATGTAAAAGGGGAGGTAGCCAAAGAATGAAGGAGGGAAGCGGAGGTGGAGGGGGTAGGGGACACAGAGTGGAGATGGGGAAGTAACATTAGGACTTCAGAAAGGTGACTCTTATGTTACTTTTTGGGAAGTGTATGACTTGTCATTGGTGATTCAGGGGTTCTGGTCAATAGCCCTTCTTCCCTGTAAAAGGGTCAAATGGGGAGTTGCCACAAGGAGCTGTCTTTTACCTCCGATTGCTTTTTACAAGATGCCTAGTTGGTGCAATAGCCTGGCCAATGTGAAGAAGATATTATTCATACAATACTGGAGAAAAAGGAGGAATGAAGATAAAACACTGGTTCTGTCTTCTTTATTATATTCTGCAGTGTCAAGCCTTACTACAGGTTTGTGGACTGCAGACTTCTCTATGTTTTCATGCACCGCTAAGTATTCACCAGCTTTTTCAGATATCCCATTCCATTTACTATTCGTTTGGTCATGGTCTGATTTTACTGTTTTCTATTTATTATTACATAGCTTCAAGAGCAGGATGAGTCTTATGATTGTGTGACCATCAATCATTATTCGTCTTGAAGGTTGTGACCTATAGAAATAGAACCTCCATTAGATGAGATTTGATGTGCGATTGGAGTGCTGTTGTTCGATGGAATATGAATGGCTACCTTGACTCAAAATATTCAACGATAAGGGAATCCATCTGTACGTATGTATATGATATTTCTATAGCACAAACATAGCCAAAAAGCCACGTGGCTCTGCACATAGTCAAAGGTCGCAATCGCAGTTTTGTTCTACCTGCAACCTTTGGAATAGTTTGCCTTTGCCTCTGAAAAGTCAGGTCAACTTTCACTTGTTTCACAAGAAGCTAAAAACGCGGTTGTTTTCAGTCTCCATGTCGCTATCACTATCTTTTTGCCTTAAATCGGGCTGCACTGAGGACACAGTATTTTGCCAGTGGCAAGACACCCGAGGGGAATCACGCGCTATAGAAAAGTTCAATTTCATCAAGATGGGAGTGATCATATTTCTCAGGCCCTGGGTGAGATGTTCTGAAGCATGTAGAATGGCCCTAAGGGGTGCTATTGTAGAGTCTGGGATGCCATGGAGTATGGCATTACCACCATACAGAGGCAAGAGTTTAAGGGCCTGAACAGCAGTTTGGAAGTAGCTGTCTTGAAGAAACGGTTTGACTTTCTTTACAAGAGAGACCTGATACCAGGTCATCTTTGTGTTTTTTTTTAGCAATATGTTCCTTAAGGGAGAGGTCTGTATCCAAAATTAACCCATGAAATTTGGCATTCAGTGAGATGGGGTTCATAGCTGTCAAAATTGATGTGATTGAGACAGGTTTGTATAGTATCTTGTTGGGCAAATAATAGGAATTCTGCCTTGGTTAGGTTAAACTTCAGGTAGAGGCTGGACATCCAGGTCTGGATAATGTGCAAGCTGTGTTTGAGACAGTGGATGTCTGAAGCAGAAGAGACTTTCAAGTAGAGTCATGTGTCATCTGCATATTGGCGAATCTTTTGGCGAGTTTTTTTTAAACATATTTTATTAGGTTTTTATTGTACCACTTGGGCGAGAGCCCGACATAGTCCGCATGGGGACAAATTATTGAAAAGTTACCAGACATGAAAATAGTAATGGGTACAGCTCCTATATATACCAACAGTAAAAGAACTGAAAAATGTACGCAGACTTTCCCACCCCACCCGCATTGGCAAGCAAATGTTAATATACACTGTAGGACTTGGCCCTTTTTGGCTAAAGTCCCTAAACTTTTTGCTTTCCCCCTAGACCTTATTTTTTGACATGGTGTTGCCAACTTAGATGCTTTGGACACTTTGCCACTGCTAAACAGTGTCAAAATGTAAGTGTTCCCTGTATAAAGTAATGGTAATTGGTTGTCCATGATTGGCATGTTTGCCTTACTAGTAAAGTCCCTAGTACAGTGCACTATGTGTGCCAGGGCTGGTAATGCAAATTCTACTAGTGGGCCTGTAGCCTTATTTGTGCCACCCACACAAGTAGCCTTAAAAAGGGAACTCAGGTCTGCCATTGCAGGGCTGGCACGCAGTTTGTTAAACTGCCATGTTGTTCTGTGAAGTGCATTCACTTGCCAGACCTTACCCTTCCCTTTCTAGGCACATCAGACACCCCTATGGTGGGTCTAGGGTACCCCCTGGAGAGGGTGCAGTGCATGTGAAAGGTAGGACATGTACCAAGGTGTGTGTCATGTCCTGACAGTGAAATAATCTCCATTTCGTTTTTTCACTGTTGAAAGGCCATCTTGCCCATAGGACAGAATGGGAAGGCTGTGTAATATGTTTTCCAGCTATCTTCCTAAAAGCTTACGATGGAAAGGTGAAGTTTAGTATGCCTGAACTCACAATGTAATAACATATCTTTTTATATAGGTGGTTTTTGCATTGTGTGTTCAGAAGCCACTCTTAGAAGTGGCTGAGTTTCTGTGCTCTGATGTTTCTGTGTGTGTCTGCCTGGCTGTGGATTGACTGTCTGGATTTGAAAGCGATAGGATCTGGGGAATATCTTGACCCAGGGGAGGAGGTGAGACAGCAACAGGCTGACCTGCATCTGGAGTGTAGGGGGAGGAGAAACCCCTAGATCTGAAGAGGCCTGGGTTGATGCTATAAAACAATTGGCTCGTCTCCTGCTGAGTGATTGAGAATCGAGACCCCCACTAATAAAAGGAAGAATGGTGTCACTGGCAGGGAGGCACCCAGAACTTTTTTGAACAGGGGTCAGTGCCCCCTGAAGCACAAAGACTTCAAAGCCATTGAGGGATATAACTATGAGAGCTGAAGCCCCTGAACTTTGGAGAATGGCTTGATCAAGTGTGAACAAGACTAGAGCTACTTCGTGGTCAAGAGGACATTTGCCAAGGAAGAAACAACTGAAGAGACTGAAGGATAGGACTGACCCTTGCTGTGTGATCTGGGGCTGGCCTGCAGTTTGCTGTTTCAACCAATGAAAGGCTAAAGGGACTTTGCTGTGTTCTGTGTCCGCCTGCTTGAAGGACTTTGCTGTGTCCTGAAATAACTTATCCCCAAGGGCCTGAGGTGAGCTGGCTCCCTGTTCCGAAACGCAGGAACACAAAAGTTTCCAGGAGAGTCTCAGCGGTGTTGTGTGAGCATGCCTGTTGCAGCCTGAGACCCTCGTAAGAACTGCCCTGTGATCATAGGCGCCTGGCGTCCAAGTGAGTCTCAGTGACGCTGTGTGCTTGTGCTTTACACAGCCTGAGACCTTCAGGATGATCGGCCTGTGATAGGGGGCACCTTGAGTCCAAGCAAGGATCAGTGACGCTGTGTGCGTGTGCTTTGTGCAGCCTGAACCCCTTTGTGAGGATTGTCCAGTGATCATGTGCACCGGAATCCAAGTGAGTCTCATCGACGCTGTGTGCGTGTGCGTTGTGCACCGTGAGACCTTCAGGAGGATTTGCCTTGTCATCGTGTGCACGGGAATCTAAGTGAGTCTCATCGCCGCTGTGTGCGGGTGCGTTGTGTTCCGGGAGACCTTCGTGAGGATTTGCCTTGTTATCGTGTGCACCGGAGTAAGGTGAGTCTCAGCGACGCTGCGTGCGTGATCTTCGTGCAGCTTGAGTTTATAATGTCACCAAAAACCCTTGTTACCCAGTTACCAATTATACATTCTATATATACCTTATCCTGTCCAAATGATGTTCTAGTTAAATATTTAATGCTATTTCGTTTTATGCAAATTGTGTGTAATAATGTTCAATTTCCACTCAAGATGCCTGATGTGTGCCATTTCACATTATTGTACCATTTCTCCATTTGCGAGATCCAGCCACTGCGATTTGTCTGTGTCCATGAGATATGCATTTGTGTAACAACGCGGCCCTATAGCGCACAGATCGACAACACAAAGATCGGTTACAGTGCTCCAGTCACATTTCATATGCAGGTAACATCTCGCCAAAGCAATAACACGCACAATAATACATTACTAAAATTATATTATTTTCGGCTTGCCACTACAGATCATATGTCTACAAACACTAACCATCTCGGATTATGCTAACACGATCAATCCCAGCCACAATCAACTCTCACCCTAGGCCTGTGTGCAAACCAGTGTCAAAGCTCGGTACCACTCCATGCTTATCAGCGCAGGTTATTGATTCGCCCACCAATATGCCGACATGGATTCAGTGCTTAGCAATGGTACATTAGGCCATAATGCAAGCAAGACAAAAAAGTTGCCTGTCCCCTTGGATAGCTAAACACAGTATAACTGAAGTGCAATGGCACCTCGCTTCCTGTGCCCTGGATCCATTGCACATGCAATAACGAGAGCTACATCCTTACATGGGTGAAATTTACAACTGTGAACTGGCGTGCCTGTCTGTGCAAGGTACTGTGTTTGTGCATGTACCTTCATTGCAATGTTCATCATTTTGAGGGTCACTGTAGTAGTAAATGTACAAAGGTGAAACTGTGACCGCCCAACACCACATCGGGGTGTGACTCATGAAGATACCTTGATACTCACATCTCTATCGAGGCGTGCGACTCAGTCTTGATGATACATTGACACTGTCACCTCTCAGAGCCACAGAAGAGCGTGACTCTCAATGACACAATGTCACTGTCATCTCCAAGGCCCCTAAAAGTTTGTGATTTTCCTGATGATACATCGATGCTGTCACCTCCCATCGCCATGCAAGGGTGTGGCTCTCTTGATGATGCAGTGATAATGTCACCTCCCATCACCATTCAAGGGTGTGGCTCTCTTGATGACGCAGTGATAATGTCACCTCCCATCACCATACAAGGGTGTAGCTCTCTCGATGATGCAGTGATAATGTCACCTCCCATCACCATACAAGGGTGTGACTCTCTCGATGATGCAGTGATAATGTCACCTCCCTTCACCATGCAAGGGTTGACTCTCTTGATGATACAGTGATGACGTCAGCCCTCAGAGCTACACTGTCACATGCCAGCACCACAGAAGGGAGCCACTCTGCTGAAGGTGCATTGACACACTCAAATGTCGGCACTAGTGAAAGGCAGGGCTCTGATGATGATACATTGAGAGTTAAAAATATAAGCCGCTTTTGATTTTTTTGTGCTAGACATAAATATTGGTAATCTGTGACCCACTAGCTTGGAGGTGTGTTTGTATCGTCTCTGTACACCGTGGTCATTTGCTATTCCCCCTCTCTGAGTAACTTCTAGTGAACTTGTGACTACCTGCTTACAACTGAACTCAGCGCCTAGTAGGACCTGCAGCCCCCCTCCCCCCAGTGCCTTGAGACCCTAGCGGGTGAGTAGTCGAGCTTAACAAATACTGATTGATTGACCTGCTGGCCATTTGCCTCTGTACACAACTGCAAATTTGGACTGAGAAAGACTGGAGATCAAGACAGGCTTTCGGATGACAGTGCGGTAACTAGGGTGACACAGCATGCATGCTGAGGAAAATATGTATTTCATGCCCTGGTGTACCATGAATTGGAGAGAGAGAGATGAACAAAGCCAGTAGGCATAACTATGAGTATCCGATCATTCTTATTATTATCCCACAGGAGGCACCACATGCCGAGCAGATGTTGCCTCCAATAAAGATGTGCTGCTGCCGAAGTGCAAGGGGGAGGGTGCACAGAAAGCACCCTGCACACACACCATACACTTGTAGTGAAGGATGCTTCTCTGAAGGGTATGGCTGCTCCCTCAGCATTTTGTGCATGAATGATCACAGTGCTATTCGCAGACACAGCACTTGAACTAACCTAACGAGAGAGAAGACAGACATCAGTATATTTCTTAAAGCCTGAATTTATGAAAAACACTTTCTGATAAAGAAACAGCCATTTTTGAGTAGACAGACAGTGTTCTGGTGCAAAACATCCTTGATCACTTCTTGGACAGGGTCCACTTCCATTTTTACCAAACTCCTAGCTTAAGGGAATAGAAAAGTGCTCTTTAAATGCTTTAGGTTTCCCCGATGCATACATGTTGCATTTATACCTGGAATGTTCAACGACTTTAAAATCAATGTTCCTACATATGGTAGTTTTCAGACTTCATCCATCAGGTATTAACCCCAAAAACAGCAGTAATGCAGTTACTTGTTTTCTGGCTTCCAACCACCACTTTTTTGTAAGGTGGAAGGTATCAGGATCGGTATTGCCAGAATTACATTGGCACCCACCAGGTGAACAGATATGTATTCTCACCCAGATTTCTGCATTCTTGCCCCTCTGAATGAGAGCTGTTTGTGATCCATCGTCCTTAAATGAGGGTGCCATTTGGACACCCTGCCCAGTAAAATGTTTTCAAATTGTACTTTTTACTCTCTGCATTTCTTAAACTTGCTAAATGTCTCTCGTCCATAAGCTAAACTGACCAATAGCTTTCTTTTCCGTCTCTTTGTTCCTTGTGACATTTAAAGTGTTGGAGATCACTGTGGCCGCTCAGCTCGTCTACTTTTTGGGGGGCTGATAATTTTCAAATTAAGCTCGAGATTTGCTCTCCGCCATTAGCAATATTGAAAGCCATTATTATTTGTCGAGAAGGATCTTGGAAAAGTATGGGATCTCTGTGGTTTAAGCATCTTTGTCCGGTTTGACCTCTCAGCTACACTTAACACCTTCCACCACACAGTTCTTTTGATTCACCTCCACGCCATACAATCACCATGCCTGTTCCGGGGTTATGCTGAGGCTTTGATTTGCCTTATTCAACCTCATTGCCATCCCTTTTACTAGCATGCTATTTGCAGGGGTTCCTGCTCCTAATCGAAAGGTATCTGGGTGTGCCAGCAGAGAACTTTCAAGGATCGGTGGGTAGCCACTGGCTCAAGATAAACTCATTTATATCACAACGGAAGGCTAGGGGAGATTTAGAGACCTGCAAGGGTTAGCACTCCTACCTCATATAACAAAAACACACTAAGTAGCCCTTGGGTCCATGTGCCACCTGTTTTTCCATCTTAGGGTGGCTTCGCAAAATCCTATGGATACTTCCACCCTCTACCAGACGCTCAGTGGTCCAGGCCTTAGTCACCTTTCGCCTGGACTGCGGCAACGTGTTGTACCTGGGAGCCACTCTGGAGCTTCAGAGGAAACTTCAGCTTGTTCAGAATTCTGCTGCCCGTCTCCTCTATAAGGTCCCGTGGCGATCTCCCATCTCCCCTTTTCTGAAAGATCTCCATTGGCTCCGTGTTGACAGCCGCATTAAATTCAAGGCCCTTTGCCTTTTGCACAAAATCAAGCATGGCTCAGCTCCCGGCTACCTGAGGGCCCTGGTTCAACAATACTCCCCTTCCCGTTCCCTCAGGTCATCCACTCAAGGCAACTTCCAGATCCCACGCTTTAAACTGACGAGAATGGGCGGACGCTCCTTCTCCGTCGCTGCGCCTAAGCTGTGGAATTCTCTTCCGACCATGCTCAAACATGAATCATCTTTGTTAAAATTCCGCAAAGACCTTAAAACCTGGCTCTTCTCCCATTAACAACTCTATGCGTAATCTTTATTCTACTGGCGCCGGGAGACACCTTGTGGGTAGCTGCGCGCCTTATAAATCTAATTACAAATACAAAATACAAATACAAATAAATAGCCTCGCTAGAAGATTAAGCACCGAAGCACGTCCCTTTTATAGGACGGCTTTCCTCACCCACCGTAGGTGGCATACTTCATCATTAGGGAATCACTTGCATCATGATGCCAAGTCATGATATGGGCTACAGCCCTCTCACTAAGTGTGAGGAGCTCAGGGATGTTTGTGTGCTAAGAGAGTAATATACTAAATACCCAATTGTGGAGTTAGGGGTGGTGAGGGCAGCAGAGCAAATGAAGCAAAGTGATTAAAACTAACTCCATAAATATTGCTGATGAAAATATCCCCAGTAAAATTAATAATAAAGCTTTATAGCCAGCCGTAGCTGGCTATACCGTCCATTAAAGGCTTGCTGACCTGATACGAAGGTATGGGTCTTTATCAAGGGAGTGGGCTTTTAATGGCAGGTATAGCCCAGCTTCAGCTATTAGAACATTCCACCCCATGAGGACAGATGTTCTTAATAAAAAACACAAAGGATTCTTGGAACTCGGGGAGGTTGAAATCCCCATCGGGCTCAGAAGCCTTTGTTTCACAGCTCTTGCTGTGAATATGCAACAGCTATCAGCCGTGGCCCTGAGCACGCTGTTAGCTGTAGAACATTCACTGCAAGAGCGGTGAAACAAAGGCTTCGGAGCCCGAGGGGCAAGACCTGTGAAAGAGGGCTGAAGTCAGCCCCTGGTTCTCCCCAGCTTAGCTAAACTGCTTTTCGTTGTTCAGCCAAGCCAGGGAGGCCCAGGAGCTGGGACACATTCACCCCTCCCTCCATCTGAAGCCCAAGTACCATTGAGCTACAGGAGGAGGGAGAAGTGAAGGCTGCGTGGGTTCACCTAAAAGGCCTCTGCCTTTCGCTTTCCTTTGCCTAAATAATATATTTTCAAGAAGCAGGGGGAAGAGAAGGGCAAATGCTGCGTATTAGGACTTTGAAATGTTAAGAACAGCGGGACTATACCAGTTCACATAGGCAGGTGCTGCTCCATTATCTTCAATGGGGCTCTCAACATTCCAATGTTCTAATACAAAATCTACAACCGATGGGACAATATTTTTCTTGACAAACTTTAGAACATGTTATTAAATCAGACAATATTTGTGTATATGATATTCTGACATACAACCCTCTGTATGCATCAAAGTTCCCGCTTCATTGTAGCGGAAACGTCCTAGGTACAGTACCAATTCTTCATTTCCAGTGACACTGCCATAGTGGACTTGCTTCCTGATTTCGCTCCACTTGTCTTGGAACACATTTCGTCAGTAACTTCTGGAAATGTTTGGCCATCTGAAATTAAGGAGATCATTTAGATCATAGCTGTTTGTCATCTTCTGTGACTCTGTAGGAGCTAGCTACCCAAATCTTTTGTTTGTTAGCCCCAAGAAACTAGGAGATCCTACTGTTGAAAATGCTTTCTATATGTAGCTGTAGTATAACCCTGCATAACAGAATGTAAGGTAACACAACACAACATAACTGAGCATAATAGACCACAGCATAATGTAACAGTCTTGGTGCAATTTCAGTACTAGGTAGGTAACAATAAATGTAAAGTGTATTTTTATGCCTGGTTTTACTAGAGTTGATGGAATACCCAGCATACAACCACCCCCCACCTCCCCCCAACACCTTGAGACTCTCACTAGTGATTAGTTGCACTTTACCAACCCTGATTGATTGATTGACTAGTGGTTTGTTTTGTTTTTCCCTATACCTTACTTTTTGTAAAACAAAAAGAAAATCTGATAGTGCTTTATTTGATGGAAAAGCACGTTTTATAGATGTTCTTGTTCAGTGTGAATCAGCAAGGTGCATTGCAGCAGTACGGTATTGGGAGTCTAACTGGCACATGCATCAACAAAGACTTTTGCGATTCCTAAATTGCGATTTTTAAGGAATCGCAATTAAGGAATTGCAAAAGCCTATGCATGTAGGAATCGCTATAAAAATAGCGATTCCTACAAATTCCTTAATTGCGAGTCGCAATTTGCGAGTCGCAATTAAGGAATGCCGTCCCAATCATTCCTATGGGCCTCCAGGCCCATAGGAATGAATTGGAGATTGCATGAGCAAATTGCAAGTACCAGTAGGTACTCGCAAATTGCTCATGCAATTTCAAGGGTGCAAGGGTGTCAAAATGACACCCTATTGCACCCCTGAAATTGATCTATGCACATATGTTGCACACACACATGCTCTAAGGGCATGTGTGTGCGCAACATGAAACTTTGAAAAATGCACAAAAATGCATTTTTCAAAGTTTTTGCAAATTACCATGAAGTTCAACTTCATGGTAATTTGCTCCCCCTATTAGCGAAATCGCTAATTTTTTAACTTTAATGCATTGCATTTAAGGAATCTCAATTTGGGATTCCTTAAATGCAATCGCAATTTAAGGAATCGCTATTTAGAGATTCCTTAAATTGCGATTTTTGCATTTGGGATGATGCATCCCAAATGCAAAAATACCGGTCGCAAAGGGGCAGATTCTGCTAATCTGCCCGTTTGCGACCAGTTTTCTTGTTGATGCATGTGGCCCTATAGGTTTTCTTAGAGGGTGGGCATTTTATTAGGAGTAAGTGGAATTTCTTTGTGCAAAGATGCCAATCTCACCCTTTTGTGAAGTTGGAATGTTTCCAGGGTTTTCTTCCAGTTACTAACACATTTTTCTGCCTTTTTACTAGGTTAAATCACCTGCCAATCAAATTTTCAGACAAAGATCTTTGCAGAATGAATGTGCATGAAATAGTTGTCACAATTTTACATACCGAAAAAATACCAGCTGCTGTGTAACCTTTTATGGATTATGTGCTTAAAACATCTTTGCAAAATATGGTACTGTAGAGAGCATAATTTACACAAATCCCTCCTGGGGAGGCAAAAGCAAAGGTTTATGTACACGCACCAGCGCAAACACGGTCACCAGGTATTTGCCAGTGTCCTGAAGGGCCATATGTAGGTAATTTCTATTTACCGATTCCTAAATACCGAATTTTACCGATTCGGTATTTAAGAATCGGTAAATAGAATGTAGGTAAAAAAATCGGTAAATTTTACCGATTCAGTAATATTCGGTATTACTGATTCGGTATTAACCGAATCGGTAATAAGGAATACCTTCCTATTCATTCCTATGGGCCTGGAGGCCCATAGAAATGAATGGGAAGCCATTGACTATTACCGATTCGGTAAATACCGATTCGGTAATAGGGGGAGCATATTCAAGGGTGGCAAGGTGTCACATTGACACCCTGTTGCACCCCTGAATCGTGCATGTGTGCACATGTGGCGCACATACATGCCCTAAGGGCATGTATGTCTGCCACATGGCATTTCTAGAAAAGCACAAAATTGCTTTTTAAAAGGTATTCAGTATTTACCACCAACCTGTAGTTGGTGGTAAATAACGAATCCTTAAAACAAAAAAGCACTCACTTGAGTGCTCCCTACATAGGATTTAAGGATTTGGTAATTTACCGATTCGGTATTTTACCGATTCCTTAAAATACCGATTGGGTAAATTACTGAATCCTTAAAACCTGCCTCCTACATTAGAAAGGGCTAAATACCGGTCGGTAACGGGAAAATTACCGATTTTCGGCCGTTACCGACCGGTATTTAGCTATCTACATATGGCCCCAACTGCGCAATCTGAAAAGTTATAAGTGCCATGTGGCCATAAGTAATAGTTAGCAGCCCACTCGCAGCTGGTAGTGCCAAATGCTGGGCTTCCAGATGACAAGTTTGCCAATTCTTGATACTACTTCATGGCTCATTCTTCAGTCATTCTTCCTGTCTCTGTATCTTACTCTTGTAGGTTCTTTTTCATCTCTTCTTTCTCCCTCTGTCAATGTTTTGCAATCTTTCTCTTTCTCCTTTTTCTCTCTTTCTCTTTCTAGTTCCGGGCCAACGAATGATGATGAAAAATAAATCCAATTATCATAAAATGAGCGATGGTTTCAACTCCAGCACAAATCAGGCACTGATTATACTGCTCCTCTAGGAGCTACTGCTGTCTGAACCTGTTGGCACACTTTGATCATGATCTGGTCTCACTCTCTCCTTTTTTTTAGATGATGGTGTATCAATCTGTTCTGTTTGTACCTTGTGAGTGATATCATTTCATATGATTCCAAATACAGGCCAAAGATGATGGCGTGCAGAGGAGTGCATATAGGCTTTGATTATGAGCCTGGTGAAGTTCTATCCGGAGGAGGGAGGGGGGGGGGGGGGAGACTGATCCCCCGTGATTTTGACTGGACACGTTTGCACACCTAATTTTCCCAGGTGTTGGAAAACCGGATCCGATATTACCAGCTGGTGATTCTGACCAATAAAATCTCATGAGGCCGTGGATGCAACAGCAGCCACACCACTTTCTGCATCTATTTCCCCTACCCTCACAGCCCCATCCGCCCATCCCATACCCATCACCTGTCACAGAGCACACATTTACCATCTGCTCAGAACGGGTGGTACATTTGACTTTTAATCACATTTACCTTAAAGAGTAAAGCCCACAGAATTCATCCGGGTTAATCCAGGTCTGCACAGTTATTCCGCATTATGTGGGGAGTAACTTGTAAGTGCATGGCACTGGTGGGGTGAACGGCACTGTAAATGTCATTTGATATGATCCTCATGAGTACTGTGCAACTCGTAATGGGGGGCCTGCTCTTCACACAATGGATCAGGGGACTGATAGGCAGAGAACTACAACATAGCTGTGTCTTCTGTGTGACCATATCCTCTCCCCAGAGCAAGGCCTGCTGACAGGTCTGCCCCTGGAGGTGTGGGCAAACGCCTTGCAGTGGGCTAGGGTGCCAGTCAGAATCTGTGAGGGTTGGAGAGCAGGAGGACAAATGAAGTGTTTCACACAAAGAAATGTGACAATCAGTCAAATGAGGTGGCAGAAAAGACTTATCCTAAAAGGGGGTGATTCTGCTAGAGAAAAGAGGAAGGAAATAAGTAAGAAGTAAGTTAAAGGGACACGAAAGTGGCTCTTTAGCATGCTGACCACCAAGCTCTTTACAGCAGTGGAGAAAGACAGAAATGGATGAATGGACATTTCTGGCATTATTGTAGATGTACATGGTTATCTGTCAGACTATTGTAGTCAGAAATATCCTCTGTTAACATGTCTGTTGATTTCCATGACAACTCTTCAAAATCGAGGTCATTTGACCTCTTTATTGCACCTCCTTTTAAGGTTATTCTTACCCGTTGGAAAGATAGTTCTAAAATATTTGTGTTAACATGGTGGAGTTGTATTTGTGATGAGCATAGAATATCTACTGTTTCTTCTTCATCGTTATCTCAGAAAATTAAAACTGATTTACTCTGGCTACCCTCAACTACTTTTTTCTCTTCGCACTCATCTTTACCCTAATTTCTATTTATCTATCTTTTTTCCTCTCCTTTTCTCTTCTTACTCTTCTTCTATTTCTTTCCTATCTCCTCCTTCTCTCCTTTTATTCTGTCTTAAAACTTAAAAATGACTGATGTTAGTCAAAGACTCTGCTCACTTCTTACTTATCTTATATCATAAGATTGCATTTGACATTTTTATCATAATGTTAACATTTTTATTTCTTTACCTTTAAGATATGTATTTGTGATATGTTATCTCTCTTTCTTATGCTAATTGTAATTTTGGTATGCTCTTTTTCTTTTTTAATTCCAATAAAAATTATTTGAAAAAATAAAAAAGAAATATCGGCAGTTAAAAATATGCTGTCCTAAATATCGTTTGCAGAAAAGCTGTCCAATTGGGTGTTGATTTGTTTGTCCTTTATGACAATGGGGTGACATTTTTGTAAACAGTATAAAGTGCACGATGTTTATGTCAGATGATATTCTGACAATGATATTCTTGTACCACTTCAACTTAGATAGATGCGCTAGCTGCGATGCCCTGTGATGATGGAGATTCGATGACAGGTTATTTCAAAAAGATTAGAGGTAACAAAGTTAATATAAATGTGGAAACACAAGTGGTAACTTTGTTACAGCATGTTCTTCATCAATATTTGCACTGTAGCTCTCAATTCATTGCTTATTGACTGTGGTTGTGTTATCATAGCACTGAGGGTTTAATTTGTGATTTTGCAATGGGTACAAAATGGTTCGGCTAGTGCTTGCTCTGGATTATTGTAACAGCTGTTTTATAAATGTATCTGTATAGAAAGACCACCACTGTGCCAGTAGGGAACATTTCCCACACACCAAGGGCGGTATGTGGTATTTTGTACTTTGTAAGGTTCTGTAAGGGCTGAGCTTGGAAAGCTCCAGGGAAGAATGCTAGCATTCAAACAAAGCAGAGGTTTGAGTCTGGACTGGTCGTTGATGGGTATGGTTGATGATGTTGTACTTAATTAAAGAAGAGTTTAACCTAACTACGTGGTCCCTAGTACATTTCCACATTGGCAAACACTGGGCAATTACATCTATGCTCCAACACCAACATCACCCTGCTATTGACTAGACACTGGTCAGTCTACAAATGACCAACAGGCAACTAGCCATCACAGAAACAACAAATCCATTGGTTGCCACTGCGGGCTGGGTGAGTGCCCCGATTTCTTCAAGCCTCACCAACTTGTCCGTTTTGCAAGCTGGAAGGACCTGGAAAGTCATGTTGGAGGTCACTACTCCACGAGTCCATGAGTACTTGAGCACCTTGATCCCAAAGGGCCTTAATTACAAAGCACTGCACAGAGAGGTGTTGGCCTATACTCTTCGGAATAAATACCGCTTGAGCAACATTGTTAGTTTAGTGCACTTTATTTGCTTACGCTTATGCGGGTTACCTTGCAAGACAGGCCATGCAACCCTGAGGGCTCCTTTCACAGTTTGCATTGCGCTGCCTCAGCATTATTCAAGTATAACCTGTCGTGCCTGCTGCCTCCAGCTGTCTCTCATGACCCATACTCTTTCTGTGATGTAACAGACGTGTGGGGTCTACATTCTGAACAAGCCCTATCTGCTGCAGAAATCAAGTTTTTCACATTCAGCGGCCATGTTTGTGTCATTCTCACCAGCTACGGGTGTCAAGAATTCCTGTCATGCGAGGGGAGGAAAACGGTAACCAGCGAAAACGGACTACATCTCCCAGGATGCTTAGCGGTTGAGAGGTTATGTAAACAGGAGAGCTGTTACATAACTCAAGGAAAACACGCCCTTATGTAAACAGGAGAGCTGTTACATAACTCAAGGAAAACACGCCCTTATGTAAACAGGAGAGCTGTTACATAACTCGAGGAAAACACGCCCTTATGTAAACAGGAGAGCTGTTACATAACTCAAGGAAAACACGCCCTTATGTAAACAGGAGAGCTGTTACATAACTCAAGGAAAACACGCCCTTATGTAAACAGGAGAGCTGTTACATAACTCAAGGACAACACGCCCTATAAAGGGAGGAACCGGGAGGTACAACGCTGTCAGATATTGTGTTTACACCGACGTACCTGCTTAGTGAAGAGCAGTGTTCCGGAGTGGTGCTCCAGTAAGGCAAGAACGGAGGTAGGTCGAGTCGTTACTCCCTGGGCCGTGTCTTGCCCCATCGTCACCTGTGAAGGACCCGGAAGCTCTACCGGATAACCATTGAGCTTCGCTTTTTGACTCGGCTGAGTCAAAGCGCAGTGGCGCTTTTGCTGGTTGGAGTCGTAACTCCCAGCCCGACCAGAGATACAGGGACTGCCAGCTGTAACGCACACCAGGAGGTGTTTGCCGCGTTACAGACTCGGAAGTCCACAGGATCGATCGAGCGGCTGCTCTCGGTTCAGTCTTCTTTGCTTGTGATTGGGGTATCGGTGACGCATCACCAGGAGGTGACTCCGCGTCCCGGTGCAGTCTGAGGAAGAGGTTGAGCGGCTGCTCCCTTCAGGTAGAGACCCCGGCTGGGTGTTTCCCTGACTCCTCGATTCTCCCCAACACTCTTCGTGCCCCTCACAGCCTACCGATTGGCATTGTCGGCCATTTCATTTCTGCCCTCTGTTGGCATATGCCGGGATCGGCGTATATGCAGAGGACGGTTAGGACCATCCGTGCTGTGGGCTGGTAACGTACTTAGCCTGGAGGATTCCAGTGACTATAACCTTTGTTTATTCCTTGTATTATTTTTGCCTTCATTAAAATAACTAAACCTTCACAAGTGGTTGCGTTCTCATTATCGTGTCTGTTAAACGATCCTGAGACGTTCAGGGCGTTACAAAATATCCGACCTTAATAACACTAACTGTCTCCCGGTCGATAACAGACATGGCAACACTTGATGATGTGCTGGCTGCTTTAGCGACCGTGCAAATTGAATTGGCTGCCTCCAGGCAAGAAACAGCCGATGTAAAAGCCAGACTGGATGCTATCCAATTGGACCCGCTCACGCCCAGCACCTCCCTCACGAACCAGACCCCTGCGGTAGTAGTGGAAATGCCGGTAGCCGTCCCCTTGGCAACACCAGAGAGGTACAGTGGGGATCCTAACACAGTGCAGGTATTCCTCACACAAGTGGCGCTACATTTATCGTGCAAACCAAGGGCGTTCCCCACGAGTCAGGCTCGTGTGGCTTTCCTTATATCCTATTTGGCTGGAAACGCGGCACAATGGGCCGTACCTCTGGTGAGCAGGGACGACCCCATCTTATGTGATTGGGGTGCTTTTCGCGAGGAATTCCTGAAGGTCTTCGACAGAAGGGCTGACTCGTACACGGCGGACCGTGAAATGCTTGAGTTGAGACAGGGATCCAACGACCTGGTGCAGTATCTCAACGCGTTCCGAAGGCTGGTTGCGGAAACCAAGTGGCCTGTTGCTAAACAGACGGCGCTCTTCCATCACGGGCTGTGCGATGAGCTCAAGGACGCCGTGGCTCATATTGACCCACAACCCAAGACATGTGAGGGCCTTATCAACCTGGTATTATGGCTGGAACATAGGCTAAGTGAAAGAAAGGGGGATCATGGGAGAAAAGGAAAATCCCTTCCATCCTATGTGACAGTGGGAAGTCCTGAAACTTCCACCGCATCCAAGGGAGAACCCATGGACATCGGCGCAATACGAGCGAGCCTCACAGCCACGGAGAAAGAGTCACGCCGTAAACAAGGATTGTGCCTATATTGTGGCAAAAAAGGCCACTACGTACGTGAATGCCCTGCCAAACCGAAGACGTCACGTTATCGGGCCAACCGGTCGGTAACAGCCGTGGTGGACGTACCGGCGGAAAACTAGAGGACTCCCAGACCAAAGAAGGGGCATCTCGGAGTCACTCATCCATCCCTTCACTTTCCAACTCGGTCACTAAGGGACAACGACACCTGTTTCTCACGGTGCACGTGGGAGTGCATGACCAGTGGATACCCATTGTGGCCATGGTGGATTCAGGGGCCACTGGCATGTTTATGGACCACAACGAGGCATGCAGGCTAGGGCTAGTGCTTCTTCCCAAAGCTGTACCCGAAGACGTCTATGCTGTAGACGGAAGGCGATTGGTGACGGGGCCCATCGGGCAGCACACGGGGGTCCTTCCGATGAGATGTGGGAGGAACCATTTGGAACAAATCGATTTTAACATCATCCGAGCGCCCCAATATGGCGTCATATTGGGATTGCCGTGGCTACAGAAACACAACCCCTCTGTGGATTGGCCAACACATCGCATCGAACTGACGTCACCGTATTGCATCCTGCATTGTGGACTAAGAACGGAATCCCTTGACGCAGATGAGAGCGGGAGTCAGACGGTGGCTACAGCGGCAGAAAAAGATGTGGCTCTCCCCCAGGCTTATCACAGTTTTGAGGATGTATTTGATGAGGTGAAGGCGGAAGTGCTACCACCACATAGACAGTTTGACTGCCAGATCGACCTGGTGCCAGGGGCCAGCGTTCCCAGCGGCAGGCTGTATGCCCTGACGGAGCCTGAAAACGTGCATCTCTGGGGGTACCTGGATAAACTCCTCAAGCTAGGATTCATCCGCCCGTCCAAGTCTCCGGCCGCCTCGCCACTCTTCTTCATCCCGAAGGCTAATGGGGAGCTGAGAGCCTGTGTGGACTTTAGGGCATTGAATGCGATAACCGTAAAGAATCGGTACCCCTTGCCTCTCATCAGTGTACTTCTGGAACAGGTCAAGAAAGCTCGTATCTACACCAAGTTGGATTTGAAAGGGGCATACCATCTGGTGCGCATGAGGGACGGAGACGAGTGGAAGACCGCCTTTAAGACCAGGTTCGGCCTTTTTGAGTACCTCGTCATGCCGTTCGGTCTGTGCAACGCCCCGGCAGCCTTTCAGTACTTTTTGAATGAGGTATTCAGAGAGGAGTTGGATATCTACGTGGTCGTATATATCGACGACATCCTCATCTATTCGTCCAGTGTGGAGGAGCACGTACACCACGTCAAAGCTGTGCTCCAAAAGCTGAGGGAAAACATGCTGTTTTGTAAACTCAGCAAGTGTGACTTCCACGTCACATCCGTGGAATTCCTCGGAGTGATGCTGAGTCCAGAGGGACAGGAGATGGCAGAACGAAAGATCAAGGCGGTGAAAGAATGGCCGGTGCCCCAAAGCGTGAAGGACGTCCAAAGTTTCATTGGCTTCGCCAACTTTTACAGGCGGTTTATAGATGGATTTTCAGGATTGGTGGCCCCAATCACACAGCTACTGAGGAAGTCCAAGGAGTTTGTCTGGTCCCCTGAAGCGAACAAAGCCTTTGAGGCCCTGAAAAGCGCCTTTGGTAAGGCGCCGGTGTTGGCTCACCCCGATCCGGATCTCCCCTACGTGGTGGAAGCGGACGCATCGGAAGTGGCGCTGGGGGCTATCTTGTCCCAACGCAACCACGACACAGGGGTGCTTCATCCCGTTGCGTACATGTCCCGCAAACTCAACGACGCCGAACGCAACTACCATATTGCGGAGAAGGAGCTTCTCGCAATCAAGGACGCCTTCACCGAATGGAGGCATTGGTTGATGGGGGCAAGACATGTGGTATCGGTGTACACGGACCATCGGAACCTACAGTTCATGACGGCCACAAGACACCTTTCTCCCAGACAGCTGCGGTGGATGATCTTCTTTGCGGGGTTCAACTTCCGCATCACATATCGGCCGGGGACGGAAAACCGGAAGGCGGACGCCCTGTCCCGTCAATCTGCAGTTAAGGAACCATTGCCTGCGACCGAGCATTCCATCATTTCCCCGAGGATGGTATTGGGGGTTATCCAACCGGATACTTTCCTGAGGGGAATAAAGAGAGGGATCAGGTCATTCGCATGGCGGAGGTGGCTCCTCAGTCACAGAGAATGGCAGCTGAAGGACGGGATACCCCTGAAGGGCAGGTGCCTATTGATACCCACGCCTTGGCTAAGGAAACAAGCATTCATCTGGTGCCATGACTCTCCATGCGCAGGTCATTTGGGCTTTGAAAAAACGGTGGCTAGCATGGGACGGCATTTCTGGTGGCCAACCATGAGAGTGGATGTCAGGAGGTGGGGACAGGAGTGTCCTACGTGTGCTACCATGAAGGCCGACCATGGCCGAACCCAAGGGCTCTTACATCCACTTCCGACCCCGATAGACCATGGGATAGCATATCACTGGACTTCGTGGTGGGCCTACCGGTAGACCAGGGGATGACGGCAATACTGGTGGTGGTGGATTACTTGACGAAAATGGGGCACTTCATCCCCTGCAAGAGAGTCCCTACGGCCGGGGAATTGGCGTCACTACTCCTAAAGAATGTGGTACGACTGCATGGATTACCTGGGGTGATCGTGTCGGACCGGGGGTCGCAGTTTACTGCGCAATTCTGGAAGACTTGGTGCACTGCGCTGCATGTTAAGACCGCCCTGTCCACCAGCTACCACCCTCAAACGGACGGCCAAACCGAGCGCCTGAACCAAACGCTCAAACAGTATCTGCGATGTTTTGTGGACCAGGGCAGGGAAGAATGGGTCGACTTGCTATGGGTTGCAGAGATAGCCTATAACAACGCCACTCACAGCTCCACACAGTCATCTCCGTTCTATAGCAACTATGGCCAACATCCCAGGTTCTTGCCATTTCTACATCCGTTCAGAGAGGACAGGATTCCCGCCACAGCGGACAGGGTGGCACACATAAAAGACACGTTGATGCGCTCAAGGGCTGTCCTAATAGAGGCCAAGAGAAGATACAAGGCTGCGGCAGACAGGAAGAGAAGGCCCGGGCCACTGTACCGCACTGGAGACTACATCTGGATATCCACAAGAAACATGAGGTTTCGAAAGAACAGTGTGTTCCATCCCAAGTACATGGGCCCCTATCGAATTACCAAGTGTATGGGTCCCGTGAACGTGAAGGTGTGCTTGCCCCAGTCATTGCGGATACACCCTGTCTTTCATGTATCATTGCTCAAACCAGCACCCTCCAAGCCGTCTGGGACACCTAGGCCGGTATGCGTGGAGTCGGAGGTGGAGTATGAAGTGTCGGGCATACGGGCGTCCAAATGGCGCAGGGGGAAGCTGTGGTACCTGGTTGCGTGGAAAGGCTATGGCCCGGAGGAGCAGTCATGGGAACCGGCTGAAGGGGTTCATGCTCCGCGCTTGGTCTCCTTGTTCCATCGGCGTTTTCCTGCCAGCGCTGGACCCGTGGGGAGCCGCTGAGAGGGAGGATG
The DNA here is from genome assembly GCF_964204655.1 of Triturus cristatus. Classification (NCBI taxonomy): domain Eukaryota; kingdom Metazoa; phylum Chordata; class Amphibia; order Caudata; family Salamandridae; genus Triturus; species Triturus cristatus. Next base: position 328,095,806 of record NC_140580.1, read on the forward strand.
TACTGTCAAGAATTCCTGTCATGCGAGGGGAGGAAAACGGTAACCAGCGAAAACGGACTACATCTCCCAGGATGCTTAGCGGTTGAGAGGTTATGTAAACAGGAGAGCTGTTACATAACTCAAGGAAAACACGCCCTTATGTAAACAGGAGAGCTGTTACATAACTCAAGGAAAACACGCCCTTATGTAAACAGGAGAGCTGTTACATAACTCGAGGAAAACACGCCCTTATGTAAACAGGAGAGCTGTTACATAACTCGGGGAAAACACGCCCTTATGTAAACAGGAGAGCTGTTACATAACTCAAGGAAAACACGCCCTTATGTAAACAGGAGAGCTGTTACATAACTTAAGGACAACACGCCCTATAAAGGGAGGAACCGGGAGGTACAACGCTGTCAGATATTGTGTTTACACCGACGTACCTGCTTAGTGAAGAGCAGTGTTCCGGAGTGGTGCTCCAGTAAGGCAAGAACGGAGGTAGGTCGAGTCGTTACTCCCTGGGCCGTGTCTTGCCCCATCGTCACCTGTGAAGGACCCGGAAGCTCTACCGGATAACCATTGAGCTTCGCTTTTTGACTCGGCTGAGTCAAAGCGCAGTGGCGCTTTTGCTGGTTGGAGTCGTAACTCCCAGCCCGACCAGAGATACAGGGACTGCCAGCTGTAACGCACACCAGGAGGTGTTTGCCGCGTTACAGACTCGGAAGTCCACAGGATCGATCGAGCGGCTGCTCTCGGTTCAGTCTTCTTTGCTTGTGATTGGGGTATCGGTGACGCATCACCAGGAGGTGACTCCGCGTCCCGGTGCAGTCTGAGGAAGAGGTTGAGCGGCTGCTCCCTTCAGGTAGAGACCCCGGCTGGGTGTTTCCCTGACTCCTCGATTCTCCCCAACACTCTTCGTGCCCCTCACAGCCTACCGATTGGCATTGTCGGCCATTTCATTTCTGCCCTCTGTTGGCATACGCCGGGATCGGCGTATATGCAGAGGACGGTTAGGACCATCCGTGCTGTGGGCTGGTAACGTACTTAGCCTGGAGGATTCCAGTGACTATTACCTTTGTTTATTCCTTGTATTATTTTTGCCTTCATTAAAATAACTAAACCTTCACAAGTGGTTGCGTTCTCATTATCGTGTCTGTTAAACGATCCTGAGACGTTCAGGGCGTTACAACGGGCATGCTATTGTTTGGGATGGTTTGCCTGTAGGAAAGGCTCCAGCCAATCTTTGAAAATATTGCAATCTGTGAAGATATCAGCCATTCTTATCAGCGATTGGTGCACTATTGATTGAATACCTGTTGAGGTAAATTCTGATTTTAACCCAGATTCATACTCAGCGACAGGCACGCTATTCTTTGGCATTCAACATCTTCACCTTGTTGGCATAACAAAGGGGGGTGATAATCACTTCAGGGTGTGTTATTATACATAATGTTATTCTAGGCCATTTCTCTTTTAAACATATGCTGAACGTAACAGCTCTGCCTTTCTTCCTTACATCTCAGGGTGAGTCAATTATTCCTTGGCAAAGATGGAAGAAGGTTTTCATACACTATGCCAGGGTGTGTGGGACATCCCTGGGGGTGAGAGAATAATGTTGTTACTTATGCACTGCTTGGGCACAGAGGGACAAGAAGTGTTTGAGCACCTGCCAGAATTATCTTCAGAGGATGCCAATGGCCTCAATGAATATGAAGTATGTCTAAAAAAACTTGACCCACATTATTTGCCAAAAATCAGCACTATTTTGGAACGCTATGATTTTGGTCAAAGGATGCAACATGTTGGAGAGTCTTGAAACTTATATAACAGCATTGCGACAACTAGCAGCCACGTGCAATTTTGGAGCCGCAACCAATGAGAGGTTATGTGATCAGTTCATATTAGTCTGCATACTCGACAAGGCAAGGGAGGCTCTCTGGTTGAAGGACAACCCTACTCTCTCTGAGGTGTTGACAACAGCTAAAACCAGTGAGCATTCCATGACGTGTGTTGATGTCATACGCAATCATCAGTAGGGGAATGAAAGGAAAGAAACTGTACTGGTGGTGAAAACAAAGAGTTTTCCTGCAAAGAATATGCCTGCCGCAAGGATGCAAGAAGGGAAGGTGGTGAAGAAACCTGGGGTCAAATGCTTCAGATGTGGCATGTGGCATGTTGCTAACTTCAAGGATTGTACAGGATGGAAAGTCTTATGCAAACCTTGTGTTAAAAGCGTCACTTAACTTCTTGTTGCAGGTCAGGTATGAGTATGAACAAAGTGAGAGAAGTAATTTGTGACTCTGATTCAGAGTGCGAGGAAATTGTTTTGCAAATAGGAAAAGGGGAATATGATGGACCGATTGAGACAGTCTGAGTAAACTCTTCCTCTGTAAAGATACTTTTTGACTCTGGGTCTAAAATAACACTGTTCCCAGCAGTGGCGTAGCTAAAGCTTTTGCCGCCCCGGTCGATCTCTGAGTTTGCAGCCCAGTGACGGCCAAAGCAGAGAAGAGAGGGAGGGGGTCCTGGTGAAAAACAGACAGTAAGCAGGGGGTGCTGGCGACAGACGATGACAAGGGGGGAGAGGGTGGGAGTCGAAAGACGACAAGGGACAATTTAAAAAAAGAAAACTTACCTTGCACTCGCTGCCACCCCCAGAAAATTCTATGAGGAATGTTTAACAGATTCAGTTGCTTTGAGGAAGGATATCAAGCCCAAACCATAGGGTGGGCAACCCATCAAGCTTATGGGCAAATTTTGGGGAACAATAGAGATTTGGAACAGGTTGATCGCTGCTGAAATATACATATCATACGAGGGTGACTCCTTAATTTGCTGGGTTCATCTGAGAGCTTTAGCTGTATTTTTAGATCAGAATGAAATGCCATTGGTGAAATTGAGAGATGACTGGGTTGCGAAGGAGAAAACCACAGTGTCGGAAGTAGAAAGTAGATAAGAAACTGTTGATTATGAAGCACGTTTTCCCCGAGGTATTTCAAAAAGGATTAGGTCATCTCAAAAACTATGTGCATCACATTAAACTAAAACCGGGGGTGAATCCCAAGACTGGGAAAGTAAGACGTGTTCTTCTAATGGTAAAGGAGGCTATGAAGAATGAACTAGACAAAGAGGCTTTTCGTGGATTTGAGAGAACTGTAAAAAAGCAGTGGTGGCAGATCGCTATCCCTTATCCAAAATAACAGAGATGTTGTGCTGTTTGGAGTGTGCCAAGTATTTCTCCTCATTTGACCTCACATCAGCATACCATTAGATATCATTGCATCTCCAATCACAGGAATTAACATAATTTATAACACCATTTGGCACTTACAAATACATGAGGATGCCTTTTGGTGTCAGCAGTTGTTCAAAAAGCCATGGAGAGTGTCTTGGAAGGGGTTGATGGCGTGGAAGTCCATCAAGACAATGTATTAGTGCGTGGTAGAACCCAGAAGGAGCATGATGCCAGGGTATATGAGGTGTTGAGGAGACTGATTGTTAGCGGCTTGATCCAGAAACTTGACAAGTGCAGATTCAGTGTGTCAGAGATAGAATATCTTGGACATTTAATAACCGATGATGGTATTTGCTCCAAGGGAAGCCTGGTTAGTGCGATCAAAGTGATGCCAAGTCCCACTTCCAAGGAAGAGGGAACAGCGGAGTTTTATCATAAATGTATCCCTGATTTTGCTGAGGGATGTAGTAGCATGAGACAGTTGCTGATAAGGGCAGTGGAGTTTACGTGGATGGAATAGCGTGAGAAGAAATTTGAGAAGGTCAAAGAAAATCTGTCAAAAGCATCTAACTTATGTAGTTTTGAATGCAGTACAAAACAATTTTAAGGACAGATGCCAGCACGAAGGGTTTAGGAGCAGTGTTGGAACATGACTCTGCGGGCAAAGCTCATACTATTTTGTTTTTATCTAGGGGGTTACGTGGATCTGAAGCAAATTATTCTGAAATCGAGAAGGAAGCTCGGACAGTATATTGGGTGGTGACTAAGGTAAAAAAGTTCTCATGGTGCAGTTTTTTTTTTTAAGTAAGAACAGACCAAAAAAAGAGATTTTTTACAAAAAAATTATTGATGAGATTTCCAGCAGGATTAGAAGGTAGGTGGTAGTGCTTCAGGAGATGATTTTTGTGGTGGCTTACACAGCAGGAGTTATGAAGACTATTGCGGGATGCTCCAGGTTGTGTGGACATTGACCCAGGGGAGTGAAGATATGAATCTTGAGGTTGAATTTGGGGATGAAACAGTGATGCTCTGTGCGATATCAGAAGGAATCATTCAGGAGGACAAATCAAGAAGGGAACAGATGAATAATCCGCAGTTACAGGAGGTACTTTGTAGGTCAAGGGAAGGCTGGTTCAAAGGGACTAGAGTGTGCGAAGGGATGAAAGGTTTTTCACAGATGAAGGATGAACCTTCGTTGGAAAATTGGCCAATAATGAGAGGGGAAAGGTTAATTCCTCCAGAAAAAGTAAGGACAAGGCTCATTGAATATGCTCATGAGAGTTATCCAGGGATATCCAAGACAAAGGAGAGGGTGAGAATGAATTATTAGTGGCCAGGTATGAATTTGGTGATTGAGAGGGTGGTATGTGAATGTTTGTAATGCATTAGAAGTGACAAGATTTGAAAATGCAGAACGCAAGCCATGGTGATCAGAGCGACTATATCTGGACCATGGATAGAGGTTGCCTTGGACAAGGTAGGACCAATCAGGGTTTCAGGTGGTGACATGTTTATCAGTACTTTCATGGGCCTGTTTTCTTGGTGGCCTGAACTCAAAGTTGTCCACACTGTAGAAAATGTGATGTGATTCTGTTTTTAGAAGAGATGTTAGGAAGGGAAGGATTTCCTGTGTTATTGTTAGGGGCATTTAACATAAAACCACATCCTTATGTTATGCAGCCACAAATGATATGATTGAGCGTTTAACAAAGTTGTAAAGGAGTGTATTCAGCATGTGGTGGCGAATGGCATCAATTGGGTAGATACACTTGTACAGGTTGACTCACCATTGCTATTTAAGAAGAGGGTCCCTAATGATCTGGTTGGTCCAGCATGGATAAAGTAAGTGAAAAGGTCTGGTACCAAATCGTTCTGTGAGTGAGGAGTTGGGTGAAGAGGTTAGGGTGAACAAGGAAAAAGAGGTTGTGAGAAAGAAAAAGGAACATTTTGAAAAAAGGATGGCTGTAAAGAAGACTAAAGTCAAAGTTGGAGATTGTGTCAAATTAAAAGAACGAAGGATACGGGTCTGTTGGGAAAGTTTTCACAATCTTAGAGGGTAAATAAACTGGTCAGAAATGCTATAAAAACTGATGATCACCGAATTTGGAATTTGGGCAGAGTTGCTGTATGTAAGACAGTCGGGTCGTGTGGAACATGCAAGTAGTTCAATTGCTATCACCGAACATGTTTTAGGTGCCCCTGTACTTCAGGACAAGCTAATACTTGCTCCTTAGATTCCAGGGTCGATCACGATTTGCAAACAAGCTCAAAGAAAAGTTTGCGCACAAGAGGCCTGCACATCTCCAGGATTTCGTGTAATGCTTCGCCACTGTTCGTTTAATCGTGAACCTTGCTATAATGTATATCAATATAAAGATTAATCTGTTGTCTTATCAATGGCATGTATTCGCTTTCTTTGTTTAAAAAAAATGCGATGTGTAATATTTTAACTGTTTATTATAATAACAGAAGGAGGTGCGTGGTATGTTGTACTTTGGCCTTTGTAGTGGTCACGTAAGTTTCTGCAAGGGATTAGCATGGGAAGCTCCAGGGAGGAATGTTAGCATTAAAACGGAGTGGAGGTTTGAGCTGAGACTAGTTGCTGATGGATGGGGTTGATAAGGTTATACTTAAATATGAAGAGTTTAACCTAACTATGTAGTCTCTAGTACACTTCCACACTGTATTACATAAAGTGCCCAGGTGACACAATAGGCGTGTTGGCATACGATTTGCTTCCCTGGGGCAATTTGGGATTTGAAAAGGGCTGCAGACACTTGTGCAGCACTTTCTGTAATACAGATTATGCAGGTGCACATGTAGCACCATAAGCTCAAGGTGGCATTCCCTAATTGGATGGGATCATTATTCCATGCAAAGGAGGGAACATTCATCCTTTGCACCCATGCTGTATTATAGACATGGGCACGGACGCAAAGGAGCTGTTGGGACACTCTGACTATGCATTACATAGAGAGGATGCACAGTCTGTGCTCCTAAGGGGAATACCTACAAAGGTGGCAAAGTGGGTCCTAAGGACCCAAAGATATCCTGCTGCAGGTGGGTGCAGTCACTCACTGAACCCGCCTGGAAGGGGATCTCTGTCACCTTCACTGTGAAAGGTGGACAGGCTGCTTACAACAGCTGGCTTGTCTACCTTTCACTAATGCGCTGTCCTTACGGTAGGCACCAGTTCACAGCTGCCCTCAGGGCAGCGCTTTTACTGTAATAAGGTGCACTGATGAGTTCTGCAACCAGCGAAACCCATTTGAAGGTGCACAGTGGCGCAGACTAGGGCAGTGCACCCTTTACATAAAACTGCCCAATGAAAGCATCCGCTGGGCCAAAAGAAGCATAGCCTCAGCAACCAAAGTTCTAGATAGTGGAGATGGGCTCCGGATAAGCGCACATTTCCACTGGACAGAAATCTGGGACCAGTTTTAAGAACAATCACCAACAAACAGGACCTCTATCTTACGAGATTTGGGTCTGAGTAACCAAGAGCCCATCCATTCGTTGATCTCCTTCATGAAATGCTAAAAAGAGAAGTCTAGATCGTTGTGATCGTTAGCGTAGAATAGAATCTCATATATGTCATACTCATATATGAAAAGCCATGGTAGCGGATCAACCTAGCCAGAGACTAGACAATTAAGTATTCGAATTTATAGTTAGGGATCCTGAGGTTATTTACATATTCCGTCTGTTAGCTAAATAAACCACGACCACGGGAATTATGCGATTGGGAAGCACCAAATTATGCAGCAGGGTTGACTAAATCATGCAGCAACACAAGGCAAGTTATGTATCATAATGCAGCACTTTTGTTATAGTATTACTTCATTATTTTGTAAATTTTACACATGGTAATACAGTTTGGGCAAACATTTCACCCCATTAGTACCAATTTTATAACCAAATACAGAAATTGGCAAATGAAAGATGACCTATTAGTCTTTGAGCTAGAAACACTTTTTTCTTAAAATCTGAAGATTATGCAGCAGATTATAGATTTTGTGGTAAATGCGGCAAATAAAAAATATGTGAAAAAAGCTACGGACCCAGAATAACACACTTCCAGTGGGCATGAATAAGTTTAATACGATCTTGAGGAAACTAACCTGAAATACATTTGGATATTAAAATAAAAACTTTTTGGATATAATATATAAAAATCGCAATGTTTCTCTGCAGCAATACATTAATGCGTATATGACTTAGTGATGTATTGCTTTTTCCATGTTAAATTCCATTCATGTTTTCGATAGTTTTATTTAAATGTCAGACTCACAGAATTTAACATTTTAAACAATGGTTTACAAAGTTTGGTTACATTGTACACTTATTTCTTTTACACATAATCTCCAGGGACATTTTTTGTTGTTGTTAGTAATGATTTTCATTCTTTAAAATTGTATTTTTCAAATTTTTTAATTGATTGTATAAGTATATATATGGTTTAATTTGTTGTGGCATATTTAGTTCATTTATTTAGCATAAATGTTTCTGGTGTTAATTAAAATAGTGTTTCATTTTGCAGTATGTGATATTTGTTCTTTGTGTTGTATTGAGACATTTAGATATCACTTACTACCCATATGCGGAGCACTAAAGCATTAGCCACACAGGTAGTCTGCTACACCATATGGGGCATATGGATGGGCGAGTGTTGCCTATATCAAAAGTGTTTTCATAGCATGCATGCGTGTTCAGAGAGGTGCATATATATATATTCACTGAAAAAACCATAGGTTTCAGGGGCGTTATAGTTAGCTGGATATTTCCCTCGTACAAAACCCTAGAAATTCCCCTGTTATAGTTAGTTCAGCTAACTATAACTCACGCCCCGGCAATGCACTGCTGATGACGTCACATATTACATCACTCATGACATGGTCAGTGACATCACTGATGACATTGCTGATGACATCTCAAATGACATCACTGATGACTTCACTCATGACATCATCCATGTGAGAAATTAGTGCATCTTTTCACACCCTAATATAACCTTTGATACACCGACTCAAAATTTCAGACTGCCATTTTGACAACCATAGATACTCCAATACCAATAACTACTCACCCACTCATTGACTTTTAGGTCTACATACATGTCCACTCACTCACCTCTACAGTCACTCATACTTACAGTCACTCTGTGCATTTATACACCTATATAGACATTTCACACCGCCAATCATCCATTGAGGTACTGGCACATCTAGTCAGTAATGCAAATAATTAATCACAGTTCAATTTACTCACGTATACAGTTAAACACACTCAAGTTCACTTACTCATAAAAATACTAACAAATTATGTGTCTTCCTGCAGAAAAAACAAACAGCACATGACACAGATATCCTTGCACTATGGCGCATACAGCCACTCCCAAAATCACACACTCTCACATATAAATAGTTATATACTCTTACACACATATACACTGCGTTTCACATATGTAGTTACTGACACATGTACAAACTGAGATATACATTCAATCACTAACACACACATATGTACACTCACCCAACCATACAGTCTATCACAGATGCACTCTTAAAACCATGCACCCACTAAATCACCCACTCACACATCTAGTCACAGAGTCACACACACCCTACCCACACAAACACTCAGGCACCCATACAGATACTCAGACAACCAATCAATAACCCATATAGACACTCATATAGCTATTCACAAAACCATGCAGCCACTTATACACCAACACACAGACACATACAGACATTCACACAGTTTAGTCACTAGTCTGCAGTAAGATATCTTTAATGACTCACTTATAGAGTCAGTTACGGACCTAGAAAATCATCTATTCACACACTTGTACACCCACTTATTCTTCAACAGGCCTTTCCCTATATATATTAAACATATTAAAACTGTTCAGAAACACATTCTCATTGGATGATGTCATCAGTGATGTCATTTGAGATGTCATCAGTGATGTCATCAGTGATGACACTGACCATGTCATGAGTGATGTAATATGTGACGTCATCAGCAGTGCATTGCCGGGGCGCGAGTTATAGTTAGCTGAACTAACTATAACAGGGGAATTTCTAGGGTTTTGTACGAGGGAAATGTCCAGCTAACTATAACGCCCCTGAAACCTATGGTTTTTTCAGTGAATATATATATATATTCACTGAAAAAACCATAGGTTTCACACATGTTATAGTTAGCTGGACATTTTACTGATAAAAAAACAATGAAATTCCCCCGTTATAGTTACTGTAGGCAACTATAACTCATGCGACCGTAATCCTCTGCTGATGCTAATACTGTATTTAGACACTTATTTGCCCATGTCTTCTTCCATTAAATTTTAGCTATACATATATTACAAATATTTTTTTTTCATAAAGACACATATGTCATCAGCAGAGGATTACGGTCGCGTGAGTTATAGTTGCCTACAGTAACTATAACGGGGGAATTTCATTGGTTTTTTATCAGTAAAATGTCCAGATAACTATAACATGTGTGAAACCTATGGTTTTTTCAGTGAATTTGCAAGGTTTTTTAAATGCTAATTCCTAACTATAACGTGTGTGAAACCTATGGTTTTTTCAGTGAATTTGCACGGTTTTTTAAATGCTAAGTTACTTTACGCCATTTGTGGCGTGCGCGCCCACTTAACGCAGTTCGTTTCGTGCGCGCACGGTGCGCTTCGCGCACCGTGCGGGCACAGTGAGCACGCGGTGCGCTTCGCGCACCGCGTGCCCACGTTACGCTAGATGGGCCATGAACGCACGATGCGCTTCGCGCACCGTGCGCACATGGAGGACATATGATGAGCATCGTTGTGACAGGTAAAATATATGCTTTGTTGTGCTATAATAAGCCATGCACAAATGGTGCCGTTCGGGCACCATTTGCACACGGGGTGGGGAGAATGTGGATATTTTTTTTTTTTATTATTATTTCCTACCGTACGCGTACGGTAAGCGTAATCTGCGAAATTTTCGAAAAAATTAAAATTGCCTTTTTTCACTTGGGGGATCGTTGGGAACTCCCTCGGCATGGCTAGGTGCTTGGGAACTGTCTAAACAGCCCCTTTACATGTTTTTGCACTTTGTTTTTCAACCCCCTGTCAGAGTGCGAGAGAGAAAATGGCGGCCGCCGCTTCCTGGTTTCGACCGATTAGAATGTTTACTAAGATCTAACGGCCAATCAGAATCGCGCTCGCGCACGTCACCGTACGCGTACGGTAAGCGCACCGTAAGCGCACCGTAAGCTGGCTCAGATATATATATTGATTTAAAGGCTATTTTCTCAGAATCTACTGAACAGATTTACACCAAACCTACAAAAGGCACTTCCTTGACCTGAGGACTACCTCTCTGCCAAATTTCATTAAATTCTGTTCAGCCGTTCGGGCTGTAGCTCTGTCTAAAGGTCCTATGGAAAAATGCATGGGAAAAAAGCGTTTTGGGACCCCCCTTTTATCTCAGCCCCCGCTTGACGAATCCCCCCGAGACTTTCAGGGTAGGAGCGGAGCGTAGCGCCCCACCTATTTTGAAAAATTCGTGAGGATTCGTCGACCGGCGCCAAAGTTATTCAAAATAGAATGTTGCGGATTTCCTATGGTAAGAGGGTCCTAACTATAACTACCTACTGGCGACCGCCAGTAGGTAATATATATATATATATATATATATATATATATATATATATATATATATATGAAACACCACACTTTTCTCTTCCGAAAGTATACACGGACGCCAAGGAGATTTGCAGTTTTAAAGCTGGTTTAATGGACTGCACACACAACGCGTTTCAGCTTTCGCCTTGTTGGAAATATCACATTCAATTGCAAAGAATGTATGAATGTTTTTATTTTATTACTTCGTACCAAAAATTTAACTGCTAACATTCATACATTCTTTGCAATTAAATGTGATATTTTTAACATAGCATGTTATATGCTTTTGTTATTTTTGTGAGATTGCATGCAGAATTGTGTTTCAAAGTGTATGCAAAAGCACATGCCATAACCAGCTGATTTATGACCTTGGGTTTGTTACATTTCAAAAGACTCAATATATGGATTGAATGATGTGTCTCTACATCAGCTGCAGCAAAGAGAATATTGAATCGTGCTGTCCGCTTTAAAATGTCTGAATATAGGATCAGAGTTGTGGGTGGTATAATTTAAAACCCTACACCAACATCTTTCGTCCACAGGGTCTCTCTCTCCCCAACACTTTAGCATAGGGCACCTTCACGGCCGTGAATGACACCAATAGCTTGTTGTAAAGTATATTATTTAGCAACAAACACTGAGGGCATTTATTTGTTTCTAGAATTGCAAAATAAAATAAAATAAATACACCAAAATACTGAATTGACCACAATGTGCTCCTCATTTAGGGTTAAAAAGTAGCTCCTCAAGTGCTTGAAAATGCTCTATATGATAAACGCGAGCATTCAATAATAGCCTATGAAATACCAACATGTCCCCAAAATGGGCTTTATCAATCCACGCAAGCATAGCCACTGCCAAGAGACCTGGATTATAACTCAAAGTGCCTCCTCGCTCACTGGTGAGTATAACTCACCCTCAATTCACTCTGTCACTCATCCTAGCACTCATAGATCCATTCTGCCCACTAATTCCTTCTTGCATTCACCCACTACCTCATCCACAAGGAAACAAATACACAAACTCAAAAAGCAAATGCAAAATAAATTAAAAGTGTGAACGTAGAAACGAGAAAAAAACTGTAGCCTAAATGTAGTGTCTGTACACTGGCAATACAAATAAGTAACAAACTAAAAATAGAAGTAGGTGGCCATCTTGGAAGGATGTTGTACAAGGAGTACACACATTGTAATGACAATCTACCCTTTAATGCATATTGGCTTTCATATGTAAAATGAATGTCAGGCTTTTTGCCTTTGTAGCAACTTTTCTTAATAAACCGGTCAGATATACGGCATCTGGCTTTACTTTTCCCAATGAATCAACAGGCTTATCATTTTTACCACAAACCTATCACCATAACCAACTCAGGTCTACTGTACTGAGCAAAAACCTTTCCACAAGACATGGCAGGCATGCAGCCAAAAAATTACAAATATATACACATTTATAGTTGGCAAAATAATTCACAAACCTTCTACCTCATGGGTTTGTCCAAAGCAGTAACCAACAATGATGCTAATATAGCAGAGAAAATGATGCACTTCTTGCTCCAAAAACTTTGATTCTAATTTACAAACCAACAATCTAGCAACATTTGCTTTTGGACGCGTGCCCAAAAATTCTGTTTATTTAGTTATAAGAGGATTTTGATCTGATTGCAAACTCTCCTACCTCCAGGATATTAGAGCAGGTGTTTGCTAGACATTAAGGGTGCTGCGACCGCCTTGTTACAGATGCCCAGGGAAGAGGTGTGGCGCCGCGGCCAGGGCAACTGACTCCGGAATCTGGGGATCACGGTTCGATCCCCGGCGCCGGCGGCAGATAAGACCAGCACCATGTGACTCTGGGCAATAGCTTGCTTAATCTTCCCGACGGCCCCCAGCGCCTAGAGACACTTACGGGTGATTGTTCGCGCTTTACAAATGTGGATTATTATTATTATTATGCCCAAGGGTGGCATTCAGTCAGCCCTCCTATGCACACTCGACTCAGGATGACGGTGTCCTCAAATATTACGTACAAGGTCCTTCCCATTGTGTGCAGATCCATTTTTGTGCGAATAAGCATCTTTCTTAGAAAGAAACTATTCCATTTTCATTTGAACGATCCCTCCGTTTTCATATTCAATGCCTTTTGAGACACTGACATTGCCTAGACAGCAGAAGCATACCAAATGGAATATTCTTTCTATCCATCTACAATTAACCCCAAACCACCTCATCAGATTCAGGAAAAGAGCTTTAACATTTGGCTTGTTTCCGCTTGTCACCCCAAGATTCCTGTATGTCTTACTCAATAGCACAGGAAACTTTCAAAGGTGAAGGTGCTTCATGTGGAAAAATACTTTACATTTCATAAAAATGTGATCCTGAAATTATATCACTATGATTACAAATCTTTGGCTACTTGCCTTACTGGCTCTGACATGTTGTCAAGCCAGAACCACAGATAGTGAGTCTTCATACCTCACTTTGCTTTCCCCCCAAGACACAAACACAGCCCTCATGCATGCTCCTTACCCCATTCACAAATAATACGTGGGCTCAAATGAAAGATAGGGCATACTGTCCTGATCACCTTCAACTGGGTGTGCTGGGCACAGACTGGGTCAGAGCGCCCTATCACAATTAATGTCCTGTCTGCAGCGGAGCCGCAAACTCACACCCCTGGTTTCTTCTGCTTGCTCCATGCCTTGCCTAGCCGAAATATCTGGTCTCCTTCCCATGCTCTCCTAAATTTAAAAAAAAACCTGGTGTCCTTACTATGTAAGTACGAGTAGTTACTCAGTGGCAGTAGCAGAGATCTACATCAGTCAGTGTATGACCACCCGTTATCAAATCTGCAGTATTAAACTAGAGGCTCATGCTGATCGGTTTTGTCCATAGTTTTGCCAACAGTGCACTTACCTGGCACGTTCAAGAAGCACGTTACAAACTATTTTTGGTGCTAATTTAACCCATCAGATCATTGGCACACTGTGCTGAATGGAGTAGTGTGAGATGATCTATTTCATTTACTCATGCCATTTGCCCATTTGTATAAATGGAGCCCATTGTGGGCCTGAGCAATCTGCTTGCTGCTATCTGTCGCTTCCTCACCATTTTCTGGGTTTATTGTGATTTACTTAATTTTTGTGTGCACAGTAAGTGCACTGTTTGGTCTCAACAGTGGTTTGACCTCAACAGTACTGTTACTATGCTTGGTGAACTTTGACATTAGGAGGTCTCAGACTCCCTGGCCATGGCAGCCTATTAAAATCTTTAGCCCGTTCGATTACTAAACAAGTTACGTCGTTCATTATGCGCTTAATTTGTTTTGTGGAGTTTGTCCAATTTTTTTTAACTGAAATAATTTTTACTCACAGCGGGAGAAAGCAGGCAAAAAGGGGATAGGGGAGGATGAAGAGAAACACTGGAAACAATGCCATTGGGGCAACGCAGGGATGAAAACGAACCTGCAAGAATCTGATAAGGATGATGGAAAAAGAGGTATGAAGTGGGAACCAAGATGATGTATCCTTCGTATTCAGCAATCCTAACAGCTGGCAGCGCTGTTGGGGGTGGGGTCTTAATACAATCTTTGCAACCCTGCACCTATGCTTTAACCGATAAAGCACTGAATGCCCATGTTCCTGGGTTTCCGTTAGGCTGTGGTCCCTTATGCCTGAGTAGTAACCTTTCACTAGGGGAGTAGGGTAGATGGTTAAAGCTAATAACAAATCCTTGGCAATATAGTAGGGGGGATGATGCTCTCAGTTGCCTGAGGCATAATTGCAGGCTGGGATTCTAATGGCTGTGGATGGAAAAGGTCATTTTAGAATTTGACACAAGAAAGCCTGACTTTAACACAATCCCTCGAGAAGAACCATACCTCCCCCCCCCCCCCCCCAACCACACCCCAGCAGTACTGGAAGGCAGGCATGGAAACATTGTTCCAATCTGTAACAGGGTTACATCTCCCTGCAATGCTTGGCAAGGCTTTGGAAAATGAAGCCTTGCCAAGCATTGCAGAGAGCCAAACCATGAGCAAAAAAAAAAAACCAAATAAACTGAAGGATCACACAAGCATATTTTTGCTGTATAGTACAACAGGTGGAATGCATTGTGAATGTAAGTGTTATATGCCTGGATACATGGTCAATTCATGTGAACGGAGGAGGGGAGGCATATACCGAGAGATACATACTCGTTTGCAAGTGTACCTACAAGTTGGTGAAGTGGCGTAACAAAACTTGAGGTGGCCTCTGCAAAGTACATGGAGGGGGGGCCCTCGCTCCGGAACCCAGTTAGGAGCTCTCAGGTGAGGGGTTCGCTGCCCGTGCACAGTGCTGGAGGGGGCTCCCTGGAGCTCCGGCCCCTCCGCATAACGGGGGTTCAGGGCCTAATGTTACACCACTGGGTTGGTGGTGGTGGTTTTGACACTTGACTATAAAGACAATTGTTTTCAGAAAGTACTTTCAAACGTTACTTCCAAATGCAAGTGAGCCACTGTGCTATGCAAGTACAAAGGCACCAACAGTGTGTGCTGTGTGAGGGCTCACAATTCAAATAAACTTCTCCTTCAGGCAACGTTTGTGGTTGAATGGACTATGTACCTATGTCTTAACCGTGCTTAATTACACGCTTTGTAATATACAATCTTCATTCCTCTATAACGCAGAACACCACACCATAAGAGTTGGTTGTAAAACTGCAGTGCAAAGCTTTGAGGTACAAAGAGCTAAACTACACATGTAGTAAAAAACAATTTTAAAAACCTAAGTCAAAAAGTGTATGTGTTATAAGCGCTCCAACATTTAAAACAAAACATCTTAAACAGTACCTTTAAGTGTATGTCAAATTGTTCAAAGATGGACACCATATTAAAGGACATCAGGAATGGCTTGTGGGAGAGGAACTCCAGAGGCATAGGGCACACACCCCAGCTGAGGAGAGTAAGAAATGACTTGGAACAAAAGGCATGGCAATAGGTAGCAAAAAGAAGCGACCAGAGCCCAGGCAGGTGAATGTGGCAGAGTAAAACAAGCATTGGCATAGCCAATAGGTCTCGCCTTTGGTACCTTATAAGTGTTTAGCCATGTAACAGTTGATGTTGTTGGACCAAGGATATTGTGCTGCATAACTAAATACTGGATTGTTCTGAAAGGCGAGACGTATTGGCAAAGGCAATGTTTTTATAGCATAACTATGTTTCTAAACACTACTACAAAGTAATGAATTGTGTGCTACTGAAAACTCTTGTTCTAGCTTTTTTGCTTAAAAAGCAAATGTGGAACAGCTTTACACAATTAGTTTTAATGCTAAAGTAGCCTGAAGGCTAAAAATACAAAATGTACCTTTTGAACAATGTGCAGTAATATTTTTTTAGCATACATAAAAATCCCGATCAGAGCTTGGTAGTTTGGATTTTATTTTTGAGCTATTGGCATTGCTAATATGTGTTGTTTTTTTGGCATCTCATAAGTGTGTAACCAAAGATATTGGCAATAGTTTGTCCAGGAATAACTGACAAATGTTTGTTAGTTTAAATTTTATTGCAAGAATTTTTAGTAAACATTTTTAGTACTTTAAAGTAAGCTGAGTGGAAAAAAAATATTTATGATGTTCCTTTATACATGTTTTATGAATATATTCATTCTGTTGCTATATCTTTTAATATTTTTGTAATGATGCCATTGCAAAATATTACTTCACATGTCTGCGGTAAATATGGCATAAGTGCATCAGATAAGTCTTCCACATCTCTATTGATCATAAACCAGTCTATTAGAAGTTAATTGCTAATATCCATAGATTGATATGTTTCAGTATTGTTCACTTGTGTTGTTATTGTAGATGGCCCCAGAAATCTGTGCACACGCAGCAGCCACAGGCTCAAATGCAAGCAGGGTTGACTCTAAGTTAAATCTTTCCTATAACTTGAGACAAGAGGCAGCATGTGCTACGAGAGAGCGCTTTTTTATATGGTGTGTGTGGAGAGCAGCCCCTGTTTTAATGTATTATACTAAAATACATGCTAGCAGATACTTTTGACAAAATATGATTATTTTTAGTGCAGCTGCTAGATATGTAGCACAGTTATTGGCAGAGATCAACAAGCTACAAAAACAGATGGCCCCAGAAATCTGTGTGCACACAGCAGCCACAGGTTCAAATGAAAGCAGGGCTGACTCTAAGTTTCATCCTTCCTATAACTTGAGAAGAGAGGCAGCATGTGCTAGGAGAGAGCGCTTGTTTATATGGTGTGTGTAGAGAGAAGCCCCTGTTTTAATGTATTATACAAAAATACATGCTAGGAGATACTTTTAACAAAGTACGATTATATGGTGTGTGTAGAGAGCAGCCCCTGTTTTAATGTATTATACAAAAACACATGCTAGCAAATACTTTTAACAAATTACGATTTTTTTAAGTACAGCTGCTAGATATGTAACACAGTAATGGACAGAGATCAAGAAGCCACAAAGTTGTTTAAAAGGAACCGGTTGACAAGGGAGGGCGAGTGTGAGGCAGGCAGTGGAAGGGAAAGTAAAGAAATATAAACAAGCGCGCGGCCACGTTAATTACAAACAGATGACCCCTGCACGCCGCTGCTCGCTCCCAGAAGGTGGATGCCACCACAAGCACGAGTGCTTGAAAAGTGCAGACCGATTTCTAAAGGTCATTTCCTAGATAGGGCATGCGCTCTGCACTAGGCTCGACCTAAAAAGAATGTCACTGAAAAAGGAAGAAAACGCAAATAGAGCCTGAAGAAAGAAACACTACCAGGGAAGGCATATATGTCTGTGTTGGGTGTCAGAGAAAAAGAATGCGTAGGAAATAGTGCAGCGAATGGATACGGGAGCACCTTTCAAAAAAGAGATTGGAAAACAAAAGAAAAAAAAACAAAACAAAAACGCCCTCCCAAAACAAAAATCTAATTAAAAAAAGAAGTCGAAAACAACCAAACACTAAATGGCAAAAAAAAAGCCAACATTTTTCTTAAAACAATTAAGACATATGAAACGCAGCTTACCCAGGATGACTTTTGTACTGTGACAGTTTTAGAAGCACATGCGTAAAAATGCTGTCCTCTCTCCTTATTGGCAGCTTCTTGGTTCAACTCTACCACACACACTAGCCGTTTGCCATAATTTTTACGGCTGAGTGGCAAATTATGTTAATGGCTGCGTGGATGGAAAGCCAATATGATTGCACAGCCTATGTCTTTGGACTGGGGTCTCAGGTTTGTAGTGCCATTAATGCCTCTGGCCAGTAAAATAATCTGTGCTCAGATCTGTGCGAAGAATGCACAACATGGATGGAAGACATGAACATCAACGGCTTTTCTTTATGTTTCCCAACATAGAACTCAGGCCTATCGCCCACAACAGCCAAATAAAAAGTATATTTCCAACTCAACAGATTGGTGTCTCACTTCACCTTGAAAATTTACGGAGGATTGAGACAGATTGCAAAAGGGGGGGCATGCCTAGTAGACCCTTTAGCAATGCCATCTAAAAAATGTTGTCTAAAAAGACCAATATATATCGATACCACTTGGAAAAAATACACAGTTAAAAGCCTTGTAAGGTTCAGTGACACAAAACTCAAAAAGCCGTGAATTTCTGCCAGTTAAGGTGTGCAGTGCACCATGCACACCAATACTCATGTCGCCACCATGTTTTGCACATTGTAGACAACCTTTTTTTGGATGCCATTGGCTAAGGGATGTACTAAGCATGTACCACCACCCTTGCAAGCTGTCCCGCCCATTTGATGGGCCAGCATAAAAGGGAGAGAAGGAAGGGTAAACTAAAAAAATCTCTGCCAGATTTTGTGAAGATCCATCCAATGGTGCAAAAGTTACTGGAAGTCCAAACCTGTTTTGACCCACCTCTCCTCCCCTTTAACTTGCCCCTCCCATTGAATATGCATGTAATCTGAAACCCCTGCACTGGGTGTAACTTGCTAACTCCTTGCCATATTTGATGCAGGTTAATTAAACAGTGCTAACGTTCTAAGAAATTAAATATTTATTGCACCCTTGCTGGATTAGCACAAAAGCTGACATACCAATAGCAAATTAATCCTTCAAAGTCTCTGTCAAATTTAGCGCAGATTGGTCTCACAGAGCAAGGGTTATTAGCAAAAAAGCAGTTTGATGCCCACCCTTTTTTAACTGAAGCCCCCTTGATTGATCTGCACAAATTTGAAAATATCAAGACTAATCTCAGCATACATTTGTGGCTATTAATAAAGGTAACCTTCATTTGTGAGTTTACTGTTACAATTTTGGAGTAACTTTACTACTTTGGGCTATTTGCATGTAAAGATATCAAAAAGTGTAAAGTTACATTTCTCCACCCCCTGGGTGGGGAAAATTGGCCAGTGTAAGATACTAAATACCAAAAAGAAAAAGTAGTAGGCCAAACACCACCCATAGCCACCCACTGGTACTGCAACACCCTCTCATAGAAAATAATGGCGGGCAACACACACTGTGGCAGAAGGCAAAACGCAGTGGGGGTTGGCCCAACTCCGCTGAGCCCTGCCAAAGGTTGTGCACAACTAGGGTTGGCTGCCTACAGAGGGTTGCACGAAGAGCTGAATCTAATTCCGCTGCACATGGTTGAAAGTAGTGCTCAGTGGAGGTTGAAAATTAAACTATGGAAAATCACTGAGGAAAATATAGTTAGGAACTGAGTTAAGGTGCTGGCCCAGACATGTCAAGTCTCTGAGATTTGCAAGTTATGATTCACAGAGCAAACCATAACTTGTACAGCTTCGATCCTCACACTTGACATCATTGATGACATCACATGCGACATTATTAGTGAGATTACTTATGGCATCACCACTGATGACATCACTGCACCTAACAAACAAATGATGGAACAGAAACTCAGAGATATAGGGGAGAATCAGACAGAGAATGACTAAGACCCAGGATAAGCAAAAAAAAGCGAGAGAGAGAACAAGCATAAAAACTGATAGATCCTGAGAAACTAAATGGCAGAAAATAAAACATGTGGCCCTGTGCCCATCCTATGTTACACAAGGATGAAGGATGTGGGGAGCGGGGATTAGCTTCCTGCAGAGGTTTGCTGCTAATGGATAGTTGGGCAGAGTGCCTGGCAGCAGGCAGGGCCCCCAGGCTAACCTGCCATAGCTTGTGAAAAGGTGCTTGCCCTCACTATCACCCACCACTTATCCTGGGGTTTAATTGCATCTCTATCTATCTCTTACTCATGTCATTGCCACTCTGGATGTTGTCCAGGCTGGTGTATATATTAATAGTAATGGGGTAACCCTATGTTCCTAAGAAGCTGGGCATTAACACAATAAACTACAAATTGTTCTGTCGGATGGAGCAATTTCTTAGTACGCCTTAATTGATATGGGACAAGAAACACACCAAGAAAGATACTACATGGTTTGAACAGTTAATATATTATTCTTGTTAGTATATATGGCTGTCACATGAGCATTTAAACAACTTGCAATAACAAGTGAGTGGCTTTTTAGTGAGTAAGTGAAAAATAGTGACAAAGTGAAATTGTGCATGAAAATATATATACAGCAAGGGGAGATTGTGACTGAGTAAAAATGAGAGACTCAATAAACATCCATCTTTATACAATTTGTTTTTCATGTATTCTCAAACACCCTGGCACAAATATTAAACTTCGGGGTCAAGAAACTGTAAAACATGGATTGGTGTGGTGCGTCGACGTTTTGATCCATGGATGCATGTTATTGGACCAACGTCGCAGCGGGTCTTCCTCAGGACAGTGAGGGGAAAGGGGACAGCCAGGTACTGTGGTATGTAATCCATGTAATGACCCTTTTATGCAGCAAGATTCATCATGAAATGAAGAAACAACACTCCAGTTGGACTCTTCGCTGTAAGGGGACTTGTGGTAGAGTTGAATCTCTCAATACAAAAAGGCGTAGCAAGCCGATATTAAGGGATTGAAAGATTCATCATCCGATCAGGAATCTTAATGGTCATTTATTTCTATGTGCTGATTTAGAGCCAGTTCAACATTCTATAAAGATCTTTGTAGAAAGGCAGCTGATTGAAATAGTTTTACTTCATGTATGTGAAACCATGGAATAACTATCTGGTTGTGCGCTCGTCAGTAAATGATAGGCTGGTGTGATAGGAGTCATGGTCTCAGGATTTTTAGATGTCACGTGTCTGCTACCCAGTTGTTACCCCCCATCACCAGCACAGTGGATCCGGTCCCCAGATAAGCACTATAAAAAACTGTGATTGTATGCCCCATCTGAATGGTAGGCTACAGCTAGATATGGAGATATACCATAGGAGTCAAGGATGCATTGCTTTAAAGATCTACTGCAGGATTCGAGTATCCCACAGTCTATAAAAGACAAATGCTTGGCTTTCATCCCGTTGATGAAAAGAAGCGTTTGCTTGGGCTCTGCTCTTCACCTGTTTTGACTCAACTCTTCACCTGGGTTCCTATCACCTGAGTTGAGATTATCTTCGGCCAGAGCCTGAGAACATCTTATCTGTTTTAGTTTTCTGGTGCTTCTTCAAAATAATTCTGCAGTGTCACTTTAAATAACTTTCTTGCTTCAGTGAAATTTATTAAATCTCTCCCAGCACTGGCTTCAGACACTGTGGGACTCCTGATGGGCCACTGTATTGTCCCCTGCATTTAAGTACTGGGATTCTGTCATGCCCTCAAAGTTGTGCTGTAACAATTGTCTCTTGGGCACAGTTTTTTTTAATACTCACATTTTATTGGGTTTTACACAGACAATATAAAGACACAACCATATTAGTACCTTAATTGGGGATCGATAGTATAGATCATGGTTCGACTGCCCCCCCACACGCCCATGTACAGGTCATTGATGCACATGTGTGTAGCTTGGTGAGGATTCACGGTCCTGGATCCCCTCAGTTCCGCCCTCCCATTTAACCCAGCAGTCCCAGCCATTTGCCCCACACTCATTTGTATTTCTGTGGACATTCCCGAGCCAGGTATACCGATTGTTCCTGCGAGGCACACCAGTCTACGCCCTTCCTCCATTGGGCTAGTGAGGTGGGGTAGAATTCTTCCATCTGACGGCAATGTCTCTTTTGGCCACCACCAGGGCCATACCCAAGAACATCCAATCTGCCCTAGAACCTCCTGTACCTTCCAGGATCCCCAAAAGCACAACCTGGGGTGTTCAGGGGACCTCCCACCCCAATGTGTTATTCAACTCCCTTACCACGACGCCCAGTAATTTGCTTTTGCGATGCAGGACCAGGTCATATGATAAAAGTCTGCAGGTTCTTCTGCACAGCGGAGGCACCTCGGGGCAGGCAAACATCTGGCTTGGTGCAACCTGACAGGGGTGAGATAAGCACAATGAAGGTAGTAAAGTTGGATAAGTCTCAACCTGGCCAATATGGTGGTCACTCAGGGGGCCATGACAGCATCCCTCCAATCGTCATCTTCTATAGGGCCTGGCCAACCTTCCCATTCGGTTCGTAAGCGAGGTGGGGAAGTTTATGATGAGGGATTTGTAGATCCGGGAGACCCCTCCTGGACCCAATTCCCCCATAAGTATCTTAGCTTCAAGGGAGCTGAACTCGGGGAGCTTGGTGTCCTTTGGTATATGTGTCATTAGTACATGTCGGAGCTGCAGGTATTTGTGAAATTGCGTAGTGTTAAGCGAGTGCCTTGGGCACAGTTTTATATGCAGATACTGTGTGAGCCTTTGGTTCTGATCGGTTTCTCAAGTTGTGGAACAATAACAACTGCTACAGGACATCAATTCAACATCAGTCTAACAACGATTATTTTTGTTCTAGAAAGATAAAGGTAATGTGCCATTGACATGTTGAATGCTTATTATAAGTCAGTGAAATTGTGCATTTTCTTCCTGTAAAATTCCATTAAAAGTTTGCAAATTACAGTTTTATAGTAAAATGTGCTTAGCCAGTCCCTGCAAGATTTATTTTTTTACATGATCGCTCTCTTGGTAAGACATTGTGTGGGCAAACCAGTCTGCCCTGATTTGTCACAATACTTTTAAATATGAGATATGGACTCATGTAAAAACAATCACGCACAATCAAGTCATGTAGAATTTTGAGAAATTTCGCAAAGTTCGAGTAACATGAAATTCAGGAATATCTTGAATTTCACCAGCTTAATTCAACTGTCTCAAACCCTTAATGTTTACCATAGTGCATCAGTTACAAGAGTAATCCTGTGTGAGTCTCATATCTTGTAGGATGTTAGTCATCATGTGAAATCCATGTATATAAAAAGATTTCATGTCATGTCTTGCAAGTTGTTGTAAGAGTAGAGAGCAACAGTACTCTTGTGTCCTGTTAAGTACAGAAAAACCTTAACTCCTGAAAGATTGGGGAAAATTTGAGAGAACATCCATCTGAGAAGAAGAGGTGTGTGACTTCAACTGACGCTTGATCCTGTGTGCCTTCTCTCATATCTATAGTCCCTTTCCACTCTCTTCACCATCAACACAGACCACAGTCTTGGACTTGTTCCCACTCTCAAAGGGAAAGGAAACTGTTAGGTTCAACATCATTCCCGCAGCAACATTCGGATCTACAGGTTAGTGGTGACTTGAGTCTGGCTAACCCCTGTTGAGCAATTGTGGAGCAGGAGATAGCTGCCTGCAGCAGGTTGAGTGGAGGCCAGGCCCCCCAGGTAACCCCCCACTGTGCGCTTATAGATTGCAGACTTCATAAGCGTAACAAGCAATTGCAAATACAAAGCTAGAGAAAATGAAATGGAAATGTGTGGCACAGCGGCCAGAGCGGCTGACTCCAAAGCGCTGGGTTCACGGTTCGATCACCGGCAGCAGTTCAGCTCAGTTTCCTGCGACTCTGGGTAATGGCTCACTTAATCGCCCCAAAGGGCCCCAGTGCCTTGAAACCCTTAAGGAGGTGATATGATTACGCTTTACAAATAGGAATTATTATTATTAAACATAGGGAGAAAAGATAGAAAAGAAGAGATTAAGTTATAAAGCAAATAAGAAAGAAAGTGTGAATGGCTGGTGGTGGCTACAGGTATAAAAAGATAGATATAGAGTAACAGAAATGAAGATATAAAATGTGGGATTAATAGTATCAAAGAAATAGTTAAAAACAATAAAACACAAACAAAGAGACAAAGTGAAATAGAAAAATTGAAAGGTAATAGAACAAAAAAAACAGTTACATAAGTATCATATCACCAAAAAATAAATACCCATAAAGAAAAGCAAACAAAGCCATAAACCAAAATCACTAAATTGGCAGAAAAATGAAAGCCACACCAAACTTCAAGGCAAATGTCCCCTCAAACAAAAGCACAGACTACCATTAAATAAAAAAGAAGGACTCAACCTAAAAAACGAAAATAACTCCTAACACCAATGATCCAGGCAAGGGGAAAAGAAGGAAGCAAAAAAGTTGTAGATTCAAACTATAAAAACATAACAAGTCACATCTATCAACAAAAACAATGAAAGTGAAAGGCAAAGAACACATAAAGAATTTCTGTGTTTTGATGCATTGAAAATGAAACCAAAGCTCAGTTTCTGTGTTTTTTCAGTGTATAAATATGAGACAACATATCCCATTGCCATACATTATAGAAACATTATGAGACACCAAGGAGTTCTGTGACCCTATAGTGGACTGAGGTCGAAGACTGAGTTCCTTTATAAGGTCACAAAACTCCAAGATGACTTTCAATATCTTTATAATGTTCGGTAGGTGGTAGTTTGTTCCTTGTAATTCATGTTCACAGCATCACCTTTCCAGCAAACTGCTTATATCGTTGTTGTATGCTCTTTTAGATGAAAGTGATAGCATGTTTGCAAATGTGAAAAATATAAGTAGAATCTCTAGTGCAATATTAAACATACAAAAAAAGCAGTTAGATATTTGTTTCAAAAAGATATTAGAATCAGTTTAATACAAGTCAGATTTTTAAAAAAATGCTATAGATCAGGCTGAAAAATGTTTGGGAAATATTCTATCTATAATGCTATAATTAGCTAAGGTGTGCAAAAAAATAAACATGTTGCTATAAATATGACCTTTTTGCTTATCACTGTCCATCTAGAAAAACAGATCAAAAGAAGGAAATAGTTGATTTTGTATTTGTTTTATGAACAGCATCTTCATTTAAGCTCCAAGTCCTCCGTTACACCTTTGCTGTAGGCATTGTGACATCAGAACTTAACTGTAATAAATGAATACAGTTGAACATATGCTATTTATTAATATCCTTACTAGTGGGACAGGATTGCGATTCTCTATTTTAAAAAATTAGGAGCATTCTTCCTAACACAACTATCATTTCAAAAACGCTCCTCGTACTTATATTTCTGTCCCTGACCCCAATTCCCATTCCCATCTGCACCCTCACCCGAATACACACCGAACCACATTCCATTCAAATCTCATTACCTCCTAACCAAACCCATCCTCTGATGGGAATGGAAAGGGAGCTACAGTAAAATTGGGATTTAAAGATTTGCTCTTTCATGTCAGAATGCAGACTATATATGCTTCTCAATTCTCTGCAGGTTCCCTCTGAGCCCCTGTTTATCTGGCTATGATGGTACTGATAATGGATGACCCCTCCAATATTCTAATTAGTTGTCCAGGCTCAGGTTGCATCTGGTCACAGCTGTGATGTATTGTCAGTATCCCGCCCTTGGTGTTGAGAGTAAACCCTCTCCAGGTGATTAATGATGAGTCTGGCCTTTAATGAGTTTCTACCAACTCCCTACAGTGCCACACAACTTGTTTAATTTTTTTTTAGGTAAACTCCGGGACTATGATAACCTGCTCATGGAACTGATGTTGCGGGTCTATGCCAGTCCACCTCCTCCTCCTCATTCCAGAGCTTCACTGACCTCATCAGCAGGGTCTTGGCCTTCCAAAAATGGATGATATTCATCTGATGATAGAAAAATGTAACTTTTTTTTATCCCCATCCATAGTATGCACCTGTCTTTAATATTTCGAAGTGAGCAAAATGAATTAGACAAAATACTAGTGAATCGTCAGTACTCCCCAAATGCTTCTTCCCTTACCGACCCTACCCCTAAGTGCCTGTACAGGAGAGCTAGACTCATCCCAAAGCTAAACTATTCTGGATGCTTTGCTTTAACGTACCTCAGTCTGTAACATTGTTGGATGGAAAATTCCTCTGCTTGTCAATGGACGTGCACCCCAGCCCTGAGTGCCCAACTGTACTGATTTCTGGAACCCTAATACAATTTTTATTTTTGCTATAGGCAAACACAGATCCTGCGTGTGAGCTATGACCTACGCCTCTCTCCTAGATTGCGGTCTTGTCGGACCGGGAGGGGCGTCCAAAACCTACCCTTATAGTTGTGAAAGGCTACTGCCTTTACCAGGTTTTAAGCAGTATAAGCACAGTGGTGGCGGCATACCATCTAGTGGTCGCAACAATGAACAGGTCCTTTTTAATCTGTGTCACTGGAGTGAACCCTGCAGGCTCACTCAGTTAAAGTTTCGCTGCTGTCTGCTTAACTCACCCTTGGCCGACATCGGGTAGAAGTATAGTGCTGCGCAGAGCATAATTGGTGTATTTGCACTGGGTTTATGTATGCCTGGGAAAGGTACAATACAGAGATATTGCAGGACTGAGCAGTGTGTGTGTGGTGCATGCATGTGCTGGATGTATGTGTGCCTATGAGGGGTTAAGTTTATGAAGGATGTAGTGCTGTGCAGTGCATGGATGGTAAATGTATGCGTTGGTTGTATTTGTGCCTATGAGTGGTAGAGAACATAAAGAATACAGTGTTGTACAGTGTGTGTAAGCAGTAAATATGCACTGGGAGTATGTGTGCCTGTGGATGGTACAGTACATCCAGGGGACAGGGGCCAATTTGGGAAGATCCAGGCCTGCATTATGAAACATGGAGAGGAGGGAGAGGAATCCCCCAGAAAGATTGGTGTATTGCTTAATCCTGTAAGCTGGGTGGGACACATACTGGAAAAGAGAGATCCAGGCTTCCCCAGTACAATTAAAGGGTGCTCTTTGATTCAATGAGAGATCATAAGGAAGGAGTCTGGTTGTATTTGGGTGTGAGTGGGTGCATCAGAGATTCTGTGGATGATGTCATCAGTGATGTCATCTGAGATGTCATTAGTGACGTCACTGGCCATGTCCTGAGTGATGTAATATGTGAGGTCATAAGCAGTGCATTGGGGAGGCACAAGTTATAGTTAGCTCAGCTAACTATAACTGCTGAATTTCACTGGTTTTGTAGGAGTGAAACCTGAGCCTAACTATAATATCCCTGTAACCTTTGTTTTTTTCAGTGAATTTCTAAGGTTTTTTAAATGCTTATTTCTAACTATAACGTCCCTGTAACCTTTGGTATTTTCAGTGAATTTTTCTCATTTTTTAAAATTCTATTTCCCAACTATAACATCCCTATAACCTAGGGGATTTTTATTGAATTTTTAAGGATTTTAAATTGTATTTCTTATATAAAATGGACCTATAACAGGTATTTTTATAACCTTGTATTTTCTGCAGTGAATTAATAAGCGTAGGTTTTTTCTTACCATTTTTTATATTCACAAATACGTCGCGATACCTGCAGTGACGTCATGAAAGGTGCATGTTTTTGAGCAAGCCTTAAACATCGAGCCATCTCAAATTGAATGCTTCCAAAACAAACAGAAATACTCACATGTGGCGATTGGAAACATTATGACCCGCTTGCCACCTGGCCTGATGAACTAGGATACTGCCTAAAATATTGAAGGAAGCAAGAAACCCCGGAATGACCATGGAGTCCAAGCTATCAATGAATTCCCAAGTGGACAAACTAGCAAGATCAAGCTTTGTTACTATAAACACTCTGCGATTAATCTTTCCCCATTTGGAATTTTCACACAACGTCCAAGCTACCATCTCCCTTGTTCTGTCCAAACTTGATTACGTCAATAGCCTCTACCATGGATCACCTTTAACGACCATGAAAAGAGTACAACGGATTCAGAACTCGGCTGCCAGACTACTCTTGCATATCAAACAGCAAGACCACATCTCCCTTGCCTTGAAAGCCCTGCATTGGTTACCGGTTGCCAGAGGATCCACGTTCAAGCTGCTTTATATCACCCACAAAGCGATAAATGGAATGGGACCACACTTCCTCAGGAATAAAATCACCAAGCACATTCAACTAAGGAACCTCTGCTCTAGAGTGGCACCTTGCCTCAAAATCCCAAGATACAAGAAAAAAAACATGGGTGACACATCCTTCTCTGTTCAAGCAGCCAAACTATGGAACTCTTTACCCCCAACATAAGATTCACAGACAACCACCTTATGTTCAGAAAACTACTCAAGAATTGTCTCTTCCCACATAAGCACCATACGCAAACATAAATATACAGCATATCCCTCTGTATGTAAGCAAGTATTTGTACTATAGATATGTACCTATATATGTGTATTGCTTTGCATAAACATGTGGAATAATTATGTTTTAAAACAAAATATATATATATTTTTTTATGTACAACACTTGATAACCATAGTTTATCTAATGCATCTTTTAATCTACATATACTTACTTCCTTTATACATCTATGTACCTTTTCTCCCCCCAAAAAGCATATTCAATGCACTACCCTATTTCTCACCCTATACCTCTATCAATGTCTTTCATCTACATATACTTCCTTCCTTAATGTATATAATTTCCATGTACTTAGGTATCTATATATTTATTACTTTCTCCTAATTCAGCATATCCAATGCACTGCCCTATTTCTCACCCTATACCTCACTCAATATATCTTATACCTCAACTCTCTGACTCATGTCAGACCTCTTTCTACTACTATTTCCAATACGCTACCCTATTTCTCACCCTATACCTCTATCAATATATCCTCTACGTCCACTCTCTTATTCATCCCAAACCCCATACCTCCACTATGATTCCCAAAATAGCCCTTTCTAGACTCTCCCCTACTCTACCCCACCTTGCACCATCTGACACCTCTTTTACTATACCGATCCCCCAAAACAAGCCTTTCTAAACTCTTCCCTCTGACTCTTTCCCTCCACATCCTTTTTTACTCGTCCCAAGCCTCCTCCTACTGCTATGACATCCAAAACAAACAGACAAATGAAGTCTAATTCCTTCACTCTTCTATCCCTCCACTATCCTTTTCAATCAAAAAACAGACTAACATGTCCACTTCTCAAATTTCATACTCCACTATACTAATTCACCACTAATCCTGTATGAGTTCCAGAGTAGCGTGCTACTCGACGAAAAAAGTGCTTCAACACCCCATCAGGAAACAAGCGCTATATAAATGCAAACCTTTTTCCCTCTTCTATCCCTCCGCTACCCTTCTCAATCCAAACAACTGACTAACATATCCACCACTCAAATTACTTTAATCTTTTACTATACTAATTCACCACTAATCCTTTATGGGTTCCAGAGTAGCGTGTTACTCGCGAAAAAAGCACCTCAACATCCCATCAGGGTAACATGCACTATATAAATGCAAACCTTTTCTTCTTCTATCCCTCTAGTATCCTTCTGAATCCAAATAACTGACTAACCTATCCACCACTCAAATATCTTTCATATTTCACTATACTGATTCAACACTAATGCTTTATGAGTTCTGGAGTATCGTGCTGCTCACCGAAAAAGCGCTTTGCCGCCTCGTCAGGGGTAGTAAGCGCTATATAAATGAAATTACAATACTATACAATATATATAGACAGATTTTACTTTATAGCAGACACTAGTTGTTTAGTAATGTAGAGTTTATATTTGAGTTTGTTTGATGGTTTTGTGAAAAAACCTTTTCAATGTGGTATTGTAATGTAACCTACTTTTAATCACCTTTATATTTCCTTCATCCAATCAAATTTCGAGCTATTTTCAAACCCCCAGCACACATGCATTTTCACTGTCTTTTATAGTAGCAACTGTGATATTCAGCTGCAGACCTGTCCTGTGTGCTACTCCTTCCTACAACATTCTTAGAGTGTGGATTGTGGGCCACAGCTATGTTTATTGAGCTAAAGAGGCTGCAAAAAGATAAGTCTTAACAGGGACTTGGGTTTGCCAAATGTGGAGATTAGTTGGTTTGGCCAGAGAGGGTTAAAGTTTAATCAGCTGCTGGGTTTAGTTAAAACCATTGTGGATTTCCAAACTCCTCACATCATGATTGTGCACTGTGGTGGCAATGACCTAGTCACATTGACTTGGGCAGGACTGGAATTCCTAATGAAGGATACGTTTGCAGAACTGATCACGTTTTTCCCTCACACTGTCTTAGTGTACTCCAATATATGCCAAAGACAGAAATGGAAGTGGTTGAATCCATTCTGTTCACAGTTTAACAAAGTCAGGAAACATGTAAGAAAACTGTTTCTGCTTTCCTCAAAGACCATAACATGGGCTCTATCTCCAACAACAATCTGCGTTTTGACATGCATGGAATGTATAGAGGAGATGGTATTCACTTTACAGACGAAGGGAACAGGGTGTTTCTAGGCAACCTGCAACTTTGCATACAGTCTATATGTAGCTGTCTTATACTCACTCTCAACACAAAGGCTCTTGTCAGAGCCACCCAAGACACCAAAATGTTGTTCATTTTCCTGTCAAATTATAATTTTTTTGAATCTTTGAAATCTGCGACGACATTGCGATTATCGCAATCATGCTGTGAAACAAAGGCAGACAATCAACGACCACCACCACATTCCAAAATTCTAACTTAAAAAATTCCTCCTATTACAATTCACACATTACTAACTTACAGAAAATGTTTGTACACACATTTTTGTAGTAACATTTTTAAAAACTGTGTTTGAACCATACTTCCTGTTTTCGCAATTACTCAGAGAATATCGATAACACCGGTAACCGCGATGATCACGCCTTTATTAGGGGGTGCAAAACACATATATGCACACATTTTACAGTATCTAACACATTAGGGGTTTATTTCTGCACTATTTAATGTCATATTTTTGTAGGGAGTGTGTATAAAAACAACCATTTAAACCGATTTTCACTTTTTGCAGTGAAGCCGGGTGTCGCAATGATATTAGTTGCTGCGATCGCTGCGAATATGTCTCAAAATGATAAAACAAATGCAGCCATTCAATAGCCACCACCACATTCAAAACCTATAACAGCAAAATGGATCTTAACCAACACACTAAACACATTACTGTCTAAATGACTTTACAATAGCGTATACAACTCCGTTAATATCTCTATAACAAAGTGCATAACCTTTTCAGTGTAATCTATAACTGCATGCATCACTGTATCAGTAAGTCTCTCATTCACTGAATAACTATTTCAGTGACTCTGTAACATAGTGCATCAGTCTATCAATGCTTCTGTAACAAACTGTGTGGCTCAGTGCATCTATGAGTGGGTGCATCAGTGTCTCAATGGGTCTGTGATTCGTTTCATGACTCTCAGTCAATCTGTGAGTAGGCGCATGAGTGCCTTTCTGCACTTGTCAAGAAGTATATAACTGACTGGATCTGTGAGTGGATACAACAGTGTCTAAGTGGGTGTCTGAGTGGGCCACTGAGTGGGTGCATGAGTGTCTGAGTGGGTCTGTGACTAAGTACATAAGTCTCTCAGTGGGTCTATGACTGGGAATGTGAGTGTCTGTGTGGATCTGTGAGTGGGTCCATGGGTCTCTAAGTGGGACTGCAAGTACGTGTGTGAGTCTCTGAGTGTTTGAGTGACTGGGTGCATACATCTCTGAGTGGGTCTGTGAGTGACTGTATGGGTGTGTGAGTGTCTGAGTGGGTCTGCGATTGGGTTTATGAGTGTCTGAGTAACTCTGTGAGTGGGTGTACGAGTGTCTCAATGGGTCTGTGAGTGAATGCATAAATCTCTGAGAGGGTGAGTGAATGGGTGTGTGCATGAGTGACTGATGGGGTCTGTGACTGGGAGGGTGAGAGTCTGGGTGGGTCTGTGAGTGGGTGCATGAGCCTTGAGTGGGTGATTGGATGTGTATATATCTGAGTGAGTTTGTGAGTGGGTGTGTGACTTTCCGAGTGTATCACTGAGTGACTGAGTACATAAGTCTCTGAGAGAATCTGTGACTGAGTGTGAGAGTGATTATATGGGTGTGAGTGGGTGTATGAGTGTCTGAGTAGATCTATAAATAGGTGTATGAGTGCCTAAGTGGGTCTGTGAGTACATAGGTGAGTGTGTGAGTGGGTCTGTAAGTGAGTGCGTGTGTCTCTGAATGGGTCTGTACATGGGTGCGTGACTCTCCGATTGAGTCTCAATCAATCAATCAATCATTTGTAAAGCGCACTACATACCCGGGAGGGTCTCAAGGCACTGGGGGGGCACTACTGATCGAACAGTCAGGTCTTGAGCATCATCCTGAAGGTCAGCAGGTGTTGGGTCTGTCGTAGGCTCAGTGGGAGGATGTTCCATGTCTTGGCGGCGAGGTGGGAGAAGGATCTCCCACCGGTGATTGTTCTTCGGATGCGCGGGACGGTGGCTAGTGAGAGTTCGGTGGAGCGTAACTGGCTGTTGGGGATGTAGAAGGAGAGCCATCTGTTGAGGTAGGCTGGGCCGGTCTTGTGGAGTGCCTTGTGTGCGTGGATGAGGAGCTTGAAGGATATCCTTTTGCTGACGGGGAGCCAGTGCAGGTCCCTCAGGTGCGGGGTGATGTGGCTGTGGCATGGTACATCGAGGATCAGTCATGCCGAGGCGTATTGGATGCATTGTAGTCGTTTGATGAGCTTGGTCCAGGCTCCCGCGTAGAGAGCATTTCCGTAGTCGAGTCTGCTGCTGACGAGGGCCTGGGTGACTGTCTTTCTTGTGTCTGTCGGGATTCATCTGTAGATCTTGCGGAGCATGTGGAGGGTGTTGAAGCAGGAGGAGGAGACGCGTTGACCTGCTTGGTCATTGAGAGCGTTGAGTCGAGGATGATTCCCAGGTTGCGTGCATGGTCAGTGGGTGTCGGGGCTGTTCCCAGTGCCGTTGGCCACCAGGAGTCATCCCAGGCTGAAGGGTTGGTGCCGAGGATGAGGACCTCCGTCTTGTCCGAGTTCAGCATCAGACGGCTGGTCTTCATCCAGTCAGCGACAGCCTTCATTCCTTCGTGGAGGTTGACTTTGGCGGTGATGGGGTCCTTGGTGAGGGAGAGGATCAGTTGAGTGTCGTCGGCGTAGGAGATTATGTTGAGGTCGTGCTGTCGGGCGACGTGTGCGAGCAGGGCCATGTAAATGTTGAACAATGTCGGGCTGAGGGAGGATCCTTGGGGTACGCCACAGATGATCTCGGAGGCTTTGGACCGGAATGGGGGGGAGGCGGACGCTCTGGGTTCTGACGGAGAGAAAGGAGGTGGTCCTTTCCAGAGCCTTGTCTCGGATCCCTGCGGCGTGGAGGCGTGCGCGTAGTGTGCGGTGGCAGACAGTGTCGAAGGCAGCAGAGAGGTCTAGGAGGATGAGTGCTGCGTTCTCACCATTGTCAAGCAGGGTCCTGATGTCGTCGGTGGCAGCGATGAGAGCAGTCTCGGTGCTGTGGTTGCTGCGGAACCCTGACTGGGAAGAGTCCAGGATTCTGTTTTCTTCTAGGTATCGGGTTAGCTGTCTGTTGACGATTTTCTCGATTAGCTTGGTCTTTAGGTGGGTGCATGAGCATCTGAGTGGGTCTGTGAGTGGGTGCATGTGTGCCCAGTTGGTTCTGTGAGTGGATGCAAGAGTCTCTAAGTAGGCATGAAATTATACCCATGAGCCTATGTCTGAGTCTCTACGTAGGTGCATGAGTCTCTAAGTGGGTCTGTACATTGGTGCGTCACTCTCCAAGTGAGTCTGTAACTCGGTTCATAAGTACCTGAATCGGTATGTGAGTGAGTGCATGAGTATCTGAGTGGCTATGTAACTGGATATATAAGTGTGTGAGTGGGTATGTGAATGTGTGTATAAGTGTCTGAGTGAGTTTGTGAGAGCGTACATGAGTGTGTGACAGTGACCGGTGAGTGTGTGCAAATATATATATATTTTTATGTTTCCACTAATGTTCATGATAACTTTTCATTATTCGCTATGTCCCTACAACGTTACATGGGGACATCGCTGAAGGTAGTAGCATCATCACGAATATTGTGCGTGATCAAAAAAACAATTTTAGACACATAACTTGTGTCACTAACACACCCATTTCTCAAACATGAGCTCAGAGTATCTCCACCCTGACCCCTTATATTAGCTTTCACACAAATGTTCCGCCCCAGGAACCATTCCCGGGGCCACAACTTTCAGTTCAGGTTGCGTCCAGCCGAAAAAAGCATTCCCGTTGGCACGCACATCCACGATAAATAGCAAAACCACTACAAAATATCAGTGGCCAGAGCTATATCTATAATTTTTGGCTTACATTTCTCAAAAACTACTGGATGGATTTGCACCAACTAACAAAAAGCACAATCTGTGTATCAACATCTACCTTTCTGCCAAATTTGGTGTAATTCCGTCCTGTATCGAGCTGTAGGTCCAACAACACGTTCCTATGGAAATTAACATTACAAACGCATCCTTTTTTGGTGCCCTATACTATTTCTTGAGCCCCACAGCACGGATCACCCCCAAACTTTCCATGACACACAGAACCTACCTTGACACTTTTTATAAATAAATTACATCAAGATTGGTCAAACGACGCCAAAGTTATAGGCAAGTCAAAAAATGCTTTTCCTGGTAATAGCATAATTTATGCCATGTGGTGAAAAATATTGACACACGAGAGAAAAAAAACATGTGTCAATACTTTTCACCGCATGGCATAAATTATGCTATTACCATATGAAATATCTGCCCACTGGAGGGCTGGTTTCAGAATAAAGTCAAATAAGTGGACATGCGGTTTAGTTTCAGACGAAAATGATGAAAATACATATTAATTGATTGGCAAACATAAGGTATAATCATCAATTATAATTATATTTGTATTCACTGGCACTATACTCGCTAATATCAATTTTAGAAATGCACAAAAATAATTCACTACAGTTACCAGAATGCAAAGCGCTCCTAATAAGGATGTGATGTAACATCATGTGGTAAATGTGTTTTTTTTAAATATGAGCACTGTTTGATGCGTTTTGTACCCGTGATCAAGGTCTGAGGACAGACCGAAACGCGTAGGGCTGTTGAGCTTGTCGTTTAAAATGTTGTTGCCTTAAATAAAACAAAGTGCAACACAAGATTACCCATGAGTGCGTGTGGAATTTTCTGAAAAGAATACTTGGTGTAATTTAATAAAGGCTGTGCTCTGCCGTCTCCACGAATCGCACCGTCAGAGAGCGCTGTGTGCCTGGAAGAGAGCCACAACTGTGGAATTTATCTTTAACTGGCATTGGTGAACGCTGGCTGTAACACTGAAATTGGGAAACACCTTGCTGAAACCGAAAAGAGGAGGACACCGAATCTGAAGCCGGAGGGCTGCGGTGAAAGCTGAAACCTCTGATTAGGTGAGAGCGCATCAAATTGTTACATTGTTAATGCCCGGATTACTTACCGGTAATCTTCATTACTCCGAGACCTAGTCTTCCTCGCCACAGTATTCACCAATGAGCCTCCGGCTCCACACAGAACTCCAAGTAACTTAAAAGAGCAGCGCTCTAGTCTCCCCTCCCTCCTCCAACATGGCCCCCAGTGGCTTCAGCCAATCCCATAAAGGGATACAAACCAGCCAGCCCGATCTGATAATCAAAGCCGCAGACATGAAGCCACCACCAGGGCCGGGAGGGAAGGGAAACTATACTGTGGCGAGGAAGACTAGGACTCGGAGTAATGAAGATTACCGGTAAGTAATCCGGGCATTACCTCCTCGTCCAGTCTTCCTCGCCACAGTATTCACCAATGAGCCGATACCAAAGCAATCAGCTTCATGTAAGGAAAAGACCACAGCAAAGTGCAGTGAAACTAGATTTAATATACAGAGGTACAGCAATCAAATACAACCCCTCAAGGCATCCCCGCAGTCAACACAGAAGATGCAAATGAAACAGAACCCCCACCCCCAACCTGGAGGCGGTAATGGGACATGAATGTATGAGGTGAAGACCAAGTAGCAGCCCGGCAAACATCCTCCATGGACACCCCTTTGAAGGAGGCCCAAGACACAGCAACAGAGCGGGTGGAACGCCCCTGAACAGGAAGGGAGGGAACTTC
This sequence comes from Triturus cristatus, assembly GCF_964204655.1. Taxonomy (NCBI): domain Eukaryota; kingdom Metazoa; phylum Chordata; class Amphibia; order Caudata; family Salamandridae; genus Triturus; species Triturus cristatus. Next base: position 328,131,917 of record NC_140580.1, read on the forward strand.
AGCAACCGAAGCATACGCCAACAAAATGGCCTCCTTAATCCAGCGACTGATCGTCGAGAGGGAGGGTTTCAGACCCTGACGTGACAAACCATAATTGACAAACAAGTTGTCCACTTTGCAAAACGAAGACGTGCGCGATAAATATATCAATAAAGCACGCCGAACATCCAAGAGGTGCAACAGGGATTCCTCATCCGAGGAAGGATCAGGACAAAGACATGGAAGCACCACCTCAGAAGACCTATGAAAATAAGAACCCACTTTAGGAATGAACGTAGGATGAGGGCGCAACACCACCCTGTCCGGCAAAACCAACAAAAAGGGAGCAGAACGAAGGAATGCACCCAGCTCCCCCATACGTCAGGCAGAAGCAATCGCCACAAGAAACACCACCTTGAGTGTCAAAAACTTCAACTCCACCGACTCCAAAGGCTCGAACGGAGCCAACTGCAAGGAGCGCAAAACCAAAGGCAGGTCCCAAGGTGGAGGACACATAATAGGACGGGGGCGTTGGAAAGATAGAGACTTAAAAAGTCTAGCAACCAAAGGTGAAACAGAAATCAAAGGAAGGACGTGGAACGCCTGAATCGCAGCCCACTGAGCCCTAAGAGTCGAAATGGCCAAGCCTAGCACAAACCCATCATTCAAAAAATCCAAAATGCGAGCCGGATCCAAAGAAGCCACCGACAGATCGCGACCCAGACACCAAGAAACAAAATTATCCCAGTGTTTAGCATAGGACTTAAGGGTAGAAGGTCTCCTGGACTGCTGAATGACCCCAGCTACAGCCAAGGAACAGCCAGTCCGCATCAACGAATCCCTCTCAAGAGCCAGGCCCGCAGACCCAAGGACCGGAACACAGGCAGAGGAAGAGGAGGGCCCAACAGAGGGTAAGGACTGAATGGCAAGGCCCACCCCGGAGACACAGCCAACTCCAACATCAGGGGATACCAAGGGCGACGCACCCAACCCGGAGCAATGAGAAGCACAAAGGATCCCTCCCTCTTGATCTTCTGCAAGACCGCCGGAATCAGGGGAACAGGAGGAAAGGCATACAAGAGACCCTTCAGCCAAGGGAACGACAGGGCATCCACCCTCCAAGCATCCCGGCAAGGCATAATTGTGCAAAAGCAACGGATCTTGAAATTGTCCCGGGAAGCAAAGAGGTCGACAATCGGACAACCAAACATCCGTCGCAACCTCCTGAAAATCACAGGCGTCAGGGACAAAGAGCCCATGGAGGGAAACACCCGGCTCAGACAATCCGCCACAGTGTTCTCCGTGCCAGGAAGATAAATGGCAGACAGGGACTCCAGATTCAACTCCGCCCAACCACAAATCTGACGGCCGAGGCAACTGAGGGAGCGAACTCTGCACCCTCCCTGATGGTTTATATAGGACATCACAACCTGATTGTCCGTTCGAACCTGCACATGGTGACCCTGAACCAGACTCGAGAAATCCAACAAACCCAGAAGGACGGCTTTCAGCTCCTTGTAGTTGGAGGAACATGACACCACCGACTGAGGCCAAACCCCCTGAGTCGTTGAATCCCCCAGAGTAGCACCCCACCCCAGCAGGCTGGCATCTGTAGTGACCACGCGGGTGGGAACAATCAGAAAAGGGCGGCCCCTGGACAGATGACCGTCGACCAACCACCAACCCAGGACCACCCGAACCTCTTCCGACATAGGAATCAAAACAGTCATATCTAGGGAACAGGGGTCCCAATGCGACAAAATGTGCGATACCACCGGGTACATGTGAAGGCGAGCCCACGGCACCGTCAACAATGACGCCGACATCAGACCCTGAACCCTCAGCCATAGGCTCACAGGATGAGACAGTCCCACCAACAGGGCACGAACAGCAGACATCAGGGACAGAATCCTGGGAGGAGGAAGGAACACCATACCCAACTGAGTCCTGAACAGAGCCCCAATGAAAGTCAATTCCTGTGCAGGAACCAGGGAGGACTTCGGGACATTCACGAGGAACCCATGACGTTCCAGGACATGGCACACCCTCTTGACATGCAACTCCGCCTTGGGAAGAGAAGAAGCAGAAATTAAAATGTCGTCCAGATAAGGAAACACACTAATGCCCTCCCCATGCAATAGGCCAATAAGAGGAGCCAGAACCTTAGTAAAGACCCTGGGAGCAGAGCAGAGTCCAAATGGCATTACCTGGAATTGGTAATGCTGACCCATCACGCAAAATCGGAGAAACTTCTGGGAATCCGGATGAACCGGGACATGGAGATAAGCATCCCTCAAGTCTATCGATGCAAGGAAGTCGCCCCGAGAAATCAGAGGAAGGATCAACGGAAGGGAAACCATCTTGAACTTCTCGTGAGGGATGTAAGTATTCACCCACTTCAGGTCCATCACAGGGCGAAGATCTCCAGTGCGCTTCGACACCAGGAACAGGATGGAATACACGCCCAGCCCCAACTGATCGATGGGAACAGGAACCACCGCACCCTTGACCACCAGTGAGTCGACGCCGTCCAAAAGCGCCAATCTCCTTACAGGATCTCTGGGACAAGGAGTAGCCCTGAAACAGTCTGGGGGAGTCAGGATAAACCCAATCCGCAAACCCTCTGAAACCACCTGCAGCACCCATTTGTCCGAAACAGACCGTCTCCAAGACTCCAGGAAGAAACGGAGGCGACCCCCAACCGGACCCATACCAGGAGCGATCCAGTCACGACTTAGGTGCAGGAGTGGAGGAGGAAGAGGAACCGGAGAACCGGGTCTTACCAAAGGAAGGAGCACCCCGGCCACGCCCCCTCCCACGAAAGGGCTGACCAGCACGACCCCTCCGAGAAGGGCCAAAAGCTCTCTGAGAACCAAAGGAACGGAAGTGACCCGCTCGCTCAGGAGCCAGTAGCTTACGGTCCTCCGCCGTTTTCTTAACCATGTCATCCATCAGAGACCCAAAAAGTTTAACCCCAGAAAAAGGAATCTTCATCAGGAGATTTTTCTGCGCAGCATCAGCCTTTCACGAACGAAGCCACAACTGACGCCTCGCAGCCACCGAAGACCCAGCCGCGGAAGCCGCAGCCCCTAAAGAGTCAAAGGAGACATCCGAAAGCAACCGAACCTGTTGCTCCATCATCGCCAGGATAGAAGAAACATCCTCCCCTTGGTCCATCAATTCAGACAGGGACTGAAAATCCTTCAGCAAGGATTGTATAGTGTAAGATGCATAGGCAGCCGCCCTGATAGAGAAATTAGCAGCCGCAAAAGTGCGTTTCACCGCACCATCCACTTTACGGTCAACCGGGTCAGCAGGAGAAGAATCCTCAGACACCACAGTACCATGAGACACCATGCTGGCCAACAATGAATCAACCTTCACTGAAGAAGGGAACTTCACATCAAAGTCCTGCAGCGGGTATCGCTTACTCAAAAAGCGTGGAAAGGAGCCTCTGTCCACATCTTTCCATTCATTCTCCAGGACCTTCAAGACCGAAGAGTGTAAAGGCAAAGAATCAGGCGCAGGACGCTGGTATTGCGCAAAGAGATCGTCATCCAGAGGAACCACAGAAGTAGGAAACACCAAGTTCTCTCTAATGTGACCCAGCACCTCCTTCAGGTCGGCACCCTGCACAAAACGACCTCTGACATCAACATCCTCCTCAACGTCAGAATCAGCAGCCGCAGCTACCTCCACCTTAGCCCGCTTAGCAGGAGGAACAGGCGTCTGACTTTGCAGAGCAGCAGCAACAGCAGAATTGATCAGCTGCTGTAACACAGCCATAGACGGTATCTGGACACCAGAACCAGAAGCCTCAGGAGCAGAATCAGGAACATCACCACACTCCATGACAGCAACACACCAGTGAACGCACGAAGAGAACACAGGCAGAGGAGAAGACAACACGCCTGGCTTAAAAGGCCCCGGGGTTGCTAGGTAACCAAACCAGCCAGAACCCGTAACCGGACCAACCAACCATAAAGGGAGGAGAAACAGCCTCGCGCATGGTCACATACCCAGCCAGCGAGGACCGAGGCAGAGGTGAACAAGGAACACACCACGAAGAAGCCGTGAAAGAAGCGCCCACGGGAGCCACCCGCCCCCACAGCACGCACACGCTCCAGGAACAGCAGGTAAGCAATGAGACCGGGAGCCTCGGGCCCCCAGATCAAAGGCATCCGGCCGCGCTACGTCCGCTGAGCAGGACGCGCGGCCGGGAAATGAAGCAGACCACTAGTGATCGTCAGTTTCACCGAACGACACAGGTCAACAAACAAACAAGACGAACGCCGCTGAAAGTCCGCTAGAGCAGGACCAGCGGCGTCAAAGGCAGTAGCCGGAGGTACAACACACCAATTAACCGAACTACTACCCCCAAACTAAATACCCAAGGGCATAACGGGACCGCTGAAGCAGGAACCCAGCCCCACTCACCTGAGGACACCACCGGTCAACACAGGCAACGCAGCACTCGGAGAAGTGCAGAAAAAAAGAACAGATCGGGCTGGCTGGTTTGTATCCCTTTATGGGATTGGCTGAAGCCACTGGGGGCCATGTTGGAGGAGGGAGGGGAGACTAGAGCGCTGCTCTTTTAAGTTACTTGGAGTTCTGTGTGGAGCCGGAGGCTCATTGGTGAATACTGTGGCGAGGAAGACTGGACGAGGAGGTAATGAAAACCAATTTTCGAAAGCCGGTTGATTTCCAAAAGTTTTTCACGCAATTAGAAAACTCAAGAGGCATTACTAATGTGCCCCAGACTGTTCTGTGTCTAATGTGGAATGCGCAGTCAAAAAAAAGGAAACTGGTAAACCGTAAATCGTAAGGGCTGAAAAATCGAGGCATAGTGGCAACACCAACAAGCTCAATTATGGACAAAAGAGAGGCAAAAAGAAATGAAATCATGGAATCATTCTTTGAAGAACAAAGTGTTCCTAACATAGGAAATGGAGCGCAATCAACTCCACGAAACATCGATATTAGAGGCAAACTCAGATTGTGGGAAAAATTATCAAAAAAAGAAATTAACAAATGGTGGGAAGTTACTTCTCTGAAAAAATACCTGGAAGTAAAAAGAGTGCCCAGGGGCCTACGAATAAACGTAATGCCCAATCATAAAGATACAAGCAATGACCTGTTACATGAATGGGGCGAGCACATTCTCAAATCCTCAATGGGTCAATGGAAATTCTCATCAAACATATTCCAATTGCATTAGAAAGAACCACAGTACAATTAAAAGAATTGGAGAAAGAATTGGAGAAAATCGAATTGAATACTGAACTTTTGAAATTTAAACAGGAGCTGGAACATCAAATTGAAAAACATGAGAAATCAGTACAATTGCGCAAGCAGATGAAATTCCAAAGAGATAAGAAAGATTATTCAGAAGGGCGCATATTTACATATGCAAGGAAATTCGACATTTTAAAACAACAGGACAAACTTGATCTAGTCACAAACGCATCTGGAAGTCTGTCATCTCTGACATCAACTGATGCGAGCGAAAACAAATTGGCGTGACCTAAATGCAATTTTTTAGGAGAAATTAGACTGGCCCTACAGCAACGGAATTGGGAAAAGAGCATGGGGGTATAGTCAGGAACAAACAGAGGAAGAGGCATTGGACGAGGTCAACAAAAAACAAGCCAACACGAGGAGGCAAACGTAACGACAGACCCCTAAAAAAACGGAACATCGACAAGAAGTATGAGACAGAGGAAGACCTAGAAAATAGTTCACAGGAACTTGAGGTAATCAACTTATCAAAAAGAATTATAACTGAAACAGAAACCCAAGTACTTAAGCGTGGTCTTTCTTTCTGCCCTACTGATGAAATGGACCAGGCACAAACCAGGATAGATATATACAAATATATCCTTAAATTGAAACTCGCAAAAACCTTTGAAGAAAATCTAAACTTGGCAGACTATACAAAATATAAAGAAACACCTACCATGGATTTAAGAGCAGAAGATGCGGTACATTTAATAACATTGATGGAACTCAATCAAGATGCAAATTAACCAAGCAATGAATTGTAAATAAATTGTCTAAGCTAGGTGAAGGAACCAGTGAAAAAAAACCAAAATCTAAATTCTACCCGCAATTACCAACTGGTAATACAATCGAGACCTTTCACGAAGCGGTAGGTAAAGACTTATACCAACTTAAATCCAAAAGACATAAGTACAATTTGACACTTGAAGAGCGAAAGGTCTTAAAGGCCCTAAAAAATGATGATGAGATCCTAATAAAGATGGCTGACAAAAGGAGGTAATATCATCATCCAAGATGGAGATCTCTATATCCAAGAGGCTCACTCGCAGTTGAGTAATACAAAACATTTCCAGCAACTAAAGGAAAATCTGACGCCATTATATAAACAAGATCTTGACATAAAACTACAGGGTTGCTTTGAAAAGAAACTTTTAGACCATCATGAGAAAAACTACTTACAACTGAACATCCTATAACTGCAACAATTTATTTCCTTCCAAAAATACACTAACATCCTACAAGACCGCCCGGGAGACCAATAATCTCCGCAAAGGGGTCTTTACCAGAGCCAATAGCAAATTTTGGAGATGGTTATCTGTTGCCATATGTAAAAGGATTAACATCATATTTACAAGACACAAGGGATTTATTACGAATTGTGCAAGAAATCACCTGGGAACCAACATATGAATTAATCACAATGGATGTGATCTTGTTATATACTAACATCCAAAATACAATTGGCTTGACGGCATGTGAGTATTTTTTGAAAGAACGGAACATCAATTTTGCTAACCATAATGCAATGGTAATGGAAATGATTGAATTGTGTCCCAAAATGTTTTTATGTTTGGAGATGAAATCTATTTACAGAAGGACGGAACGGCGATGGGCTTTTCCTTTAGTCCTAGTTATGCATGTCTCACAATGGGTTGGTGGGAGCAAAAGTTGGGTTGGAACCCTGGAAAATGACCAACATGTGGCTAAAATAATATCATGGTTGAGGTATATAGATGATCGTCTCATAATATGGGATGGCTCTATGGAAGAATTTGAGCAATACTTCAACATCCTCAACAACACCAACACCAACCTGCATTTCACGTATAATATAAGTGACAGTCAAATAGTTTTCTTGGACACTGAGATCTATATTGCGGAAAACTAGGTACACACAACATTACATCGCAAAACCACAGCAAGTACTGCAACATCACCTGCGGAGAGTTTTCATCAAGCCACATTAATCAAAAACATTCAATATGGAGAGTTATTGAGAATACGACGAATATACTCTGAGAACCATGAATGGCAAAAACACAGCAAACAGTCAATGTACAGATTTAAAAAAAGAAAATACAACAAAATATTTTGGCATCTTGCTTTGAAAGGACAGAAAAGCAGCCAAGAAGTGACTTAATAAAGAGCAAAATACCACAACAAGATAAGGGGGAGGATGAAATTCAATTAATTACAACCTTTTCCACGGAATCAAAACAAATTGACAAAATTCTATGGAAAAATTGGAACATTTTGTGTCTGGACCCCACTATGTCAAAAGTTATAGCAAACCATCCAAGAATCACATACAGGAGAGCAAACAATCTAAAAGATGAACAAGTCCACAACCACTTCAAAATGAAAAAACAGGACACATGGTTGGATATCAAGGGGTTTTACAAGTGCTCCACCTGTAAATTATGCCAGATTGCACACTATGTTAAGGAGATCTCAATGGCAAACCAAAAAATGTGGAAAATTAATCAACTAATCAACTGTAAAAGTCAATATGTCATCTATATAATTGAGTGTCCCTGCAAACTCGAATATGTAGGGAGCACTGTTTGCGAATTGAAAAAGCGCATTCTGGAGCATGTGAGGGCAACAACAAAAAGGGATCGCAGTTATGCTGTTGCCAAACACATGGAAAAATACCATGAAGGGAACTGGAAAAAGTTAAAATTCTATGCTGTAGAGATGGTCGATCGCCATGTGAGAGGTGGCAATCGAGAACGTACTTTGAGACAGAAAGAATTGCGTCACATCCTGGCTTTTAGAACTCTAGCCCCCAATGGGCTAAACAAAGACGAAGAGATGTACTCGCACCTATAATGAGAAACTAAACCATCATGAATTACAAGTAACATCGTAAATGTATTTATAATGATAAATATAATCTAAGCTTGCCTTTATTTCTAGTTGTTTTTCTTCCTTTTTCTTTCTTTATTCTTTTCTTTCACTCTTTCTCTCTCATCACTTTATTTGGATTATTTAGTTTTATTATTTTCTCCTTTCCTACTGTAGAATTCGGTGTATAATATATGTAGACTAAGACTTTATAATTGATGATTTGTGAAGACTATGGAAATTGATAATTTTTTAACATAGAAGCATGTGTTGATCACAAATGTTCACCAAAGAAATGGAAGATCAAGTATTTTGGTTAGAGTCCCTAATTCACTTAGAATATAGGCCCACTGGAGGGCATGTACTAAAATGAGAGAAAAAAATCATGTGTCAATACTTTTCACCGCATGGCATACATTATGCTATTACCAAATTAATAGCTGCCCACTGGAGGGCTGGTTTCAGAATAAAGTCAAATAAGTGGACATGCGGTTTAGTTTCAGACCGAAATGACGAAAATAAATATTAATTGATTGGTGAACATAAGATATAATCATCAGTTTAAAATTATGAAAATTTGTCACAATAATAATAATTATTTGTATTCAATGGGACTATACTCACTAATATAAATTTTAGAAATGCACAATAATAATTCACTAGAGTTACCAGAATGCAAAGCGCTCCTAAAAACGATGTGATGTAACATCATGTGGTAAATGTGTTTTTTTTAAATATGAGCACTGTTTGATGCGTTTTGTACCCGTGATCAAGGGCTGAGGACAGACCAAAACGCGTAGGGCTGTTGGGCATGTCGTTTAAAATGTTGTGTCTTAAATAAAACAGAGAGTGCAACACAAGATTACCCGTGAGTGTGTGTGGAATTTTCTGGAAAGAATACTTGGTGTAATATCTATATATATATATTTTTTTTATATACTGTATGGGTGGATGAGTGTGTGTATGGGTGTGTTAGTGAGTGAATGACTGTCTCAATAGTGTCTTTATGAGTAACTACATATGTTTTAAACTAGTATATGTGACTATTGGTGTATATATGTGAGTATATGTGAGAGTGAGAGATTGAAAGAGTTCCTGTATGAATAAGTTTGTGTTTCTATAAGTGATTGTTTAAAAGACTAAGTATGTGTAAGTTTCCGTAGAAGTAAGTATGGTGGTGTGTGTATAACTGTATATGCAAGTAAATGTATGTTTGATTCTTTATTAGCATGAGTGACTATGTGTGTGAGTAACTCTATGGATGAGTGGCATTGTGTAACAGGATGTATAGGTGTATGAGTACATATGATGAGTGAGTACATGTATGAGTGACTGTATAGGACTGTTGGTGGATGAGTGGATGTGTATGTGGATCTTAGAATTACTGAAGAGGTTGTTGCAACTGGTATTGGTATGTCCATTGTTTTGAAAATGTTAGTCTCTATTTTTGAATGTGTGTATCAAAGGTTATATTAGGGTGAGAGGAGGTCTGCCACTCTATCACAAGGATGATGTCATCAGTGATGTCATCAGTGATGTCATTTGAGATGTCATCAGTGATGTCATGAGTGATGTCACTGACCATGTCATGAGTGATGTAATGTGTGACGTCATCAGCAGTGCATTGCGGGCGCGCGAGTTATAGTTAGCTGAACTAACTATAACGGGGGAATTTCAATGGTTTTGTACAAGTGAAAAGTCCAGCTAACTATAACACCCCTGAAACCTATGGTTTTTTCAGTGAATTTCTGAGGTTTTTTAAATGCTAATTCCTAACTATAACGTGCCTGAAACCTATGGTTTTTTCTGTGAATTTCAAAGGTTTTTTAAATGCTAATTTCTAACTATGCCTACAGAGATAGGACATGTGAAGAAAGAAGAAAGAATGCACAGAGAGAAAAAAAGAAGTGCAGAAAGAAGCAACAGAAGTCCTCAAAGACGAAGAAAAGTGCAGGAAGAAGGATAACGTGCAGAAAGAACAAAAAGAAGAGCAGAAAGAAGCCTTGTTGCAAAATCATCCTGTACCCTCAACTTTTTCAGACGGATACTGGTGGTAACTGAGTCTGACTAACCAGTCCTAGAGCCAGTGCTATGTTAAAAGACACTTAGAATACAGTGAAAACACCTACATACACTAGGGAACATTATGCGTTGGGGTCCCCCTGTGATTAGCATGACCTCCTCTGTAAGCCCCTAGTATATAATAGGGCAGGGGGATTAAAACTACCTCTTAAAACAGGCCACAGGGCGTTTTTGCACACGTTAACTCAGGCCCCGTCCCCTTCCTTCACCACTGTGTAAACACGCCCTGTGTCCGTTTTTAGTTGGGAGATTAAGTTCATTTGAATCCTGAGGGTCCCTAGGGTCCAACTAGCCCACTAGGTACCTCCAGTAAGTGCCACAGAGCTGCGTTGCAGAGAGGTGTAAAAAGTGGCACGGCCTGGACCACCTCTCTGCAATGCAGCTCAGTGGTGCTTACTGGAAGCACTTGGTGGGCTAGTTAGCCCCCAGGGGCCCTCAGTATTGAAGGGAAATTATATCCCCAATTTAAAACGTGCCATAGTGCGTGTTTGCACACGTCACCTCAGGCCCCGTCCCCTCCCTTCACCACTGTGTAAACGCGCCCTGTGGCTGTTCTAAGTTGAGAGATTAAGTCCCCCTGAATCCTAAGGGTCCCTAGGGTCAAAGTAGACCACTAGGTACCTCCAGTAAGCGCCACAGAGCTGCGTTGCAGAGAGGTGTAAAAAGGGGCTTGGCCTCAGAACACCTGGCTGCAGCGCAGCTCCCTGGCGCATACTGGAGATGCCTGTTGGGGGCGCGTTTGCAGAGTGCTGCACGGAGGGGGCATGGCCTCCGGCACGATGCCAGTCTTTTATTTATTTTAGTTTTTTAAGAAGGGGGGCTGTTTGGTTCCCCTTCTTATTCTAATTTATTGGCCCTGATGACCCCATCCCCAGGGCCAGTCTCCTAATTATATTTTTTTGACCCCAATCCCCAGGGCCGGCCACTGTTTTTTATTATTTTTAAAAAATATATATTTATAGACACACCTAGGACATGCTGGACAAACCGTACGTACCTATCACCATGACGATTTGCGTGATATTCATTAAAAGGCGACTATGCATGCAATGAATCCACGTGGAATGTATTTACACCACTAGTGAAGCTCTGACATGTCTGATGCCCTACCGTGCCTAATCCTGGTAGACACCCTTGTCGTTTATTTATACAAACATGGGTAGCTATTGACGGGCACATTTAATACACATGCACACCAAGCCATTCAAAGGGGATTCGACAAAAATTCGACCAAAACTATGCAAGAAACCCCCCTCACGGTTAATAAAACACACATCCACTGCCGGATGTGTAATACTTTTTATTTTACTCTCTGGAAAGGGGACGAACATCACTTGAGAGTCACAGCGTGCTCCTGACAGAGCCCAATGCTGTGTTACACCCACCATTGCCTGCCGAGTGCCACACACCTCTGTGTTGTATTCCACTAGCTAGTGCATATGCTATGACACTCTCTAGCCCATGTGCACTGTAACACCACCCCGTGAATATGTCATGCCACACTTGTCTTCGCACGGGTTATATTGCCCCATCTAACGTGCCTTTCTCGATGCCTATGTTATAACGCACAGTGCTATGCCATACATATTACAATCTGGGATCCATATCTTTGTCACAGTGCATATGCAACGTTACACTCCCCAGCACATATTTTATATTACAACTTTAGAGACTAGTTAGGTTACACAACACTGCCCTGTGCATATTACACTCCAAGGCGCATATCGCATAGCACGCGCTAGTGCCTGTGCTATCTCGCGCTCTCCAATGAATCTGTCATTGCGCACAATGTATTGCATATTATATTTCACGCCCGGTTCATCTTATATCACACTTTTTGGTGCATAGTTTATACCATACACTATATCTAGTTTTCATTTTCAATCGTGCTCTCAGGACTATGTTCTATATAACACTGTGTTCACCTACCCTTTTCACGGGCATTACATTTTGCGATAGGGGGTGGAGGGTCAGGGGGTGTTTCTGCCAAGTGAGCCCGGAGTCACAGTCACAAACGTCCTCTTCTTCCTGAATAAAAGTGAGATTATGCTGCATACTTGTTCATATTTTAAGTAGTTCGCACAGACACAATGTTTTAAAAACAATAAAGTTCCTAATACCCGCCTTCTTTGAACAGTTAGCTTGCTGCCCCATCCCCTTCCTCCCTATCCTCTGTTGTGTGAATCCATGGACTAGCCTCCTCCCTCCTGCCATGCATGGTGTGATGTGCTGCCACTGCCCTCAATTTAGTATGATGTACCAGTCCACTCCTCCTGCCCTCCATTGCCCAATTCTATGCCCCATCATTGACCTCCTGCTTAAACTCTGTGCTTAGCTTGCTGCCCCTATTCTCCTTCCCCCTGCCCTCCGATGTCTTTGTGCATGCCCCTGCTCCATCCTTTTTGCCCACCATGTCCCATGGACCTGCCACTCCTATCTACTCTGAGTGTTCTGTTGAGCTGCCACTCCCCTCCCACCTGCCTAGCATTGTCAGATGACTGTAACCTGTCCCTGCCACCTCCACCCTGCCTGTCCACATGCCATGCCCCTATCCTCTTCCTCCTGTCCTACATGGTCCATTGTACTGCCACACCCTTCTGCCCTCCCTGGTCTGTTGTGCTGCAACTGCTCCTCCTGCCTGCCCCGTGTGGTCTGTTGTGAGGTCCCTTCCCCTGAACTTTCTTGTCTGTGCACAGGTCCTGACCCTCCCTTCTATCCTCCATCGTCCTTTGTGCATGCCCCTCCACCCTCCTTCTTGCCCATCATAGCCATTGTGCTGCCACTAACCCTCCCACTTGCCATGCATGGTCTTCTGTGCTGCCATGGCCCCTCCCACCTTCCCTGTGTGGTCAGTTAGCTGCCCCTGACCCCCTCCCACCTTCCCTCCATGGTCTGTGTGTATGCCATCACAGTCTCACTGTTGCTCTTCATGGTGTGTCTTGCTTCTAGTGCCCATCCTGCCTGACCTCCATGGCTATCTTGCTGCTCCTGCCCTGCCCCCTTGCCCCCAGCCCTACTCCCTCCCTCCTGGCTTGTCTGTTCCATTGTAATGCCCCAGATCCGTCCCTCCTGCCCTTTATGGTCTGTTATGCTGCAGCTTTCTCTCCTGTCTGTCCATTATGGTCAGCTAGCTACCATTGCCTCTTGCCCCTCTGTTCTCTGTTGTCCATGTGCATGGTCCTGTCCCCTCCCTCTTGCTTTCTATGGATTGTTGTGCTGCACTCCCGTCCTGCATGCCCTGTGTGGTGTATTGTGCTGCTGCAAACCCTGATGCCTGCCCTGCAGGGTCAGTTTGGTGCACCTCTCCATGTCCCTCCTGTCCTCTGTTATCCAAGTCCATGTCCCTATCCCATTTCCTTCCATGATCCAATGTACCATACTTGCGAACATTTTGAACTTGGTAAGAGGGAGATTTTGAAAAAAAACTGGGGTATTGATTTTCCCCTTTGAGTTACATTGAAAAAGAGGATATTGTAGACAGGGGACAGATCAAATAAAGCCCATTTGAGCTTAAAAACATTGGACGTTTCCTGGCTGAATCGGGTCTGTTGGCATGTATGGTTGTACTACCATTGCCTCTTCCTTCTGCCCACAATGGTCTATTACATTGCCACAGCCTTGAAGGAGGGTAGATTTTGTATCACAGGGGGCCCCTGGCCCGTTCTGTCCACACCTGAAGTATGAGACCCTTGTCCTTGCCCTGCCAGCTGCATTTGTAGGCCATATTAAATTGACCAGCGGGTCCTGTGTTGCTATATAATTATCCTGAGACATCCTTACCACTCAGCCAGCATAAAACCCCTGTGTAGGCCCTTCTGTTCAATATGTAGGCCTCTTTGTTAAATTGACCATTGCTCTGCAATTTTAGTGTATAGCAGTCTGAAGGCAGGTCTGCGAGGCCTTCTGATCCAAACTAGTAGCCCCCACCCTACCCGAGTGCTCCGTGCTCGGTATCAAAGTTCAACATCCCCCTGAAGCTGTCGACATACAGTAGGCTGCATCCTGGACTGGTACTTGCTTCCTGGGCAGGTTTCCCGCTTTTAAGGAAGTGGCAACCGCAGAGCGTCAAGTTAGGAGAACTGAGGAGATTTTATACATGAATATATTGAATTCCCGTACAATACCCATTATTTTCTGCTTGCTCTATGGAACTTACTATAAGCGATTGGCCTGAGAGACTGACCTTTTCACCCAGTCCATTGTCAGCATTAAGTGGGTAAATGACGAAATGTCTGGTAAAATCTGCAGACGAAGCTTTTGGGTAGCATACGTAGGTAGATGTAGCGTGCAAAGGAGCCCACAAAATGATATAAAAAGGGAGCACCCACAGATATCGACGGACTACCTCGCCGTCTGTATGTAGGTTAACAGGCAGTGCAGGTTTTCCCCAAGAGCTGGGAGCTCTTGTCTTCCTTTGCTTAAAATGTCTTGCTCTGCTTTGCTTGAAGTATCTTATTCTATTTTACCTATATGAAATGTCATGTTATGTTTAACCATTGTTCTCTTTACTTTTGCATTTAAAAGATTTTGTATTGTAATTGCAGGAATGCTTGCTCTAAGAGTAAACGTGAGTGTTCCTAGGTAACATTTTCCTTGGTGTAACTTGTTTCTCATGATGCATTTATAGATGTGTTTTCTCTCTCTCTCTGTCAGTACATTAATTGAGATACAGAGAATATTATGACAGCTGTATGATTATCTGGATTCTGTATTTTGTACTTTATGTCTCTATTCTGCGGTTTCTTTGAAGTTGCATCTTCTCATTAAACTGCCATTGTATTCTGCCTCCAATTCCATGTCTCATATGTCTGTTTTCTTCATTTTTGGAGCAAGCGTTCCTAGGCACCCCGGCTCAAATTAAGGTGCCCCTTTTGTCCCTGACTCACTCTCCTGCTCAGTTCTGTGGTGGCTCCCGGGGATCTGGGGACCGCCCCTAGCTTCCTTGACCCGTAATAGATCTTCCCTCCAACAGCCTCTCTTGCAAGTCCTGTATTGTTGGTTTGTTGCCCATGCCCCCCTTTCCACTGCCCTCCATAGTCTGTTGTGCTTCCACGGCCCTTCCTGCCTGCTCAGTGTGGTTAAATTGTTGCCTTTGCACCCTCCTACCTGCCTTCAATTTTCAGAGTCCGTGCCCCTGGCCTCTGCCTCTCAACAGTATCCTAATGAACAACTAGATTGCTAACATTCTATATTTATTACAAAAGTGTGGAACGCCTGACATCATCTTGATGTAATCAAAACTGTAATACCTAGAGCATTTCCTTTAGAAATTACATATATGAGAGGGTCTTATTGGCATCAAAATTATGGTTAGTGCTCTAAAAGACTAAAATAAGGACATATTTTCTGAGTTTTCAAATAGCGACAAAGCACTTTTAAATTATTTGTTATCTTTATGTTTTTTTATCCAGTTGACCACTTGATTAAATGTTGCACTTAGGGGAGAGGATGTGGTGTTACTTCCAGAACTGCAGACTTTGCAACTGGGGAACCAGGTTGAAGTTTCTGCTTCAGCTCGACATTCTGTGATTCTGGTCAAATCACTTAGTCTCCCCATGTCTACAACCAAAATGAATTTGTTCTTGTGTGATGTAACCAATGCTCATGTAAAGCACTCCAATACCTGACAAGTCTGCACTATATAACACTGCAAAAACACAAAATAATAAGTGTTTTGCACACTTCTGTCATTGGGCTATATTTGGGCTACATCTGGGTGATTTTGGGCTACATTTGGGCTCTTTTGTCTCCGGTGGCCATCTTGGGAGATTTATTTGTTATGAAGTTTCCTAATTTCCTCATGTACTGCAGTCTCCTCAGTAGGAAATGCTTTCAGTTTTTTACTTTGATTCCATCATGAAGGTATTCAGATATGTCACACATTTGCCATAAATTCTGAATGTTAGCACTCTAGTTGCTCATTAGATCACTGTAGTAAAACTACTGCACCATGGAAGTCTGCTCCTGGTATTAAAAGTGCATGTTTCAGTCTGCATGTCAGAATTTTTTAATGAAATAGAAGAGGATTTGAGAAGTCACTCAAAATGTGCCCTCATTTTCTTTCTTCAGCATTAATCATAATTTCTATTGCAAAATGAACCTCCTCATTGTGTTCCTTTTTAAATTAAATGTTTTAAGTGTTACCAGTTTATTCCAATCAAGATGGCTTCAGGTGTGCCATACTTTTGTCATAATGAAGACAGTAAGCGCTCTAGTTGTTTTTAAGAACATTCTGGGCCATTCTGTCATTGGGCTATACTTGGGCTACATCTGGGTGATATTTGGGCTACATTTGGGCTCTTTTGTCTCTGGTGGCCATCTTGGGAGACTTATTTGTTATGAAGTTTCCTAATTTCCTCATTTACTGCAGTCTCCTCAGTAGGAAATACTTTCAGTTTTTTACTTTGATTCCATCAAGAAGGCATTCAGATGTGTCACACATTTGCCATAAATTCAGAATGTTAGCACTCTTTTTGCTCATTAGATCACTGTAGTAAAGCTACTGCTCACCAGGGAAAACTGCTGCTGGTATTGAAAGTGCATGTTTCAGTCTGCATGTCAGAATTTTTTAATGAAATAGAAGAGGATTTGAGAAGTCACTCAAAATGTGCCCTAATTTTTCTTTCTGCAGCACTAATCATACTTTTTATGGAAAAATGAACCCCCTCATTTTGTTCCTTTTTAAATTAAATGTTTTAAGAGTTACCACTTTAATCCAAGCAAGATGGCTTCAGGTGTGCCATACGTTTATCATAAGTAGGACTGTTAGCGCTCTAGTAGTTCTTTGGAACACTCTGGGAAGCTGCAGTAGAACACAAAGGAATCAACTGACAGTCTCTGCCCTTGTTGGATGTACATGTTTTACTGAGAATGTCAGACTTCATTCTCACATGACTGAGAAAGATAATGTGAATTTACAGAAAATAAGCTCTCAGTTTAGCCTATAGATCACCTTCCAAACCTCTGTGGTAAAAGCATGAGAAAATATTTTTCTCTCAATCATGATATCCCAGCAGAAGGCTTTTTCACATGGTGAAATCACCTTAGAACATACCACAATTCCTAAAATGAGTATGGTACCATCAACAAATGATTTATAATGTAACTAAAGTCTTAAAACCTTCTATTAACTGCAATGCTTTTTAATGAGGTGCTATCATGTATATTGGTCCCAAGATGGCTGCCAACACTTCTTGGATGAAGTGCTGACAGCCAATCAGATCTCAGGATGAGATGTGTGGTTAGGCTCCGCCCACATATATATATGCTTTTAAATGCTATTTTCTCAGGAAATACTGAACAGATTTACACCAGACCTGCAAAAGGCACTTCCTAGACCTTATGGCTACCTCTCTGCCAAATTTCAAGTAATTCTGTTCAGCCGTTCGGGCTGTAGCTGTGTCTAAAGGTCCTATGGAAAAATGCATGGGGAAAACGCGTTTTGGGACCCCCCTTTTTTCTCGGCCCCTGCTTGACGAATCCCCCCGAGACTTTCAGGGTAGGAGCGGAGCATAGCGCCCCACCTATTTTGAAAATTTCGCGAGGATTCGTCGACCGGCGCCAAAGTTATTCCAAATAGAATGTTGCGGATTTCCTATGGAAACAGGGTCCTAACTATAACTACCTACTGGCGACCGCCAGTAGGTAATATATATATATATATATATATGGCTTTATAGTTATCTGCAAAATACTTACATTTTCATTGAAAAGGCATATGTGATAAAGACATGTGGTTTTAAAAATATATATCTATTTGTATGCATTTCTACACACACATACATATATAAATATAATACACTTACCTTTATACTTACATTTTGTGTGGTAATGGCATGCATTGTAAAGGCATGTCGTGGTAAAAAACTGTATGATAAAGGCATGTGTTGTCATGTTAGGAACTTCTCTTACCAATTCGGGTGCACAGACATGTTTCCCAAATCCGTTTTTTTAAGGTTCTGGTTTGTCCAACCCTTTCTGGTAGCCATGGTGCTACTGACAATGTAACGTCAGGGCAGACATTGCCTTGCTAAAGGAGTCCGCAAGAGGAACAACCATTAAGGGAAAAAACCTTTGACTGAAGGCAGAAACTCCAGGAATGACAAGAAAATGACAGAAGCAAAGCAGGGGAGGAGCCAGGAAGAAACACTAATCAGAGAGGAAGAATCAGACCAGGAAACAAAAATAGTCCAAGCAATAACAAAGGAACCAATGGAAATCCAATAAGGAACAGGATGCGTTGACAGGAACTAAGATACAACAACAGGAGTGGAGATGTACCAACAGGAGCGAGGACACACCAGCAGGAAGCAGGAGTATTGCAACTCGAGGAGATGAAAGATATCGTCCCTTACATACCCAGAGACAAGAAGTGATGAGACAGGAAGTGAGCTGGCACCATCTTGGGTAGGGAAATAATACTGAAAAAGATAATCAAAGTCGCCATCTTAGAATGGTCAAAGAAAACCATTCCCAAGGGATTCTGGGAACAAGGCTGCAGGATTATGGGAGGAAAACTAGAAAGGAAAATAGCTTACAGACACATGATGGCTGCTAGAGTATGTATTTCTATTTCCCCAGGTGTAAGGTAAGTGTTATATTGTCCCAGTGGCATGTTGTATAAGGAACCACACTTCCAAAACTGGACCTGCGGCATTCCAGAGATAGCAAAGTAAGAGCAATGGGCCGCTATTGGATCAGCAGCGTTCCCGATATGTGGGTAGGCGAACCGCAGGCTGAAACAGCAACAGCAGACCAACTTATAGAACTGCGGTGAACCCGAGAGGAGGAGGAAGGGCCGGGGGCTGACTTGCAGCCTGTGGCAGTGAAGGAAGAGGCATCACAGGCTGTTCCACGGCCCACAGGAGTGAAGGCAGAGGTGCTGCAGGTCACGGTTCGGCCCACAGCATAACATGACTGGTAAAGACGCATGCGCTGTTAAACTTTTGTTTTAATTGCATGTGTGGTTTAGACTACGTTGTAATTGTTGTTTCCCATGGCATCGTCATCAAAGTGAGGGACTAGCTTCAGGATCGTTGCACCACACCCCATACGCCATGGGATGGATCGGACACTTACCTTGCACAGAGGAGATACAAAGATCCTCCAGTCGCTTCAATGGTACGAACGCATTTGAGGAACTCTGCACTCGCTGGGAACAGCCCGCCTGGGACACGTGCACAAACTCATCTGACTCCGCTGTTGCCACACAAAGCGCCTTCGGATGGGGATTGCTCAGAAAGTTCAGATGCTCCAAGCCTCCAAGTTCGGATAAGACTGATTTAATGGCAGTCATCCCTGGGGGAACTTACTTTCTTGTTAGCATTGCGCCGCTGGAAAACTGTTGACTTAAAAATAGAGTCAGCGTAGACTCTTGAGACTCAGCTACTAGTGGGGTTTGCCCTGGATGTTGCCTATAGTGAATTGGGATTAACCACTATCACTAGGAGTGAGAAGGGAGTGGGTCCCGGCAGACTGCATGAAGAAACACTAATCCCTGACCTCAGGGGTGCTGTATAGTTGTGAATGTCGTATTTTTCCTTTGTGTTGGCATCAGTAGAAACCAAATTCTTAATTTTTTTTTTTATAACAGTGAGTATTTGGCTGAGCAATTACTTATTTATGCTGTTGCTGAGCTCATTTTGGGATGATAGCCTGCGTTAACTCACCACCATCCAATGGAGCCTTGGACTACTTGCTCCGTGCTATTTCTGAGAGTCAAGTGGTGAAGGGGTACTTGGCCCAGTTGCTCAGAATCCTTGGTAGGTGGGGCCCCAAGACATCAGGAGTAAAAGGCCTCAATCCCCACAGTTCGGCCCAGTAAACCCTGCTTGCCGCATAGCCCTCTGAAAGGGGTTATGACAAACATCATTCCTTCATTTACTTACATTTATCACCCTATCAATATTTCTGTTAAATTGAATGAGAATTATAATTAATTCCTTTACTGACCAACATTCCCTATATGAATACCTTAGCTTTCACACCGTTGCAGCCTGGAAGGTCTCCTTCACAGACCACAAAGACTTCGTTGTAGCTGTTGGTACTGCCCCTTGAGTGATAGGCATCTGTTCTGCAGGATCTGGCCCTTTCAGCCAGAGGGTGGTTTCTGTCTGGTGTTATTTCAGTTGACAGCCAGTTGGTGCTTGTTCATGAAAAATATATGTCCTTCATACTGCTGGCAAATACTTACTACTGTGTCCTGTGAAATGTATGACTTGAAAACTAAATAAACAGTCACATGACAAGTAGGTGTTAGAAAGACCTTAGTGTGGAGCCAGGGATTGAATGAAGAAACTCAAAAAGTAAGTGCAAGTTGAATCAGAGGGTTCAGGATGGATGAGGTGAAGCAACAAGGAAGTCACAAATATACTGGGGCACCGACAATATGGTGGATTTCTTCACCACTTGTATTTTGCATACTTGTTCTTCACAAGTGACTGTAGTGGGCAATAGTGCCACTTGCAAAGAAAAAGGTGCTCGTACTGTGTGCTAAAAAAACCTGAAAGCTTTCTTTGGCACCAAAAAAAGTTAAATGTTTACTGTGATTTAATTTTGAACTTTTAAAAGTCCATTTTGGTGCAAATATGTTTTATGCGATATAAAAAGCTCTGTCTCAGTTCACTTTCATGGGATTGCGCGAAGCAGATATTTTACCATCGTATTCTGAAATGGAGAACTGTATTTCTGAGTGATCGGCCCAAGACCAGTGACTCACCTCTGAAGGGCACATAAAGCCCCCTCCAGAAAAACACCAGGGGGCATATTCTCAAGGAGTCATCTCTGAGTTATCAGCACTTTATCGCAGCCAAAGTCATGCTAAAACTAACGCCCTATTCACAAGCAGGTGATAACAGCCCATATCACCAGTTTACCTGTGATAGCAGCCGCAAAATACATCGCCACAGATGACCCCGGCTTGTGGTAAATAATTTAATTACCGGGACTTAATTTGGTACAGAAACATAATAAAACAGCTCAGTAAATAAGAGGCAGAATCCGTGGTATTAGAGGTTCGGAATGGGCTTTATTCCAATGATCGATTATAATCGGTTGCTCCAAGTTCCGTCACCACGAAGGTTCAGGAAGTGAAGTACATACATTATTGACAAGAAATGACTTTTATAGAACATACATTACAATGAAGCGAATGCGGTAGGCGTAACAATTGATAAGGAAAATGACGATTCACATGCGTAACCGAAAATGGGTGTAATAAGGAGTAAAAAGGAACATAATTGGTTATGATGTCATATATAGGTGGATCTATAAGATAATACTTGGCATAGATGCGCGCGCAGCAGCATGACGTGTGATTGACGTGCAACTAGGGGGTGAAGGGGACTTGACATTTAGCTCTACATGTGGAGACAAAAAGTCTGGGGGGGTCAAGTCAACCTAATCCCAAATCATATCTAACATCCTATGTTTAAAGAACTATGTTATCCACAAAAGAAGGACTCTCGGACAGAATCTATTCTATACTGCCTGTGCGTGCGTGTACAAGCGTCTAAGTGTCTATATGAGATGCAAGGGGCAGAAACCTTCCATGGTAACAGGGCTATGAATTACTTGCATAAAGACAGAGAAGCCGAGCCTTTGCTCGGTAGCTGGAAGAATGTTTACTTAAACTACCAGACAGGAATGCATCGGCTGAGGAGCGAAACAGATAACTCGAAGGTGAAATACAGTTCTTGGCAGAGAATAGGCTGATGTCAGGCTTCGTGAGCCGCGCAGAGAATGAGACAAAGTTCATGGTCACAGATGCAGGCTCAGACTGGAGTTTTCAGAGGCAGAAGGCAAGAAGAGTTTGATGACAGAATCAGGGCCTACTTGCCTGGACCGAAAAATGGCATAAGTGAACCATATAAAGCCGGTGGCCTTTCATACTTAGGAATGAAATATCCGACCTATTCATGGCGGATCTGACAGAGGACATGTTGACGGTGGACGCACATGTGTTTGCGTCTTCATAACTGGAACTGGAGGGAACATACATGTACTTGTGATTCATACATGAAACCGTTGGGGTCCAAGATAGGGGACATAACTGATCAGAAAAATCCATATTTCCACATTCCCTCCTTGTCCCCTACTTGCCCGTTAAGAGATATCAATCTTCATCAATCCATTGATCTGTTCATATAGCATCATTTGTTCTTCTTTCTTCTTCCGTGATGAATGAAATCTTGGTGGTGGAATACACGATGTGGCACACAGACCACAGATCGCTGGTCCACATTGTAGACATAGACAGCAACTGAATAGTATGAGAAGGCCGATACCTAGGAAGGATAGAACTCTCCATCCCCAGGCTGATATCACACTCCAAAACCAACCGGACCAAGTCCAAGTGCCTGGGTTCTGGTGTATCTGGCTTACAATCTTATGAAGGCGAGTTATGGCTTTATATACAGATGGCGAATTTTCTGGTATGAATACGCAGCAGCTTGATCCGATGACCCTACAAGCTCCGCCCCTATCAGCCAGGATGACGTCAAGGACAAGACGATTTTGAAGCACAACAATCCGCATAGCAGACTGCTCTTCTGTTAAATTGCCTAAAGCGGAAATAGTTTCATTCACTACTGCTTCAAGGGTTCTAGTTAATCTACGTATCAGCTTACTATTAGTAACAGTACCTATATAGGGAAAGATGCCTTTATTAAAATCTACATACTTGTCCCATGCCGTCTCAGTATAATCGACAATTGGGAGATCTCTCCGCTTTCTGTTGTGTACTAAATGAATATTTCTATAATAATCAGGAGGAGCTAGGAAAACAGGTGGCAAAAGAAATGCAATGTAGCAGGTACCATCCCAATCTAGAGGTAGACGCATATATGCAGTCTGACCACATATAAAGTAGGAGTGGCGATAAGCTCTAAATGAAGATTTGCCTTGATCACTGAATTCTACTATAGTAGTGCATTTACTATGGCCCATATGTATGGAACCAACTTTTCTTACACACAATTCACCCTTCGCTGGGAATACTGACATGGTGGGTAAACCTAGTTCAACTTCGGATTCGACATTTAGAATCATGAGATTAGGTGTAAAATTGCCTAATCCATATACTTCATTTTCTAGGTCAGTTCCTGTTCCTTTGGGGCGACCCTCCTTGTCAGGGTAACAGACTTTAAATAAAACGAGGTTCAGATTTCCCCATACCCAATGGTCTTGATAAACTGCTGTGTCTGAGTCTATGGAATTGATTAAACTAAACCATGCTCCACAGGAGCCATTATGTGTAAACGGATGTGGAAAGAAAGGCAGGACTCCTTCATAATTCTGATAGGGAGGGAGCCGGCCACACACCCAACAATTAGTAGCATTACTAGTCTGGTGGGAATGATGTAACATACTAATGAAAGTGTTATTGCGCAGCGCAAGTCTATAGGACAATTCATGCGGGGGTAGGTCACTAAAAGAATGTTCAGCAGTAACATTGTAAACGTTTCTGGCAATAGGGTAATATATGTGCAACAATATACTTGCAGTAATTATTAAAAGACTTAAGAAAAACAAGGTTAATAATGTCACTATGCAATGACTACGCAGTGATTTACAATACGCCTGTCGTTTCAACATTTTTCGCGATTCTCCATGATTCAGGTCTAAGGGATACATGTCGGAGACAGATTCAACCGCTTCACCTTGGAGAGGACTTAAACAATCAAATCGTCCGACGGTCTAGGCCTGAGTTTTATTTTATAAAGTTCCTGACTGTTGGCCTCAGCCAAAGGTAGTTTGGAGTCAATGGGTGAAGACACACGAGGTGGGCTATTTACATCTGCAGGAAGTCCATGAAATTTCTTGATATGACTTGAATGAATCCATCCTTTTCTGCCTTCAATCTTCACGGCTGTTCTTGTGGTCAGCAGGACCAACTTGGGTGACTTCCACCTGGGCTCCAGCTGAGTCTTTCGGTCGAAATTCCTCACAAGAACGAGGTCCCCCGGAACTACGTCAAGGGGTTTCACCTCAGTGTTGTCGGGAAAGGCTGCAGCTACCTGTGAACGACAAGATTGTAGTGCAGACATCAAGGAAGCCAAGTAATCTGTCAGCATATTACAGTCAATATCAGTTATTTTGCGTGGTATAGGCGTCCCCCACATATTTGGTGGTCTGCCGAAGATCACCTCATACGGGGATAGCCCTGTTCGAGAGTGTGCTACCATTCTCATGTAAAAGAGTGCAACTGGTAACGCTACTACCCAGTCGACACCTTTCTCTCTGCATATTTTGGACAATCTGATTTTCAGTATCTGATTATGTCTTTCTACGAGACCTGCTGCCTCGGGGTGTCGGACACAGTGGAATTTCCACTGATATCCTAACAGAAGTGAAACATGTTTCATTAGTTCAGATGAGAACGGCTGGCCGTTATCTGAGTGAACAACACGTGGTAAACCGTATCGTGGGAAGAATTCTCGAACCAACTGTTTGGCAGTAGTCGGGGCAGTGTAATCTGAAACCGGGTATGCCTCCGTCCAACGGGAAAGAGCGCAGACAACTACGAGGACATATTTGAATCCCCGACATCGTTCCATCTGGATATAATCCATCTGGAGTACTTCAAAAGGGTGATCAGGAGGATGAAATCCACCCTGTTCTACGGGAACGCTTTTTCCTGGGTTGAACTGGCAACAGATCATACAGGTACGGACCTTTTGTTTGGCTGCTGCTCGTAAATGTTTATTGAACCAAATGTGTTGAATGCTATCTAGCATAGCTTTTTCTCCTAGATGTGCTGGACTATGTATAGTGTTAATTATAACTTGGACCATTGAATCAGGAAGGAACCACACAGACTTTTCCTTCATCATCCATCCTTGGTCCGTTTGGATCCCTCCTAATTCAGTCCATTTCTTTATTTCGTCTGGTGTAGCATGTGTCTGTATGTCAATTACGTCAAGAGTAGGATCTTTAACTGTCATACAATGTGTCGGCATCGGAACTATTGTCTTTGTCATGTCGGAGGTTTGAGTTTGAGCAGTCTGTTTAGCTGTTCTGTCGGCTAGATCATTGCCTTGAGAAATGATATCAGTAACCTTCGTATGAGCCTTACATTTCATAATTGATATTGCAGTGGGTAGATGTATTGCATCTAATAAGGCATGAATGAGGGGTCCGTGCTGAATGTGGGCACCGTGGGAAGTTAAATAACCTCTCTCTCGCCACAGCACGCAGAAGTCATGTACAACTCCGAATGCATAACGTGAATCAGTGTATATGTTGACTTTTTTATTTGTGGCTTGAATACAGGCTTGTGTCAGAGCGATAAGCTCTGCAGCTTGAGCTGACAAGATATTTATACGATTTGTTTCAATGACTTCAGTATCTGTTGTGACTGCGTAAGCAGCCACTAACTCTCCTGTATTTGTTCTCATACATGAACCATCTACATACAATGTCAGGTCTGGATCTGACAATGGGACATCGGTTAAGTCTTGTCTGGGTTTCGTCGTTATAGTAATAACTTCAATACAGTCATGGGCTAGTGGGTCTGTTCCGGTTACTGGCAAAAGTGTGGCAGGATTCAATGTGTTACAGCGTCTGATTTCTATATGTGGCTGAAACAATGTAAGTTCGTACCCTGTAAGTCGCGCTATAGTCAAGTGTTGTGTTTGCGTTCTATTTACAAGAACCTCTACTGCGTGTGGTACTTGAACTGTCAATGGATGTCCTAACACTATGGCATCGCTTTGTCTGATTGCTAAAGCTGTCGCTGCTACTGATTTTAGGCATGCAGGCAAAGCCTGAGCTACGGGATCTAATGTACTAGAAAAATAAGCACATGGTTTGTGTGCTCCTGCTTGTTCCTGTGTGAGTACTGACAAGGCAGTACCTTCGCGTTCTGTAACAAAGAGTGTAAACTGTTTTCTGTAACATGGCGTTGCTAAAACAGGTGCTTGACATAAAGCTTTCTTTAGGCTTTCAAAAGCTTGTGTATGTTCCTGAGTCCAAGGGAGAACAGTCGATGTGGCTGCCTCCTGTGTTGTCAACTGAATGAGTGGTTTTGCTAGAAATGCATACTGAGGGATCCACTGCCTACAATATGAAGTGAGGCCTATGAAAGCTCGTACCTCCTTTTGTGTCTTGGGTATTGGCATGTTATCTATTAACTGAATGCGGTTGGGTGTAAGCTGCCTTCCCTCCTTGGACAGCGAGTGTCCAAGATAAACAACTCGCTGGACACAGAATTGCAGCTTAGAAGGGGACACCTTGTGCCCCTTTTCGGCTAGAAATTGTAAAACTGTCAGTGATGCTTTTTCACATTCGGGTTCGCTTCTCGCGGTGATCAGTAGATCATCGACATATTGAAGCAGAGCAGTGTTAACTGGCATGTGGATACTGTCGAGTTCTCGTTTCAGTGCTTGGCTATAGATGCTGGGACTTTCTGTAAATCCTTGAGGTGCGCGTGAGAATTTAAAGCTACGCCCATTTAAACTAAATCCGAACAAATATTGGCTTTCCGGATCTATTGGGACGCTGAAAAAGGCATTCTTGAGATCAATTACAGTAAAGAATGTTGCTTCGGAATCAATAGCTGTCAGTAATGACGAGATATCTGGGACCACAGGAAATTGTGGCACAATGCATTTGTTTAATTCGCGCAGATCAATAACCAATCGATATACTGGCGGGGCCTTTGGATCTGTTCGTTTAAGAATCGGAATTATTGGTGAATTACATACATTGGAGTCTGTTTCCACAACTACTCCTTGGGCAATGAGCTCGTCAATGATTTGTAGTAAAGCCACTACAGCATCTGGTGGTAACTTGTATTGTCGCATTCGTGGTAGTACCACTCCTGCCTTTAATGTGACTCGATATGGTGTAATATTCATGCAACCAACATCAGTAGGGCCTTGTGCCCATAGATGTGTGGGTAAAGTCTGCAGTCGGGGATCCATGTCTCTAGATACATAGTGACCTTTAAAATCACGTAAAAACAATCTTACTCCTTCCGGAGAACAACATATTATGGCTCCTAGAGCTTTCAGTGTTTTTATTCCTAACAGATTTTCTGGACATGATTTAGTAAGCAATAAATCTGTAGTTCGGGTCAAAGGTCCTATCGTAAGTGGAAGAGGTTGTGACACTTCATTAACAATAGGTTTTTCTGAAAAACCAAGGGAAATATTCTGAGAGCCTGAGAGGGGTGCCCCTGGAACTTCACTACGTTTTATGGTTGTTCGACTTGCCCCTGTATCGAGTAAAAATTTTCTGTCTTGGCCTAATAATTCACTATGTACATAAGGTCCTTCTTGATCTACAGGGATCTCGATAAGGGGTAAGTCAACTTCCCTCTCTAGGCTGGTTCATGCGTATCGTTGGTAATCAGGATAGTCGTACTGTGCGGTCTGGTACAGTTGTCGTGTCGTGGTTTGTGTGGCAGCAACAGGCAGCGCTGGTGCAGCTGGCACGAACTGTACAGACTGTGGTGGAGCTGGCATGGACTGTGCATGCTGCGGGGCTCCTTGTTCATTCTGATCCTGTCTAGGTGGCCGTGGTCTTTCTTTTGTATTACCTATGGCGATATTATGTTTCAAAACTGGACAATCGTGTACGTAATGACCTGGCTTTTTACAATAATTGCATGTCCCTTTTACAGGTCCTGCTGAATCACCGGAATGTGTCATACCCTTTTTATGTCCTTCAGCTGGAACTGTCTGAGAAACTAGCATTTTCATTTTCGTGTCTTTCATGCGTCTGTGTTCATGTTCTTGTTCCTCTCTAATTCTATTGTGATGGTACTGTAACATTTGTAACATTTGCGATGGAGTGTTACCTTGCCAGGTACTCTCGAATTTTAATACTCTATTCTTTACTTGGGGCAGGGCATTTTCTACTAATTTTGTTACAAACAGATGCGGGTATGATTCGCTACTTGCTTTTATGCCACCATTTATACCGAAACATTTTTCAAATCGGGCATAGTAATCACTAGTGTCTTCATCTTGCTTCTGCTTACAGGCTGAAATTGTACCCCAATCTTCCTTTTTCGTAGTTAATAAACGTGGCAGTACCTGTACTAATAAACCTGGTAGTGCTTTAGTTTTATCCCCAAGTCCTGCTCCTGCAGTTCGGGCCTTTTCTTCTGCTTCTAATACTGACCATTCTATCTTTTGGTCTCCTACCTCCCACTCTTTTTCCCTGAGTTTCTCATAAATGCCAGCAGGCATCAATACCTTTAATATTGTCATAATGTCGGGATAGGTATACTCTCCCATGAGTAACATGTCTTTAATTTCTCGGTGAAAACCCGCTGGATCTTTGTCATGACTGGGTACCACTTTCTTCATTTCTAACAATTCTATTTTTGATATGGGCGTGTATACAAATACGCGTTTAAACTCATTGTCCTCGCCCTTTATTGGGTGTACTTCTCGTAAAGGATTCTGTCTGTCCATGTAATACGTGGTTCTTTCCCTAATGGGTAGTGAAACATGTTCTGAACATACAAAAAGAATATACTGCTTTCTTGATTCTAGAATTTCTTTAATTAATTTAGTACCTGAACCTCTCCATCTATTCATGAGTAATTCAGTCAATACATCAGGTAAGGGACCAGGGTCCGAATGCTGACTCTGATATAGTATAAGGAGTTGTTGAATCATATAAATCCCAGCTAACCGCTGTTCGTCTGGGGTGAGATTCAAAAATGTGCGTGCTACTGTATCATCACTATATTTTCCGGGACTGTCCACCCAATGGACAGCTGACCTAGCTAAATCTTGTTCATCCATAGAATCGAGAAAATGACAACCCCTTCGTTCTCGGAGTAATTTGTCGGCGGCTTGGAACGAATGCTCGTTAGACCTTATATTAATTATAGGTATTTGGAAATTCCTGTTATTATCTGGACATATCGGACGTATCGGGTCAATAAGACATCTATTACTATTACAAGATCTTCCTCTACCTACATAGGCTATGGTGTCTGACGGTCCTGCGGGCAGTCCTGACCCTTCCTCCTCGCTTTGTTCGAACTGGTCTACCGCTAATCTTTCTTCGTGTAGGCGTTCTATTTCTTTACGGATCTTTCGGCACATGGCTATTATACAATTTTGCTTATCATGTCTACCTTCTGATATATTCTGGCTCCATCTGGTAAGAATTTGCATTGCTTCCGGGTCTACCCCCGGTCGGTCTTGATTTCTGATCACACAATTTATGAGGAAACGTAACAGTTCCCCCTGTATCTCCACTTTCTGGTATTCCATAGCTCTGTTAATACATTCTGAATCTCGCCCTGTTTGGACAAAATGATATATTTTATCTAGATGCGCAGTCATTCCTGGTAACTTCCCTAAATACACTGCGGCTCGTCTGATACGCAATGATGCCAGGGTCATTTCGTCCTCTTTGCCGGGCACAGGGTCATATCTACAATCTACAAGAAGTTCCTTAAGCGTACGGGCATTTATGAGTTTGGGTGTACGTGAATGTGCTGACTCTTGAAAAGTAAGTTTATTTATTCTGGGTGGCGTAGAAAAAATGTTGCTAGCACCTCCCGTAGCCCCATCTGGGGTGTCGGGTGTGAAAGGATTCGTTGAACGCGACACAGCAACTATAGGTGTGGACACAGCTATAGAAGTAGCTGTAGGAACAGATGCAGAAACAGATGCGCTTGCCGGAACTTGTGACACGATCTGTTGCTGTAGGGATACGGGTACTGGATCTTGGCGTTGAACCTCCCTGGTATGCGGTCTATGTGGGGCGGAATTAGCATATTCGGGAGCTGCGTCATCTAAATATGAGGAAAGAAAAACATCTTCTGCGGTTCTAGGATGCCCCTTAGGATGTACCTTTATTGGGAATAATGGGGGTGGCAAGTCTTTCGGTATTTCTGGAGTAGCCTTAGGTAATCCTTCGGCCAGAAGGGGATACATACCATTCATAAGGGCATTTCTTTGTCTGTCTACTTGTTCTGATTTCACTCGGATACCTTCCTCAATTAATAGATTTTCTCGAACTTTATTTGAACTCTCTTTATTCTTTTCTTCCTGTCGGAGTGCTTTTTCTGTGCGTCTATGAGATTCTTTACGCCATAACTCAACGGCGTCTTTCTGTGACTGTCTGACTTTCCTTTTCCATAACTCTTCCTCGACTTTCATGATGCACTCTGCATCCCAGGTCCCCGCTGCGGGCCACCTCTGACTTTCTGGTAATTCCTTGGTGTAGTCTACCCATAAATCAAGAAATAATATAGCGTCTAAGCCATGTTTATGATACATGAAGTACCCTGGAGTGTCCCTAGGAGGAATAGGAACGGCTTCTTCGAGTACCCCTTTTCTTGTAGTGATCTGTCTTAGTTTCGAAAAGAGCGGCATATTGAGAACTGATCTGATACTTGATTTTGAACAAACTTAATACAGTAAACACGATAATGAACAGTCATTCACACCACAATATGCAGAACGTACTTAAAACATTTAACATTTAACATTTACCTGAGCAATCAATAATGATGACGGTCTAAGGAAAACTTAAACACAAAAACATAATACTCGACTTTAACTGATTTATTCTGAATTTATATACTTGATATACTAGATATACTGCTAAACAGTACAGATACACTGCTGAAACAGTGCAGACCGGATTTGTGTACCCAAACCCGTCTTGACCGGCACAACCTATGTGCACGTCAGAAATGCCTCCCCAGTAATGGTACTCACCGGGTAGCTTCGGAAACGGAAGGCCTCGGAAACTGAACTGAACTTGAACCGGACTGGACTCGACTCGACTCGTCGGAAACTGGACTCGACTTCGGACTTCGGGAACTGGTGGGCCTCTGTATACCTCGGATCTTGCTCTCTCAGCTAGGCTCTGGTCGGGATACTTCGCACTTCTCACCGCCTCGTCTGGGTGTTGATCGCAGCCTCAGTCGCCCCCGCTTGACCGGAGGGAGATACAGGAAATCCTGCTGGTACGCGTTATTGTCCGTCCAGCTGTGGCAGGAGACCGGGCCTGCAACTCACCGCCGGCGCGTGAGATGAGAAAGTGTCCCTGTTCGGGCGCCATTCATGTGGTAAATAATTTAATTACCGGGACTTAATTTGGTACAGAAACATAATAAAACAGCTCAGTAAATAAGAGGCAGAATCCGTGGTATTAGAGGTTCGGAATGGGCTTTATTCCAATGATCGATTATAATCGGTTGCTCCAAGTTCCGTCACCACGAAGGTTCAGGAAGTGAAGTACATACATTATTGACAAGAAATGACTTTTATAGAACATACATTACAATGAAGCGAATGCGGTAGGCGTAACAATTGATAAGGAAAATGACGATTCACATGCGTAACCGAAAATGGGTGTAATAAGGAGTAAAAAGGAACATAATTGGTTATGATGTCATATATAGGTGGATCTATAAGATAATACTTGGCATAGATGCGCGCGCAGCAGCATGACGTGTGATTGACGTGCAACTAGGGGGTGAAGGGGACTTGACATTTAGCTCTACATGTGGAGACAAAAAGTCTGGGGGGGTCAAGTCAACCTAATCCCAAATCATATCTAACATCCTATGTTTAAAGAACTATGTTATCCACAAAAGAAGGACTCTCGGACAGAATCTATTCTATACTGCCTGTGCGTGCGTGTACAAGCGTCTAAGTGTCTATATGAGATGCAAGGGGCAGAAACCTTCCATGGTAACAGGGCTATGAATTACTTGCATAAAGACAGAGAAGCCGAGCCTTTGCTCGGTAGCTGGAAGAATGTTTACTTAAACTACCAGACAGGAATGCATCGGCTGAGGAGCGAAACAGATAACTCGAAGGTGAAATACAGTTCTTGGCAGAGAATAGGCTGATGTCAGGCTTCGTGAGCCGCGCAGAGAATGAGACAAAGTTCATGGTCACAGATGCAGGCTCAGACTGGAGTTTTCAGAGGCAGAAGGCAAGAAGAGTTTGATGACAGAATCAGGGCCTACTTGCCTGGACCGAAAAATGGCATAAGTGAACCATATAAAGCCGGTGGCCTTTCATACTTAGGACTGAAATATCCGACCTATTCATGGCGGATCTGACAGAGGACATGTTGACGGTGGACGCACATGTGTTTGCGTCTTCATAACTGGAACTGGAGGGAACATACATGTACTTGTGATTCATACATGAAACCGTTGGGGTCCAAGATAGGGGACATAACTGATCAGAAAAATCCATATTTCCACAGGCTACTAATGCTAATGAGATGCAGAGTAGGCGTTCCCGAGCAAAAAGCCGCGACAACACGACTCCACAACATTCTCAACGACCAGCCAGATATGCGAAAAGACCACAAAACATGCGATAAGGCACGTTAGCAGCAGGAAACTAACACCTGCTCTGACCTGGTGCAAAGTCGGATGACAGCCTGTACCACAAAGGGAGCCCAGCCCAGAGCTGCACCTGAAGGGCAACAGATGCCATGGAGACACTGATCATGCCGCCTGAACACCCAAGAGGGCCAAAACACCCACCGCCACCACCCCCAGGATAACACCCCACCCCCAGGTCACCCACCGCCCCTCCCGGACCAACACTGAGGCAGTGCAGGCAAAGACAGTGACCCCCTGATAATGCACCAACCTCACACACCCAACACCAGAGAATGACATTACACACCACAGGCTCAAAGGGACAACCAACATCCCACCTCAGACAAAGCTCCTGGCCGTGCTGAACCTGTTGTCCTCTGGTACCTATCAACCAACAACTGTGGAGTCGGAGGAGCCCCATCAAAGCTCCTCAAACCTGTCCTGGATGCCATCATCAGCCTGGTACCCCAGTACCTATACGTTCTCCACACTGCACAGGAACAGCTGGAGACCAAGCAAGGCGTCTACGCCATAGCTGGCTTCCCGCACGTTGTGGGTGAAATTGACTGCACACGTGTCCTACTGGTGTCCCCTGGCAACACTGCACACAACAATTGCAACAGAAAGCACACGCAACCCATCAATGTACAGGCAATAGCGGTCCCTCAGGAAATCCCCACCAACGTCGACGACAACCACCCAGGCAGTATGCATGATTCCGACATCTCCCGACAATCCATCAGCAACCAGCGCTACCAGGATGGCACCTAAGGAAATGCACTGCTCGTTGGAAAGTACCAAATGAACACAACACACACCTCAACTCCACAATCATGCAACACACAACACTGGGAATGCACATGTTACAAACTCACATACAACATGCCAAACAACATGCCCACCCACCAGACACGACAGCACAACTTACTGTGGGAACCTGGGCCAGCCATGTACATGAGCCATCAATGTAATGGCACATCAGCCACACAATAGCTGAATGTGGGGAGAGGTGGGAACCAGGCATGTGCGAAGGAGGCAAGTGACCCATGAATGAGAATGTCCCCATTGCGAAGTGTGGGGTGGATGTGATGGCCAGACTGCAGTATGCAGACCACACACATATCCATGTTGACATACACCGCTGGTGTATGGAGTATTGTGGACAGTGGATGCAACCATGTCACCCCAGCCACTGGGGAAGCTCGTGGAAATGTAGCTTATGACTTCCCCCCCGTAAGCGTGAGCGGAGTGGGCTGGCCCGGCGTATGCCAGGCCAGCGTAGGGGTGTGAATAAAAAGCACGCATCTCTGGGCGTGGTCCTCTGCCGGAATGCTCAACGTCTCTGCCAGGGCGGCACCCCTCAACCCGCCACAAGGCCGACGCCGTCGCCGTGAGCGGTGTGGCTTGCAATCCTGTGTGCCTGCAGCACCCCAGGCCACTGGTTCCCGAACTCAACTTGTCCGCCCCTGCGCACCCACGCCTCACTGCTCACCTGCCGACACCGGCGTGTGTTGAAGAGGGTCCACCACGTGCCGGTGCAAGCTCCAAGCCTGAGGCGTGCGAACCTGGCAACCTGCTACGACCATCATGGCCTCAGTGAGCAAGGCCCGCAGTACTCCTTTCTCGTTGACGTACTCTACCGGCATACACAGCGGACCACTAGGTCACACATTTGGAACTGAGTCTTGATTACACTATGGCAGAGAACTTTATTTATAGTAGATTTGATGTCACTATACTCCCTTCAATGTGGTGCCACCAAGTATTAGTAGTGCATCACAACCACAAGTTTCTGTGGGCCCACGCGGACTACTGCCCTCGGCCTATGCTGCGCCCGAGTAGGTCACACAATTAGAACTGAGCATCGATTTCTCAATGGCAGAGTACATATCATTGTATGCAAGGAGAGGTGTAAGAGGATGACGCGTTGCAGTCAGGAGGGAAAAAGGATCATCGTTATGGAGGTGATCGAACAATACCGACAACTGCCCTGGTGTCACTATCTCTGTGCATCGCGAGCCAACGTCACATGGCTGTGGGCCACTGCTGACAGCTGCCTCCGGCCTACACTGCAGTCGAGTAGGTCACACAGTTGGAAATGAGTCTTGATTTAGCAATGACCGAGTTCATAACATTGTACCAGCATAATCGCAGACTGCATCCCCTCTCAGCCCCGGTGCCACGAAGTCTGTTCACCGTCATTCATGGGCACTCTCTGTTGAACTTTGGTGGCGGCTGAGTCTATGGACTGGTGGTTGTCATCATCCTCATGTAGCTGATACCTAAATAGTGGTGAAACAAGGCTGCAGCATTCCACTCCTCCATTTGCTGCTTCCGGACGGCTTCTGCCCTCTGCATCATGCCCTCGAGGACACCCTCCACTGTCCCCCACAGCCCTCCACCACAATTCCCTCAGACATCGATGAGGACCCGCTCAGTCCGCGTGGCCCTACCTCAGTGCACCGCAAGTCACCGTCCCGTGGCGGGGTGCCTATGCCGGCTGCTGTGCATCTGGGGCCACTAACTCTGTGCAGCTCAAGTCATGGACCCTGTCTGATGTTGGATGGCCTCTGTGATGATGACCTTGGTGTCATCAACACTATGTGTCTGTGGCCCTGCGCTGTCTGCTGCCTCCGGCCTGAACTGCAGCCCACCAGGGCTCACACATCAAATCAAGTCCTGACCTGCCTGGATTTCACATGCCACCACCGCCAGGACTAACTCTAACCGACAACTGCCAGTGTCGAAACAGTCTTACTGGCGGGCTGACGGAGTTGCTCACACCTGTCGTGGATGCCATCTTCGGCCTGATCCCCTGCTCAGCACTCCAGGTGCCACTAACCCAGTGCACCACGAATCATCGTCCATTACTGTTTTGGTTATGTGATGTGGAGAGCTCACGCAGCAATGTCACCTCATGCAGTGCGGGAGACCTGGGACGATGATGAGGAAGATGATGCAGGTGTGACACCCCCCCCCCACTGCAGCTGCATCAGGAATGTCCTGAAGGGACACAATCCTAGACAATTTGTTCACAAGAGCACGCTCAGCTCTAGTGCCCCAACTTCAGTGCACTGCAACTCACGGACACTTCTGTTTGCTCATTGTATGACCTCTGGACTTGCTCCGGCTACCACCATGATGTTCCGCAGTTGTCTCTGTAATGCTGGTGTTGTCTGTTTCCGTATTCATAGTGTTCACTGTTGTATTTGTTGCCAGCACCAACAACTCCCTGAGGGCTGGCTTACACTCACCCTCCACACATCCAGCACAGGCGTCACTGTACATGTGACCCTGCCAATAAAGGGTCCGGACGCACGTGCCGTAGCCAGTTGCAAAAACTATCTGTGTGTGTCTGTGTGGTCATGATGTATGCATGATGGCCCCGGCCCCTACAACATTACATTGTGCTGTGTACAGCGGACGCAAATCATGTCATCGCAGGCAGCAGGTTAGAGCTTGGAGATGTAGCTTTGTCATCAGCCACTCGATATGTAAGAGGGGTGTACTGGGCCGTCATACGGAGGACCAGCGTGGGTGTGTGGATGGTAATTCCGGGGCTCTAGGCGTAGTTCAGTGCAGGAAATGTGCAAATGCATGTGTCTCTGTCGCAATGTGGGTCTCCTTTGTGGGGTGTAGGTGGTCACTGATGGGACTTCGACACCCTGTATGTGATGTAGTTCAGCATCCATGAGCTCTGAGTCCACCCGCACCTGTTCGGACACCTCCTTTTGGCATTCTGACACCTGGCATTGAAATGTGATGTGTGCCTCGGTGAAGTGTTGGGAGCCAGACGTGGTGGAGGGTGCTTCCTGCTGTGTGATCTGTGCAGGGGCTGGGGTCTCCTCTATGAAGCTTGGCTGCCCTGCTCCTGGGGGTGGGTTGCCTGACATGTCAATGAGCTGTTGTCGGGCGTCAGTGTCGAAGGTGTGGTGGTCGTCTCCAGCATCACTGATGGGTTGTCTGCTTTGCCCTGCTGGAGGTGTTGTTTGTCCCTCCGCAATGTGAAGGGGAGATGCATGTTGACATTGTGTTGACATTTATGTTGGCGCATTGTTTTTGTTGACATGCAGACTGTGTGACAATGTACATTGTGACTGTTTAGATGGTGCTGGCAATTTGAGGGGGAAAAGTGGACATTTGGACTAAGTGATGGATATGTGGTTGTACACGTACATACGCATCTCACAGTTCCCTGCTCTGTCCAATGTGATTGGCCTATTTCTGCGCATGAGCGGACCCAGTTGTGTCCCCTGTTCTGCAGTGTCGGTGCTGCACTTTGTGCCACATTGTAGTGGGATGTGCTGTGATTGCTATGTGTGTGTGCTGCAGTGTGCCACGGGTATCAGGGACATGATCCTGGGTAATTGTGGATGTGCGTGCAGTGTGCTACACATCGTGCATGTGTGCCCTTGTGCCCATCTCCCCACGTCCCCCCAGTCCCTGGTAGTTTCTCACACTGTTGTTGTTGTGTCAGGTCCTCCCGAGCTGTGTCCGGACTCCCGACTTCTTGCACCGTCTCCACACTGATGACTGTGGCCTCCATTTCCTCCAGCTCCTCCTGTGGCGCAGGACTGTCGCCGTTGCTGCCTTCCTGTTGGCATTGGCTTTGTGCCTGGTTTAGGTTTTAATATCATGCCAGTGCCTCTTGGCCTCCTCCATTGGCCTCCTTGACTCTCCGACTGCATATAAGGTAGTCAAATTGTGGGTCAGTTGATGGTAGTGTTCTGTCAACTCCGTGATGCTGATCTGGTTTTCCTGCGGACTGCACCCGTCTTCCTCTCCCTATACTCCTTAGCCTTCCCCTACCCCGTTGTTCCTTGCTGGTGGTCTGTGGGGCTTGTGGTGTCTCGTTGGCCTCTGCGCTCGGTCAGGGTGCATCCATGTTGCTACGCACATTGGATTCTTTCTGGTGTGTTGTTTTTGTTGCTTTTATAGTGCGTTTTCCCGCCAGACACGTGGGATTTGCAGGCCTGTCGCTGCTTTTTGTATCGCGATTGGCCTCATCGCAACTTTTTTTGCGTTCGTGTTTCACATTTTTGCAGCATGGCATTGATTTTATCGCGGTCATTTGATGCATTATCTGGAGACTATCGCATGGTACCACTGTGTTGTGAATACTTAGTTAACACGGCGTAATTTTCCCGCGATAGACTGCTCTGTTGAGTGTTACGTTAAGTTACTTTTGCGATGGTTATCACACGTTCTTGAGAATATCCCCCTAGGTCTACTGTGAAGCCTGCTTAAAGTGTGGAGCTACACATTAATAGGGCAGATCCAAAGATTCCAATTATCTTGGCTGGCTAAAACCAGGATCAACCGGCATGAGGGTGTTGGGTCCAGAACTTAAGGTCAGCCAGGGAAGAAAATGTTTACAATCAAGAGCTAGTGTTCCGGTCATGGCTGTAATGGCTGCTGCAAATGAAACATGGTGCCCACGAGAAGAAAGATGTAGGAAGGAGTTGTATAGCAAGTGCAAAGTCAGGTAACTACAATCACCTTTGTGAATCGCCAGGATGGCCTGAATTGACAAGATGGTTTCTTTATTCTCAGGGATCCGATAGGGGAGGGTACCACTAAGATGTAGGTTAGTTTGTTAACCAAAGCCAACAATGTTGAACAATTAATCATTTCGAATCTGCACAATATATTCCGCTTTAGTTCTTCTCAGTTAAAGCGTCAACTC
This sequence comes from Triturus cristatus, assembly GCF_964204655.1. NCBI lineage: Eukaryota > Metazoa > Chordata > Amphibia > Caudata > Salamandridae > Triturus > Triturus cristatus. Next base: position 328,170,115 of record NC_140580.1, read on the forward strand.
AAACTATCAAGACCCTTCAGACAATAGTGATTTAAAATACACATTAGACTCGGCTATAACAACTTCATATAGTATCACCTTTGCTCTTAATCTGTTAATGATCTTACCGGGATGCACTGCTCCACTACATTGAAAAAAATGTGAATAGAATGTATGCACACAGTTAGCGACTGAAATCAAACTAACAGGCTGTTAGTCATTTTGTGCATAAAGGGAAAAAAAAGTCCCAGGAATTTCGGTAACGCAGGTAAATAATTGTAGCATTGTACACTCTACTTTTTAACACTTATTTTTTATTAGTTTGTAGTAGAAATAGAAGTTTTTTGCAGATGTTTGATTCCCTGTGCATGAGATCCCCTTTGGGAAACTTTCTATGTGGAAATATTTTTCACTCGAGAAAACACGAAGATGCAGAGATGTTTTAAGGCATGGGCTAAGTGGGCAATTGTCCAGGCCCCCCACACTCCCTGCGATGCGGTGTCCCCCAGGGCTCAGCATTGAGTCCCACCTTGTTCATTGTTTACATCCGTTCCCTGGCCCTGCTGGCCAGAGGCCATAACATTTCCCTGGTATCATACGCTGAAGACACGTAGCTGGTGCTCTCCTTTACCAATAACCCCAATCAAGATACCGCCAAATTTAAGGAGGACCTGACCGCCATCTCTGCCTGGATGGAGGATAATTGTCTTCAATTGAACTCCACGAAATATGAGATCCTCGTATTAGGTAGAGATTCCCATCTTTGGGGCAGCAATTGGTGGCCCCCAAAGCTCGGCGCACCCCCTCTGCCAAAAATGGTTGTAAAAAATCTAGGCATTTGGGTTGATGGCACCCTCACCTTTGAAGAGCATGCCAAGTCTGTTACGGGACTCTGTTTCGGCTTGCTGCAGGACATCAAATTCAAATTGGGTTTGTTCGACCCCCACACTTCCCAGCTGATTGTTCAAGCCACTGTCCTAGCCAGGTTGGACTACTGCAGTGTGCTACACCTTGGCTCCAACAAGTCTGTGATTAAAAGACTACAGCACACTCAGAACGCTGCAGCCCGTGCGCTGTTTTCCCTCCCTAGGCACTGCTTGGTCTCTGGCCTTCAGCGCCGTCTTCACTGGCTGCCCATAGAGCAGAGAATTCAATTTAAAGCACTCTGTTTAACTCATAAGATTATTTCTGGTTCTGGCCCTGAGATTCTGAGCGATCTATGCCTCCCCTACATCCCGACACATGATCTACGCTCGACCGACCTCCACCTGGTGCAAGTTCCCCGGTTTCTCAGAACAGGAGCTGGAGGGCGCTCCTTCAGGGTGCTAGGACCGGCCCTCTGGAATTCCTTGCCTCCTTCCATCAGAAGCATCCCCAACCACCTGGCTTTTAGAAGGGCGGCCAAGACCTGGCTCTTTCGCTGACCGCTGCTTCCTCTCTGATCTTCCCCTCTCTGCTGCTAGCACTGGGACGTCCCTTTGCCGGGCCAGCCATGCGTTCTACAAATCACATAACATAACATACCACCTTCCAAGGGGCCCCATGTTAAAGTCCACCTATCAAATCAGAGATAGCCCATTCTGCCAACACTTAATTGTGACATCGAGACTGGGAGTCTGTACCTGCTGTCTCCAACCTGGTAACGCAGCTCAGGTTGGAGGGAGCTTCAGTGTGCATGTCCGATGGCCGTCCTGAGACAGCCAGCCAACCCCACATGCGCACTGACGACAGTGCCCACCACTTTCCTTTCGTGACAGCACCACAGTGGCCCCGCCCACAAGACTCACCCGGGAGAGAAAAATTAACTGATCATGAACCTGGTTTATTAGCATTTTATTTTTCCATTTTTGCACCGCCAGGGAGGGGAGTGATGCTCCTCCGCCATAGCGGAGGAGCCGCAGCTGAAGGGCACTGTGAACCACCTTTTTCAGAAGTTAGAGTAAATTTTTTTCTCAGTAATGTTGCCATTCTGTAACCTTAAATTATTAAATGTCTCTTTCTGGCCTCCTTGCCATTGAACAGAAAAAGGAAGATCATAAGTAAGCTGAAAGAGAATAAATAGCATGACAAGGTACAACGGTGGGGCCTAGTTGTTCCAAAGGAGCCAAACACAGTGACCAAGTAGGGGAGTGCAGGAGAAATAATGAAAATTAGGAAATAATTGGAAGTGAAAGGGGCAACGGAAGAGAAAGTGTGAGAGAATTAAAAAACAGGTAGTGGGAGAAATAGAACAGCAAAGAAAGAAGGAAAAAAGTTAAGAAAGAATAAAAAAGATGGAAACAAGCAATAAGTAATAAAGGAAAGACAGTGGGAAAGATAGTAGTAAGACAGCTGGAAGGAAAATAAGAGGGAAAGGAAACCATATGGGAAATGGAATCAGAGAGCAAATTAAAGAGAGAAAGAAATATATAAAAGAAATATGATAAGAAAGCTTGGAAAAAAGTAAATTAAAATATGCAGAAAGGGAAAGAAAGGAATAAAAGAGAAACAAAGGGGCAAGTAAGAGTAAACTTTTGAAAGAAAGAAGAAAGGCAGAAGTAAAGAAAGAAACCCTACTAAGTACAGTTTGGAAAGTTTGTTCAGTCAGCAGCTGCGCAGCATTTATTCAGGATATTGGCAAGTGGGAGAGAGGAGGATTTTATTTTTATGGCTTCTCCTTTAGTCTGAGGTCCCACTGTAATAACAGTGTACATAAAAAAAACGGGCTTCTTTTAATTTAATTGCCATCTACTGCCTGAGAGAACGAGGGTTATGGTTGGGAGGGTCAGGTACACACACTTCTGTGAAGCTCACGCACCTAGATGCCATGGTCAACGGCGTGTCCCTTTTAGCAGAAGCACTACAGTAGAACTATGCGAGCAACTGAGTGTCTGCGCATGGTGCCTCGTGTAGTCTATGACCATCCACAGTGCTGGGTGTGCTCTACTGATCCTCAGGTACGAGAAGGCTTTCATCCTCACTAGTGGTACAGGCTGGATGGCTCCTGAAAACAAGCATTAGCAAAGCCAATAGGTCTTGCATATACAAGAGCTATTGGCTTTGCTAATAGTTTTAAGCCATGTTGTACACTAGCATCGCTGCTGTTCTGCATGGCTAAAAGTTAGTAAAGAAAGGAGAGTGGCGTGGAGTGGAGTGTCATAAAGTAGAGTAGAGTGGAGTGTTATTGAGTGGCACAGAGAAATGTTGAGTAGAGTTGAGTGATAGTTCATGCAGATCTTACATTTGGCCATCTCAAAGGTATCAGTCACACTGATCGTTGAGAACTCAAATTCTTTATTCAAGACATGTCTCTGCGAGCTTCAGATAGCATGCATCTCATTATGTTCTAAGTGTGCCTATCTCTTACTCCCACAATTCTTGTGCTGATAAGCAACAAATTCTACCAGGCCTCAACGGTGGAGACAGTATTATATTTGGGCTCAACGTTGATACCCACAAGTGATATGTGGCCTCACAAAGTATGGTGAGTCCTGGCAATGGAAGGACTCTCCCGAAACACCAAAGGGAAGGAAAAAGCTTTTTGAAGGTAGCGGCAGCCAGTGAACGACTACTTGGTGAATGACTGTAGGGAACTAAAATGACCATGGTGTCTAAAGGAACTGAACGTTTTAAAAATAAATCAAGGTATAGAAAGAATGAGAGGAGCAGGGGGAAAACCCAGTGGGGTGTTGGGGAAATAGTGGGAGGGGTGTCCACTGACAGATACCTACAAGTGGAGTTGATAATGCAAGGCTTGCTTGGGGTGAGAGGGTGATTCTGAATTTAGAGACATGGTGGGGACATGGGGAAGGGAATGAGGGAGGAGGTGTGGTCCATGATTTGTTGCATTTTACTTGTTGTAAAACCCATTAAAAAATTATTGGCGCCTAAGAATCCGAATGATGCATTTGTGACAGGGCCGGTTTAAAAAACATTCACATTTTACCGAAATAATGGTGCCACCCCCAAGTCGTAGCCTGTATTAGCAGCCTCCCACTGCTCAGGCCAGCAGAGCAAGTCCCACTGGGTAATTAGTACCTAAAATGGCGCCGCTCGTGAGCGGCACGCCGCTGCTTCAATTTGCTAATATTTCAAAGGGGCTTCAACAGCGGAGCTTTTCTCTGCTGTAGCTAGCACTGCAAATAAAATGGCACTGTGTGTCCCTGTGGAGCTCAATTACCCCTTAAGCCCTCTTTCGCGTGGGACCTCGCCGTGCTTGGTGTTAAATTAGCCAGAAAATGTGAAAGATGCATAGTGATTCTATTTTTATTTGGGCTTTATGATAATATTATCCTCAACCATTATTTTGTTTGCCACCAGCATATTTTCAGTTCCCATTTTTTTCTGATTAATAAATACATGCTGAGCACAGTGACAATTTGATTCCCTCAAGTACAGCTCTTCCTCCAGCCCATTCCTGTATGGTGTATTCCAAGCAGTTAGGGGGGCCCCAGTCCCGTATTCAATAACAACGAAATCTAAAAGGCACGTGTGTGATTGCTTTTACCCACTCAGTAATTCTGTTACGATTACCTGCTCATTCCCATCAACGTATTATATTCTAGTTTGGGCTTTAAAAAGTAGCACGTAAAAGTCTTGTCAAGTAAAACGCTACCCGCTACTCCCTCCCCTATGATAAGACCTAATGGACTCCACTGAAATTTAGTTAAAAGCATATCCCAAAAAGCATTGACATAAAATCTATCCGCAAGATTATGGGCACACTGTGAGGGTCCGCCTTATAAGTAAATTGTATAAAAGCCCTAGTGCACATCCTAGTTCTCATCTCTAGATATTTCTGTGACCCTGTAAATATAATTGATTGTATTAATCACAGCTATTCTCGATACCTAATTTTCTATCACACCTACGAAGCACTTTAGCCGAATTACTATACCCTTTAGCATCAGTGGCCGCCGCCTATCTAAAGTGGTAGGGCAGCTGTGGGTGGAGGGGCTGGGTAATAAAATAAAAATAAAAAAAAGACTCACCTGCTACGCTCCCGCTGATGCTGTCGGCCGCCTTGTTGCTTCAAAGCACAGGCTTCCCACCCAACCCAGACTCTGCTCTCATAGCATGAGAGCAGCGCCAGGATTGGTCTGAATGGCCTCGTTTGCCTTGCCTGGGAGCCTGTGACATGCGCACATGTAAGTGCGCAAGACTCCTCCTTCCTGCCATGCCCGGCCTGCCCCACCCTATACTTATTGCACAGCTCAGACAATGATAAATAACATTATAATAATATTGTGTTATTATCACTTTTGTTATCATCTGCTGGCTCTCCGCAGTGGGGCGATGCTCCTCCGCCATTACGGATGAGCTGTCCCTCTTTAGCGAGGTGTGAAGCCTCACAAAGCAACTTGTAGGGTCACAAGAATAAAGTCATTGTGCACTCACAAAAACTGGGATTAACAAAATCATAGGGTTTGCGACAACAAAGATCTTTTTGCAAAGTCCAAAAGCCCTTTTACAAGTTTTCCAACTTGTAAAAGGGCTTTTTTGGCCCCTTTTGAATCGTAAATGGGAAACGAGGAAGCAGTGTCTTCCTAGAATTTATGAGATACAAAGATGTATGGCAATTTTTGGCGCATGTGGCCAAATTTGCAGACCGTTGTCCACTTACCGTCCTCCGTGTTAGTGTGGTAATTGCTGTACAAAGTGATTTGGCAAACTTGCAAACTGAATTGCAAAGGGTTAGCTGTCCCTGTTAGAATCATTCCAGAGGTCTCGGAGGAGCAGCCAGTGGTCCAAGACCCACAGCATGCTCCTGCTTGTGTCTTCCCAAACTGGAAACATTATTTTAAACAGTTCCTGTAAATTTAATGGATATGTGCTGCTTTTTAAAACAATCATTGGCAAAGCGATAAGGTCTCACCCAGGGTCGAACTGGGACAAAATATTGGCCCTGGCATTAAAATAACAGTGGCCTCCATTAGCAAACCAAATAGCTAAAAAGTGTCCAACGTCTGCAAATCAGGAAAGTTTTGAACTTCCATAGACACACTATATGTGTATTTTGAAAGGCATGGACGGCTTCAGGCAATATTTGGGGTAAAATCAGAGAAATTAACAGTGCAAACTGGCCCACCTGGTCATAAAACAGGTACGCAGACTGCTAAAAAACCAGCCTACATACTGCTCTGTCTGACAAGCCCATCAATGCCTGATCGGCCCGGGACCAGGGTTCGATCCCCGACGCGGCAGGGTCGTGGACCAGGGCCAGCGGACTCGATAATTCTCGCTTCGGTGCCTACTCTAACCAGGGATCACACTCGGCAACTCTGGGCATTAGCTTGCCTCATCTCCACAACGGCCCCCCACATTCGCCGGGGGTGCCTGGTTTCACCTTGGAGATACCCTGGAGGGACCATCTCACAGGGATAGCCAGGACGGGTTCCCCAGCGGTCTACAGCGCCAGGACGCCTCAGGGCAGCAGTGCGCTTTACAAGACACATACATTTACATTTACATTTACATTGCCCTATAGCCCAGTCCGACCCTGGTTTTGGCTATGTGAAATCTATTGGCTTTGTCAATGTTTTTAGCCATGTTGCACAGCAACCGTGTAGCATGACTGAAAGTAAAGAAAAGAAGGCGCTTTAATGAGGCTGCACTCTAAGTCGCAGTGCTTTTTTTTTTTACCTTTCAGCCATGTAAGTACAACAGATTTGACAAACCCATTAGCTCTCCTAGGCGAGATCTATTGGTTTTGCCAATGTTTGTTATTACAGCATCAAAACCTAAAAACAAACTTGAAAATTATCCACAATAAAAAATATTTTTGTCATCCACAACAAAAGTTATCCTTCCATCCCACATTCTGCTTTAAGAACATACATGATAGAAACGCAGAAGCACAGTTGCCAGAGCAAAACAAGCAATTATAGATGCAAGCCTTCCTTGAAATATTGACTGGAAGGATGTTCACATCTGCTCAAACAATCATAAACTCTTAGGGCCAGACGTACGACCGTTTTTTGCAGTCGCAAACGGGAGATCGGCCCCTTTGCGACCCTCAAAAAAGGGTCCTGGCATGTACAAACTCTATTTTGCGATTCACTGCCGCGCAAAATAGTGTATGCGACTCTCGCTAATAGGAAGTGGCATCCCTATCTAATAGCGAGTCTCAATGCAATATACTATTGTTTTGCGCCCGCATTTGCGGCTGCAAAATACTCGCAATTTGCCACCTACTTCAAGTAGGAGGTAAGCCACTCGCAAACAGGGAGGGGTCCCCAGGGGACACCTTTCCCTTTGTGAGTGTGTGCGAAAATATTTTTTAAGAGCAGGCATGCAGTGGACCTAGGGACCACTGCCTGCTGTGAGAAGTTGGCCTGGTATATGCTGTTCACTAGTTCTAGTGACCACCTTGTACCATGCCAAGCAACCCTTATGGTGTGGTTGTAAGTCAACCTTTTCGGACTAGCTGCCCTAGTGGTAGCGTAGGCTAAGCAGTCTTTGAGGCTAAACTCGTGAAGCGTGTTAAGCAAGCTGTTTTACCAAATGCAACCCCCTTTTATACCAATGAAAGGACACCACACAGATATATATTCAAAATATATATGTCTTTATTTCTCAAAGTAACCCCTAGTCTCTTTATGAGCACAGGAGCACAAATCGTCAAACAAGATTATAACAGAATACACAGAAGTTGCACTTTATATGGATAGGCCCTGGTGGCCGCTCAAACCATATACTAAAATAGTGGTATAAGTACCACGAACAGAAAAGGGAAAAGGCCTAGGGCCTCTAGAATCGTTGGGCCTACAAGGAGCTAACTTCAGTTAGTGACCAGGAGGTCCACGGGTTGCGTGTGCAGAGCAAATAGTCACACGCGAGCTCCCATAGGTTTTCAATGGGTGCGTAAAAAGTACAAAGTTACTGCAAAGAGGATCTTCCGGATGGACTAGGAACTCAATATTTGGAACACAGGCACTAGAGATGTAATACTACACTTGGGCACAGGAGTGCCAGCTTTACCTCACCCACACGAAGCAGGTGCATAGGCCTCGAAGTGCGTCGGGTTTCTTCTATCTGTTCCGTGGAGCCTGAAGACAAAGATGCTGCAGGCGACCGGTCCGGAGGAGATGCAGTGGATCCAAGGGTGGATCGGAGATGTTGAAGACCTGTAAGCAGAGGGGACAGTGTTCACAGTCACTAGCCAGAGACCAGCGTGGCACCAGGTGGGTACCAGGCGATGTCGGGTGCAAACAGGAAGAAAGGTGTAGCTTGTCTCTGCAGCCACGTGGTCCCTGAAGGTCGACGACGTCCAGGAGTCAAGTCACGAGCTGTCCCACGCAGGCTCTCGCTGTCGGCGGTGTCGGCGACTTGATCGAAGCAAACAAGCCTTGGTAAAAGCAATTGTTGTAGGAGATGAAATAAGCTGATGGTTCTGGCCAGCAAGGTCAGAGGGATTGCTCCTTTGGAGGGGAGCAAGGGCCAGTCTGGAGCAACCAGACCAGCGGTGTATTTTGTGAAGTTCGTCGCCAAGATGGCCACTAGCTAGCGGGCCAGCAACCGGTTAGGCGCATCGAGTGGCAAAATGCAGAAGGGCCCCACGCAGATCATGGAGATGCTGGAGGGCTCACCTTTGGTGCAGATGCTGCTCGGGTGTTGGGCTTCTCAGATCCCAAAGCACAACTTGGAGGGAGCCTCGGTTGTTGCGCTTGCAGCTTGTCGTGGTCTTTTCAAGATGGCTGGCTCCACGTGTCTCGGTGCCTCCACGGGTCTCCTCTTCTCAGGGACTGTGGATCGGGCGGTGAGAGGTCTGGAGGTCCAGGTCTTGTCAGTCTCTGGGCTCGGGCTCCGGCGGGAGGTGGCGGCAAACCAGACGTTGATTCGCTGGATGGTGCTTGCGTTAGCAAGGTGGTCACTCCCTGACCACAGGGGAGATTGGCTTCAGTCCTCTGTGCAGCAGAGCGTCGAAGTTCCCGTCTTCTTCTTAGTTTCAAGTTGATTCCAGGATGTCTGAAGTCTTAGGACACAGCTCCTACCTTTAAGCGGATTCTAGGGGCCGGACTACCTGCTAGGTCCCTCCCTAAGGATGGGTCCAGGAAGGGGGGGTGGTTACACCCCCAATCCTTTGTCCAGCTCGCCCCAGGTCCGGGACTGGTGTGCCCCAGGACCGGTTTGAACTGGCATATGCACCGAGGCTCCTTGTGAGCCTCAGGCATGTCTGGTTTCTTTCAAGCCCTACCTGACCAATACACAAAATCCTGTCTGGGGTGGTGCATGCACCTCCCCTGGCAGGAAACCCTTTGTCCACACCTCCCAAGCTGGAAGGACTCCCAGCAGCAGGAGGGCAGACTTGTGTCTGTGGTGGCAGCATCCATTTTGTGGAGCTGAGGCTATGTCTGATTTTACCCGGGTTTCAGGTACTGTACATGTCGTGTCCCTCTAGAAGGGTGGAATGCTAACCCCGTCGCCAGAATTGGCGAGGGGTTAGTATTCCAATTCGTATGACACCTTACTCGACATGTTTTGATAAAGCCAAACCAAAGTTAGCATTTAACCGCGAGGTTCATAATGCACTTAAGAGTATATGGTATGACGATATCTGGAAACAGTAGAAGGAAGTTGTTCCGACCACTGCAGACAGGCTCAGCTCATGCCAGAGCACCATCTCACATGGAACCAAGCACTCTGCCTTCAGGATTGTTAAGGCCTGCCATAGGAGTGACTTATAGGTTACCAGGTGTCCCATTTAAGGTTAGGTATAGGTATACTACACCTAAGTAAGAGGTGGTTACACCAACTTACCCCAGCTGAGTGATCAGCCAGTTGTGTCAAATTTGTTAGGCCAAGCCTGGGGTGGCATAATACATGCTTCAGCCCCTGGCAGGCCTTAGATACACCAATGCCCTGGGTACCTAGTGTACACTGGTACAGGGGCTGACAGGGTGATCCAACCAATTGGGTATGTACCTAGGGTACATGGAGTCCATTTTACAGAGAGAGCAGATAGCCTGAGAGCCTGAATGGCAGGATCTCAGGCCAACTAAGTCGAAAAACCAGCTAGACACTAGGCAAAAATTTGGGGGTAACCATAGTCAGATATCCACCTTCCTACACAACCCCCCCCCCCAAACTAAGGGAGATAAGGCTGACCTTGACCAGGTAAGCCTATATTGCCCAAGTGGCCATATAAGGAGGAACCAGCACTGGCATGGTTACCCCCTGTCTCATGGTCCACTAAGCAATCCCTCACCCTAAGGGTATCAGAGGGTCTCCACCATAGGGAATCTCTACCTTTGGTGTGTCTTGGCAAAGTAAAAGGCTGGTGTTGAGATGGAGTACTGAAGTGAGTGTCCTCAAAGTGAGGCCTCAGCTTCCTCCAATCATCCTCCACCATGGATGCCTTTCTTTCTTTAACTGAGTTGCACTGTGCTCTCAGGGTCAGCCTCTGGCTACCTAAAGCTGGAGGCTGGGTCCCTTTTGTGGGCTTACTGGAGGGACAGGTCAGGTTTGGGGCCCTAAGGTCCCATGTTTGCCTGTGCCCAACAGAATCCCTCTGGGGGAGGTCCCTAACTACCTGTAAAGGAGATCCCTCAAGAATGTTTTTACCCATCACCTGACTCGGGCTACTAGCCAGGCAATCCTCATTCTTTTGATGGGGGGGTTCTTGTGGACATGGGCCCTCTGGGGATCCACTGGCCTCCCTGACCTCTGCAGCCCTGGGCTGACTGAGGCAGGGTAGAGAGAGGCAGGCTACCTGCACCAGACTGGATCCCACCTTGGAAGGGGCCACTGACATCAGAGGCTCTGCCAGGCCAGGCCTGGCTACCTCTGGGGCAGTTCCTTCACAAGGGGTGAGGTCAGATCCCTGAGGAGGCTGACCTTTTCCTAATGTCTGGGGAGAGGGAGACTTTTCTTCCTCCCCACTACTCTCAGTTTGTGTGGAGTGATCCATTGTTTCAGGCTTCACTACACCTATGTCAGTCTGAGTATAGGCTGAGACCATTACAGCCTTGCCAACCTTTTCAGGGGGGCACTCAGTTTGTGTTTGAGCTGTGACTGTCACAGCTCTGCCAGTCTCTACAGGGAAGTCTGTCTGTGCCTGGGCTGTGGCTACCACTGCCCTTCCAACCTTTTCAGGGAGGAAATCTATTTGGACAGGGGTTGTGAATGGCACAACCCCCCTACCCTTTTGTGAAAGGCCTACCATTTTAGAATGGGTGTCTTGTTCAACTCCAGCCCAAGCTGAGAGTTCTAAGTCATTCCCCAGTAAGCAGTCTACAGGCAAGGTTGGGGACACTGCTACCCTTTTAGGGCCAGTGGCCCCTCCCCAGCTGAGACATACCTCTGCCATGGGATGACTGTTCTGTTTGCCATCAATGTTAGTCACCTGGTAGGAGAAACCAGGCAAAAGCTGCTCAGAGGGAACTAGCCAATGGGCCACCATTGTGATGCTAGCTCCAGTGTCTCTGTAGGCCTCAGCTTTTGTACCATTGATGTAGGGCTCCTGTCTGTACCTACCCAAAGTGTTGGGACAGGCAGTGAAGTTGGCAAACCCCATGCCACCATCACAGACAAGAGTGGTTGCTGTAGGGGAATTGGCTAAGCCAGGGTCCCCCTGTGTTCCCCAAGTAAACCCACCCAGATTTCTGGGGGCACTCCCACCACCTGGGGGATTGCTGCTGACAGTAATAGGTGGTGTGACAGGAGTAATTGGAGGAACAGTTTTGTTTTTAGCCCTTGGGCAACCGCTGTCAGTTTTCCAGTGCCCAGGAGTTTTACACTCATGGCAGTAGGGCTTTTTAGCTGTGGTAGAGGAGGGAGCTTGGGACCCACCACCCTGTGTGGAGTTTTGGGGCCCTGAGGAAGATTTCTCTTTTGTTTTATCCCCACCCTTCTCTTGAGGTTTGGTGGTATCTTTCTTTTGGTCACCACCCTGATTCTTAGGCCTGATCCTGGTCCTGACCCATTTATCTGCCCTCTTTTTTCTTGGGGAGAGGTCAAATCTGAGTCTACCAGGTGTTGATGGAGAAGCTGGTTTTGACAATTACTTAAAATCTGCTCTCTCATCATCAAATTGTACAATCCTGTATAATCAGAAACCTTACTTCCCAGCAACCAACCCTCCAAAGCCTTAGTTGCACATTCAACATATTCAGACCAGTCCTGAGTCTGTGTCTTTTGGGTGTCTCGGAACATTAACCTGTACTGCTCAGTGGTTAAGCCTAACCCATCAACTAGGACACTCTTTAGGACTCTGTAATTTCTGACATCCTCTTCTCTAACAGTGAGGAGTCTATCTCTGCCTCTTCCTTCAAAGGAGAGCCAGAGGATTGCTGCCCACTGGTCTTCAGGAACCTGCTGCACTTTGCAGGCTCTCTCAAGAGCAGTCATCCATTTGTGGATGTCATCCCCACTTTTGTAGGGGGGCACAACCTTAGACAGGTTCCTATTATCAAAGACCCTATCTTTGTCCCTAGGGACAATGCTGCCACCAGTGGGTATAGACCCACTCTCTTTATGCTGCCTAGCCTTGCTCAGTTTCTCTTCCATCAGGGCTACTTCTAGCTCCTGCTTCCTGATCCTCAGCTGGGCTTCTTGCATTCTGGCCTCATGTTCCCTCCTCTGAGGGGTGGTCATCCTTCTCCTGGAGTGACCTTGAGAGCCTTTAGAGCCATGGGAAGCATTGGATTCACCTGAGCGATTCCTTTGCCTCCCAAGCCCTGTGTTAAGTCCACTGGGGAGATCCAATGGGGTAAACCCATTGTCAGTCCCCAATAGCCTTAGTTTAGCTGGGCCAAGTATAACACTTGGCACTGGGCTAGTTCTCCCTTCATCCTCACTCACATCTGTCTCCCCACCACTTTCCTCCTCTGTAGTATGGTGTTCATCTAAGGGATGGCTATTGGAAATGGGTACTTCAGTGGCATCTTCAGAAGGGGGGCCTCCTGTTCCTGTCCCTAAGGGTGCTAACTGGGAAGCTTTCTTGAGCTCTCTTTGATTTTCATCATTTTGCAAGAGTTCTCTGAGCTCAGCAGAGGTAGGGTTCCTGGGCTGTTTAAGGCCTCTAAGAGTTGCCAAATGCCTGAGCTCATTCTGATTAAGGGTAGCAAACATGGATGGTGCCCTCTGGGGGTCACTCTCAACAGAGATGGGTACAGTGGACCCCTCTGCCCCAGCCATTGCTCTTAAGTGTGGGTGGATGTGTTGCAATCTACCTACACTTGGGTTTACCTACTAAACCTATCTAGTAGTTGTAGTCAGGGTGTGCTACTCCCTTTGCTCTACAACAACTAAGTTCAGTAGAACTTAAGTATATCTAATCTTGTTTTATATGTACCTATAGGTACCTATGTGATCTTTCAATTGGTAACCAAGAGATTACAATGGTAAAACACAGCAAGCTCAAATCCAACCGCTGCTCACCAATGTGAGAAGTTGGCCTGGTATATGCTGTTCACTAGTTCTAGTGACCACCTTATACCATGCCAAGCAACCCTTATGGTGTGGTTGTAAGTCAACCTTTTCGGACTAGCTGCCCTAGTGGTAGCGTAGGCTAAGCAGTCTTTGAGGCTAAACTCGTGAAGCGTGTTAAGCAAGCTGTTTTACCAAATGCAACCCCCTTTTATACCAATGAAAGGACACCACACAGATATATATTCAAAATATATATGTCTTTATTTCTCAAAGTAACCCCTAGTCTCTTTATGAGCACAGGAGCACAAATCGTCAAACAAGATTATAACAGAATACACAGAAGTTGCACTTTATATGGATAGGCCCTGGTGGCCGCTCAAACCATATACTAAAATAGTGGTATAAGTACCACGAACAGAAAAGGGAAAAGGCCTAGGGCCTCTAGAATCGCTGGGCCTACAAGGAGCTAACTTCAGTTAGTGACCAGGAGGTCCACGGGTTGCGTGTGCAGAGCAAATAGTCACACGCGAGCTCCCATAGGTTTTCAATGGGTGCGTAAAAAGTACAAAGTTACTGCAAAGAGGATCTTCCGGATGGACTAGGAACTCAAGATTTGGAACACAGGCACTAGAGATGTAATACTACACTTGGGAATAGGAGTGCCAGCTTTACCTCACCCACAGGAAGCGGGTGCATAGGCCTCGAAGTGCGTCGGGTTTCTTCTATCTGTTCCGTGGAGCCTGAAGACAAAGATGCTGCAGGCGACCGGTCCGGAGGAGATGCAGTGGATCCAAGGGTGGATCGGAGATGTTGAAGACCTGTAAGCAGAGGGGACAGTGTTCACAGTCACTAGCCAGTGACCAGCGTGGCACCAGGTGGGTACCAGGCGATGTCGGGTGCAAACAGGAAGAAAGGTGTAGCTTGTCTCTGCAGCCACGTGGTCCCTGAAGGTCGACGACGTCCAGGAGTCAAGTCACGAGCTGTCCCACGCAGGCTCTCGCTGTCGGCGGTGTCGGCGACTCGATCGAAGCAAACAAGCCTTGGCAAAAGCAATTGTTGTAGGAGATGAAATAAGCTGATGGTTCTGGCCAGCAAGGTCAGAGGGATTGCTCCTTTGGAGGGGAGCAAGGGCCAGTCTGGAGCAACCAGACCAGCGGTGTATTTTGTGAAGTTCGTCGCCAAGATGGCCACTAGCCAGCGGGCCAGCAACCGGTTAGGCGCATCGAGTGGCAAAATGCAGAAGGGCCCCACGCAGATCGTGGAGATGCTGGAGGGCTCACCTTTGGTGCAGATGCTGCTCGGGTGTTGGGCTTCTCAGATCCCAAAGCACAACTCGGAGGGAGCCTTGGTTGTTGCGCTTGCAGCTTGTCGTGGTCTTTTCAAGATGGCTGGCTCCACGTGTCTCGGTGCCTCCACGGGTCTCCTCTTCTCAGGGACTGTGGATCGGGCGGTGAGAGGTCTGGAGGTCCAGGTCTTGTCAGTCTCTGGGCTCGGGCTCCGGCGGGAGGTGGCGGCAAAGCAGACGTTGATTCGCTGGATGGTGCTTGCGTTAGCAAGGTGGTCACTCCCTGACCACAGGGGAGATTGGCTTCAGTCCTCTGTGCAGCAGAGCGTCGAAGTTCCCGTCTTCTTCTTAGTTTCAAGTTGATTCCAGGATGTCTGAAGTCTTAGGACACAGCTCCTACCTTTAAGCGGATTCTAGGGGCCGGACTACCTGCTAGGTCCCTCCCTAAGGTTGGGACCAGGAAGGGGGGTGGTTACACCCCCAATCCTTTGTCCAACTCGCCCCAGGTCCGGGACTGGTGTGCCCCAGGACTGGTTTGAACTGGCATATGCACCGAGGCTCCTTGTGAGCCTCAGGCATGTCTGGTTTCTTTCAAGCCCTACCTGACCAATACACAAAATCCTGTCTGGGGTGGTGCATGCACCTCCCCTGGCAGGAAACCCTTTGTCCACACCTCCCAAGCTGGAAGGACTCCCAGCAGCAGGAGGGCAGACTTGTGTCTGTGGTGGCAGCATCCATTTTGTGGAGCTGAGGCTATGTCTGATTTTACCCGGGTTTCAGGTACTGTACATGTCGTGTCCCTCTAGAAGGGTGGAATGCTAACCCCGTCGCCAGAATTGGCGAGGGGTTAGTATTCCAATTCGTATGACACCTTACTCGACATGTTTTGATAAAGCCAAACCAAAGTTAGCATTTAACCGCGAGGTTCATAATGCACTTAAGAGTATATGGTATGACGATATCTGGAAACAGTAGAAGGAAGTTGTTCCGACCACTGCAGACAGGCTCAGCTCATGCCAGAGCACCATCTCACATGGAACCAAGCACTCTGCCTTCAGGATTGTTAAGGCCTGCCATAGGAGTGACTTATAGGTTACCAGGTGTCCCATTTAAGGTTAGGTATAGGTATACTACACCTAAGTAAGAGGTGGTTACACCAACTTACCCCAGCTGAGTGATCAGCCAGTTGTGTCAAATTTGTTAGGCCAAGCCTGGGGTGGCATAATACATGCTTCAGCCCCTGGCAGGCCTTAGATACACCAATGCCCTGGGTACCTAGTGTACACTGGTACAGGGGCTGACAGGGTGATCCAACCAATTGGGTATGTACCTAGGGTACATGGAGTCCATTTTACAGAGAGAGCAGATAGCCTGAGAGCCTGAATGGCAGGATCTCAGGCCAACTAAGTCGAAAAACCAGCTAGACACTAGGCAAAAATTTTGGGGTAACCATAGTCAGATATCCACCTTCCTACACAACCCCCCCCCCCAAACTAAGGGAGATAAGGCTGACCTTGACCAGGTAAGCCTATATTGCCCAAGTGGCCATATAAGGAGGAACCAGCACTGGCATGGTTACCCCCTGTCTCATGGTCCACTAAGCAATCCCTCACCCTAAGGGTATCAGAGGGTCTCCACCATAGGGAATCTCTACCTTTGGTGTGTCTTGGCAAAGTAAAAGGCTGGTGTTGAGATGGAGTACTGAAGTGAGTGTCCTCAAAGTGAGGCCTCAGCTTCCTCCAATCATCCTCCACCATGGATGCCTTTCTTTCTTTAACTGAGTTGCACTGTGCTCTCAGGGTCAGCCTCTGGCTACCTAAAGCTGGAGGCTGGGTCCCTTTTGTGGGCTTACTGGAGGGACAGGTCAGGTTTGGGGCCCTAAGGTCCCATGTTTGCCTGTGCCCAACAGAATCCCTCTGGGGGAGGTCCCTAACTACCTGTAAAGGAGATCCCTCAAGAATGTTTTTACCCATCACCTGACTCGGGCTACTAGCCAGGCAATCCTCATTCTTTTGATGGGGGGGTTCTTGTGGACATGGGCCCTCTGGGGATCCACTGGCCTCCCTGACCTCTGCAGCCCTGGGCTGACTGAGGCAGGGTAGAGAGAGGCAGGCTACCTGCACCAGACTGGATCCCACCTTGGAAGGGGCCACTGACATCAGAGGCTCTGCCAGGCCAGGCCTGGCTACCTCTGGGGCAGTTCCTTCACAAGGGGTGAGGTCAGATCCCTGAGGAGGCTGACCTTTTCCTAATGTCTGGGGAGAGGGAGACTTTTCTTCCTCCCCACTACTCTCAGTTTGTGTGGAGTGATCCATTGTTTCAGGCTTCACTACACCTATGTCAGTCTGAGTATAGGCTGAGACCATTACAGCCTTGCCAACCTTTTCAGGGGGGCACTCAGTTTGTGTTTGAGCTGTGACTGTCACAGCTCTGCCAGTCTCTACAGGGAAGTCTGTCTGTGCCTGGGCTGTGGCTACCACTGCCCTTCCAACCTTTTCAGGGAGGAAATCTATTTGGACAGGGGTTGTGAATGGCACAACCCCCCTACCCTTTTGTGAAAGGCCTACCATTTTAGAATGGGTGTCTTGTTCAACTCCAGCCCAAGCTGAGAGTTCTAAGTCATTCCCCAGTAAGCAGTCTACAGGCAAGGTTGGGGACACTGCTACCCTTTTAGGGCCAGTGGCCCCTCCCCAGCTGAGACATACCTCTGCCATGGGATGACTGTTCTGTTTGCCATCAATGTTAGTCACCTGGTAGGAGAAACCAGGCAAAAGCTGCTCAGAGGGAACTAGCCAATGGGCCACCATTGTGATGCTAGCTCCAGTGTCTCTGTAGGCCTCAGCTTTTGTACCATTGATGTAGGGCTCCTGTCTGTACCTACCCAAAGTGTTGGGACAGGCAGTGAAGTTGGCAAACCCCATGCCACCATCACAGACAAGAGTGGTTGCTGTAGGGGAATTGGCTAAGCCAGGGTCCCCCTGTGTTCCCCAAGTAAACCCACCCAGATTTCTGGGGGCACTCCCACCACCTGGGGGATTGCTGCTGACAGTAATAGGTGGTGTGACAGGAGTAATTGGAGGAACAGTTTTGTTTTTAGCCCTTGGGCAACCGCTGTCAGTTTTCCAGTGCCCAGGAGTTTTACACTCATGGCAGTAGGGCTTTTTAGCTGTGGTAGAGGAGGGAGCTTGGGACCCACCACCCTGTGTGGAGTTTTGGGGCCCTGAGGAAGATTTCTCTTTTGTTTTATCCCCACCCTTCTCTTGAGGTTTGGTGGTATCTTTCTTTTGGTCACCACCCTGATTCTTAGGCCTGATCCTGGTCCTGACCCATTTATCTGCCCTCTTTTTTCTTGGGGAGAGGTCAAATCTGAGTCTACCAGGTGTTGATGGAGAAGCTGGTTTTGACAATTACTTAAAATCTGCTCTCTCATCATCAAATTGTACAATCCTGTATAATCAGAAACCTTACTTCCCAGCAACCAACCCTCCAAAGCCTTAGTTGCACATTCAACATATTCAGACCAGTCCTGAGTCTGTGTCTTTTGGGTGTCTCGGAACATTAACCTGTACTGCTCAGTGGTTAAGCCTAACCCATCAACTAGGACACTCTTTAGGACTCTGTAATTTCTGACATCCTCTTCTCTAACAGTGAGGAGTCTATCTCTGCCTCTTCCTTCAAAGGAGAGCCAGAGGATTGCTGCCCACTGGTCTTCAGGAACCTGCTGCACTTTGCAGGCTCTCTCAAGAGCAGTCATCCATTTGTGGATGTCATCCCCACTTTTGTAGGGGGGCACAACCTTAGACAGGTTCCTATTATCAAAGACCCTATCTTTGTCCCTAGGGACAATGCTGCCACCAGTGGGTATAGACCCACTCTCTTTATGCTGCCTAGCCTTGCTCAGTTTCTCTTCCATCAGGGCTACTTCTAGCTCCTGCTTCCTGATCCTCAGCTGGGCTTCTTGCATTCTGGCCTCATGTTCCCTCCTCTGAGGGGTGGTCATCCTTCTCCTGGAGTGACCTTGAGAGCCTTTAGAGCCATGGGAAGCATTGGATTCACCTGAGCGATTCCTTTGCCTCCCAAGCCCTGTGTTAAGTCCACTGGGGAGATCCAATGGGGTAAACCCATTGTCAGTCCCCAATAGCCTTAGTTTAGCTGGGCCAAGTATAACACTTGGCACTGGGCTAGTTCTCCCTTCATCCTCACTCACATCTGTCTCCCCACCACTTTCCTCCTCTGTAGTATGGTGTTCATCTAAGGGATGGCTATTGGAAATGGGTACTTCAGTGGCATCTTCAGAAGGGGGGCCTCCTGTTCCTGTCCCTAAGGGTGCTAACTGGGAAGCTTTCTTGAGCTCTCTTTGATTTTCATCATTTTGCAAGAGTTCTCTGAGCTCAGCAGAGGTAGGGTTCCTGGGCTGTTTAAGGCCTCTAAGAGTTGCCAAATGCCTGAGCTCATTCTGATTAAGGGTAGCAAAGATGGATGGTGCCCTCTGGGGGTCACTCTCAACAGAGATGGGTACAGTGGACCCCTCTGCCCCAGCCATTGCTCTTAAGTGTGGGTGGATGTGTTGCAATCTACCTACACTTGGGTTTACCTACTAAACCTATCTAGTAGTTGTAGTCAGGGTGTGCTACTCCCTTTGCTCTACAACAACTAAGTTCAGTAGAACTTAAGTATATCTAATCTTGTTTTATATGTACCTATAGGTACCTATGTGATCTTTCAATTGGTAACCAAGAGATTACAATGGTAAAACACAGCAAGCTCAAATCCAACCGCTGCTCACCAATGTGAGAAGTTGGCCTGGTATATGCTGTTCACTAGTTCTAGTGACCACCTTATACCATGCCAAGCAACCCTTATGGTGTGGTTGTAAGTCAACCTTTTCGGACTAGCTGCCCTAGTGGTAGCGTAGGCTAAGCAGTCTTTGAGGCTAAACTCGTGAAGCGTGTTAAGCAAGCTGTTTTACCAAATGCAACCCCCTTTTATACCAATGAAAGGACACCACACAGATATATATTCAAAATATATATGTCTTTATTTCTCAAAGTAACCCCTAGTCTCTTTATGAGCACAGGAGCACAAATCGTCAAACAAGATTATAACAGAATACACAGAAGTTGCACTTTATATGGATAGGCCCTGGTGGCCGCTCAAACCATATACTAAAATAGTGGTATAAGTACCACGAACAGAAAAGGGAAAAGGCCTAGGGCCTCTAGAATCGCTGGGCCTACAAGGAGCTAACTTCAGTTAGTGACCAGGAGGTCCACGGGTTGCGTGTGCAGAGCAAATAGTCACACGCGAGCTCCCATAGGTTTTCAATGGGTGCGTAAAAAGTACAAAGTTACTGCAAAGAGGATCTTCCGGATGGACTAGGAACTCAAGATTTGGAACACAGGCACTAGAGATGTAATACTACACTTGGGAATAGGAGTGCCAGCTTTACCTCACCCACAGGAAGCGGGTGCATAGGCCTCGAAGTGCGTCGGGTTTCTTCTATCTGTTCCGTGGAGCCTGAAGACAAAGATGCTGCAGGCGACCGGTCCGGAGGAGATGCAGTGGATCCAAGGGTGGATCGGAGATGTTGAAGACCTGTAAGCAGAGGGGACAGTGTTCACAGTCACTAGCCAGTGACCAGCGTGGCACCAGGTGGGTACCAGGCGATGTCGGGTGCAAACAGGAAGAAAGGTGTAGCTTGTCTCTGCAGCCACGTGGTCCCTGAAGGTCGACGACGTCCAGGAGTCAAGTCACGAGCTGTCCCACGCAGGCTCTCGCTGTCGGCGGTGTCGGCGACTCGATCGAAGCAAACAAGCCTTGGCAAAAGCAATTGTTGTAGGAGATGAAATAAGCTGATGGTTCTGGCCAGCAAGGTCAGAGGGATTGCTCCTTTGGAGGGGAGCAAGGGCCAGTCTGGAGCAACCAGACCAGCGGTGTATTTTGTGAAGTTCGTCGCCAAGATGGCCACTAGCCAGCGGGCCAGCAACCGGTTAGGCGCATCGAGTGGCAAAATGCAGAAGGGCCCCACGCAGATCGTGGAGATGCTGGAGGGCTCACCTTTGGTGCAGATGCTGCTCGGGTGTTGGGCTTCTCAGATCCCAAAGCACAACTCGGAGGGAGCCTCGGTTGTTGCGCTTGCAGCTTGTCGTGGTCTTTTCAAGATGGCTGGCTCCACGTGTCTCGGTGCCTCCACGGGTCTCCTCTTCTCAGGGACTGTGGATCGGGCGGTGAGAGGTCTGGAGGTCCAGGTCTTGTCAGTCTCTGGGCTCGGGCTCCGGCGGGAGGTGGCGGCAAAGCAGACGTTGATTCGCTGGATGGTGCTTGCGTTAGCAAGGTGGTCACTCCCTGACCACAGGGGAGATTGGCTTCAGTCCTCTGTGCAGCAGAGCGTCGAAGTTCCCGTCTTCTTCTTAGTTTCAAGTTGATTCCAGGATGTCTGAAGTCTTAGGACACAGCTCCTACCTTTAAGCGGATTCTAGGGGCCGGACTACCTGCTAGGTCCCTCCCTAAGGTTGGGACCAGGAAGGGGGGTGGTTACACCCCCAATCCTTTGTCCAACTCGCCCCAGGTCCGGGACTGGTGTGCCCCAGGACTGGTTTGAACTGGCATATGCACCGAGGCTCCTTGTGAGCCTCAGGCATGTCTGGTTTCTTTCAAGCCCTACCTGACCAATACACAAAATCCTGTCTGGGGTGGTGCATGCACCTCCCCTGGCAGGAAACCCTTTGTCCACACCTCCCAAGCTGGAAGGACTCCCAGCAGCAGGAGGGCAGACTTGTGTCTGTGGTGGCAGCATCCATTTTGTGGAGCTGAGGCTATGTCTGATTTTACCCGGGTTTCAGGTACTGTACATGTCGTGTCCCTCTAGAAGGGTGGAATGCTAACCCCGTCGCCAGAATTGGCGAGGGGTTAGTATTCCAATTCGTATGACACCTTACTCGACATGTTTTGATAAAGCCAAACCAAAGTTAGCATTTAACCGCGAGGTTCATAATGCACTTAAGAGTATATGGTATGACGATATCTGGAAACAGTAGAAGGAAGTTGTTCCGACCACTGCAGACAGGCTCAGCTCATGCCAGAGCACCATCTCACATGGAACCAAGCACTCTGCCTTCAGGATTGTTAAGGCCTGCCATAGGAGTGACTTATAGGTTACCAGGTGTCCCATTTAAGGTTAGGTATAGGTATACTACACCTAAGTAAGAGGTGGTTACACCAACTTACCCCAGCTGAGTGATCAGCCAGTTGTGTCAAATTTGTTAGGCCAAGCCTGGGGTGGCATAATACATGCTTCAGCCCCTGGCAGGCCTTAGATACACCAATGCCCTGGGTACCTAGTGTACACTGGTACAGGGGCTGACAGGGTGATCCAACCAATTGGGTATGTACCTAGGGTACATGGAGTCCATTTTACAGAGAGAGCAGATAGCCTGAGAGCCTGAATGGCAGGATCTCAGGCCAACTAAGTCGAAAAACCAGCTAGACACTAGGCAAAAATTTGGGGGTAACCATAGTCAGATATCCACCTTCCTACACCTGCCCTTAAAAAATGAAACTGAAATCGTTTCATTTTTCTTTTTTAAATGCATCCCATTTTCCTTTAAGGAAAATGGGCTGTGTTTTTTAAAGAACTGCTTTATTTAAAAAGCAGTCACAGACATGGTGGTCTGCTGACCCCAGCAGGCCACCATCCCTGGGAGTGCTAGCCATTGCCAATGGGGTCACAAATTGTCATTGCCTCATGAATAATAATGAGGCATGCAATTTGCGACCCCATTGGGAATAGCAAACAGTGTCTGAGACACTGTTGTACATTCACTTTTGCGAGTCGCAAATTGCGAGTCGCAATTCGACACAATTTGCAAATTGGAAAAGTGAATGGCCGTACATCTGGCCCTTAGTGCTGCGAGTCACAAGTGCTCTATTCTTTTGAGTAGGAGTGACATGTTGCACTCATACTGAGTTTTTGTTCTTGCAGTCAGAATTTTGCCCAATGCTTCATTTCATGCAGCAATACACTGCCCCTGTCAGCATTTTGTGAGAGTTAAGTCATGAAATGAGTGTAATTCGCATGATTATACTAAATTCTGCATGTCAAAAAGGTTTAACTATTAAGCATATAAGAGCATTGTTTTGTCTTATAAAAAATTGTTAATTCAGATCGTTTCGGGGAATAATAAGAATTTAAGTTGCAGGTCCCTTGGGAAAAGATACACAAACACTCACTCATGCAAAAACTTTCACACACCATAATGGACTTTATAGAAAACCTTTTTGATCAACAAGGCTACTGATGAACCCAGCACATGGAAAAAAGCAAGCGTGGTATTGTAGCTATGAGAACCAAAAAATACCCTATCCTATGTAATTCGTCCCTGAGCTGGAACATTGGTGTTATGACAACCCTGAGACCAACAGCTGTGCGATATGCCTAATTCCTGAGTTGCGGCATCAGACCAACAACCAGCTCTGTTGATGTACCTCGTCCATGAGCTGCAGCATCGATGTTATTCCATCCCAGACCAACAACCAGCTCTGCCGACATACCTCATCCAAGAGCTGTACCATCGGTGATCTGCCATCCCAGACCAACAACCAGCTCTGATGATGTACCTCGGGCATGAGCTGCAGCATCAGTTCCATGCCATCCAAGACCAACAAACAGCTCTGATGATGTACCTCGGGCATGAGATGCAGCATCAGTGCCATGCCATCCCAGACCAACAACCAGCTCTGCCTATGTATGCCATCCCAGACCAAAACCACAGCTCTGCTGATGTTCCTCATCCATGAGCTGCAGCATCGGTGGTCTGCCATTCCAGACCAACAACCAGCTCAGATGATGTACCTCATCCATGAGCTGCAGCATCAGTGCTCTGCCATCCCAGACCAACAAACAGCTCTGCTGATGTACCTCATCCATGAGCTGCAGCATCAGTGCTCTGCCATCCCAGACCAACAAACAGCTCTGCTGATGTACCTCATCCAAGAGCTTCAGCATCGGTGGTCTGCCATTCCAGACCAACAACCAGCTCAGATGATGTACCTCATCCATGAGCTGCAGCATCAGTGCTCTGCCATCCCAGACCAACAAACAGCTCTGCTGATGTACCTCATCCATGAGCTGCAGCATCAGTGCTCTGCCATCCCAGACCAACAAACAGCTCTGCTGATGTACCTCATCCAAGAGCTTCAGCATCGGTGCTATGCCATCCCAGACCAACAACCAGCTCTGCCGATGTACCTCGGGCATGAGATGCAACGTCAGTGCTATGCCATCCCAGACCAACAACCAGCTCTGATGATGTACCTCGGGCATGAGATGAAGCATCAGTGCTATGCCATCCAAGACCAAAAACAGCTCTGCTGATGTACCTCATCCAAGAGCTTCAGCATCGGTGGTCTGCCATCCCAGACCAACAGCCAGCTCTGATGATGTACCTCATCCATGAGCTGCAGCATCGGTGCTATGCCATCCCAGACCAACAACCAGCTCTGCTGATGTACCTCAGGCATGAGATGCAACATCAGTGCTATGCCATCCCAGACCAACAACCAGCTCTGATGATGTACCTCGGGCATGAGCTGCAGCATCAGTGCTATGCCATCCCAGACCAACAACCAGCTCTGATGATGTACCTCGGGCATGAGCTGCAGCATCAGTGCTATGCCATCCCAGACCAACAACCAGCTCTGATGATGTACCTCGGGCATGAGCTGCAGCATCAGTGCTATGCCATCCCAGACCAACAACCAGCTCTGATGATGTACCTCGGGCATGAGCTGCAGCATCAGTGCTATGCCATCCCAGACCAACAACCAGCTCTGATGATGTACCTCGGGCATGAGCTGCAGCATCAGTGCTATGCCAGCCCAGACCAACAACCAGCTCTGACGATGTGGTGGACTGTCACTAGAGCTGGTGCTGACAATTAAGTGCTGGTGTCCAGCACCGGAAACCACCAGCAAAAATTAAGCACTGGTCATGGCTCCTACTATAGGGACGTGTGTAGCTTCAGGTCAGAAGTTAAATCCTTGTGAGATGGATGTCTCTCAGCAGTAAACTGAGAATGCCCTCAGTTTCTCGTCAACATACACTATTGTTGGACCCAATACTGAAGTAGAGAGCCTAGGTCAATTCACAGCCCTGCCTCTGTATCCTGCCTTGTCCCATACCTTCCCCATGCACAGTGCCATCTGTCTATGTTTTTTTCTTTTCAGCCTTTTGCCTTAAATCTGTCATTGCTGTAGGGGCACACATGCGGTCACTGGTGGTTTCTGGATCTTATGTGACTCCCATGCTTCCCCACTAGTCCAGGCATACTATAGAGAAAACTGACTTTACATATGCTAAGTGTGTACAATTTAATTTTGGGAATATGCTAACACCTGAAAAAGTCGCATGGCCTTTCCAGAGCATGCCTGGAAACCAGCGACTGGGGCAACTTTCTGTCTT
This sequence comes from Triturus cristatus, assembly GCF_964204655.1. Lineage (NCBI taxonomy): Eukaryota > Metazoa > Chordata > Amphibia > Caudata > Salamandridae > Triturus > Triturus cristatus. The sequence goes on from NC_140580.1 coordinate 328,195,188, forward strand.
ACTCCTGAAAGGGTTTGTCAATTAAAGAAAGTGTAAAAGTATGGTCAAGAGGAGGAGAGCATCTTCTAACGTACTTTTTTTTTACACATTTGTCTGTAAATTAGACCCAAAGTGTTGATTTTTCTGAACTTTGCATGGACTTAGGTACTAAATATAGAGTTTCATCTTCAACATTTAGGGGGCCCAATTCCGAAAGCTTCTTTCACGTTATGTTTTTCCAAAACATGTGCAAATGGCTTCATTTATGAGTACAAATCCACTTTTGCATTTCCAGGAAGTTGAATCTGCATTCACAAATTGATTTCTCACAAATATTACTGCCGTATACGCTTTAGTCAATTGGGTGTTTTCCTAATGTGAATAATGTAGAGGCAAGATCTGAAGTTACAGGTTGGCACTTGTTAGCTCTTTTCTAGACAGATGAGGATGTGTATGTCATCAGCATAAGCATAAAAGAAAATAATAAAAAACAGGTAGTTGAAGCAAGGGGAGAAAACACAATTGAAAAATAAAATGACTGAGGTGAACCTAAGTATCAACACAATATAAGATGTTGGTCTTGCCATTTTCCCTAAGCTTTGAAAAGGGAACCCTAATAATAAACACAGTTTTGATCCCTCTTTTCATCGGATTCAGTCCCACGCGGTGCTTATTGCTGCTGTTTCAGTTGAGTTCACGTGCCATAAGGCCATTCCAAGCATCACTGCTCTGGTTGTGCTATGGTTAGATGGGTCCCTGCTTGGCTGGAATCACTGGATGATACTGGGAGTGATGGGAGTTGTCAGTAAAGAGTAGAGGTCAATGCGCCATTGTCCATTATGTGGTCTGCACCAGGTCTTTAGTAGTTGGATGTAACAGTGTCCTAGTGTGCAGCTCTAGCACTAAGAATGCTAGATAGCTGAATTCATGACAATGGTGAGTGATTTTAATGTGAAATTTGTATAAGCTTGCCATGTGACCATTTGACATATTCCTTTTTTTTCCAGAGGTTTTATATGGCGCAAACTTGACCCGAAGGTATCAGAGCCCTTTACATGAGCAGCAGTTGGGTTACACAAGGACACATTCATTTATTATTTTTTTGTTAGGCACAGGAAGATTAAGTGATTTGTCCAGAATAACAAGATGTTGAAAGTTGATTTCGAGACCCGAACTCGGTTCCCCAAATTTGAAGTCGACCGCCCTAGCCTTTAGGCCACATCCTCTCCCTTGCTTGCTCATATACCAATGCCTCTTTACTTTCTGTTCCCTTTATACTGGTTGTATGTGAGTCCCTGAAAATACATAGAACGAGATTTCATTAAATTCTCACATGACGTCTCCAATCTTGTGAGACTTGAAAGACATCTTGCTTTTTAAGCCTGCTGTGAAAGTGGGATTGTTGCCCGACAACGATAATGCTGGAACGGTAAGGAGTTTGAGTAGAGACACAGGGTGACAAGAGCGCTGATTCTGGTCGGAGGTATAGGGGCGACAACACAAAGGATCCAATAATGTCTGACCTTCTGAAATAAGAATAAGACTGAAGATTCGGACTTTGCAAAGGACTTATGCTTTCCCCCTCCTGTGCCGGGCGTTGCATTAGTGGGTGGGGTTCATGACGAGATAGTCTCGTCATGGGCACAGCGCAACCGTGCTCCATGACGAGACTATCTCGTCATGGGCACAGAAGAGGTTAATGAGGCACAGAACCGTAAGACGGAGTACCCCAATGTGATCTCATGCAACCTTGGGAGATGGATCTGGTTTCTGAAGTTGAAACAATGAAGTCAAAATGTAATGAAATACAGGCCTCCAAACAGAGACTATTGTATATGACGATAGGACCATGCAAAGCACAGCCTAGCAAACAGGGCCAGTTTTAGGGCAGTGCAACTGGTGCAGCCGCACTATGCGCTGACCTGTGGAGGGGGTGCTGGCCCCAGGCTTGGCGCTGTTTTTAGTAATAACTTATGATTGGAGAGATGAGGGGCTCTTTGACCTGGTGGTAGTGAGAGAATCCAAGGAGGTAGTCATGGGGTGTGGGGGTTCCAAAAATAATTGTCGCACCGGGCACCACCAGCGCTAAAGGTGTTGCAAACACTCCACTCTAGCCTTGACAATAGTGCCTGGCATTGAATCTTTTTGAAAAAGGAGATAACATTGGTCTATCGACAAAGGTTCTTTTAGGAAACACTCCATCTTCTTCCTTTTGGATTACATTGTGTTCTATGACCCAATTTCTATTTGCTTTAGACAGGTTTTTGTAAACATCTTAGACAAAGCCCACCAGAAGTCCAATGACACAAAGAGCATATGGGGCCTGAGGTGTGTACAATGGATTTCATAAAGTGGTCACAATATGAGCACTGACTTTACAGTATTTTGTGAACCATCCTAGGTACAAATAGTTCGGTTCACAAAACACCGAATAACAGTGGGTTGCAATTCGACATACCTCAAGAATATTAATGAGATAGGTCGCAAATTGCGGCCAACTATAATTCGCTGCCATCACAGGGATTGTGCCACCATGTATGTGACTGCTTTTAAATATAGCAATCTTTTTGTTTAATGCAGCCCGTATTCTTAAGGGAAAATGCGATGCATTTACAGAAAAAAGGAGAAAAATTTGTAAAACCAATTTTTAGGTCGAGGCCTACCAGGCAGCGCAGCTGTCTGATTTGCTAAAGACATCTTGGGGACATTCAGGAAGCTTCTATGGGAAAACATTCCGCCTGTAGCTTCCTATTGGTATTGTGGTTTGTAACTCACATTTTCCAGCTTTCAATTTGATGGCTTTATATGTTTTAGGCTATCCAGTTTGAATTCTTCCGCAATGGCTCATTTCTGTAAACAGGCCTGTAAATTTTGTTCTTATCTTGTCACATGTGAAGTGCATGCAAAGACAGAGGGCCCGATTCCCAAAAGTAATCTTTGACAAAATCCTAACTTTATGACTTTCGGTACTCACAGAAGGCATTTAGGAGTACTAAAGTTAGGATTTTGTCTCAGTCAAACTTAAGTTTTGCTCTTAAGTTAAATTTAAGACAAGCTTCAGTTTAACTGAGACAAAATCCTAGTCGTAAAGTTAGGATGTTGTCTCAGATTACTTTTGTGAATCGGGCTAGAGATCAAATGTCAGGCTCTGTCTTCAGAAGGAGCTTGGTGTTTACTTTTCTTTCTCTGACTTCAAAGTGAGACGATTTGTGTGAAAATCATGCTGGCTACTGGGTTTACGAAAGGGTGTTTTCCAGCACAAAACAACATTTAAATGAACTGTGCAAGTACTTCTGAATATATAAAAATTTGGAATGCACAATTGAAGCACATTTTTTGTTATTTCTGAAATGTGTTGGAAACAAATACTTTTCTATGATCAAAGCAAATCAATAAACCATGTAAATTCCACACATTATCATTTGAGCAGTGCACAGTTTTATTAGTAAATCTATGTCTGTGCAAATGTAATTGTTATATCAATTGAAAATATGTTGTCCTCAATGGCAGTGTGCTACTAAACCATGCATACTCCCAGTCTACGCCACCCCACTCTACACCAATCCACACCACTACACTCTGTACCACTGCATTGTACGCCACTTCACTCTATTCTGCACCACTCTACTCTATGCCAATGCACTCTACACCACTCAACCCTACACCACTGCACTCTACACCACTCCATTCTAGGCCACTCCACTCTGCACAACTCCAGTCTGCAACACTGGACTCTATGCCAATGCACTCTACTCTGTACCACTCAACTCTACTCCCCTGCACTATACGCCAATCAACTGTACACCAGCCTGATCTATTCTGTACCACTGCACTCTATGCCACTGCATTCTATGACACTCTACTCTATGCCACTGAACTCTACCCTGCATCACTAGACTCCACTCCATACTCTGAAACAACCTACTCTACGCCACTACACTACTGTAATCTAAGTCACTGCACTGTACGCCACGGCACTCTATGCCATTCCACTCTACTATGTGCCACTCTAATCTATGCCACTGCGTTCTACGACACTGCATTGTATGCCTCTAGATAGTATGCCACCGCACTCTATGCCACAATACCCTGCAATATTCTATGTCGCTGCTCTCCAGGTAACTATACTCTGGAACACTCTATGCCAATGCACTCTACACCCCGCACTCTACTCTTCTCTGCACCACTGTACTCAATGCCACTGCACTCTATGCCATACTACTCAACAACACTCTACACCACTGCACTCTATCCCACTCTACACCATTGTACTCTAAGACACACTACTCTGCCCTACTCTGCACCATTGCACTTTCTGCCACTGCACGCTAACCCACTCTACTCTACACTATTGCACTCTATGCCACTTCATTCTATTCTGAAACAATCTAATCTACGCCACTGCTGTCTACGCCACTCTACTTTTCGTCACTGCACTCTGCACCACTCTACTTTATGTCACTGCACTCTGCCACCCTACTTTACTTTACGCCACTCTGCACTACTGTACTCTATGTCATTGTACCCTATGCCATTCTACTATGCACCACTCTAATGTACGCCACTGCATAAAAAAATGCTGCATGGTATGCCACCAAATTCTACGCCACTGCTTTCTCCACCACCATACTCTGCAACATTCTATGCCAATGCACTCTATGCCACTGCACTCTAAGCAACTCCACCACTGTACTCAATGCCACAGCACTCTATGCTACTCTACACCACTGCATTCTACAACACTCTACTCTGCACTACTGCATTCTATTCCAATGCACTCTATACCTCGGCACTCTATGCCACTCTACTCTGCATCACTTCACTGTATGCTGCTGCACTCTATGGCACTATACTCTACTTTACACATTCTATGCCATTCTACTCTGCCCCACTCTACACCACTGCACTCTATGCCGCTCTACCCTACATTTCTGCACTACCGCAGTCTATGCCAATGCACTTCACCCCTCTGCATTCCATGGCTCTCTACTCTGCATCACTTCATTCTATGCCACTGCACTCCATGGCTCTATATTCTACTGTGAACCATTCTACGCCAATGCACTCTACATCACTACGCTCGATGCCACTCCACACAACTGCATTCTATGACACAACTCTTCACTATCACATTATATTGCAATGAACTCTATGCCACTCTAGTCTGCGTCCCTCTACTCTACCCCATTGCACTCTGCACCACTCCACTGTGCCACTGCACCCTATGCCACTGCACCATGCGGCACTATACTCTACTCTGCACCATTCTATGCCACTCTACTCTGCACCACTCTACACCACTGCACTCTATGCCACTCTACACCTCTGCACTACTGCATTCCATGCCAATGTCCTCTATGCCTATGCACTCTATGCCACTCCACTCTGTATCACTGCACTCTATGCCATTACACTCTACAGCACCATACTCTACTCTGCATAATTCTATGCCAATGCGCTATACGCCACTGCACTCTATGCCACTCTGCACTACTGTACTCTACAAAACTACTCTGCATTACTGCATTCTATGCTGATGCACTTTATGCCACTGTGCGCTGTATCTCTCCACTCTACGTCATTTCACTCTGCAGCACTCAACTCTGCCACTGCACTCTATGCCAGTGCACTCTATGGCACTATACTCTACTCTGTACCACTCTACACCACTCTACTCTGCACCACTCAACTCCACTGTACTCTATGCCACTCTATTCTGCACCACTCTACTCCACTGTACTCTATGCCGCTCTACTCTACACCACTGCCATCTATGCCACTCTACTCTACTCTGCAACTCTGCATTCTACTATGCAACACTAACCTACACAACTGCATTGTACGATGCATCATTGTACGCTGCTGAATTCTATGCCGCTGCACTCTACACCACTATACCCTGCAATACTCTAAGCCAATGCCCTCTACACCAGTCAACTCCACTGTATCCCATTCCACTGTACAACACTCCACTCCACTCTCCTCTAGAGTGAAATGCCAACGTAATTCAGAGCGTAGCGAGCAGTGTGAGCCGAAGCCGGAGTGAAGCCGGAGTAAAGCTGTGGTCGGAACCGTGGCCATGGCCGTAGCCGGAGTGAGGCTGTGGTCGGAGCCGGTGGCAAGAGCCAGTGACCAGAGGAGGTGATGAGGTGAGGTCGAGCTGGGGTTGAGCCGAGGCAAGCAGGGTCGAGCGGGTCTGTGTGGCGGCTCTCTCTCCTGCTCCCACCCGCTCCCCGCTCCCCCAGCTTCTTCACACACATCACATCGAGCGGAGCCGGTGATTAGAGCCCCGCTCCTCACTTTGACCAGGGCCAAGGCAACACAATCTGACTGGCGGCTCAATCTGCTGTGAGCCGCCGGTGGACGGAGGCCGGTGCGGAGTGAGAGAGGAGTCGAGACTGCCTCTACCGACCAGAAGGGGTCCGGAGCCTCGCGGTCCAGCTGTCCTGCATTCCCACACACCCGCAGCCCAGCTCCCCTCCACTGTGACGCGGTTGCTCAGGTCGCTCAGGTCGGAGCAGTCCAGGCAGGAGGAGTGGCAGGAGCAGCAGGAGCATGAGTGGGAAGGGAGCGTGACGAGACAGGGAGTCGGGCCATCAGCGGCATTAGTGGACAATGGACCATGGATATGCTGAGTTCAAAGTGAGAGGGGAAAGGGAGTAAGGTGAAGTTCGATTCAGCTCAGTTCACTCTGGTACCCAAAAGTACCCAAAAGTTTGTTCACCACTATTATCCACCTTCTGACTCCAGCTCCCTAACAGTGCCACGGAGCCGCTCATTTACACCGTAGCAGCAGCGATGGTGGGCCGCTGCAATAGCCGCTCCAGTTAATTAGCAACCTAGCCTCTGTGACGTAACATTGTCTGTTCACAACAAACAGCCAAGAAGCAGCTAACAACTAGCAGCACTGACATCGTTCCACAGCGGTAAGCGGCAAAAGAAAAGAGCAGTGTGTAGTCGCCAGGGAGTTGGGCGAGCCGTGAGTGCAGCTCTCTCAAAAAGTGGAGGCCGAGTGCCAGTGTGCGCAAAGGCGGGGTGGTAGAAGGTGGCTGAAGGGGCCCAGCCAGGTCAGGTCAAGGCTCGCGGCCCTGTGCTCGACAGTGTCTCCCCAACCCAAGTCCACCTGGAGCAAGATACTCCCCCCCCCAATCACAACACGATAACTACCCAGTCCCAAAAAGCAGGAGACGCCACAGGAGACATCCCAAGCACAAACTATCAAAATAGACGAAGACCACACCTGGCAGCACAATGAGGACAGGTAGGAAAAGGAAAAACCCACCACAACTCACAAAACGGAATATCAAGTCCAAACCAAACATTAAAGGAATAGCTTCCCTTTAGGGTGGCTCACCTGAAACTTTACAAAACCAAGGAGCCGCACTTATGTCACCTACTTACTCAATCTTCAGCTCAATGAATCCAACCGGTAAATTTACTTTTTTAAAGGATCCAGTTACAGCCATCTACTCAATGCCGGAAAATGTAAACGGCCTCTTAAAACCACTTACGTAGTACAAGTCAACCTCCACTCAGAAGGAGGACGAAAAAGACAACACTCACGAATGTTACACCATATATCATTGAGGAAAAGAAACACCACAAATGAGTAAGCACACAATGCAAGAGGTCAAAAAATTGCTCTGTTGGAGTAACAATGCACAAATATTCCAAGCACAAGTACACAGAAAAATCGGAGTCAACGACAACGAGGAAGCCCCAGTACAGAGCAAGAGACCGGATATCACCCTGGGGAATGTGAATGCAGGTCAAGCCGTAATAACATCAACATCAACTTGCGAGAACAGCTCAAATCAACCAGGGCAAGTACACCGTTATTTTCAAACCAACCAGGACTTAATGCACGGGATAGGTGCAAGAGCCTACAATAACTCGAACACTACCTGCGAGGCAGAAAAACCCAAAAATCAATCCACGCCAAGACAACAGACAAAGCAAATCAATAAAAACGAAGACACCTGCAATACAGATGAATTAAGTGATTCCTGGATGGAGTCCAAATCAATTCTGAACAATAAGGAGATATTACAGGCACTAAGTACAACATCCAAACTCATAAAACAAACTACGAACATATCAACATCAATGCCTCAACCAGGAGAACAAAAAATATTAGAAGAGACATCAAGCTCCCTAGTACACCTAGCGCAAAAAATCAAACAAGCAACTACATCGAACAAATAAACAACAAAATACTTAGTAATCAAGTAATAAAATTACAAGGAGACGCAAAGACCGAGTTCACAAAATCAACTCATATCAGTTCAGTACCAGGAAAGGGATCGTGAGACAAAAACACAATAGAGGGTCATCAAAGGAAAAATCTGACGTCAGTAGCAACAGACATACAGCAAACAATAATTGACACAGCTAGAACAAGATAAGTCAGAACTAACTTTCAAAACACACGATAAAAAGAAATTTAACACCGAACAAAGGACCCACATGGACAACGCAGCGGACAAAAAAAGTACAGGTTGCCTGCCAAGTAACGATACCGAGTGGAACCACCTGGCACACAACAATATCACTGAATACCTAATGGAGCTGAAACAGGAATCTGAACACAACCTGGAAACCCTCTCAAATTCACATGCTGTCCTAGTTAAAACACTATAAAACTCAATCAGCACCCTCAACATGCAATCAGATAAACTCGACATACAAATAAATCGAATGAATCCAATTGCGGAATATATCTCAGGTATTAATAATAAACTTGACACCATGATGGGTCTATTAACAGTTAACAAAGACGCAAAAGGAACGCGGGCACAAACTCCAATCTTCACTTGTTGCCCCATTCTGTAAAAACCAATGGACCTACCAAACATACTAACAAGTAGTCTTCATGAATGTAAACGTGCAAACAGTCCCCTCGAAAATAATACAGCAAACAGCAAAAACCCTAAGACAGGAGAAAAAAACTCCCAAAACATTGCCTCACGTAACATCGCAAATAATATAGCAAAGAGCCAAAGACCGGAAAAAGAAGTTCCCAAAACATTGCTTCACACATCACAGAACAGATCATCCTGTTGCCAACTGGAAAGAAGCCAAAAGTGGGGGAATCAAGTGAGGATTCATTCTTGGCAGATTCTCCTTCATTAGAACTAGCTATCAGTACACATGCTCCACGAACTGAAGCAATTCAACAAATGTATAAACAGATGAATCAAACAAATACCACCCCCCCGCCAGCTCTAACGAAACGACAAAAAAAACGAGCCTGGAAAGCGAGAAATCGTATGCATGCAAGTAAAACATCAAAACCACAGGTATTGGATAACTACCCAATCTTTAATTTTAATGACGGTAAACAGCGATTATCAGTAACATCAGGGCAATATCAAAAACAAAAGGAGGAAGATGAGGTAAGCTGCTCAGACCAGTCGGGGTTAACTGAATCATCATACCGATCGAAAACGGCTTCGCCAGCACCAAACAGCTCAGCCTCAACAAACCGGAGCTTTGATAGTGGTGATTTTCAATTAACCAGAATTAACAAAGAAGAACCCAAACCCGGTGTGAGCAGCATAGGACTTCAAGAGGCCACTGAAAACAAAATAAAATATCCTGCGTGGCCAGCAAGACTCCAACAGAGAATGATCTCAATCTCACAAGAAAATGTCCATCCTTCAACTAGAAAAAACAAAGAAGAATCCAAACCTGGTGTGAGCAGATTGGGATGTCCAAGGGACATGATAAATAAAACTAATAATCTTAAAGGATCAGTAAGCTTCGAGCGGAAATCGACCACACGCTCACAAGATATAGACCACCCCCACAGGAACCCAGGCTCCATCTTACAAGTCCATAATAGCGATAACAGCGGAGATAGGCAAGTTATCTTGAGGACCGATCAGCTATTAGAAAATGTAAGGAAAGATCAGCTACAGATTAACATAAAAACGAAGAGTGATGACCCGAACTGGAATGAAACAGAAGAACTGGGAAGAAATCAAAGGCCCCAGCAGACGTCATCATCTCACCTGCAAGTCCATTACAGCGAAAACAGAGGAGATAGACAAGTTATCTCAAGGACAGATCAGCTATTAGAAAACGTCAAGAAAGATCAGCTACTGATTAACATAAAAACGTAGAGCGATGGCGCGAACTGGAATGAAACAGAAGGACTGGGAAGAAATCAAAGGCCCCAGCAGACATCATCATCTCACCCGCAAAAAAAGGAACGTAAATTAAACTCAACAAACAGGATTCTTTTCATACCACACTACTCCTCACAAGGCCCCCAACACTATTTAAACAGAGGGAACATCACGCGCCTTATGGCAGTGATTCCAACATTACAATACCTGACATCCACAGATTTAATATCAAAAGAATTCATCAACCCCGGAAAAAATATAGGAAAGGAAAACACCCTAGCAACTTGGAAGAATGAAGAATTAGTAACAGACATCTTAAACGAAACCACAAAATTTGAAGACTGGGGAATATCTCTTTCTATCCCAGCAATAAAACATTACCCATCACCTTTCCTATCGTCAAACACACCCCAAACCTACAACCCAAATACAAGCATAGTCCCCTCGGTATTGCGAGGTGCCAAAGGTGCAGACGGTATGAATTCATAACAACAGAGTCAGCAAAAAACAACATACCAAAGATCACACACTCTCGGCCGGAAAGGAGAATGATGCGCTAGCACATCACGCATATTAGAGCCCTCCCCAATCCAAATTTTGTCTTGGAACATCGCAGGAGCGAAAGGAAGCCTACAGGAAAAAGGGACTAGTGAGAACTGGGACAGCTACGAAATAATTGCACTCCAAGAAACCTGGTTAACAGCCCCAGTAGAAGACCTAAGGGGGGCCTTGCCGTCTACATCCCTACAGCATTAAAAATCTCCTCAATTCAGCTGTCAATAACCACACCCGCCATGCAAATAACAAAAATGGAGCTGGGCCCACATTCAGGGGTAATCAATATCTACGCACCACCGAAAACAAAGACAAAAAAAGATCTATTAAAAAAACTCATTGCCACCATTACGGAATTTCACTTTGAACAGCCAACTTGGGAAATTATTCTTACGGGAGGTTTCAACTCAAACCTACTGTGCACTCAAAAAGAGGAAGATAATATCACCGCAGTAAACACAATTTGGGCAGTAGAAATGCAATTGTATCCCAACCTAAAACGTAATGACAAAGTAGGACAGCGACTCATAAGGGACCTCGAACACCTAGGTATGCGTACATTAAATGGGAGAATAAAACAGGACAGACCCGCCACATGTACGTACAATGGCCCTCGCTCAAGCTCAGTTCTGGATTACACAATAGTAACCCTCCCGCTCCTAGGGAAAATGAAAAGATTTCAAATTAAATGTTCCACGATAGCGATCACTCGGCCCAGCACATTGAACTTAAAATGACATTTCATAAACACATAGAAGCTCCAGTAGTAGAGGGGTATACATCAAAAATCAATCTGAAGCGTCTGCGGTGGACAAGTACAACATTACCGCACATAGCCTCAAAGGCTAAAAATCTAATGATAAGCCTCGAGTCTCAAAATAACATGACGATTGAAACATGGACTACCTTCCTGGCAAGTTTACCACAAGCAGGAGCATCCAAAAAACAGTCAAATAAAAAGTGGACAGATTACAACAGTCATCTCAGTCAAACGGCACGAATCTCAAGGAAGCAACTGAGAAAGGCACTTAGGACGGCTCACCATCAAAGTCCATTGTGAAAAGCATGGCAGCATGTACGTCTATTAAAAAAAAAATACAAAAAACAAATCAGGATCGACAAAAAAATTCAAGACAATAACTTTTGGACAAAGTTACTATATAACGCAAAGAAACCAGATGCTAGAGCTTTTTGGGATCAGGTGAATTCCATGAACAGAACTTCAAAAGTCAAAAACACGACCTGTGTGACCGAGCCAGCCTGGGTACAGCATCTAATATTCACATTTTCGATAAAAAATGTGGACCAGTTGAACCTCGATGCAATTACTACAAAGGAAAAGCAAAAATCAGTAACGCCCTCAACCAACCGCAGTATTAAGAAAGACAAGTTCTCCATAATCACCAAAGTACCAGGAAACGGCACACCGCTGATTGAGGACACACCACAATCAAACTCTCCCCATTCTGAAGTAGAAATTTTACAAATTATAAGAAAAAGTCAGCTTGATAGTGTACCGGGCTCGAACGGAGTACCACAGGCAATTTACAAACAAGATCCCAACTATTGTTATGTTTGTTATGTTAATTATTTTTATATAGCGCACACCTGCCTCAGCGAAGAGGCATCCCGGTGCTGGTAGCAGTGTCAATAAGGAAACAGGGGACTTAACCACGGGAAACAGATATGTTTTGGCCGCCTTTCGGAAGGACAGAATGTTGTCCAGGCATTGAATCTGTGTAGGCAAGGAGTTCCACAGTTTAGCCGCTAAACAGCGAAAAGAACATCCTCCAGAATGGAGACGTTTCACTCGAGGGACTGTAACCAGATATTGCCCAGCTGATCGTAGCTGGCCCGTGGGTACGTAAGGTGCCAACAGATTGAACAGAATCTCAGGGGAAGAACATTTTTAAATGTTAAAAGTTAGGCACAGAGTTTTAAATTTGATCCTATTGGTCATAGGTAGCCAATGTAGGCGACGGTTAGCCCCCGACGCCGAGCAGGTTCTGGGAAGCCTCAGCAGAACTTGGGCTGCTGCGTTCTGAACACGTATTGGGCAAGTAAGATGCACAGTCTGTTCCAGCTGATCGGCACATCCAGTCGTATCCCAAAGAGCTGGAGAGGCTCAATAATTAATACAATATATAAGGGAGGGGAGCGCACAGACCCCGCAAACTATTGTCTGATTGCGTTAATAGACGCAGTGGCCAAATATTATGCATCCTTGATCTTAACAGACCTGATACGTTGGTCCGACGAGAACAACAAAATCCCTCTTAACCAGTCGGGCTTTCAACGGGGCACTGGTACAATCACAAATGCACTAGCAATAGGGCTAATTGCAGAAAAAAGTCTACGACAGCAACAAGCACTACATCAATGCACCATGGATTTTAAGGCGGCATTTGACCGTGTCAGTCGACCCACACTGTGGGCTAAACTGAAGCAGCAGGGTCTACCAGACTCAATTCTGATTCCAGTGATGGATCTCTACACTGACACCTGGATACAGGTCAAAATCGCCGACGGCCAGAGGCTCACCAGGAAGATTTACACCAACGAGGGTCTAAAGCAAGGATGTGTCTTGGCCCCACATTTGTTCGACCTATTTATGGCCGATTTAACACCAAGGCTAGACGGGGTCAATTCACATCTGCCGCGTCTGGGCACATTGCCATTAACACACCTGTCCTACGCAGACAATGTTGTCCTCCTAAGCCAGACGAGAATCGGTTTACAACGATCAATTCACGAATTAGCCGACTTCGCTAAAAAACATTTGATGGAAATAAAAAAAAAATCCAAACGTCATGATCATAACTCATAGACTACCCAAACAAATGACATTCACAATTAACAACGCAAAGTGGTTAACAGATACAAATATCTTGGGATATATTTGGATGTAGGTTTTCCTTCTCCACGCATTACGAGACCATACAAAAAAAGGATAACGCTCTACTGTTTGCATTTTGCAGCTTATCCAAATTGTTAAAAGGCCCACTGTTCACTCCACTTATCGCAGTCATCAAAGCAAAATTTCTCTCAACCATTGCTTACGGAAGCGTGGTCCATCACGGAAACAGTTTGAGTTTGAGTTTAAAAGCACTTTTAAAGCGCACGTATACCGGCGGTTTCTTGGCGCTGTAGCTAGTGGGGACTGAGGGTTAAGAAACAGGGAGAGAGGAATGGGCATTTATTCAAAGGATTTTGTGAATAGGTAGGTTTTAAGATTTTTGCGGAATTGGGGATAGAGGGTGCTGGCACGAAGATGAAGGGGGAGGGAATTCCAAAGGGTTGGTGCTAGAATGGCAAATTTGGAGCCGCCCCACTTCTTTCTCCGGAAGCGAGGGATGGTGAGGAGGGACTGAGAAGAAGAACGTAGGTCCCTAGAGGGGACATAGGGAACAATCTCAGAGGAGATGAAGGCAGGTGCCAGGTCCGATCGGGCCAGGAAAGTGATGGATGCGAGTTTGAATTGAATTCTAGCCCGCACTGGGAGCCAGTGAAGAGTTTTTAGAAGTGGGGTGGAGTGGTGGAATTTAGGAAGGTTGAAGGCTAGGCGGGCCGCCTGGTTTTGGATCTGTCGTAGGCGGCGCAAACTGTATGCAGGGATGCCGGCATACAGAGCGTTCCCGTAGTCCAGGCGGGACACCACCATGGCCAGAATAATAAGTTTCAGAGCGGAAAAAGTAAAGAAACGGGACACCTTGCGAATAGTACGCAGTGAGAGAAAAGAAGAAGATACCACAGCGCTAACCTGGGAGTGAAGGGTGAGTTGAGAATTGAGCTTAATGCCTAGTGTTTTAACAGAGGAGGAGGGGACAGGAGGGGAACCAAGAGAGGGAGGCCAGCAAAGGGGGGACCAGGGGCTGGAAGAACCGCCCGTCAATACCAACTCGGTTTTGTCCGGGTTAAGTTTGAGGTGATTGTGGCTCATCCAGTCCCTGATGTGAAACATGACAGTGTGAAAATTGAGGACAGAAGAAGGAGAGGAAAGATCAAAGACCAGCTGGAGGTCATCCGCATAGTTAAATACGGCGACCTCCATCTGTTGGAGAGAAAAGATAAGTGGGGCGATATATAGATTGAACAAGAGAGGGGAGAGAGATGAACCTTGAGGAACCCCGCACTGGACTTTCCGGAAGTCCGCTATGAAGTCACCCAGGCGAACAGCCTGGGTGCGGTCGCTCAGGAAGGAGGACAACCAGAGCAGGGCAGTCCCCTCGATCCCCGCCGCCCGCCCGCCTGACGCGGGAAAGTAAGATGTTGTGGTCCACCGTGTCAAAGGCGGCTGAGAGGTCGAGGAGCACAAGGGCCTGGTGATGATTAGTGTCCATGCCCTCCCTGAGGGTGTCGAGGACCGACATGACCACGGACTCCGTGGAGTGTGCGGGGCGGAAACCAGCTTGGCGGGGGGCAAGGGCTCCATGTTTCTCCACAAAGGAGCTCAGAGCGCAGGTGACGTGGCGCTCGAGCACCTTAGCTAGAAATGGCAGGAGGGAGATGGGGCGGAAATTGGCAGGGACAGAAGGATCTGCCCCAGGTTTTTTCAAGATGGGCACAATTACCGCAGACTTCATGGAACTAGGAACTATGCCTTGCGCGAGGGAACTGTTGAGGAGGTGAAGGGGGGGATCTGGACAGGAGACAAAGGGGGAACAACCTTTACAACGCAACTTTTACAACGCACTACCATTACAACGCATTTTTTACAACGCATAATCCATTACAACGCATGACATTACAACGCATGACACTACAACGCATTTTTAAAAACTACCTTTACAACGCATTCCATTACAACGCATACTACCATTACAACGCATACCATTACAACACATAATATTACACTATACTATCCAACACTTACCCTACTGATGCACCCCCTGGAGTTTGAATAGTAATTTTTACCCCTATACTATCCAACACTTACCCTACTGATGCACCCCCTGGAGTTAGAATAGTAATTTTTACCCCTATACTATCCAACACTTACCCTACTGATGCACCCCCTGGAGTTAGAATAGTAATTTTTACCCCTATACTATCCAACACTTACCCTACTGATGCACCCCCTGGAGTTAGAATAGTAATTTTTACCCCTATACTATCCAACACTTACCCTACTGATGCACCCCCTGGAGTTAGAATAGTAATTTTTACCCCTATACTATCCAACACTTACCCTACTGATGCACCCCCTGGAGTTAGAATAGTAATTTTTACCCCTATACTATCCAACACTTACCCTACTGATGCACCCCCTGGAGTTAGAATAGTAATTTTTACCCCTATACTATCCAACACTTACCCTACTGATGCACCCCCTGGAGTTAGAATAGTAATTTTTACCCCTATACTATCCAACACTTACCCTACTGATGCACCCCCTGGAGTTAGAATAGTAATTTTTACCCCTATACTATCCAACACTTACCCTACTGTTGCACCCCCTGGAGTTAGAATAGTAATTTTTACCCCTATACTATCCAACACTTACCCTACTGTTGCACCCCCTGGAGTTAGAATAGTAATTTTTACCCCTATACTATCCAACACTTACCCTACTGTTGCACCCCCTGGAGTTAGAATAGTAATTTTTACCCCTATACTATCCAACACTTACCCTACTGTTGCACCCCCTGGAGTTAGAATAGTAATTTTTACCCCTACACTATCCAACACTTACCCTACTGTTGCACCCCCTGGAGTTAGAATAGTAATTTTTACCCCTACACTATCCAACACTTACCCTACTGATGCACCCCCTGGAGTTAGAATAGTAATTTTTACCCCTATACTATCCAACACTTACCCTACTGTTGCACCCCCTGGAGTTAGAATAGTAATTTTTACCCCTATACTATCTAATACTTACCTTAAATGTAATTTAATATTATGCGTTGTAATGGTATGCGTTGTAAAGGTAGTATGCTTTGTAATGGTAATGCGTTGTAAAGGTATTTTTTAAAAATGCGTTGTAGTGTCATGCGTTGTAATGTCATGCGTTGTAATGGATTATGCGTTGTAAAAAATGCGTTGTAAGTGCATGCGTTGTAAAAGTGTGCGTTGTAACGTCATACATCCGGAGACAAAGATGTGGCGGAGGATATGGGCAGGACAAGGATCAAGAGGGGAGCCAGATTTGATCAGAGGCACCAATGAAGTCAGGTTTTCCCGAGTGATAGGGGGAAAGGTGGTTAGTTTGCCTTTGGGAGGGGGACATTGGGGATCAGCAAAAGAGGGGGGGGGTGGGGGGATGTTGGCCTTAATGGTGATAATTTTCTGGATGAAATAATTGTTAAGAGAAAGACAGAGGTCATTAGACGGGGCAGGTTTAAGCGTTGTTCTGTCCGAGAATGCCAGATTGTGAACGATGGAGAAGATCTCCTTAGACTGGTTCTCCGCTGCTAAGATTTTGGAGGAGAAATAAGCTGTTTTGGCCTCCAGGATGCTTTTTTTGTACTGGTTAAGGATATTGATATATTCCAGTTTCAAAATGGGGCAGTAGTTTCTCCTCCAAGCCCGCTCTGTGCGGCGAACAATTAGTTTGGTGGCTTTAAGCTCTTGGTTAAACCACCGGTTGGCGTCTTTGTCGCGTTTAGAGGTAATGCGCTTGAGCGGGGCAACGGAGTCGCAGCTGCGGGAGAGCCACTGGTCTATAGCGTCAGACTGGGAGACGGTGGTGAGGCCCTGAAGAGGCGGGAGAGAGCCGGCGAGGAGAGAGGAGAGATTCTCAAGGTTGACTCGGCCCCATGATCGGACCCAGATGTTTTTGGGTCGGGGGGGCATAGCTGGGGGAAGGATAGGAAGGAGAAATGAAATCAAATGATGGTCGGACCAAGAGCAAGGGGAGATAGATAAGGATTCCACAGGGCAGTTCAGGGACCAGATTTGGTCAAGCTGGTGACCCTTGATGTGAGTGGGGGAGTGAACATGGGGAGTGAAGTTAAGGGAGTGGAGGGTTTCGGAGAAATCCTTAGATGACAGACATTCGGCAGGATCGGAAGGCCAAAAATTAAAGTCGCCGAGGAGCAGGATGGAGGAGTTGTTGATAGCAATGGTAGCCAGGACCTCCAGAAAATCTGGGAGAAACTGCACGGGGGACTGAGGAGGACGATAGGTAAGGAAACAGGTAAGAGGAGGGGAGGTGGATACTGTGCGAATCACCAAGAATTCGGTGGTAGCAATGTTAGGTAGAGGGAGAATTTGAAAAGGGAAATCGGTGCGTGCGATGACTGCCACGCCGCCCCCGGCTCTGCTCGAAGGGCGGTCAGCCCTGAGGGCGTAGTAGGAGGCAGGAAGGGTGGATAGGAGTGCAGAGAGGGAGTCATCGCAGAACCAGGTCTCAGTTAAGAAAAAAGGTCTGGGGCCTGTAAGTCCAGTAGGACCGAAAGTTTGTGCGAGTGGGCAACAGCAGAACGGGTGTTGAGGTAGAGAGCTGTGATAGATTTAGGGTTTGGCGGAGGAGCAGGCCTACAGGTCGTAGGCGGGGTATCCAGAATAGGAGGAGGGTGAGGGAGGGGAGAGAGGGAGGCTATGCCGAGAGCAGAGATGCGAGAGCTGGTACTGGTCGTGATGGGCCAGGGGCCCTGGTAGCTGCGAAGTAGGTCCGGGCTATAGGTGATAGGTGGGGCAGAGTGTAAGGCCCCTAGTCCCGGCCGGTCGCGGACGGGCGCAGACGGGCTTGCCTTAGGCGCGCCTTCGGCGCGCAATCGTCGCGCCCGCTGCGCTCGTCCGCTGCGCTTCCTACCAAGACACATATTTATGGTCGTGGGGCGGGGAGTTGAAAGGGGCGTGGCCAACAGAGTGGGCGTGTCTGTGGCGCGCCTCGCGCTCGAGAATGGCGTCTGGAGGTGAGGGGTCGTTGCAGCGTGGAGCGCTGTGTAAAGGAAAGCCAAGAAGTGCAGGTAGGAGGGGGGGTGATAGGAACACGTTATCACAGTTTTTAAAAGTTATTTAAAAAGCAGGTTTATACATTCTCCCGGCTTCCGCCTCAGGAGTCCAATAGCTGATGAAGCGGCTTGCTTCAGCGCTCGCTATATATACCAGAGGTCGAGGGGGCGTGGCCAACAGAGTGGGCGTGTCTGTGGCGCGCCTCGTGCTCGAGAATGGCGTCTGGAGGTGAGGGGTCGTTGCAGCGTGGAGCGCTGTGTAAAGGAAAGCCAAGAAGTGCAGGTAGGAGGGGGGGTGATAGGAACACGTTATCACAGTTTTTAAAAGTTATTTAAAAAGCAGGTTTATGCATTCTCCCGGCTTCCGCCTCAGGAGTCCAATAGCTGATGAAGCGGCTTGCTTCAGCACTCGCTATATATACCAGAGGTCGAGGGGGCGTGGCCAACAGAGTGGGCGTGTCTGTGGCGCGCCTCGCGCTCGAGAATGGCGTCTGGAGGTGAGGGGTCGTTGCAGCGTGGAGCGCTGTGTAAAGGAGAGCCAAGAAGTGCAGGTAGGAGGGGGGGTGATAGGAACACGTTATCACAGTTTTTAAAAGTTATTTAAAAAGCAGGTTTATGCATTCTCCCGGCTTCCGCCTCAGGAGTCCAATAGCTGATGAAGCGGCTTGCTTCAGCGCTCGCTATATATACCATATATACTATATAAACAGCATAGCAATTCTGGTCAACATCCAAACGCGAGTGTACAAAAGAGTAATTTGTTTGCCACGTGATGCCTCACCAGCTCAGGTACGCCTAGAATGTGGCCTACAGCAGCAACTGCATAGAAGGTATGAGGCAATCAAAATCTGGTCCAAAATTTGCCTTAATCGTGGTCTAGAAATCAATTAAAACTCACTAATGGAAGACAAAGCAACGTTAAGTTGACGTGCTCACGCATGGATGGTATTACACTCCTACAACAAGCTCGAGCCAGCGACATACCTGGGCCTTGCTTTTTCCCCTCATCTAAAAACCAAGTTCTTGGAACTACGCATGGGGAAATTGCCCTCCAATACTGATCCTCCTAATTGGAAGTCCCGGGCCTCAAAAGCATGCAGCCTATGTGGGTCACCAATACAGGACTTTATACAGCCAATATGTATTTGCCCAGTGTTAGGGTACTACCGCCATCATCTGCTGAGGAGATAGTTTAATGAAAGAGGTATCCGCACCTGCAGATCTGCAATACTAAAAAGTCTGGACTCAAAGGATACGCAATTAATCGGCCAACTGATAAAATTTCTAACCTGTTTTCAGAACTTAATGAAACAATGATACAGGCCACAAACATCAGTTAAGTTGCCCCACCATGTCTTTTAAGAGTTATAACGTAGTAAATAGAAATAATGAACCAAATTGTAATTTATTGCACAAAGATGTGGTGTACCAGTTGTTTATACTCACTCTTCCTTCATTTTATTTTAATTTGATTTTTTTAACAAATTGGGGTATTTTTAACATGTAAAGAAAATGGATTTTATGTATCGGAACATTGTGATGGTTTTAACTAACTATACAATAAAGAATTTTTCTATTTCACTCCACTCTCATCTATACCACTAACTTATAGTGATAATGAACAGAAGCCAAGCTGATGTACAATATGGCTAAAACACATTGGCCTAAGCCAATAGATCTTACACAGGTGAGACCGACTGGCTTTACCAATGCTTGTGAATATTAGGCAGTGGTCCCAAGAACCATTACCTACTCCTAAAATTGTTTTTTTTACCATTCACAAAGGGAAAGGGGTTTCCAGGGACCCCCTAGCAGTTTGTGAGTGGCTTGTCACCTCCTTTGAGGAGCTGTTAAAATATTGATGTTTTGTGACTACATTTTGGTCTCAAAACATTAGGACATGTTATAAGAGATAGCTATATGGAAGGGACACTCTAAACACGCCTTTTCCAAGTAGAAATTCCTTAAAATTTCCAATACCCATTAAACGATTCGGTAACATTTTACTGAATCGCTAAATGGGTTTAATACATTCAAAAACCACATTTTCTTGTCACAAAAATTTTATTTTACTAATGGCAGGGTTTGCAACAAGAAAATGCGTTAGTACATCTGTCCAATGGTTTCCACCTTAACCTCCTTTGTTTTGCTTTTAGCTATCAAAAAATCTTATTAATGAGACAATAAATAAAAGAAATATATTCCATTGCAGCTTGATATTAGAGGTAAAATTCATAGCAGCATCAACCTAATTTACAGTACGCAAGAGAACATAAAGTACACCCTGTAACAGCCTATTAGACTCATATCTTTCATTCAGATTTCCAGGATTTTAAACAAATACCAGTCTATGGAAGGCCCCCATATCCTACTTGGTTTGCTGCGGTCGAAATCATTTGCATATGGCCATGTCTGAACTGGGGTGGCAGAGTGGGCTAAAGAACGGTGGTGGATTAAACCCAGATCAGTTGACTGGGGGTGAGTGCTTGCAATGTTCAA
The DNA here is from genome assembly GCF_964204655.1 of Triturus cristatus. Lineage (NCBI taxonomy): Eukaryota > Metazoa > Chordata > Amphibia > Caudata > Salamandridae > Triturus > Triturus cristatus. Next base: position 328,216,249 of record NC_140580.1, read on the forward strand.
CACTCCGTCCATCATTTCCTTTGGTTTTGCTTTGTTCGCCATAAGTTGGCAGGGTATGCTCAGACGTGAGTCCCTTGCTCACTTTGCCACTGGATTCAAGCAAGCCTGGCTGAAGACGGCTGAAATGCCAGAAACCGGTCCTAGGAAGCTTGTTTCCGGTCCAGGGAAGACATGGCTTGGCAGTTCGGGCTGGACTGTTCCCATGAGGCACAGGGTCAGACTGATTTGCATATGGCCATGTCTGAACTGGGGTGGCAGAGTGGGCTAAAGAACGGTGGTGGATTAAACCCAGATCAGTTGACTGGGGGTGAGTGCTTGCAATGTTCAACACTCCGTCCATCATTTCCTTTGGTTTTGCTTTGTTCGCCATAAGTTGGCAGGGTATGCTCAGACGTGAGTCCCTTGCTCACTTTGCCACTGGATTCAAGCAAGCCTGGCTGAAGACGGCTGAAATGCCAGAAACCGGTCCTAGGAAGCTTGTTTCCGGTCCAGGGAAGACATGGCTTGGCAGTTCGGGCTGGACTGTTCCCATGAGGCACAGGGTCAGACTGATTTGCATATGGCCATGTCTGAACTGGGGTGGCAGAGTGGGCTAAAGAACGGTGGTGGATTAAACCCAGATCAGTTGACTGGGGGTGAGTGCTTGCAATGTTCAACACTCCGTCCATCATTTCCTTTGGTTTTGCTTTGTTCGCCATAAGTTGGCAGGGTATGCTCAGACGTGAGTCCCTTGCTCACTTTGCCACTGGATTCAAGCAAGCCTGGCTGAAGACGGCTGAAATGCCAGAAACCGGTCCTAGGAAGCTTGTTTCCGGTCCAGGGAAGACATGGCTTGGCAGTTCGGGCTGGACTGTTCCCATGAGGCACAGGGTCAGACTGATTTGCATATGGCCATGTCTGAACTGGGGTGGCAGAGTGGGCTAAAGAACGGTGGTGGATTAAACCCAGATCAGTTGACTGGGGGTGAGTGCTTGCAATGTTCAACACTCCATCCATCATTTCCTTTGGTTTTGCTTTGTTCGCCATAAGTTGGCAGGGTATGCACAGACGTGAGTCCCTTGCTCACTTTGCCACTGGATTCAAGCAAGCCTGGCTGAAGACGGCTGAAATGCCAGAAACCGGTCCTAGGAAGCTTGTTTCCGGTCCAGGGAAGACATGGCTTGGCAGTTCGGGCTGGACTGTTCCCATGAGGCACAGGGTTAGACTGATTTGCATATGGCCATGTCTGAACTGGGGTGGCAGAGTGGGCTAAAGAACGGTGGTGGATTAAACCCAGATCAGTTGACTGGGGGTGAGTGCTTGCAATGTTCAACACTCCGTCCATCATTTCCTTTGGTTTTGCTTTGTTCGCCATAAGTTGGCAGGGTATGCTCAGACGTGAGTCCCTTGCTCACTTTGCCACTGGATTCAAGCAAGCCTGGCTGAAGACGGCTGAAATGCCAGAAACCGGTCCTAGGAAGCTTGTTTCCGGTCCAGGGAAGACATGGCTTGGCAGTTCGGGCTGGACTGTTCCCATGAGGCACAGGGTCAGACTGATTTGCATATGGCCATGTCTGAACTGGGGTGGCAGAGTGGGCTAAAGAACGGTGGTGGATTAAACCCAGATCAGTTGACTGGGGGCGAGTGCTTGCAATGTTCAACACTCCGTCCATCATTTCCTTTGGTTTTGCGTCGAAATCATACCACCATTGACTTCATGTACAGTAAGCAAGAAAATATCAAATCCATTGAAACTCTGTATTAGCTTCACCTCAATTCTTCCGGGTTTCCAAGATTTAAAGAACAAATCCAGTCTATGAGAGGACCCCATATCCCGTTAGCATTAGAGGCTTGGCCAACCCTTTATTCCATCTCTCTAATGCTATGTCATGTGCTCCTGGTCTATCGTTTTGCATAGAATTGTATAGTTTGATGATTAGTCCTTGTCAAGTGTTAGTGGTCAGTAGATTATGTAGTGTGTTCATCCAGAAATTGGGGAAATGTTGCTCTCATTGCAGTGCGTAGTCGGCAGTAAGTAAAAGTCGATAATGGGGCATGTCACTGTGTTCGTGGTATGTCCTCTAGTACAATGAATTTCCCTCCCTGATATACATCTTTCATTGTGCTCAGATAAGCCTTACTAGGTATCTCAAGCACTCCTGGCTCATGTGTTACAGTTATTGTTGGATAGTAAAGTGAAGAAAGTGTGTGCAAAGTATAATATAAATCCTGCCGCACCTTAAAATTCTGAGTTCACCGACAGGAAAAGTTCAGAATCGTACATCTCATTGAGGGCCGGATTGGCCGTAGCGGGCACCGGGCGTTTCCCCGGTGGGCCGGAAGTGTGGGGGGCCGTTTTTTCTTACTGGGAGCCGGTTTTGCAGCAGTGCTCCTGGAAGCAACCACCCGCCCTCCCCCCGGGGCCGGTCGGACTTAATTGCCAGGGCTGGTTAGCTATCCCAGTCCAGCCCTAATCTCATTTGATAACTTAAGGAGATATCTTGGACCAGAATACGTTGATCCATGTTTCTTGACCACTTATTGGCTAGGTGATTGAAAATATTTATTTTCCTGATGATTCAAAAGCAAGACAGGAGCTTCTTTTAGGTAAAGTAATAAGAAATTCCAAAAACGAATTATGGTCCAAGTTAGGCTCGTTAAGGGAAAGATGTGCAAAAACATTTCTCATGTAAAGCTACCTAAAAAATCCTTGTTTAGGAATGTTATACAACCTTTGTACCTGTACAAATGATAAAAAGAGCCCATCTTTAAAATAACTGACTGGCTGTTTCCAGGGATAAATTATACCAATTGCGTGCATCTTTTGAAATTCTGGTATGTGCTTAATTTGAGCCCGTGAATTCTGGTACGCACTTGCACTTAATTATCAACACCAGCACTTATGACAGTCTTCCACATGGTGGTATTGTTGTTCTAATTTGGAGATGAGCACAATAACAGTTGTCTGTTAATTCAATATCCATTAAAATGAGTAATACCTGCCAGCCACGTCATTCTCAAAGCTTTTGGGGGCATGAATTAGTCTGAATCATCACACTTATACGAGTGTAATGGTTAGTTGGGTTTGTACTCTCACTGGCTTCACTGTTGCCTTGTTGCTGCCCTAAGGGGCCACCTGTCCCAGGATTCTCTGCCCCAGGAGGAGGGGCCAGAATACCAGCTTCACGCTAAAAAGAGCCTCAGGACTCCCGCGTCACGGGACACTTGTCTGTTACTGCTGCCTAGTTGCTGCCCTAAGGTACCACTTGTCCCAGGATTCTCTGCCCCACGAGGAAGGGCCAGGACACCAGCTGTGCGCTGAAAAGTGCCTCGGGACTCCCGTGTTGCGGGACGCTTGCCTGTCACTGCTGCCTTGTTGCTGCCCTGAGGGACCACCTGTCCCAGGATTCTCCGCCACAGGAAGATGGGCCAGGACACCAGCTTCGCGCTGAAAAGCGGCTCGGAACTCCCACATCGCGGGACGCAAATGGGCCGCGCCCGTGCGAAGCATGGGCCGAGGGCGGGCCCGTCATTGCCAGGAAGAGGCAGGGCAGGGCCACCCCCCTTGATCCGTAGACATCCAAATTGTGAGTTACAAACTATCCAGATTTTGACCTTGATTTTGGCTCTTCCTGGCTAGATTTAGTCGGGCATCTGGTCCTGGCCTTTATCCCTTTGGCTTCTTTGGGCTGTTTGGTGCCTGTTTACTGACTCACGCCTCTAGTTTATCATAGAAACTACAAAGGGTTGACCTTTCATTTAACGAGTGTAACAATACACACATGACTTTCAGTCGCAATATCTTCTGCTGGGTATTGCAGTTGTGTTCTCTAGGCTGTATGCTGGGTATAATAGCTTTTCTAGCAAGAAGGATTCGGGGAGGGGGGGTAGTTGGCAACTCTTTAGATTTTTAATAAATAAAGTCCCACGAATCACCATGGGGAAAAGGGAATCCAGGGACTTCGAAAATGGGGACAGAGGGGTGCAATTGAAACCTAACAAAACCAATAAAGTATGGAAGTCGGCAGGTGGTAACTGTGTTCTTGATCGCATAGATGATCTTCTTGTTGAGTGCGAAGACATTTTAACCCCGACAGCCGACTCACCCTCGATTCCTTGTTCCCCTTGCTCACTTAAACACTCTAGCAGCGCAAAGTCTTGTCAGCCTAAACGCATTCCAGCGATGTTTAGAAAGCCTAATACACGCAGTGCAAGAAACTATTCTCCCAACCATACATTAGTGTCTCTCATCTCAAACACTGTTGCTGAAAAGGTAGAGGAGGTGATACATTCCAAACGTCCTGATAAGGATTTAGACAACGCTTCAGCCGCCACAAGTCTAGCTACTGATCTTACTTTTTTCAATAGATTTCTTCCACCCCAGCCTATGCATGAGCCCCCGGTAGTGGTGGAGGGGGGGGAGTAGGTGAGTCTCATAGCTTAGATGATGGGAGGCAGGAATTGAGAGTCGACAAAGGGCCTCCAGGCACTCCAGCACGGCCCTTATGTGAGGTTGCCACTACTGACCAGGTCCTGAGGGGTTCTGGACACCCTGAAGATTATAGTTGATCTGAGGTCCGAGGTTGACCTTCTCCAAAAGGCAGTTCAAGAGCTAACGGAGCAAATCAAGTTGTTGACAAACAAAGGTGATACTGAAGTTCAATCATTTAAACAGCCCCCTGTAAAATCATTGACCCTCACCACTACTCACGATAGCCCGTCTGTTCCAACTCCAGGGTTGGCTGTAAACTCCATACATAAGAATCCCTTAACCCTATGCCTAGGAACACTACGTCCTACGCTAATGCTCTCCGTAGTCGTACACCAGGCCTGTTACCAACTAGTGGCCCTCTAATTCCTCCCCTCATCAATGATCGCTTCCGTCTAGTTCTACATGGTAGGCGAGTCTCACAGCAAGGGCCCCCCAAGAGCATTTTCCTGACCAACCTTCACCTATGAGTCACGGAAATTAAGACTCCCTTATCAATCAATCAATCAATCAATAAATGTATACACTGGGTCCATTAGAGGGGGTGTCGCTCAATAATCAGAGAGGACATTTATGGGGTCAAAAGGATAAATGGAGTAAATTCCCCGACAGACTGCATAGAGCTGCTTTTTGGTAATGCGAACCTCGCCCATGACTTAATTGCACTGGTAGCTAGGTTCAAGCCATCAACTTTTACGGGGGTACAGATGAAATATCCAGTTTCCTTGCGGCAACACTTGCCTACTCCTGCTGTGCTTTTTCTGGTCCGGGGAGACTTCAATCTCCAGCCTGCCTTCGGTCGCGCACGGCCGCCACGTCATCTTCTAGTGCCAGGAGGCGCCTGATAAGCGCATGCCGACTTCCGCTGCGCGGGTTACAGTTTGAAACTGATTTTTTAAACTTTCCTACTTTCCTACTCCTGACGAAGCCCAGACCAAGGGCGGGCCCGTCCGAGACTGATCGAGGCTGGTCTGGGTCATGCTATTAAAATCTATTTTCGCTAGCGGACTGTGGACAGCGGACTCTCAGCTATTTGAAAGGTATTAAGCCATTTAAAAAATCAGTATCATAGCTTGAAAGGTCTGGCTAGTATGAGTAGGCTCAGGCATGGAAATGGACAGGGGGTTATGGGGATATTGGACGCCTTTTTATTAAGGGCTGAGTCGGTACTGATGCACCAAATTGAATTAACTGAGAGGAGACTCTCCCTTGAGCCTGTAATAAATACTGATAATAGACCAGACATTACGGGCCAAGCCTCTACTGTTTCTATTGCTCCCACCTCATGTTTAACCCTGGAGGCACCTGTAACCCAAAGCAATAGCTTAGCCATATTAGACCAAGTCACCGAGGAAATAGAAACCCAAAAAACACGGGATAAGGATGATATCGCCAGCTCTCCAACTAAGTCTAATGTGGTTACCCAGGGTCAAAAATCTAAATCTAAAACCAACCATGTGAATAGCTCAGCACCACCTTCAAAGAAGAGAAAAGGTCAAGTTGTGGGTAAACAACAACTGCTGCCACCCAAGCTTCGGAAGAATAAATCCACTGATAAGGAGCTTATCCATGAGTTAAATATGTCCAACGCTGAGGCTGTTCCGGGGGGGCCAATTCCTATAGAGGTTGATTACTGGAAAAAGCTTGAAACTATGGTAATGGCACTCCTAGATCCACTGATTCAAAAGCTGTCGACTATTGAAACTAGATTGTCGGCCCTTGAAAGAACTATGACAAATAGCAACATGATTGCGACTACTTGTAATAGAGGGGAGATTGATGTTATTAACAGAAATATGGACAAAATCACAACTGTTAATACTGTTAATAACCAGAACAGCCTGTTATGCACAGAGGGGGAGGGGTTGTCACAGCATAAAGTGGAGGACACTTCACATGAAAGGAATTTAGCCCTCACACAAGCTTGGGTAGTAAATGCCACAAATGGTAACCAGTTATGGAGCGAACAACATCTTATCCCAAGCCCAATAGGTGGAAAGCAAAATTCTTCTGAGGGTGTACCCACAAACATCCATATACCTCCTGAAGCCACCCCCTACACAGTAATATTAGTCACCGTTCCACCACCGTTATCAGGTGCATTTGAGCACTGGTCTTCATTGAGGAACAAATCACTCTATTTCTTGAGGGAGAAGACGGGGATGGATGACTCACTGTTTACAGATTTTAAAATGGTTCGTCGGATTGGGTGGGTTGGGCAATCTACCAAGAAATTACAGGGAGACTGTGTTGTTCTATCTTTCAGATCCCCAGGATTCGTTAAATCTATATTAGAAAGGTCTAACACCTGGTCCCTGTGTCCAAGGGGAGTCTCCATTTTACCATTGGGTTTCTTCTACCATCCACCGAGAGACCTGGGGTCTGACACAGAAAGGGTGAGATTAAGACAAATTAAACAACTTCCTATGTACCCCCCATGGTATCATTCAAATCGATATGAGCCATCGAGTGACCTTGGAGATATAGACTGACTGGCTTTTAGCATTAGCGGCCCGCAGAAACTGGATATTATAAATAGTAACCCTAGGATAGCTTTCGATTCCCTTAATGACTCGGTGGATTGTTAACATGTAACTGATCAGGTAGATAATTTTGACCATCCCTTACCTGTAGTTTGTGAGAAGCCTAATGTGGAAATGAGTACTTTGTCATTAGAATATCACGATGTTGATGCTGGTGCGGGAGAAATGGTCATACCCACTCAAAATGCACATGTTCTAAGAGTGGCTTCATGGAACATTGCGGGTATTAGATCGAGAATCTCAGATGTGGCCTGGCTATCATATGTTAAGATGTTTGATATTATTTGTCTCCAAGAAACTTGGAGTAGGGATGAGGTGGTAATTGATGGTTTCTGCTCATCTAGTGCCCAGGCAATTCCATTTGCTGCAGGGAGGGCAAAGGATGGTATAGCCACCCTAATCTCTGTAAAATACGGAACGATAAAGATTGAGAATATTATGGACTCCCCTTGGTTTCAGATCATTTTGGTCTCAAACCTAACCGATGTCCCAATTTTACTAATTAATTGGTATTATAACATTTTTGACTACAATGACAGTGGGGTCAATATTAATTTAAAAGAGGAGATAAACAAGGCCGTAGTTAAATGTTTTCCTGTTTTTATAATTTGGTTGGGGGATTTCAATTGCACCTTATGTCAGTATAGCGCACACACGGTTTGTGGGGTGCTAGACATTGAAAATCCACCACTCTCACATTTTAAACATACTGTGCAGGGTGAGGCTTTAAATGATATCATCGTAACTAACGGCTTATGTTTTGTTGAAACTCTGGACTGCACTCCACTTAAACAGTATCCAACATTCCATGGAGGGGGTAGGGCAAGTACTATAGACTTTATATTGATCTCTAGGAAATTTTCCCATTTGGTGACAAATTTTGAGGTGGAACCCAACCCCACTAGTGATCATAACCCCCTGGTCGTTAGTTTGCGAACAAAGGTAGTAAAGGGTAATAGTGATGATCTCCCCTTAAACTATAACCCTAACCAAGTGGTGAGAGTAAAATGGAGTAAAATAAACCCCGTTAATTTCTAAGAGAACATCGTACGGTCTAATATTGATAAGGTTATGATATGTCTATCCGATGTTCTTACCCCGGAGGAGGTCACACAGAGCTTTGAGGAAATTTGTAGAGACGTGGCTAGTAATTTGACTAGTTCTATTAAGAGAAAAGAACCACAGGATGTACAATGGTTTAATGCTGCCTAAGGCCCAAAAAGACCTCAAAAAAGCCCTGCACATGGTCCCCTGTGCTGGGGATTTAATTAGGAAAGCAAGACAAACTTATAAATTAGTAATTGGGAAAAGAAAAGAAGAGTTAAGAAGCCTTTGCTTGGGATGACCTGGAGAGAGCTGGTGCCCTCAAGGATTCCAGAGGCTTCTGGGAACTCATAAATCACTCTCTTTTTACAGATGAGGTTAGGAACATGGAATCGTTAATAACTGAAGATGCATGGGTAATCCATTTCTCAAACATTTTTAATCCCAAGGGTGTATCATTGCAAGAAGAAGACTTAGCCATTAATTTTGCAACTGCAAACCAATTGAGTTGTCCATTACGGTTTGGTGAGGTTGAAGCTGCATTGCTGAAGGGAACTTCTGCAAAAGCCCCAGGGCCAGACGGTGTCCCTCTAGATATGTTTAAAGGTAATACCCTAATATGGGCACCGTTGCTGGCAAACGTTTTTAGATTGGTAATAATGGGCCGCATCCCTGATTCTTGGAAAGAAGCCGTGGTGGTCCCAATATACAAGAAGGGCAGTAGGAATGATCCCACTTGTTACAGGCCTATTTCCCTAATTGACGCAACATGCAAAGTCTTGGGGAGGGTAATTCTTGCCCGTCTGGAGCTCTGGGCCAATGAGTCTGGCCTGATATCCCATTCATAATACGGCTTCCGAAAGGGGATGGGTACGAACAAACAATGCCTCAATTTGTCCTTAGTCATGGGAAAGTACATGAAGGCCAAGCAAGGATCGATTCACTTGGCCTTCATGGACTTATCCAGTGCATTTGACACAGTTAATAGGGAGAAGCTGTGGTTACTCATGGAAAAGATGGGCTTTGAAGAGGCACTTATTACCCTCTTACGAAGGATGCATTCATCTACCTCTGTTTCTATACGTCATGGACCAGGAGGAGAAAATTCTAGGTCCATCGTATCTACAGAGGGTGTATGACAGGGATGTATTTTGGCCCCCTTTTTATTCCTTTTATACACAAATGGGATGGAGAAATTCCTAATAGAGCAGCATTTGGACTATCCTACAGTAGGAGGAAATCTGGTTCCCCTGCTATCATACGCGGATGACACCGTATTGATGACCTTGACGGCCAATAGTCTCCAAAAAGCCCTGATCGCTTTTACTGATTTTATGACGGAGTTGGATCTTAAGGTCAATTTTAATAAGTCTTTTATTATGGTCTGTGGCCCGAAAAACACAAATACGAGGAAATTCGTGGTAAACAGTAGAAACATTGAAAAGGTCCCTTCTTTTACATATTTAGGGAATGTTTTTAACAATAAACTAAACTGGGACAATTCAATGGCGACTAGGGCCCAACAGACCAGCAGAATCATAGAGGGCCTGTTTCGCTTTGCGTCCAAATTGGGTCATAAGCCAGTGGCAGAAATTCTTACCTTATATAAATCAAAATGTCGGCCAGTTACAACTTATGGGGCAGGAGTATGGGGAAGTCAATAAAACAGTCAATTGCACATTTTGGAAAATAAATTCATAAAAAGATTGCTGATGGTTCCCATTAGCACTCCTACAAAATGTTGCCATTCAGAGCCGGGACTGGATCTTCTTGAATATAGAGTTAAAATCGCGCCCCTGATTTTATGGGGGAAAGTGTGGTCATCGGAAGAGTTAATACTTACCAGAGCGATTATAAGGGAGTGTTTAAGTTTAGAAAAATTATCGTCTATTCCCTGGCTCTGCTATGTCAAAAATGCTTAAAGTAAAATTGGCCTAGGAAATTATTTTGAAACTCCGGATGGCACACCATCTAATATAAAATCAATGATTAAAAATGCTTATTATAATCAGTTAGTTATATCTAACCTGGATGATGAGACCCCATTCTATGGGTCGCCAAATATTCAACAATTTTATTTATCTTTTAGTACCCATACACATTCCCGCTTCCTTCTGACAAGGTTTCGTCTCTGCACATTGCACTTTTTAGTGGCTTTTCCTATCCAGGAGAGTTAGTGTGAGAGACTGACTCCCTGTCCATGCAATAATTCAGCCGAACAAAGCACAATGCACTTTATGCTGTTTTGCACTTTTATATAAAGTTATAAGGGCACATTTTATTAGGCCCATCCTGAGGGAAATTGCCCCTTGTTCATATCAGGATGGTTTTAATCATTTACGATCTTTGCCCAATGCCGTCATTTGTTGTGCTGTGTTAAATTTTATTAGGATTGCTTTGCGATTTAGGAAAAGATCTGAATTGTGATAGGGAAATCGGGAATTAGGGTTTTAAGTACTTTTAAGTTATTTATTTATTTTGATACCCCTGGATTGACATAAAGAATTGGGTAGTCTACAGAAAACCTTGCTCTGAAACTACATATGCTGTTTGGTTATACTTAGCTTTTGTAAAATGTAATATGAAATAAGTTTTATGTATTTTTTTATTATTGCAATTATGTACTTTTATGATTCGTAAGAATCGAATAAAGTTTTTAAAATGCATGAAATATCATCCATTAATGTGCCCATTGTTGCCAACTACCCACAGCCTGGTACAGCAGAAGAGCTCTGGTCCGCTTCTTGATATAAATGATTGACTTACACACCAAAATCCTTCAACAGGCTCTATATAACAACCTTCCATCCTAATTTCTGAGATCACCTACCCTGATGCTTCAACCTTATCCCCAGTCTTGGAATGGTGCTGGGGTTAGATCAAAAGTCGCACTTGCCCATTGGACCCAATATGTAGAAAAGCATGATATTTGTAATCTACAAGAAACGTGGTTCCCTTCCCTAATCTTTATCCCTGGGTACATCACATTTCATCGCACTGCAATCACGAATACGTTTGGCCGTCCAGCTGAGGGTTTATTGATCTTAATTAAAATCGACCTTCACTGTTCTGGCAATGAACTCAAGACCAACAGCCAGATATAGTAGTGGTCCAGATAAGGGCAGAGGATGGGTTGGGGTGGATCTTTTTAATGTGTACGCCCGAGGGACGAAGGCGGGAACCAAATCATCCACTCTCCAGGAGTTGGAGAACCTTCTAGACGCTAGAGATACCCAATTATCATTAATAGTCGCAGGTGACTTCAATGTCACCTTCAAACCACTTGGGCATGAGGATTTATGTGGAAGCGGGGAGGAGGAGGAGTTATGACATATCCCCCCTCTGTACCTCACTCCCATTAAAAAATGGTCCCAAACGGCACTGCAGCTTAACGCAATAACCCTCAAATTTGGCTTGAGAGCCACAAACGGGCGAACCAACTCTGACAAGTCAGGTGCAAATACTTCCAATCGGACCGCCAATTTGAGCCGAATTGATTATTTTTTGTTGGACCTGAGATTATGGCCCAAACTTATTGATATGGTTGTAGGCTTTACTACGGACAGCGATCACAATCCCCTCGAGTTTACTCTAATCTCTCATTGGGTTTGACGCTTAAATTCCTTAGATACTACTCTCGCCACCAGGGTGGTTTATTCCATCACCGATAATAGGCGTCTTAAATGGGCACGTGTTGTAATGGGCCCGAGAGAAGATAGAATTTAATTAACACCAACTTGGATCCCAGCATTAGACAGCTTAGTCTGCTAGGACCCCTGGGTGATTTCTCCAAGATTGCTGACTGTCACATTAACTTTTTTAACTTGTTGGCTTCTTCTTATAATATCCAACAACGCTCACAGGGTGGGACAAAAAGCACAAAACCACAGTTTAATTGGTTCACACAAGAGTGTAGGGACCTTAGAACCAAACTGCCACTGCAATTCGATCCAACAATGTGATTTTAGTGAGGGAAACTAGGCGAATCTATAAGAAAGCGATTCTGAAGGCCAAGAAGGATTGGGAAGTAGAGCGCTGGTCATTGATTAATGATGCTTGTGCCAAAAATGATACTCAACGTTTCTGGCTTCTAGTAACTAGGGGAGATGGAAATAGGTCCCAGACACCTGACAATAATATTGCTGTCGAGGCATGGCATCGCCATTTCTCGTTACTTTACAAAGGAGAGCCCGACGAAGCCAACAAAAACCCAACAGTAGTTTATGACTTTCCTCAGTTTGATGGTTCTTCTCCCTAGTTGAAATAAGACCCAGTATCAACACAATTATTAGATCTAAAGCCCCAGGGCCGGATGCCATTCCAGGCGATGTATTTCTTAGTAACGTTGACAACTGGTCATTGTAAATTGCGGCCCTGGCCAACCGAATAGCAGCTGGTTCCTCAATTCCATCCTCATGGAGAGGGGCTGAGGTAATCCCAGTTTTCAAGAAGGGCGATCACTCATTGCCCTCGAATTACAGACCTATTAACCTGATCGGCAGTGCCCAAAAGGTCTTTGCTCGCTCAAGGAGTTTCCTTACGCTAGAGTTTTGCAGCAAATGCCCCTTTAGAGATATCCGGAAGAGGTTCTGACCCTGTAATGAGAAGAGGAGTGGCACGAGGGCCGTTAGAACCTGTAAAGGGAAAGCTTACCCGGTCAAAGTTGAGTTTAGCGCTCTACTCACAACTTTGTGAATCTGGAGAAAGGACATGGCAGAGAGACTACGCGCGTGCGGTGGGCGTTGTCATGGTTAGAGAAATCGCTTGTTGGTGTATATTCAAAGAGGTGTGTTAGGTTCTCAGCGAGCACCACGGGATGGAGTCATTTACACCCCCAATGACATGACTTGGACAGTGATCGAACAATTTGATCACAACCAACGCAACAATGAAAAAATCCTACTGACTAAAGAACAATGATGGATCTACCGTTTGTCCACCCAACATCAGGGATTGAATGACTCCATCTAACACACCTCTTTGAACATACACCAACGAGCGAGGTCTGCCCAGGGCCCTCGCATACATAATGATTTCTCTAAATGCACCCTCAGTTAAACATCAACAATTGGGGACTCTACCCCCTTCGATAGGATTCCATTAGCAACGAGTCCCTTAGCGCTCTCAGAACGTCGCGCTTTGGACCCCACTTTCGTAATTTTATTTTATTGCATTTTATTGTTTCTTATTTCCACTCGTCTATTCACCTGTGTCTCTTAGAGCACTAACGGCGCCCTGTATCCATGACAACTCCCACCACGCGCGCGTAGTCTCTCTTCCATGTCCTCTCTCCAGGGACGCTACTCGCAGTGCGGGAGAAACAAGCTACACCTGACCACACCGAAAAGGATTCTTAAACTTCCGGCGCCACCGGGACCTTTTCCTTCGGAGATCCGCGGCAGCGCAACAGGTTTCTAAAGGGTCCTGATCCACAAAGTCGTGAGTAGAGTGCTAAACTCAACTTTGACCGGGTAAGCTTTTCCTTTACAGGTTCCTAACGGCCCTCGTGCCACTCCCCTTCTCATTACAGGGTCAGAACCTCTGCCGGATATCTCTAAAGGGGCATTTCCTGCAAAACGCTAGTGTAAGGAAACCCCTTGAGCGTGTGTGTGCTTAGTTTGCTTACGCTACCTGGCCCACCACACGTATCAGCGCATAATCCGATAAATCACCTAAACCGCAACACCAGTACGGTTCCACGTTTGCCTCATTTTCCCGCTAGTTATGCACATCCCTACCGGCAAATATATACTTATGTGATTTATGCAATTATGCTAAGACTCTCCTCTGTATGTTTGTTTGTCATATATGTTGTATGTCCAGTAATGCTTGGAGAGGGAATCCCCCTCCCACACGTAGGGCACCTTAGCGCGTGCAACACATTTTAGACCACACACTCACTAAAAGTGTAGAACGCACCTTCACATAACTTTCGGTCCTGAGGAAACCAGTTTTAAAGAAAGGCCTGGCTGAAACATGTAGACCACACACCGGATGTAGGAGTTCTTAATATTCACTCCACCAACATCCATTGCCTTATTTTTAACGCTAACAGAGGCGCAGATATTAAAAGGTAACCCCCTCGGGCACTGGGACCACTGTATAGCTTTTAAATTTTCACTTTCATGTCACCAACACTGCACACTCAGCAAAATACCAGCTCCACTGTAATACAGGCGTTGAAGCACACCCGGAACACATTCGGTGTCACTGGGTGGGCCCGATGATGAAGCATGCTACCAACTAGATTGGTGGGTGAGGGCTTCATAAAGGAACTAAATAGTTTCCGCCTTCCCCATACAGTCCCGAGTCCTGTATCAGTCACAAATAGGCTAGTCCTTTTTGATTACATATAATAAACCCGGGGATACGGACTAGCTACCTAGTCCTTTCTATCTCCTTGATAATTGAATAACAAAATATTGCCCCCATTTCAAGCCATATTTGGACAGAAAGTGAGCACTGTCGATCAGGTTTTCTGCTTCCTATCGTTAGTTTGGAAGACTGTGACAATCTCTCAGGGCAGCTTATACATAGCTTTTATTGATCTACGGTCTGCCTTCGACTTCATTCCCAGACACAAATTTTGGTGTGTCTTGAAGGAAATGGGCATCCCTTCTGAAATGTTAGCATTGACTGTTTGTCTGCATGAGAACAACTATGCAAGGGTTCGCTGGGGTAACCAAGGTCAATTGTCTGACCCGATCAGGGTAGATAGAGTAGTCCAACAAGGGTGCGTAATGGCCCCCACTCTCTTTTCACTCTTCATCAATGGAGTTGTCCAGTATCTTTGCTGACAGCCCAGCTGACGCTCCAACCCTGGGGAGGGGGGGGGGGTTAAGGTGACAACCTTACTCTTTGCAGATAGTTTCTAAGACCCCGAGTTGCCTGCAATCCCTTCTAAAACGTTTTGAGTCTTTTTGTGCACTAAGAGGCCTTTGAGATAAACACTGCAAAGACTAAACTCCTAATGATGAATCCTCACAGATCGTTCAAGGGGAAGTTGTTCCTAGAGGGGAAACCACTTGAGAGAGTGAGCACCTTGTTATCTGGGTGTCACTCTCTCTGACGACCTTTCCTGGAGACATCATGTTAAGAGGCAGAACCTCCAGCTAAGGCGTATCTCAGGTGCTCTGATCAAAGAGCATAAAATCTAATCGAGTAAGCCCCCTTTGTATTTGCGATCACAAAGCAATGGGAGCGGCTCTCTATGGGGCGGAACTCTGGGGGTTTGAAAAATTGGATGCACTTCTTGTGACTGAAAACACCCCCCTGCAACCGATGAGACTAGACATGGGTAGATTCTCGATTGGGCAAAAAGCACAGTTACGCCCTCTGCTTTTCTGGACAGGTCTAAAAACCACAATCGTACTTATCCCGAAGCCTGGAAAATCTCCCCTTGAGTGCGGGTCATATAGACCAATATCATTATTAAATAATGATTATAAATTTTTTGCAACAATTATTTCAGCTAGATTGGCTAGTGTTATTGGTGCTATAGTCCATCAGGATCAAAAAGGTTTCATTAAAGGCCGACAACTATCCGATTTAACACACCAAGTGATAGGAGCCATAGACATCGCTTCTGCTTTCTCCCTACCTTTGGCCACTCTAACCTTAGACGCAACTAAGGCTTTTGATAGAATCAACTGGCTCTACCTCACTGATGTACTTAAAAAATTCAACTGTGGGGATGGCTTTTGTAGAACGATAAAGCAGCTTTATGCTGCCCCTTCGGCCAGATTGCTGATTAATGGGGTCTTGACAGAGGCCTTTGATATAACCAGAGGTACGAGGCAGGGCTGCCCGCTTTCCCCCCTCCTTTTCAACTTATATATAGAACCATTTGCCCAGCTTTTGCGGGAGGAGGCTAACATTCCATCTTTTAGCTTTGGAGAATGGGAAAGGCGGGTAGCACTCTATGCGGACGATATCTTGATTTTTACTTCTGACCCAGTAAAGGCATTGCCCGTGGTTATCAAAAGGGCAGAAGAGTTTGGTCTTATCTCTGGTTATGATATTAATTCGAGTAAGAGCGAAATAATGGTCTGGAATCTACCTGATATACAGCTGGGGTTAAATATTTCCACATCCATGCGATATCTTGGCATAAGAGTAACCCAAGAAATGGACAGCATTGGTCAAACTAATTTGAACAGAATATACACCGAGAGTAAAAAACTTCTAAAATCCTGGACTCACCTGCCACTCTCCATAACGGGTAGAGTAAACCTGGTAAAAATGTGTATTCTCCCTAAGTTTACGTTTATTTTTAACGCGATCCCCTTGGCATTTGAACCCAAATTAATTGAAAAATGTCAGCAAGAAATCAATTCCTTCATATGGAACTACAAACCGATTAGAATAGCATGGAAGAAGTTGAGGAGAAGAAGGGAGAAGGGTGGGCTCGCCTTGCCAGATTTACTGTACTATGCATGGGCATTCCTGCTGTCGCACTTCAGGATGCTTTTAAAAATGCCATCTAATCTTCCTCCTGGGTCAATATATAAAGCAATGCTAATGGGGGCGAATCTAGCAGCAGACGGATTTATGTTTAAATTTGGGAGTCAGAAATTCTTCAAAAAAATTAAATTAAAGATTTTACAGTCATGGACCAAATCTTGGTTCAGTATTAGGAAGAGAATAGGGCTGTCCTACTATTCTAATCTCTACCCAATCTGGGACTCGCCGGGTCTTCCACTATGCTTGAATGATAGTCTGTCTTCCATAATACAACAAGCTGGTATCATAAGATGGGGTCAGCTATTTAAGGAAGGGGCATTAATAGCCTGGAATGAGTTATACGACCATGTTGGGCTTGGGCTTTCCAGATTTAAATTCATCCAATTGGAAAGTTGGGCTAGATCCCAAAGGCGTATAGACCCCTACCTAGGGAGGGTTAGCATTCTGGAGCAACGGTTAGTGGATCGTCCATTGGGAGGGAAAGAAGTAGCCATATGGTATTGGCAGCTGTTGGAGGAAAGTGATGGGGAGTTTCTCCTTCCAGACCAGCTATGGGGGGTGGGGGGGGGGGGGTGACTGGCCTTCAGTGTGTAGATCTTTGGCTAAACTCCTTTGGCCTCCTCCATAGAATTGTGAAACCATCATGGCTAAAACAAAATCATTTATTCTCAGTACACCGTGCATATATAACACCGCTGAGACTCTCCAAATTTCTCCCAGATAAAAAGTGCAACAAATGACACTGCATTGAAGCTTGCGACGTTCATATGTTCCTGGACTGCCCGGTCATTGCCGGTTTTTGGGAAGAAGTGAAGAACACCCTAAACTCCATTTTAAATGTATCCTTGTCAATAACCCTACCACTTGTCATCTTTGGTTTGGAGGATAACATCAATGGCAAAGCAAGGTCCTTCCTCTTCTATGCAATTCTACTGGCTAGAAGGCAAATTTGCATTCATTGGACAGAGAAAACAGCCCCATCACATTCTGGGTGGCTTTCGTCTTTATACGAAACATCTAAAGCGGACCTTAACAGATCATGCAGCAAACACAATTTAGCTTTTTGGAATTTGCTGATTAAATGGCGATAGTGTCCGGGTTTTTCTTTTTTTTTCCCCCCGGGTCCTATGATTATGCCTTGAACACTCCCTGGACCGGGTTCTTGTCTAGGTCTACTAATGGTCTTGCAGGTTGCAACATACCTAGATGGAGTTGGCGAAAGTCCCTCTGGTGTTGGGTCATATATGCCACCACTATAACAAACCGTGCCTATCTGTGGTGTAGGGTGGTCGGTTCTTCCAACATAGAGGGTAAGGCAAATGAGGACAAAAAAAAAATTGAAAAAATAAAAATAAAAAATAAAAAACACCCTTGAGTTATACCCTTACGCTGCTGCTTTGGAGGAGATTTATGCGTTGGACCGCCATAAGAAAATTGGCTGGCTGACCAGGGTGAAATCTCTGATGTCCACTTTAGGAATAGAAGGTATATGGGACACTAATACTCCAGATTCTCTTCCAAGCAAAGCTAAGGTTAAGAAATATTACTGGGACTGGGCGGTGCAGTCCCTTATTTCTCATCCATCCGAGGGTCGCTTGACACTTTATGGAGTTTAAATTGGAGGGTGGCTTTGAGCAATATTTGGAGATTATTACAAATCCCCAGGCTAGGAAACTCTGCATGCAATTCAGATTTGGTTCCCTTCCTGTGAACACTTTTACTGCCTCCTGGTGCCATGTACCTGCATGATGGGTCATACCTTTAAATTCTACGATATGGGCTTTTGCTGATTTTGTTCTTAGATTATACTTTTAGCTGTTTTTTATTGCTTTTTTAACCCTGCTCTCTTACTTATATAAGTTGGTCTGAGTTGAACTAGTCATTGGGAATTTGTAACCTAATTCCGGTCTTTTTGCATTTTAGCCACTGGCACTTTTTGAGGCCCTGACTCGATAGCTGGGGAATAGGCTACTTTTATCAATCCTAGGCATCATCCTTTCACAATGATTATTCATTTTTCATACTGTATGCATTAGAACTTCTGTGGATTTCTCCCATCCCGCAGAATAGTAGGAAGTCTGGGCTTTTAAAGGAAAATATATATGTGGCTACAGATTGCTATTTTAAACCTGAATATTTTATCATGTCTGTATTGTACTGTATGCATGTGGCACTTTTGTGGCCGTAATGGCCGAAATAAACTTACTGACTGACTGACTGAGTAATACCTGCCGGCCAAGTCATTCTCAAAGCTTTGGGGGCCTGAATTAGTCTGAATCGTCGCACTTATAGGAGTGTATTGGTTAGTTGGGTTGGTACTCTCACTGGCTGCACTGGTAGGCGCAACGGGAGGTGCAAGCTACAGTGGCTTCCTGACGAGGGCCCTGGCACTTTTGTTTTTTCAAATTAATCTTGGTCTGGTAGGTTTGGGCTAAGCCCTAACTATGCGTAGGCATTAACCAGTAGAATATGAAATATTAGAACATTGGAATGTTGGAAGCTCCATTGAAAACAATGGAGGGCTGCGGGCTTATAATGGCTGGTAGAAGCCCGGAGCGCCAACATTCCAATGCTTCTTTGTTCACAGCTCTGGCTGTGAACAAAGGCTTCAGGGAGCCTGAGGGGATTTCAATCCCCTCGCGCTCCCTGAAGACTTCGTTTTATATGTTAGAACATTCTGCTCTCTAGTGGCAGAATGTTCTAATAGCCTTATAGCCCGTCGTAGCAGGGCTATACCGGCTTTTAAAGTCCCTCTGCTTTGTTAAAGTCCCTCGCCTTCGGCTCGGGCCTTTAACGCTGCAGCGGGCCTTTAACAGCCGGTATAGCCCGCTACGGCGGGCTATAAGGCTATATTAATCTGATTGGCTGCCATATCTTATAATAGACTGCCAAGGTATTAAATCTTGTGTTTTGGAAGATTGCTGAAGCATACATTCCTTTCACGGTCTGATTTTCTTCCACATGGCTCTGATGATCCATGTCGAGGTCTACTAGAGGCCAATTATAGGCACCGATGACCAAGGCTAGCCTACATGAGAAGGAGGCAATGAAGTGCCACCAAAGGGATGGGTGATCCATTCCCCACTTCCTGAGAGGAAGCAGTAAATAGCGAACTGCACATCATGTTTTTTGTACTGGCAAAAGAAGCAATGCTAGCATGCCTCATCCTTCTGTAACATTACAATATGGAGAAGCAACAAAGACAATGAAAAAGTCACTTCAGTCCAAGAACACAGGAAGTTATGAAATCTTTATAATTAGTGTTTATTGTTCTTCTGATTATTGGCATAAAACACTGCAAAGCTGACTACGTATTTCGCTGTTCAATCGCGAGCTTCCTCAGGGCTGCAAATTCCAAGAAAAATATATAATTAAAAGGCATCTAATCATCTACAAGAAAAAAGTGTTAATTAAAATAGTTAAACAACCTAATCCAATATATACAATCCACTTATCCCATGGGAATAGATCTAAGAGCAAACAGAACCTAAACATATTATAACGCACCTAGTTTTTTCAGTTCAGAAAATTCATATAGTATCAAAAACGTAATTATAGAATCCATTAGGTATGCAAGACAATTCATAATAATTCATAGTAGACTGGAAAAAAGGGTAATAGGTATAACACACCTAATTTGTTTGACTCATGTGGTATCAAAAATATTATAAATAGAAAAATCCATTAAATACACAACATAATTCATAGCCATTCATAATAAAATATTGGTGAGAAAAAATTACTTAAGACAGTGTACATATTAACACATGCAAACACGTCCGACACCTGTCATAATTCAGAACCCAGTATTTCAAACTGTAACAATGATGACAATACATGAATCCATATTCACACTTTTCACCCTCCCTCCAAACACATTAAGGGCCCGATTACGAGTCTGAGACTCGTGGTGGCACCACGGTGGTGGTGCAGCCACTGCCGCACCAGCGGTCAGACTGCCCTATTAGGTGTTGGGTGGTCAGACCACCCTGGAACTGCTGCCGCCTCTAGGAAACCGCCGTTTCCTGGAGGTGGCATGGCAGTTAGAGTCTGCAATATGCTTGGCGGCACCGCCGGGGTCCCGCAAAGCATAATATGAGTTTCCTCTACGCCAGTGGTGACATGGAGGTTCCTCCTCCATGTCAACCTTGGCAGAGAGGAAACAAAGGGGGCCCTAGAGGGCCCCCTGTGCTTCCTTCTCTTGTGCATGCACGCAGAGGGGCATAACATGTGTCCCCCTGTGTGCATGTACAAGAGTTCCTGCACAGCATGGACATTTCAGTCCACGCCATGCAGGAACCTTGTGAGGTGTTCCCAATGTGCTGCCTTTTTCACCACGGCCTTTGAAAGAGGCACTGCCTTGGGAAAACCCAACCTCAATGACTAAAACAATGCATTTAAGTGGACAGCAAGCACACCTATCCACAGATGCAGACAAGACATTATCATTGGAGTAACACATTTCTTCTATACCACAATAAAGTGGCATTTAAAGCTAATTTCCTTATATGGGACAATTCGTGCCATAGGACAATATTACTTTATAAGTCGATCTGGCAAGTGACCTTAAACAGAAATAAGTATTATCATCCATTTAATACATTCTCTCTAGCCACTACCTACCAATGCTCTTTATGTCATGCTGACACGCAAGTCCAAACGTAAGTAAGAATCACCATGATTAATAACATGTTCTCTAATCTCAACTTCATGCACTTGAGTCATGGCAAAAAGGACACAAACACAGTATAAAATCTGGCCCCAACTCAAGACTTTGCATGAAACTATTCCTTACTGTGGTCACCGTCTTAGAATTGTTTTCCATGAGTGCATTATTGAGGTTCATTCACAAAGCTATACTTATGTTCTCAAAGTAAACCACAAAAAATTATCACATAAAATGTTAAACATAAACACTCAAACTAATTACCATGATACCTGTGTAAGTTATGTTCAAGATCCAATGTTATATCCAAACGTAGGATAACTTTATGAAATATAAAACCCACATTACAATCAACCGACTGGGCACGTGTCATCTTAACGAATGTCTAAAGGGCTTACTGCAAGCAAATATACTGGAGATTTTTAACAGGCAAACATAGAATTAGTGTTAGGTTCAATTGAGACAACAAATGGAATGCCAATATAAAACATTACTGTATGAAAGACATATGCCCAGACAAAAAAATCACTGTATGAAAGACATTACCAGCAACCACCCGGGAGCACGCCATCTTAACACATGTATAATGGTATTACTTAAAACGTTAATTATAGGGGTGGGTGGAACTCATGGAATTTGCCTCTGTGGAGTTCCTCAGAGTTACATAAAAACTCTGCGAGATTCCGCAGAGTTCTGCCAACGGCCGGAAATAGGCATGTTGCACTGCTTGTGCTGTGATTTAGCACCGGTGCCGTGTTCTGTGCTAAAAGATCAGCACAAACAGCAACACGTGGTGTGCCAAATGGCGCAGCTACTTGTGTTGATTTTGCTCCCAATGAGTAGATTTTCTACTTGAGCGTCAGCCTATCTAACCCCAAACAATCACGGCCGCCCGCATTAGAAAATTCTTACCGTAAGTCATCCTAGCGACCAGAAATCACACTAGGGGATGCCCAATCTCGCTTGCACTCACCGACGTACCGTTCTGGAGTCACAAGGGAGAAAAAGTTCCACCCCATGGAGATTGGCAGAATTTGGTCAGTACTCCGCGTTACAGAAGTAACAAGGCGTCATCAAAACTTGGCCAATTCTGCAAGCAGAACAGAATATTCCACTCACTTCTAATTATGTACCATAGAATTGTTAATAATATGCCAGTATTTGTACAAAAGCACATGACAAGGTATTATATGACCACACATTCCTGATACCCCATTACATTATTACATTAAATATTGTTAACTTGATCTGTCTCCATTCAGTTATATTAGGATAGAAGTGGAGGGTGTAAACTCCTTTAATCACAATATTCAGTGACTGTGATTAGTCATCGTGCACTTTACATTATGAATTATCACTCAATTGCGCACCATCTTAAAACATGCCCAAATAATAGGAACCTCCTGAGAATGCTAGGGCAGTATATTTCATTATATCAACAAAATAATAACCAAAAAGTGTACAGCAACCAAGCAGATATCTTGAGTTGATAAACATTCCTCATCCTAATACCTAGCCGTGGCCCGTGCAGGAAAGAGCGGTGGGGCCCGGTGGGGAGGATTTCGACGGACGATGACGAGGGAAAATGATTTATTTATTTAATTTTCAATTGTCATTGTCCGTCAAAATCCCCACCACCGGGCCCCACTACTCTTATCTGCACAGGCTGTGGCTGCTACTACCTCATCAGAACGTAATAGTAAGATGAGTTAACATTGTTTTGAATATCATCCTACATCCAATTCAGATCCCAAATGCGTACCTGTCAGTAAGCCACTGTACATTCAACAAACGAAAACCTATATAGTATGTACAGGCTAATCATCATCGTTCTGGTCCCTAATCACAACAAAAAGCAATAGAACACTTAGTCCAAATTTAAACCCAACTCAACTGCATGCAGTTTACAGATCCATCATGCTTATGTTTGTCTTAAACAAAGACGTCTGTCACCAGGTCTGGGGTCTCCTTTGATCACATCAATAACATGAACATTAACTGTTTCTCCAAACTTATTGCAAGAACAAGTGTCTGCAGCTAAGGCGTATGTCATGCCCTTATTCTTGCATGTCCTCCGATGTTAAAAAATGAATACGGGAACTGTCATACAGTGCTGCCAACATACATTTTTTTCACAGACACAAAGAATTACATATACTACATATGCGCTCTGACATTTAATAAATAGTCTGATTTCATAGTTACTAGTTTAATTATATCTGAAACTCTTTTTTCTGTACATACCTAGCAGACATACTGAACAACAACCCAAAAAAAAAAAAAAAGTTGAACTAAACAATTCGTATTGGGTATTTTCTGTGGCAGCAACTAGGACTCACAAGGTGGCTAACAGTTTGTCCATGTGGTAAGTAACTGAAGGTGTCTCTGTGATAATTGATGTCAAACCTGGTACACCTTTCAAGGTCCCAGTGTTTATTTAAGATGTTATACATTTCTTTACTGCTGTCAATATAATTGGTAATAATAAAAGAACACCTGTTCTTACCCTTGTTCCTACGTTCTGGTTTGAGTGTATCTGCTCTCTTCATCTGTTTTACACGCCTGTAAGCACTGGCTAGAGCAATGACATCATACCCTCTTACTTGCAATCTAGCCACAATGTGTTGTAACGTTTATTCTAATTTGCTATCTTCATTGACATTTCTTGCTGAATCGTAATGCATTCAATGTGAAACTTACCCTTGATATGTCGAAGGACAGAATCCAATTTTGGGATGTAGAGATTTTTGTACAGTAATAAGAGGTTAACATTTTGTTACACTATAATAGTGCTCATCCCAAGTGTTTGAAAAGGGCAATTTTGTTTACGAAGATGATAGGAATGAGACATAATTTACTTATAAGGAAGGTGTGACTTTCTGTTACGTGGTATGGGTTAGGTTCCAGGCAATTTTGTGCATCTACAGACTTGTCAACATCTGGTGGTGGTAGAACACAGGTGACATTTATTGACATTGAAGTTCATGCATTTTGGTTTTGCTTATTGAACCTAATCAAAAAAGAGAGAACTCATGATTCTTCATAATTTCACCTCCCTAACTCTGTTTTACTCCTGGTGGTGGGGAGAAAGACCACTTTTTTAAAAGGACATACACCCACCAATGATATTGGTGGCATGCTTCATCCTCGGGTCCTCATCCATGGAACCTAATGTACCAGGATGGACTTCAATGCTTCTTATCATTGGAGCTCTTTGATTGTATGTTTTTAAGGTATCTACATTAAAATTACCTGCAGGTAAACAAAGTGCTCTATATTTTTTTACTTGTTATGGGAATCTATGGCAAGATTAAAAACACAGATGTTTTTGGAGTATGCAATGAACTTCCACATCCAAAGGTCGACATGTTTCAGCCACTAAAAAAACACCCATACTAAGGGGTCGATTGACTTTCTTCAGGACCACAACTATAGGTTCCTACCAACTATTTATCACTTGTCAAACACTCTTTGTGCAGTAATTGTCATTGTTAGTATGAATCACTCATGCTATCATTTTATCACCTGTCTTACAAATCACAGTTTGGGCATTGCCTCATTGTGAAACCTGAGAAAGAATACAAATAGAAAGAGAGACATCTGGATGTTAAGTTGCCTTTTCTTGTATAAATATTTAATTTGAGAAGGTCACTTTACTTCCAAGGTAAAAGGTGAGAATAATATACATGTCAACATGAAGATATTTATAAATGCTGCTCATGAACTGGTATCACCGGGCACCACACATTGCCCACATGCTCAAAGTGAAAAACTTGAGATGCACACAAAAAATGGTGGACTCGTTATGCTCAATCACATGCAATTTTTCTTTTTTTAAAGTATACAGACATACTCATTTCGAGAAGTTGAAGTGCAGGATAGAGACATAGAGGCGGGTGAATCTTGTAGTCACTTTCTGCTAGGCAAGGAAAGAAGTTCATAAGTAAAATGTAACAGCCCAACCTCATGATTTTCTTAGTTAAGAACCATATTGTCTTCAAGAAAACACACCCTCTGAGGATCTATCTGTGTCCTCTAAACCTTGCATATTGAAGAATGGCGGCATGCTGTTGATTTTGATGGGATTATCCGGTCATGTGATGCATCTGCGCCTACGTTAGCGACATAACATTAAGCATAAGAGCCCATCTGTCTGTGGTGTTCCCTATTGTGCCTTTGTTCTTCAGAGAAGCCATTTTGTTACCTACTTATGTTGTTTTTTTGGTTTTTTTAATTAACCATTTGTTTTCCTCAAAAAAATGAAAAAGCAGGAAAAAAACCTAAAGGATAACAATTATAAAGAAGAAGTTCTTCTAACGTTTTTCTAATGGCTGATAGGTTGTCCAATAATAAAAATATATGCCTTGTTAATATATAATAATCTATCTCCTTAGACACAGTGTTACCCTCAGTGGCAGTATGGAGATTGGACACTGGAGGAACAAGATAGATACTCTGTGGACATTCATCCATTGTTTAGGGATTACCCTATACAGATGTGAATGGCATTTGTTCATATCGATCAGTTGGGTATTACACTGAGGTTATACTGACTCTGAGGGTAACACATACAAAATACAATACTATTTCAATATAACTTACATTTTTATTTACTAAATAACATTAATTAAAAATGTTTTATTTATTGTCACAAGATCAGCGGGGAAGGCGTCGGACTAGGGGCTGACTGGTGGGAAGCACGGGAAGTCATGGACCCTATGCTTTATTCTCGCCAGGGGGACTCGTGGACGGCTTCCCTAACGGATGTATTGGACTGTGATGCTGGTCCCTTTAACTGGGACATGCTCCAAGAAAGCCCCGCCCCCTGCGATGACGTAAGTACCTGGCAGCCAATAAGAAATCCCGAATATCGGAACAGGGGTGCACGGACACCGGAGAGAGACCAGAGGAGAAGGAGAACGAAGGACCGAAGAAACAACACCAGGAAGAACCTCCAGTACGCCAGGAGAAGACATTGAGCCCTGACGGAGGAAGTACTAGTGGGGACTGGAAGCCGGAGACAGGAGAACTCCGCAACCACGCTTCGCCGAGCCACGCCCACGGAGGAGCGTGGCTGACCCAGGTACGGGACCGGTTCTCGGGTTGGGTCGGGAGGCGGGAAAAGGCTGAGGGCTGAAGGACGCTGCCGCTCGCCGCCTGCGCTTTGTAATTAGAGAAAACCCTCCCCTCACTATCACTCCTCCCCACCACCCGTACGGATTTTCTCTCTCATCACTTGGGCACAAGTGTGTTTCCCTCACTCCCTAACCCCATGAGCTTGACCAAACGGGATGCTTCATTGACCCCCACTTTTCTGTTTGTGTTTTGCGGACCCCGGAGAGATCCCTCTCTGCACCTGCCTGTCCCGGAGACCCAGGGAGACGACAGCCTAAACGAGCAACCCATCGCCCCAAACAGAAGAGGAAGACTCACCATCGAGGCTATACTTTACCCTACTTTATTATCCGAAACTGGCATCCCACAAAAGAAGAGACTATCTAAAAATAAAACCTTCCTTGTCCCGACGTAGCCTGTTTCGTATTCCTTCCGACCCGGCTACATTTATGTAACTATATATGATTTGTATGTTGAAATACATGTTTTAAAATGTTCAAATATACATTGAATAAGCTTTGAAAAAGCAAATAAATTGAGAAAAATGTGTTACATGTCCTAACTCAATAAAAACATGTAATTAATAATATCATTGATTACGAACATAAAATAAACTATTCGTTATTATATTTGTAAACACTAACAATACTAATAAAAATAACACAAACTATTTCTTCTACTTACAAATAAAATCGAAAGACAGGATTTCAGACTAACATGATAAAATTATTAATCACACTCGACTATAAACCATGTGTATGAAAATGTTGGACACTAAAGAGGTGATGTTTACTATTCCCACTACAATAAACCAATTTGCGGACAGTGTTGGACAATAAAGGGGTGACATTTACTATTCCCACTCCAACAGATTTGGTGAAGATGTTGGACACTAAAAGGGTGTCATTTACTATTTCCACTCAAACCTATACTAATTAGGGGAAGGTGTTAGACACTAAAAGGGTAACACTTACTATTCCCAATCCATCTATACCAATTTGAAGAAGGTGTTGGACACTAAAATGGTGAAAAACACTGCTCCTCCTGCAATCTATACCAATTTGGGGAAGGCATACAGTAAAAGAGGTGACAAATTATCACATAGGTAGTGGTGGATATGTCGTCGCACAGCCATATGTAAGCAGATAAAGGGGTATTTGCATCAATTAAACATGGTCAAAGGATCAAACGTATGACAGGTGCCAAATCGGGGTGAAATACCCCACTACCAAGAGTATCAGCCCCAGAAGCCACCAAATGACTAGTGAGAAATGTACAAAAAACGAAAAACCCCGGCACTCTGATTGTCTATATAAACAGTTTAAGATGTGGATCTCTCAGAGCAGAAAATGAGATGATGTGAGGAAATAACCCCTGACATAGAGAACATCCAGGGAAGCATATATCATTCAAAAACTAATTTATTCATGAATGAAATAGTCATAAGCATGAATCAAATCATTACATCCAAATATCCAAAATTTTCATAAAATTGATTAGTTCCTATGTAGTTCTTAGGAATCCAATTCTTGACAAACTAAGCATCAGAAAACAGCCAAGGCGCGTTTCGTCACCACCGTGACTTCCTCAAGGCTCTTTGATGGAGCTCACACAAGGGGGGCTTCAGTGTTTCTACTCCCCTATTAACTCAGATATTCTGGATAAATGTAGATTCCCTGGTTACAGTTCCAATATTCGAGCAAATTTCAGTATACTACACTCTCTTTGTTTTTTGTGTTTTATTTCACACAGTCTGAAAACACGATTAGATGGAAGTCGGGTCATATGTTCCCGGATTCTACGTAGTTGTCATTTAAAAGTGTATGATAATACTCGTCGTTGTCATCAGAAAGCAATGTATCCGCGAGTTTAAGGAACCATGATAAGGCCCTAAGGAAGAAAGTCTGTGTCATACAATAGTACACTGCCGTCCGTTGTGGTCAAACGCCGCAGTAAAAGAGGTGACGTCTACTATTCCCACTCCAATCTAAACTAATTAGTTGAACGTGTTGGACAGTAAAGTGATGACATTTACCATTCCCACTCCAATCTAAACAAATTTTGAGAAGGTGTTGCACACTAAAAGGTTGACATTT
This sequence comes from Triturus cristatus, assembly GCF_964204655.1. Classification (NCBI taxonomy): domain Eukaryota; kingdom Metazoa; phylum Chordata; class Amphibia; order Caudata; family Salamandridae; genus Triturus; species Triturus cristatus. Next base: position 328,244,644 of record NC_140580.1, read on the forward strand.
ACTATCCCCACTCCAATAAAAAAAACAACTGGGGAAGGTGTTGGACACTAAGGGGCCGATTCTGATTCCGGTCGGAAGGGCTCCGACCGACGGTCGGAGCCCTTTCGACTGATTCGGATCATGTTGGACGGATTCCTTTCCAACTGAGCCATTCCGATGGGCTCGGTCGGAAAGGAATCTGACACGGATTTCTGGATTGCGGACGACAGGCTCGGAGAGCCCGTCCGCCGTCCGGAAATCTCCCAGTACTCCCCTGGCCGCCTCTTTGCGACCGAGGGAGTATGATGGCAGCTTTTCACTGCCTTTTCGTGCCGGTTTTCCCGGCACGAAAAGGCAGTCTGAAACTGTCTTTGGGTGCCCCCAGTAGGGCCCCCATGGGTGCAGGGATGAACCGCACCCCTGCTTTCAAAGAAGCAGGCATGCATTCCGCTCAGAATGCATGCCTGCATTGTCTTGTAAACGAGTGCAACCGAACCCTGTTCGGTCGCATCGTACTAGCAGGGCCGTAACCGACGAAAGCATGTTGGTCGGTTACGGCTCCTGACTGATGTCGGACGGACCTGAGTCTGTCCAACATCGGAATCGGCCCCTAAAAGGGTAACATTTACTATTACCACTCCAGAATAAACCACTTTGTGGAAATTACTGGCCTGTATAAGGGTGAAATGGACTGTTCCCACTCCAACCTAACTATATTCAGTGGAAAAAGTGGACACTAAAACAGTGGTATTGGGGGAAGGTGTTGCACACTAAAGGTTTGACATTTACTATTCCCACTCCAATTTAACCATAAAGGTGTTGGACACTAAAGGAGGTTACATTTAATATTCCTAAACCTATCTAAGCCTATTGGAAGAAGGTGGTGAGCATTAAAGAGGTCAAATTTACAAAAAATTTTATTGCAATCTAAAACATTTTATACAAGGTAATGCAAACGAAAGATTTTATATACACAATGAATACTTCATACTCACAAATGACTTTTTATCTATAATATAAACTAAAATGTAATCTAAAAACACGCTAACCAAAACTACAAACCTATATATTCATATTTAAACATTCACATATAAAAACCATGTTGATTACTATTAATAACTAATACATTTTTAAAAATAGTTACTACCATTCCTAAAATTTAAACTTTAAATTTGAACCTAAAATCACAATCCAAAATTAACAAATAATAAAAGAAAAAATAGATAACAACAAATTTTACAATTATAAAAAATCAAAATTATAGTTTTAGCATAAGATTATAATTTTAAAACAAAGAATAAAATATTTGCAGTATGAAAAAATATATTGCATAAAAATCATAACATGTTAAACTTTTATATATTTTTTTAATTATGTTACTTTATTAAAATTATGTTGTATGTATTTTCAATTTCAATAAATGTTGAAACATTCATTTTTTACATTAAAATGTATTTATTTTCTTTAATATCATTAGTAAACGTATTAATTAATTATACAATTTAATGTATTTGAATTATTAATGTAACTAAATCAATTTGAAAAGTTTACAATATTAATTTGCACATCATTCAAATAATTTACAAAACATTTACTTTAAAAAAAAAAAAAATTAAACTCACCACGCTTATCCCCTAAAACCCCAATATCATGGTGCTAAAAAATTTGAAAACATATATTCTTTTTTATATCAATTTTTTATTGAGCAGAGCATAAGGGCATAACATACATTGTGATCACAGTAGCCATCAGGAGTTGAAACAAACATATTACGATCAATAATTCTTGTTCAACTTTCAAATGGAACCAACATAGATTAAATACTAAGACAAAAAACAGTTTAAAAAAAAAGGCAACAGAAGTCTGGCTGAGTCTTGCATTATTTAAAAGTTGACCGATCTTACTCATTAAATTTCTAAAGTGCTTGAGTGCCAGAGTACAAAAGTGACAAGAGATAGATTTATTGACATTGTTCAAGGGCCTTTGCGTTTACCTGAAATCATCGTAAAAACCAAAATAATTGAGCTCACAATCATCTATACCCTTGATTATAGAGCGCTGTTGAAAAAGAAACCGTATAATACCCAATCCAAGATATGCAAACATTTTATCTGCAGAGAAGCTGCATTCTAAAAGTGCAATTGTGCCTTTCCTAAAGTGCGCGCCAAAAAAAGGTGCAATGTGCTATACTGCTCACCAACACTTCAGTGCAAATGTCTAAAAATGTTATATTTCCACCATTATTTCACAATTTTCAAAAAACTTCCAAACGGTTTTAAATGTTTTTGTTGCGCCCACCCTCTTAGCATAAGCTTCTTCAAACCTCATGGTTCGTTTCATTTTGTTTAGCCATTTAGAGTAAGAAGGTACATCTTCAGACCTCCAGTTTTGGAGAATTAGAGAACGAGCAACTAAAGAACTAATCGCCGTATAGGTCTCTTCTACTTTTGTCAAGTCAGACCTTCCTCTAGAAATGCCAAAGAGAGCTACCTATGCCTCAGGGTTGGGCCTCTTCTGAATTGCCTGACTTATAGCAGAGAAGATCTTGACCCAGAATAGCTCAAGTTTTGGGCACATGAAGAATGTGTGGAGCCAATCTCCTTCGCCTTCAGCCTGACATCGTAAACATCTGTTTTCCACTTCCGGATGTCTTTTACTAAGAGTTTTAGGGGTGTAGTATGTCAACCACCAGGATAAAAAAGCCATCCTTTTAAAGTTGGCTGCTCTTAGTGCCTTACTTCCTAACTGAGCTATGGAATGCCATTCCTGGTGAGAGAAAGAGCAATTCGTTTCCTGGGTTACTTTTCCCAGGAATTACTCTACAAGGGGGAGCTGATTACACTTTCTCAACTGAGAATACCAATTTCCAACCCCCTTTAATTTGGCCATATATAGAGCATTTGCCTGCTTTGTTGGAGCACCACTCAATAATAGATTATACCTATTTATAAAATTTACAATCTGCAGATACTCCAAGAAACCAGGCTTATTTTCGGTTGCCATATCTATTTTGAACCTCTTGCCATGAGATTACTTTCTTGTTAATTAAAAAGTGCCCCAATTCCTCAAGACCACAGTCCTTCCATCTTTTAAGATGACTAGAATGTACTTGGAGACCGAGAGTTTTACATTCCTCTAGCTTTAAATAGTTAAATCCTGAGGAGCCGGCTTGTTTAAAAAAGGATTGTAGTCTTGAGGAAAAGTCTCGTACCGTCTTGTATCGGGTCTGTTCCGGTAATTTGGATGTTTTTAAAAATCTCGGAATTTGCGAGTCAGACTCCTGAACCATTCTGTCAAAGAGGAAATTATCTAGTAACCCATTTGAGTCCAATAATTGTGCTGTAAGATCCACAATCTCTGCCTCATAATAAGTTCGTATTTTTGGTAGTGCTAGACCACCCTGATTAGTTTCTAACTGCAGTATGGCTAGCTTTACCCCAGAAGCCTTCCTACTCCAGACGAATTCCCTGAACATTAACTCAATCTCTTTAAAATAGTTAGAATTCATCTTCAAGGGTACATTTATAAAGAGGAATACTAATAGGGGAAGAATAGACATTTTTATAAGAGCTACACCGCCTATTAGCGTTAGCGGTAAAAGAGACCACTTATCAAGCAAGGCCTTAATTTTATTCCGCATTCCTGAATAGTTTAAGCGGAACAACTGTTCATAGTGGTTAGAGACATATATTCCCAGATATCGTATTGGGTCTGCTTTCGAAGCCTGAGATTGCAAATTGGAGGGTAGAAACTTACAGTCAACGTTCAATGTTAAAATCTCGGTTTTTTTTTAAATTGATTTTGTACCCACCTATTAATACAAATTGGCTAAATTCTTTAATGCCTGGTCCAAATTCAGACTTTCAGGGCTTAAACATAAAATAATATCATCTGCGAAGAGTTTTAATTTCACCATCACTGTTATTGGAGCTTTATTTTCGGATTTGCGCGAATTCTAATGGCCAGGGGCTCGATAAAAAAAGTGAAAACAGGAGGGACATCGGGCAACCTTGTCTGGTCCCACGATTGATATTGACTGTCCCTATTTGATTGGCATTTATCACCACCTGGGCCTGGGCACCCTGATAGATGTTCCTCAACATATTTGTGACTCGGGCAGAGACACCAAATTTATCCAGTCCAAAAAAAGTGCTTCCCAATTCATCAGGTTGAACGCCTTTTTGGCGTCCACCATCATGATGAACGTTAGAATTTTATTATTCGTCAAATAATCGAGAGCCTGAATTAAGAACCCAGTATTGGAAGACATGGACCTCCCCACAACAAACCCGGACTGATCACTATGAATCAGTTCCTGGGCTATGGGGGGTGAAGCGTTGGGCCCAGACTTTCATTTGAATTTTAAAATCAGCATTGATGAGACTGATCGGTCTGTATGAATTGACACCCTTATGATTTTTTCCCTTCTTCACAAAGCTAATGATTATAGATTCTTTGAAATGTGAGGGGACACAGCGTCCTGACTTAATAATGTTAAACAGCTTCACCAAGAAGGGAGTCAATTCCTTGGAAAAAGTTTTATAAAATTCAATCGGCAGCCCATCAGTTCCACAGGCATTTGCCCCTGCAACAGATTTGACCACATTTAAAACTTCTATTTCTGATATGTCGAGTTGGGTTTGTTCCACTAGCAGCTCTGACAAACTGGGAAGATTTACCCCCTCAAAATATTCCTGGATTTGGTCCAATCCTGCCTCATATCTGGTGGCATATAACTGTGAATAGTGTTCCATAAAGACTTGGGCAATGCAGTCTTTATCCGCTATCATGTCGCTGGTCGTAGGATCCATAATTTCGGAAATCAGGGCTGCTTCCTGTTTAGTTTTTGTTACCCCAACTAATAATTTACCAACCATTTGGCTGTCCTCGTACACGCGTTGTTGGTACATTCTAGAGCTATTTATTTCTTCAAATAAAAAATTTCCTCAGTGCCTGTTTCGCCATTTCAAGCTGACCTCCACCATCCCCCGCCCCCTGTGGCGGGGTATTTCTCTGGCACAAAGCACTGTCCACAGCCTGCTATTTCATCGCGCCGTTGTTTAGACCGGGCGGCTGAAAAGGAAATCATCTGCCCACGTAAGGCAGCTGTAAACCCCCCAAACAGAGAAAGCTTCTGCCGTGTTTTCATTTATCCTAAAGAATTCTAGTATCCATTCTTTTATATCGGCTACCCATTGATGATCCTGCATGAGGAGATGATCCATCTGCCACCTGGAGCTTATCCTCCTTCCCTCCTCAATTTTCAGCTCGAGCTTTACAAGGGAGTGATCAGAGAATGAATTTGCCCCTTTTCCAATACCTATATATTTTTGGGATTGCGATATTTAAAAAAATCAATACAGGAAGCCGTATGAAATTGGCGAGAATAGCATGTAAATTAACAATCAGTTGGATTAGTTAGGCGCCAGGAGTCAAACAGGAGATGCTCCTGTCTTAAAATTCTAATCGTTTTTTGGTTTTGAGCTTTAATTTAACTCTTTCTTGTTCTTTTTGGAGGTGTCTTTCTTTAAACCTTGAATGAAATTGAAATCCCCACCCAAAATTATTTTTCCCAGTAACCCCCGAGTAACTCACTGATTTTAAGTAGAGCTGCGGTATCATCCACTACTGGGCCATAGTAATTTACAAAGTTTAATATTGTACCGCTTAATTTGGCCTCAATCCAGATCCACCTTCCAGAGGGGTCTCTCCAGACTTGACCAAATTCCAACGGAAGACCTCTACAGAAATAGATAGCTACACCTCTTTTGGCCAGCCCGGCTGAAGCATAGAAAGCATGAGAAAATACTCTTGGGAGAAATAGCTTTTGGGAGTTAGTTTTTAAGTGAGTTCCTTGAAGAAATAATACCTGCGGCGAAAAGGAAGCTAGCCACCTAATAAGTCCTCCATACTTTTGTTTGTTCAGTATCCCATTAACATTGACTGAAATAATACAACACTTATTTCTCATTTCTATAAAGTTTCAAATAGTAAACGAAAAATCCCACAATCCTGATGACCTTTCCCTAATTGCCCCTGCTACTGCTCATTTTACTGCTGTACCCTTTATTGAAACTACCCCACCCGGCACACCTCCCCCGTCGAGAAATGTGGACCACCACCCTAACCACATCTCTCCCCCAACTTCTCTTTTGGGTGTCATGGACCTACACCCTAGATGACCCTCCTCCCACCAGCAATAGTGAACTTTAATGCATCGATGTAAACATTATCCAGCCTTTCATTTCACTTTGGAGCAGAGATCTCCTTGAGAAGACCCTGGGCATCTTCTAGATTAGAGAACATATGGAATTTCCTCCTTTTAAAGCTCCTTGAGCTTTAAAGAGGAAGAGCAGTTTGACAAACTCTTTGCATCTACGAGCAGCTGTCGCTGACGTATCGGAAAATATTCGGCAATTCGAAGTTTCATTAATTGAGATATGTCTTTGTTGTATGGCCTCGGCCAAAATCCATTCCTTAATTTGATAGTCAGGGAAGTTAACTAGGATGGTGCGTGGACTGTTAGAGTTGGGCAGCAGATGAAAAGGGACTCTGTGGGACCTTGTGATTGTGCGGTCCCCATTATGCTCAGACAACACCCTCTACTTAATAAAGGATTCCACCCATTGCAGGGCCTGGGAGCCCTCACTCCCCTCGGGAACCCCCACAATTCGCAAGTTCGAACGCTGTGAGTGATTTTCAAGTTCTTCAAGTTTAGTCTCTAAAATATTCTTGTCTTTGGTGGCTTTGTTTACTTTCGAGAGCATGGAACTCATTTAATCCCCTAACTGGGCGATCCTTGATTCGACTTCTTGAATTTTGACTGGGAGGCAAGCAACTGCTTCTTCGATTTTCCCGAGGGGCTGATGGAGAGACGCTATTTCATTTTCTTGAGACCTCTTCATTTCTCGTATCTCCTCAAGAATCAGGTTTAGCAAGATCTTGATATCAATCTGGTTAGTACGAGCTGCAACTGACAAAGCATCCATTGAGGCTTCATAGATTCTGAAACCATCAGTTGTCGATTCTTTGCCCCCTTCTGACCACCCTAAGGCTGACCCGGTGGTCCCACATTATTGCCATCAGGCAGCTGAAGCGGGGTCTGTTGCTGTACCTGGACCCCTGATCGGGGTACTGTTGCATCTACTGCTGGAGTCTGAATCTGCATGAAATGGGTATGGAGTAGTGGAGTAACCCCAGAGGAGGGAGATGTTGCCTGGGCCATGCAACCTTGGTTGAGTTCTTGTGCTGTAAAGTTGGATGGGAGAGCAGCCTGAGCTGTTGAGAGTGCAGGTATATTTGTAGATGGGGATGAGGTCTGTCGCGGGCTGTTGAGGAGGTCTTCTATCCCGACTGCCCCTTCCTCAGGCAGCCGTGGTGGTTGGGCATTGGATTGGGGCGGGGTCGCCTGAAATACCTTTTTTGTAAATAATGGAAAGTCTTTCATGCTTTTTGCCTCCTCCTTGCTATTCCCTGCAGCTGGGTCGCCACCCAGATTTTTCTTAGCAGTGTCGGTATCCTCCATCTGAAGCTGGGCTACAAGGGCCCCAGTTTCCAAGATCAGCTCGGGAGGCTCCTCAACTGGCTCCTCTACCGAGCTCTCAAAGCTTGAGTTGAGGTTGGGGCGGTTGACCAAATGTCCAGCTGTGGCTGCTGAAGAAAGCGCTTTTGCCTGCGCCAAGTGAGTTTTGGCCATTAGTCCTGCCGCAGAATCTACTTTAGCGACAGGATTATTATGTTTATTATGCTTTCCCATCTTTAACTTCCCCTTTAAATTAACACAGCAGATATTTCACAATCCTTTTAAAGATTTTTCTTTTCTTTCCCCTTCCTTTTTATGGAATTAATTTCATACTCAAACATTTAGAGGATGAGTTGAAGGAGGAAAAATTGAGGAAGAAAGAAAACCATTATGCCCCTCAGTTTGTTGATTCAGCTCTAATTTGTTTAGGCTGCAAGCAAAAAAAAAAAAAGAAATCCACAGTTCTTTGGGACAGTTCACCTCACCTCCTTGAGGGCAGCGTCTCTCCCAGCCAAGCAACTCCCACTCCTGCCTACTCCAGCCAGCTCTGTTCCAATCCGAGAAACCCAGCCTTTGTGCCGCTCAATCATCCACTTCCATAAGGGTCCTCTCAGCTCCTGCCGGTAATATTAGCGCTACCTTCCCCCTCAATTTAGCTCGTCGAAGACGCATCGGGAATATCAGAAACATTCAAATGAGCCCGCCGCCAGAAATCTCAGCTCCGTACCGAGTCGTGCTGTTCAAAGACGCCATGCCGCCATTGCCGGGGGAGGGAACTGCAGTCACCCGTGGCTACGCGGAGGCGTGGCTCTCCGCGGCCATCAACACAAACATCATTTTTTACATTATTACAACCAAAAATAAAAATGTCAATAATTTCATAATTAATGAATTATCTTACTAAAAACACAAACACATTACGAAAAATTACATACCAATTAACACAAATAATATTACATACAGCGATAATTTTAAATCAATATTTTTTACAAGATTAAAAACAACACTTGAAATTATATTTTTAACTTAGATATTCCTGTTGATGATATTATTGACATCCCAATATTCTTGACACAATATTTTTGAATCACCATATCTTTTTCCAATATTTTGTCCAAACACCAATAAGAAGCGTTGAATCCCATCCCAGTACATTACGTACCACGGGTGAGGAGCCGAGGATTAAGCATGCCAACAATATCATTGGTGGGTGAGGGTCCTTTTAAAAAAGAGGTCTTTCTCCCCCGCCACCAGAAATAAAATAGTGTTAGGGAGGCAATATCAAATCCCTCAGTTGTCAGAAATGATGTATAGGGAATATTTGAAAAACGGACGTAAAGCCAAAAAGACATTCACAATATGTTTGAAAACTAACAGTTCGATTTTGATTTTATAAACCTAGAAAGTTTCAAATGGAAACCCCCCCAAAAAACTTTCGCAAACCGCACAGGGCAGAACTACCATAGGTGCATAGTTTATACGTGCTAAATGTGCAAAAAAGGGAACCGGAGTAGGTTGAGAAAGAAAAAACGCAGGCACTTTTCATAAGAACAGAGAAGAGAAATTGTAAGAGGTAAGGCAAGAAAGAGAGCATAGGGTCCGTTTTATAAGGGGGAAATAGAATAATCAATCCACCTACAAAAAAACATTTTAAATCAATGCATCCGAATTCAATGTTTATTTTTGTTTTGCAGGTTTTTTTTTTCAAACATTTGACAATATTCCTCTGAAACAGGTATGAGAATGCCCTGTGTTTTTTTGTTTCTAATATGTCTACTATCTTCTGATCGCACGCTTTCTGTTTCATCTTTTATTTCCCAGGCTTTCAAGCAGAAAACTTTGGGTGGTCCGATACATAGGTTAAATTTAATGTTCCCGTATGGCTCAGCTGTATGGCTAATCTTACTTGGTTTCCATAAGGCGCCAATCTCCCATCGCCCTTTCCCAAGCGGCTTCTTAACTGTAGCTGGTGTGGGAGGGGGGCTTGTCACTCAACAAGTGTTTGTGACTGAGTTTTGGGACCACCATACCTGCTTCTCTCCCAGCCCCACCTCCCACCAAGTGAAGGTGCCATGTTACCTCGCTGCAGACTCCCCCGCCCCACCCAGGCTCCCTTCGCCGTGGAAGGTAGAGCGGTGGTCCTGTATAAAGCCGGGTTTCACGGTGTACTTACTTATCTGGGCCATGAAAGTATGTGAGACACGCAGGGCGCACAAAGGGCTGTTTCTCGGCCACCGAGGGCCGGGAAGGGATCCCTTTCAGCACACACAGATTGCTCTGTGTACCCTGAATTGACAGACCCGACCGGGTTTGACAGGGCTGACATGCAGCTGGCGGTGGCCGCGGCCTGTCAGGTAGGCCGCCTTTCAGCAGGGAAATTGTCTTTCGATTGGCTTTATCAGGGGGCAAGTCCTGCTATTGGTTTCTGCGCCAGGCGGCAAAAGCAAATGAAATAAAGGGCCCTCCCTGGCACTCAAGATCTGATGGAGGCATGAGGTCTCTCAGTCAGCACCACCTCTGCAGGTTTTCTCCCTTCATACTGTCATCTCGGGGATTGAGGCAATAAGGGGGGGGGGGGGGGGGGGAGACAGGCCTAAACTCTGCTGTCACTGCTTTGCTGAGGTTTCATTGCGGCACGCACTCTCTCACCAGAGGTCCTTACCACTAGCGCCTCGCGCACCGCTCAAGGAACTCTTCTCATGCAAAAACAAACTGTCAAGGTGCATTTAGGGAAATATTGCACAGAGCAAGGAAAGAAAAACAAATATATTGTTCGCGTAGTTTTGTTCCAGCTACAACAAGTAGGAAAAATAATAGATTTTCGAAGGCTTCCACAAGTACTCTTTTGACACGAATTCTAGGGGAACCCTGCTTTTCGTTCTGATGCAAGACAATAACGAACACATCATTTATTTTTTGTCCTGCTCCCTTCCCCTCACACTGCTTAAGTGAACTTAATCTAAGAATCTGGGACTCACCAGAAAGAACTTTTGTTATCTATGCTTCCAAGAGGGCCCATCAGCCCTACTGATGACACACTCAATTTTTATTTTTTTTATTTTATTTATTTATTTTTTTATTTTTTTATATGATATGATGGAGATGGGTAATGAGGACTGCCAGCCAGACCCATTCAATACGGTCCCAGGTTTAGTGACCTGTGTTAGTACCAGGGGAAGCCTGCTGTGGTATATAACATGAGGCTAACATGTTAAATCTCATAATTAGGGATAATGTTGAGACATCAGTTTTAAGCAGTTCTGTTAAGCGCAGGCTGAACCAGTAGTAATTAAAAATAAACATTGATAGGGATCCCCTTGGGCCCTGTATTCAGGTCCTTAACTTTACAGACAACCCATTGATCGATTTTCGAACGCTGAGGGGCTTATTTACAAGCCACTTGCGCTGCCAGTGCATCACTTTTTATGAAGTTCCAGAATCTGCAGAGTGCAGACCCATATCTACGATGCCACGCAAAGGGCTTTGCGTGGCTTTCATGGCCTTGTAGATACGGTGTAAGGCAATGCAGCGCAAGTCGCAGCGGTGACTCACACTGCATCAGGGAGGAGCACCGTGGGCGCTGCAGTGGGTTTACCTACGCAACACCCATGGGTTTTGACGCATTTCCAGATTTACAAGGATCTGTAAAGCTGTGAATGCGTCAAAACTGTACGCCTCCGCAGACAGGCGTAACAAGGAGAAATATGTTTCTTTCTCCTTGTTTTTTACTCTATGTGTGCATTTGCAGCACACATCGAAAGAGGAAAATGTCCCTTCCTGCAAAAAAAACAATCCTGCCAACAACGCAGACACCCTTGCACCATGGTGCAAGAGGGCTTGCATTGTTGGTGTGGGCGGAGATCTCCGCACCGCCCGCGGAGTGTGTGGATATTTGCCTACTCTGCATTCCGCGGAGAACGCGAAGTAGGCAAATCTCCGCACACTCCGCAGCGGAGCGGAGTTGGCCCGCCGCCTGCCTCCACCCCCTATTAAGATATAAGTTACCAGTAATTTTAAAAAAACTAAAAACCACTTACCTCCTTATCACAGCATCGCAAGAAATGAGCATGCGCGGGCACACGCGCATGCGCAGTTTTCTCAAGCAGTACTCGTATGACGAGGAAGAGGAGGAGGGCAGCCCGGGGACGCTGCGGCAAAGAGGAAAGTGGTTTTTAGTTTTTTTTTTTAATTACTGCTAACTTATATCTTAATAGGGGGGTGGAGGAGGGCGGCGTAGCGGAGCACCACGGAGTTTGTTTGCAACTCCGTGGCCCTCCACGTAGCCCCGCTATGCACACTACAGGGCTACAGTGCATTGGCACTAGGCACCATACTGTGTACCAGCACTGGCTGAAAGGACAGGAATGCACTGTGTCTTGTACTTACTGCACATTCCTGCCCTTTTGATTTGACATAGGGCAGCACAGCAAAAACACATGCAGCGCTGCCTTACACCAAATCATTGTAAATGAGGCCCACAGTGTAAAAAACGTTATGGTAATCCATGTCGTTCCTGTGTATATTTCACATTCTTAACTTCATGTTGCTTACCCTGGTTGTTAGCTTTTTCCAGGATGCTGTGTTTCAGTTTTTTGTGTGTAGAATGTTGCTCTTGTCTAGTGCATATTTTAAACTAAGTCGCAGCCAGGTGTTTATAACAGGCCACGATTGAGTTGCGGTTGAAGGCAGTGTGATTTAATGCACGTGTGTGGGTAGAGTAGCACCCTATGAGGGTTTTAGTTTACCTGTTTAACCCACATCCTTAATTATATAGGCAGCACCATTTTACGAACCCCTCACTTTTATAAAAAAAAAAAAACACTGCAAGATTTTTCAAGTGTTATTATTTTTCACCGTTAATTAAAACCAGATGGTTTAAATTGCCTCATTTTGCTCCTTTTTTATAGGTCTCGCCTGACCCAGCGCATGCGCTGGCCTGGCGAGACTTATTGAGAGGGCTCTAAAAAGTGCTAACAGGCCAGCCTAGAGCTACAGTGCATGTGAGCGGGCGCGCGCGCCGCTTTTACCGCGATTACTTTCACTTTCGCGGTTTGATCGCGATCACTTTCGCGGCCGCACGGCCACTTGGCATAGCCAATAGGTCTCGCTTTTGGGACCTTATAAGTATTTAGCTATGCAACTGTTGCATGGCTAAACACTTACAAGGTCCCAAAGGCGAGACCTATTGGCTATGCCAATGCTTGTTTCAACATGTATACAAGTGGAGACTTTCCGTGTACCCCAAATGGCAAAACTGTGGGACGGTTAAATGAATCTATATTTTCAGTGCCTACCACGCATCAACCACAGTGTTCTGCTTCATCTTCAGTGAAGAAGGCACTCTCCACCACCCCTGTAGTGAAGGGGAGTCCCAATCTTCAAGGGGGGCACCAGCTTGAGCCAAGAATTGCATTTCGCTAGTTATGTTACTCACTATTTTTTTCCAGCCGGCTGCATCGTTTTATGCGACCACAATGGTCATTTTACTAGCTCCACAAAAATACTAAAGCCAGCATATGCCACTGCTGCACAACCAGTGTAGGACCCATTGGAAGGGCAGCACCTACATCCTCCTCACAGATCTGATCTTCCTCAAAATCAAACAATAATCAATAGAAGCAGAGAAAGCTGCAGTGATGGTGTCCGCGGATGGCTTTGATCATTGATGCGGAAGTACGGTGAGCCAAAGAGAGCATGCTAGCTTGATGCAGTTAGCGCTGCAATTAACCTGCACCTACTTGCGCTCCATGTCACCAAAGCTTTGCACCCTAACCTGCAAGACAAATGTCCAAATGATCTTATGATCTCACAGAGAATCGGCTCGGCCTCATTAAGCAACATATGACTGAAGTGGATCATGTCTCTAGGTCATCTTCACTTTCTTCAGGCACATTGTACTACGGTGCAAGGACGCCTGCATTGACGCTAGCCTGCACACAGTGCACCAGCTCAAGGAGAGAGGAGAAATGCTCCATATCTTTGTAAATATGGAGCATTTCTGTCCTCTCCCTTTCCCACAATGCAGTGCAGCAACTTTGCGTGAAAATTTAGTAGTGGTGCCCCAAGATTTTTTTTGTTTTACTCCATGCATAGGTGTGACTTATGCATACATTTCCATGAGTAAGATGTGCTCACTCACTCCCCAAAAAAGTTTCTAGTAAGTAGTAAACAAGCACTGGCAACGCCAACAGGTCTCACCTATGCAGGAGCTTTTGGCTTTGACAATGTCTCTTAGCCTTGAAGTTCAGCAGTGCATGGCTAAAAGTTAGTGGTGTGGCATTGTAGAGTTGAATGGGGTGGAGTGACATGGCTTGGAGTGGGGTGGCATAGAGTAGAGTGGTGTAGAGTGGAGTGGTGCAGAGTGGCACAGTGGAGTAGCATAGAGTAGAGTTGCATAGAGTGGAGTGGTGTAGAGTAACATAGAATACAGTGGCATCAAGTAAAGTGGTGTAGAATGGCCTAGAGGAAAGTGGCATTGAGCAGAGTTATGTGGAGAGGTGTACAGTATAGTGGTGTGGAGGGGTGAAGAGGGAAGTAGCATGGAGTGGCGTATAGTGAAGTACAATGGTGTACAATAGAGTGGCTTGGAGTGGCACAGAGTTGAGTGGTGTAGAGTGGAGTGGTGTGGAGTGGAGTGGAGTAGAGTGGCATAGAGTAGAGTGGTGTAGAGACGTGTGGAGTGGAATAGAGTAACATAGAGTACAATGGAGTGATGTAGAGCCGAGTGAAATAGAGTGACATAGATTGGAAACCCATGGTGTAGAGTAGAGTGGAATACAGTGGAGTGGCATAGTGTGAAGTGGCATAGAGTTGACTCGCATAGAGTGCAGCGGCTAGGAGTGGAGTAGAGTGGCGTAGAGTGACATGTAGTAAAGTGAAGTAATGTGCTGTGGTGTGGAGTGGCGTGGCGTGGCGTGGAGTGACGCAGAGAGGAATGGAGAGATGTAGAGCAGAGTGGAGTGGTGTACAGTGGAGTGGCACAGAGTTATATGGTGTAGAGTGGAGTGGTGCAGAGTGGCGTGACAGAGAGGGGAGTGGCATTGAGTGGCAGAGAGTAGGGTGCATAGCGTGGAATGGTGTGGTGTAGAGTAGAATAGAGTAGAGTGGAGGGGTGTAGAGTAGAGTGGTGCAGAGTGGCACAGTGGAGTGGCATAGAGTAGTGTTGCGTAGAGTGGAGTGGTGTAGAGTTACATAGAATACAGTGGCATCAATTATAGTGGTATAGAGTGGCCTAGAGTAGAGTGGCATCGAGCAGAGTAATGTGTAGAGGTTTAGAGTATTGTTGTGTGGTAGGGTGAAGAGTAAAGTAGCATGGAGTGGCATAGAATGAAGTACAATGGTGTACAATAGAGTGGCATGGAGTGGAGTGGCATAGATTGGAGTAGAGTGGCATAGAGTTTTGTGGTGTAGAGTGGAGTGGCATGGAGTGGAGTAGAGTGGCATAAAGTGACGTGGAGTAGAGTGGTGTAGAGTGGTGTGGAGTGATGAAGAGTAGAATGGAGTGATGCAGAGTGGAGTGAAGTGAAGTAGAGTCGAGTGGCATAAAGTGGAGTGGTGTATAGTGGAGTGGCACAGAGTGGAGTGGCTTGAGTGGCATAGAGTAGAGTGGAAAAGAGTAGAGTGCATAGTGTGGAGTGGCATGGTGTAGAGTAGCATAGAATAGAGTTGAGTGACATGAAGTGGCATGAAGTGACATAGAGTATAGTGGCATAGAGTGGCCTAGGCTGGAGTGGAGTGGCATAGACTGCAGTGGTGTGGTGTAGAAAAGAGTAGAGTGGCATACAGTGGAGTGGGTAAGCATTGCGTAGAGTAGAGTGGAGTGGCATAGAGTGGAGTGGCGTAGAGTGGCATAGAGTAGAGTGATGTGGAGTGGCGTGGAGTGGTGTAGAGGGGATTAGCGTGGAGTCAGGGGTGTAGTGGAGTGGCATGGAGTGGAGTGATGAAGAGTGGAGTAGCACAGAGTGTCGTAGAGTAGAGAGGTGTAGAGTAGAGCCGTGGCAGCTCCTCCGCTAAGGTGGAGGAGCGTCACCCCACTGAACAAAGGGTTATCATGTTATTTTTCCTATAGCTGTCAGTGGCTTTTGGGCGGGGCAGGGCTGGCCGGAGCATGGGAGGAGTGCTGTGCATTTCCAAAGTGTGCAGGAACTGTTTGGCCGGCCCTCTTAGCCGCATTACCCAGCCTGGTCAGGAACATGTACAGGCTCCATGTAGCAGTCTAAGCACCGATCAATGGCACTCAGACCAATCACAACGCTGCATTGCATTGTTGTGATTGGCTTAGAGAAGCCTGTCTGACGGGTGCTTCCTGTTGCCGGGAGTCTGCTGAAAGTTGATGGAGGATGCAAGAGAGGCGCCGTCGGACGGTCAGCGGTCAGGTTATTCCAGGTAAGTGTTTTTATTTTTTTATTTTTCATTTTCTGTTCTGTTCTTTGGACACCCCACCTCCCCCCTGCATGCCACCCGGGACTGGTAACTGTCAATACTGGAGTAGAGTGGCATAGAGTGGAATGGCTTAGAGTGGAGTGGTATATCACAAATAGGGTTTTGGGCATTTTTGGACCCATGCCTGCCCTAGTTAACTCAATATACCACAAGATGGCATGATACAGTTGGCTCCTCAGCAAAAAAAGTAAGACAACCTTACTACGTACCTACTTTTTGCTACTTCCTATAATCCCGGTTCCCAAGCAATTCCAAGAATTCGACGAAGATGGTTCACTCACATAATGTGACATGCTTCATCATTTGCCACGTCGTCCCACCCTGGTAAGATGGTACTACCAGGGCAGTTAAACCAGGTGGGGGCAGTTAAACCTGAGGGAGTTATTAGATATTTCTGGATAATGCTCTGATCCAGTTTACTGAATAAAAAAACCTTAGAATAAACCACCACAAAAGTATCCTTTAGTAAAGTGGTATCCTAGGTTCATTAAAAAATTACCAAAGGGTAAAAAGCAGGAGGCGAATATTGGTATAATGACCTGTATGCGTCACCGCCTGGAAATAAATGTTATGCCAACATATTTCAGCCTATTGTAAGCCATTATTGTAAGGCATTCCTCAGGGCCAAGTCTATGTGTCCCTACACTACAGACAGTTAGTGCAGCGTACTAATAGATAAGATAAACAGAGAGGACCTACCTCTCAGTAGAGGACTAATGCTAGACGTAACCTGGGAAAAAGGAAAAAAGTAGCAAATATCACACAACATATATATTAATAAATGAGGGAAAAGAGTTACTTTGTACTCTGTTGTGCATTCTGGGAAAGACATTCTAATTGATTGTGAACCCAGGGCATCTTGTAAGTTAAAAGACCTTTGGCAAGGTAGGCAGTACTCACAGTCGTGAAGGAGGGATTGTAAAACATTCATTGTCACAACATGCATATGTGGCACAAAACACACATGAGAGACAAAGGCGTTTTTTAGCTAGTTCAAGTATGCTCGTTGCTGTATGGTCTGTTCGGGGTCGGCCTCTCGTGTTGTCACACTCTGTTCATTAGGATGATATATAACATCAGGGTTTTATTTATTTGTCTAAAATTAAATTATTGAAGCATCCAAAATAAAGGAAACAAATTGTTTATCTCTCCAGGAAGACCTGGAAACCATTACCACCATCGGATATTGTGGCCATCCTCTGTGGTGTCTTGGTTTTTTACTTACTTTATTAAGGTAGAGAACCCACTGTGATCCTACTGTGCCCCATTTGAACAGTCCACTGGTACGATGACCTAACTGCCGGTTAGGTTAGAATCCAACCGGCAGAAGGTTGTCGTGCCTTCTCCCTCCATCCCGGTCAAATTTGCACTCCAATCAGATGGAGTAAGAGCCCCGGGTACAAAAGGGAGAGGGAAAAGCTAATCAACTCCATTCCCCAGGAGGGGTGTGTCACCCTGGGTTTTTCCAGCATGACGAGCAAAGTGCACGACGAGCGGGCGTCTTGATCTCTTATGCCAGTCGCCATGCATACCTAACCACTGAATACTGCTGCACAGAGTAAAGTGGAGAGGCATAGAGTGGGGTGGCGTAGAGTTGAGTGGCATAGAGTGGAGTCAAGTAGTGCAGAGGAGAGTGGTATGACAGAGAGTTGCATAGAGTAGTGTGGAGTAGCGCAGAACAGAGTGAAGTGGCATACACTAGACTGGAGTTGCATAGAGTAGAGTGGCATAGAGTGTAGTGGAGTGGAGTGGCATGGGGTGGGTCAGAGTGTAGTGGCATTGAATGGCATGGACTGGAGTGGTGTAGACTGGAGTGGTGGCAGAAAGTGGAGCAGTTTGGAGTAGTGTGGAGTAGAGTGGCATAGAGTAGTGTGGAGTGGCACATAGTGGAGTAGCATAGCGTAGAGTGTCGCAGAGTAGCATAGAGTTGAGTGGCATGGAATGGAATACCATTGAGTGGAGGGTCATGGAGTGGGATATAGTGGAGTAGCATGTAGTGGAGTGGCATAGAGTGGAGTTAGCTAGAGTAGAGTGGCGTAGAGTTGCATAGAGTGGAGTGGCATGGAGTGGTGGCGTAGAGAGTAGTGGCATAGAGTGGCATAGAGTAGACTCAGGTAAATGGCATAGAGTGACTCAGAGTGGCATAGAGTAGAGTGGCGCAGAGTTGAGTGGAGTTGCATAGAGTGGAGTCGAGTAGTGCAGAGTAGGGTGTCATGATGAAGAGTGGAGCAGAGTGGTGTGCCGTAGAGTGTGGTGTTCAGTAGAGTGGAGTGGTGTAGAGTAGAGTGGCATAGAGTAGAGTGGACTGGTGTGGAGTGCCGCACAATATAGTGACATAGAGTGGCATAGACTGGAGTGGTGTAGAGCAGAGTGTAGTGGTGTAGAGTAGAGTGGAGTGGAGTGCAATGAAGTGTAGGGGGTGGATGGAGTGGTGTAGAGTGGAATAACGTGGAGTGGCATAGAGTGTAGTGTGTAGAGTGGCGTAGAGTAGAGTGGCATGGAGTAGAGTGGCTTAGAAGAGTGGAATAGTTTAGCGTGGAGTGAAGTGGCATACAGTAGAGTGGAATGGCATAAAGTGGCATAGAGAAGAGTGGAGTGGCCTAGAGTAGAGTGGAGTGATGTAGAGTAGAGTGGCACAGAGTGGAGTGGAGTGGTGTAGAGTAAAGTAGAAAGGTATGGAGTGGCGTAGAGTGGAGTGGCATAGAGTGGGGTCAGGTTGAGTAACAAAGTGGCATGGAGTGGAGTGGAGTGACTTAGAGTACAGTGGCATAGAATGGAGCTGCATAGAGTGACATGGAGTGGAGTGTCATTGAGTAGAGTGGAGCAGTGTAGAGTAGAGTGGAGTGGCATAGAGTAGAGTGGAGTGGCGTAGAGGAGAGTGCATATAATAGAGTGGCATAGAGTAATTTGGCATAGAGTAGAGTGGCGTAGAGTAGAGCAGAGTGGCACAGAGTAGAGTGGCATAGAGTGGAGTGGCATAGAGTAGAGTGGAGCAGTGTGGTGTGGTGTAGAGTAGATTGGAGTGGCATAGGTTAGAGTGGAGTAGCACTGTTTGCATGGTGTGGAGTGGCATTTGGCAGAATGGAAAGTTACCCGAGTTGCCACTGAATTGCCATTTACAGCTTCAAAGCCTCATCAGGGCAAGTCAGTGCTACATAAATGCAATAATTATTGGCCTATGAACTAGACAAACATATGATGCCTTTAATCCAATGCAGGAGCTTGTTAGTGTACACAATGCTTCTGCAAGAACTGGTTTGTTTACAAATAAATACATTTTACACCTGGAGGAGCTAGTGGGTTAGGGATCAACATATATTGTATCGGTTGGGGATGAAGGGGATGGAGACAGATGGTGGCAGTGAAATAAAAAGTACCTGAATCACAACACAGGCAGTGGAGAGACACTTATTAGGTTGAATCAACCTGTGCTCCACAGAAAGAAAAGGAAGTGACGCTCAGCATGCGCTGGCCAATTAGGAGGCAGTATAGAAGAGTGACAATGAAGTCAATGAACTGTAGCAATGTGTGGGCTCCAAGCCTTTTATTGAAAACAATACGCCCTGCAAGCGCAAGGTTTAAGCTGTACACCCAAGACCTAAAAAATACATGCGTGCTGAGCGCCTCAGGAGCATTTCATTGTTTTTTAAAGGCACATGGCTTTGTGAATGAACTCTTCCATTAATATAAAAGGTCCCGGACATAAAGCACTAAAATGATTCGTAAACAGACAAATAGAAGAAGTGAGTTTTTTATACCTGAAATTTTAAACAAAATATATTTCTATCCTCAGTGGTTGAGAAGATTTTAGAATTCCCGCTGAACACACCATTTTCAAAATTACACCCGAGAAACATGGTTGGGTTCTCGAGTGCCCGTTGCAACCTGAAAGTAAGCTACTGCTGCATCAACATACAAATGGTCACCACAATATAGGGGTAAATACATTATTTGTAACCCTTAATACTCCATCTGAAGCAGAAGACCATTTTGTGCACTTTGGTTAAATTTAAACGTACTTATTAGAGCAAACTTTAGCACTTTCTGTGAATGTTCATGTGTCTTACTGATTCATGTGTCTGCACTATAGTGTATTTATTGCAGGTGTACTTGTATTTTAAGTTCCAGGCATCCATCTTGCCGGCCCCTTGCCTCACACCAATATGTCTACAATACAATACACTACAATAAGGCTGGGTGGAGTCTCCTCTAATTGGCCCAGGGGACCACATGTCTGGGCTCTGAGCCTCTGCCCTTTCCACTCCCTCTTGCATTTGACATTCATTTGTACTTAACTTCTCTGTCTGGCCCAAGCATCAAGTTTAGGGTCTTCCTGTGGTGTCTTTCATCTTCATGCCTGTTAAGAACTAAAAAGGGCCTAGGAGCAGCCCCCTTGGTCTTTTGCCCACTTGCTTCTTCCCCTTACATTTCTCTTTCTTGTTCCTCTTTGCCATTATTTTCCTTCCACAGGTTGAGAATACCTCCACTCATGGGGATTTTCATGAGGATGCAATACACTCCATCAATAGTAAACCCTAGACTTTCTACTGTGGTGTCTATTTTAATGCACCTAGGATTGTCTGTCCTTGTATCTAACTTAGCCCCATGTCCCCGCTACAGGTGCTCATTTTATACTTCTTAGGTACTGACTTAGGCACTTGCATGTTAACACAAAAGTGCCACCTCGGGGATGTCTTCTTAATACTTCTGAGTTGCCTCTGGTTTGACTCTGTAGATCTATCAATGTGGTATCAATTGTAATAACTCTTGGGTTCCGCCATAACATCACCTGTTTCAAGCTTCAAACCCTCTACTGGTTTACAATATAGTGTTGCACCATCACTGCTTTTGGATTTTGACCCCATAAGTGACCCCATAAGTCTGTCGAAACTGCCTTGAGTTGTGCCGAGACCACTACTCTAGTGTTCAACTTTAATACTCCTTAGACCTTACCTTTGTCAATTCTCTTTCCTCTTTGTTCTCACACTCTCCCATTTCTGCTCCATGGATCTCGGCCACTCTCGCTGCTTTTCTGTCTCTATCTCCCTCTTATTCTTAAGCACACGCACACCCTTTTTGACTCACACCCAGGGCTTTAATTGAGCCGGGTCTCACCGGGTCTGAGCAATGGCAGTCTTTTTTAAGGGGGCCTCGAAATGGGTCTCTATCGGGCTCTGTTTTGTGCCCTGGCACAGGCGGTCCGTTTTTCTTTCTTTCCGGACTGCAGTGACAGAAGGCACATCGATGTGCGCGTGGTGAGCGTGGTAGAGGGAGGGAAATCCTTTAAAGAGTCATTTTCCTTTAAAGAGTCATTTTCTCTCTGGATTACCTTTCTCTTTTTGAAACTCAGGAGCAGCAACATTGTCGTGGTGTCACCAGGGCTTTAAGTCGAAGTTTTTTCAATGGTATGTACAAGCCATAGTTGCTGCTTATTTATCTTATGCAACTAGCAGCCACTGACAAAGCCAATAGTCCTGGCTTGTAGGTATGATGCGACGTGTTGTATCACATATATCTGGACGCAATGACAGGAACAGCAAAGTACAAGTTGGGCGGCACACTGCTAAACACTGAATTTTAGCTTACGTGTTTTAAGCCACGCCCTTAATTACATTGACCACGCCCCTTTGAGAGACCCCCAGTTTTTTCATCCCACTTGAAGCCCTGCTCACACCTTCACCTTCACTCGCTCTTGAGCTTTTTTTCCCGTTTCTCCTCAGTCTCTGAACATTTTCTGTTTTCTTTGATTTTGACCCATTCGGTTTACCGTACTGGCATCCGTTCTTTTCTTTCCTCTAGTGCCGTTGCAGTCTGAGGAGGAAAGAGCTGCTGGAGAGGTTCCTGGGAATGAAGGCGCGGCAGTCGGGAGGCGGAGGTCCGCTTTACGCAGCCACACAACGTTTGTCTGTTTACCTGCTTTTGTAAAAATGTCGTCTTAATTGAAGACTGCAGTTCCCTGTGCCCTTTTAGTTACTGTACCGGGCCCGACCGGGTGCAGCTGAAACTACAAAGCGGCCCTTGTTGTCAGTAACGTGACTCACATGTCAGCCTCTTATTTGCTGTCAGTGGCTTTATTAAAGTCTACGGTTTCAGACCCCAGAACCCTATCCATTGTAAGGTGGCCCCACAGACTCCCCCAAGGAGAGTTCACAATCGTCGGCTTTCTTACACGAGCACGCACAATGCACTCAAGCGGCACCATTGATGTGTGCAGCTACTGAGGGTGACGTCACACAGCAGATATGTTAAGCAGTGCTTAGATGTGTAAACATATTCTATCACAGCTTCTAATGATTATAAGGCTGAAACAAAGCCAGACATGCAGAGGCTGTGATAGATAGATAGATAGATAGATAGATAGATAGATAGATAGATAGATAGATAGATAGATAGATAGATAGATAGATAGATAGATAGATAGATAGATAGATAGATAGATAGATAGATAGATAGATAGATAGATAGATAGATAGATAGATAGATAGATAGATAGATAGATAGATAGATAGATAGATAGATAGATAGATAGATAGATAGATAGATAGATAGATAGATAGATAGATAGATTATGGTATAACATTTCATTTGTATCTGCATTCAAACTACAGACGTTATGTATTATCTAGCAACAAGACACAATGTAGTATATTATACAAGACAACTGCCTCATTTTCTGATCTGTATGGTCTACTCTGTTTTTTAGAATTATCCCACTCCCGCTCCATCTACATATAAGAGATTTTGCGTAAGAAGCTGACAGAACATGAAGGCTTATCTGTCCCTGTGGGTAAGGGAGGCCGGACACCCGCAGATGAACAGAAACCTCAGAGCAGTGGCCACGCAAACTTGAAAGTAAAGAGTCCAAAAGAAACAGCGAAAAAAACAAGACTGGTAATTTTGCAAGGGACATGGTCTGGTCAATTATTTTTGGGATATATGATGTATTTGTTCCTCTTTCATATTAGGAACCCATAAACCCCTTCAAAAGTTGTGTAGAGGCGAATTCTCAACTGGAATTTTAATCTACACAATTATAAGGGCTCCAGTGCGCCTGAGTCCAAATTTTCCAGGTGCAGGAACACCGGATACAATTTTACCGGCCAGAAACTCCAGCCTGTAAAATTGCATACAGGAGGGGCTCTAGTGCAGCCATGACCTGTTTCCCAGTCCCCATCCCTGCCAAGGCACTTGGGGATCATGGAGTGCTGCTGCTCCCAGGTGACATCTTTCCTTTCCTCCCACCACCCCGGCTGTCTCCCTCCCCTCTCCCTGCATAGAATTCATGTAGGCATTTGCCACCTACTCAGAGAAAGTTGTACATTTTTCAGTTAAACCCCTCCATTAAAGTAATACCACTTGGAATTGCACTCAGCAATTCTGGTTACAGGCCGGTATTCCCAACTCCAAGGAATCTAATTATGGGCCACGATTATGAGCTTTGCAGAGAGGGATCCCCATGTGAAACTTTGCACACTCAATCATGAGTGGGCTGTTGTTTCCGCATGCAGATTTACTGGCAGGTGATGAACGTGTGTGTTACATCCAGGGTGGGATGAAAAAACTTGGGGGGGGGGGGGGGTCTCTCAAAGGCCATAGAGATGACCATACAGGGAGGGGACCTCCTTTGCCAGCAACTCCAGCTCCTCTGGCATGATGGCAGGGACCCTCTCAGGTGTTTGACCTGGCATGGTTGCTCCCAGAGGTCAGAAACAGCAGCAAAAGTGTAGGAGGTCTTGATATCAGCAGTGTTAGGAGGCAAGTGGGCTTTTTTCCAACCACCTCATACATGAACACAACGTACATGATCGTCATTGGCCTTCTATCATTACGTTTACTAACATTAGCCTATGGCTGTGTCTGTCATGGAGGTTACCGCCCACTGTGCGGTGGACTGATGACGCTGTCTAATTTCAAATGACCTATCGGCAAGGACAGGCCTCTGCCATTTTAAGACTTTAGTGTGTTAGTGATGTTAAGTACATCACCACCACTTCAAATGGCTCCTACTTTGTTCAAATAATAACACTTTGATGAACATTTTGATTCTGGAAAATAAACATTTATGTGTGCTGCAACACAATATTATTGCGGTGTTATGTACACCACCGTTGATGGTCTTTTTGGAAGAAATAAGTGAAAATATAAAAAATTGGGGGAAAAGGTATTTAAAAAGGATTATGTACACATTTATTTCTCAGATTCACATCAAGGACATAAATGACATTTGTGATGTTTAAAGGGCAAGAAGCAATTGTAGCTTCTAAATGTGTATTAAATCATACACATTTTTAAAAATTGGTGGTTTTTGTGTTACTCATCACATATGTAGCTGTGGATCATGTATTAAATGTTCACATGTTTCTCCAATGCAGACATATGAACCCTGGGAGACTGATGAGACAACAGCCTCCGATGTACTGTCCATTTCCACACCTTGCCACCATGGAAGAAAGAGATATCGTCAAGATGTTCAGGTTGAATAGACAAACAATACTGGATTCATGTCATCAGCTGAAGCCAGATCTACAGCCCTCCTAGCGGAAAACCCACATCTATTACACCAATTGTCAAAATCATGTCTGTACTTCATTTTGTGGTCACAGGATCCTTTCATTACACTGTGAAAGTATCCGGTGGTATGTCTCAACCAACTTTCAGTGGTGTGCTACAAGTAGTTCTATCTTTAATGATGAGACACATCAACAGCTTCATCCAATTTCCTTCCCAGCAGGATTTAGCAAATGTGAAGGGTGACTTCTCTAGTTTGGGTCACCTACCCCATGTGGTTCAAGCCATTGATGGCACACATATTGCCTTAGTGACACCACATGCCAGAGCGCAGGTGCACCTGAATCGAAAGAACTTCAATTCAATCAAAGTTAAAGTTGTCTGCTTACCGGATTTGTACATCACAAGCATCTGTGCCTGTTTCCCCAGCTCTGCCCATGATTCCTTTGTACTACAGAACAGCCCTATACCACTGCAAATGTCTTGAACCTGAGGGCCTGGCTTGTTGGTCAGTATTTTCAGTCATAATATTGTTTGGGGTATTGCTAGTTGCATGATTTGGAGTTGTGTTACATACTTTTGGGCCTTTATTGTCTTCCATTTAGGAGACTTAGCATATCCCAACTGGCCATGGTTGTTGGCGCTGAGGAATCCAACAATGCCAGGGGAAGACTGCTACAAAAAGGCCCATGGACAAGCATGGCATCGAGTGGAGGGTGCTTTCGGGCTCCTAAAGGCCAGATTTTGATGTCTTGACAAAACTGGTGGAGCCCTCCTATACTCACTGGCTAAGGTGTGCCAAATCGCCGTGGCCTGCTGCATGCTCCACAACAACTGCCTGCGACATCAGACATCAGTGCAAGTTAAAGGTCAGGGATCAGCTGAGAACTTGTCAACCAAAGAGAGCAGAATAAGGCACAAAGGGTTATGGTGGCTCTCCAATCTATCCTGCACTACCAAATCCACCGCTCATGGCCACAGTCTAAGATTGACCATAATGTAATTGATTCTACTCTTCGACAGATGGTTCCTAAAAGTATAAGCCACCTTGGAGTCTGATTTAGTACGGCCATTAGTGGCTTTGACCCCTAAGTCAATAGTGAGCGCTTTTAAATGAAGAGCAACCTGAGCCGATCTATTAATTAGGGCTAACTCTAGCAGTGGGATGCCCCATGTTTCATCCTCCTCTGTTGTTAGATTAATATCTTCCCCTTCAAGGGGCTCAAAGTGGTAGTAAAGTCCCTGCAGATGATCAGGTTGGAACTAGGTTTAAACTTGCCAAACATCCTTCAGGGAACTGGATAGTCCCTGAAGCTTTTCCCCCTTTAACCCCACATGCATAAACTTTTTTCTTTTAAAAGCAGCACACAGGTGTCTTCCTTCCTACAAACATCAATACCATGCATGTCAGGACAGTCAATTTACAATGGGCGATTTTTACAATTTAGAGTCAACCTTAACCAAATTAAAAGGCCACTCATGGGCCTCGCACACTTACTAGGTGTGGCTGCAGTATGATAGGATAAATACCCTACTTTATACAAGGGTTCACATAGCCAAGTTTCTTGGAACAAACATATATCGCTGTGATTGATAAATTCACATCAAAGGTTTTGCAACAACTTGGCCTTTACTATTCCCACTACAATCTAAACCAACTTGGGTAAACTTATAGACATTAAAGGGGTGGAAATTGCTAATCTTGCTCCAGATTAAACCAACTTGGAGAAAGTGTTGGACACTAAGGGCCTAATTACGATGTCGGTCGGAGTAGCCTTCAACCAACACCGTTACGAGGATGGAACCACCCGACCATAGGTTGGTGGTTCTGACAACCCAATTAGGATGCGATCGCACATTGTGTGGTCACAAACTTCCATTTATCAATGGGAGCTTGAGCGGCAGGCCGAAACCGCCTGCAGCACAAGCTCCCAATAAAAAATGGACGTTTTTAAACATCCGTGTGGCAGGCACTTCATGGTGCCTGCCACACGGTGCAGGGATGTTTAAGGGGGCACCAGGCCCAAATGCGGAGGGCCATGGGGGAAGGGGGCCCTGCTAAAGTCAGTTCCTGACAGCCAATCCATGTTGGAAAGGCCAACATGGATTGGCTGTCGGAACCCGACATCATAAGCCTGATGGCGCAAACGCCATCTTTAAGGGATTATTTGCGCTTTCTGACTGGCCAACAGGCTCCTTGAGCTTGTCGGAACTGCGTCAGATTCCCCTGCTGGTTTAAACATGGACCGCCGTCATCATAATATGGCGGTCGGACTTTAAGCCTATCACGTCGGTCGGAAAGCCTCCGACCTGCGGTCGGAGGCTTTCCGACCAACATCGGAATCAGGCCCTTAAGGGGTGACATTTACTATTCCCACTCCAATGTAAATCATCTCAAGGAAAGTGTTAGATACTAATGGGGTGATGTTTACAATACCCACTCCAATCTAAACCAACTTTTAGAAAAGGTTAGACAAATAGGGACTAATTACGATTCCGGCGGTCTGAGGAAAGCCAGACTCACAGGGGCACGGTGGTGGTGGTCCGACCGCCCCATTATGAGTTAGGTGGTCTGACCACCATTGCACTGCCGCAGCTGCCAGGGAACGGCTGATCACTGGCGGTGGTGTGGTGTTTTTACGACCTCAGTACCATCCTGGTGGTGCCACTGCAGCACCACCAAGCATATTACAAGTTTCCGGACTGCCAGAGGTGTCATGGAGGCCCCACTGTGGCCCATGTGAATTAGATGCATACTCCCCCTTGTGTGCATGCACCCCAGTTCCTGCAAGCAATGGACTTTACAGTACATGCCGTGCAAGAACTGTTTTTGGTGTTCCCATGTGGTGCCCATTTTCAGAGTCACTGCCGAAAACATCCTGCCAGACATGAGGAAACTCGTAATCCGGCAGACGATGTAACCACGGGTTTGGTGGTGCATGAACAACAACGCCAAGCTTGCAGTTAGGCCCTAAGTTGCTTACATTTACTATTCCCACCCCAGTCTAAACCAACTTGGGGAAAATGTTGGACACTAAAGGGGTGACATTTACTAACCCCACTCCAATCTAAACTAATGTGGAGAAAGTGTTGAAAACTAAAGGGGTGACATTTACTATTCTCACTCCAATCGAAACCAACTCCAGGAAAGTATTGGACACTAAAGGGGTGACATCTACTATTCCCACTTCAATCTAGACCAACTCAAGGAAAGTGTTGGATATTAAAGTGGTGAAACATACTATTCCCACTCCAAACTAAAACAACCTGGGGAAAGTGTTGGACACTAAAGGGGTAACATTTACTATTCCCACTCCAATCAAAACTATCAAATTTTAAACTACAAAATTACTACTAAAACATTCTAATATTTCTGTAAATAAGAAAAATTCTTCAAACACACTATTTTAAATTATTAAACTTTATATAAAAAAATTACTTAAAATTTAAATCTGTATAATATATATTTCATGTAAAATCTCAATATTTGTTTGTACATTCCCTACTATTTATACACTTTTAAAAAGTTAATTACATGAATTTCAAATAACAATATTATCAATACAAATTTATTAAAACAAAATATTTTCTTTTTAAATTTTAGAATATAAAAATATGCCTATTTTTTGACATGGGAAGCCCGTATTTTGACAGTTACCTGCCTGCCTGCTTGGGACACGGACTACAGGTCCCAGGCTTCCTGCTGCCACACCACGCCGCGCCACATCACCCCACCTGGAGGTGCTTCATTAGCGGTCGCGGGCTCCCTCAGCGCGGGAAGCCCATTTTTTGACAGTTACCTGCCTGCCTTCTTGGGACACGGACTACAGGTCCCAGCCTTCCTGCTGCCACGCCATGCCACATCACCGCGCCTGGAGGCTGCTTCATTATCGGCTGGGGGCTCCTGCAATGCGGGGCGTGCGCTGGCATGCCCGGGCGAAGCCCGGACCAAGGGTGGGCCTTTCTGCGCCCATCCTAGACCGGATGAGGCCGGACTGGGCCATTTATTGACATATCCTTAAAGGATTAATCTTACCAGAGGGTGAGTCAATACATTTATTGCTGCGCAATTTGGGACAATATCTTGGTTGCTGCCCATTTTACATTAGTGTGGGACCTCTTAGTAGGCATAGAAGCATGGGCAATATCATTCTAGAAATAGAGCTTGCTTAGTCTTTGTATTGACCTATTATATCCTGTGCATATTGCAAACATTGACTTGGCTGGGGCCAGAAACTAAGGAAAAGCCAGCACTAACATCCTCAAATAGCTCAGGGTGGGTAAAATGGGCAAGCGCAAAACGGCAGTGATCCATGCTGCGCCAACCACCAACACAATGGACTGTTTTTCACAAAGAGCAGCGTGGGTCCTTGAGAAAGAAATCTAACTTGTGTCCTGCTGACTTTCCCGGTCCCCAGCGAATCACCTCCTATCCTGTGCCTCCAATAGTGGGCTTCAGGACTTAGAGGAGGGAATCGAATTGATAGCCGCCTCTCCACATCTTACTACTATCAACAAGCAGCTTGTTTATGTTGAGTCTACTGTGGGGCCTACAATGGGGGGGAGGTTACCAGCTCAAACCAAAGCCATCCATGTAGTTGTCCAGGAGGGGCAGTCTTGTGGTGGGGTTGGATCGTGGGCCAAGCACAAATACACCACCACCGGGGCTAAGGTGAAACAATCGAAAGTGGACACACCAATGTCAAACAGCCAGAGTGCGGCACTCCTGTTGAAGGACGACCTGGTGATCATGTTACAGGCCGGTCTGAGTTCCCTTCTTAATCGCCTGGACCTTAAGCTGGAACCAATTAAGCAAAGGCTGTATTTTATAGAGAGAGATCTTTTAAACCTGTCTCATCTTCTTAACCCCTTGAGTGCCCGCCCCTTTCCTCGCCCTGTGCCGGGCGTTTCATTAGCGGGCGGAGTTTATGACGAGCTGGTCTCGTCATGGGCACAGCGCAACCGCGGCCCATGACGAGACCAGCTCGTCATGGGCACTCAAGAGGTTAAAACATCTATTTCTAATCCCCGCTCCTGTGACGCAGCTGATGAACCTGTCGGCTCGGCTTCTGTTACCTCCGCCTTAAGTAAAGTGCACATTGCCCAAATCCCCCACCCAGTGAGCACCATCTCCCCACCTGGCCCATCATCGAGCATCGGACAATTACTGCCTTCAACACGTGGTTCGCAGGTGAGGCCTTGCCATCAGTTGTCATCTAGATTAGAGGCCAGTCCTCGCAGGGAGTTAGCTCCTCTTGTGAGGGGAGTAGAAGGGGATGCTCCAATCTTCGCTGCTGTTAAACAGGACAGAGTGCCCCAGGGTCCAAACTCCATCCTTTTAACCCCGGAAGCAACACTGTACGTAGTGGTTATAAGAAACGTGCCAGTCCTAAAACCGAACACCACTGAGGATTATTTCCAATTAAAGAACAAGGTTGTTTACTGGCTTAACAAAACACCCTTGGGCCTTAGAATGGAAAGGGACATCCTCATGGTGAGAAGGGTGCCCTAGATAGGAGGCTCGAAAAAAAGTAGTGATGGTGTTTGTATACCTGAATAGAAAGGATTCTGCATGCCGCTAACCATTGCATTAGAACAGGCTTGAATATTGATTATATTCTAATCTCTACCCTCCTTTATTATCTGATCTCAGAGTTTTCAATAATAGCCAGTAGCTACAGTGACCATAATCCCCTGTGTATTAAAGGTATATGGCCCACTTTTGACTTAAAAAGACAGATCACAGGAGGAGGCGTTCTGCGGGCAATAGACGGAGGGAGACGACTTAGATGGGGGCAGATTTCTCCAGACACTCTGTGCAGGTCTCTATTGGAGATGTGTCAGAGTAAATTTCAGACTTGTCAGAACACGAAGGTAGCGTCAGATGAGTCTATCATCCATGCCTTTGAATCCAAATCATGCTCCTTCGCTAAATTATTGGTCGTCCCATCTCGGGGAGCTCAGAGTGAGAGGGGACTTAGATGGTTTAACCCAGAATGCTCACTTGCTGCCAGGAGGCTGAAATTAGCTCTTCACGCCACCCCTGAGAATGCCGCGCTAGTTAAAATCTGAAGAAAGCAGTACAAACTAGCTCTTAGTAAACGCAGGGCAGCTCTGAAGGAAGAATTTAGGGTCAACCTTATGGACACAACAACTTATAAGTGCAGTGCAAAGTTCTGGAGCATTATTAATAGCCCCATTTTGGGAGAAGAGGCAGCTAATGTAGAAGCACACATTACTGAAAACAAATGGGTCAGTCATTTTGAGGGCATGTTTAAGGGAGACTCAGCCCTGCTGCCCTCACTTAATCCTGGTGGTACACAAAAAAAACTAATAGTAGTGAAAGAAGAAGTTCGGCAAGGCATCACTGGACTGACATGTAACAAGGCCCCGGGCCCTGATGGAATCCCATCTGATCTTTATTTGTCGGATCTGCACTTTGGGCTACAGTGCTCACTTCCGTAATAAATGCTGTTGCTAGGTTGGCACCCCGCCTCCATGGCCGACCTCTATTATCGTGCCAGTTTTAAAAAGGGGGGTTAGGGACAACACTGTCTGTTATAGACCCATCTCCCTGTTAGATTTGGTGGTAAAAGTCGTTGGTAGGATATTGTTGGATAGGTTATCGGACTGGGCTACTGACAATAACATTCCGTCGGACGCCCAATATGGGTTTCGCTCTGGCCGTTCCACGATTGATCAATCCTTAAATCTATTCCTAATAACCAGTAAATATACAGTCGCCCACAGGGGTACCATCTTCCTGGCTTTTATGGATCTGTCATCTGCATTAGACTGCGTAAACAGGGGCAAATTATGGCAGATCCTCCTAGCATTAGGGGTAGACAGGGAGATTGTCTCCTTTCTTTATGACCTCCACCGGACACCAAGGCAGTAGTGCGATACTCATTGAGTTTGAACGTATCTCGTTCATTCCCCGTTAGGGGCGGTGTCCGTCAAGGCTGTATATTATTGGCCAAGTTCTTTTTAATCTCTACATTAACAATTTGGAGAAAACCCTCCTGGAGACTAAGGCTGATTACCCCCGGATCGGACGGCGAGGTCTCCCCATTCTGCTATACGCAGACAACGCCGCCTAGATTGCTAGGACAGAGAGGGGTCTACAATCCATCTTATCTATGTTCACCCAGTTTATGGGAGATTTGGACTTAAAAGTCAACAACTCCAAATCATACATCATACAACTGGGGATCATGTATGTTTAAGGTAGGTCCTACCCCGATTCCTAAAACATCCGCTTCCTCCTACCTGGGGGTACTCCTGTATGATAAACTGAACTGGGGCCCACAACTTACGGGTAAGCGAAACAACCTCAATAGGGAAACTGCAGCAATTTTTAATTTTGCTGGTAGACTGGGTAAAAAACCTCTGGGGGCTCTCTTGGAGCCCTACAGGGCTAAGTGTCTGTCAAAAGTACTTTACGGCAGCGAAATCTGAGGATATGCTGAATTAAAGGATGTCCAAATAGCGGAAAACAAATTCATGAGACGTCTGCTCTCAGTTCCCCAGGGTTCTCCTCTTTGATTGCCCACGAAGAGTTAGGAATGCCCTATGTTACAGATCAGATAGCCATTCACCCGCTGTTACTTTGGTTAAAAATATGGGCTAAGGCTGGGGATTCGCTAAATAAGGCAATCCTGAAAGACTGCCTGGCCCTGGATCAAGTATTAAGGATTCCATGGCTGAAATATATTAAAAGGAGCATAACGAATCTGGGAAGAGGTGACCTTTTTTCTAATCCTGAGGGAACTCGAAAGGTAGATATACCCCTTCTTAAGACGGTGTTCAGTAAGCGTCAGACCATATTAAGGGAGGAGAGGGAGCTCATGAAGACAAGTGTTCGCAATTCTTTATATTAAGGTCCACTGAGAAGGCTGAGCCATATATACTTGGTTTAGTGCACTCTTACGATAGACTCCTTCTGACCAGGTTTCGCTTTGATCTGTTTTATTTACTCCTTACTTACCCAAAGCGCTCTAATAGAGGGCAAACCTTTCTGCCTTGCGGCTGCGATGGAATATCTCCGCAGGAAATGTTACATTTCACAATGTTTTGTCCCTTTTATGACACCCCTAGAAAAACATATTTAATTCCCATCTTGAAACAGGCTAACTTTGAACAAGCTCAACCTGCTTTTATTTTTCTCCAGATGTTGACAGGCAATACTGTATTTCACGTTTTAAGTTTTTTGAAATCCGCTATCAAGCTCAGGGCGAGTTGTGATTAGTTGGCTCGTCCTTCATTACCATCTTTTGTATCACGTCTATGTATTGCTAATAGGTCGCGGATCTAGTTATTGTTTTTTATGTACTGTTTTTAGCTGTTTTATCCTAAAATAATTGGAGTCTGGGATTAGTTGAAATTTGTACATATAACTCGAATTATGAACTTGCACAGACCTGCTTTTTATTTATTTATTATTATGAATATACATTTAAATTTTTTCAAAATATTTTGTGAAGTTTTTACCCAATTATGAACTTTTAATGATTTTTTCTGTTTTATACATCTAAAAATACCAACTATACCACCAAATACAAATTTCTTTGACAAAGTTTGCATATTTCAAAAATGTTAAATTAAAAAATATTTTGATAAATTCTTTAAAATATATATAATTTAGTGTACAATTTTACTTGTTATACAATATTATTATAATAAAAGATATTTTAAAATGCAAAGAAAATTAATTTGCATATCTTTAAAATGATCAAATTACAATTTTTAATTTAAGTACATATTTTTTAAAGAACTCTCCCTCCTTATCCCTTACTTACTCAACATCCCACTACTAAAAGAAGTTACAATGATTATTTTAAAAACATCAATACATTTAAAACTTTTTTGTACTTTTAAAAATCATAAACACATATAATCAAAATAAATACTACACAATACATACTAATTAACACTAAAAAACGATATTATATACAATGATATTTCCTACATCGGCATTTTTCACAACAATATAAAAAAACAACACTAAAAACAATATTTTTACCTTTGATATTCATGTCCACAATATATTTTATGTCCCGTTATTCTTGACACAATATTTCTGTATCTCGATATTTTTCATCGAATATGTTGTCCAAACATTGGGGTCAACTACGATGGCGGTTGTAGGCACCTCAGCTGTGCCGGAGGTGGCGGAAAACGTCCTTTTCCTCACTCCTGCGGTGGTCCTTGCAGCCGCCATATTAGGATGGGCAAAGATAGCCCATTTCCCGCCTGCACCGGAGTTTCGGGATACGCAAAACACTTCCTTCCGCAACGGTGGCAGAGGGAGCCAATAGAGAGGAACCGCATTGCGTAATGAGGTTACGACCGGCGGACAAATCACGATGCCTCAAACAGCCTATCACACCGCAGCAGAGAGTCCAGCCATTCGGGGATGGTGGAAGCACTACTGCAGAGAGCGAAAATCGAATCACCTCCATGCGTTCCTGACTGCTGGTCGAACTGCAGTTTTGGGTTTTCCCGCAGCAATTCTGACTGCCACGGACGGATTTTCAGCTTTTCCGGAAGTTCCCGGCAGAGTATCTTGAAATCCGTCAGCTGTGGTAGGATTTGTCAGCCAGTGCATTCTAATCTGACCGCTGGTTTTGCCGCGGTACCTGCGGACGGTAATTTTCCACTACCACAGCAGTCGGAATGCTTTTCCGACCGCCATCGCAATCAACCCCATTGTGTCTATGTCCCTCTTTTGCATGGGTAACTCACCTATGCAAATTAAAGCATGCCTCTTTGAGATGGCTCCAGCTCTAAATGCGTGCAGACATGATCAATAATTTAGAAGGGCCCACAAAAGCATACACAGCTGCTTCTGAAATACCAAAATGTTCTGGGGGTGTGGAAAGTGGGCACAAACGCAGGCGGGGCCACAGGGGCACTTTGTATAATACAGATCCTGATATGTTGAAACCACACACCAGTAGGTGGTAAATAATCACTGTAAAACTGTGATGTTTGTTAGCAGCGTAGAATTAGCTCTCTTTATAGAACAAGCATTAGCAAAACCAATATGTTTCGCCTATGCAAGAGCTATTGGCTTTGCCAATGTCTTTGAGGTATGTTGCACAGTAGAGTGGAAGGGAGTAGAGTGGAGTGGCGAGGCGTAGAGCGATGTGGAATGGCAAACAGTGGAATGTGGTAGAGTGCCATAGCGTGCAATGGCGTAGAGCAGAGTGGCGTAGAGTGGAGTAAAATGGCTTGAAGTGGCCAATAGCGGAGTGGCATACAGTGGAGTGGTGTGGTGTAGAGTAGAGTAGAGTGGACTGGTAAATTGCAGTGTCGTAGAGTGCAGTGACATATAGCAGAATGGTGCAGAGTAGAATTCAATGGCATAGAGTGCAGTGGCATACAGTGCAGAGGTGCAGAGTATAGTGGTGTAGAAGGTAGTGGTGTAGAGTGCACTGGCATAGAGTGAATTGGAGCAGAGTAGTGTGGTGCAGAGTAGAGTGGTGCAGATTAGAGGGCAGTGGCATAGAGTGCAGTGCGTAGAGTAGAGTTTTGCAGGGTACAGTGCAGAGGCATGGAGGGCAGAGGCATAGAGAAAAGTGGTGCAGAGTAAAGTAGCGCAAAGTACAGTGGCGTAGAGTACAGTGGTATAGAGTAAAGTTTTATGCAGATTTGTAGAGTGCACTAGCACCCAGGAAAGTAATGTGGTGCTGAGCAGGTGTAACTGTAGGCGTGCCTATGGTTTAGTGGGGCTACTCAAAAAGCCAGGCCTACAGCTTCTTCCAGAATTTGAGGAGGAGGCTCTTATGTGTAGCAGCAGGTGGCTCCAAGCTGTAGAAGAAGGCTCAGCCGCCACATCTAGTTTTCTGTATGCATGGGATTTGTGCAAGTAGTGATGCAGAGTAGAGTAGAGTGGCATAGAGTGCTCTGGCATAGAGTGGTGCAGTGTAGAATAGAGTGGCGTAGAGTGGAGTAAAGTGCTTGCAGTGGCCTTTAGCAAGGTGGTATACAGTGGAGTGGAGTGGAGTGGCGTAGAGTAAAGTAGACTTGCGCAGAATGTAGTGTTGTAGAGTATAGTGATGTAGAGTGGAATAGTTCAGAGTAGAATGCAATGGCATAGAGTGCAGTGGTGTGGATCGCAGTGGTGCAGAGCATAGTGGTGTAGAATGTAGTGATGTAGAGTGTAGTGGCGTACAGTGCAGTGATGTACAGTGCAGTGGAGCAGAGTAGTGTGGTGCAGAGTAGAGTGGTTCAGAGTAGAGAGCAGTGGCATAGAGTACAGTGCGTAGAGTCTTGCAAGGTAGAGTGTAGTGGCATAGAAGACAGTGGCATAGAATAAAGTTGTGCAGAGTAGAGTGGTACAAAGTACAGTGGCTTACAGCACAGTGAGTACAGTGGTGTTGAGTGCAGTTGTCACGTGACCTGGCTAGAAACGACGCCTTCTTTATGCTCATGTTTCTTAAGTTGCCTTTTTCCTGTGACACAATTACTTTTGACCTCGTTAAAATCATAGGAGTATTCTGCTGACCCTTTGAGGTCCCGGCACGCCGGAATGACAGCTCAGCTCCTTCCTGTCACCTCAACGAGGGGTGTCCTGCTCTACACCAAGACGGCAGCCTGATGACACTTGCCTAAAGGTAATGGGGAGTTAGATCACCTGGCAGGGATTCTTGGTAGATCACCCACCCTAGGCCAAACTAGGTAAGGGAGCATTAGTTAGGAGATCACAAAATGATACTACAGTACACTACATATATGCCTTCATATATTCATTGTTTTAGCACAATGGTGGACTTATTCATTTTCTCCACTGTTCCTGTATTGCAAATTATGGTAATATGTTTCATTTGTTTAGTAATTGAAGCACACGTATTTTACCCAAGAATCTCACTGTTTCAATAAATATTGAAACTGCAGATTGTGTATTTCTTGCATATTTCCTTTGGGCACGCATGAGAGTCTGAATGAAAAGGTTCTAGGTCTGTTACCACGATTTCTTGGGGAGTCAGGGTTGTCATGTTCTGAGTTTGCACACACATTTGTTACAGGGTAAGGTTAGGGGTGCAAATGGTGCACCGTGAGCTTGCAGGACCATAGACCAATATCTCCTGAGGGGGTGCGGGGAATCAGTCACACATCCCAACGTTTATGTTCTCCAACAAACGCACACTTTTTACTCAGAAAGTATAAAGCCGTACGACACAGTGGCATGGAGTGCAGTAGCATAGATTGGAGTGGTGTAGAATAGAGATAAGTGGTGTAGAGCAGAGTGGCATAAAATGCAGTTGCATAGAGTGCAGTGCTGCAGAGTAGAGTGACATAGAGGGCAGTGGGCTAGAGGTAGTGGTGTAAAGTAGGGTAGAGCAGAGTGGCGTAGCAGGCCAAGGTGTAGAGTGGTGCAGGGTAGAGTAGAGTAGCATAGAGTGCAGTGGTGTAAGGCAATGGCATAGGGTAGTACAGAGTAGGGTGGCATAGAGTACAGTGAAGTAGAGTAGAGCATAGTAGTGTGCAGTGATGTACGGTGCAGTGACATACAGTGCAGTGGGGTACAGGGTTGCAGAGTAAAATGAGGGAGAGTTGAGTGGCATAAAGTGCAGTGGTTCAGAGTAAAGTGGTGTAGAGTGCAGTGGCATTGAGTAGAGTGGTGCATGGTAGAGTGTCCTAGAGTGCAGTGGTGTAAAGATGAGGGGGGCAGAGGAAACTAAAGAGGTGTAGAGTGCAGTGGCATTCAGTACAGCGGCATAGAGCAGAGTGCAGTGGCCAGAGAGGGCAGTGGTACAGAACAGAGTAGTACAGAGTAAAGAAGAGTGGCATAGAGAGCAGTGGTGTAGAGTTAAGTGTTGCAGCATAGAGTAGAGTGGCGTAGAGTGTAGTGGAGTAGAGTGGAGTGGTGAAAAGTGGAGTGGTGCAGAGCACAATAGAGTGGCGTAGTGGGGAGTGGTGTAGAGTGGAGTGGCGTAAACTACAGTGGTGCAGAGTACAGTAGAATGACATAGAGTGGAATGGTGCAGAGTACGGCAGAGTGGCATAGAGTACAGTGGCATAGGGTAGAGTGGCATTAAGTGGAGTGGTGCAAAGTAGAGGTGAGATGCATAGGGAAGTGGTACAGATTAGAGTGAAGTGGCATAGAGCGGAGTAGCGTAGAGAGGGGTGGCATAGAGTAGAGTGGTGCAGAGCAGAGAGGCTTAGAGTGGAGTGGTGTTGCTTGGAGTGGTGGAGAGCACAGTATAGTGGTATGGAGTGCAGTGGCATAGAGTGGAGTGGCATTGAGTGGAGCAGCATATAGTGGAGTTGAGTAGAGTGGAGTGGTGCAGAGAAGAGTGCAGTAGTGAAGAGTGAAGTGATGTTGACTGCAGTAGAGTGGTGCCCAGGCAAGTAGCGTGGCGTAGAGTGCAGTGGGGTACAGTGCAGTAGTGCACAGTGGAGTGGTGCAGATTGCAGTGGCACAGAATAGAGCGGTGCAGAGTAGAGTGTAATGATGTAGGGTGCAGTGGTGGAAAGTAGAGTGGTATAAAGTCCAGCGGATTAAATTGCAGCGGCATGGAGTGAAGTGGCATGGAGTACGGTGATGCAGAGTTGAGTAGAGAGGCGTAGACTACAGTGGTGCAGAGTAGAGTGGCACCGAGTAAAATGGCGTAGAGTAGAGTGGTGAAGACTAGAGTAGAGTGGTTTAGAGTCCAGCGGTATAGAAGAGTGGTGCAGAGTAGAGTGGTTTAGAGTGCAGTGGTAGAGTAGTGTGGTGCAGAGTAGAGTGGCATAGAGTTCAGTAGCAGAGAGTGGAGTAGGGTAGAGTGCAGTGGCATAGAGTGCAGTGGTACAGAGAAGTGTAGTGTAGGGTGCAGCAGTATTGAGAGGATTGGAGTAAAAGTGGAATGCCTTAGGGAAGAGCAGAGTGGCAGAGTAGAGCAGAGTGGCGTAGAGTGCAGTGGCATAACGTGAATTGGCATAGTGTGGAGTGGCTAGTGTGGAATGGAGTTGAGTGCAGTGGCACTGAGTATAGTGGCATAGAGTGCAGTGGCATAGGGTGGAGTGGTGTAGAGTGAAGTAGCATGCAGTACATTGCTGCAGAGTTGAGTACAGGTGTGTAGAGAAGAGTAGTCCAGAGAAGAGTAGAGTGGCATTGAGTGAAGTGGCATTAAAGTAGAGTGGTATAGAGTAGAATAGAGTAGTGTAGAGTGCAGTGGTAGAGCACAGTGGTGCCCAGTAAGGTAGAGTGGCATAAAGTGCAGTGGCATACAGTGCCATGATGTACAGTGGAGTGGTGCAGATTGCAGTGGCATAGAGTAGAGTTGCATAGAGTGAAATGGTGCAGGGTACAGAATAGAGGGATGCAGAGAACAGTAGCATAAAGTGAAGTGGCAAAGAGTGAAGTGGCGTGGAGTACGGAGATGCAGAGTTGAGTTGAGTGGCGTAGAGTCGAGTGGTGCAGAGAAAAGTAGAGTGGCATAGAGTGAAGTGACGTACAGTAGAGTGGTGCAGAGTAGAGGAGAGTGGTGTAGAGTGTAGTGGTAGAGTACAGTAGAGTAGAGTGGAGTGGCATAGAGTTCAGTGACATAGAGTGGAGTAGGATAGAGTGCAGTGGCATAGAGTGCAGTGGTGCAGAGAAGCATAGAGTGGCATAGAGTGCAGTGGTATTGAGTGGAGTGGAATAACAGTGGAGTGCTGTAGGGAACAGTAGAGTGACAAAGCAGAGTAGCATAGAGTGCAGTGGCATAATGTGCATTGGCATAGTATGGAGTGGTCTAGAGTGCAGTGGCTAGAGTGGAGTGGTGCAGAGTACTGTAGAGTAGCGTAGAGTACAGTGGCTTTGGGTGCAGTGGCATAGAATAGAGTGGTGTAGAGTTGAGTGTCTTAGAGTGCAGTGGTGTACAGTAGAGTGGTGCGGAGTAGAGTGCAGTGGTGTAGACTGGAGTGGTGCAGTGTAAAGTGCAGTGGCATAGAGTAGAGAGGCATAGAGTGCAGTGGGGTAGAGTAGAAGGGGGCAGAGTAGAGATGCATACAAGTGGAGTGGTGTAGAATGTAGTGGTGTAGAGTGGTGCAGAGTAAAGTAGAGTGGCATAGAGTGGGGTGGTGCAGAGTGGAGAAAAGTGGCTTAGAGTAGAGATACATAGAGTGCAGAGGCGAGGAGTGCAGTGGCGTAGAGTAGAGTTGAGTGGTGTAGAGTGCAGTGTCGGAGATTGGAGTGGGGAAGCATACAGTAGAGTGGTGCAGAGTAGAGTAGACAGGCGTGAAGTGCAGTGGCATATAGTGCAGCGGCAAAGAGTAGAGTGGTGCAGAATAGAGTAGAGTGGCATAGAGTGCAGTGGCGCAGAGTGGAGTGGCATGGATTTGCATAGAGTGTAGTAGTGTAGAGTGCAGCAGCACAGAGTACAGTGGCTTAGAAAAGTACGCTGCAGATTAGAGTAGAATAACAGAGTGCAATGACAGAGTAGTGCACTGCAGAGTAGAGTAGAGTGGCATAGGGTGCAGAGTAGAGTGGCGTATAATGCAGTGGTAGAGTAGAATGGTGCAGAGTAGAGTGTCGTAGAGTGCTGTGGCGTGAAGTGGCATAGAGTACAGTGGCCCAGAGAACAGTGGTGCAGAGAAGAGTAGAGTGGCATAGAGTGCAATGGTGTACAGTGCAGGGGCAAAGAGTGCAATGACATAGAGGGAAGTGATGTACACTGGAGTGGTATAGAGGGCAGTGGTGTAGAGTGGAGTGGTGCAGAGTATAGTGACGTAGATTGCAGTGGCATAATGTGCAATGGCATAGCGTGGAGTGGTGCAGATTAGACTACAGTAGAACGGCATAGAGTGAAGTGACACAGGCCTGATTCACAAAAATAAACTTACACTTTTGTGTATGTTTACAATTGCCTGGTTTTCAAAAAGGGATTTTACGAGTAGTATCTTTATGAGTGGGGAGTCTCCGCACATAAACAGAGAGGTCTTTTTATGTGTGGAGACTCGGTACTCTGAAAGATACTACTCGTAAATCCCTTTGTGAATACCAAACAATCGTAAACTTATACAAACTGGTAAATTTACCTTTGTGAATCAGGCCCACAGAGTAGAGTGCCATAGAGTGCAGTGGTGTAGTGTAGAGTAGACTGGTGTAGAATGCAGTTGCATAAAGCAGAGTGGTGCAAAATAGAGTGCAGCGGCACGGAGTGGCACAGAGTTCAGTGGCATAGATTGCAGTGCTGTAGAGTGGAGTGATGCAAAGTAGAGTGCAGTGGCATAGAGGGCAGTTATGTTGAGTGTAATGGTGTAGCGTACAGTGGGGTAAAGTGGAGTTGCGTAGAGTGCAATGGGGTAGAGTGGAGTTGCATAGAGTGGAGTGACGTACAGTTGATTAGTGCACAGTAGAGTAGAGTGGCGTATAGTGCAGTGGCATAGAGGAATACAGTCAATGGACTACGTCAGAGCCTCAGTTTGAGTTCCACCGGTTCCTTAATCTCTGAAGAGAAGCCACTCTCATGGGTTTTGTCAATGTTTTGCAATGGCGCTGTACCACTGAGAACTGTATTTTGGACAAAAGTGGAAGAAAACAGCAGAAACAATGTTTTACTCTATAGATGATAATTGGTGGACAGGAAGCAATGTTGCAGCATTATTTGGAAGGCATGCAGAATCACTGTCACACTTTACAGTACAAGGACATGTGTATTCTGTGCCACAACAATGGACCTATTCGCTGTCATAGATGAGTTGATTTTCTTACACTGTTGCCAGGGGGTTGGAAGGGAAAAGCAGCAACAAGGAACAGGAATGGTAAGGAGGTAATGAACCCACATGGCTGAGGATATGGGAGAAGGACTGGAAACACAAGCACTCGGATAGAGTGCTTGAACCCCCCCTAAAAATAAAGTAGCTGCAAAACCAGGAGCAGTGGATGGACACAAGTACTTGGTCCAAGCTCCAGGAGAGGCCCAAACACAAAAAGAGAACATGATGCAGGCATGCCAAGACAACCGAGAATGAAAGAAATGGGAACGGCGTTGAAGCCAACAAATGGTAAGTTATGGACGGGCTGTAAGTCCATTGTATGTAAACAAAATGTCTCGCAATGATAGTGCATGTGCAGTCTAGGCAAAACCTAAACAATGTTAGGGATTAGTTTTGTAAATACAGGTTTGCGTGCTTTTATTTTATATGTATCTAATTTTGTATTTATCTTAAGCATCCCATTTAGGCATTAATCAGTGATCTCTTGATCATGGGTAGTGGAGGTGCTCAATATGCTAAAGCAGTACAACAAATCATGTACTGTCTAATTTCTTCTACATACTGCCTGTTCGACCCTTGAAACATTACAGTGAAAAAATTCCTGCATTTCATATTTCTTTTTTAGTGAAACTGTAAGATTAGATTGGATAAAACTTTGTAAATATTTAAATTATACAGAATTTTTATATGTTTTTCTTCGATTATACAGCATTTTTATATGTTTTTCTTCGAATCACTGACATAATATCGAAAGACACAATATCGACCTACCATATTATCGACACAAAAATATTGATTACAATAATATCGGCATCCTATACTTATTTAAAAATTAGTATCGACACCAAAATATCGTCACACACTTACATCGATATCAGTATTTTCGAACACAAAAATATAGTTATAAAAAATATCGAACATGTTTTGAAAAGATACGAGATTTCAATAATATAGATAACAACAATATAGACAGCAATAATATCGTTAAAAAAAATATATCGACATGTATAAAACATTAATAAACATACAAAACTTAACCCAAATAATATATATTTATCAATAAACATACAGAATATAGAAAATAAATCAAATACAACCTGTTTTAAAAATATTTTAAAATATTATCATAAAATATATTAAAGACACACTATTAATAACTATATAAATATTATACCTAAATAAAATGCACATATTATTTAACATCTAAAATAATATAATTCACATTTAATAGACTAAAGCAGTTTTAAAAAATGCAATAACTGAATCTTAATTCGCGTTTTCCCTATATGGAAAGCAATGACCAAAACAATTAAAACAATAAATGACAACCAATAAAATACACACACTATTGAAACAAACCAATGAAATTAAACAAACTATTAATTAAACACTATATAAACACATGAAAATCAATCAGTATTTTACACCTCAAACCAAAAAGAAACAAGAAGGCGAAACTCTGCAGGATTGCTTGCAGAACACAGGACTTCATTAAAGAAAATTCTATTTCCTACTCCAGAAAGTAAGTAAAATAACATTTATAATCTGATGCTACTGCTAATCTTCTAAAACATCTATTTATACTGACAAAATAATTAATAAATATTTTTTTAATTTATGTCTCCTTTACAGACAGCCAAACACGTACAGAACTCTGAGAAAAATCGACTTGGAAATAAAGTAAGTATCAAATAAATTAAACAAAAACAATTAGCTAAAACCAAAGTCCAACTTTATCCCAACTTCCCCTCCACTTCATGCACAGTTAAACACAATTATTACTTTCTTTGTACCAACAGAAATATCAGCAACAAAACTGAAATCAAACAGCAAAGAAAGCGCATCAGCATTGAAAACGACTTCAAATTCAACATTGTAAGTATATAAATGACAATGTATATATATAAAAAAATAAAACAGTACAGTAATATTTTTAGTAATCTTTATATACATTTTACTTAGCATTTGAAACATCACAATGACTGAAGGCGCCCAATTCATAACTTCACAATAATTATTTTGCAACTGCTAATAATTTATGAAAACTCCAACAGTCTGAAACTTGGATGATGGAATATGTCCCAAACCATTTTATCAATCATATACTGTCCATGCACTATACCAAAATATAAACATCCCTTTTCGCTATGCTTTATTATAAAATAAGCAAAACTCCACCTATATTGAACTACTGTCAAAAATTAAACAGACAACGAATAATTACTTTCCCCAAAAAATAATCACTGATTTTGAGCAGGCTATGATAAATGCAATACTAAAAACCTACCTTCACACAGCAATTCAGGGTTGCTACTATCATTTTAATCAATGTATTTGGAGACACCTCCAAAACAAAAATCAACACTAAGGTGCCGATTATGATGATGAAAGGCCCACCACTGCCAACCATGCGGTGGCGGGCCCTCCGCCATCTGACTGGCAATTTCCCCCACCACATTATGATGGCATGGCATGGGGAATCGTTCTGCAAGCGTTGCGGGCGCAAAGACCACAGCCACGCTTCCACCACAGGCAATCGGTACTATTGCCCGGCTGAGCAGACAGATGAAGGTAATTGGTGGTGGTGCCTAGCAGGCACCGTCCAGCAGATCACAATGCTGGCATCAGCCAGCCTTTCTATGGTGGGGAAACCGCCATGGAAAGGCTGGAGGAGAATGGATTTGGGGGCCCGTTGTGGGCCTCCTCTGTGTGGGGGGAGAGTCGTGGTGCACTGGGGTGTACCCATGGTAACCCCCTGCATTTCCCTGCACAAAGTGGCAGGCACCTCATGGTGCCTGCTACGTAGTGCAGGGAAATGCACTACGTGTCATTTTCACATTGCGAACGGTGCTGCAGCCAGCAGCACCATCCGCAATGGTAAGGGACCTGGATGCACCCTCCATACTGGCGGGCACATCGTAATTTCAGTGGTGAGACCGCCGCATGACTGGCGGGCGGTCCCAACCACCGAAATGATGGCGGGAGGACTCAGGTCCGCCGGCCATTGTAATGAGCCCCTAAGTGTTGAATATGCAACAAATAGATCCTTTGCATAGCAAATAAAAAAAACTTATAGCACTGGCCTATGTCCCTGTTACTGACATAGCCGAACACTACAATTTATTAATAGAAAGTACATACTATCAACAAAATGAACTAAACCTAAGCCCCCTTCTTGACTACTTTGAGGATACCTGGGTGCACAGTAGAGTACCTGGGTGGGAAGGCTACACAGATCTGGACACAGAAGGCAACCTACATACCACATTCCATGGTGGAATGTATATCACAGTACACTAAATAAAGAAGCTAAAACGAACAATGGACACGCGTAAATAACTCGCAAAAATGAAACTAATCAATCAACGGGTGTGGTTTATATACTTTTTGGTTATTGAGTAGTCTATGGAAGGAAGATGAGGCTCTGCCCATTTAGATGTCACGTTTTACAGTTACACGTGCTCACGTTTTAACTGTTTAACTTGTGCACGTGTTGGGAAAAGTTAAAAAATGTGAAGCGGTAAAGGTTTCGATTTCGATCCAAACAAGTATAAGGTCCTTAATATGTACATACGTTGGAGAGCTTAAAAACTGATACCCGGCAAACCCTGTCATTTCCATTCTCATGACTA
Organism: Triturus cristatus; assembly: GCF_964204655.1. Lineage (NCBI taxonomy): Eukaryota > Metazoa > Chordata > Amphibia > Caudata > Salamandridae > Triturus > Triturus cristatus. The sequence goes on from NC_140580.1 coordinate 328,289,416, forward strand.
AATACATCTATTAATTGCCATAATTCTAAATAGAAGACATAAAAGAAAATATCTTTCAAAATAGAAGAAAAAAAACGTGCTAATATTTCTCATCACTATGGTTTTAAATTTAAAAAAATGCGAGCATTTGTACAGCGTACAGCTACCCCTGGAAAGGTGTGCCGGAGCTCAGGGGCATCAGAATGATGAAGCAATTTGTTGCCCACAGTGACATAGTGGTGGGCTAACGTGCCGCTGGAGCTGGGAATCGAACTGTGAACGCTGTTGTTCGAAGTCAGGTATCATCGCTGTTGCGTCACACTTTTTCCACACTTATATGTTAATTACTGCTAATTACGTTTCAAACATTGTTAAATTATAACTTATAACAGACTACTGTTACAGTTAGTTTTTCACTACAAAAAGTATGCACGTCTTTTTAAAATTTACTTAAAAACAATATAGGTTTCAGGGACATTGTAGTCAGAAATGAGCATTTATAAAACATTTGAAATTCACTGAAAAAAACATAGGTTTCAGGTACATTACAGTTAGAAATTAGCATTTAAAAAACCTTTGAAATTCACTGAAAAAACCATAGGTTTCAGGGGCGTTATAGTTAGCTGCACATTTCACACGTACAAAACCATAGAAATTCCACCGTTATAGTTAGTTCAGCTAACTATAACTCATGCCCCTGCAATGCACTGCTCATGACGTCATCAGTGGTGTCACTGGTGTATCAATGATGTCATTTTAGATGTCATCAGTGATGTCATCAGTGATGTCACTGACCATGCCTTGAATGATGTAATATGTGACGTCATGAGCAGTGCATTGCGGGGGCGCGAGTTATAGTTAGCTGAACCAACTATAACGGTGGAATTTCAATGGTTTTGTACGTGTTAAATGTGCAGCTATCTATAACGCCCTGAAACCTTTGGTTTTTTCAGTGAATATATATATATTACAAATAAAGAATGCAAGCTTCGTTTCGGTGTGTGGCTAATTTCTCTCGGAAAGGGGAATATTTGGTCATTATCTAACGGTGTGGTTCAACCGTAGCGACGCACCTCCAGCAAGCGCGCCATGGTCTGCCCGCAAGAGAACCCCTTTGTTTTGACCGCGGAAGCGAAAGAGCAGACAGGTGATGCCAAAGACTGACTTTGGCATGGATCTCGGTAAGCCTCGAAAATGGGCGAATCAGGGACAAAACGGACTTTGCATTTTTAAGTAAAAGATTAAAATATTTTATCACCCAATGGAGTGTAAAAAAGTAAGAAAATATGAGTGAACCGCAAGTACCACAAGGCATTGCAACTCACTGTGGGCGTCCACAAGGGGGCGAGCAATTTGAAATTGAGTGACTTCTCTGGTGGTTCACTACTGTCTGAACAGATGTCAGTGGCACACCTTTGAAAACGTTCGGGGAGAACGAAACATGTCAGGACTACTGGCTGCTTTACAAATAAAGAATGCAAGCTTCGTTTTGGTGTGCGGCTAATTTCTCTCGGAAAGGGGAATATTTGATCATTATCTAACGGTGTGGTTCAACCGTAGCGATGCACCTCCTGCAAGCGCGCCATGGTCTGCCTGCTGAGAACCCCTTTGTTTTGACCGGGGAAGCAAAAGGGCAGACAGGTGACGCCAAAGACTGACTTTGGCATGGATCTTGCTAAGCCTCGAAAATGGGCAAATCAGGGACAAAACGGACTTTGCATTTTCAAATAAAAGCTTAAAATATTTTATCACCCAATGGAGTGTAAAAAAGTAAGAAAATATGAGTGAACCGCAAGTACCACAAGGCATTGCAACTCACTGTGGGCGTCCACTAGGGGGCGAACAATTTGAAATTGAGAGACTTTTCTGGTGGTTTACTACTGTCTGAACAGATGTCAGCGGCGCACCTTTGAAAAAGTTTGGGGAGAACGAAACATTTCAGGACTGCTGGCTGCTTTACAAATAAAGAATGCAAGCTTTGTTTTGGTGTGCGGCTAATTTCTCTCGGAAAGAGGAATATTTGGTCAATATATATATATATATATATATATATACATATATATATATATATTCAGTAAAAAACAAAGGTTAAAGGGACATTATAGTTAGGAAATAGAATTGAAACAATTTTAGAAATTTACGGAAAAAAACCCCAAAGATTACAGGGATGTTATAGTTAGGAAATAGAATTTTTTTAAACCTTATAAATTCACATAAAAAACAAAGGGCCCCATTGCCCGCCACCGTAACGGAAAACAGGACTGTCCGCCAGAGGTGCGGCGGTCCCACTAGGCCAATTAGGATGTGACCGCCACCCTGGCAGTCGCATCCTGCATCTTCAGCATTGTGGCGGACGGTGCTGTAAGCAGCACCTGCCGCAATTTTGAATTTGCATGCTGTGCATTGACAGGCACAATGTGACAGGCACCCTGCGGTGCCTGTCACCTTGTGTGTGGCAATGAGGGGTGCCATAGGTACCCCCCAAGTACAGCCACCCACCTCCTCACCACCCCGGGGGCCTGCAACGGGCCCCCGAAGTCATTTACCGTATGCCTTTCCATGGCGGAGTCTCTGCCATGGAAAGGCATACCCACCGCAGGCATACTAATATGAATGGCACCATATTGTGGGCCTTTTCCGCCTGGCCGGCAATCCGACCGGCGGAAAAGCGGCAGACGGACTTTCCATCTGCCGCGATACCCCGCCATAGTAATATGGTGGGGGGGAAATTGTGTAGTGATGGCATGCGGATCGCCACCGCCCGCCACCGCCGGCCGGGCGGTGGGGATCCGCACGACATCCTAATAGACCCCAAAGTTACAGAGACGTTATAGTTAGGTTCAGATTTCACATGCACAAAACCACAGAAATTCAGCATTTATACTTACGTGAGCTAACTATAACTTACTACCCTGCAATGCACTCCTTATGACCGCACATTTTACATCACTCGTGACATAGTCAGTGACATCACTGATGACATCACTGATAACACAATCAAGTGACTGTGAGTGTTTTCTAAAAGTTTATGAGTATTCAACATATGTATATACTACGGTATCACAAAGTTAAATTAGTTTACTTTGTGTACTACTAATGAGTGATTCTATTTTCCTTTCGGGGTCACCTTCTAGTGTGTATTCCTCTGTCTGCCTCCTTTGGACCATACCTTTTGTAATGCATCCAATTTCTTCTGCTTCCCTTCCCTCCCCACCATGCTGTTGATTTCAGCCACCCCCGCCACTTTGAGCCTAGAAGGAGAAGTTCTTGCAGTAGATGTTGATGGTCTAGGTCTGCTAGGTAACTATTAAAGTTAGGAGTCAAAATTGGGGAGGTACACTTGTTATTTTCCCTTGCCTCGTCAGCCTGACACCCCCCAGCAGATACAGTTTGCTATTAGCGTCGGAACACCCCTTTGCTGGGGCAGCTGTGCGCTCTATAAAACAACATAACATAACATAACATACCTTTTGGATTTTTGTCTCAGTGGGCTCGGTAAATCAATCCACCCCCTCAAGGACCCCAATTCTGTTAGCTACTGGGATAACACAAAAGCAGGGGCCTTGCTTCTGGTCAGAGCGGCAGCCCAAATTAGGGATCGGGTATGAGGGGTGTAGATGGTGTTGTCGATGTTCACCTAGGGCTGGTTTATAAAAATAACCAAGCGGAAGGATCGCAACAGCAGATCTCCTATATGGTGTTGTTAAGTCACCTAGTATATGGTCAATGACCAATTTAGGGTTCTTAAAATTAATGGCAATACAATCCCCAGTCTTATCTTTAGGGCCCTTCCTGAACTAGCTAACCCTCTATGTTAGAAGTATTACATCTTCTCTGTCGTGAGGGTAGTGCCTGTGCCCCAAAAGCCAATGCAGGCATTTACTGGTTAGATCCTCTTGGGATTCTCTCTGGTTGTATTTTGACTCTGGAACCCCTGCGGGGATCACTACATAGGGGTAAGCAGCAGGGGTGGATTAATCGTACGAGGTTTCACAATGTCCACCATAAGGACCTCTTTTTGATCTCTCCCTTCCTTGCACCCCCTATTTGCATAGTCTGTAGACAAAGAATCTGTCACACTACGGCGTAGGTAGACAAAGGGAGGTTCATACATTAACACACTGTATGTATGAGACCGCAGGAGAATGACTACACATCCCACAATCCTGTATGACTGGTCAGGTGGGCTCAGCACTCTGAGGCCTATATAGGCTCCGCCTCCCGAAGGCCCGGTGCTTGTCAATCAAGTACCATGACTTGGACCGTTGGGAGGAAGAAGCCGTGTTTTCTCTGAACAGGGAAGAAGGAAATTGCTCCTTCTAACTCTCCACCACTGGGCTCGCCTATCCGCTTTGTGTACAACGCACTGGAGCGTGTCTTCGAGCCGTTACCAGGCTCTCTCTGTGTGCTCCACAACGCGCTGAAGCGCATCGTTGTGTCCTGCGGTGTATTTGCACAACGCGCTGGAGCGTGTCTCTGTGCAGTCTCTGGGCTCGACTCACTCGCCACGGAAAACGCGCTGGAGCACGACGTCACTCTTCTGCCTTCCCCAAGCATGATGAAGAGACTGCATGAGCCTGAACTCGGTTCGAGATAAAGCTCTTGTTTAAGGGGCTTCATTAAAGAACCAGAGGGGAGCGCTATAACACCACCAATGAGCCTCTGAGAGGCTCGGATTTCCCTCTCTGTTTTTTCCTCTGAGATGGATACAACCTCAGCCTACAGCTCTGTAAAAAGCTGTCAGGAGGCTTGAAGGAAGGGCCATACTTCAATTTTTGTTTATCTGACAGGCACACAGGGAAGGCGCGCCTCTCCCTCTTCATTGCATTTGCCAGTGCCTTAGACTTACGTGCTACAGTACTAAAGAGGATCTCCACAGCTAAGTTAATTGTTCTATTTTCATGCATGAGAAGCTGTATTACCCTTGACGGAGACTTTATTTATTTTTATGCTTTATTTTTGGATTTTGCATTCTGTACAATAGAGTGAGTGCAGCAAGCCTTAATGTAAGTGCAAACACATAGTCTTATTGTGCCTTGTTCAGTTTGCATATGGTGGTTATCCTACATGTGTTGTGCTTGTGTTTTGCTACAGGGAACACAGGGCTAGACAACAGGAGTGACAAGAATAAGAGTGAAGCCTACAACTCTAAGTGTCTTCCCATTAAGTGTTTTAGAGCTGCATCTTTATTGTTTACTTTGTCCCTTTTTTTCCTTTCCCCTGTTACGGTGTTGTCTGCTGAGTGGTACTTGCGCACTCGCAGGTCGCGCCCTATCGGGGGAAAAGGTTACGCAGCATCATCCATCGCTCTCGCTATATCCGGCTTCGAAGGTTAGTGGTTACCTGTTGGTGTTTTGACAGAATCCTTATTACTCATGCCTCTCCCCCCTTCAAAGCCCCTTTAGTGGAAGCACTATTGTCCCTTTTGTTATTGCTGGCTATATTGACCCTTAAGGGCTTGTCAGGCATAGCCTGATCAGTATGGTCAGTTTGGCATTATGCAGCCACCCTCCCACTTGGCCATGCGTGCACTCTGTTATTGATCCCCCGCTCAAGTGGCTTAAATTTTCAAGATGGGCAAAAATTTAGCTCAATTCTTTTTGAAAAATACTTTTAACTTTGCCTAAAAATTCCCTTATAAAACTTACAGCCCATGGAGGTTGAACAATCTCCCTACTATCATTATGAACATTAGTTAAGATATTGTCGCTAGTCGTGTTATGGGTATTGTCACTATGATTACTGGTGCCTATGGAGGACTTTAGAGTCCTGCGTTGGGAGGTTTTCTTTTTAGCAGCTGCAGTGGATTTGGCAATAGGTTTAGCAGGCCTTTCCTCTGTTTGGGGACAGTCACTTGTAGGTTCCCTTCTCAAGCCTTTTTGATATTCTTGATTGGTCTGTACTAGTCGGCTACTGTGGGCGTACAGGTGGGGGCTAGGTACTAAAACATGCTGCAGACCAATCAAGGTGCCTTGTGGAACCAAGGACAGACACAACCATCTCTCAGTTAATTCTATTTCCGTAGCCACTACACCTATAGCTCTTTGCAACATTCTGTCAATGGAGGTGGGCTTGGGAGATGTTACAGGTAGCTGGGGTTTCTCATGACAGTTCCTTTTCCCCTTAATGTCAGTCACAAGCTCTATTAATTAGCACACAAAAAAGAACTCCAGTTCAGAAATAAAAACAATTAAAAAAAGGAGTCACTCACCCTGCAAAGTGCTTGTTCACTGTATAGGTGCTCTAGATGAAAGGGGGGTGGCCCAGCCCAGCCTCATCCAGCCGCGGATGGGTGCAGACAGGCCCACTCTTGGCTTGTGCGGGACCAGTGTGCATCTCGCGCAGTGGGAGCCCCGTTGCAGATATATGCACCTCCTGGCAAGTTGGATGACACTGCAGTAGATTGGACAGTCTGGGATGTGTAGTTCTCGCCCCGCCCCAAGTTCCACAAAAACTTCTCTCCCTGTGCAGCAGGAGCCCCAGTGCAGCTATATGTGCCTCCTGGCGTGTTGGGTAACGCCGTGGTAGACTGGGCAGGCTGGGGCATGTAGTACTCGCCCCACTCCAAGCTCTTCAAAAACTATTCCTCCAGCGCATCGGGAGCCCCGATGCAGCTATATGCTCCTCCTGGCGTGTTGGGTGACGCTGTGGTAGAAGGGGCAGTCTAGGGGGTATAGTGCTCACCCCGCTCCAAGCTCTCCCAAAACTTTTCTTCCTGCGCAGAGGGAGCCCCGGTGCTGCTATATGTGCCTCCTGTCACATTGGGTGATGCAGAGGTAGAAGGGGCAGTCTGGGGCGTGTAGTTCTAGCCCCACTCCAAGCTCTCTAAAAACTTCTCCCCCTGGTGGGCAGCCCGGTACATTGCAGGAGGCGGCCCTCAGGATAGCAGGCCCCAGAGTCAATGGCCCGAGGAGGGGGGTGTGTGGCCCCCTCCTTTGATCTGCACGGGTTGGCCCAAGAGAGGTGGTTGTCCCCGGGGACATATATGGCCCAGGAGGGGTGCCCCCAGCATCCCTCCATGTGTACATTTTTCATTTGGCCCTTGGAGGGGTGGCCCATGCTCTCTCTTCCATATTTTATAAATATCGGCAAGCCCCCGAGACCTGGCCTACTCAGGGGATTTATTAAAAACAAGCGCAGGAGAGTGTGCTTGTATTTGTTTTTTTGCCGCGCATCTGCATCTCCGTCATGTTTCTGTGGTTCATTTTTTTTAACAAAAAAGCTTTTTGGGCGTGGCGGGACCCTCTGGGGGGGGAACAACCTTTACAACGCAACTGTTACAACGCACTACACTTACAACGCATTTTTTACAACGCATAATCCATTACAACGCACTACACTTACAACGCATGACACTACAACGCATTTTTAAAAAATACCTTTACAACGCATACCATTACAACGCCTACCATTACAACGCATAATATTACACAACACTATCCAACACTTACCCTACTGTTGCACCCCCTGGAGTTAGAATAGTAATTTTTACCCCTATACTATCCAACACTTACCCTACTGTTGCACCCCCTGGAGTTAGAATAGTAATTTTTACCCCTATACTATCCAACACTTACCCTACTGTTGCACCCCCTGGAGTTAGAATAGTAATTTTTACCCCTATACTATCCAACACTTACCCTACTGTTGCACCCCCTGGAGTTAGAATAGTAATTTTTACCCCTATACTATCCAACACTTACCCTACTGTTGCACCCCCTGGAGTTAGAATAGTAATTTTTACCCCTATACTATCCAACACTTACCCTACTGTTGCACCCCCTGGAGTTAGAATAGTAAGTTTTTACCCCTATACTATCCAACACTTATCCTACTGTTGCACCCCCTGGAGTTAGAATAGTAATTTTTACCCCTATACTATCCAACACTTACCCTACTGTTGCACCCCCTGGAGTTAGAATAGCAATTTTTACCCCTATACTATCCAACACTTACCCTACTGTTGCACCCCCTGGAGTTAGAATAGCAATTTTTACCCCTATACTATCCAACACTTACCCTACTGTTGCACCCCCTGGAGTTAGAATAGCAATTTTTACCCCTATACTATCCAACACTTACCCTACTGTTGCACCCCCTGGAGTTAGAATAGTAATTTTTACCCCTATACTATCCAACACTTACCCTACTGTTGCACCCCCTGGAGTTAGAATAGTAATTTTTACCCCTATACTATCCAACACTTACCCTACTGTTGCACCCCCTGGAGTTAGAATAGTAATTTTTACCCCTATACTATCCAACACTTACCCTACTGTTGCACCCCCTGGAGTTAGAAAAGTAATTTTTACCCCTATACTATCTAATACTTACCTTAAATGCAATTAAATATTATGCGTTGTAATGGTATGCGTTGTAATGGTAGTTTTTAAAAATGCGTTGTAGTGTCATGCGTTGTAAGTGTAGTGCGTTGTAATGGATTATGCGTTGTAAAAAATGCGTTGTAAGTGCATGCGTTGTAAAAGTGTGCGTTGTAACGTCATACATCCCTCTGGGGCCCCAAGACCAAGGCTTGGGGGCCAGGGTATGCCTGCCATGCCCCTTTTCTTTTTTTAAAATGTTTTTTGTGGGACTTGGCTGAAGTCGATTCCATAGTCCCGAGATGGCTACTGACATTTCCTGGTTGAAGTGTTGGCAGCCAATCAGATTTGATCACTGGGGCTGTCGGATCTACAGAGGATCTGCGACCCTATATACCCTAATTTAGAATTCTTGTATTATATCACAAACTACTGAACGGCTTCACACAAATTCATAAAAACATCGCTTTCTGAACCAACACCTACCTTTCTGCCAAATTTGGTGTAATTCCGTTCAGCAGTTCGGGCTGTAGTAATATCTAAAATCCCTATAAGAAGTTGCATGGGCAAAACGCGTTTTAGGACCCCCCCCATTTTTCTTGGCCCCCGCTTGACGAATCACCCTGAAAATGTCAAGATAGCAGCTGAAGTGAGCTCGTACTAAATTTGAAAATGTCACAAGGATTGGCGCCAAAGTTATTGGCAAAACAAAAAACGCTCATCCTATGGAAACAAGGTCCTAACTATAACTACCTACTGACGACCGCCAGGTTCCGTTACTGATAGAGACCACTTTGAATTTGCAAATTGTCTGCCACTCCATGGCATGGTGTGTGGTGTGTTTTTTAACTTTTGATTTGAGTTAGAAACACATTTATAGTTAAAATATGCAAATCATGCAGCAGATCATAAATTACGTAGCAAACACAGTAAATCCATAGTTATACAGAAAATGCTAGGACGCAGTATAGCCTAATGCCTTTCATCCTGATAATACCTTACCTTATGCACAGTGGAAATACCTTGGGGGTTCATATATCTGCCACTGAAAATGTTAAAAGCAACTGATTTGGGTCTTTTGATTTTGTTTTAACTGCACAACATTTGTGATAGATGATTAACACTGGTTCTTTTTAAAAGCTCAAGGTGGACACTGAGATTTATTTTATATGTTTTCTGCATTGAAATGCAACATACTTCTAAACCAACTGCTACATCCTTGTTAGACCTGGCACCATTGGCGTGGGTCTCCCTTCCATTTTTCGCTGTTATCTCCTCTGTTTTTGCTGGTAATAGATGCTCTGGGCGCTGTGCCACTGCCATTCAGTGCCACTGCGCGAATGTTCCCTGTGTAAATATGACATGTGAATTGGTATATCCATGATTGGCTTATTTGGTTTACCTGTTAGTCCCTAGTAGTGTGGCCAGGGCTGGTAAACCAAATGCTGCTGGTGGTCCGCTTCACTTTCGTTTTTACGTCATCCGAGCGAGTCGCAATTGACGTGGCCACGGAATTCCATTCTCTCACCACATTTTGAGACGAACAGCAATTCGTACCGTGACCTGTACTCCCGGAATCCCTAACCCGTAGGCATTGCCCTACCATCTCTGTACTTATACACGCGTCCCCTTGGACTATTCCGGTTTCGCTACCCGTCCTAGACGCCCCCCTAATACCCAAGACTTCAATTTCGATCACCGAGGCTTTTGAACATGGGCAATTTAATTGATTAGTCCTGATGATGATCCGATATCCCCCTGATATGGATCGAAACGCCGTCGACACAGTTGTCTACCTTACACATTCTATCCTTTGTATATAACGTATTGTGAAGGTGACAGTATATGTATCAGATGTTTCGCTACTCTATATATTTTTCAGATAGAAACATCCTTGAAATTGCCTGAACGTCTTTCACATGTTGTCCTTCCGATAGTAAGTCTCAGGATACAGGCTTGTATCCCACTAAGATTGTACTTACAATCTCTGGATTAGTGTTAAGCACTTTAACTTATTAAAGGTGCCTTTGTCCGGCTGGACACTGGCTGCAATATAGAACCAACTTTGGCTATATTCATTGTATTACTAATCTCTTAGTTTTCAGGGACCTCTGTTTCCTGTAACATATAACCTCCCAAGGTCCCTGTGTAATTCCTTTGGGTGCCCTTGTGTTTTGTTACACACGCTGGTGGGCCTGCAGCGCTGGTTTGCGCCACCCACAGAAGCAGCTTGTAAAGTGTGTCTCAGACCTGCCACTGCAGAGTCTGTGTGCAGTCCAGAACTGCCATCTTGGCTGTGAAGTGCAACCACTTCCCAGCCCCTGAACCTTCCCTTGGCATCATGTAAGTCACCCCTCTGGTAGGGTGCAATGTATGTGTAAGGTAACATGCTCTGGTGTGTGTAGCATGTCCTGGTAGTGAATTACACCCAATTTTTGATTTCACTACTGTAAGGCTACCTGTTCTCCATAGGCCAGAATGGGAGGTTTGGCTATTACATTCTATAGTCCTAACTGACCCAAAGAACATGGTAGAAAAACGAATTTAGTATGCCTGGTCTCAGAATGTTAAAATACATCTTTTAGTGAAGTTTATTTTTATATTCTGTGTTTGAAAATACCACTTTTAGAAAGTAGGTATTTTCTTGCCTAAGCCTTCCAGTGTGCTCTGCTGTTATGTGTATTGGCTGTCTGGCTTTGGAGAGACAGAGTAGGTTGAGTCAGACCTGGGTTGAATAGAGAGATCTGCATTGGAGTATGGGGAGGGGTAGCTCCTTGACCTGAATAGGGCTGTGCCTGGCAAGGTGAATGCTGGCTCCACCTCCCACTGTGCGTCTGATGGCAGACCCCCTCTTTCTGAAAGGAAGGATGCAGCCTGGTAAACAGAGTGCTCCAGGGCTGGGCAGAACTGGTTCCGGCTGGGTTCAGTGACTTGTAGCTTCTGAGAACAAAGACTTTTGGGGTATAAATATCTGTGCTGAAACCCCTACAATTTGTATTGCTCCTGGACAACAAGAAGAACCTTTGTCCGTGTAACTGAAGAAATCTGCAGGAGGTGACTGTCCCTGTGCTTGTGCTGTTTCTTGGACTGGCCTGCAGTGGTTACTACTGGACTTGGAAGAAGAGGAAAAGGACTTTGAAGGAACTTTTATTTTATCTTGCTACAGCAATCACCCAAGGGCTAGAAGAGAGCTAGCCTCCTGCTGGAGTCTCAGGCACACGAGACTCCACCATCAGCCTCCTGTTTCCTCCCAGCGAGGATTTCTATCTGCAGGTGAGGCTCCTGTGAGTTCCAGGGCCTCTAGTTCTACTGTGGAGAAGAGAGTGCTGAAAATCATCGCTAGCGCCAGTTTGCGAGCCGCCGCAGCTGAAGCGCGTACGAAAAATCATCACGCTCCTGCCGCTGAGTGCTCACTACCGGAGATCATCGCATTACATGTTTACGGGCTGCCAAATGCTCGCTGACCTCAAGTTTATCACATCACCTGTTTGCGGGCTGCCAAAGGCTCGCTAATCCGAGATCATCGCATCACATATTTGCTGGCTGACAAATGCTCGCTGACCTCAAGATTATCGCATCACCTGTTTGTGGGCTGCAAAAGGCTCGCTAACCAGAGATCATCGCATCGAGTTCATTGCTTCACGACATTGCAGAGCGGACGCCGAGCGTCCGCCATTTTCATCGTATCGCATCAGGATCGTCGCTCCCTCGCGGAGCGCCATTTCTTTTCATCGCAACAAGATCGCACACACAACAGGCTCGGCGCATCATCCTCCCTTAGCGACCAGGATTTCAACGCATCGCCGGCTTAGCGTGTAGAAGTTTGCCGCTTTGTCCTGCACACAGATCAGCGCATCATCCTTCCTTGCGGCAAGGATTCAACACATCGCTGGTCACGCGTGAGGAAAATCATCGCTACAACTCCTTAGCGACATTTTGGTTGCTTTGCTACAGAATCCAGGTATTTTGTGAGTAAAAGGGTCGCAGAGACCACTGCCTTGAACTGAACTCCTCTTTGCACACTTTGAACTATTTTTGCAGCATTTTAAGAGTAACCCTATTTTCCTAGTATTGTGGATTTTTACTGTTATTGATCTTGTGTTAAGTCTATATATAAAGATACTTATTTTTTATAACTACTTGTGTGGTGTCCCTTTGTAGTGTTCTTCACTGTGTTACTGTGTATGGTCATAAATGCTTCACACACTGCCTCTGAGATAAGCCTAGCTGCTCGTGCTACGTTACCACAGGGTTGAGCAGGGGTTATCAAAGGGTGTAGCTCGCTTACTCTGACTTAGGAAGAAGGGTCCCTACTTGGACAGTGGCCAGCCATTGCCAACTAGAGACCCCCATTTCTAACAATCCTGGACCAAGGATGCTCAACTGTGCTGCCTTTGGCGAGTCAGGATTACCAGTAAGTAATTCAAGCATTACCGCCTTATTTCCTTTCTTATCACAGACTTTACTCATTTGAAGCTATGATCAAGTTAGATGAAATGTCCATTTCATTTTTTTTGCAGGTTTTATGAAGCTTAAAAGTGGTGTACTTTGCCAAGACTGCAAAGTTTTGAGAGCTACAAAAAAGTTCAGAAGTACATATATTTTCACACACAAAATGTTTTTTGCAAAAGATAGACCCTTATAAAAAGTAAGATATTCTTCCCAAAACCTATTTTTGTGGAATATTTTTCTGCCACATTAAACTATGCAAAAGAAACAATTGATGGACGGAATGCTGGACAATGCAAACATTTACCCCCCAGTCACAAGGATCTGGGTTAAATCCATCATTATTTTGCTCACCCTACCACCTCAGTTTAGACCCAGCCATATGCAAATCAGTCTTGACCTTGTTCTTTGTGGGAACAGTCCAGCCCGAACTGCCAAGCCAGGTCCTCCCTGGACCGGAAACAAGCATCCTAGGACCGGTTTCAGGCATCACCCCTCATCAGACAGGCTAGCCTGAATCCAGTGGTGTAGTGAGCACGGGACCCACATCTGGGCATACCCTTCCCACTTAGGGCGACATATGCCAAAGAAACAATTGATGAACAGAATGCTGGACAATGCAAACATTCACCCCCAGTCACAAGGATCTGGGATAAGTCCATCATTCTTCTGCTCACCGCACAACACCCCGGTTTGGACCCAGCCATATGCAAATCAGTCTTGTCCCCGTTCCTCGTGGGAACAGTCTAGCCCGAACTGCCAAGCCAGGTCTTCCCTGGACCGGAAATAAGCATCCTGGGACCGGTTTCAGGGCATCACGCCTCATCAACCAGGCTAGCCTCAATCCAGTGGTGTAGTAAGCACGGGACCCACGTCTGGGCATACCCTTCCCACATAGGGCAACATATGCAAAAGAAACAATTGATGGACGAAATACTGGACAATGCAAACATTCACCCCCAGTCACAAGCATCTGGGTTAAATCCATCATTCTTTTTCTCACCACTCCACCCCAGTTTGGACCCAGCCATATGAAAATCAGTCTTGACCCTGTTCCTTGTGGGAACAGTCCAGCCTGAACTGCCAAGCCAGTTCCTCCCTGGACTGGAAACAAGCATCCTGGGACCGGTTTCAGGGCATCACCCCTCCTCAGACAGGCTAGCCAGAATCCAAATCCAGTGGTGTAGTGAGCACGGGACCCACGTCTGGGCATACCCGTCTCACTTAGGGCGACATATGCATAAGAAACAATTGATGGACGGAATGCTGGACAATGCAAACATTCACTCCCAGTCACAAGGATCTGGGTTAAATCTATCATACTTTTGCTCACCACACCACCCCAGCTTGGACCCAGCCATATGCAAATCAGTCTTTACCCTTTTCCTTGTGGGAACAGTCCAACCCGAACTGCCATATGGCCAGGTCTAAACTGGGGTGGCATGGTGAGCAAAAGAATGAAAGATTTAACCCAGATCTCCTGACTGGGGGTGAATGTTTTGATTTGTTCTGCAGTCCGTCCTTCAATTGTGTGTCTTTTACTTTAAACTATGCAACCTTTCATAAGAAAAATATGCATTGTAAAGCCGATCCCAAATGGGGCGGGCCTTCTGACACATTGACAAGTAGGACTCTAAAACCAATGGGCCACTGGGTCATAGATTTCCAACACCAGTGCCAGCTGAAGCTGTGTGCCATAAAAATCCTTGCAGTTTGCCCACCTCAAATGAGGCATGCAAGCTGTGGGTTTGACAAATCAGATCTCTCCTGGGTAGCAGCAAGGCTCTCCGCAGAGCTCTGCACTACCAAACCATGATACCCCTGCATTTTCCCTAACTAGGATTAGTTATAGGGTCCACAATTTTTCTAGTATTTTCGAATAAACTTTATTCCTATTAATTTCTTTTGTTACTTGGGTGCTCTGAAATGGGTTTCTATGAATTTACATACCATACTCTGCAGCATCTCTGATCAGGAAACCCAGAGCATCCATGACTGGGAGCCACACTTTTACGCTCAGGATTGCCTCTTTTTGGCCGTTCCCTGCTCCTTTCATGAGCTAGTGAGATTAGGGAGTACCGGAGAGAGAGTATAGACAGGGTAGAGAAAGATTAGACTATTGATAGATTGTAAGCAATTTGTTATCAGTTTTATGAGGAAGAAGAGGGTTAGGGGCTTCTGATTTGGGATTTGAGCAGTTCACCAAAGTACATACAGAATGTAAGTCAGGAAACATGCAGATAGGAATTGAATAAAGACATGAAGTTTTAAATATTGCTGAAATAGGGGGCAATGCATGTAGAGAATGGTAGGCTGTAGATATTCGATGGTCAATAATTTAATGTAATTTTTGTTTCACTGTTTTATCTTTGAAAGGTGGACTGTTCAGCGTGGTACTAGTCTAGAAAGTAAATTCCTAGTTTAGGAGCATTTGTTGATTTTCATCCAGGATGTCCGTACGTGCAGTGGATAGCACTCTTACCTAACGCGTGTACTAGTTTCCAGCTGATGTTCATGGAAAGTGCAAGATGGCACAAGATGGCCGAACTGCACATATGATTGCTCTGTATGTTCATTTGATTCGTGTCAGGTATTGGTGACTTTGAAACGTTCGATGTCTGGGTTTGTTTCTGCTTGGAAGTAACTTTGTGATGCTTTTATTCTACCATCAAAGTTGGTGACCTTTAGGAGATATGAGAGTAGACTGTAGGTATTTGGTCCCATGTAGTGAAATCAAAGATTTTCTTTCTTATGGTGTTTGAGCAGTCAGTGGCTACCAATGAGGCATGGCAGGCCTAAGAAAGAGCAGCCCAGCAGTGGCTGTAACTACTGGAGTAGGTCCGTGGTGAGACAAATGCAGCATGGTGAAGTGACAGTGTTGAAGCGTGTCATAGCATTATGATTGTAAGAGCAAAACATGTGCTTGGAGACTTCATGGTGCAGAACGTTGTAGTAATTGGTGTTGAACCGTCTGGTGCTGGCATCGAGCTATGTTGGCTGGCCTTTGGCAGGCTATGAAGATGATGGAGTTAGGACAGGAGGGTACAACATGATGGTGGACCTTTGGAGGGTGGTATTGGCAGTCCATAAGCAGGAAATGCAGATGATATTAGAGATCCACCCTTCCCCGGAGCACAAATAATGGCGCCATACCGGTAAGTTGGCGATGTGGAGCAGTCACCACGCTGGATCAGAACTGTGATGGTAAATCTTCGGAGTGGCTTGGCTTCCTGGACTTGTTGATAGTAGGTCAGGGGACAGGTCTAGTGCACTGTCAGGTTTGATGAATCAGGGTTCCAAGGCCAGCCAAAAACAATAAGGTGGGTTCGCTCTCCGACTCTGGGAGTCTGTCAGAGTCAGGCTCTGATCTGGAAAAGTACGATGCTGCCGGAGCACTGGCATCCAAGATCAAGCATTTGAATCATCATTCAGATGCAGGTGCAATCCCGAACAGAAATGGGCATGGCGCTGCCGACCCCAGTTCCATGGTCTCGAGCATTGAGGACCTTATAACTAAAGTCTTTGTGCGGAGTATACTGGATCCTGTGACTACATCAGAAGAGGAATTGCTTTGGGACCCGGATGGCATTGAACTAACCCCAACTAATTCACTCCTGCCAGACTCTGACTTCAGCGATGCTTTCATTTTAGCCCCAATACCAACAACCGTGGAATCTGTGGAACCCCCTTCCCCAATTTTGTCTACCATCTCACTCAACGGTGGGGCTACGTCTGATCCCCCCACTCTAGATGCTATCTACAATTTCTTATTGCAACACAGGGAAGAGTATCGAGGGACTCACTGACTCTATTAATCGCTCAGAAAGTAGTATTAAGGAAGCTTGCGAATAATATGGACACGCTCAAACCACTGTCGGTGTTGTCAAGACACAGATCTCACACCAATAATCCCAGATGACCATGCTCTCATTAAGAGTTGAAGACCTGGAGAATCAATCCCGCCGGAATAACCTCAGAGCCCTGGGGGATCCAGTGGGGGCGGAGGGGGGAGATCCCAGAGGCTTAATTGTTTGTTTGTTCAGGGAGGCCTTTCCAGCCTTGGGGGACTGGGATATGGAAAGCATGATTCAAAGAGCTCATCGCTATCCATTCCGTCCTCCTTGTGAAGGATCACATCCATTTTATCCAGGGGCTATCCTTATATATGTGGTTAACTTCCTGCTCCAACTAGAGATCTAAAGGGCTGCTCATCCTAGATCACCAGTGAAAGCAGCTGGAGTGGATTTCTTCATCCGATCTGATTTTTTTCTTGATACTGTGGTTCGGTGTTGGCATCTGAGACAGAGCATATCCTGCACTCCAAACTCCAAAGCTTGAGGCCACTGTCTCATTCCTAGAGCCTGCAATCCTGTACAATCGATTTGAGGGGCAAACATATTCATGTGTTGATGCTCCAAAGGTCGAGAAGCTTCTGACCAACTGGCAAGGCGGAGCTAAGGGGAATGATGGACTTAGTTGATAATGTTTTATTCTTTCCTTCCTCCTTTTACCCGAAGGAAGCTATCGAGAGGATGAATCAGCCTCCTTGTTATGCCATTTCCTCATTTTCTGGTGCTGTATCTAGTTAATAAATTATCTGCTCCTTTCCTCTCTTTCCATCGTTTTTTTTCTTTCTTTACCTGGTATCATTTTTATGGGTCAGTGCTTGGGTCAGGTGGTTGCTAGCCTGGTATGTTGGTCCACTCAGGCCTGACTAACATTGGATGGTATGTATGGGGCTCTTGGGCTGTCTCTGTTTTTCTTTAGTTTGCTAGAGCATTCTTTTGTATGTCGCTATCCTTGGTGTGGGGAGCTTTGGAGAGGGCTCAGCCTTGCCAACTTCTGTGGTGACTAAGGTTTTTTTTTTTGGTTGGGGTGTATCACCCTTTTGAGGAGCTTAGGGGCCGATTACGATTGTAGTGGGGATTGGGACCGCCCGCCTGTAAGGTGGAGGTCCCGTACCCCTAATCATAAATGTGACCGCCACCGTGGCGGTCACATCCAGCAATTTAACATTGCGGCGGGTGCTGCTGGCTGCAGCACCCGCCGCAATGTTAAATGGCTATGTGTGCATCTCCCTGCACAACATGGCAGGCACCACATGGTGCCTGCCACCTTGTGCATAGAAATGTAGGGGGGTACCATGGGTACCCCCGTACACAACTACCTACCCCCAACACAAGGGGGCACACTACAGGCCCCCAAACCTGTTTCCCCCTGTCTTTTCATGGCGGGATGACCGCCGCGAAAAGACAGGCAGAAAGGGATATCGTAATTCCTACAGGGGTGCCTGCAAGGCACCGCCGCAATGCTACCCTATGTTTTGGTTCCGCAAGGCGGGGGAAAAGGACCGCCTTGCGGAACCATGGCGGGCAGCCTTTGCGACCATAATTGGGATCATAATATGGCAGGGGAAAATTGCTCTCTGATAGCAGAGGGCCCAACACTGCATGGCTGGCGGTGGTGGTCCCTCCGCCATCGTAATCAGCCCCTTAGTTCTGGGGGGTAGGGCTTTTGGGTTGGTTGTGGGTCGAGGTTGGGTGGCGTGTTAGAGGGAAAATTAGGGATCATTTTTTTCATCTTTTAGATTTTTTTCTGGGGGTGTGCGAGGGGACTTTGCCTAGATATCAAAAAATGAGGCCTCACATGTTTGTCTTGGGCCTGTAAAATTGTGGTCAAGTTTGATTCTGTTTTGCGATTTTTTCAAAGGGCGAGCTGGATGTCTTTTCAAGAATGTCAAATGTTAATCAGGGGTTGGTCCTGACCAATGGATCTATATTCTCTCATGGAATATCAACGGTTTGAAGGCTTCCCACAAGTGTAAATTAATTAGAGAGGAGATACATTATCTTCATCAGCATCTAGTGGGTCTTCAGAAAACTCATCTTCTGCAAACACAGGTCTGTCTCTTGGACAACCTGTGCTACCAGGTCTAGTCCTCGGCCTGTTTTTCCTCTTCCCAGAAAGGGATCGCCCTATTGGTTCGGGATTAGTGCTGGGAACTTATCAACCACTAATTCTTTGTCGCTGGGTGATGGCTTGTTGCTACGGTTAAGAGGGGCCAATTGCACTTTATGCTATGCATATTTTATGGGACGAATACTGATGACACTGTGGTCCTTAACAGTCTGTTGTCTGAAATACACCAATGGCTGGAACCTCTCATTATCTGTGGAGACTTTCATGTCACTCTTAACCCAGGTGTGGATTTTTCCTATCGTGACAGGGGGGACAACTCCCTCTGGGGGTATAGACATGGTTCAAAGAAATTGGCTAGGGCTGCCTTGCTACAGTTGAATAGAATCCTATGCTCTGGTGGATGTCTGGCGTCTCGCTCAGATGAGAGCGCTCAGGTGTACATATTTTTCTGTTGCTCATAAATCCTTTTCCTGGATAGATATGTTCCTAGCTAGTCATTCTCTCATGTCCTATCTTGGTATTTCCCAGAATTCTAGGTTATTTCAGACCACAATTCGTTGTCTCTTTTTATACAGGCAGAGGGTGCTCTATCTAACCAGAAGCCATGTACATGGAAGTTTGAGCAGCAACTCTTTTTAAAGGAAGCTTTTATTAATTTTTTGGTTAAGGAGACAATGCTTTCTTTGGAGTGCAATATGGGTTCGACTTCTATTCTTATTGTCTGGAACACCTTTTAAGCCTTTTCTAGGGGCCACCTAGAAATAGATTTTTTTGCCAGAAACAGGTAGCTCAGGTCGAGGCTGAGACTCGGCGTACCCTCACCCGTTTAAATTCCCATAAGGCTAGCTCTGCAAATTGCCCAAGATTGGGGATCATTTGCGTCTTTGATGGATGAATTTGTGATTGCTCAAGCTTCTTTTCAGGAGGTGATGCTCGACAATATTGTTAAAAAGGCTCAGGCTAAGCAATTAACTTTTATTTTTTAAACAGTGAGGTAATGGGCCCTACCCTTTCCTTTCGGGTCCATGATAGAGCTAGTGCATCCATTATTGCTGGGATTAAGAACTCTCACAGGAATATAATGACCACTCAAGCCCTTATTTTAGAGGAATTCCGTAGTTTTTATCAAAAGCTTTAAGATGAGGAAGTTGTTCCCTCCATGGAGCAAACTGCCCAGTTTCTACAAGTTCACCATCATAGGAAGATGTCCATCATACAGCAAGATAGGTTAGAAGGTCCAATTTTGGCTTCAGAAATAGAAGCCGCAATTGGACAGCTGGCACGTGGCAAGGCCTGTGGGCCTGACCTACTCCCACTAGTAGTGTATGTTAGATTATCACATGTATTAGTCCCATTTCTCTGTGAAGTATTCAACTCTTTTGAACTATTTGTACAGGTTCCCGGGTCATGGACAGAGACTATCTTCATAATTTTTCCCAAAAAAGGGAAAGACCCTTATCTTTGTGGATCATATTGGCCTTTTTCTTTAATTAATGCAAATTCTAAAATGTACACTCGCATACTGGCTAATAGGCTTTCAACTGCTATCTCTGATCTTGTAGATGAGAACCAAATGGCTTTGTTCCAGGGCAGGACACCACTGCTCACGTTAACATGGCATCACTGCGTTAGAGGTAGGATGTGCCCAAGGAAACCCGGTCGGTGTGACAATTTTATATGCTGAAAAGGCATTCAACCGGGTTTCCTGGCCTTTTCCTTGGGCCATCGTGGCGGAGTCAGGGTTTGGGCCAAGCTATACTGCACGAGTTCAACAGCTCTATCAGCATCTTATGGCTACAGTCTCATGTTTAGGTTCCCCGACTGAAATAATCCCGATTAACCGTGATGCCCCTCAGGGATGTCCACTCTCACTACTTGCTCTTCGTGCTTTGTATCGAACCCTACATTCAAGCCTTGAAGAGTTTCAGGGACATCGCTCCGCTTTGGATTCACGAACTGAGCTTAAAGTACTCGCCTACGCTGACGATCTTACTATCTTCTGCCCCAGAGGTTTCCTCAGCAGCTATTGAAAGTATGGCGAGCGAGTATGGCGCTCTCTCTGGGTACAAACTTAATCTCAACAAGGCCCTGGTTTTAGCTAATATTGCTCCTTCTCTGGATTACAGACGGTGTGTCAAATCAGCGACCTGCTTGGGGGTCAAAATCTCCCTGAACATGGAGGAGGTTTTCGATCTCAATTATGGTGCACTCTTCAGCAGAACATGGGAGATATTTAACAAATGGCATCGCTTACATATCGGATTGCTTGCATGAGGTAACTTAATTAAAATGAGTAACCTTCCCCGGTATTTATGTTTGTTTCATTGTATACCTCTGGATTTTCAAAGGCTTGTTTACAGAGACAGAAGCCGCATGGCAAACATTAATCTGGGGGTATAAAAACCCTAGGGCCAATAAACGAAAGTTGCAGAGACCACGTCTGGAGGGTAGACAGTCGCTACCCATTCTGCAAGCATTCATGAATCAACTAGTTAAGGGTTTGAACCTTGGGGGCTTGGGCGACTGTTTAGTGATTATCTCCCTTGGGGGCAGACATATCTCCACATACTGGTTTCATAGACACAGTCTATTTCAAGAGGACTCATTTAAGACTCTTAGGGTTGTCGATTCTATATAGGCTTTGCTGAAAACTCGAATCTCGGGGATTACTTTATTCAATTGTTAACCCAACTTTCCCCGGCAAGTTCACGAAAATTTTATTGACTGATGGCAGGCATTCTCCTTATTTACACTAGGCTCCTTTTATGAGGGAGGTAATCTTCTCTCCTTTGAGACACTGTCCCAGCGACACTCCCTTTTCCGCTCTGGCTTTTTTTGTTATTAGCAAAGCCATCACTTTATATGGGGTCAGAACAAGGATGATGTAGATTGTTCCGCTAATGCTTTTCTGAAATATATGCTATGATGTTCGCCTAAGAAGGGCATTAGCCGGGTTGATAAAATGATTCTGGTAGCGGAGGTTCAAAAACAGCCTATTTTTCAGACTTCAGCTGACAAATGGAGCCAGCATTTCGGTGTCTTAGTTACACCTGATGAAATATGGCGTACTAACGTCTTCTCGCAAATGATGCTGAACGTCTCTCGGGTCAAATCCCATCAGTTTGAACTTATTACTGATTTATATTACACCCCTTATTGTTTATTTATCATGAGCCTTAGGCAGGATTCTACATCTATCTGGTGTTATGGCGATTGGTCTGACTCAGATCACATCTTTACCACTTGTCCTTCTATCTTTCATTACTGGCAGATTGTTTTTGGTAAATAGTTTTTGCTTTGTGCGATCACCTTGAGGTGGGATTCTAAATTAGTCATATTAGGCCACACATCTTCTATACCCAGCCACTTAGGTGGTATTTACTTCTTTGCTATTGCCTTAGCTCATTTAATTCTGACCAGAAATTGGTTATTGGGCCAGGCCCCCAACCCTATGATTTGGTGGCATGAATTTATTAATACGGTTCTTCTTGAGTGCTTGATCATAGATAATGACAAGTAAATTCAGCTCCAGAACACTTTGGAGCCACTTAGGGGATATCTTTTGTGATTACAGTTTGTTCATGACCACCAGTCTCCTTAGTTTGTATATTCTTGGTTTTTCTTTTTCCAGTTTCATTTCTTATTCTATGCGATGCATCCTGCCACACCCTTAGTGATGTTATATTTCTCAATTGATTGATTTGTAGTATTGTTTTACAGTGTCTTATTCACGCCCTCAATAAAAAAATATTTAAAAAAAATGAAATTACCGCGAACTGATGAAGTCACATACCGTCAAATAAAAGATACGTTAAATCTCAAGTTTAATCCGATGCCGAATGTTGATTAGGAAAGATATATTTTCAGTCAGGAATGACAGAAAGCTGGTGAAACAATTGACAAATTTGTTGAGAGACTTGATACGCTCATCAAACACAGTAAGTTCAATGAATTCAATGACGAAGCAGCTATACGTCTCCGAGTATCGATGGATGTCTGTCAGATTCATTCAGATGACGAATGCTGAGAGAAACCCCTAGTCTGGAGCGAGTTCTCATGGCTGCCAGAGATGAGTAACATCCATGCTGATCGACAAGATGCTGACTTAGAGGCTGGAGGTGCCCAGAATGAGTCAGTCATGAACATGAAAAGTAAGCAGAAACACAAAGCTGGAGGACACAAAATTATGTTTCTAAAGATAAAGAAACTGTGCTTAATATGTGGATTTTCTTTTCCACGTGAAGGTAAATGTCCCGCCATTGGTCAAGTATGCAAAGGATGTGGAAAGGAGAACCATTTTCCAACAGATTGCAAGGCCAAGGAAAAGCTAAGTGTGTCACAACAAGAACACAAAATGGACACCTGAATAATCCAGAAGCGACACTCTACACATGCCACAAGGCCAAGCGGCAACATCTGCTGAGGTAAATCAACGCTAAACAAAGTCGATCATCATCTAAATCATCATCCAAGTGTTCTTCAAATTCCTTCTCAAAAGACAGTGAGGAAGATGGATGTGCAATGTCTATGTTTACATCAGAAAAATGCGTGCATGTTGGACTGGCCGCATGCAGAGAAAAACACGAGTCAAAGAAAAGTCTACGAGTAAAATCACAGAAGTCATTCAAACATTGTCCGAAAATTACACTAAGAATAAAAGGTTGCTCCATACCTTTTATTATCGACAGTGGTGCGTCAATAAACATTATGCCTGAGAAGAAATACAATGAACCGTCTCCATTGCCTGTCTCGTCTCACACCATCAAAGACTAAAATGTATACCTGGGCTAGTGTATACCTGAGAAATAGTAAGTCAGTTCTCGTCGTCATTGCATAGATTGGGAAACTTAAGACCATTAAGGTGCAACTGCATATCAATGAGGATGTTCGTCCTGTTGCTCAAAGACACAGACAAATTGCATTTCATCTACAAGAAGTTGTTTGAGAAAGAGCTTGAGACATTACTAAAGCATGACATCATTGAGTGATCTACAGGTTCAACGCGGTGGTGTTTGCCCATAGTGGTAGTGCCTAAAAAGGATACTGAAGGAGCTGTACGCATCTGTGTTGATATGCGTCAAGCCAACAAGGCAGTTGAAAGAGAACTACATCATGGTCTGAGCATTGCCAACATGATCACACAGCTAAATGGTGTCAAGGCCTTCTCTCACCTTGATCTGAACAAAGGGTATCATAAATTGGAACTCAAAGAAAATTGCAGGTACATTACCACCTGAAGTGTCTTGTGTACTATAGAACGCGGGATGCCTATGGTCACTAACGGACTCAGTAGTCTAGTGACATAAGTGATTGGGTGTGGATGATAAAATTCATGATGCAGTACGCTTCAGTCACCCGTTACACTCTGAGAAATAACGGCGTGTAATACCGAACTCTGTATGTGGCGTAATTCATTTACATGCTGCCAGGCTGGATAGGACGCTGCTACTGGCAATGAGATAGGGGATACGTAAACCCTGCAACCCGAAGTGGTGAGAGCGCTCTCCCAGAGGGTTTGCCAAGATCCAGCAAGCTGCTTGTACGTGCCACATGCAGCTCAATAAAGTGAAGAATCAACGGTTGGCGTATGTGGAGTCAAAGTGTAACTCTAGCCAGTACGAGACCTTCAAAGCAAGTGAAGGCCCCACAAAAAGTTTGATTCATTTTCGTTCAGAAAATTGCTTATACAACTGAGATAAGAAGTATGGCACCACAACTTCATACAGAGCCGTCGTCATACAGTACGGTCGGTAACACTAAAAGCAGTGACCACCAGGTTAAGAAAGCACCAACAAGCAGCTACAGCCAGGTGTGAGAGAACACTACGAGGCGAAGGACATAAACGCTAAGGAATGCTAAAAGGCAGTGAAAACCAGGTAGAATGCAGAAGGTTGAGAGTGGTGAAGAAAAAAGACCGAGAGACAAAACTGCTACTCACCATCAAAGAAGAAGATGGTGCCTTACCACCTCCTGTTGGGCACGACAGTCCGAGCACTAGTCGGCGGGCTGATGCTCACATTGGTGACACCGGCCCAAAGGATGCTGAAGGTCAAGTGCAGCCTGGACAGCATATAATCCTGGCAGCAGCTGCAGAAAACAGCACAAAGTATGATGCCGCCGTTTTCTTAAAATGGCCAACTTCATTTGAGGCTTTCTAAAAGCAGAGTCTTGGCATTCACAAGCAGAGTCTTGGCATTCAATGGACTGCTTGGATTGAAACCTTTGATGATTTCATTGATGCGCTAGAAATAACCAAACACAAAAAGATCATAAAATATCTTAAGAACATAGCAGGAGAAGGAGTAAAAGAAAAGATAAAGAAGAGGACCAGGTGGACAGAATATCTCACCAGGATGTCAAGATGGCATTGAACATCAAGTTCAACCCTATGCCAAATGTTGACTATGAAAGGTATATCTTCAATCAGGAGATACAGAGATGGTGAAACAATGGATGAATTTGTTGAAAGACTTCATCAAATACTGTAAGTTCATCTAATTCAATGACAAAGCCATTCTTCTCACAGTCATAGACGGTTGCCTGTCTGATTCCTTCAAACTCAGTCTGAAGCGTTTGGTCATGACGGCAAGAGCTGAAGAACGTGCCGACAAACAAGCTGCTGAGTGGTAGGAGGAGCCCAGAGTGAATCGGCATTGAGTATGAAAAGCACGGAAAAAAATTCAAGGCACATCGCCGCAAAGCGATGCCTCTGAAGAAAAAGAAACTGTGTTTTTGATGTGGATTTGCCTTTCCACATGAAGGTAAATGTCCCGTCATTTGGCAGATATGTAAAGGCTGCGTGAAAGAGAACCATTTTGTAACAGTTTGCAAAGTTAGAGAAAAAGTGAGTACGTCACATTGTGAAGATAAAATGTCTGCCAGAAGGTTCCAGGAGCATTCCAGTCACGCCCACCGAAGTAAATGGCAACAGCAGCTGAGGCAAGTAGAAACTGAAAGAGGCCGATTGTTGTATAATACAATAAAGAAGATGGGTGTGCAATATCAATGCTGGCCACTGTAGATGTGTGCATGTGGGTTTGGCTTCCTGCAAGGAAGAATACAAGTTGGAAAAGGAATGACAAGTAAAATCTTAATTGAAGGTCAATGGTTGCTATATACCGTTCATTATAGACATTGGTGTGTGGATAAGTATCATGCCAGCGAAAAGTACAATGAACTGTCTGCAGTGCCCCGTCTCACTCCTTCCAAAGCTAAGGTGTACATGTGGGCATCTCGACGCAATTACGAAGTCAAGGTTAATTCATGGTGACCATGAAACACAAAAAGACAAAAGTTCAAGCCCCAATCCATGTCCTTCAGAGCCCTTCATCACGTGCTTGTTTGCTCAGCTTCAGCACTGCTGCCGACATGGGACTCATTTCTGTAAATTACAATATCAATGCTCATCACGACATAGTGAATCAGTTTCCGTCATTGTTTCATGGATTAGGAAAACTTTTGAGCCTTGAACAGTGTGCCTGTGAGCCTGCAAACCCGTGAAAGAGGTGAAGCAGTGAAGGGAAAAGCTCGCTTAAGCAGAAGCTGCGACCAGAAGCTGTAAGCCGCGAGCCAAAACAGTCTCGGCTTGCAGTGAATCCATTGGGGGGAAGGAGCTCTAGGTAGTGGCAGGCACTCAGCAGTGCACGGAGGCAGCCGGCGTTAGGCTGGTGCGACTTGTGCCAGCCGAGGTGCCTGTGTACCCGCTGGCAGGCCGCATTCTGCTCTGCGAGTGCGCAAATAATCAACGCCGGCAGCCTGATGGCAGCATTGCAGAACTCTCTCATTGGTGTTGAGTCACCGAGATCCTATGATACTGAGGGCTGGTGGTGGCCATTGGGATAAGACTTACCTCTACCTTCTCATCATTCATCTAATTAGCTCTCAGGCCTGTCTGCACATACAACCGCCCCACTTGGATTTGATAGTGTTTATATTGGACTACGGGGGAGCTAAGTGGCCAAAAGAAGCAGTAAGATGCAATCTACAAGTTGTGGGGAAGTGAGGTGAGTGTGGGGTCTGGGCACTGGGTGGGATTCCAGCCTGCGCCAGTGCGGGTGTGTACAGGCAGCGGAAGCGGCCATGTTAAGACGTGGCGCGACTTGCAGTCTCAGGCCCCTCTCCACTCAGCTCCCTTTTGCCCTACTTCACTCAGTAGGAGACAAGGTCAAGGCCTGGTACATTCTTCCAGCTTTAAGTGGCGTATAATGGACCAATATTCCTACTCTATGTAAAATTATCTTGGAAAATTGCTTGCCAATCCCTAATTCATCAGGCACCCTTATAGGCCAAGGACATCGATACTCCTAGAGTACACCTGAGAGGAAAGTTGGTGGAGTTGGCAGAGCATAGAAGTAGTCTGAATAGGTCTAAAGCACAGTTTGCCCAAGGCCCTCTACAGTTTATCTAATTATTGGGGCCATAGTCCCAAAGTGCTTTGGGCACCTCTTGTCCTCTTAATCTTAATTATAATTATAAGAATCTGCTTGGAACTCCAGCTTCAGTGAAATTGGTGGTGTACAGTTAAAATGAAGGCAAGGAAACTGAGATCTGTGCGCCTGATCATGGTGAGGGCATGTACTAATGCTAAATCTAATCCATTGCAAAATAGGGCCCCCTACATCAATGCATGGATATGCAAGAATCAAATCTTTTCACGCTGGGGTAAAAATAAAAAGGCCCAAGATAACCAGAAAGATAGTATGATTCTCGGGGGGTGGGGGTGGGGGGGGGGCAAAACGAGGCCACCTCGAATGAACACGTTTGTGCCATAACCCCAGTTGCGGCTATGCCAGCAGCATTGTCTGGTGTGGAGGATATGCCAATATTAATGCAACATGAGGATCCATCTCAAAATAAAGCATCTGTTATACTTAGCGAGGATTTTATTCCATCTTCTAAACAATCTTTCTCATCAATCCCAGTTGTGGTTGGGCCAATAGTAAATCTCGATGTGGAGAACAACTTAACAGCAACCACATGTGGGGGTTTACCACAAAGAGAAGCCTCCTGCATATTGAACACGGATTTCACACTTCCAGATATTGATCTGGACCTTTGCAGGAATGTATGACATTACTACGCATGCAATCACCACGCATGGATTTACAACGTGGTCGTTAAAACGACCGCGTTGTTACCATGCTGCCATTACATCGCAAGTCGTAACAACGACTTGCTGTAGGGGGCGCGCTGGACTTAGGAATAGTATTAATTGCTATTCCTACTCCAGTTTGTGCAACAGAAGGGAAGGTGTTGGATTTAAAATCCAACACATTCCCTGGTGTTGCACGCCCCCTACAGCAAGTCGTTGTTACGACTTGCGATGTAATGGCATGCGTGGTAACAACGCGGTCCTTGTATCGACCGCGTTGTAAAGTTACCGCATTGTGATGCGTGGTAACAACGCGGTCCTTGTATCGACCGCATTGTAAAGTTACCGCATTGTGTTTACAGCATTGTAAACGCTGTTTCCCCCTTTGGAGGAACAGCAGGGCACAAGATTAGGACTTTACACCACATATGATGGTTACAACTTCCCTACCAATGCCTACTGGCCTGCATCTTTTTAGCAGTACGCCTTAACAACACTCATTGTTACTTTCTCAAATATCGACAACCCCAGATCTGGAGACAATTGATAAACAGATGTATAACCCTGTGGACCAGGAGGTAAAGGTCTCCGCTTCATTGCTTTGTTTGAAGAGAATTTTATCATCTACACTAACCCTACTGGAGAAATTCGTAGGGGGTGGTCGGACGCCATTCATGATACGGTGATAGCAATATTGAAGATGCAGACTAATGGAAAAGAAGATGAGAGGTGCAACAAAATGTCCAGTGTGAGTCTGACCAACTAGCCTTGACTGAGCTGACTCCAGCGGCAAAACCAGAGAGTGCATCTAATAAGGCATGTACAAGTCTCGACTTTGTTCACAAGCAGAGAGCTACTTTGTAAAGATATTTCCAAGGAAGCCCCATCTGTTGAAAGCCCTACTCGATCATTAAGAAATATCTTCGATACGGCCTCGGTTGAGCTCAAAGTAAGTAGAACATCTGTGAAAGTTTCTCACATAGAATTGTTCCCCATATTGAAATCCTCCACGAGGAAGGATCCAAGTCTGGTCGCACCATGTTCCCCTCAGGTGAACAGACATAATATTGAGTTGCAAATGCCGACTTGCACTAATATCAATGCAAAATATCGTACTACAAAAATATCGACTGTCAGAATATCGTTGTCAAGAATTTCGAGTTTAAAGTAAATAATATCGTTTTAAAAAATATCGGTCATTAATAACGTTTTCAAAAATATCGTTGTTAAAATATCGTTATTTTAGTAAGTTTTATGTATTTTAGTGTGTATTTTAATTTTATGTGTTCTATTTTTTTGAGTAAGTATTGCATTTGTTTTTTAATATATGTGTTCAATTTTTAGAAGTTATTAATTTTGATTAAACTAAAGTTTGCGTTTTAGTTCCGTAGCGGGTTGTGGGTTTATAGGGAATAGGGTGGGAAGTAATTTAATTATAATAAATGTATTAATAATTTTGAGAAGTTATTAAAAAAAATGTATTCAATTTTGCGTTTTTGTTCCGTAGCGGGTTGTGGGTTTATAGGGAAATAGGGTGGGAAGTAATTTAATTGTAAATAATTATTTAATATTTTGTATTCATTAATATTTATGTATTTAATATTGTATATTGGTAATTCTGGTAATTAATTTATTATTAATTAGCTATTAATTGGTTAATTATTAATAATTAATTGGTAAATATGTTAATTGTATCATTTTTTTAGGAGTGGGTTGTGGGTTTATAGGGGAGAAGGTGGGGAAGCAATTTAATTATAATTAATTAATATTTTTTTTATTAATTATTATTTATATATTTAACAGTTTACATTATTAATTGTGGTGATTAATTTTGTATTAATTAGTTATTAATTGGTTAATTATTAATAATTAATTGGTAAATATGTTAATTGTGTCATTTTGCGGGTTGTGGGTTTATAGGGGAGTAGGGTGGGAAGTAATGTACTAATAATTAATATTTTTTAATTGTTATGTCATATTTATGTATTGAATATTCTACATTGTTAAGTGTGGTACATAATGTATTAATACTTATTTATTGATTGGTTATTAATAATTATTAATTATATATTTAGGGGGCGATTCCGATAGCCGGTCGGACAGCTGTCCATAGCCTTACCGTGCGACCGACACGTACCCGGAGCCGGTCCGTCCTGTAGAGTAAGTACGATGCGCATAACTGCCAAAATCCCGACCGACACATAGGCTGTGATTCAAGCTCCATTCTCCGTCCGAGCCGTAACTCCTAACGCTGAACCGATTCGCCCGGAAGCAGTATCCATAGCAGTTTCCGGCATGACAAGTACGATGCGTACTTCCGACGCGCCAGACGGGTCGCCACGTATGGGACGTCACAGCATCCGGAAAACAAGCATATCAGCTACAATTCGCGCCACAACTCAATCCACGGCTACGAGATGGACGAGCTTGCAGTGGGTACGAGACGGAGCAACAAGCAGGGTGTACGACACAAACACATCATGAATCCCATCGCGCAGGTCATACCAGTACTCTACATCTATGACCGGCTCAGGAACCGACGCCAACAGTGCAGGCGGTAAGTCAAAAACCTACCACATAAACAAACTACACGTACCCGCAAAATGGCACACACACACAGGGGATCCACATCCTGGCCACTAACAACAGCCCACCATAGGGGTTGCATGGCCAGCACCACTAACACCCCCACCCATAGGGCTTATGTTGCCCATCACTACTGCCACCCCCACCCATAGGGGACCTGTTGCCCATCACCCCTGCCACCCCCACCCATAGGGCTTATGTTGCCCATCACTACTGCCACCCCCAGCCATAGGGCTCATGTTGCCCATCACCCCTGCCACCCCCACCCATAGGGGACCTGTTGCCCATCACCCCTGCCACCCCCACCCATAGGGCTTATGTTGCCCATCACTACTGCCACCCCCAGCCATAGGGCTTATGTTGCCCTTCACTACTGCCACCCCCAGCCATAGGGCTTATGTTGCCGATCACCCCTGCCACACACACTCATAGGGGGACTGTTGCCCATCACTAGTGCCACCCCTAGCCATAGGGCTCATGTTGCCCATCACCCCTGCCACCCCCACTCACAGGGGACCTGTTGCCGATCACCCTGCCACCCCCACCCATAGGGCTTATGTTGCCCATCACTACTGCCACCCCCAGCCATAGGGCTTATGTTGCCCATCACTACTGCCGCCCCCACCCATAGGGGACCTGTTGCCCATCACCCCTGCCACCCCCACCCATAGGGCTTATGTTGCGCATCACTACTGCCACCCCCAGCCATATGGCTTATGTTGCCCATCACTACTGCCACCCCAGCCATAGGGCTTATGTTGCCCATCACCCCTACCACCCCCACCCATAGGGGACCTGTTGCCCATCACCCCTGCCACCCCCACCCATAGGGCTTATGTTGCCCATCACCCCTGCCACCCCCACCCATAGGGGACCTGTTGCCCATCACCCCTGCCACCCCCACCCATAGGGCTTATGTTGCCCATCACTACTGCCAGTCCCAGCCATAGGGACTATGTTGCCCATCACCCCTGCCACCCCCAGCCATAGGGCTTATGTTGCCCATCACTACTGCCAGCCCCAGCCATAGGGCTTATGTTGCCCATCACTACTGCCACCCCCAGCCATAGGGCTCATGTTGCCCATCACCCCTGCCACCCCCACCCATAGGGGACCTGTTGCCCATCACCCCTGCCACCCCCACCCATAGGGCTTATGTTGCCCATCACTACTGCCACCCTCAGCCATAGGGCTTATGTTGCCCTTCACTACTGCCACCCCCAGCCATAGGGCTTATGTTGCCGATCACCCCTGCCACACACACTCATAGGGGAACTGTTGCCCATCACTAGTGCCACCCCCAGCCATAGGGCTCATGTTGCCCATCACCCCTGCCACCCCCACTCACAGGGGACCTGTTGCCGATCACCCTGCCACCCCCACCCATAGGGCTTATGTTGCCCATCACTACTGCCACCCCCAGCCATAGGGCTTATGTTGCCCATCACTACTGCCGCCCCCACCCATAGGGGACCTGTTGCCCATCACCCCTGCCACCCCCACCCATAGGGCTTATGTTGCGCATCACTACTGCCACCCCCAGCCATAGGGCTTATGTTGCCCATCACTACTGCCACCCCCAGCCATAGGGCTTATGTTGCCCATCACCCCTACCACCCCCACCCATAGGGGACCTGTTGCCCATCACCCCTGCCACCCCCACCCATAGGGCTTATGTTGCCCATCACCCCTGCCACCCCCACCCATAGGGGACTTGTTGCCCATCACCCCTGCCACCCCCACCCATAGGGCTTATGTTGCCCATCACTACTGCCAGTCCCAGCCATAGGGACTATGTTGCCCATCACCCCTGCCACCCCCAGCCATAGGGCTTATGTTGCCCATCACTACTGCCAGCCCCAGCCATAGGGCTTATGTTGCCCATCACTACTGCCACCTCCAGCCATAGGATGGGTGATGCGCAACACATCCAGCATACTCCAACATCAGGTATGTCAGCAAAATACATCCCCCCTAACATCATGTCAACAGTGTGTAGTCTGTGACAAATGCCCACAACAGTGATTATGTCTACGAACATACAATGTAAGTAACAGCACATGTGTGACCAACACATGAGTGTGACATACACAAGGCAAGCATCACAATAGCACTGTGGCAATGTAAAAAGAACACCCCCTCACTGTGTAGAACAGAAGTGAAGTGTGGGCTTCCAAAATGCAGCAGATGTTGAGCATTGTGGTGATGGGGACTAAACCCCCCCTCATCACAGTGACCAAAAGGTAAGTGTCATCATGGTCAAAGCTGCAAATAACAAACGGCATGTATGATCCCTGCTCACAACACATTAAACACTTCTGGGGCAAACTAGTGGCTGCGTCCCATACACACAGAGATGTGGTGAGGCTAACAGTGCTGTGAAAACATAACACACTTTCAGCCATGTGCAGACAAGCACCACACATGGGGGCTGACAATACATACAGTGTACCATGACACAAGAGCAGAAGTGACCATCACCAAGCATGCACACATCTCGAAAATAGACACACCAATCAAAACAACATGTGTAGACTGTAGGTATCAGCTCACAAACTCACATTCCATGCCAGCAATGGCACCTGACAACCAGGATGAATGTGCACAATGATGTGATATGACTCACAGGGACAGCAGGCAAAATCACAGAAACAGCATCCAGACAAAGGCCCACAACGGCAATACCAATGCACTGGTGCAGATGCACAAACCCAAACAGGCAAACTCACACTGCACATCTGACACAGCATGTGTGTGTGTGTGTGTCACAGTATCCCCAGGCAACTACTCAACACATGAGGGGGGCAGAACCACAGTGACACAGATGTGGACACAGTGCCATACAAAAGTAAACCATCATTGGGACACCCTCAGTGGGCAATCAGGCATTAGGAGATGAGAGGGAGCACAACAGACACATGTGACACAAGCTGGAATGTAAACCAACTAACACAGCAAGAGACTGACACACAACAGCACTACCCCCAGGGACCAGACATTGGGGTGACACAAGCATGCATGACACCTCTACTGTGATGAAAAAGGAAGATGTCGTACAAACTGGGAAACCCAGACATGTGTCCTGTGCCACAAATGTACATCACACATACACAAACACAAATCACTGAGCATGGCCCCTCATCCATGGGCAAACGGGAGCTAGGGGACCATCGATGCAATCATTCACATCAGATCCCCCTCAACATCACACACCCTGAACTGCAACAATGTGTATCTGTGAAGCCCACATGGACAGGTGACATTGTACATGCACCCATGACAAACACAGGAATGTTGGGAGGAACTAAGGTGCACAGACACATCACACAAGGACAGTTTACAACCCTGGGGAATGACAGACATACTGCACAGTATGCGGTACATGGCCATGACCTCAAAGCTCGCGTAACCTTCAGAATCCCTGCCACAGTCCCAGGACAATGCAGAAGCCAAGGAGAACCACAAGGCACACATGCTGACACCTGCCAGCATCGCAGCCATGAACCTGACAAGTGGGAGCAGTCACACACACATACAAATGTCTCAATCACTGAAAGGTACCACCTAGGGACAACTACATGATTTAGCAAATAAACTGGTGCCTTGAGGAACCATGACTGTGTCCCATCTGTGTCTGACAACATCATCACCACTCAGAACTGACAAATCCCAATGATGATACACCAATTAACAGTGGTGTATCATGCACTCACACATCTGGCAGCCCATTGGAAAAGTAGTGGGATGAACCCAGTACCACTCAGCAAGCATCAACAACAGGAACATATCAAGGGAACACTGTCTGTGTATGTACAGGTATGTGGACACACACACATGCTCATACAACACACACCATGGGCCCAGGCCATGTCACTGGACAACACACTTACTTGAGGGGACCCAACTCCTGTGGAAGCCCAGCTGTGCCAAACATATTCACCGCAAGTCTCACTCATGTCTGCAGAACACTTGGTCAGTCAGCCATCAGTTACCACACAATGAAGACTCTGGTCACAACAGCCTGGGTACGTGAGTCTCCCCTAAGTCATCTGCACATACCCAAAACATATGTCTAGCAAGTTGCACAGAGGACCCAGTTGCTCCTATACCAATGATGCCCACACCTGTAGGTCCAGTGTTGATGAGCACAAAGTCTGTGGAAGTGACAAATTGGACAATGGGAAGCACATCATCTGTGCAGGGGTGCAAGCCAGAGATATGACCATGTAAATGAAATGCTCACAGAGAGATGTCCACAAATAGTTGATCCTGACACACCCAGGTAGCTGCAAACGATGACATGGACACCCACCAGAATAGGATACATATCTCATGGACCACAGGGAGTACCTCACAGCAACACATCAGTATTCAACATTGTAAACAAAGCATCACAGGTGCAAGGGCATGTTAAACATCATCAACATAATGTACAGCTAAATCTAGTTCACAGGGATAAAGAAAAAAGCTTTATTCAGCATATTAAAAGTTAAACGTCTGTTCAAACAAAAGGCCAATGGCTAGTCCATGTCCAAATGCCAAGGAGTGAAGTAGAGTGACAACTGTCACACCTTGCTTGCCTGCACTGCTAAGGATCGGGGTCATCCACACGGAGGGGCATACATGGGGACAGGCCAGGCACCGCAGGGACAGGATCAGGGCGCAGCAGAAGGAGGCAGTGAAGAGGTGGTGGATGCAGGCGAGACACTTGCAACTGCAGTGGAGCTGACTGAAGTGGTGGGTGCTGTCACAACTGTGGGGCACAAGTCAGATGGGGTGGGTGCCGGCACAACTCCAGTAGGCAGGTCAGATGGAGTGGATTGGGTCGCCACTGCAGTGCCCAAGTCAGACGGGGTGGTCGTGGACTCCAATGCAGTGCCTACATCCATGGGAGTGGAATGGGGGGCAGGTGAGGTCGGCAGGGCAGGGGGGGGAAACGGTCCCCACATCAGTGGCACTAACTGTCTGACCAGGTGTGGAGGAGCAAGTGCTAGGGGGGATGGCCTTAGCATTTTGGGGATGGTGTACATATGGGTGGGGGAACCCGGGGCAGAGAGTGGCAGGGGAACCTCTGGAGTGGTGGCCTGGGGGATGGAGGACGGAGACTTTGCCTTGGAGCTGCGTGGTGGCGGGGGTGTCTTGCTCTTCTGGCGCTGGGGGGACTTGCGGGTGGGGGTCTCTGTCTGACTGCGCCTGGGGGAGGGTATCCGGGTGTGAGGGGCACTCCCCTCTGTGTGAGGGGACTTCCTCTTCCCCTTGTAATCAGGATCTGCTGGGTCGGTGCAGAAGAGGCCAAGGTCACAGAGAAAGAGCTTCTGGGGAGATGGAGTTGCAGGTGATGCAAGGGAAGGGGGCTGGGAGGGAGAGGTCTCGGAGGACTGCGGAGTGGTTGTGGATGACTGTGTGTGTGTCTGCAAACCAGCCCCTGTGAGTGCGTTATCAGTCCCCTGCGCTTGCTTGTGTGCACGTCCAGACCTTGGTTTGGGTGTTTCTGTGCTTGGGACAGGTAGGGTGCTTTGAATCGTGGGTGGTGCAGGGGTAGGAGGGGTGCGGGACTGTTGGAGGATGGACACTGCTGTCGTCAGGGAGGAGGCCACGAACTGATTGGTCCTCTGTAGGGCAGACATGCCCGATGAAATGCCCTCCATGAACAACACCAGTTGTGTCAACAGACTTGTGTGTGCATGGAGGACCTTCAGCATCGACATCTGCCCTACATGGATCTGTCTAAGTAAGTCCACAGACTCCTCACTCAGGGCAGCAGAGGATACAGGGGCAGGGGGTGCGGTGCCTGGCACAAAGGAGACATGCTCACGAACATGGGAGCCCACAGGGACCTCTGGGATGGGAGCCGATGGGAGGGTGGTGGTGGTGGTGGCGGGGACAGCCTCACTAGCTGGGGTTTGGTGGCTGCTGACACCCGCCTCCACAAGGGAGTCATCCTCAGAGCTGCTGTGGCCCTTAGCTGGGGGGGATGGTGCTGACGACTCCTCTGTGTGGTGCCCTCCGTGCTGCTGGGTCCACCTGACTCCTCTCCTTCTGTCCCTGTAAGGCTCTGTGGCTCCTCCTGGTCCGTGGAGCTGTCCCCTGCTGTGGCCATGGATGTATATGGATAGGAATAGGAAGTAAGAGAACAACATCAGTCACCTGCACCGACTGCACACACCACAGTGAGTACATCACATCACAGGGAAAGCCCTGGCATCATCAGCTGAACACAGCTCAAAGTGCCAACACTGTTTAGAATAAGACAATTGTCATTCTCAACATCAACCATGGCACACATATCCCTCCTTGACTTGCACACATATGTCTGTTGCATGTGGGATGCTAACACCCCAATGTGCCAACATGCACCACCCACACATTAGTTGTACATGCAAGTGAACATGTAGGAGTATGTCACTATACACACAGCACATCTCTTGCTACTGACTCAGTACAGGTGTCCGGATGAAGGGATGGGCAGAGACTCATTTCACATGCTTGTGATGCATGCCAGCAACACACACTATGATGTACTCATGTTCTGATGGGCAATGCCACAATGTTGTGTATGGTGCACACTTGAACACAATGCAGGATCACTCATAGCAAGTTAAATGCCATGGCACTGGGATGCCCTGAAAGGCAGTCAACACTGTCTCCTGTCACAGGGGCATGGCATCCACACAACAACAATATGTACTGACTCACAATCCTAGCTCAGGGGTAAAGCTAACTCTGCCGATGACCGGCGCACTTGCCCATCCCATGCAAACAACATATCCAGGACCCAGAAGACCCCACATCATGCAAATCATACATATGAGTCTCTGCAAACACAAATCCCTGTACATTAACACATCACAGTCTGCCACAGTTGCATACACCATTGTGCGCTGTCAGATGATCACACACCTATATGTCACACAGGTCTTGTCTCTCACAGTCACATCTCAGATGTCATGCTGACCCTCTGAATCATGGACACCCCAGTTGTAAGTAACAACAAGCCACACCCTAATGACACCTGAGAGCACATGTCACCAAGCACAACCTGCAATTTCATACACAGGAGTGGGATTACAGAGTGTTTTTCTAAATGCCCTTGAGGAGGCATGACTGGCCAGGTCTACGTGAAACAGTGTTCGGCCCTGGACAGTAGTCAGGTGGCTAAGCAAGTGTAACATACTTGATATACATACTCCTGAGGCCCAAAAATTGGAGTCCCCTGCTGCATGGGTTTGTTTGGAATACCCCAGCCACATGTTGCGAGTCAGACCAGCAATTGGTACACATCTCAAGGGCACACACAGATCACATGTCAGATCTCAGGCATTGTGTAAACAATTGACCCACCCAACACACAACAGAGTCACGGGAACAGATGCAGACAGGTAGCTGAAGCATAGTTGACTGCAGGGACACAGTGCCCTAGTGACACAAGCAACAGACTGTAGGGGCCACAACTGTGGAACAGATGAGGAGGGTGCATCACACAATTGAGGGAACTGAGTATTGGACTACAAGACCTACATAATGTGGAAGTGTGACCAGGTCAAAAGACTGCTATTAGCATGTCAGACATAGTACACAGATCAGGCATGGACTTACCCCCTTCCTGCTGCTGTCTGGCCTTCAGCTGACTATCCAGGTCCGGGAAGACCACTGCCAGGATACGGAGCATGTGGGGTCAGGGTCCGGTGTCCGCCCCTCCTGCGTGGAGGTGACAGCTTCAGCTGGACTCTAGCTATCCTCCGGGTCCAGCCCCGAAGGTCCTGCCACCTCTTCTGGCAGTTGTGGATCCGGCGCTTGTAGACCCCCACAGAACGAACAGCCTGGGCGATGGTCAGCCAGGTCTCCTGCTTCTGGTGGGCATCAACCTGTGAGGATGACAAAGTGAAAAGTACATTAACACACATGCGCCAGATTTGTGCAGCACACATTTGGATATACATGTCATCATCACAAAGGGAAATGAATTACACAGGTAGTGCAAACATGGGGAAGGAAAAATCACCTGCATGTCTGACATGTTAACAATGCCTGGATAGTTTAAGCTTGCAATAATGCACTTTAGCAGCAGGAAACCTATTCATTACATTTACCTACACACTTTGGGGGATGAAAGTAGTCAGTGAGAATGCTTGCCACTGGTGTACACACTGATAGTACTGCTAGTCAGACAACATGCATAATTAGGAAGGCAGTGGACAGCACACTCACCTGCTCCCCTGGATTCCCATAGAGCTTGCTGTACTGTGGAAGGAGCCCGTCTAGCAGGGCCTGGTTCTCCTCCTCAGTGAGGGCTGGGGCCCTCTCCAGAGTACGTGCCATAGCAGGAGCCAGAGGATGCAGAGACAGCAGCAGTGGTAGCAGGGATGTGGTCCAGTAGCATGTAGTGCAGGCAAGTGAGCTCCCTGGGGGCCAGCCAGCCTTATATCTGTGCTGCAGAGGCAGAATCTGTGCCATGTGTCCCAAGTGATAGGTCCAACACGGTTGCATTCTATGAATCTGGCCAATCCATTTAAAAGTACAACTCGTACACGCCTTCCGCATCGTTCAAATCTTCACCTTCATGGAACACTTGAAATTGCAACATTTTTGTAGGCATCCAACTGAATTTCCAGTGCACAACTCGTACAAGTTTTGAATCCGCATCCGTCTCCATGACAGTACGGAGCCAATGGGTGCGCCCGGCTCATTCAACTGACTGTACAACGTGTATTTTGAATATACACATGCACCCGTCTCCATACGATTCAATGGCCAAGGCGTACGCCTGTCTCGGACCATGCCTGTCCGACGCGTATGCATGATTGTCACCCGCGTCGAACCACATTGCATTCAATGACAAAGCGTACGCACGGCTCGAACATGACCCGTGCAATGCGTACGCATTGTCACCCGCGTCGGTCCTCATTGCATTCAATGACAAAGCGTACGTACGGCTCAGACATGACCCGTGCAATGCGTACGCATTGTCACCCGCGTCGTTCCTCATTGCATTCAATGACAAAGCATACGCATGGCTCGGACATGACCCGTGCAATGCGTACGAATTGTCACCCGCGTCGGACCTCATTGCATTCAATGACAAAGCGTACGCACAGCTCGGACATGACCTGTGCAATGCGTCCGCATTGTCACCTGCGTCGGTCCTCATTGCATTCAATGACAAAGCGTACGCACGGCTCGGACATGATCCGTGCAAAGCGTACGCATTGTCACCCGCGTCGGACGTCATTGCATTCAATGACAAAGCGTACGCACAGCTCGGACATGACCTGTGCAATGCGTACGCATTGTCACCCGTGTCGTACCTCATTGCATTCAATGACAAAGCGTACGCACGGCTCGGACATGACCCGTGCAATGCGTACGCATTGTCACCCACGTCGGACCTCATTAGTGTGACTATTATACGGATGCAACACACATATACTGGCCAGGGACACCTGTGCACACCTACCACACTACAGCATTGGCCACACAGTGTCCCATGGCATGTAAGGCTGCATTTCCTGGGTGTTTGGGGGGCCACATCTGTTTTTTTGGCTGGCACTTTGTGCAGCCACTCCCAGGCTGTGCACGTGTACATGGGGGCAGAATCCTTTGTGTGTTGTGCACATTACCACTGTGATGTGCAATTGTACAGTAATGGGC
Organism: Triturus cristatus; assembly: GCF_964204655.1. NCBI lineage: Eukaryota > Metazoa > Chordata > Amphibia > Caudata > Salamandridae > Triturus > Triturus cristatus. The sequence goes on from NC_140580.1 coordinate 328,329,409, forward strand.
ATGAGTCATGGACACAGTGTCAGGTTGGATATGTTTAGGACAGGTCACATACACCCTGAGTCCTGGGGATGATGGCATGTACGTCACAGTGAGACCTGTAGCCACAATACTGATGTGCACCCACAGTCTGTGTGCATGTTGTGTCTCAGATGTGTCTGATCAAATGTGCCCAATGGGTGACAGTCTCCACATCCATGTGGTATATGCATATGCATCACCCTTGATGGGGTGTGTGTCTAAGAGACGTACATGTAGGGCCGGAAGGAACAACAATGGCCACTACCCGTGGGACTTACGCTTGCCTTGTGGTGTGTACGTGCTACGCCATGTCCATTGCTGTGTCGATGTGGCAATACAGGGACCCTGGGTTTATGCATGGCAATGATGTGTGATGCCTGGGAGACATGAGGCCTCACTTGTCACTGTGGTGTGTGTTTAGAACGTTGCAGCAGCACATAGGTTGGGTGACACAGCCAGACGATTGGCCATTGCACTACATGGGACTCATGTGGACAAGTGGAATTGAGATGTGAGGTGGTGGTCTTGTAGGTGACATATGAGTCCATGCCCAACAGCACACGCCTCAGTACATTGTGTAATGTCATGATCTAGCATGTGATATTGATCGTGGTCATGGCCACATGGGTGGCCGAACTCTTCCTTTGTGCATCTTTGTACAGCTGTCCATTGGACTTTCCCAGACCTTGCAACCATGCAGGAACACGATTGCATCAGACAGTACCGCTTCACCAGGCCACTGATTTGCGGAGTTGGCGGAGCAGTTGGCGCCACATCTGCTACCTGGCCAGACATACCCTACAGCACTGACCCCAGAGGTGAAGGTGCTGGCAGCCCTGCACTTCTTTGCTACTGGTACCTTCCAGTACACTGTGGCTACTGCTGGTGGGATGTCGCAAACGATGTTTAGTCGGGTGCTACGCGATGTCTTGGAGGGGATGTTGCAATTTCTCGACCTGTATATCAAATTCCCGAGCCCAGTTGAACTCCCTGAAATAAAGGATGCCTTTTATACACTGGGGAGGATGCCGAACGTCATTGCATCTATTGATGGGACACATGTTGCCCTGATACCACCACAGGCACATGAGCAGGCATACCGTAACAGGAAGCACTACCATTCGATCAATGCTCTGGTGGTCTGTCTTGCTGACATGTCGATCACACATGTGTGTGCACGGTTCCCTGTTCTGCGCACGATGCCTACATTATGAAGAGTAGTCGCATTGCAAAGCTGATGTCACAGATGCCAGCTCAGCATGCCTGGCTTGTCGGTGTTACTGACTGTTTCTCATTGTGTGTGTGTGTCAATGTTGTCTTCCTCACTCCTACAAAACTCAGCTACTTGTTCATTTTTGTGTGTGTAGGTGACTCCGGATATCCCAACATGCCGTGGTTGCTGACACCCCTCAGGAACCCTGTGACACCAGCCGAGCTGCGCTACAATGAGGCACATGGTCGGAGCAGGAGGGTGATTGAGCGGACATTCGGCCTCCTGAAAAGCCGCTTTCACTGCCTGGACAAGACCGGAGGGGCCCTCCCATATGAGCCTGCAAAGGTGTGCAAAATAATCCTTGTCTGCTGCATGCTACACAAGATGGCGGTGCGGAAGGAGGTGCCTCTCATCCAGGATGAGGATGACCAACCTCCGGCACCTGTGGAGGATCCCGGCCTGGACCAAGATGCCAGTGATGATGAAGATAATGGTGACGTCCGCTCACAGCTCATCAACAACTTCTTCGCCTGAATGTGAGTTTCCAGGGTTGTTATGTGAATGTATGGAGGTAGCCTGGAATGTGTTGTGCCAGCTCTTTTGATGTCTGAGTGTGTCTGTGTGCCACTTGACTGGATGCGTGCTGTGATGTGTCCATTCAGGTGGTGTGTACTCCACAATAGGGTGGTACTGCTAACTAGTGTTTGTGTAGGTGTCTTGCAACATGTTTTGTGCATGTGTATTGCATTTCTCTCCTGTTCTTCTGTGCTTTTGACGGTATCTTGTCTGTCCTTCCCAGGGTACTTTGCCTGTTGTGTGGTCAACACTGACCACCAACACCCAGAAGCCAACACCAGTGTGGAAGTTGACAATTCCCATCAACTGATGTACCACACATCCCTGGACTTCCATTCTCCAACACATTGAGAGCGTGTGTCCACTGTTACGTAGAATTACCGTGCAACTATTGTGGAATAAACATGTTGCTGATGTGTAATGAACCTGTGCTATGCTTTGTTATGTGCGTTGTCTGTCTTCCCACATCTGAGTGACATCTGCTTACCTCACCTGTGGACTTGTTACCACTGACTGGGGTTGGTGTTGTGTCTGTGCATGCCAATGCGTTTCAGGTCAACATCATTGTGTGTGATGAGTAACATTGCGATGGTGAGTATGTTTTGTGTTGCCATAGTCGTGTGTCTCCCTCACATGTGTCACATCACCATGACTCACCTTACTTTGGTCACATTGTTGCAGTATTTGGCATGCACTGTGTTGTGTAGCAGATCGACATCTCCCTGAACATGACAAGTTGGAATCACAACAGAGGCAAGTATGGTGTACTGGTGAGTTTATTTACAAACATGTGTGTGGGAAGTGCACAGGATGGTGGATGCTGTAAATTGGTTTGGGAATCCAAAGTTCACATTGGAGTTGGAAGTGCTGGTAGATGAAATGTCCAGAATGAAGTCCACAGTCATCTGCTACATTGGCCCAACATGAACCCTTCATGTCATGTGGGCGAGTTGTGTGTGATTGGACAAGGTGAACGGGTTGCGCACAAGGAACAATGTCCAGAACAGGTTTAGAGGCCCTGGGGGATGTGCTGGGACATCTGCCTCTCACATGTCCTTCTTCGGACGACCCCTCTTCTTCCGGGGGGGATCCTCAGGTGCAGGACTCTGCGGTGCAGGGGCCTCTCCGCCAGAGTCCTCCTCCCTCCCTGTGGCGCTGGCAGATGGTGTTGCGACAGATGTTGTGGCCACAGAGGGAGGTGTGGACAGGTTGGTGTTTATCTGGCAGAGACATAGGAGTATTTCCCGATGCACCACAGTAATGACATCCCACTTGGCTTCCATGCAGGCATGGTGGGCGACCTGCTCGTGTTGCATGTCCTTGAGGATCCCCACTACCTGGCCAAATCCTCCGGTGCTATCCTGGTACGCATCTAAGATGCGTGACAGGTGGGGGTCATCATGCAGGCCAGACCTCTCTCTAAGGCACGCCCTCTGCCTCTCACCCCTCCCAGCACCCCTATCCACACGGGCAGGACCAGCGGCGGGACGCACAGGTGACACTGTGACCCCTTGGGTGGTGTTACTGGTGCTGTTTGCTGTAACTTCCAGGGGGTCCTGTGTCCTTGTGCTGTGGGTGTTGATTGACCTTGGTCTGTCCGTGTTGGCGGGGGTGCCCTGTCGGTGTCCAGATGCTGGCTGCATGGGTACAGGGGGTGCAGATGTTGATGCTGCTGGTGCTGCATGATGGCTCACACCGGAAGGGCCAGGTTGGTCGTCGTCATCCGAAGAGGACAGTGAGAGAGTCAGACCAGAGAGCTCAGTGTCTGCCAGAGTCTGGGACTGGGTATCCTCATCATTTGGTGCTGGGTGCCCAGCACCACCTGTGTTTGGAAGAGACACACAATGTGAGTTATGTTTCTACATGCATCGATGGTTCACAAACATGACTTGTTCTACTTTTCGAACAGATGCCTGCCTGTACACTGCTTTTTCCAAGCTTGTCACTGACATAGTTTGATATTGTTGTTGGCCATTTCCCAGCATAGCCTTGTGCTCCCCGCAACAGAGCCCAGTGTTAGACATCTTGTCAGTCCCTTCCCACTCCCTGTGGGGCGAGTATGGTTCAGTTTGATCTTGCTGGGCCATGTGGGTGGGTGTAGATTGTCTGTGACTGTGAGTCCCATCATACTCTTGGCTACACCCCCCTTCCCAGCATGCACATACTTCCTCCCTCTTGACTCTGATTCCCTGTGAGGGGGTGTGACAGCAATGGCAAGATGGCTGACTGTGAAGTCCTGATGTTTGTTGTTGGCCATTTCCCAGCATGGCCTTGTGCTCCCTACAACAGAGCCCAGTGTCAGACATCTTGTCAGTCCCTTCCCACTCCCTTTGAGGCGAGTATGGTTCAGTTTGATCTTGCTGGGCCATGTGGGCGGGTGTAGATTGTCTGTGACTGCGAGTCCCATCATACTCTTGGCTACACTTCCTTCCCAGCATGCCCATACTTCCTCCCTCTTGACTCTGCTTCCCTGTGAGGGGGTGTGACAGCAATGGCAAGATGGCTGACGGTAAAGTCCTGATGTTTGTTGTTGGCCATTTCCCAGCATGGCCTTGTGTTCCCCTCAACAGAGCCAAGTGTCAGACATCTTGTCAGTCCCTTCCCACTCCCGGTGAGGCGAGTATGGTTCAGTTTGATCTTGCTGGGCCATGTGGGTGGGTGTAGATTGTCTGTGACTGCGAGTCCCATCATACTCTTGGCTACACCCCCTTCCCAGCATGCCCATACTTCCTCCCTCTTGACTCTGCTTCCCTGTGAGGGGTTGTGACAGCAGTGGCAAGATGGCTGACTGTGAAATCCTGGTGTTTGTTTGGCTACAAGTCCAAAGTGACCCCTTGTGCTTCACACAGCAGCACCAAGTACGGGGTATCTTTTGCTGATATTTCACTGAGGTGTGTGTCAATGCATTGTACCCGGTGAGTTGTGTGGAGTTTGTGTTGAGGGGGGGTGTCTCCCCATGCTGGTTAGTTTGGTCAGGGCTGTCAGTCCTCCTTCCCATCATGAAACGTGCCTCCATTGTAGGGTGTGCAAGTTGTCTTTCAGGATGTCAGTCAGTGGTATCCTGCTTCTGATTTGCACACAACCCCGAGCAGGGCCTTGTGCTCCCCACAGCAGGACCCAGTGTCAGCCATCTTGTCAGTCATTTTCCACTCCCTGTGATGTGGGCATGTTTCAGAGAGGTCTTGATGGGCCAATCAGGAGGGGGAGCATTATCTGTGACTACATGCCCCATCATGCTTTTGGATACACTCACTTCACCTGCATCCCCACTATTCCTTCCTGACAGTCAGCTGCACAGTGAGGTGGTGTGTTTGTGGTGGCAAACTGTCTGGCAGGGTCTATTTGGCTTTGTGCCACTGGCTTGCTCTATTTGTTTGTAGGTTGGTGCATGTCATGATACAGTTCCCAATCACTATGAGATGGCAGGTATTGTGTTTGTCTGACTGGCATACACATCTTGGGCTGATTATCTATTGGTTAGTGTAGCTTTGCTTGTGGTGCATGGTTTCACTGTCCCCTTGCCACACAATCTTGGGTATGTTGTTTGTGTACTCACCAGACTCTGGGATGTCTGTTAGGTCATGGAAGCTCTCTGGTGGTAGGATGTTCCGCACCTTCTCCTCCCAGGTCCTGAAGTAGACTGGTTTGACAGGAGGGCCACCGCCGGTGCACTGACTCAGGGCGTGATCTTTTTCGATGAGTTTCTTGACCCTCCTGCGCACGTCATACCACCTGTTCTGGATATCGTCCTTTGTGCGCCTTGCTGGTGCTTGGGCGTTCACCTTGTCCACAATCCTCGCCAACATCTTTTTTCTGTGAGATGGTGGTCCTTTGGACCAATGTACCAAACAAATGTGGCTCTACTCTGATGATCTCGTCTACCAGCACTTCTAACTCACTATCTGTGAACTTTGGATTCTTCTTTGGGGGCATGGTGATGGGAGGTGGTGGTGAGGGATGTGTGTGTGAGGGTGCAAGTGAGGGTGGTTTGGTGTTGATTTTGCTGGGTGTATGTGTGTGTGCTTTTGTATGAGGTGCTGATGGTGTGTGAGTTGTGTGATGGGGGAGTTGTGAGTGTGTTTGTGATTGCTGTGTACTGGTGTTTGCTGCTGGCTGTGTCTCCTGTTTGCAAGGGATGATGGTAGTGATTGTAGTTCTTTATATAGTTGGAGTTGTGGGTGTGTCTTTGTCCCATGTTTTTTTCTTTGGTATTTATTGGCTTTGTCATTGATTGTTTGGTCCTTTTTTTGTCTTTTTTCCTTTGGGTTTTGTAGGCATGAAGGAGACGTTCATGTGACAGAAACGGACGCTGCTGTTGTCTCGTGCGGGCTTCTCCGCCACGTTCACGCTAACTATCTTCTGTGTTTGGTACGCGGCGGTCGCGGCAGTCTCTATTGCTTGTGTGCCAGGTTGTCTGTGCGTGTCGGTCGTGCGGCTTGGTCTCCGTGCGAGTCGGTCTGGTTTTACACGCATTGCATCGTACTGCGCGAATCGTACATCGCGGGTACGGGTCAGTCGGGTTCATTCTGGGTTCATGTCAGTCGGTGATGATCGCGTCGGTTTTCCGTCCGGATCACTATTTTCCCTACGGCTCGGTCGTACGGCTTGTATTCCGTACGTGTTGGTTGTAATTCACACGCGTTGCTCCGTACTGCACAGGTCGTACGGCGCTGGTCCGTGTCGGTCGGTGTTCGGTCCGGGTCCGTGTTGGTCGGTTCGTTTTGCGGCCGGAATCGGAATCGGCCCCTAATTGTGTCACTTTTTAAAAAGGGGTTGTGGGTTGATAGGGGAGTAGGCTGGGAAGTATTTTAATTTAATTTTTTTAATGTTTTATATAAAATGTATTTTAAGTTTTATAGTAATTGTGTGAATTAATTTATTACTTATTGTTTTTAACCCCTTCGGTGCTCATGACGGAACGGTTCCGTCATGAGCCACGGTTGAGCTGTGCTCATGACGGAACCGTTCCGTCATGACCACGCCCGCGCAAGATTCCGTCAGCACAGCGGCGTAATCTGCGCAGCATGGAAGGGGTTAAAATGCTTGTTAATTGTTATTAATTATTTAATTATGTTAATTGTGTTATGTTTTACAACATTGGTGGTGTCATTTATAGGGGAATATGGTGGGCGGTAAATTATATTTAATAAATTAATTGTTTGTTAATTAATGTAAATTATTTTGCTGGAGTGGGAATAGTAAATTATTCCCCTCCTCTATCCAGCACTTTCGCTACTGTTGCACTTGCTGGAGTGGGAATAGTAGATAATTCCTCTCCGCTATCCAACACTTTCCCTACTGTTGCACTTGCTGGAGTACAAATAGTAATTTTTACTCCTACGCTATCCAACACTTTCCATACTGTTGCACTCACTGGAGTGGAAATAGTAATTTTATCCCCTCCGCTATCCAACACTTTCCCTACTGTTGCACTCTCTGGGGTGAGAATAGTACATTTTATCCCATCCGCTTTCCAACATTTTCCCTACTGTTGCACTGATTGGTGTGGGAATAGTAATTTTTACCTATCGCTATCCAACACTTTCCCTACTGTTGTACTCGCTGGAGTGAGAATAGTAATTTTATCCCCTCCGTTATCCAACACTTTCCCTACTGTTGCACTCTCTGGAGTGGGAATAGTAATTCTTACCCCTACGCTATCCAAAACTTTCCCTACTGTTTCTATCCCTGGAGTGGGAATAGTAAATTTTATCCCTATGCTACCCAACACTTTCCCTACTGCTGCTATCCCTGGACTGGAAATAATATTTTTTAACCCTATGCTATCCAACACTTTCCCTACTGTTGCATTCCCTGGAGTGGGAATAGTAAATTATTCCCCTCCGCTATCCAACGCTTTCCCTACTGTTGTACGTGCTGGAGTGGGAATAGTAAATTATTCCCCTCTGCTATCCAACACTTTCCCTACTGTTGTACTTGCTTGAGTGGGAATAGCAAATTATTCCCCTCCGCTATCCAACACTTTCCCTACTGTTGCACTCGTTGGAGTGGGAATAGTAAATTATTCCCCTCCGCTATCCAACACTTTCCCTACTGTTGCAGTTAATGTAGTGTGAAATGTAGTTGAAAAAATATTTTGTTTAAAATATTTTAATTTATTATTTATATATTTTATGTTAAGTTTTATTTTACAGGTGTGTACATATATATATATTTATACATATATATATATATATATATATATATATATATATACATATATATATATATATATATATATATATATATATATATATATATATATATATATATATATATATATATATATATAATCTACTGGCGGTCGCCAGTAGATAGTTATAGTTAGGACCGAGTTTCCATAGGAAATCTCAAAATTCTATTTTGAATAACTTTGGCGCCGATTGACGAATCTTCGCGAAATTTTCAAAACTAATGGGGCGCTCAGCTCCGCTCCTACCCTGAAAGTCTCGGGGTGATTCGTCAAGCGGGGGCCGAGAAAAAGGGGGGTCCCAAAACACGTTTTCCCCATGGATTTTTCCATAGGGACTTTAGTCGCAGCTACAGCCCGAACGGCTGAACAGAATTACGTGAAATTTGGCAGAGGGGTAGCCATAAGGTCCGTTTGGTGCCTTTTGCAGGTTTGGTGTAAATTTGTTCTGTATTTTCTGAGAAAATAGCATTTAAATCAATATCTATATCTATACGCGCGCAGCGTGCGCGCAGGGTGCGCGCACTCGGCCGTCCGCGAGCGCACTTCTGATTGGTTGTTACATCTTAGTAAACATTCGAATCGGTCGAAACCAGGAAGTGTCGGCCGCCATTTTGTCTCTCGCACTGAGAAGGGGGTGAAACACAAAGGAGAAAAACATGTAAAGGGGGCACGCTGGACAGTTCCTGACCCCCTAGCAGGGGTCAAGGGGTCCCAGGAGGTCCCAGGAGGTCCCCCAAGGGCAATACATTTTTTTAAATTTTTTTCGGAAAATCGCCGAGTGTGCGAAGCGTGCGCGCACTATATAAATGAAAAAAATTCCGCGAGGTTCGCGCAGCGTGCGCGCACGGTATAAACGCTTTAAAATAAATTCGCAATGTCAATCCCCCCGTGTTCACAGGCTGTGCGAAGCACAGTGTGTGTGCATGGCTTATGAAATCATTAACAGTTTATACCAAAACCCTTAACAACAAAGCGTATCATGTGTCCTCCTTGTGCGGACGGTGCGCAAAGTGCACCGTGCGTGCACGGCACTAACTGCGTAAAGTGGGTGCGAGGTGCGCAAAGCGCACCGCGTGCTCACCGTGCACGCACGGAACGAACTGCGTGAAGTGGGCGCAGGGTGCACAAAGCGCACCGCGTGCCCACCGTGCGCGCACCGTGCGCAAAGCGCACCGTGCACGCACGGCACGAACGGCATAAAGTAACTTAGCATTTAAAAAAACGTACAAATTCACTGAAAAAACCATAGGTTTCACACACGTTATAGTTAGGAATTAGCATTTAAAAAACCTTGCAAATTCATTTAAAAAACCATAGGTTTCACACATGTTATAGTTAGCTGGGCATTTTCCTCATGAAAAACCAATGAAATTCCCCCGTTATAGTTAGTGCAGGCAGCTATAACTCACGCGACCGTAATCCGCTGCTGATGACGTCAGATATTACATCACTGATGACATATGTGTCTTTCTGAAAAAAAATATATATATATGTATAGCTAAAAAAAAAGGAAGAAGACATGGGTATATAAATGTGTAAATACAGTGATGTAATATCTGACGTCATCAGCAGCGGATTACGGTCGCGTGAGTTATAGTTGCCTGCACTAACTATAACGGGGGAATTTCATTGGTTTTTCATGAGGAAAATGCCCAGCTAACTATAACATGTGTGAAACCTATGGTTTTTTAAGTGAATTTGCAAGGTTTTTTAAATGCTAATTCCTAACTATAACGTGTGTGAAACCTATGGTTTTTTCAGTGAATATATATATATATATATATATTCCAACCAAATCCGACTTCATATAAAAATCAGACACCGACACTGGAGATGCTTTCTGCCATCCGGCTTGGGTATTTATTCTTCGCGTAACGCGTTTCGGGACAACTCCCTTGATCACACAATTACATGCGAACAAATCAGTTTCTTTTAAAACCAAATGCAGAGTCACATGATTGGTTACTCACTAGACATGGTAAACAGACTATTATATGTTAGTTCAACCGTCTTCTTAAAAAGTTATCTTGACATAGTGCCACTAATCTCTTAACATCAATAGTTCTAATTCATTCTTAATCACAAATGGATTAGATTTAAAAAGATATATATTATCTCATATATTTACAATTTAATCGAATCATCCATGTAAACAACATTTGATTACAGAGTAAATTTTTGACACTATTTGATACACAGTATTAAATCATTAATAGGTAACATAAAGTCCTTATCATTCCATGTAACAAGTTATATACAAAACATCGTCAAATAATCTTAGTCCATATTTCATAGTTTTTGTGTAGGACAACCCACGGTGATTATTTCATTTTCAAACCGCTGTTGATAGAAAAAAGGGTAAAGGAGAAAATCAAGGGACATTTAATAATATCTATTTATAAAACATAGTATTCCAAAGACAGTGCTTGGATCTACTTTTAAAATAATAAAGTGCTAGTGCTTGATTCAGTACTGGACTGAATGCGAACAATGCTATCATAAAGTGCAAGTGCCTTATTATGTGCAAAAACCGCAATCTATCACACTAAAGTGCTAGTGCAATACAGTACTAGTAAAAAATCCTTTACATACTTTTTATCGAAGTCCTATCAATATCTAAAAACTTTACTTGTGATGATGTTTTACATATAAGTAACATATAGGAAGAACAATCATTTGTGACATAATATGAGTTAAAATAACAGAGAAAATTAAAACCAAAACTAATTGATAGCGGTACCTCTATTTCAAATGTACATGTAAGTCTTCTTCAACATTCATACCATGGGGACTTTTCGTATTAAACATGAGTATATATTTCGACTCCAATTTTCTTAGTTTGCTTTCTCTGTCGCCCCCTCTTTGATCTTTGGGAACTTGGTCAATGGCGAAGTACACCAGCTCGCTAGTATTTCCCTTGTGAACTTCATTTATGTGACGAGCAACTACATAGTTCTTATCATTATTGCTTATTGCCCTAAGATGTTGTAGGATACGTACATGGACCATGTGGATAGTACTGCCTACATACATCTTAGGACACGAGCACTTCAAAACGTAAACAACAAAGTCACTTTTACAATTAAGAGGTTTTCTTAGTTTCCAGGGACTATTTAAAAGAGGGGATATTACTTGTTGAGTGTTTTTGCCATACCTGCAAGCTTTACACTTAAAACATTTGTGAAAACCAGGGCTGACTTTAAGCCAACCACCTCCCTTTTTGGTTTCCATATTCGTTTTAAACAAGTCATCTCTCATTGATTTAGCACTATTGAAAGTCACCAAAGGATATCTAGAGATTTTCCCTTGAAGGATAGGGTCCTGTCTGACAAGATGCCAATGTCTACTCAGGCTGTCTCTCACTCTAGCCTGGTATGCACTGAAACCTGTGATCATACGGATTTGACTCTCAGTATGCTTCCTCTTTTGCTCCACTTTTTTAACATCTGGTTTTAATAATGCACTCCTTTCCATGTTTTGCACTTTCAATTTTGCCTGATTTAATGTGTCTACCCTGTATCCTCTCTGTAGGAATCTATGCGTCAAGGCTCCCTGGGCCATGTCCAGAGCAGCCGGTTCACTGCAGTTTCTTTTCATTCTTAGGTTCTCTGCATAAGGGATACTCATTTTCAGTTTGGTAGGATGGAAACTAGCTGCGTGTAAAATTGAATTTCCAGCAGTTGGTTTCCTGTAGGTACAGGTTTGAATTGAGCTCTGTGCAATATATACCTCTAAGTCTAAATAAGTTACTCTCTCCGTACTTATTTCCTCAGTGAATTTTAAATTTAGCTTGTTTACGTTGATGCTCTCGATGAACTTTTGGGCTGATTCTCTGGATCCGTTCCATATGATGAATAAATCATCAATGAAATGGATCCATTTGATGATATGATCTCTCCATTCACTAGTATACTCAACTCTGAGCACCTGCTCCTCCCACCAGCCCATGTGTAGGTTGGCATAGGTAGGTGCCCATCGCAGTACCTTTGAGTTGCCTGTAGGTGTCACCTCCAAATAAGAAATGATTGTTGGTGAGACACAACCTACACATCTCCAACAACATGTTAGTGTGTTGGTAGAGGTTGATCGGTCTCAAATTTAGGAAGTGCCTCAAAGCCCTTAACCCATCCTCATGAGCAATACTTGTATATAGACTCACAACGTCTAGCGTTATGAGGAGATAAGATTCTTCCCATTTCACATTTTCAATTTTATTTAAAAAGTCCCTCGAATCTTGGATGTATGCTGGTAGTGCTCTCACATACTGTTGTAAAAATGAATCCAGATATTTGGAGGTTGGTTCAAAGAGACTCCCTATGGCAGAAATAATGGGACGTCCAGGTGGTTTGTCCTTATTCTTGTGAATTTTTGGTATTAGGTACAATATAGGTACCACTGGTTTGTCCACTTTCAGAAACAAGTATTCTGATTGTTTAATTAAACCTAGTCCTCGCCATCGTGCAAGGTCCTTATCAAATTTCAGTTTAACTTCCACTAGATTACTGAGAGGAACTAGTGAATAACATTCCTTGTCTCTTAGTTGTAGGGCTGCCTCACCATTATAAGCTTCAAGGGACCACAATACCAAATTGCCTCCTTTATCTGCCTGTCTCACTACTATGTCTCGTCTACTTTGTATTTTGACCATCACAGATTGGTATTTTTTATCAAAACCTGTTTCATTCTTCAAAAATTCTTTGCTAGAATTTAAGGATATCTCCTTTAGATCTTTAATTACCAGGTCGGAGTATAAATCTAATGCATCTTTGGGGGTATTGGGTGTAAAATTAGATTTAGGTCTAAATTCGGTGGCAGAACTGTCAAAAACATCTAAACAAAACAGATCATCAGCCTGGCTGATTTCATCCACCATAATTTCACCAACCCCCTCTCTTATGAGTTGCTGACAGTCAAATAGTACCTGCATATCCCCAACATCAAGGTTACCAGGTTCTTCGCTGACTTCTTGATTTCTCTCCTTCCGATTAGTAATTTTCGTGTCAAAGAATTTTCTCAACTTGAGTTTCCTCACGAATTTGAACAAGTCAATGCGCGTTTGCGTATAGTTGAAGTTAGCACGTTTACAGAAGGAAAAACCCAGTGAAAGGATCTTTATTTCTTCTTCTGATAACATGAGATCCGTTAAATTGATAACCGTTGGCGTTATTTCTTCCATCCCTTGCGCTGGAACTGCTTCTTCTTCTCTGATCGTAGTTCCATGCCTACCCCGTCGGTTTTTTCGTTGACGTAATTTTCTTTTCTTTGATTTTGAAACGGTGGACGTAGATTTTGAGTCCGGTCCTGGTATAAAAAAACGAATTCTTCAATTACAGATGGGGGTTTATCATCGCCAATGGTTGTGATGCTCCATCATCCGGGAGTGATTCTACATCAGAACTAGCTACTGAACTCAAATCTGAATTTTCGCCTGGGATATTTGAAGACTGAGTGCTCATATTTGGATTACATGCTGTCGCAGTTGCCTTTGAGAGACGCTGTTTACGAATGGAGTCAAAACGACGTGCAAAGGTGTAAATCTGACCAAGCATATAATCCTGCCTGTCCCGTTGAAACTTTGTAGCCTTGCGTGTTGTTATTGATTGCTCGTATTTAGTTAGACGGATACTGAGGTCGGTCTTGAATTTATTTGCCTCCTCCTCTCCCAAGCATTTCAATAATTCTGCCTCCAACACTATTATTTCTGCTAGTATTCTTTCCCGGTCTTTCACAGCATATTTGATCAAGATTCTCATCATGTTCTCCGAAGCATGCGCGTTGTTTGCTGCCCACTCCTTTAGCATTTCGGGATCTGGGTTTTCGTACGTGGGGGCCGTCAATACTCGCAGACCTCGGGGAACCCTCCCCACATCCAGGTACCTGCTTAATGACTTCACCTCCCACCACTTGGAAATCTCACTTCGACGCGACTTTTCAATCTTTTTCTTTAGTACTTGAATATTATCACTTGACTCCTTCCCTGCTGAGTCCACCCCAGGTTTTGGTTTTACCGCTGTGGTGCTTCTTTCACAAAATACAGAGTCAGCAGTCGCCTCACATTGCTGGATTAAGGTATCCATTACCACACATTAGTTTTACTAAAAAACGTTCGCTTGTAGAATAGATATAACGCTAAATATACCGCTTGCCTGCTTAGCAAACTCCGCCGTGCTTTTTAAGCCATGGCTCCTCTCCCCGCTGCCTAGGATTACTGACCGTTGATTTTTTTCAGCGTGCTCCTTCGGCGAACTGCTTCCAAAGACGCACGTCGCTGTTCGGAACAACACTTCAACCAACGATCACAGGTTCAAAGGTCGGCTTTGGGGGGGCTTCCTCGTAGTGTTGCCAACACTCAGTACCAAAAGTTAGCCAGAAAATCGAGGATGCACCTGAACGAGGTCGCGTCGGTTTCCCGCTGTTCCAGCAATGCAGCGGCTCAGTATTCCAACCAAATCCGACTTCATATAAAAATCAGACACCGACACTGGAGATGCTTTCTGCCATCCGGCTTGGGTATTTATTCTTCGCGTAACGCGTTTCGGGACAACTCCCTTGATCACACAATTACATGCGAACAAATCAGTTTCTTTTAAAACCAAATGAGGAGTCACATGATTGGTTACTCACTAGACATGGTAAACAGACTATTATATGTTAGTTCAACCGTCTTCTTAAAAAGTTATCTATATATATATATATTTTTTTTATAATTTTTAATATGTTCCTAACATTTTATAATGTATTAAAATAATTATGTATTACTATTAAGTAAATATATATATATTTATATATATATATATGTTGAAATTATTTTTACATATTTATTACTTATAATTTTAATTTTTTTTAATCATTCTAACTATTTTTTTAATGATATGTATTATTTAATTTATTTGACATTATTTTTTAAACATTTTTTAAAAGAATGGGGCTATTCCGCCACTGCAACGGCTAAAGGGACCGCCCGCCATAGGTGCGGCAGTCCTGCCGTTGGCATTAGGATGCGCCTGCCACACTAGTGGACGCATCCCGCATTTTATACATTATGGTGGGCGGTGCTGCAAGCAGCACCCGCCGCAAGGTAAAAAATGCATGTTGTGCATTTGAATACACAACGTGACAGGCACCGTGTGGTGCCTGCCACCTTGTGCATGCAAATGCTGGGGGTACCATAGGTACACCCCATGTGCACCCCCCACACCTCCAACACCCTGGGGGCCCGCTACTGGCCCCCGAATGCAGGATCCACATGCCTTTCCATGGCGGCGTTGCCACCATGGAAAGCCTGATCTTCGCAGTCATCTTTTTGTTTAAATCATTTTATTAGGGTTTTGCATACAACTTATCACAATGTATATCAACTGTATTACAGACGAACCATTTTTGTGCATCATTATGAATTATCATTCCAGTGTACAAAGGGTGATTGCATTAGTTACTTAGTCTCTGGAGCCTCCTGATATTGCTAAAACCATCTGTCTCCTTCTGATGCATTCCAGCAGACCGTCATGTGCATCGTTACGACTGTACCGATGTGTCACGTGTTATCTAGGGTCAACTCAGTCTCCCCTTTGCTGTCTGTGTAGCTCCTCCCTCATAACCAATGTAATCTTCTATTATGTTTAACTAGTGCATCGGTGTTTGAACTGCCGATGGGATCAACTACGAACTGTGGGGAGGAGAGGAAAAGACCGTAGAGAGGATGGAGAAACTAAAAAAGGGGGTGAAGGGAAATTAATGGGAGGATCGTGAGAGGGGGAGAAGGTGTAGGGTGGGCAAGGATAAGCTGCCACGGTGAGCTGTGCATAGATTGAGTGTAGGTGTGTTGGGCGTGTTCTGGGGCAAGCTAGGGAGGAAGCGGGCCTATATGCAGGCGCGCGATAAGGGCTGGGGCTTCCACCCGCCTCTCCGGATTGAGCTCCCTACTTGTCTATTGTATAGCTAGCGTTATGCGTGTGTCCTGAGTGGCGGGGGGAGCAGGAGGAGTGCGGGAGGTGGGCTGTGTCGTGTCCTGTGCGTCTCTTTCTGCGCACTCCTGTTTGAAGTGTATTAGGAGTTGTGCCCATTCCATGGATATTGGATGGTGCCCCTCACCTCTTCCTCTCGTAATGTCTCTTCCTCCGCCGCACCCCATTTGAGTAGTGCTCCCGTCCAGGCTCACTCCGAGGGCCCCGCTGGAGCCCTCCAGTGCATAGCTATGTTCCTTTTCGCTAAGAGAATGGCCAAAGATGTGAACTTCCATTGTACTTTTGCGGTTTTCTTTTTCTGGAAGATCCCCAGAGCGCACGCCTCCCACGTGGAGGCATTCGGGAGATTAGTCGTCGGTCGGAGTGCTTGGTGCACTCTATCCCAATATCTTTGTATGGAAGGGCAGGTCCAAAACATATGTTTGAAGTCTGCTTCTAACATTTGACAGCGGGGGCAACGGAATTGCGTATCGGGGTAGAACCGGTGGAGCTTGTCCAATGTAAGATACGCTCGGTGCAGGATGTTGAACTGTATGTTTTTGAAGCGCGCGTTCCTGGATACCTTTTTTGGAAACTCCAGAGCTCGGCGCCACTCTGTGTCATGGAATGCTCAGCCCGCATCGTCCTCCCATGCACCCCGGAGCCCGTCCAAGGAGACGTCTGTCAATTCCCAAATCGCTTTGTAATGCCACGTGATTAGGTTTCCACCAGCCCCCATGCGCAACAATGTGTGTAACACTGGATGTGTCGGGGGCTCCCCGTCCCGCAAATTCCAGAATTGGCTACCACTGTCTAAAATTTGTCTGTGACGTAGGAACTGTCCATGAGGGAGGTCATACCATTCAACCAACTGAGCATATGTCTTCAGTTGTCCCTCATGGAATAACGCCTCCATCTCTGTGACGTCATGGTCAGTCCACACTCGAAGGGCTCTCGCGGTGTAGTACCCGCCTTTCTGGGGGAATCCCACCAGGGGAAGCAAGGGGAAGTATAGTGGTTGGCCCTTGGACATACGGTGTATCCGCATCATGCATCTGCGGGCTACGACAACCTCTCCACAGTCATCTTAATATGGATGGCGGTGTCTTGCAGACACCGCCACCATATTAAACACTTTTTCTGCCCGGTCAACGAGTCGATCGACCTGCGGAAAAACATCGGACGGTCTTTCCGTCCGCCGGGGTCCCCCCCCCGCCATCGTAATGCGGCGGGAGGAAATGGGAGGCGGGCGGTGGAAATTGGCGGTAGGATCGCTACCGCCATGAGGAGGGTGGCGATCCGCCCACCAACATAATCGACCCCAATATTTTTAACAATGATATTTTTAACAACGATATTTTTTTTCTCAATATTTTTGTACTTACCATTATGTAGATAGGAGATCGATATTTTTGACAACAATATTTCAGTCACAATATTTTGGTAGGTCGACATTTCTGTTGTAGATATTCTGTCAGTGATCCGTTCCCCTCAGTCTAAGCCTAAAGGTGAACCAAAAATGCGGAGAGTGAAGAAAAGCCCAATCGACGAACCTCAAAAAAGACCTATAAAAAACTTTGCTTTATGGAAGGGATAGATATCCCAAAAGGGTCAGAAGGGTGGATTCAATATCTTCAATTAGATCCTCTGGTGATGGGGCCACAATGTTCAGTACCAACCTTGCCTAGTGAGGGGATCACAGCGGAGTCAGTGGTAGTGTCCCGGCTGGTCAGATATCTTCCTCCCTAAAACCTACTGCTTCTCCATTTGGGGACTTAATTAAGAGGGTCCCTCTGCATTGCTCAACCTAGATGATAAACATCTACCGTATTATAATGTAGATGTCTGCACATTAGATTATGTTCAATTTTTTTATTCCAATCTAATTTGAATCAAGCTTTTTTATTAACTTGTTTTACGGACATCAAGACTCTGACTTAATCCAAAGTAGTGACATCTCTTTGGTTACACTATTTGATCAGGGCTAGTGACTAAAGCAAGAGTAATGTTTTATTAAAAAATTGTGGTGAACATGATATTTCAAAATTGTGAAAGTTTGCAATGTAGTGGTATTGATGTTTTTCCAGTGTTCGAGAGAAGGGCTGGATTTATCTCAAAGAAACTAGAGGGATGGGTGGTCCATTCAGTACTCTCCCCTTAGCGTTGACTCCCAGGGATTGAAAGTCCACCTTTCAATGAATGGTATGTGGGTGTCATTTAAGGAATCTAAGACTGATGATGTCAAAGATATAAAAGATGATGATCAAAAATGGAACTGGTTGCCGAGAGTTTAAATAGTGTATGTACATATAGTCGCCCTCTCCTGCATCATAATTAGCAATGAGTTAAAAATGGTCTACTGCAATGATGCAGGTCTAAAGAATAGCAGAGAGAAACTGCATAATCTGTCTCCAGGAGACCTGGTATGATGGGGAGCTACCTTTGAATGATTATTTTATTCTTGATTGTAAAGCCAAGCCCTCCAGGAGGGGTCACGCAAAGGGGGGGTAGCAATTCTCTTTACTAACAAGTTCAAGTTGAAGTACATATGTCATAGAGACTCCCCCTACCTTTTTCTCATGGTGACACTGTTTCATTCTGATGCAGAATTAGATTCTTCTCTCCTTTATTGGTAAACGCTTATATACCATCAGATACACCCTATGATCCACTTTTGAATATGGTCTTTGCATTTATTAAAAACATTTTAGATAAGGAGCAAGCTCTCCACGCTATATTAGTAGGTGATTTAAATGGTAAAATCTCCAATTTTGCTTTGTCTCAATTAGGTGATGTCGAAGAAGAGGAACTTTACACGTCCCTCCTATTGCCTTTGTGGCAAAAATAAGAACGAATAAGAGAGGTAAGTCTTTAGCTCACCAACTGAGAAGCAATTAATGTATAATTGCTAATGGGAGATTACCCTTGTATGCCCAGGCACATCATACGCATATATTCTTGGGGGGTGGCTTTAGACTATGTGGTGGTTGACTGCTCCTCATTCTATTTGTTGGGTATTCCTAAAAATAATTAGTCCCCCCCCCCTTAGTTATCATTGTTTGTTGGTCTTCTCCCTGGGATTTAATGTGTACCCTATTTGTTCATTGAGGATTGATGGTGTCTCCTTTACATATGATTAAAAAAATGGGGAGAGAAGACAGTGGAACTACAGAACGATCTCTTGCCTAAAGAGTAAATTAGAATCAGCACTTAATAATCTAGGCGCCTGCGTGGGCGACATGTTGGAGGATTTCAATATATTTATGAAGTAGATTGTAGTAAGCACTAAATAGCAAAGATCTAAGGCTAATTTTAAACCTACTCCTCTTTCAATTCTCTTACTAGAGAAATAAACCCTCTAGTTAGAAAACAATACATGCAGTACTCGCCTGAGAGGATTGCCAGGGTGCCCTTATTAAAGAGGCGTAGGAGCCAGTTAAAGGCCCAACTAAAAAATGAGGCAAGTGATTGTGTATGGGTTGCACTAAGAGAGGCTGCTGTTAATGGCCATACGAGATCCTTCTAGACCTTGGTAGCAGAAGGGTGTGGGTCTAGAGTTAGATCCTTGACAACAGAGGAGGATACTTGGATTCAATTAATTTCTCATCTTTATGCAGCAAATGGAGAAGTGAATAGCTTCCCTATCCCAGAAGTTGGCACTTCTACCCACATTTTTCCTTCATTGAAGGAGATTGATCTGACCATTCAAGAAATGAGCGCATCTGCTACAATGGGTCCAGACGAGGTCCCAATCTCTATAGTAAAACATGAAGTATCGCTTTGGAGTCAAATTTTTTCCCTAGTTTATAAAAGTTGCTACAAGAACAGAAGTGTTCCTCCCTCCTGGACTGGAAGTAGTCTAGTCCCGCTATTTAAAAATGAAGATTGTGAGCAGAAGGGAAATTACCGCTAGATCACCCATCTGGATGCGATGGGTAAAGTTTTTACAAAATGCTTATTTTCTCAGATAACTGAGGGGGCTGAAGAAGATAAAATGATCCCCCTTGAGCAAAGTGGGCTTTAGGAGAAATCACAGAATCATCAATAATATTGCTGCCCTATAGTTGATCAATGAAAAATACGTAACAGTTAGAGGGGGAGTGAATTATGCTGCTTCGATTGACTTCTCCACAGCATATATTAAAGTTGATTAATCACTGCATTGTAGAAAGTTTTCAGGGCTAGATATGCAGAGTACCCTCTTACATATAGTAATTGCAATCCACTTTTCTTCCTAGTGTAGATTTTTGTTGAGGGGTGATCGTGGCATGTCTAAGGAGATAGTAACTAAAAATGGCTTAAACCAAGGGTGTCTTTTAGCCCTGTTACTCTTTTCTCTATACATCTCTAGCCTACCTGCCCTCCTGACTCAGAGTAAAGGTATTGCCTCGTCTATTGGTAGAAGAGCAGTAACTTGCATGCTCTATGCGGACAACATAGTAATCTTGGACTTCACCCCCAAAGTCTTAAATAGTCGTCTGGCGGCTTTGCAACAATTTGCTGCTGCGCATCATTTGAAGATTAATATCTCTAAAAGTAAAATAATGTGCTTTCATGGCGAGAAGGAGCTCAAACATGTGAAATGTTCTTTTTTTCTGGGGACCCAAAATATAGAAGTTGTAAAGTATTACACCTTCTTGGGGAAAATAATGTGCCATAACCTGAGCAATAAGGCTCATGTTGAGAACAATACGAGCAAAGCACAGTCTCAGGCTAGATAGTTGGGTGTACTGTACAGGACGACAGGCAGAAGACACTTTTCCTATTTCCTAGAGGCCTATTGTGCGAAAATCCCCGCCTCGCTACTCTATGCATTGGTAATTATTGACGTAGGTAAATTGGGCATTTTAGACAAAATTGAGGGGAGAGTATTAAGAACTATTACTTCATGTAACTCTGTGGTTTCAATGGCAGCATTAAGGCTGGAAATGGGTCTAAAAAGTGCTTTCCCCCAAGGTTTGGCAAGGGTGGTTCGCTGGGTGGCTTGCCTGAAGGGGAGTAACAGAGATACTTTAAGGTTTCTTGTGAAGAAAGAAATTCTGGTAGGTAAAAAGGAAAAGTCACTAGTCTATAGAAATTTTCTGTATGCTGTAGATCAGCTTCGACTAGATCTTAACACAGTTTTCACTTTGCCTGTGTTGCAACTAAAAGCAAGTTTAAAACAGGCCACGCAAGCGTCAAGTTTCCGCCTGGATAGGGAGGTGTGCCTTAATAAAAGGGGATTCCACAATATTATAGATTTAATCAGAGTGAACAGATCACAACCATATATAAAATGGAACTTACCACAAGGAGTGAGCCGTTTCTGGATTTTGTTGCGATTTAGTATGCTTCTTTTAAATCCCCTCATGGCAAAATAGTATGGAATCTCTGCTGAATATAATGTCTGTCAGAATGGGATGCAAGACTTGAATCACGTCCTCTTTGTCTTTCTGGCACTCCTATTACATCGGCAAAATAGGCTGAGGCCAATTTGCCTGCAGTTGTCTATACGAACCACCATTAATGAGGACATTTGTTCTGTTGCTCAATGACAGTGTCGCATTGCACTTCATCTACAAGAGGCTGTTTGAAAATGAATTTAACCCCTTGCGTGCGTATGATGGAACCACGCCGTCATGAGCCACGGGCGGCATGTGCTCATGACGGCGTGGTTCCGTCATGCTGCGGCCGCTCCTCCCACGCGGCACTGATTCCCCGCCTGTGCGGGCGAAATAGAGAGTGGGCGGAGTCGTGACGGAACCACGGCGTCATGAGCACAGCTCGCCCGTGACTCATGACGGCGTGGTTACGTCACGAGCATGGCGGCGCTGCGCTCACCCCGCACCCCCCAGCGCCGCGGCAGAATTCGCGCCGCAGCGAAGGGGTTAAGACTTTGCTAAACAATTATATCATTGAGCTGTTTTGGTTCCTGATGGACTCCGTAGAACTATGACGTAAGTGTTTGGATGTTGTGAATAGAGTTCATGTTTAGAACGCTTAGTTCGCAGTTACACATTGAGGGATAAGACGTGCAATACTAAGCTCCGTGTGTGGCGTATTCATTTGTGAGTACCCAGGCTGGGGAGGACACTACATCAACCACAGTGGCCCACTAAGAAATATCTTGGGCCCTGGCATTTGCATTTTTAAAAATTAAGCACTGTAGAATGGGGAAACAAGTCAGGTAGTCAAACCCTTGGCAAAGGTCTCGCAGAAATTATCTGAAATGTTGTTTCTCTGTTGTTTATTTAAACAAGTGCATGCACAAATAGGGTATGTGCACTATGAGGGTCATGAGCATGGCGGGCGGACTTCGTCCGCCCGCCATACCCCGAGAAATGGGACCACCCACAATGCATGCGGCGGTCCCGCACATCCCATTAGGATGCGCCCACCACACTGGCGGGCACATCCCGCATTTCTAACCGCAATGGGACCGCCGCAATGCCAGAAATGCAAGTTGTGCATTTGACAGTACAACGTGACAGGCACCGAGCGGTGCCTGCCACGTTGTACTGTCAAATGCAGGGGGGTACCATAGGTACCCCCATGTGCACCCTCCAACCCCCCGGAATCCCTGGGGGCCCGCTACGGGCCCCCAATGTTGAGAGCAGCATGCTGTCCCCGCATGTATTCTAATATGGATGGCGGTGTCTACCAGACACCGCCACCATATCAACAGCTTTTCCACCCGGTTGACTCATCGACCGGGCGGAAAACCGGCGGACGGTCTTTCTATCCGCCGGGGTCCCCCCCACCATGGCGGGGGAAATTTTCATGAGGGCAGGGGAATATGTTGGGCGGATTGCCACCGCCATGCGGGTGGTGGCGATCCGCCAGACATACTAATGGACCCCCAAATTTGAGCTTAGCGCATTGTAGTCGACCTAACCTGCAAGTGAACTTGAATTTTCTGACAATAAATCTCCTATGTGGACATTCTCTAGTTAACACACTTCTATGCTTTCCAAACCTAACAGTGGCACCCTGAGATCTCTGTACATTTCTGCTCTCCTGTGATGCGAATGCTCATTGAACACAAAAAAATAAACAATGCTCTAGATATAAGTAATTAGTAACTTGCAAAACATCAACATCATGCCACGTGTTTGTTCGGGAAAAAGAAAGTTAACTACATCTATTTGAATCAGCCAATGGCATCTCTAGAAGTGCATTTTAGGAGGGTGCACACATATGGGCACAAATAAAACTGGTAGGGCCACCTACAAAAGTCAGTTGCAAAGAGAGTGTGTGCAGGTATATATATACTTTAAATGTTTACATTTCACTTTGTAAGTGTGCATTTATATTGTCTAGAAAGATAAACTGATTTAAACAAAACCGCCTGCTTTTCAGTGAAAGGCAGTAGGACAAATTAATTGTGTTTGGAAAAGCAATGCACTGCCTGATTTATTTTCTGTATTTGCACCTACCGCATGCAACGGCTGTTGTCGTGGAGTCTAAAGGGAAGGAGGTGGCAAAATAGGGCTAGGGCACGGCCTCCATGTCTGTGCACCCTCCTAGAGGCGCCAGTAGAATCACCCTGTGTTGTATTCATTGCCTTTTGCGGGCAGACGCCAGGAAGGAATTGTGGACGCCGGGCACGTATTATTAACAAGGGGAAGAGCGCCCCCTGCCTAGGAAACGCAGAACTGACGACGTAAAGCTGTGTGTCAACTGCTGGGTTTTGGAACGTTCGTGACTTGCTGACTCATCATCGCATACCAGAAAGACAAGAGCCCTGCAGCCTCTCTGTCCCCGAAAAGAGAAGCGAGACAAAGATGCGGACAGGGAAAATGTAGGCCACTGACTGAGATCTCTCGCCGATTGGGAATCGAGGAGTTTTTTAAAGCTGCCGAGTGGTCTCAGTGAGTAAAACGATCACCAGGTGACAGCTGATGTGACTTGCAGGTTCTAAATTCAGAGCCTTCCACCTCGCCGAAATTATCTGTTATATGCAGCGCAAAAAGGATGCAAAGCATACGTTGGAGCGCTATGTGAATTTATCTATGAGTACCAGATTGCGAAATATGCATTTGTACAATACTTTACGTTTTTCACGTAGAAAATGTTTTGCCCTGTGAAGAAATACATTCTACACCCTTTTAAAATTGGAGATGCTCCCGACACTTTCCAGTAGTTTATACAGCACTAGCACTTACTTTATTTAGATGTAAGTTAAAAAATGCAGAAAGCAGGGAAAATGTCATTGAAAATGTTTGGAAATGCACATAAAATTGCAACTTAGTGACGTTTTACATAACCCACAAGAAAGGGAACACAAATGTTAAATGTCCGAGTGTGCATTTATAACCGCATATTAACCCACCCATCCAACACGATTCACAGTGTAAGTATAACTTTAACTTAAATTTGCAACTGGATTGATCAGAGTTAGGAAGCGCTATATAAATGTACAATATAATGGTACTCTAAATACAGTTATGAATGCAGAACTTTCTTTTCAAACTTGTAAAAGGTAACTCACAAACCTTTACCAGTACTCCTGGACACCGACACATATTGGAGCTTTCAAGGAATTCTCTCTCTAAGCATTGGGAATTCAATATAATTCTAACTCTGAACCCGAGCAAGGATGTAAACATTCGGGTGCTGATTTACACATTTTTTAGATGAAACTTAGGTACATCTAGAAGTCTTAAATGCAGCCCCTATACTAAATATATGCAGACAGGGTTAGACTGAGACAGAAAATAGGCCCGGGCAACAAATAAAAGTGTCCACCATTAGTGAATCATATAACTAGAAAAGTGGCCCACATTTGCAAATCATGGAATTCTTAAACTAATAAAGACAAGCTGTATATGTGTTTTGCAAGGTATGGAAGTCTGTATGCATTTATGCTTGCTGCAGGCAATGTTTGTAGTAATATCAGAGAAATTCACAGTAAAAACCGACCCACCGAACCATAAAACCGACCCATACCCTGACCTGACAGACCAGCCCTTTAGTCACTGCCGGATTGCATGTAGGCCAGTTCGACCCTGTATACAGAGCCCAACTTTGTGAACCAGAAGCAGGATTTCTGATGGAAGAGTCCCCTTTTTGCTGAAGCAAGTTGTACTTATATGTGTAAACAAATGTGTTTATCGGGCCTAGGGAGAGAAAGAAGGAATGTATTAATGATTGTATTGAAAACTATAGAGCTGAACCCTATGAGATTTTCCAAAGACCAGCAGTGTTTTTAGAATATTCATTGCAGGGCAAAATATGGATTACTGACCAATCCTTGCTATGTATCTATTATAGGCAACTCAGGTATTGTATAAACACATAATAGAAGGTTGAGCTGTTTATGCAGGAGCAGAACCTGAAGGGCCTGAAAACACATTCCCCAGAGGTTTGACCTGCCAAAATGTAATAGAGGGTTCGATCAACGTGGTTGCGTTAAAAATTGTACCACTTATAATTTGATTCCTATGCAAATCATTGTTCGCATTGGGATCCCAATTTTACATGCTAGTTGTATTCAGGCCTCTACGAGTAATAAATAGTTCTTTACTTCTTTGGAGACCACGTCATCATCCTCAAATCAATATTCTTTAAATATACATGATCGCCGTGTTTCAACAAGGTGTTTTAACATATGAAATTATTATTATTATTATTATTATTATTTTATCAATTTATAGGGCGCAACAGCTACCCAAAAAGGGTTTCCCGGCGCCTAGACACAGCTAGATTAAGGACAGAGAAGGAGGTGACTGTTAAGTGGTTATTGTTCATACAGCCAGGTCTTTACAAGCTTTCTGAACCTACAGTAGTTTTCTTCCTTCCGGATACCGGGGGGAAGCATGTTCCACAGGGAGGGTCCCAGATAGGCAAAAGATCTGCCACCTGTTCTTGCACGTTTAAACCTTGGTATGCAGAAACAGGCTGCTGTCTGTGACCGGAGGTTTCTCTTGGGCGTATAGAGGCAGGCAAGAGATTGGAGATATTTTGGTGCTATTCCTGCTTTTATTCTGAACATGTAGTTCAGGGCCTTGAAGCGGATTCTGCTCTCTATCCTGAGCCAATGAAGATTCCGACGATGGTTCGAGACTCCAGAGTTCTTCGGAATATTACAAAGGAGTCTGACCGCAGCGTTTTGCGCTACCTGTAGTCGTCCGATCACAGATTTATTTGCGCCCAGATAGAGGATGTTGCCGTAGTCAAGCCTTGATGTGATAAGGGCATTGACTACGGTCTTTTGCGTTGACACTGGCAACATCCACAGGATCTTCCTCAACCATTTAGCTATGGTGAGACAAAGGCCGGTTACTTTGCTGGCCTGTTTGTCCATGGATAAGGCATTGTCCAATATAAAGCCCAGATTTCGAGCATGGGACACCGGGGTAGGAAAAGTGCCCATCTGGTCCGGCCAATGTGCAGGGTTCCAGAGAACTTGATCCTTACCCAAAATCAGTATTTCCGTCTTGTCGCCGTTCAATTTTAACTGGTTTGTTGTCATCCAGTTCAATATTTTTAATAGTCCTTCCTTGAGTAACGACGGGGAGTGGGGACAAGATTCAGATAGGGAAAAAATGATTTGGGTGTCGTCGGCATAATTCATAAGCGTTAGACCTAACTTTTCAACAAGTTCTGCCAGAGGTTTAAGATAGATATTAAAAAACAGAGGGCTCAGGATGGACCCCTGAGGCACTCCATGTGATGCAGGTAGGGTGTCTGACACGGCTTGTGCAGATGCGATCTGAAAGGTTCTATTTGCCAGGAAGGAATTGATCCAATCCAGAGCCTTTCCTCTTACACCATTTGTATATAGCTCATTAATAAGCGTTTCATGAGAGATGGTGTCGAACGCCGCACTTAGGTCCAATAACACAAGTGCGACCGTCTGGCCTTGGTCAAGAAGTTTTCTGATGTGTTCAGTGACACCTAACAGGGCGGTTTCAGTCGAGAAACCAGCCCTGAAGCCAGATTGCGAAGGATGGAGTAGGGAATTTTCTTCTGCAAAAGTGGCTAAAGTAGAGTGTACGTGCCTCTCAAGACATTTAGAAAAAGCAGGGAGCAGAGATATAGGTCTATAATTGGCCAGTATTTCTGGGTTTGCAGTAGGCTTTTTCAAAAGGGGTGTCACCATGGCATGCTTCCATAAGGCTGGGACAGTGGCGAGATCGAGGGATAAGTTTAAGAGATTGGCAATGATTTCCAAAGACTGGTCATCCAATTTTTTAATAATTTTAATAGGGATGGGGTCCCTAGGGGAGCCGGATTTAACAGTTTTTAGGATTCCTTTCAATTTCTCTAATGAAAGAGTCGGCCAGGCTTCCAGTAAATTTTCACCCAGAGCAATGGGTTGAGGCAAAAATGGGTCAGAAAGAGGGGGAGGGTCAGGATCAGAATTTTTTGTCTTGATGTCTGAGATAATTTTATCGATTTTCTCAGTAAAGAAACAAGCTAACGCCTGGCATTGTTGTGTGCTTAGTGGGGGTGCAACAGCTGTGGTATGTGCGCCCGCCAATTCCTTGACTTTGGAAAAAAGAGTTTTAGGCATGTTAGTTGCTTCGATAATTGTTTTAGAGACAAAAGCAGCTCTCGCTTTTGTACAGGCAGCATGATAATGATTTCTGGCTTCATGATAGCTTCTTTTGGCATTAGGGTCGTACTTTTTACGCCATTTGCGTTCTAGTACTTTGCATTTTGATTTTTCTATTTTAAGGCTGTCGTTAAACCATGGGGCTGGAGGACGATGCCTACTCCCTTTGGTGCGAGTAGAGGGCTGACAATTATTTGCTGCATTTGTTAGCCAGTTTTGTGTTTCAATTGCTACGCGGTCCATGTTGGAGTTTAGGCTTGGAGGGTTATGTTTTAGTGCCGCATTTAAAGCATCGATGTCGACTGACTTCCAATTTTTCCTGAAAGTGACATCAGTGTTTTGTTCCAAACTGGGGGAGGGTGGAAAAGTAATGCTAAAATTAATGAGATGGTGGTCGGACCAGCCAGAAGGTACGGTGGCAATGTACGTAAGTTCCCTGATGTTGGATATTATGGGGTCCAACAAATGGCCCGCTATGTGAGTAGGGCTGGAATTTATTATGGACAAATTTAGTGCAGCTAGGTCTTCCAACAG
Organism: Triturus cristatus; assembly: GCF_964204655.1. NCBI lineage: Eukaryota > Metazoa > Chordata > Amphibia > Caudata > Salamandridae > Triturus > Triturus cristatus. The sequence goes on from NC_140580.1 coordinate 328,357,425, forward strand.
ATTAGAGCATGAGGGGATAGTGGGATCTTCTAGGTGTAGATTTAGATCACCCAGCAGGGAAAAATTGCTTGATGACATATAGTAGGGAGTAATAAAATTTGCAAAGTTTGATACCCATTGAGAAGGGTTGCCTGGAGGTCGATAAATCAGAAGGCCTGACATTGTAAAATTGGGGTTCAAAGAGATTTTGAAAAGACCCGCTTCACAGTCTGGAATTGATACAGATTCCAAAGTGCATTTGAATTCTCTGTTAAAAATGATAGCAATCCCACCCCCTACCTGTTTTTCCCTGTCTATTCTGACAATGGCGTAGTTATCGGGGAGGGCAATAGCAACATCCGGGCCGGCGCTGTCATGCAGCCATGTCTCAGTTAAGAAAACAGCGCTAGGACTTTCTTCGGTAAGGAGATTGAAGATATCATGCTTATGTTTGGGCAATGATCGACAGTTTGTACTATAAAATACGTATGTTGGCGGCACGTTTTTACGTAACAGTTTGCATTTCCTGTGTCTCCTAGATGGGTCAGGGTGGGGTTGATATACGGTGGTAGACAGTTTACATTCGGAGCAAACATGAGTTCCAACTTTGTGAAGGTTGAACAGAGAGCAATTCAGATTGGGGGTAGGGCGCAACGCTTTCAGAGCGGAGGATGTTCTTACCAGCCTAGGGGGTGAAGTGGGAGTGGGAGCCTTGGCCTCGTGCCCCGTCCTGGCACGGACGGGCACAGACGGGCTAGTCTTTGGCGTGTCTTCGGCGTGCTGATGGTGTGCCCGCTGCGCTCGACCGCTGCGCTGTCGAGAAGTGAGCATGATAAAGAGGGGATAGAGGAGTGGGCGTGGCTACGTGGGTGGGCGTGGCCCCGAGTCACGTGGGTGCAGTGACGCTGAGTAGGGATTTTGGTCTTCCCCCTCGGCGCAGTTTAGTGCAAAAGAGCAAAGCAGCTGACTAAGTGAGTTTTAAGTCTTTTAAAATCAAAACATGAAACAAAGTGCAGTTTGACAATGATTAAAATAAACGCTAGTCTAGCAGCAACACAGACACCCCGGCTTCCGCCTCAGGGTACTTAGCTGGTCAAATGTGATGCTAGCAGAGTAAAATCTGTTAACAGATTCACTAAAAACATGGAGAATACCATGGTAATTCCAGAGCAAAGCCAAAGGAATAATCACAGCTGCCGGTGCTTTGCGGCACTCTAAATACCAGATGTCGCTAGAGCCCAACTCAGTGGCATTCAGTTGTTCGACTTAGCAAAGATGAAAAGCTGAGTCAACCCACCACCATTATTTGAACCTGTCAATTGCAATTTGCATGCAGGGCTCCTAAAATCTGAGCTATTATAACATCTACAATTACAGATATAAGTTGACGGCATTGAAGCACAGAAGAAAAACTGGTATGTACATTTGCTTCTCAGTCAGGAGTATATTTAGTTGTCTGTAAAACAGGTAGATATTAAGTAGTCTGGGTGGTAGGCCTTTCGCAAGGAAATTAAAAAGATTAAAGTCTTGATTTGTGATATCAAACCAAATTTGACACTGATGGGGTGGGTGGTTGGTGGCACACAGAGGACTGCATTGCCTGGTTACTTGCATATTTCAGGGACTTATGCTGTGCTACCTACACTAATGTGGTTATGCTGCCATCTTATATAATTGTGGTACACACGTGTAAACTGCAACCCCAGTATGATTTCTAGTCTGATCACATGGTCACCCAGTCATCAACACAAGCCATTATAGCAGCACAAGCGATGAATAGCAAACATACAAAGATACAATTATTTCATCATTGGCACTTCGGACTACACCACCACTCCAGACCTCCACATCAAGGACTCACTACCGGAAGTCTGACCAGGCACTATGCACACAATAGATGTAATATGCGCAGTAAATGGAACAACAATTGCATAAAGTCAGTAAACCAAGGCAAATTACATGCTGCCTGGAAGTTACTGTTTCCAACCCAATTGGTAAATTCCAGGCTGAACGATAGAGATATTGGTATTCAACCAACAGAAAGAATGTTTTATTGAAACAGAAGAGTACACAATGTAGAGGCAAACATACATGGAAGAACTGAGCTGTCAACCTAGGTAGATCAAAGGAAAGAAACTGGATCTGTGTTACCTTAAGATGATGCATCTTTTGATGACCAGTTCATTTTTTCTAAACACTTTTTATTAGATTGTTTGATGATTATTGTTAGACCCAGTGGTTTCGGACTGGCTAAGATGCATTAAAGCCAGTTAGAACACACCGTTTGAAATACGACTAGTACAATACACTTGTCGGATAACCTATGCTCACCCTTCGGTAGCTTGGTACTGAACAGTCAGGCTTATCCTCAGGGCTCGAGTATAAGGCGTTGGCACATCACCTCCCTCGCACCACACTGTGTCCGCCAAAAAAAGACTTTACACAGTATATATAAAAACACTTGTCTTTGTATTACACATGCGAACTAAAATCAAAACGAGATACACATTGTATAAGCTTTACAGTTATTTGCAATTGTCAAACTTCTCTATTGAAATCACAATGAAACACACATTGCATATACACTTCACAGTTATATGCAATGGTCGGACTTTCCCATTACAGGAAGGTCAAACAGTCACTAGTCTCTGACTACGCCTCGTGACCCAGCCCCTCAGTCTTTCAACTCTACCAGCCAATGATACACGTTGCCCCTGCTGGCGCCCTGTTGACTAGACACTCAGAACCACCTAACATGGAAAGAAACTGTTACTTAGTTTTGTCCATCCAGATTAGACCTCCAGGCACCTGACGGCACCTGAACGAGGACTGGATTGCTATCCCCCCCCATAGCCAAAAGGTTGTGACCCAGGAAGCTGGCAAGCTCCCCATCTGGAGAAATGTTTCCCCTCAAGTAAAGGTGTGACCTGCCGTAGACCCCTGGCAGTTAGCTGCAGATTCCCACAAGGCACACAAAACCCCTCGGGTCTCGCCACAATGTTTTCCAAAAAAAACACCCTGTTGTGTGGGTCCAGGGAGCAGGACCAACAAACTCTGACAGAGGCTGCTATGTCAGGCACTGTCGCCCTCCCGATCTGGAGGCCTAAGACAGTCTCAGCTCCCACCTCAGATTACCCCAACACTCCTCGGACACCACATGCTCTCGAGCACAACCGAGCACAGGTCCCCTAAGTTACAAGCACAGGTCCCTCGGACTCTGGAGGCTTCCACCGCACTCTTCGAACTCCTCACGTCCCAGCACCTCAGGTGGCTGCTGAGCTTTGCGCACACACTCCTCTTGCATAGTGAGATGATGTGCAGAGAGAGGCGGCGAGGCGGTGAGCAACCACTGGGCACCTGACACATGAACGGGCGGTGCACAGAGGAAGACGCGCAACCAGGAAGCCCATTTGAGTCCCCCTAGCGGACACGTTCCTGAGAAGAGTCAAGGTATTTGGGGCATGTCAGAGATTCAGCTGGAGGCAGACAAGCTTATCCGAGTCACATCTGACTGGTGACTGACTCAACTTCACCCCCTTGGCTTTTTAAAAGATCTTAAAGCGGCACAGAGTTCCCCTGCCTGGACCAAGGAACTACGGTGGCGCGCTCAGCCCTTTTGGGGGCGAACTGGAGGGTGAGGCGAGCGGCGTTTCCCAGTAACACCGGGACTAGTGCGGTGGATGAAACTATGACAATGCCCCCGGGCAGAAACCATGAATGTTGTACTGACCGCGGAGCCCGAGCAACATGGCCAATGCCGGGTGGAGCAGATTTATGCAGCTATAAAGGAGTTTGGCTCTGGTTCACCCCCTCGGCCGGCACCTACCCAGCCAGACATTGGACATAGTTTTTCCTCATCTCTCTGTTGTGTTCCCTTCCCTCCCAGCCTCCTACCTCTGTGATCCTGTGGCTGCCTCCCCCTTCCAGCCATGTGTGGAGCTGTGGAGTTAGCTACCTTATGGTTTTTGGATTGGATTTTCTTATATCCCACCATTTTGGGATAATGCTATCGGCTCCCGTGAGTCCTCCATCTTAGCGGTTTTGACCGGTCCTCTTTGCTGCTGGACTGCTCCTTGTCCGCCTGACTGACCTTTTTCTCTAGTCGACCCCCTCCTTAGGTCTCCTACACCCCTCCCATCGTATACTTTCACCGATACATGGGATGTTTTGCATTGTTGGTTCCCAGCCGGTTTGTTTGTCTTTCACTTTGACTGTTTTGTTCCCCTGAAGTACTTTCCCCCTTGCCGGTATGCTTGACACGATCTGCATGCCTTACCCCTCTTTACCATTTGCCCTCTACCTTCCATTTCCCATTTGATGTGTATCTTGGTTATGCTATGCGCTAATAATTCATGTTATTATGTAATCACTGTTTTTCTCCTATGTCTATACTTGGCTCCTGTAACTGATGTTAATTTTGTAACTTGTAACTCGCTGATCCTCATGTAAAGCGCACTGATACCTCCGGGTCTAGCCAGCGCTATATAAAACTCTGCCAAATAATAAATGGTGTATGTCAGGACTGTTCTTGTCCCAACCATGATCACATCCACCTGTCTCCACCACACCCAATGCAGACCTTACAATTGTGTGGAGACAGTAAGATCCTTTGTGTCCCTGGGATCTCATGGACAGAAGGCCAGCTCACCAGCCCTCGGAGAGAACTTCTAGACTGAGTCCATGACAGTTGGCACTAGCGGCAAGCCAGCAATGTCCAGGCAAGATTCACCAAGTGATAGTCCCCTTTTTGAAGCACGACACGCTCCAAGCCACCACAAGTCTGTGAATAGCCCAGTTGCAATCCCTCCTGCCCTCATGATTCCATATGTCCATGTCCCAGAATCAAACCAGCGTAGTATATTTCCAAATCCAAAAGCGTCTCCAACTTCTGAGGCCAGAGCCCCAGAATTGATACCCACAACGGCCTTTGAAGATACGATCAGTTCAAAAGGCCACTTTTGAAATGCATAGGCCCTCTCTAAATTTTGTCCTGTCTGCCATCAGACCCCGGGTGGTTTGATCATAATCTTTAGTGGGGCCAAGACCCTGCCACTTCGAATTCAGGTGCCAATTCCACCCCCACATAACCATCCCAGAAAGGTCCTTCAGAGTCAGAGGTCCACAGTTTCCTGTGAACTCCTAGTTTATGGCCATCGATCAGAAATGCACAGAGGTGGCTAGCACACAGTTGTTAATTAGGAGACAGTCCGCCAGGCACACAGCCGCACACATCAAAAGGCCCACTTTCGCAAAGTAGCATTTCCAATACCGTAATGTCAAACCCACTCCCACCACCGGAGAGGATTTCCCATTACAAACTCATGGATATCTAACATCATACTGTTACTATTGTGCCCTTAGGAAATAAGCCAGACAGCCTTTCCCTACATCCTCTCATACTAATTCAATGCAAGAAGCAGGCCCCTCGTACAGAATACACCATCTGGTGTCATTCATTACTCTTGCAGGTAACACATACACATACCTGCCCAACCTTTCCCAACACCGCAGGCCATCACCAGGGAGCACTCTGATATAGCAGGAGACATGCAGAACCTTGGCACACAGCTTTATAAACGTCAAGTCAAGTAACAGTAACATCTGTGCGTTTCGAGTGAAATCTGATGCCATTTGTTGTCTGGAAGTGCATGTTGCAGCATCTCTATGGGATTGTTACCATATTTGTGCATGTGTGACCCACTAGGGCAAACCTGTGGCACAATCGATGAGCAATCTCTGTGGATGGCACAACCAGTATAGCAAGCACACGGAGGCACAGTCGAGATACATGAACCTGCTATAGGTCTTACCCCATGACAAGGGACTTACAGCTAACTTGAACCTGCCAATCATATATACACTGCTCCGCAGCATATACACGAGGAGCACAATGCTCTGATACTATAAACCAGAATAGACCTTGAAACATGACAGCTAGGGCTCACCTACCTATCTCGTGTCATTTCTGAGATTCTGCCCAGCGCGGGGACACACCATTGGTGTAACCAGGTGCTCTACAAATGCTGCTGATGATGATGATGATACTGCACAGCAGTGCCAAACAGGCCCAAGTCCTAAAGCTAGCATTCAGAACAACGGAAAACGGGGAAGGAGAAAAGCAAAAAGTCGAGGGAAAACACCCTAGAAAGGGCCATTTCCAACACTTATACATTACAACAGAAGAATTACACGTAAAGATATTCTTTGTCAAAAGTTAGAATATGTACAAGATGAAACAGAAAATTCCTATATTCAATTATGAAATCAACCTTATATTTCAACTCTGCATTTTTAAATACATATAATGAAAATGGAAGAAAAATTGGCACTGTAGGAAAATAGAAAAAGAAGTGGGAGATTCTGCAATCATAGCAATTGTTAAATATGTTATCTCCTAAAAGACAACTACTTCCTTATAAATGTGGGGTTTTACCTTTCGCAAATATAGCTATGTTTTCACTAAAAGAGAGATGTTAAGCTCTCTTCCCAGTTCTATATTTTGAGTTTTATCCTAAGTTTCGATAATTTTAGGATTTCTCTTTTTGGGGTTTGTGGATTTACTCTTTGTCTGGTCTGACGCTTGGTACATACTTTGTTGTGAAATGTGCACACAGAGTGTACAGCATGCTGTCCACATTGATTGTGTACTACAGATTTTATGGTGAGTGGACTCACAAGAGGACATTGTGGAAGGAGACAGCAAAGATGTCTGCGCACTTCCACAGGAAATACACAAGGGCAAATTTACAAGCCCCTTGCGGCGCCGGCGCATCACTTTCTGTGACGCTCTGGCGGCGCATTTTGCTGCCTCATATTTACAAGGACAAGAAAAGCCACCCTACGTGCCTTTTCCTGTCTTTGTAAATATGGCCCCTTGACACACAGCAGTTTGCGTGAAAGGGGCATTCCATGGGTGTTGCTGTGGGTGTTCCCATGCAACACCAATGGAACCTGACACATTCCCAGATTTGCGAGAAATCGTAAACCTGGAAATGCGTCTGAATGCTACGCCTCCCCAAGGGAGGCGTAGGGAGGTGCAACAAGGAGAAATGTTTTCATTTCTCCTTGTTTTCTCCTCTTTCTATGCGTGCTGCAGAATGGAAATCTTATCCTGTGATTGTTTTTGTGCAGGAAGGTGTCCTGCACAAAAACAATCTCCCTATAACGTAGACACCCTTGCAAGGGTGCCTGCATCGGCTCATGGGAGCCAATTGTGAACCAGCACAGGGGGCAGCACAAGGATCCGTCATATCATTTTAGATATGACGCATCCCTGTGCTTTGTAAGTGACTCAGTGCGGTGCAGCAAAATGGCTTGTGGCACCGCGCTAAGTCACTTTGTTGTAAATAAGGCCAAGAGAGTCCAGGAGCAGATGTGGTCAAGGATGTGCAGTAAACAAGAACAGCATGATTGGCGGGGAAAGGCACCACCTCTGCGTGATGCTCCACATGGTGCTGCAGTGATAGAGAGGATTCGTTACTTTCTTTTTATAATCCAACGCCATCAGGCATGTTAGCCCAATTGGATGAATGAATCAAACCAAGGCTACAGCGCTCACAGCTCCTAAGCCTCGCAAATTAAATTGTGGAAGTCTTTGACTGGAAAAATAATGTTGCATAACATGGAGCGAGTGGCTGACTATAGATTTGTTGGTTGTATGTGTAATAAGACTCACTCTATCTTACTGTTTACAAATGTATATAAAAAGTACAGATTTTATACCTTGCTCAACATAAACATCTGGGCTGTTTCTAGGCACAAAAAAATTGGCAGGTACTATTATTGTAGTATTATAGTTAAACAGAATGATTTGCGTGGGATCGCGCAATAAGGTCAGGAGGGAAACCCTACAGTCTACAATTTAGCCGTGAAGCAGAAAAGCATCCCAAAAACTAAACTCGAGAATCTACAAGAGTAATACGTATGTAGACACCATTATCAGAGGGAGACAACTAGTGAGGCGCAGAGGTTAGCATTGTCAGTCCTTGAACTTGTGGCCTCCAAAGACAAAAAGACTACAAAAAAGGTCTGATATGGTAATATTAGTTAGCACTTTTCTAACATTATTATACTTTTCTGTGTTTTTGATCTTGCCATTTTTGACCCTTTGTTGGCCTCAGGGACAGCTCTTGGCGAAGGTCATGATAAGAGAGTATTGAAATATGCCAGGATGATGACTCTACTGCGAGCAGGCATCCTTCACTCAAAGCCTTCCTGGAAGCCTAAGTGCAATATTTCTTGCTTTTTATAGTAGTTTTTTTTCGTAGTCACTCGCCTCTTTTTTCCTCCCCCACTCCGCATCACGGAGTCAAACCTAAATGAAGCAAAACAGCAGGGCACAAGAAGGGAAGCCTTCTGGCTCTTCCAATCAGGTCACTGTTCCTCCCCCAATTAGGACGAATGCAAAGCACATTATTAAAAATAGGTCCCTGTCCGAGCTCATCTCTGTGGCTTATTGTCCTCTTTTGCCTCTCCTGCCAACTCTGTTAATTAATTTAAAAAGGCTGCAGTGGGGACTAAAAGGGGGCCGCGGTGGAGGGAAGTTCCCTGACTGGAGCCTCCTGTTTCAGGGCGAAATTGGACACTGAGCGATTTCTGGGAGCTATTCAGCCCAGGCACCATTATGTGCCTGTGTGTGTGTTTTAATGAACAATTTGTGCATGTTGGATTTGAGGTCTGGGGGGAGTAGAGATCAAGGGGCCTATTCAAGGGGGCCCGCGAAGAGCCCAACATGCCTTTCCATTCTGCCCCTGCTTACTGTAAGTGGCAGGGGGTGTTTTTGGCTGCTAATTCTGCTTTCAGTTTCAGAAGTCCAGGTTCACGTTGAGTCATGATAGGCACCTACTGAACTTTAACCCCTTGCAGGCACTTGTCAACAGAAATAGCAACATTGTTAGTTGTCATTGCTGCCTCCGCCGATAAACAGAGGTGTTTTCAATGGGTGTGCCAAATCCCTTTTCTATGTTTAGCTCTGGCTTGAGAGTGGCACTGTCTGCTGAGATAGTGTAACCACTTCTTCCAAAATATACATAGGGTGGGCTTTGGCTCCAACCAGGGGAGTATTACTGTCTTGCCTCATGCTATTGACTACTTAATGTATTATTCTGCTACTCCTATCATTCTCCTCCAAGGGAATGCATTCTTCGGGATGCATAAATACAATAATACAATAGACCTGCCCTGAAGAGGCATCCCGACGCTAGCAGTGAGGTCAGAAAAAGAAAAACCTAATAGCAAAAGGCTTTTATGCCCTCTATGCAGGAATTTAAAGCAGAGTTTTTAGATTCTTTCTAAAGACAGATTCAGAGGGGCTGCACCGCAAGCTGAGGGGAAGAGCATTTCACAATATGGAAGACAGAAAAACGAAAGATCTACCCCTTCTTGTAGCCTTTTGAATGAGGGGCAGGTGAAACAGTTGGAGGTTATTAGATCTCAGGGATCTGTCTTGGCAATAGGGCTTAAATCTCCTAAGATAAAAAGGAACTTTATGAATAAAGGCCCTAAAGGTAAAGATGAGTGCCTTGCAAAGGATCCTCTTTGTTAGAAATAGGGTCTCTAGTTGGCAGTGGTTTGCACCCTGTACAAGTAGGGACCCTCACGTCACACATCTAGCATAACCCCTGCTCACCTCCTTGGTAGAATGGCACGAACAGTCAGGCTTATCTCAGACTCAATGTGTAAAACATTTTTACATACACACAGTAACACGGTAAAAACACTGCAAAAGGAGTCCACACAAGTTTAGAAAAATAGGCAATATTTATCTGACTAAAACAAGACCAAATCGACAAAAATCCAACATACACAAATCGAGATATCACTTTTAAAACAATTACTGTAAAAATATAGCTCCTACAAAACAATAGCTCCAACCAGGCCTTTCTCGACATTGTGACAGGTAGTAATCCAACAGTTCGGTGACGACCGCGAGAAGTGCGGGCCGACTATGGAGTCACACAAACCCCCAGTAACAGTACTTAAAAACAATGAAAACAAAAGATGTTGCACAGCGTCGGGAGGTGAGGCGTCACTGGTGCCGTTGCGGCATCGGTTCCTTACTGCTGCTCATGTAAGTCAGGGTGGTGCGTCATGCTCTTCACAAGTGTAGCCCTTGGCTCCAGTGCAGGCAGCGGCGCAACATTGATGCAAAGTGCTGTCGTCTCAGAGATCAGGGCTGCGGTGTAAGTCGGGTGGAACGTCATGCACTTCACGAGCGGTGCCCTCGGCTCCGGTGCAGGCAGCACCAACCACACAGCTCCAAGGGCCCTGGAACTGGATTTGGTACCACTTGGAAAATCAGGACTCCCAACAGAGACGTCCAGATGCTGTTAGCAAGAGGCAGGTGAAGTCTTTGATGGCCCTGAGACTTCTAAACAGGAGGCAAGCACAAAAAAGCCCTTGGAGAACCTTGGAAGCACAAATGTAGAATGCAAAGTTCAGTCCTTTTACTCCCATGACCCAAGCAGCAGGCCAGCCTAACAAAGGAACAGGCAGAGTGGCAGTCCCTCCTACAGCATCCAGCTCTTCTTCCTGGCAGAATGTCCTTAGTCCAGAAGTGTTCTGATTTTGGGGTGTCAGCGGTCCAATACTTATACCCCTTTCTGCCTTTGAAGTAGGCAAACTTCAAAGGAAAGTCTTTTTGTAGTGCACAAGACCATGCCTTTTTCCTGCTGACCTGGTTCCAGGCACACTACGGGGGGTGGAGACAGCTTTATGCGAGGACAGGCACAGCACTATTCAGGTGTTGGTGACAACTCCCCCCAGCTCTAGCTCAGGAAGGCCCACCAGCATGGTGATGGTCTATCAGGTTATGCAAGGCACACCTCAGCTCCCTTTGTATGACTATCTAGAGTGAATGCACAAGAGCCCAACTGTCAGCCAGAGCAGACGTGGATTCTACAGACAGGAAGAGGCACAGAATGGTTAAGCAAGAAAATGCCCACTTTCTTAAAGTGTCATTTTCAACTTCACCAAAAGATGCATTTTTTAATTATGAGTTCAGAGTCCCCAAACACCAAATCTCTATGTGCTTCCAATGGGAAATTACACTTAAAAGATATTCGAAGGCAATCCCCATGTTACCCTATGGGAGAGATAGTTCTTGCAATAGTGAAAAACAAAATTAGCGGTATTTCACTATTAGGACATGTAAAACATACCAGTAAATGTCCTTCCTTGTAAATACACTGCACCCTACCCATGGGGCTGCTTTAGACCTACCAGTAGTAAAAGGGAAGGTTTGGACCTGCAAGTGGGGTGCACTTGCCAGGTCGAAATGGCAGGTCAAAACGGCACACACAGACACTGCAGTGGCAGGTCTGAAACATGTTTGCAGGGCTATTCCTGGCACAATCAGTCCTGTAGGTCCACTAGTAGCATTTGATTTACAGACCCTGGGCACACCTATTGCACTATACTAGGAACGTACTAGTAAATCAAATATGCCAATCATGGATAAACCAATCACCAATACAGTTTACACAGGGAGCACTTGCACTTTAGCAGTGGTAAAGTTCCCAGAGTCCTAAAACCCGCAAAAACAAAATAAAAAAAATACTGGAGGAAGGCAAAAAGTTTGGGGATAACCCTGCAAAAAGAGCCAGGTCCAACACTTTTGATGAGTGGGAGCCAATAAAGTTGGCGTAGGTGACGGGACTCCGAAACACGAGGAGGAATCTTTAAGATTAAGCGTGTAGCAGAGTTCAAGATTGTTGGTAAGCATTGAATTAGGTATGCTGCTAGACCGAAATACAAGCTGTTGGCATAGTCCAGTTTGGACGTGAACAAGGCATAGACAATCATTTTACGAAAGCCCTCAGGAATAAGATGGGTCATCCTTCTAAGTAACTGAGAGTAGTAAGACAGGTAGCATGGATCATCTTGATTTGAGGCTCAAAAGTAAGATTAGAATCAAATTTCACACCAAGGTTTCGCACCATAGGTGTCCTGGGGGGAGCACCCAGTTCTGATGCCCACCAGATGCTGGAATTGAGAGAGGCCTTGGTGTTGAAGAAAATAATCTCATTTTTATCTTTATTAAGCTTTAAGCAGCTTACATTCACTCATTCAACCACTGCCAAAAGGCAAAGCTTAAAGGAACTTAGGGTTACTGGTGCATTTTCATGAAAAGCCAAAAGGAGTTGGGTGTCATCCTCATAGGAGACCACCTGTACACCCCATAACTCAACTAATTTTGCCTGTGGCTCCAGATAGATATTAAAAAGGGTGAGACAGAGAGCCGAACTCTGAGGAATGCCACACTCAAGTGGCTTGGATGAGGAGGTATAGGGTGGAAGGAAGTCTGCTTGAGAGCTGTCTTTGATGAATGATTTTAAGCTTAACAGAGCCTGATCTCTGATTCCAATCTTCTTGAGTCAGTCAAGCAGAATAGCATGGGAGACAGTATCAAACGCAGAGGACAAGTCAAGTAACATCACCATAACAGGTGATTTCTGGGCCAGATTTTCCTTTATGAAATTTATGAAAGTACTAATTTACAAATGAAAAATGCACCCAATCATCACAGATGAAATGATTTATCTCTTTCAAGGATTTTATGCAGAAAGCAATCTTTTTTGCTTCTCATTAACTGCAGTAGTCTTTTTAGATGTTTTTGTGTGGGCTTGAATGTTAGCCATTGCCACAGCCACCTTTATTACCACTGCCATTTTACAACATTACCTCTAACAGCATCAACACCATTAACACTACTGTTAGCACTAGTACCATTATAACCACCTTTGCCACCAAACAGCATTTGTGCATTCCAGTGTTTGCATGCTTCTCTACATGAGAGCCGGACATACTGGATTTGCCTGTTTTGTCAGCAAATGCATTGCCATTATATGTGTGCCCAAATAACTTCCAAGTTAGCTTGGGTATTGCTCTTTTCTAAAGTGTTATAGGGAGGGAGGACAGGGGGTTATGTAGAACACTACTTCCCAGCCGCCTGTGTTAAGGGGTGAAATGGGTAAGAGCTATGTCCTGGGAGGCACCTAACCCAAAGTATAGTGCCAGGACTATGGGTGAGCTTGGGAGACAGACAGACAGATAGACAGACAGACAGACAGACAGACAGACAGACAGACAGACAGACAGACAGACAGACAGACAGACAGACAGACAGACAGACAGACAGACAGACAGACAGACAGACAGATAGATAGATAGATAGATAGATAGATAGATAGATAGATAGATAGATAGATAGATAGATAGATAGATAGATAGATAGATAGATAGATAGATAGATAGATAGATAGATGAAACATTAAAAGTGGAGCAAATCAGTAAAGGAAAGATGATTTTTTCATGCAGCTTACCGAGAGATATGTAGACCTTGTGTTTGCCCAGTTGTAACCACCTTTGTTCTACCGAAATACTTCTTGCTTTTAGTGGGGATCAAGATCTGAAACCTTGTGCACTGGAGGCTATCTAGCACTACAGAATCAGAAACCTGCAATCATGCTAAAAAACAATATCCTTCACCCACTACTATCTGATTCCCTCTTTTCCACTAAAACACCTCAATTGCCCCTTCCCTCACCCTCCCCAAAGGTACATATGCATCTGCTCACCATGTACATTCTCAGGTACCTTCCATGGCCTCCAATTTAGTTTTGGGCCATGAATACCATTCCACATCACTCTACGCATGGGGTCTCCCACGGCTAGCACAGGCTAGCTCGCCAGTAACTTGAAAGTAGCTCCCAGAAGTGCATCCCAGGCCAGAATGTAATCCAAAGGGTCTAGCCATTTTAAGAATGCAGAACTACACATATCTGTATCCTTGGAGAAACCTCCAGCTAAATCAATCACTGGTCCACATGCTTACACACAAACATACTTTGCAACAGCCTGCGATAAGTGCAACATGACCACCTGTCTTCACGCTCAATTTAGCCAAGTCACGTGGAAACTGGTCCCTTTTCAAGGCATTCTCTATCAGTCAAACAATGCAGGTGAGCATTGGGCCATAAAAGAAATGCTAAGAATAACCAGAGCGGAGTCACTAAAGTGGAGGACAACCGAGACAAAGTGGAAGTGTTTGAGAACTTTGCCTTTGCAGCCCTGAAGCCAATTAGAGAACAGAGTAGTGGTAGATAACAGCTTGCTTTGTTTCAGATGGTGGTGGAGTGTGCATGTATTTATTTGTATTTGTTTAAATGTTTCTCTGTGTATGTGTAAACATATGTGTGCTAGTATATGTTTTTTGTATGTGGCTTTCATCATATCCCTACTTGAAAGTCATTGCCTCTTAATAGCTGTGATTCCTGGTGTAAAATGTACCTGGTGCCCCTCTATCAGGGGTTCACTTCTGTCACAATTATGACAATTTGTGACATAAACTTGGCCCAAGTATAATAAAGGTAACCTGGACATGTGTTGGGCATCCTTGGGCTAATCATTGCATAATGACAGCTATGCTTGCCATGTTATGTTTTGAGTATGCGTAACCTAATGGTGGCCATCTATCACATAATCATGGCCATCCGTAGAATATTAATATCCATGGCTGGCACAGCAGCGGCTCTGAAATAACAGTGGGCATCCCTGGCATAATGTAGTCGGCGTTTGCATTATCGTGGGCATTCCTCGCATCTGATGGTACTAGCTGGGCAGATGTGGCAGAATATGTCAGTGGGATGCATTTGTACTAGGGAAATCGCAAGCAGATATTTGGGAACAGGTTTTTTATCCGAAGCAAACATTGAGGTTTTCTTCAGAGATAGACGAATTTCTTTGACTATATTAACCCAAAATGCAAAGTGCACAGAAAATCATATATTTTGGGAAAAAACAGTCATGCTGATGTTTAAAAAGAAAATGATTGAAAATCCAAGCTGCTCTCTGAAGTATACTTCATACCAAGTTGGGGATTTCATAGCTGGGAGTATTTTCTCTGTGTGCCAGTGTGCACTTTCTGTTATAGCTGTTATTTCACTTGTCATGTGTTGGCATTTTATATTGAAAAGCTTTTCTTGACATTGCTGTCGGTATCCCGCTCTTGCACTTTGGGGCGGTTGGTGTTCTACTACAATATCGAGTTTTAAATATCTTCTAGCCAAAATAAGGCATCCAGAATAAAAATTACCACAATGTCACGGTAAGTATTTATATGTATTTATACGTAAACCTAATTTTCTTCTTAACTCCACATCTATTTATCTTGAAGGTATATGTATCACCAAAGTTCCCACCTAAATGTGGAGTTAAGAATAGTAAAGGAATGCTTAGCTATATACATGTACTTTCAGGATATTGTATTAGTCAGGATTCTGGATAAGGTATTTTGACATGGCGATATTTTGTCACTTGATGTTATGGTATATATTTGGAGAGTCACTACTAGTAATCCTGCAAGGTGTGGTCACTATTTTGATTGTATTTGATGTGGTGACTACTTCAAAAATGATCACAACTATTAGTAGCTCTGAAATATTTTTTTTTTATTGATTAGAAGTAGCTCTCATTACAGAAAAAGCTGGAGACCCCTGCTCTAGAGCACACTTTGCGTTGCCTTCATAAATCGATTTGAACTGGCAAAGCCAGTTGCGGCGCTGATGCAAGCCTCTGGTTGATTTTTCATGCCATGCTAGCTGTAGGATCCAAGGTCCCACAATTTCTTAACATTTGTATCCTTGGCAGAATGCTTTATTTCGTCTCATAATCTTTGTGGGACTCCTTGTTTCTTTCTGGCTTTTTGTATTTTTTGTAATTTTTCCGACACTGTTTGAAAGTTGTTCCATTAGCATTGCAAAGGTGCTGTAGCATTAAAGGGCTTTAGATGTCGCATTTCCCATGCCAACACTTCGTCAAACCATTATAGCTGCTATTGATATAAGATTTATTAGGCAGGCCACTTCTAAGTAGTTTTGGTGTAGTCCAGTAAAATGGCTCCACATTGATCTGTTTCTCAAAATAGCATAAGATTGCTCCTCCATACCCTGCACCAGCAGTGAGCTCAATTGATCATTAAAAGCCGAGCCATTCTAGGATACAACACTAAGTCCCACTTTACTGTTCTCATGTAATGGGACAACGGAATTTCCAGGCCTTAGCTGGGTCCAGCTGCATCTGTGCTGTTCTATGGATGAAAGAGTGGATTCAAATGTGTCCACCATAGGATCCTGATCACTCGCCAGCTGTGCAAACTCCCCATGCCCATTACAGAGGCCAAATTACCATCCGATCACCATGTAGGCGGTTGGAAACATGCCTTTTTCCATTGAGGCTTGTGCTGCGGCCTGTAAAAGGGCTGCAGCACAAGTAGAGGTGCTAAAAGGCATGTTTACAAACATCCCTACACTTTGTGCCCGGCTCCGGAGGGTGCCTGGCACATGGCGCATGAATGTGCGGGGGCACCACAGGTGCCCTCCCTGGCCTCATAGTGGATGCCCTGGGGGAACAGGGGCCCTGCTTGGGACCCTAAAGTCCCTTTCCGAAAGCCTTTTATATGGTGGTCGAACCTCCATGGAAAGCCTGTCAGAAAGCCTGTCAGAAAGGGACATCGTAATCCCTACGGCGTTGCCTGAGCAGATACCTCCCCTATTGTAGGGACTACGATCTGACCGACGATCCAAGCATTGGTCGGTCGGTCGGTCTCTCCGATCGATGCGGTCCAACCGACCACATCATAATGCGGCGGTCGGACAGCTCAGCTGGATGTCGGTGGGATCAAGTTTTTTCTTCACTGTAGTAAAAGCCGCTCCTATTCTAGAATCAAAAGACATTGTAGAAGAGTTACTAAACATCTAGTAACAGCCTTGTTGAACTTTTAGCACACAAACCAGACCTGGCTCTTCGACAAATCGCTATGAGCTTTGTAGTACATGCTTAATGTTCTCTATGCTGATGGAATGTTTATTCACCTATGTTCTCTATTGCCTGGTGAATTCTAGGTTCTCTTCCAAGGCAGTTGCTGTTGGCTTCTGTCATGGAGAGTCCGCTCTTGTGTTTGCTCTATACTTAATAAATCACTCTACAAGAAGATGCCTGTCTACTACCGTCTATTTACAACAATTTTGGCGACGAATACTGGTTAACAACCCACGCTGCATATCCAAGGGACACAGCAGTCTCACCACAAGAGCGGAAGATCTTCACCCTCCACACCCACATCCGTCCTTCGAAATTTACTTCTGTGTCTTTCAAATTATTCCCTCATCGGTCCAAGGTGAGTCTATTTACAACAAGCTTCCTGGACCTGTGCCCCCCCCCACCAGCGCCTTGAGACCCTTTTGGGTGAGTAGTCGCGCTTTACCAACCCTTGATTGATTGATTGAACCATGATGGGTCTACTTTTTTTACATTAGTGAAGTCAGTCTTGTCATTTAGAGAAGAACTGCTTAACCAGTCTTTTATTCTCATGTATTACTACGAAAATGTTCTTTGCATCATCCTTTTAGTATCTGCAGAGCGTGTGGGGCCCTGTTGGCCTCATCACAGGAGAGCACATGGGTAAGCACAGATTCATGGGTAACAGCAGAGTAGTTCTAGTGGACTGGAGCAAAATTGTATGTGGTTGCAGGTAACGTGAAATAACATTGATTCCCATAATGCTGCACTAATTAGCATTTTCAGCTATTAGCTTACTAACTTTGTACTATTTAAACTTGACCTCCGTGACCTGGATCTTGTTCATATTCCTGATGTGCCCCAAAGGGTTTACCAAGTCAACTGCTTCAGCCTCAAAGGTGGAATACCATACATTACTTTCTGTAGGCTGACCAATTTAAATGGGTAAACAACGTTTACCACGAAACTTTTTCCCCTCAGGGAATCACAACGCGGTCGTTACAACGACCGCGTTGTGATTCCGCATATCATTACTCCGCAAGTCGGAACAACGACTTGCGGAGGGGGGGAGGTGTTGGATTTAAAATCCAACACCTTCCCTAGTGTCCGCACAGACTGGAGTTGGAATAGTAAATTATACTATTCTAACATCCAGCGTCCCCCCCCTCCGCAACTCGTTGTTCCGACTTGCGGAGTAATGGTATGCGGAATCACAACGCGGTCGTTGTAACGACCGCATTGTGATTCCATGCGGGGAAAAAGATGGCGGGATGAAGACTTAGATTAATTTAAATGATAGTAAGGCGAGCAATCAGGGAACAGACCAACAAAGGTAAATCTAATGTGTATCCAATGTTGTTGCTGAACTGTTATGGCAGTTGTGACCTCTTACTTATGCTCCTTGCTATAAAAGGGGTGCCTGTTGATCAAGCAGTTTAGGTAGGACAGGTTTTGGCACCTCAGTTGTCTGTTCTGGGATAATACACATAGCAGGGGTATTCACAGCAGGTAGAGTGGCGCTCATTCCGAGATATGGATCCGCACCAGGTGTTGGAATACAAGTATTGCAGTCTAATGGAGCACTCTAGGCAGGTAACTTGTCCCAACATGTGCCTTTTTATAACTTTCTTTTGCATTTTTTCCCCGACTCTTTTTGTATGCAGCGAAGAGCTTCATCTTTCTTATTTCTGCGTTTCACTAGTGAGTGTTGCTTTTCTTTCCCTGTAGAAAGGGAGCATACCTGGGGGCTCCATTCTTGTTGATACTAGTATGGCCAAGCTTTTCAGGTTAACAATATCAGCCTGTGAAACATCTTGCTCGTTGACTAACTTTCTCAAAGAGTATGCATCAGAGGATTCCAATGTGTTTTGTTCATGCCATTTTCCAGCTCTTCTTAGCATCATTTAAAGAGTGAGATGATGCATTTTTGCTGTCTGAGTCAGGTAATTTACCTACTCCCATCTTGCCCAGTTGGTGAGAAGGTTGATTTGAAGGGTTTTTATTGCTTTGTTGGTTTGTTGGCACATTTAATGTTGTGCTTGGCTCATTATCCTCATTGTCGACTTGCACTTCACAATCTTAGTTTTATCTAGAGATTGTAGCACCATTGCTAATACTGTGGGAATATGATCTATTCCTGCACCCGATTTTACCAGAACGGCTGAGAGTGAGCCCATTATTCTTTGCAGGGCTTGAAATGCTTCTGTTTTAATAATATCCTGGTCTATCAAGGTAGGTTATTAAGTTTTTTCAGTAGTGAAAGTCCATGAAATCAGGTTCTGAGCCACTAGACTGTGAACTAGACTGAAAATCGGCATCATTATTTGTAAGTTATTTGAATTGAATTTGATTTATTTATATTTTTACCTTTCTGGGTACATCGAGAGGCGCTATTTTGAGAGGGTGTGCGTTCTAGATGTTCAATTGGCTATACAAGGACGCTGCAGTGTGGATGCTCACTCTAAGCTTAAGAAGGTGAGGGCTGTTCATTGCACCTCATTTCTAGGCCATTCGGCCATTTTTATGTCTCGCAACCTGTGTTGCACTGCACAGCAGTGCTCGCGCAGGTCGCGAGACCTTTAGTAGGTGAAAAAACAGGGAATGTAAGCTAACCTAGGAATCGCACACACTTGTGCGTGTGCGTTTCCTTTTGAGCTCCCCCATTGGCCTTTGCGTGCGTCTTATTCTAAAAGACTGCACGCAATAGGCCCGAGGCGCGCGCATAGCTCCTACCATGGCCTATTGGTGTCTATTACGCGCACCACGCGCGTAATAGACACCAATAGGCCATGGGAGGAGCTATGATTGTGCCCAACACAGGCGTGACGCGCGCGCCACTTTACTTTTGGTATAATCGCGGCACCCGCGCTTTACTTATAACATTAAAAGTAAAGCGCGGGTGCCGCGATTATACCAAAGGTAAAGAAATAGATGTTTTTTTCTATTTCTTTACTTTTGGTATAATTGCGCCACCCACGCTTTACTTTTAATGTTATAAGTAAAGCGTGGGTGCCGTGATTGTGAGTTACAAAATGTTTGGGTTTTGGGATCTCTTCCCCACATCCCTTCTGCTGCTAATTAACCATGCACTTTAAAAATTACGCCATAAAACCCCAGAATGAAAATTGCACCACAATACTCCGGAAAGAAAATTGCACCGCAATACCCCAGATTCTGCGTTTCTGCAGACCAATGCACTTAAGAAAACAGATCGGCCTAGCATGAAGTCGCTTGTTGACAGATTGAACCTCCACCTCTTCTTTCTTAAATTGTGTTCATAGAAAGCCCATAAAACAACAAGCATTTACAATGCAATAGCTCTTGCATTATTAAAGTTTGAGCTATTGGCATTGCTAAATAATGGAACACCAATAGCTCAAACTTTAATAATGCGAGACCTATTGCATTGCAAATGCTTGTTTGTTGCTTAGCATAGGGTCCTGGGTGGGGGAGATGAAATATTTGTTGTGGGCACAGTGTTTTGCTCTTACTTGGCTTCCTCTGAATCCTTTTGGAGCTTCATCATTTTAATATTGGTCAAAATACAAATAAATCAAATTCAATTCACGTATGACAAAGCAGATAAACTGCTAAATCCTTCAAGCTGACAGATAAAACTGATTTTGACACCTTTGAGAAAAAAATTACTAACGTGCACAAATTGTGCTAAAAATAGTTTGGAGATTTATGAAAAGCATATCATGAAAAGTTTCTGACTGTCGAGCGGAGGCTTTCCGCCCGACATCGTAATAAGCCCCTATATGTATTCTGTAAATACTTTTGTACTTTACATTACTTGCATGTAAAGTCAATGTTTTGCTGTCAATATTTTGATGTTGATATTTTTGTACCACAATATTTTGTGGTTCATATACCGACTAATATAAAACAGTGCGTGCTTGGGCCACTCTAGCAAATAGCGGAGGTGAAATGCTTTGTAAGAGAGCAGAACATTTGTGATTCCAAGCCTCCCTCCCTGACCAATCTAGGACCACTTTTGCCAGAAACTGGAGCCGTCTCCTTCAATCAAGTTGGAGCATTTCCTTTGAATTTAAGTTAAGTGTTTATGTTCAACTTGTAGAGGCAGGGTCTGGAATCGGAATATGAGCCCGGGTAAATTCAACATTTTGATTGTGTCTATGTATCCTAGCCTGAAAAGAGAGAGTGGTTATGACACATCATCAGGTCATTTCTGAACTCCCTTAGGAGTGAAGGAAGGTTAGAAAGGTTTAAGCCTGAAATAGAATCTGTTAGTAGGACCCTTAAACATCTAACAGAGTAAGAATCCATTTAAATGGAGAGTGTTGTTTCAACCAGGAATTATCCATGTACCAAGATATTGTGAGCCAGTACTTCCAATGTATGGAAGTTATTTCCCTGGGGCACACCCTGGTAACAAGGTTTGTCATTTCTTCAAAGAAAATTAATAACCCAACCTTACACATCCAGCTCAGTTCTATGACTTGTACTACTGAATGTTGTTCCAGAATATCGACATATAGGAATATTGTGGCCAGAATATTGAGGGATAAAATATTAAAAGGTAATTGCATATAAGGAAGTATAGATTTACCATTCCGTACTCCAAATCGACAACTTACATATATGTGGAGCTAGGTATCGAAAATCTGTTCTTGCTTACCTGATGATATTTCAGTTTCAATATATTGTCCTCTACATTCAGTTCCCAACAATATTCTGCTTTCAATATTCTGAGGGCACATCTCCTTATGTCAGTGTTGTGGGTAGTTATATATATAGAAGTGAGCAGTCTAGACTTAATTGTACATTTTTTTTATTTCAAGACTGCTTATGTGTTTATTTATCCTTTTCATAATATTTAGGAGTCATTATTCTAGTCATACCTGCACATTGTTTTATTTCATGTATTTATGAGCATAAATGTATCTCTTTGCATCAGTGCTGCATGTTTTTCTATAAAGGATATCAAGGATTTATCTTCCATTTTATACTCTCCACGGCACCTCTTTTG
The DNA here is from genome assembly GCF_964204655.1 of Triturus cristatus. Taxonomy (NCBI): domain Eukaryota; kingdom Metazoa; phylum Chordata; class Amphibia; order Caudata; family Salamandridae; genus Triturus; species Triturus cristatus. The sequence goes on from NC_140580.1 coordinate 328,379,194, forward strand.
CTTGTCATAATTTGAGGTTTAGGGATGCCAATCATCTCCTTTTTTCCCCTTTTCTAAGACATGAATTCAGTGATGATTTCGCCATGATTCAGAGTGGTCAAAATACATTTTTGGTCAATTGACATTTTACTCCCATCCTAATTTTTTCACCCCTCCCAATATTGTTTTTATGGGTTCTTCTTGTAGAGGTTACTGAGGAGATACTTTCATTTTTTCAACCAATGTGCTCACTATTTTGTTGCAGTTCTTAAATAGAATGGAAAAACATGAAGCCCAGAACGCTAACCAAAGGAACGTTGCCCTGATCGTCTGGAGTCCAGCAATACCAGATACTAGGCAATATACTGCGCAAAATCAATTATATATTATGAGCACACCACTAAATTGTTGCAGAATCCCTCTCCATGGTCTATTGTTAAGTTGATGACCGGTGTCAAACTCAAGACAGTATGGGAAGTATAAATCTATATATTTTCTTATTTTGTACAAACGAAAGAATATATTAGTGCATGCCCGACCTCTCTTGCCCTTACTGGCTGGCATAAAGAACATGCTAAACTTAACACTTGTCAGATTTTTACCAAAATATGGTAATTATATACAGTCTCAATCATACAAGAACATATCCCTCCCAATGTTTGACCCCCAGCTTTACTCCTCTAGGTCTACTGAGCATCGGGTACCAGACATGTGAGGTTGTCTGTGACTTCAGGGCACCCACAGGCGATAAACTAGATGCGGTGAACTTTGGGAATTTGAAAAGCCATCACAAGCGAAATGCCATTTCAGGGTGCCGGTGTTTAGGCCTGGGCGGCAAATTCCGTTCCGCTCGCGGAATTTGCGGAATTTGCGTAATTTCGCGAGCGCGGAGGACGCGAAATTGTTCAAAAGTCCGCTTTCCGCGATTTCGCGAAATTTTTGCTTGTTCGCGTTCTCAAAATGCATGTTCGCGAGATATTTCTCCTCGAGCACGCAAACAGCAATTGCGAACAGGAAAAAAGCATCGCGAACAAGCAATTCCGCGTGTTCGCGGAATTTCTGCGTGTTCGCGGAGATTTTTTACCGTTTCGCGGAGATTTGCGTACCGCAATTCCGCAAATTCCGCCCACCCCTACCGGTGTTATCACCCCTGGCCTCTATAGAAATTTTTGAAAAATCTGTACAATGTGCTAAGTCACTTATATTCCCTCACCATCTTCCTTCGTCCCTGATGAAAATATTTGACATGCTTGCCATTGATAGTTTCTAACATGGAGAGTTTCCTGATGGGGAAACATGGGGTAGGAAACATGGGAGAACATTAGGCCTTTGACCTGCCCAAGTGCAGCTGCACAAAGCCATCAGTTGTGGTAGGTCCTGCAACTTAACAGCAGGGTAGGTCTCCATATTTCATCACCAGTAGTTGCATAGTGACTCTAGAAGGATGGGCATCAGCAGAAGGCAGTCAGCTGCAGGATGTAGACCATAAAGTGATGTTGCATCGGCACACACAAGTAGGTGGTGCGATCCATGCAGTTTCCACTCCAGCATGATCAGCTCTCTCAGTCTATTACATTGAGAAAAGACTACTACATGAGTTTGTGTAATGTAACAGATGGCAGGCACAGTTCTTTTTAAAGATTTTTTTTATGAATGCCATATCAGTAAGTTCTTTTTTCGTTTTTATTAGTGCTGTAGTGCCACGGGCCATATTTACTAATGATTTTGATATTTCCTAGTACTACTCCTTAGAGGCATTTACTATGTCCTCCGATGAATCTTTTAAACATGCTGAGAGGGGTCGGACATAGGGGATTCTATCCAGTTATCCAATGAGGACCAGGGATTGGGTAACTGACCTACAAACTTATGCTTAGATTCATGTATATAACTCTCAAGATTATGCTATTACAAATATAAGATTATTACTGCTAGACAAAATTTCCTGAAGAAATTCAGACAGGCTAGGACCACACAAACCAATAATTTAGTTAGATCCATGTAAAATAGTAACATTGGGATCTGTTGACCAGAGACCTCTCTATTAGAATTCCCATCCCTCATTAATACTGCTTTGGTATGCACAATCAATTATTGGAGACAAGTCATTGAAAGACAGAAACAGGATTTGAGGATGGTTAGTTTTTTTTATCGGTAAGTTAAGAAGAGTAAATACATTAATATCAGGCATTTGAATTTAGTAAAGCAGAATTATAAAATGAATCTCTTTCGGGCCATCAGTTACCAATAGTAAAAGGGAAGAGTTCAGAAGGGACATGATCCTTGTTAGCTCAAGAGTTCTTTCCCAAGGGGGAGAAGAGTCTGAGAGTATCGCACACGGGCGTATGCATCAGACCAAGGAAAGCCAGTAGAGTCCGCAAAAAATTAATGATGTCTCTCAGTCCGCGTGGTAGCAATCCTCACTGGAAAGGTGGTACATAATAGAAAAGGAATAGCTTCCTTATTATCAATTTAACATGTTATTATAATTTCCCAAGTTCGGGGTGACACTTCCTGGGTCACCTCGTCTGGTCAGACCACTCATTCCATTGGTCAGTTTGTGTAGGGTGATTGTAATACAACATAAAGAAGACACATTTTATGGTAAGAAGGTGGAGATCATTACGAGAGCTATTGAACCATTCGAAAAACATAAGAGTGTGAACAATAGTCTTTTAGCAAAGGCACATGAGTGAGTTGAAAAGGACAGTCTCTCACAGCAGATGTTCCCAAAGTAACAAAAGTGTTACGAATAGTCCTGGTATGTGCATGAGAACTCTTTTTTTAAACATAGTTTCATCCACATTGCAAATGTATGAGCTTCTCCTGAGAACAGAATCGAGCAAGAGAAAAAAAATGCAGGCCTAAAATGAGTTTTAGTTCAAGAAATATGTGATATAAATCAACGGAAATACGTGTTTCATTCTAAAGTTTTTATAAACCTTATATTCTTTCCTCAATTTATGTATCTTGTAAAGCATTTAATTTCATTGCAATTAGCACGTGTAACTATAACACATTACTACATTTAAAAAGTACCAATGTATAAAATTCTTTCAAAACGTGAGCTTAATCGTTGTTAGTAATTCTCATTAGTACATGCATTAAGTTTATTCACTGAAAGTTTCAGTGAAATTGGAATTAGCATAAACACACAGCACCATCTTTTTATTTTCTTTCTTGGATGGTGCACACTTTAACATGAGCAAAGATAGTGTTAGAACCAAACTCTTCAATAAACGTTCATAAGGTTATTTAATTGGTTTTTAGTTCTGTTAATTCTTCACATACATAATTATTCAAAAGTGAATGGATCAATAGAACTTCTAGAACACATAAGTCATCACTTTCACAATTCTACTCCACGTAAAAAAATACACCATGGAAACGTAGTAAATAAGAGCCTATGTTATTTAAAAGAGCATTTTTATCTAATCTACACTCTTCTGCATGCTTTTACAATGCAGTAACTATGTTTCTTTATGATCAATTTCTCATGAATCTTCAATGGATAATGTACACACATTGAGCAGGTTTGTCATTTTTCTCTCAAAAGGTGGCAAGATCGGTTTTATGTGTCAAGCAGGGATTCAGCAGTTTATCTGCTTCATCATTAGCTTTAAAGTTAGGTTGGGATTGTAAGGCCTTAGGGCGAGACTGTGTTAATAGATTTAAGTTTAGATTGATGACAAAAGACTGTCTGTTGACTATTGCAAAAGATTGCACAATGGACAAGCATGCAATACCAAAGCCTCCTAAAAGGATTCTGGCAGAGGAAAGTAAGTCTCGGATTAGGATTCTGTGGTACCTAACTTTGGTTATAGTGTCTGGCACTATCGCTGTAGCCGAGTCCCTCACCTGACTAGTCTAATTTATTTTACATATTTATTTATGAGGGAGTTTTGTAGAGAGCCGTATGTTGTCTTGCTAGGACTGCAAATACTGAGATGGATTGAAAAAAGTTCCAACCAGTCAGTGAAGGAGAAGCGACAATCTGATATACTTTAATGAAATCCCCAAGCAAGTTCAATTCAATACAGGCGAGCCTTAAACCTTTTAACTTTTACATTTTTCTTGAAGCACATATAGTTTGGTCCCTCCTCTAGACATGATTTCTGGGCATTCTCCATCCTTGGGCCATGGACACCAGTGTTTTCCCTCAAGAGTTTCTGCCATTTGAAGACCAGGGACCATATTACGCAAGTGCCCCGGGGGTGCAACAGGCCTTTGCCCTTGCTTTCTGCGATCCCGGGGCACTTTGGAATTACAGAAGGGGCCGAAAATGCTTGTGCAGCCCCTTTTGTAATACTGATAGCGCTGGCACACATTTAGAGCAAGTGCTATCACCAGCTCCCTCTTTTGAATGGGGGCGTAGCCCTATGCAAATGAAGGGATTTTTTTGCCTCTGCATCCACGCTGTATTATAGATGCAGGCACAGAGGCAAATAAGCTGTCAGGAGCGCACTGACAGTTCATCACCCAAAAGGTGATGGCAGCCCTCTGGAGGGGAGAAAGAGGGTCCCATGGACCCCCCTAGACATCCCTTTACAGGCAGGTTCAGTCACTCACTGCACCCACCTGCAAGAGGATCTCTTATCCCCTTTAAAAGTGCAGGAGGGTTGCCGCCTGCACTGTGAAACATGGAGTGGCTTTAATGCAGCTGCTCTATTTTTAACATGAATGTGCTACCCTCAGTGTAGCCTAAGTTCATGGCTGCCCTGGGGCCTGCTCATTCATCCTAATACAGCATATTTTACTTGTTTACACAGGGCGCAAACAAGGATATTGCGCACCATGTATAATATGGCCCCAGATTGGTAATGCAATGTGCGGATGCTGAATGTAACAGCCCTGGACCCTTGGCCTGGCATGCTTTGAGTATAGTAAGAATAACCTTACATTTGATTCACACCTCCATCAGGAAACATTAAAGCACTTTCAGGGCAGGTTGATGTATATTTAGTGTATTGAGATTTTGTAATGGTGGGGTATTGTGATGATGTCTTCACTGGGGACTCTCGTGACCTCGACTCGTGGTCCTTTAGGAAAAGTGGGAGAGGTTTCTGGTCAGTTTCAAGGTCATCTGCAAATTGATGCCTTTGGCCACAGCATTTACATGGGAAACGAAAGAGAGCCCAGAGTCTGAAAAGAAGCTCCATTTCCTGTTTCTCAGTGAATTACTAGGGTCGACAAAGGGTGGTGGAGAGGTAAATGGTCATTGGTTGGAATCTATTCCTTCTACATCCCATAGGATTGGACTCTGTTTTCTTGAACAGGAAGCTTTCTTCATCCAGTAAAATTCATGGTTTCAAGTTGTGTTGTAATATAATAATCGTTCACTGACCCATTTTCAGGCTGAAAGAGTATTTTGTGTCATAACCTTAAATTAGAGGTGGAAAATACCACTAAATAAATATACATCATTTTTGTGTGTAATCCCCTAAATCACTTGGCCTGCATCTCCTGTAAAAGTTATATCTGGCTGAAAAAATAAATACCTCCAGGAGATTGGTTTGAGTAGAAAATTTCTCCAGCGAGACATTTCTCACTCGAACTAGTCTCCTACGGATTAAAATTTCCCACTGTGACTGCAAAACGGCAAAACATTTTTTTAAATTCGCTAAAAATGAATTTCCCAAACTTTGCAACATTTCACATACTCATTTTTTGACAGGGCCTGGCATATATGTCAAGGCTCATCTTTTCTAGAACTAGGATCTAACATTGAGGATACATGTAAATCTTGGTGGGAAGAACAAAGAAGAACTCTGCACAAAACCATGTTGGAGGGTTTTAACGTTCACTGTGGTTATACATGATAATTATAACAAATAATATCAATGATAATATATGGGATAAAGTGCCCCTGCTGTATATTGTAAGGATATTGTAAGTCACAGAGGAGTTCCGAGTGCTTATAGAGAAACAAGGTCAACGGTTGCTTTCCTTTATACGGTTATGGAACTCTGAGGTGACCTGCAATATCCTTATCATGTAGGGAAGGGGAAACTTTATTCCTTTTAAAACTTGGTCACACCATCACCTTTCCCACAAACCACTTACATCCTTGGTGCGTATCTCTTTCATATGAAAGAGGGAGCATGTTTGCAAATATGAAGAATCAAAATAGAACCTCTAGTGCTAAATTAAATACATCAAAACATTCTGTTAGGTATTTGTTGCAAAAATATATAAAAACTGTTTATTTCAAGTCGTTTAAAATAAAAACAAGAAAGGGGCATTAGCTCGGAATGTGTAGAAACAAGCATAAAGATTCTAACTTTTCTATAATTAAGCAGAGCAAAAAATAAACATGTTGCCATAAATACATCCTTTCCACTTGTCACTGTACAGCTAGAAAAACAAAGATGAAGAAAGAAAAGCAATGTTTTCTTCTTTAAACTGCTGCTTTAATTATGCTGCATGACCTGACTTGCCTTTCCCCTTGGCTGCTGGCTCTGCCAGCAGGCATTGTAATGTCAGAACTTGGCTACAGCATTTCTTTTTAATAGGGGACTGGATGAGTCACAAGTTACCTATTATATACAGAATTATAGGTGGTTATCAGTGAATTACGTGGACATTTGTCATCAAGAGGTTCTGAGTGAAATCAAGTAGTCAACAAGAGCGAAGCTTGAGTTGTCTATGATGCCACTCAGAAACCCGAGGTAAAAACCATCAATAATTTTAATGTTGTGCATGGCCCCCAAAATCACCTGCCCCTGCTTTCAACTGCTATTACAGAGGCAGAGGGGTAATGGGAGAGCCATACATAACATGTCCTCAGGGCACAAGCCCTAGAAAAAGAAGTAGGGGGGACTAACCGAGTAAGTCAGTATTCTAGTGACATCATGGTGCGTGACATTACAGTCCGTGATATAAGAGCGCGTGGCATTGCACTCGGCATCACAGGAAATGATATCACATGATGAGACATTACAAACCATGAACTAACAGAGGTGACATTAGATCTCTAAGACCTCACACATATATTTAGCAGGTCTAGCATGAGTACATTTGAGCGAATTACGAAATGTAACAGATGAGATTTTGTGTTGGGGTTGTGCTAAAAAAGTGACGCAACCCCCATACAAAATCTAGGCCTCAACTTATACATTTATTTTTTTTAAACTCTGCCACAAAGAAATTGTCAAGAAGGAGAAACGTGACAGTAAATCTGTTCTACTTCATTGGTTACAAATTCTGCAATTTAAAATAGCTTATGGGGTTAAGGGACCTACTGTAAAGATCTTTATGTGTCCAGTTAATCTCAGGTAATAATAATGATGATAAGATAACTCTGGAGGTTAAAGTATTTGCTGGAAAGATCTGTGTTTTGTCTAGTCCCAGTTATGGATTAGAGTAGCATTGAGGGTTAATGTGTCTCCAGAAAAGCACTTCATGTAACATGCAGATGATATTTTTAGTTTAAGTAGATAGGTAAGTGGATTACTGATTTTAGTACAGAGATCCTTATGTTACTTGCAGTTCATAAATTGCAATCCTTCTAATATAGCACAGTGAGGTATGAAAGATAAGTGACACCTACAGCTTGTAACCTTCACTGTTTCATGCACTCCCCACTGGAGTTATGTGATTTTGCTACCAATGCATTTTTCGCATAATTATGGAATTGTCACATCTGCCACATAATACATCATCTGCTGCATAATTTGCAGATTTTAACAAACAAAATGTTTTTTTAGCTCATATGGCTCAAACATTGCTAAAAGTGTAGTGACACGTGTTGCTGTGCAGCGGAAGGCACTTCTCAAAGGTTGACTGTTCACCTTCAGTTGCATTTTGCTGTATTTGGGTATTAAACTAGTACTAAGAAGGTGAAACCTTTGCCCAAACATTGTTAAAATGTATCAATATTGCAAAATAATGAACTGGTACTATTACAAAATGTTCTCCATTATGCCGCATAATTTGCATTTTCTTGCAGCACAATTTAGTAAACCATGCCGTATAATTTAATCCTTCATTGCCATATAATTTCAGAGGTCCCGGTTTTATAAAATACATCCTATACATTGATTTACACAATAAATAGTAAGGTGTGCAGTTCCTATAATGCATTGCACTGCAAAGCATTGCAGTGCCGGCCCAAGGAGGAGCTTCCCTATGATGAAGCATGACACACCTCGGGGTGTGTGAGGGCCCTTGCTCCTAAGAGGAGCTACTCCACCCCTGTCTTCTTTTAGGAACAGCACACCTTACTGTTTATAGTTCATACCTTGGGGCTCATGTGCTGGAAATGTATTGCCCCCGATCACCCCTCGTTGATGTGTTACATTGATTTACACACTCATGATTTATTGTCAATGTATAAAGTGTATGTGTGATGTAAAGCACTCTGACACCCTGCAGTGAGGTGAGTGGCTCTATATAAAAATAAAATAAAATATTGGTATTTAAATTGTTATTTTTGTAAATACTGGGACAGATGAACACCTTTGACATTCTTACAGTGCATGCATATCACATATACAGACACTCAACAAAGTCAAAGGCATGCCTCTCTTAAGTACAGTGAAATGATACCAAGCTGTGTGGCTTTGTTTCCCTTGCACTGCATTTACATCTAGGTGTGAGGCCTCTGATAACTCCCAACCTGATACTCGAACAAAAGAAGGCCTGATGGCCCCTTACATTTGGCCTTTGTTTTTGGTCCAGCTGGAATTTAAAACAACAAAGTCCCCTCTCTGCTACTCGGAACGAAAGCAGGCAACGTGCAGGCGCTGCTGAATGTGTCCTGGTGTCTGACAATTACACTGGACGAGTTCAGTATATTTCAGTGGGGCTCAGCTTCTTGGCAGGGTGAACGGCATCCACACTGTGAAAATAGGGGGTAGACGCCATCTACCCATGTGTACCCCCGACGTGTGCCATGCATGGCCTGTCCGCCCTGTCCCAAATTAAACAAGCATTGGCATAGCCAGTAGGTCTCGCCTTTGGGACCTTATAAGTGTTTAGCCATGCAACAGTTGCATAACTAAATGCTTATAAGGTCCCAAAAGCGAGACCTATTGGCTATGCCAAGCGGCCGCGAAAGTGAAAGTAATCGCAGTAAAGCGCGGCGCGCGCCCGCGCACATGCACTGTAGCTCTAGGCTGGCCTGGTAGCAAGTTTTGGAGCCATCTCAATAAGTCTCGCCAGACCAGCGCATGCGCTGGGTCAGGCGAGACCTAAAAAAGATACATAGCCTTCTACCACCCACCTCCACCACTCTCAGCACCTTCCTTTCTTTCTGCTCCTGAAGCTGTCTCCTTTCTGTCCAGCGCTGCTCTCACAGGCTCTCAGTGAGCCTAGCCAGAGCAACCGGAAATGCCTTTATGAAATGGGTACCTCGCAAACAATTTCATGGGGTCCAAAAAGTTTGATCGCTGGTGTGACCGAGGGCCGCACAGATACCAACAGGGAGTGGTTGGATGGGTGGGGTAATGTGAGTGTAGGGGTAGCAAAGCATGTACATCCACTTTCTGAATTTAACTGCACAATGTGGAAATAGAAAACCTGGGTACTATCCCTACTTTCCCGCCTGACCAAATTGTGTGATCCTGGACAATTGTTTTATTTTACTATCCCTCCTTTTCCTTTACATATTAGAGGACCTTGAAATGCATGACTTCAGTAAGTGGGCTATACAAAAACATCTCCTGTGTTTCATTTAATAAAGTATAATATTGCTAATTTATCATAGCAACCCCGGCCACCCAAGGCACGCACATAACAACTGACTTGCCTCTTGGTTCTCTATTGGCATTGTTTGCAGTGAGGTGGGGCAGCATGAAGGCTTCTAAATTCATGTTTGAAAACTATCACTTTAAAAAAAAACAAGTTCTTCTCAATGCACTGAAAGAATCTGCTTTACTATGGTGAAAGGTTCTGCATTTCAATGAAATACACTTTTTGAATTTTGAAGAGCTGTTATCATATTTTTACCGGCTTGCTGCAAGATGTCTTTATAAAGGAAGGCGTTCCTGAAGTTAAACATTCAGGACTCCCTGGTTAATTCCTCTCTTTAGCTGCAATTTACGTTTTAATAAAAGCTTGCCCGTTCATTTAACATATGTTTAATGGTAGCGCTCTGTGGAGTAAACAGTAGCCCAGTTCTGCTGTTGGCCAGAGGGCCGCATGTAAAGCTCAGGAGGGCCGCATGCGCCCCCACCCCTACTTTGAGGATCACTGCTTTATAATGTAGCTACAGTGTTAGCAAGTTTTGTTGTCCACTGTTGCTACATCATAGCTGTTCACTGTTTACGGGTGGCGGCTTCTTCTAGCTTCCTGGAACAATCCAAATTTCTTGACCCACACCAAGCTGGGTTTCGCCCAGCCCACTCCAAGGAAACGGTGATCTTAGCACTACTGAACTCCCTACGGGAAAAGGCTGATAGAGGTACGCCCCAGGCCCTTGTGCTGTTAGATCTCTCGGCCGCCTTTGACACGGTCGACCATGGTATATTTGTCGACCGTGTCAGAGAGGCAGGGATTCAGGGCCCAGCCCTTAGCTGGGTCAACTCCTTCCCGAATGACCGCCCCCCGGCAGTCCGGTGTGGCCAGTTCACGGCACCTAAATTAAAAACTACGTGCGGGGTTCAAGTTGAAGGGCCAAGGGGGCTGTAGGGTCGCAATTCTGGCACCGAGACTGTGGAACTCCATCCCCCTGGAAATCAGATTAAGCACCGATCTACTGAGGTTCAGGAAATCCCTTAAAACCTGGCTGTTCACCCAAGCCTATGTCGAACTGCTCCCAAGGCTGGACTGGCCGTAGCGGGCACCGGGCAATCCCCAGTGCGCCGCAAGGGTGGGGGCCGGTTTTGGGCCCCTGGGGGCCGTTTTTTGTTACAGGGCCGTTTTTGCAGCTTAACTGCAAAATCGGCCCAGTAACAAAATCGGCCGAAAACCGGCCACGGCAAAGAGATGGGCGGCACCCCCCGCCCCCCCCCCCTCCCCCCGGGGGAGGGGCGGCCGAGCACGTTGCCAGGGCCGGTTGTGGTTCCCAGCCCGCCCTGACTGCTCCGGTCCGGCACCTCCTAGTAATAGCGCCAAGAAACTAACTGGTGTACGAGCGCTTTACAAAACCATTTTAACATAATATTTTAACATAACATAGCTGTCCATTGTTGGATTTTCACGCTGATGGCTCTCCATGACAGCCATGCATAACAAAGAGATTAAAGACTGCTTTCTATGGAGGGATTGCATATTCCCATGTATTATTAGTATATGACCTGCACAGCGGCTGAATTGAATCTTGTCTCGCATCTTAATCGTACATACATATTTTACCAGTCTTGGAAAGATGAAAGACAGAGTTGGGCTTATGTGACATGGTAATATCTGCACACAGGTGAATAAAACTATGGAACGGTTTACAATCTGTGTTATACTTTTAGATACTTTTCAAGTTTATGTTTATGTTTACTTAACACATCCTGCACCTCGCCAATAATATTTGTACGTCGCACATCTTATCTTTGCCTTTGTTAGCTGGTAAATCACATTGTTTTGTCTCAGATATGATGTAATCCTCTATTGAAGCTAAAGTATAAATTGCTGAGTTTCCAATGGAAGCCCTCGCCTCTGAACTGGGAGTTGGATTCCTCTGGAGACCCAAAGATCACGTTTACAACATACTTCATCATACACTATAGACCATGACACTGAAAATGACAGAGGAACACAGTTTTCTTTTAATTCCGTTTTCCGTGCCTCTGACTGGTCGGAGGTAACTTGCAGATCACATGCCCCCTCCGGTGGCCAGAGACCGGCACTGCAGCATTGCAGCTTTTTGACTCACCTCGAGATTCACCGGCAAACAAACTGTTTTCTTTCTGTTAACCACTTGGATCCAAGATCCTCCCAAGCTGAAATACTTGCAGGCCCTGCTCTCTAGATACTCGCAATCATATTTGTGCTTTAAAACAGATAAAACACTTTTTTAAACCCTGCATCGGCTACTTTACAAAATACTACCTTCTACGTTTTATGGCATTAAAGCCACATCCCAGTAGCTGTCCACATCTTTTCCTGAATAAACTCTGAGCATTTGCTGTGTTACTGCATAAAATGTGATGTGATGTATTTTTACATTTGTTACATTATTATTATACGTGTATTGGTATGTTATGATACATAATGCATAATAACATGTTATGTAATGTTATGTTATGTTGTGTTATGTTACCGAATGCAGAGTGTAATGTTTAATATAGCCTGTGGTGTAATATGGCGTGTATTGGTTCGTTTAGGTGTGCTAATAGTGACAACATAAGTAAAGTCCCTATTAACACAAGCAAAGCACGCTGACTCCAGATCTATTTCAGAAACCATAAGAGCTACTTAAAGCCTCATTTTAGCCATTTATTTGTATATTGTATATTCAGATCCCTCGCCACAAGGTGTTGAGGGGCACTGCACATCAATAAAAAGCAAAATCATAAAACAAAAAAAAATCCTGAAAAAAAGAGAGAAAGAACAAAAACACATGGAATTAAGTCTGGCAAAAGCGCGCAGTCGGCAGCGTAGCCAGTGTGTCATGAGCCCCACAGCGGCTGTTTGAATGATAAAATACAGTAATAATAAAGGGTCAGTGGTCTAGGGTGGACACCTAGCATGGAGGAAAATTCTGGGAAGTGAATACAAACGTTAGGGAAAAAGGGTCACAATTCGGAACACAAATTTAGGAGGAAAGGTCAGTTTTACAGACACATCTGAGGAAGTCATGTAATAATATAAACATAGGTAAATAAGCAGCCAAAAAAGGTAAAAGTCAAAATAGGATTATGTTTTTGGTGTTGTATAATACACAGCAGTAGTGAGCAAGCATTCACATGTAGCTGGTCTTATTTAAGGATTAGAAAACTAGCACAGACAGAGTCACCAAGTAGAATTTTTTAGCTAACAGTTTCATGCATATTAGCTAAAGGGGTGCATGTCGTCCCACGTGGGAAGCATAGGAACATTTACCAAACACTATGATGTTTCCAATGTGTGCTACCATCGCACCCCTCTGGTGACGTCTGCATAAGGTACAGATATCCGCGAATCCGACTTCACTTACAAATAGAATTCAGTTTGTAGCGGGGAGTTCCAAATTTTCTCCTGTTCATTTATTGAGGTGATCAAATCCTGATCATGTTTAAGTCGGCGTATTTAGGCACGGGTAAGTGAACACATTTGGTTGGAAATGTGTGCTTTCACTCTGTTCTATAAATACTATTTCATGTTTTTCTCAAACTGCTTGGAAGCCACTAAAAGTTTTCATTGATGAGTAATTTGAAGCTTGACAAGGTGTCTAAGATAATTTTTTTCAGGTGTGTGTGTTATATTTTGTAAGTAGTTACCTGAATTTGAAAAGACATTAAAATAGTTACTGAATATTTTGTTCTTTTGAGTTATTTATCTGACCCTTTCCCCACTTCCTTTGCCCTAGCTGCACTCAGGGTCACTGTTCTTATACTGTTTCTAATGCACTTCAACCGCTGGGAGTGTGAGTTGTCAGGGTGAGGGCCAGCTGTGTCCTCAGACATTATCATTAGGCTGGGGAGAGTGGTGCTTAAATTATGGACAAATGCTGTTTGTTAAAGTATTGTTTATGAACCACAGACTTTGTAACAGACAGTTCCTCTAAATTACGGAGAGGTGGTCACCGTCCAGTAGGTCCTTCAGGCCTTTGGACCCCGCGCAGCTGCACCTGCTGCACCAGTGGACGCAGAGGATGTGGCTTAACAGCTAGAGCGGGTGACTTTGAAGCTGGGGAAGCAGGTTTGAGTCTGGCGAGAGGCTCAAGCATCCTGTGATTATGGGCAAATCACTAAATCTCCACGTGCCTAAAAAAAAAAAAAAAGAATGTGTTCGTCTGTAATACAACTGGTGCTCATGTGAAGCGCTCTGATACCTTCGGCTCGAGTTCACAATATATAAAACTGCAAAACCAAAAAAAAGCTATGTCACTACGAAGAGTCGATCAAACACCATCCAGTCGAAGAGGAAATTGAAGGCTGCTTTTGTGGCCATAATAGAGGCTTGCCAGGTGGAATCCTAAAAAAGCAGAACAGGGAGGAAGTAGGAGGAAGAGAAAGATTGGAAAACAGTGACAAAGCGAGAAAGAAGAGATGATATTAACTCGTAGGTGTTAGAAAGAAGTGTAGTGTGGTGGAAGAAAGAGACTCGGCAGCCTTGTTGTCTCGCAACACCTAACGCTGTGGTGCTGCCCGTGGGCTCCCAAGGAACCTTTGGTCACTGCACTTGCATTTTTTACAAGTCAGGCATGGTTGAACTGGTGCATGATGACTGTACTGAGCATGCCACTGTGCAAGACCATTTTGGAGGAAAGCAGAATGGAACCCACCCTTAAGACACAGTTTACATTGTCTACATCCAGCCCTGGGGGAAGACATTGGTTAAGAGAGGAGGGAAAGTATGGTGACTTGCAGACCCAGACTACAGCCCTATCACAGAGATTGGTTGCTTGCCAAATGCAGTGTATGTTGGACCATAGTGTTTACATGTGCACCATGACACGGTGAGTCCGATCTTTGAGGTGGGTCAGATGTCCCTGCGCATATGGGCTTGTGCAAGACTTTTCCAGCTATGGGGGAATACTGTTACACCTAGGGCGAAACACATTATAGGAAGAAGGCTTCACGAAATCAAGGTCTCCAAAATATTTCAAACTTTTGGCAATTTTCAAAATATTTTAACGTTTTAGAAATCACATTCAAAATATTACAAAGTTTGTTGAACTCCCTCTCAGGATAATTAGCTGCAATACAACTCATGGTCAAAATATTGGAAACTGTTGTAAGCTCTTCTGAAGATATTGCAACATGGTATAACTATGCTCAAAATAATGACAAGTTTGAGTACCCATGTTCCTAATGTTTGAATTTTTAGAACAATTGCCTAAAATATTTGAATATTTTAAAACCCTTGTTTAACGTCTTTGCAGGTTTTGGAAGCCAAGTGAGATATATATAGTTTTGAGAGCAAATGCTGAAAAAAATTACCTTGAAACTTTGTTCAAAATGATTTAAAACTCCAAGAACGGTCCATTAATTATTAAAGGCGTTCGAAGCCATGTTCAAAATCTTTCAAAGATTTTGAAGACACGTTCAAGAAGATAGAGCTTTTTTAAATATTTAATACTAATAAATTCAGATTTGCATAAAGAATAAGCCAAATTAATTTCAAATGCTACCCAGTACCTACTTCGCATTCAAAACCTTGGAGCTTTGATATGTATGATATGGTGGGCAGCTAAACAAGGGTAGCAGACTAGTCCCTCGATTTTAGTTGTTAAATGCCTGTAACAAAGTCTCAGTATTCATTTTTGGCTCCAGTGAAATACTTGAATCCTCCAAGGAAGCAAAACCTCCGAAACACCGACTGCCAGGCCTGACTGCCCGAAATAAAAGGCCGCGCGCTCGTTTGTGAAGGGCTGCAATGTGCAGGCTCAGCTGTCTGGCCATTCAGGCCCGGTTTTGTTATATAAACTGCAGCAGCTTGACGACACTCCAGTGTTCAAGCACCCAGGGGTCTAATGCACTCTGCTAAGACCACACATTATTCCCTAGTTAAAAACTGTGTCCTTCTCCCCTCTTTGTGGGCCCACAAGAGCTAACATTGTTGTTTCTCCCGCACCCCTCCCCCCCCCCCCCCCTCAGTAGCCTAGGGCAGAAGACGCTAAGCCTCTCATTACATACAAGTGCTCTCACAAGAGAGCTCCATCAGCTGTCTGTCTCGGAGGCTCCCTTGGGCCTCAGCACAAATCCTGTTAGCCGGCCAGTTCTCACAAGTCCCTAACTCTCCATTAATGTCTCTCTTTTGACTTTTAGGAGTCCCTTCTGCGAGGTTTGTTTACCCATTTTTGATCCCGCAGATACACTTATTTTCACTTTGCAAAACACAGCCAAAGCTGAAAGGTGACCTAGAAAGGGGGTGACGGGGAGGGAAGGCAGGTTGTTGTGTTTGGAAGCAGGCAGTGGCAAGAACGTCTTCCTCAATGGACAACAAGGTCAATGGCATGTGTCGAACCCTCAGAGTCATGGGACATAAAGTATTGCCGTGAACAGTGGTGGCTGGTGGAATGTGAAGTGCTGTGCTCTGCCCTCACCAAATAGAACCGGGCAAGTGAGTACAACAGGTGAGTTGCAGTTCATCTAGGTGGGTTTTTAGGTGGCAGGTTTGTTCCCCTGTGGATTTTCTTTTTATTAACTGTGGCTAAATAATTCATCCTAGAGCATATTTTTTAAATGCAATTGGATAAAAAGCCATATGGTCCGAAAGGGCGCCCAATGAAATGTGCCATAATATTCATAGTGTGCCAAGTAAACTTGAGCACCCCCAATGATATTAGGGTTCACCCTTCCTGAAAAAACTGAATCTGAAAATGGCATCCATCGCATAAGCATTGGTCCTAAAATGCTTTTTCTGTCGACGTACCCCAAAAGGGGAAAGCCATAGGCATTAAAGGCAGTTCAGAAAAGGGTGGTATGCAGTTTCATATGGCCTTTCATTATTTACAATGTATTTGGTATCTTTCTTCACATCTGTATTTCACTCACTTTAATTCCTCCCATGCTTTTCAAGAAAATGATGTCACATTTTTGTGTCCTCTAATCTGCTTGGAAAATTCAAGGTGGGAAACTCATTTAAACAGAACTCACAATCGTAGACCATGGGCAGGGGTGGTAGCCAGATCTTAAGAGAGTCATAGAACAGGCACACTGCTTAGCTCATTAAGAACTTGCAGACCCATATGGAAACTGGTTACACCAATCTCCCAGGTTTCCAAACACAGTGATCATGCCGTAGACAACTTCATCAATATATATGTAATTGTACATGCATTTATATAGCGCTTACTATCCCTGATGAGGCGTCGAAGCGCTTTTTCGGCGAGTAGCCCGCAACTTCGGAACCCATAAAGGATTAGTGGTAAATTAGTATAGTGAAAATATGAAAGTAATTTGAGTGGTGGATATGTAAGTCAGTTATTTGGGTTGAGGAGGATAGTGGTGGGATAGAGAAGGGAAAAAGGTTTGCATTTATATAGCGCTTGCTGCTCCTGATGTGTCGATGAAGCATTTTTTCGGTGTGTGGCACGTTATTTCGGAACCCCTAAGTATTAGTGGTAAATTAGTATAGTGAAAATATGAGAGTAATTTGAGTGGTGGATATGTTAGTCAGTTATTTGGATTGGGAGGGATAGTGGAGGGATAGAGAAGGGAAAAAGGTTTGCATTCATGTAGAGTTTGTGTCAGGGTTCCCCGGAGGTTTCCTCCTCGTGACCCTACAGTGGCTGTTGTCTCTACTCCTCACTTTCACCACCCAAGTTCCAGACCCCACTGTGCCCTTAGTTGGAGTGCATGTTGGCGGTGCTGGTCTTCCAATATGGCCGTCGGCTGGTCTGTTGGTCAGCGGTCTAGTCTCCTCTAGAATTCTAAGTCCAGGTGTAACGCGCACCAACGTTCTAAGGCGCACTGCACCAAAGAATTCACCGACGCAGCAGCTTTTCCGGGAGCATCGAGAGAGTTAGTCAGGGTAGTGGCGTTTCAAGACTCGGGGTTAGTTCCGGCGGTTCTGAATCCCTTTCCAGAGTAAGGTCAGTGCATTCTGTTAGCGCAATCTGAAAATATGAGTTGTGAACCAAATTGCACATGTGTGGAGAGCAGTGTTCCTATCTGAGGCGTGTCTTGCTAAGGCACAACTATTAACCCTTGCTCTGCTTCAGGAATAGAATGGAGTAAAGACACTCAGTTTAAAGATACCTAGAGGGTTTTGAGAGTCCTGGTGAATGCGAGCGTGACAATTCAACACGCAGCATATAACCATAGACTCTAGTGGAGGATTTAATGTAGAGAAAATATAACTTGAGTTACTTGAAGGTTTCTCTCAGAATTCTTTCCTCTTCTAATATTATCGACTAATAAGAAGTTCTGACGAAAAGACAATAAGTTGCAATTCATTCCGATTAATTACAAAACTACTGCAGCTCATTCTAAGTAAGTCTAGATAAAGAGAAGGACACACGCTTACCTTAGGAACTAATAAAAGTATAGTGACTTACCTATGTTTTCTCCCTGTGTGCACCCAAGGTCACTAAGAACGAAGGTCAGGCTGGTCCTGTAAAACAGAGAGCTGAGTAAGACTTCTCTTCATTAAACAACACACACAAAAATATTGCAAGAGAAATTAAGAAGAGAGGTTGAGCACCCCTGGTATTCTGGTAAAATAAACTACCTGTTAGAAAGATATATTGTAAATTAAAGGAACTTTGATTTAGTAATGTTTATGGTTACAGCACTGTAAGAAATAAGAAGAAGACGATATCGAACAAGCTGAGTGCCATAGTGCTGTCTCTTCTCTGTCCCAATCCCCTTTCCCCCCTTAGTACTTACCTGTGACAGATTACGCAAATGTCCAGCAGGGACGTACTGAGGGGTGCATGGAGAATTAGCGTTGTTCTGCTCCTGTGCTGTCAAGAGAACTATATACCTGGTCCTGACAGTTTGCTACCTCTGATGGAGTGTTGAAGCACATCTTCGGTGTGTAGCACGCTACTTTTGAACCCATAAAGGTTTAGTGGTGAATTAGTATAGTGAAAATATGAAAGCAATTTGAGTTGTGGATATGTTAGTCAGATTATTTAGATGAACTACCAGCCATAGCAGGATGTTGTGTCTGACACCAAGGGAACACCAGGAATGAGTTTCCAAATGTAAGCACCTCCACTCCACTTCAGGAATAAACTAAAAGTCTACCTCTTCTAGCACTATAGTGTCACTTTGTAATCTCCTCTTTGACCAGACCCCATTGGAGAAACGCCTTGTTTACCATTAAACTGTCAACTGTCCAATAGACATTATTTCTCAGCTATGTTCCTTTCTAAAGTTACCGCCTGGTTACCTGTGGCTCCCAAAGAGAACCCTCCCATCCAATTTTTTAAACTTTGCTTATTACCCTTACACTGTCCCTGGCATGACAACTCATGCCTCCAACCTTACTGCTGCACCTCTTGCAGCAGGTGGACCAAATTTCTTATGATCCAGCTCTGTATCTTACCCATTCCATTGTACAATGCAGCATTCGTCCAACCTCAATCGACCCACCCTGACAGTTTAGCTCTGCTCCCCATCCTGTCTTCACACTCCATTGATTGACGTTTCTTGTACAACACTCCATGTCGTTGTAGCACGGTTCGGAGATAGGTTTCCACTCTATAAGTCTCATGCATGGATAGATATATTTATAAAACTGCAACAATTTTGTCCCCAAGCATCAGGTCGACAGTTTCTAGAAATAAACACATTTTATCACCAAATACAAGCTTTTCATTCTGGATAAATGAACTCACTACTAACGCTCAAATTAATTTAAGAAACATAAATATTATACTATCTCAGAATGCATGTGTAGCTCACAAATAAATCTGCATCACCTTCATCAAATACAAACTTGTCCCACTAACATTAATGCACAATGTTTGTACTGAGAAGGATGCCATGGTGCTA
The DNA here is from genome assembly GCF_964204655.1 of Triturus cristatus. Lineage (NCBI taxonomy): Eukaryota > Metazoa > Chordata > Amphibia > Caudata > Salamandridae > Triturus > Triturus cristatus. The sequence continues at coordinate 328,398,696 of NC_140580.1, forward strand.
AGGCCGCAGTGGAGGAGAACGTCAGCAATGAAACACAGCCTGGTATTAGCGTGTGAGAAAATGTGCTTAATTGTTTCATGAGGTCCATGTGTGAGAGAAAGTCTGAGTTTAGCTGGCATTAGGTTCCAAGCCTTGCATATAAGCTGGGCCACTAAAATTATGTAATTGTCCGGCTGCAGTGTTTTTTTTTGCTGGATAGTCTGCTGATCTAGCTCCAATGGTTCAAAAGTTACTAAAAGCGCAGTGACACGTTTTACTGCTCCGTGGAAGGCCCTTTGCAAAAGTTGACTGGTCACCTTTCTGTTGTGTATTGCTGCATTTGAATATTAAATTGGCACTCATGAGATGCAACCAATGCCCAGGCAGTGATCAATGAGTGTAAACATGACAAAATAATGAATTAATACTATTACAAATGTGCTACATTACTCCACATAATTAGTTTCTTCTTGCTGCATAATTTACTCAATCCTGCCACATAATTTGGCCACATAATTTGGCCCTCACCTGCCACCTTCCAGTGGCCCATAGCTGAAACTGCGACCATCACATCTTTTTGATTTCAAAAGAATTTTATTCTTTTGAGGGAGTAAAAAAGGACATAAGATACAAGCAAAAGTGATACAATTGATATTAGACAGGGATAAATAATATGATAAAATGAAGTTAAATAAGAAGAAAAAACAACATTAACAATCATTAAACTGCAGATATCATATAAATAAATTAAGTAAGGAAGACAAAACTGATACCTGCAGAAGTAATAATCAAAAGTATCACCATCAACTAGCAAAATAGGGATGAGAGGAAGATAGAAAGGAAAGAAGAAAGAACGGAGAAAGTAGGAAAGAGATGAAGAAAGAGAAAGAAAGACAGGGAGGAGTGAAGGAAGAGGAGAAGATTTCCAAAGGATTCATCCGACACACAAGCCAACAGTGACCAGACAACATTAACCAGACAAATCAAAAGGATATTGTGCGACCATCACATCTTTAACAGCAAGGACAGGGAACAAAAAAAAGGTTCACAGAAGCTGATTGGAGAGGGCATGTGGGTACATCATTTTTAACCTGATATCTGGATGTAGCTGAGGCCTACATTGTTAATGACCTGATTCCAGTAGCAAGCTGCTTAATTTGTGAAAGAAAGGGTGCTGCTGCCTGAAGCTCTGTTCAGAAGGTGGTGTGAGGGATTTATTCCACTACCAGATACTCCCTGTCCCTGTTTTTCACTCTTGCAGGTTCCTGCTTTCTCCCTTGTGACGTTTTTGCCATCTTTCTCTTGCTCCGTCCGTCTTTCCTATCTTCAACTCGCTAAATATCTGATGAGAAAACCTAAGTACCGGTCCCGATAACCACCAACTCAAGTTAAGCACTGAAAACAAACAGCTTTAAATTTGTTTTCAGTATTAAGCCGGTGCATATTTTTAGTTGTTGTGACACATTCCAACATGTTTTTTAGTCCCAGAAGCAAGCGGGCAGCAGCATTCTGAATAGCCTATGGACAAGATGTTTGTGTTTGTTTGGAATGCCTAAAAAAGACTACATTACAATAGCCTAGAGATAATAGGTGCTTGGATGAATGTTTTTCTCAGTTCTTGCAGCATAAACATGAGAATGTTCTGCAGGATGTTTAGTAGAAAGAAACAGGTTGAAAAGGTTTTCGAGGTATGTTCTTGAAAGGATTGATAGGTGTCTAGAATGACTTCCTAATTCCTTGCCCAAGAAACAGGAGATGGGGGGGGCGGGGGGAGAAGGGGGCGTTGGCAAGTTTATCCAGCGACAAAGTAAGATTGCAGATATTAGAGACACGAAAAAACAAGATTTCTGTTTTAGAGGAGTTTAATCTCAGCGAGATGGAGTTTATCCAGTCATTAATGGGTGTCATACAGTGTGTGAAATTAGTTTTAAATTCAGCCATATCACTCTCTAGCCTAAGAATGATTTGGGTGTCGTCTTCACAGGAAACAAATTCACATCAAAGGATGTAGTAATATTGGCCAGCCATACATAGATTAAATAATGTGGGGCTTAAGGCTAAGTACTGGGAGATATCGCATGTATTTAAAAAAAAATTGAAATTGAAAGGGTAGCATAAAGACAGCCTAGGAGTGATCAGACAGAAATGAGGAGAACCACTTTAGGACACAGCATCCTGCGCCCACTCAAGGCAGAGTAGAAAATTGTGGAAGATTGTGCCAAAAGTCACCGATGAATCCCACAAGATAGGCACCTCAGTTTTGCAAAAGTCTGAAAAAGATTGGATCTAGTTGGTGATACCTATATACACTGACTCAGAACTGAAGCAATATCTAAAACTATGTTGATGTTGGTCAAAAGGGGGGCACGTTCTAAGTATGAATTAAGTGTAGTGTTCACATATGCTTTAATAATTTTAGCAGGATCTAGTAATATAGCTACTGGTCTGTAATTAGTCAAGACAAAAGAGGCTGAATTAGGTTTCTAGAGAAGAGGAAAGACCATGGCCTATTTCTGTAATGTAGGAACTGCACAGGTGTTTCGAAATGAACTGAACAACTGCGTTAAGTTTAGAAGCCCAGAGGCTTAAATGTCTAGCAGCACAGGTACCGGGGAGGGGGGGGGGGGACCCTGACATGACAGAGTTGACCTTAGAACATACAAACTTCTATTCCATAGGAAAAAACCTTTTCAGGGATGCAGTAAATACTAAAAGTACACTGGAGGAAACATTTATAAGATCCCCAAGGTAGTAATCTGGATGGAGACTCAATAGGATCAAAGGTTTGTAGTATATTGCTAATTTTGTCAAAAAATCATGATGGTTTACAGGTGTTAAAGAGACCTGCAGGTCTACGGAGATTTTTGACTTTCAATTAAGTTTCCAAAAAATGAGATTGTATCATAATGTTATGTTATATTAAGTTGTTGATATTTGTAAAGCGCTCGAATCACCCCCCCCCCCCCCCAAAGGGTCTCGCAGCGCTCCGGCAACCGTAGAGATTCAGTTGATTAAAATTTACAGATTAAATGGCCTTGTTTCAAGAGTTTTTTAAATAGTGGATGCTTCTTTTTTGTTTCTGGAGGGCTAAGAGACAGAGGGCCTTATCATGAGGATAAATAATGAGATCTTAATTTGCCTTATCAGCATTTTTAGGAATGTTCTTCATCTCTGTGGGACTGTGAAAACCAGGGGGAAGCTAGTCTCTTATGAATCTGCTTGCAGTGCTTCATCAGGATGGAAATATCATGTGCTTTTTCTATCCAGACATTTAAGGAGGCAGCGCGCACTAGAATAATCCATGTAAAACTGAGGGGATTCGTATTTATTGAATGGGCAACCTTGTCAACTGTGATCTAAGTCCATTTCTTTTGAAATTGTCATGGGGTATTGTTTAGAAGAAGAGGAAATCCATTCCTGAGGGAGAGTGAAGAAAACTGCTGGGGGATCTGTCCTATCAAGCGGCACGCAAACGCAGGAAAGGTTACGTTCAGCAGGTGTGAAGAGCAAGTCCAGAATATGGCCTTCATTTTGGGTAAGGCCCTTGTCATGTTGTCTCAAGTTGAAGCTATTACAACAATCTATCAGAGCATTAGCCTCAGCATTGGGGGTCAACGTAATAGTTACAATTGCCTTATGTAATGAACATGATAGAGGATTGTCCAAGGGCATTGATAAGTTCTGTAAAGGAGGAAATTAAATTGCTGTTATGCTCCGGAGATCAAGAGGTTTTTACGGTGTTGTTAGGAGAGACCATAAGTGACAGAAATAGGGCCTCAGCTTCAAGGAACATAGGATTTTCTAGAGTTTGAATAAACTGAGATTTGTTTTAAAATAACAGTTAGACCCCTTCCTTTGGTGTAAGCCGTCTTGCCAAAGGATCTTAGAAAGGGACACATGAATGTCCAAGTCAGGATCTTGTTTAGACCAGGACTTTGTTATGAAGAGTAAGCCTAAGAAATTGGAGCGAGTGAGCTCATGAATGTTTTGTGCTGTGTTTGGTAAGAAACCTTGGGGCGTATTAGGATGGTGGGCGGACTTTCGTCTGCCCGCCACCCTAGCGGTGCTGGGACCGGCTGCCAGTGGTGCGGCGGTCCCGCACCGGCAATTAGGATGCCACCACCACGGTGGCGGTGGCATCCCGCATACATTGCATTGTGGCGGGTGGTGCTGGAAGCAGCACCCACCACAATGCAACATAGGCATGTTGCGCATTTGCTTTCACAACGTGGCAGGCACAGTGCGGTGCCTGCCACCTTGTGCATGCAAATGCAGGGGGGTACCATAGGTACCCCCCATGTGCACCCCAACCCCTCCAACACCTGGGGGGCCCGCAACGGGCCCCCAACTGAGAGGCCGCATGCCTTTCCGCTGCCATAGTAATATGGATGGCTGTGTCTAGCAGACACCGCCACCATATGCAACCCATTTTCGCCCGGTCGACGCGGTACCCCCGCCATCAAAATATGGCGGGAGGGAATGGGATGCGGGTGGGGGATTATGTCGGGCGGATTGCCACCGCCATGCATGCGGTGGCGATCCGCCCGACATACTAATAGACCCCCTAGTGTTCAGAAAAGCAACCTTAAGTCTGGCTGTGTAATCAAATGCAGGTCGAAGGAGTTTTTGCTTAGCAGTTGTAGAAGGGCTGTGTTATTTCAAGGTAGAAACGGGATCAGTGTCTGCCTTGGGAGGAGAGTGCAGGATATTAGTGGTATTAGTAGAGTCATACATGTCCTCAAATAGGAAGCAGAGACGCGTGAGCTGATGTTTGGTTAGGGCAGGGAAGATGATGTTTGCCTCATAGGTGAAGGGTTAGCTGCTGCCTCGTGCAAGACCACAAGCTAGTGTTAATAGCTGAGGTAGAAGCAGTCAGTGCTATGTTATTAGTTGTGTCACTGTGTAAGTTGTGTGCTGCAATAGGGGAAGGCAATATGTTTGGAAAAGACTTGAAACAAATCTCAGAGACGCCTCAAAAAATGAGGGTCTGTGGGAAATAATGATGTATTTAATTTTAAAAGTCATACCATATTGTAACTAATAAGTAAGGACTGGCTTACCTCGAAATGGGCAGGATTCTGTGCCCAGCCTGTGCGTGGCATTCAGCACACTGGTGGTGTGCTACTGAACAGCACTCTGCGCCCCTGTCATCAGTAAATAGGGCACAGTGGGAAAGGGCGGCATGTCTTTCCCTGAGGTGCTTAAATAAACAAAAGAAAAATCCTAAAGGTAAATAAAGTGAGTGGGCACCCTGCAATACCCGCCACGGATAGGGAGCTAATTCCCAGTCGTGGCTACAGAAAAAGTACAGCAAATTAAATAAATTGTGGACACATAAAATAAAAACCTACCAAATTGCAGGAATAAGGCAGCTGCAAATTTAAACTAACACATTAGATTAAAACAGTACAAAAATGTCAGGCCACCCCATAATACAAAGATTTTTATTCCAGCTTGGTACATAAAATACATGCAAATATGGTGTAATAGCTGCTACTTACAAACAACATGCCCATGCATTATGACTGCATGGCAGAAATATAAATCATACATAAATGATTTCTACCACCACCACCGTAATATCATGGCTAGACACTATGGGGTTTATTACAATATCGCTTTTAATTGTATAATGATCGAAGTACACAGTTGTAGTGGGTTTTAAAATGTTTTTATATTTACTGTACCAAACTTTTATGATATTTTTTAATATATCGAATAAAGTAACTACAACAACAACAATGCCGGTCAGAGTTTCCTCCGACCGACACCGTGACGGAAACGGGACCGACCAACTTCTGGTCGGTGGTCCCGACCGCCTAATTACGATGCGACCGCACATGGTGCGGTCACATTCCCACATTTCTCTATGGGAGCTTGTGTTACAGCTGTAAACCTCAAGGTGCCTGCCACAAGATGCAGGGATTAACAGGGGGGCACCACAGGTGCCCCTTCCGATCCCAACCAGAGGCCGCAAGGAAAAGGGGGCCTTGCTAGGGGCCCCCGAACACACTTTCCGACAGGCTTACCATGTCAGAAAGCCCGCTGGAAACCGTGCATCGTAATCCGGACGGTGTAAAATGCCGCTCATATAGATTACGGGCCGGTTCTGACTGGCCGATGTGCTCCTTGAGCCTGTCGGAAGCTAGCTGGAATGACCAGCCAGTGTCAATTCCGACTGGCTGTATTGTAATCAGCCAGTCAGAAGTGAAACCGACGATCTTGATCGTAAAGCCTCCGACCTAAGTTGGGACGCTTTACGACTAAGATCCTAATATGTCCCAGCGAGTTTGTATTACAGAATATCGTATACAAAATATGGCTTGCATAAATATTGTGTCTTAAAAATCGTTTACAAAAATATATTGTCCCATAAATTCAATTAACTACAATGGGATGATATTTATGTAGATAATATTTAGGATATGACATTTTTGTAAGGAGATGTTCTATCAATGATATCCTGGTACCACACCTGGCACTACCATCATATAATGGATGACCACTATCTGGCAAGAAGGGCCATCAGAATGCTAATCATCATTGTGATGGCATTATACACCATTTTCGCCCTAAGTTGGCAGGGTATGCCCAGCCGTGGGTCCCTTGCTCACTTTGCCACTGGATTCAAGCTAGCCTGGCTCATGACGGCTGATTAGCCAGAAACTGGTCCCAGGATGCTTGTTTCCGGTCCAGGGAAGAAATGGCTTGGCAGTTCGGGCTGGACTGTTCCCATGAGGCACAGGGTCAGACTGATTTGCATATGGCCATGTCTGAACTGGGGTGGCGGAGTGAGCTAAAGAATGATGATGGATTAAACCCAGATCAGTTGACTGGGGTGAGCGCTTGCAATGTTCAGCACTCCGTCCATCATCCCTTTGGTTTTGTATTATACACAATCAAACAATAAATGTCCACAAATCACAGCCATGCTCCCAGCACCAACATGATGCCAGGTCTGAGTACTATGAGGCCATGTGTACCTATCATACGTCAAAAATTACCAACACTGTGTCTGGGCAAGCACTATCCCAGAAGTGGTACAATCATGCAGTGGTCAACAATGAGCCAAGAATTACCACCAAATGAAGAGGGCCAGAATGATGCAAGGTGTGGTCACCATTGTGCCAGGAATGCCCCAAATTATACAGTTTACCAGTTATGTCATTGGCCAGCATCTCATTTGAAAACTTTCACATGAGGCTGTTTTGCGCATAAAAACTAGATACCTCAAAAGACTGATCTGAGGAAAAAATCTAGACATTTTCTCCTGAAATCAGCCCCTCTGCGGACAAAATTCACAAAACTGCAGGGTGTCAAATGATAAAACTTTTGTGGATACCAAGGCTCATATTTTCTAACACTTTATGGCAGGCTTGTGTCACAGAAGTGGCACAAATGTGGTGTAAAGTGTTGTTGTGGTAATTTACTTTCCAATGCAAATCATGATTTGCATTAAAGAACTGATACAGTGACATAAAGTAAAGCTATGCACTACTTTGTGCTACATTGCGTCAAGGATGCGTCCATTGGTGGTACATGGGAGTTCCCATGCAATGGCTATGGGTTTTGATACAAATTCCTATCTACTACCATAGGGAGACATAGATTTGCAACAAAACATTATGCCTGTTGAGGCAGGCATAACAGTGGAGCAACTTTTACAAGTCTGCACGTTTTCATGTGTGTTGCATTGCACAGCATATATACAAAGTGGGGAAGTATTAAAGCTTGGTTTTTGTACCGGAAAGGTCCCCTTCCAGTACAAAGCATATGCTTGACAGAATGCGTGCTCGCTTTCAGTACTAGGGGAGCTAAAAACAGTGCCATATGATAAAATATATGGCGCTGTTTTTCTTTCACCTTTGGGTGCTGCACTGTAGTGCTCCAAAACTGAGTTAACCTGCACTCCAAATTACATTCTGACAGCGAGCTGTGCACTTCAACTGACTTCTGAGGACAGAAGCAGTGTCTCGTTAATGCGCTCGCTCAACGAGCCTTTCATAGTTAAGTCTTGAACTATTTTTGAACTCCGTTCCCTCAGAGTTGTGTGTACACACTAGTGGAAGTTTTCCCTTTTCAAATTTTGGGTGTCTGGAGAAGAATTCGAAGATACGTTTCAAGGATTTATCTTGAAGAGGTATTTTTCCGAAGAGCTGAGTTCTGAGGCAGAAGTCCACTACTGAAAAGACTCAAAAGGGCAGTAAGATTTTTCCTTTATTCATGAAGCAGAGCATAATTCTGGAGCAAGATGTTGTCAGCATTTTGTCTTTTTTCCCTTAGTTACCTTTTTGTCAGAACGCATTACTAGAGATTCTACACACCTTCAAAATAGAGTTTCCCAAGCCTATATTTTGACTAATCTGCAATTCAGCATAGAGAGAAGCAAGCCTACAATAGAATCAGGTAGAGTTAGAGAAGGTTAGAAAGAGTAGAACCAGAAAGAGTAGAGAAAGATAGAAAAATTAATCAACTCTTTTTTTTCTTCCTCACAGGTGTCTTCCTACCTCTTCCCAGAGCAGAATACACGCATCTCAACATACACAGAAGAACAGTTGGGAAGTGGGAGTAGACGGATACCTTAGTCTAGAGGCGGTCTCTCTTTCTCTATCCCCATTCCCCTTTACCCCCTGTGGGTGTTAGTGTGGACCTTGTTCCCGGTGGCAACTACGGTGGGGACTGGAGAGTTAGTCATCTGCTCCTGTGGATTCTGGCATGCAGGTAAGATCCTGACATACACAGTTGTGCCTTTCAAGTGAGGAGTAGCTTCTAGAGGCTTGCCTTAGAAGTGCACACATACCCTGCCTTTGTGGCCCTTGCTCCACTACTATGGGTATGCAGCCTTTCTGTGGAGACAGGACACAGCCTATTCAAGTGTAAGTGGGGCTACGCCCAACTGCTCCCACCCATCCCGCCTGTGATGGCCCATCTTGTTACACCTAAGCACCACATTGTGTGTGGCTTTTTAGGAGGAATACATAAAGCCCAACTGACACTCACACCCAGTCATGTGACCTAGAGACAGGATGCAGGCACTGAATGGCTAGGGCAAGAAAATACCAAATTTCTAAATGTGGCATTTTGCAATTTAAAATCCAAAGCCACCATAAATTATGGTTTTTATTTTGTGATTCTAGAGATACCAAACATGAGATGCTTACCTTTTCCCATTTGGAAATTACACTTATAAAATGTAATAATGTAACTCCAAAGTTATCCTATGGGAAAGGAAGGCCTTGTTGTAGTGAAAAATGAAATTAAGAGTTTTTCCCTACCAGGACATGTAAAACTCAAAAGTACATGTCCTACTTTTTAAATACATTGCACCCTGCCATCTGGGATACCCAGGGCCTTCCCTAGGGTTGACTTATATTTATTAAAAAAGGAAAGTTTGGCTCTGCCAGGTTGAAATGGCAGTTTCAAACTGTACACACAGGCTGCAATGGAAGGCCTGAGATATGTTTAAAGGGCTACGTAAGTGAGTGACACAATCATTGCTGGAGACCCACTAGTAGCATTTAATTTCCAGGCCCTGGGCACATGGAGTGCCACTTTACTAGGGACTTATAAGTAAATTAAATATGCCAATTGGGTATAGGCCAATTTTACCATGTTTTAAAGAGAGAGCACAAGCACTTTAGCACTGGCTAGCGGTGGTACAGTGCCTAAAGTCTCTAGGCCACATGAAATGAATTCAGTATAAAAATAGGAGGAGGAGGGCACAATGTTTGGGGGTGACCCTGCATAGAGGGCCAGGTCTAACCGCTAGTTACATGTGAACACATGAGCAAACTTATGCAGGGCTGTGCGTGTCGGACTACGGCCTTCCACAGCCTGGTATCTGCACAAATGTAAGCTGTCACAGAAGGGACCCTTTAAGGATTGGTACTGATCTAGAGTAAGCCTTATATAGTTGGTGGGCATTCACAGTGTAAGTCTTTAGTGCTTACTGAAAGTCTGTGGTGTTTAACTGAATTATCTATTATAGGTGAAATCAGAACCCAAGTGCCATTTTGGCCCACTTAGAGTATAGTGAGTAATTTAGGGTAAAACATCCACGCTGAATGTAGCTCCACAGCACCTTGCATCATATCTACACTTCTTATAGCACTTTAAATATTGTCACATTTCACTGGCTCATCTCATCATCACATTCCAGGTATTTGGCCCCACCCCACCCTCCCCCACACTGGGCCAAGTTAATTACTCTGCTGGCCAGCAGGAGGATCAAAGGCCTCACGCACAGTAACACAATTAACAGTGGTTGGCCAATTCGTGGGCAAGGAAGGAGTAGGTAAGAACTCCTCCCCTGCAAATTAACTCCTCACACTGCACCTGGGCTAGGAAAGCCCCAGTCCAGACCTCTGAAGGCAAACAGAAGAGCTCCCCTTTGAGGTTTTGGTGGGAAGGGATCAGGCATCAGTGTCAGATGAGGGCAGAGCTGAGGTTTCCAGGAAAGGTATTTTCATAGACTACTTGGAGTCACAGCCTATAAATGTCCCAGAAGGCTGTTCAGGAGGGTTGGAACAGGGGTGGAGAGATGATGATGCACACTAGGATTGGTTAGGAGTGCCTGGCTTCTGGAAATTCCCACCCCCGCTTGAGAACCCCTGCGCAAGGAAGAGATTTCGATAAGACTCTGGACCTGGGAATGATGAAGGTGAAAGAATGCTCATCTGGATGAAGAAGTCACCTGATGCCACTGCAAGGATAGACAGAAAGACTTTACCTCAAGCTGGCTCCCAGGACATCTCTACAGGGCCTGTGGTGCCGGCCCCTTTTAAACTCCACTCCCAAGGAACAGTTGCTGGAATAGACTTGCTGGGGGACCCTGGGTGGTTCACCTGGGACTTCTGTGGACACCCGAGGACAATCCTTTCAAAACCTTTCACGGGACTTTGCCTATATAAAAATGCCTAGTGTAAGACTCCAAAAAACAATAATTATTGCAAAAGGTGGTTTGCCCAGGGGCACATGCGAAGTCACCAACTTTAAATGTACCAGATTGCTATGCTGGAAGGTTCGAACAAAGGTGTCTGGCCTCTAGAACTTCCCAGCCCCACTTAAAAACTCCGGAACAAGGAAAAGACTTTTAAGAAGACTCTGGACCTGGAAGCAACAATGGTGAAAGAATGCCAAGCTGGAAGGAGAAGCGACCTGATGCCACTGCAAGGATAGGCAGAAATACTTTACCTCTAGGTGACCCCCTGGACGTGGGTGAGTCTCTCTAAGGCCAGTGGCTTCGGCCCCCTGAAGTACACTTGAGGGAGTGGTTCTGCAGGGGGACCCTGGATGGTTTTCCTGGGACTTCTGTGTACTCCCAAGGACAAACATTTCAGAGCATTTCACAGTACTTTGCCTATATAAAACAAAATGCTCAGTGCAAAACTCAATAAAAAAGCATAAAATATTTCAAAATTCTGTTTGCCCAGGGGCACATGTGACTGCAGTAGACAATATACTCATTGCAAGAATAGAACTTGTAGGGTCATTAGACCCTGAGGGCAGTCTACCATCCCACAAGGTCAGCTCCGTCACTGGATGAGGACAGACAATCAAATGGAGAGCCCCATGCAGGCAGACGAGAATATCTGTGCCATTAGAGGAGCTGTCAGTGCAGCAGCTCCACTGAAGGCACTGAAATTCTCCTCAGAAGCACAATGTTTATTGTACCCACTTTGTAAAGGTTTTTTATATACAAGAAAAAAACTCACTAAGCAAGAGTTATTTTTTTTAAATCAAAATAAATGGCCATCAAGCACAGGGAGATTTCTTTCTGCTCATTTGGACTACTGTTTGATTTCTCTGCCTCTCATGGCTGTCCCAGGCAGGGACATTTTGTGATTGTGATCCCATACTTACATAAGGCAGAGTGACTGCCCAATGACCTGGCAGGCCTGTGACAAACACAGTCATTTCCAAGATTTCCAATGACAGTTCAGTCTTTGTCAATCGAAACCCTGTGATTCCCCCACATCTCAATGGTATGAGGCCAGGGAAAGAGAACTGCGGTTCTCCTGCACTGCCAAACTCTAAATGAGCCCAGTGGTGTTGTATGTTACTCTATTACACATTGTTATTCCTTGCATGTTATGTTCCTTTAATTCCTAGCAAGTGAGCGAGACATGGAATCTCAGTATGTTCTTGTTTAGATTCTAATTCAGGAGTCAGTTGCACAGGCGTCCTGGAGAAGAAGGTCACCTGTTCTTGAGATTTACTTAATAAATCTTCTTCCTACATCCGCCTCAATTGCTTCATTACAATTGGCAATGATTACGGGATACCCACCATCACCTCAATTTCATGGAAAGGAATATTTTTCATTTTTTGTGGAACTTAAGGATTTCATGAATTTGGGAACATTCATGAAGGAAACTTTACATGGTGCCTGGAAATGTACTCTGGAGGATGAATTACATGTAACCGGATCATCTGGGAAACTGACTTTAGGTAAGAAAAATTATCTTACTTTGGAGTAGACGATCGTTGAGAAACTGCCCTGCCTGCATTTTTTTAAGTGGCGGCAGTATTCGATCATCGCGCGCGGACTCCGAACTGAATGCTGCATTGTCTGGGGCCTGCGCAATACACTCTTGTGTGCTCGGATTCCGAAGTAGAATGCGTCAGTGATTGAGGCATGTGCAATACTCCCCTTGCGTCATCGCGTAGGGTCACGCAACGTGACCTTGCGTGGCGGCAATCTTAGAGCCGGATCAGGAGTATGGGAAGCTGGTAAGAGTGTATCGGAGCTCGGAAGCGCTACTCCTGCGACGAAGGAAAAAAAAAAAGAGTGACTGAAGTGTTTTAAAGTAAGCAATTGGCAGCGGTATCGTGGTCAACAGGTGAGAAAGGTGGGGAAACATTCATTTTTTTTGTTACAGAAGTATTATCAATTATAAATAACTTTTTACTGTGAGAAGAAATATTATTAGTTGGTTGCAAACCATACATGGAACAAGGAGACCAGACATTACATAGGGCCATATGTAGGTAGCCTAATACCGGTCGGTAACGGCCGATTTTCGGTAAATATACCGTTACCGACCGGTATTTAGGCTTTTGCTATGTAGGGGGAACATTTCAGGATTCGGTAATTTAACGAATCGGTAAATACCGAATCCTGAAATGAGATGTAGGTGACACTCAAATGAGTGATGTGTAGGGAAAATAATTCGGTATTTAGCATCAAATATATGTTGGTGCTAAATACCGAATTCATTGCAAAAAGCAATATTTTGCTGGACTAACAGTGCCATGTGGCAGACATACATTCCCTTAGGGCATGTATGTGCGCCACATGTGCACACATGCAGGAATCAGGGGTGCAACAGGGTGTCAATGTGACACCCTGCCACCCTTGAATGTGCTCCCCCCATTACCGAATCGGTATTTACCGATTCGGTAATGAGGCATACCTTCCCATTGATTCAATCAATGGGAAGGTATGCCTCATTACTGAATCGGTAAATACCGATTCGGTAATTACCGAATTTCTCCGATTCGGTAATATTTACCGAATGATTACCTACATACGAGTTACCACTTCTTAAATACCGAATCGGTAAAGTTCGGTATTTAAGAAGTGGTAACTTGTATGCTACCTACATATGGCCCATAGTGAGGAGCAAGTTATGGCACAACAAAATTTTACTATAAGTCCTCCACATGCCTTTTGGGTAACAGGATCACAACCCACTATAAAATGGGTTGAATGGAAAGAATATTTTGTGAATTATATAGATGCAGTTGATGAGGCAGGTAAGATGAAACCTGAACAAAAAAAAAGATTGCTGCTTCACTCCTTGGGTCCTATTGGATTAAAAACATATTCACGTATGCCCAAGATCAATGAAGGTGATGTGAATGTATTTGATGCGGCATTGAAAGACCTTGACAAGTATTTCGCCCCTAAGGTGTGCATTGGAGTAGTTCGCCATAAATTCTTTCAAAGGAAATAAACCAAAGAAGAACTTGTGGATGAGTGGCTAGATGATCTCAAAAGACTGGCATTAGATTGTAAATTTGGAGTTCTGCATGACGATCTCATACGTGACCATCTAGTTATGCACAATAATAATTCTTCGATACAAGATCGATTATGGGTCAATGGAGATGCGCCTTTAGAGGATGTTTTGGCCATAATGAGAAAATCGGAAATGTCAGGAAGATGTGCTACAGTTGTGAAAGAATCTGAAAAAGATTCAAATGGTGTTTTCAAGTTACAGAACTTAAATAGAAGTCAAAATCAACAAACCATAGGACGCTGGGTGAACCAATCTCAAAAGAACACAGAAAAAGAAAGGAAACCAGAAGAAAGAAGATGCTATTGCTGCGATAGCAAGGAACATTTAGCGTTTAGCAAATATTGTCCTGCATTAAAAAAAAGATGTGGCATATGTGGGTTAATGGGCCGTTTTAGTAAAATGTGCCGTAAAAGGAGTAGTGTAAAATATGTATGGGAAAGTGAAGAGGGCACCAGTGAGGATGTGAGTAATGATGATAATTGTGTAAAACGTTTACAAGGAAACTATGTTATAAATGTCACGGATGAGTCTGTAAAAGGTAAACCCATAAGTGAGGTGTCTTTTGGTGGTGTCACTGTAAATGTGTATGCAGATTCTGGATTACCATACACTATTTTTAATAAGGCTGTGTGGAGGGAGAAATTTGTGGAAAAAATTGTAGAAGATTTGTGTCCTACTGATGTGAACCCGGTAAGTTTCACTGGAGAAAAAGTGTATATGCTTGGGATCAGATGGCTCTCCTTTTTGTTCAAAGGGAGGTCAGCAAGAGGTAAGATGTATGTAGCAGAAGATGGTCCATCTGTACTTGGTTGGTTAGAACAAAAGAACTTGCACATCATCCTGGATCCAAATAGTGAAGAAAATGTACTCATAATGGATGAAACTAGTAAATTGGGTGATTCATTAAAAAAAAATTCCAGGTGTCTTTGGAAAGAGTTTAGGAGCACTCAAAGGATTTGAACATAGAATATTGCTAAAAGAACATGCTGAACCCAAAGTTCATAAAGTAAGACCGATTCCTATACTGATAAGGGATGAAGTTAAGAAGGAGTTACCAGATTTGTTAGTTAAGGGTGTAATTGAGGAAGTTGAAAGCTCTGAATGGATTTCTCCAGTCGTCGTCGCACGCAAAAGCAATGGAAAAATCCGTTTGTGTATTGATTTACGCCATTTGAATAATAACATCGTTATTGAGAAATTTCCCCTACCTAAAATTAATGAAATGGTTTCTTCACTCAGAGGGGCTAGTTGGTTTTCAACCATAGACTTATCAGTAGCTTACCACCGGGTCATTTTGTCACCAGAATCAAAGAAACTCACTGCATTTATCACGCCTTTTGGGTGTTATCAATTTAGGCGTATGCCATTTGGCCTTGCTTCAGCCGCTGCTGTTTTTCAGCTTTTTGGAGAAGTAAAAGGCGTGAGTTTCTTTCAGGATGATATCCTTTTTGCGGGTACTAGTAGGGAAGAACATGATGTTTTTCTTAATCAGTTGTTGGAAATATTACAAAGTGCTGGGTTAAGTGTGGAACTCAGCAAATGTAAGTTTGCAGAGAGAGAAGTGTTAAACCAAAACCTTCACTTGTAAATACCATTGTGGGATCGCCTGCTCCGAGTACTAAGGATGAAGTTAGATCCTTTTTGGGAATGACAGAATATTGTGCAAAGTATATACCGAACTTTGCCAGCAAGGTGTATAATATACGCTCACTACTGAAAAAGAACGCAAAATTTGAATGGATGGATTAATGTGATAAAGAATTTTTAAGGATTAAGGTTGAATTGAATAATGTGAATGCTTTAAGTTGCTTTGATCCAAACCAAGAATGTTGTTTGACAACTGATGCGAGTGATAAAGGACTGGGTGCGGTTCTTTCACAGAAAATGAGTAATGGTTATGAAAAAATTATTTTGTTCGCATCAAGAGCCTTATCCCCTACAGAGGCGAAATATCCAATTATAGAAAGAGAGGCTTTGGCCTGTGCATGGGCTTTGGAACATTTTAGAGCTTTTGTTTGGGGTAAGCCTGTCATCATCAGAACTGATCATCCACCGTTGGTAAGGATTTTGACTAGTGAAGGTAGAGTTGGAGCTTTAGCAAGATTAGCAAGAATATCCATGAGAATGAAGAAATACATCTATAAGATAATGTATGTACCGGGTAAGGACAATGTAGTGGCTGATTGTTTATCTAGACTACCCGCACCCATTGAGAAATGTGAAGATGATCCTTGGGGCAATTTCAGTATTGCTTTTGTTCAAGAGTCTGGCACAGCTGTAATTACCAAAACTGAATGGGTAGAAGAGCAATCTACGGATGAAATTCTACAAGCTGTTTCAAAATGTATGTGTAAAGGGTGGCCAAAGAGACATGATATGAATGAGGATCTTAAAGTTTTCTGGGATGTACGCATGGAGTTATCCTTGGATAAAGATTTGTTACTGAGGGGTGACAGAATATTACCACCGAAAATGTTATGAAGGAACGTGATACAGTTATGCCATGAAGGACATTTTGGAATGGTTAGAACAAAGTTGGTGGTTAAAGGTACCTTTTGGTGGCCGGGAGTTAACAAGGAAGTTGAGAAGTTTGTTAGAGATTGCCCTATTTGTTCTTCTGCAGATAAATCCTTAAAAGTTTTGAGACCTCCAATGAGTGAGGGTTTGATTCAAGTCTTCCTTGGGAAGTAAAAGCAATTGATATTTTTGGACCTGTTGGAGAATCGAAAGATTGTGGTATTGTGGCAATCGATTTGTTTACTAAGTGGCCTATTGTTAGAATAGTGGAAAGAGTTGACACATATAGTGTTTTAAAGTTTTTAGATAAGATATTTATTTTAGAAGGATGACCTGTGTGTGTTTTGAGTGATAATGGAGTACAATTTACCTCAAAAGTTGCAAAAGATTATTTTATGAAATGTGGCATCAAACACAAGACCACTTCGCTATATAATCCGAGTGGAAATGGTACTGTAGAACGTTTTAATCACGTTTTAAAATGTGTAATCCAAGCAGCAATGAACAAACAGTTGGATTGGAAGTTAGAGATACAGAAAGCAGTGTGGGCTTACAGGATCACTATGCATGCGGCAACAGGATTATCCCCTTTTATTATGATGAGAGGTAGGAAGCCTAGATGCAAATTTAGCCCCAGTTGGCTTGTGGAAGGAGTTGAGCAGTGGTCACCAGAAGAAGTTAAAAAACAATTAGAAATGGTACACATGAAAAGTAAAGAATATTATGATGAGTCTCATGGCACTAAGAATGTTACTATAAAGGTTGGTGATTGGGTCAGAATTAAAAGACCTTTTAAAGTTGCTAAAGGTGAAAGTAAGTTTGAAGCACCACAACAAGTGGAGGAGGCTCTTTGCAATGCTATAAGGCTTATGGATGGAAGGGTTTGGAATTTAAAGGGTGTTGCCTTAGATGTGGATCAGCAACATATTGAAGGATGTTCAAATTTGGGAAATCCATCTAATTTTGATTGGGTGGAGGATTATTTTGATCAAAGTAAAATGCAAGCTGATTTGGGATGTGTGGAAAATGTAACAATGGAAGATGTAGACAAAGGTGATTCTACATAAGGAAAAAAGATGATCACAGAATTTAGAGGTGAAAATCGTACTCGCCGTAATGAGCCCAGTGGTGTTGTATGTTATTCTATTACACATTGTTATTCCTTGCATGTTATGTTCCTTTAATTCCTAGCAAGTGAGCGAGACATGGAATCTCGGTATGTTCTTGCTTAGATTCTAATTCAGGAGCCAGTTGCACTGGCGTCCTGGAGAAGAAGCTGTGTTACCTGGCACTCACCTGTTCTTGAGATTTACTTAATAAATCTTCTTCCTACAGCCGCCTCAATTGTTTCATTACAAGTGGTTTCTACTTAGGAACATGCAGCTATAAAACTGCCCTTACCTCAACATTCTGTCAAATACTCATGAATTGCAACTTTGATTTCAGGCCAAGCAACACAATATAAGAGAACAGTCATTCTGAGAAGGCCACGTGACATCTCTAATCTTGATAGTCTCTTCCACAATTGGCATCTTTCAAATTGTCAAGTACTACTCCAAAATCACATCAACAGGACATAGAAGAAAATGTTGTTCTTCGTTTTACCAAAGCACCTCAAAACATTTCGGTGAGAGTGCACTTTGTTAATGTACTTACCCACATTGTTTTTAAGCATGCCCTATCCTTGTTCATGTTCCTCTCTTCCCTGATTATTTTCAATATTATGCCTAAATGTGTTTTCTGAATTACACATTCCATTGTAGAAACTGGAATTCCACTAAATCAAAACCTAGGGTGCAAGTCAAAAATGACATTATTCCTGTGATTGCCCAGCCTTTTTATATACCCAATTCAGGATCTAGGTAACATTCATTGAACCAACTCAAAATAACAGGTTATCATGCTAAGGTGATGTAACATTTTTTAAGTGTCATGATTTCCAAACTGCATGTGGACCATCCTCACCTTCCAGCAATTCCACCATCTTCAAAAAAGGTGAAACGTATTTAGGGCAGGCCTTTTGAGGCCATGCCTTTTAGTTAATTTCTTGTCTGAAAACTGGCATGGAACGCTTTGCAGCTGGGCCGGTGAAGGCCTTGCCTCTACCATCTCAGTAGTGTGGAACCCAACTCACGAATTTCAAAATATTAGTCTATGTGTTCTATACTTGAGTAACAGGAAGTGGTTTCCAGAATAAAGATGTCTTAATGGTAATTCGAAAGAATTAATATTTTATACTAATGTCCTTTACTGAGGCTTTTTAGACAGGCAAAAGTGGTTGGACCCTTCCTTGGTCTCCAGTGGTCTTTTAGCATTTCAGCTAGGGTAGGAGGTAGTGCCTAAAGAGTTGTTTCCCCAACCACACCTCTCTTCAGAAAGAGGTTTTGGATTTAATATATTTACACAGGGCAGTCCTCATTTTCTTGGCAATGGTGGATGATTTTCAAAGCCTGCATTGTCTGCTAACTTGTGCAAGCTAGACAAAGGGCGAAGCCATCCACACCTAGTCGTGTGTGTTAGATCAGCCATTTCTGCCATTTGTAAAGTGGGGACTCCTTTCATTTCTACAGTACTTCAGGGTGGATGAATAAGTAGCACGTCAGCTTCCTTGGCAGAGTGTTGGGGTGCTTCCCTGGAGGAGATTTGCAGGGCAGTCAACTTGGTGGTGCTTTCAACTTTTGTGTTCCAGCTCCAAAGTGAAAGGTCTGAGTCAAGTTTCTTTGTGGCAAGATCTCTTTCTATAAGAGCACAAGCATAAAAAATGGTTGGCTTACATTCTGGTCTAACATACTGTAGGAAATGTGTCCTTTCTGCAGGGTCACCCAGGACTGTTCGCCTTTTTGCAGGACCATATATTTTAGCTGGCTGGAGAACTCTGTTAACGCTATCTCTGCTAAGCAGTGATAATGTATCGAGCATCCCCTTTCAATATGGTGAATTTGGCATATTTAACTCATAGTATATGGTACAAAGTGTTCCCGGCCATGAATGTTAAATGTAACTGATGGACTGCAGAACCCATTGTGCCATCCGCTACAGTGACAGTGCAAACATGACTGCAGCCCTACCATTTATAGCCTGGCAGTTGCAGTTTAAAACTGTAAATTCAAACTGTCAAGATAGCCTCTTTTGACAAGTCAAATTATTCCTTTTAAATATTTATATGTCTACCCTATGTAGGCCTTTTTTCCCATAAGGCAGGGTGCATGGTATTTAAAAGTAGAACATGTAGGAATTTAATGTTAAAGATGTCCTTACAGTGAGAAAGCCCCAACAGCTATTTTTATGGCAGGAAGACCGGCTTCCTACAGGAAAAACACTGGATTGCATCATTATATTTAATAATGCCAATTTTGGTTAGGAACCAGCTAGAAATATAATTAAGCAACTATTTTAATTGTTAAATCCAATTCAACTGTGAAGTTGGATTTTTCCAAAATATTATGGAAAAGGTACTTGTCAAGTTACCTTTTCCTTGCCTAAAGCCTCTGGAGGTCCATCTGATTTTGCTCTCCCATGTCTGACAGCCAGTAATTCGGTTTTGAAGATGTGTGAATGGGTGTGAAATGCATCCCGGGAGCAAACAAAAGGTTGCCCTGATTGGGCAGGAATGGCCCCTCTGAATCTGGCAGAGGATGCAGGGTGGGGTTCTGAGTTTCTTTTTGACACTATAATGTCACATTCTGTTTGATTATTAAACTCTACGAGACAGGTATGATATTGTTTAAAATATAACATTTGGGGCACTCATTAAAGGTCAAAAACTCGATTTCAAAACATTGTTTTGTATATCCACTGTTTTCTGGAAAACCTGTTGCATTCTACTAAACTTTTGTCTCTGGGCTTATTGTGGGTACAGTGACAGCCCCAAACATTAGAATTACTCTAGTACACTCCCCACACACACACCCTGCCCCCGAAAACCAAGTTTAATGTGGCCGAAGACTTACGCCATCTTCAAAATGCCCAAAGTGGGAAGGGTTGGCCCCAGGAACTTTCACCTAATTGGTTAGGGTGTGCACAGGAGTCATTCCTACCCACAAGCTACTGTCAGGTATAAAGGTGCCACCTCCAGGCACACACTTCAGAACCCTCCTGGACAAGTGGAAGATCAGATGAGGACTGAACCTGGTGTGTGTGACCTGAGAAGAGCCTAGAAAACTGGAGCTACTCTCCCTCTAGTACCCAGGAGAAAGAAGTTG
The DNA here is from genome assembly GCF_964204655.1 of Triturus cristatus. Lineage (NCBI taxonomy): Eukaryota > Metazoa > Chordata > Amphibia > Caudata > Salamandridae > Triturus > Triturus cristatus. The sequence continues at coordinate 328,419,418 of NC_140580.1, forward strand.
ACTCCAAGGCTCATAAGGCAGATCTTCTATCAAAGCTACAGGGAAACGTAACAAGAGACCTTTTCCTGTAACTGCCCAGCTGATCAGTTGAAACTGGACCAGATCTGCACCCTGCTGTTTAGCCTCTGCCTGACACCCTGTGAGTCTCTATGTGCCTCCTGTGAGGTCCAGGGGGCTTTAGAAATGTACTCCTCTGGTGGATCGGGCCTTTAAGGACTAAAGTCAGAAGGTAAACTCGTTAACTAGGATGAACTGGATTGGTGTATCAGACCCACACTCCATCATAGTCAGCATCAAATTGTGTCTAGGTTCCAGTCTACAGCGGCCATTGTCTCTATCATTGACACTTTATGCTTCTTGGTGCTAATCCTACTTAAAACGTTACACATTCATATCTCTGGTTCCCTTTATTGGATTGTTGTCATTTTGCTGTCACTTTGTTTTTTACATTTTACTCTAGTTTGGGAATTTTATTGTGTTGCATTTCGACTTTATTACTGTTATGGTACTACATAAATAGATCCTTAACACATAGCCCTAAGGTAACCCTGCCTGCTCTGTGTCACCAGGGGGTGGAGTTTTGGTTATTTTAGTGATTGTAATGCTTCTTCCTGACATGGGTTGCGATTATTCCCTAAAATGGCAAGTCACCTGCCCCAATTAATAATCCAATTTCTTACACATAGGAAAATTCTAATGGGTGCTGCATCACGTTGTATGCCAGTGTGGTTTTGTTTTAGATGGCACAGTCCTGAGGACTGACAGGTCGATTTGGCAATTAAACTTGAGTAAACCTCATCTTCTAAAGACAGGGAAGAGGTAAAGGTGGTATTACTCACAAGTAATTATATTACTGTGAGTCCAATCATACCCTCTAATCATTACATCTCTCAATAATACCTTGAGGTCACTGGTCGAGTCCTGCCAGGTTTAATGTCTTCTAGGTAGGTGGTCGGTTTTAGCCTCTCCAAAGGGGGGGGGGAGGATTTTAGATTTTATTTTTTGCTAATAGGAAATGGTTGAAATCTGCTGACCTACTGGGATGCTAAACTCACCCCAAAAAGGAATGACTGAAACGAGGAAGACTGAATTCAGACTTTTGGAGTTAGTGGTACCTAAATTAAACTTGTAAACGACCAGTCTGCAAATCCTACCCTAAAACGAGCTAGAGGTTGTAGTGCAAAGCAAGACTGTGTAGCCTTGCTTCTCACTCATGTCCTACCAGTTTGGGAAACGGCCACTACAACGCGGCCGTTTCCACGCATAACAGTAACCACGCATGCATTACAACGCATGCGTGGTTACCACAAAAAGCCTTTACCACGCATACCTTTACTACGAGATACGTTGTAAAGGTATGTGTGCTAAAGGTAATATTAAAAAAGGGGGGTTGGGGGGTTCTCCCCCCACAAAAAAAACAAACCTGATTCCATCGATATGGAGGCAATCGGCGTCGTACCGTCGTTAGAGGAAACAGAAAGACGTTCGACGCAGATCGGAAGAGCTTCCAGAGAAGAGAGGACATAGCGAGGTAAGGGGGAATTTAGTTTAAGTAATTAATGAGGGGGACGTGTAGCGAAGGGGTAAATGTAAGGGTTTGTGGGTGGGGGAATCGCACGGGAAACATTTTTAATGTTGAGGGGAGGGGAATTTATTAGAAGAAAAAGGGGAGGAGGGGTCGCACAAGAGTATTATTAAAAAAAGAACATTTACCATGAAAATGCCTTTACCGATATGCGTGGTAAATGCATTTTCGTGGTAAATGTTATTCGTGGTAACGGCATTCGCGTTGTAACGCATGCGTAATAAAGGCATGCGTTGCAACGGAATGCGTGGTAATGACATACAACCACCAGTTTTAGTGTAGTGCTTGATTGGAAGGATAGTTTTCACAGTCAGATAGGGTACACTAGATGTACCCAACAAGAAGCAAACGTTGCTACCCTGCTGCGACATGAATGGGGGTTACACCATCTCAATACACTAGGTTCTGGACTGCCCAAAAATCAGCCACTCTTAACTGCCTAAAGAATAAAAGAATGTACAGTGCTGTATTTACTGGTAGCAAATTGGTGATGACATAAAAAGCATCTGCACAAAAGATCAATTTTGATTGCTGCCACGAATTGCAGGCAAAAAAGCCAAGCAAACAGTACGTTGTCTGATATTTGTAGTTGAGGTGTACACAACGCCACTTTGTGGTGCGTTTGCGTCAATATTTAATTACAAAAAAACCTGACGCACGACATAGAGCCATTGCAGAAGAAAGATAAATCCGCAATAGCCTTGTGCTGCCCTTAATCTCACATCATACTTTCACCAGCTGCGTGTACTGGTCTCATCCTAGGTGAACAGCACGCGCAGATTCAATGACAACTCTCAATGGCGAGCGCGCGCAGACGCCTGCTGCATTTTTTCCTGCTGATAAGTAAAATGTTTTACTTTTGCAGGAGATGGAGCATGAAATGTATTCTGAAGAATAGGTTGCTAAAAATCGGTGGCAATAAATATTTTTCCTTCCCTGACAACATGCTGTAACAAGAAATCAAGCCTTACCAGATAATGTTATGCTGTCAGAAGGAATGTAGGAATGAGCGCCTTGCATTACAGAAGGCGTTGCATGGTTCTCCCAGTTTGCCATGACTGCATATGATATACTGTGTAAGCGGCTGTAAAACGCATGGTGTACCAGTGAATGTATATGTCACTGTTTATTCTTTATATATTTGCAACGTTCAGAACACCATCGAAAAACTATAAACATAACGGAGAGACCCAAGACAATAACAGTGTAAAGCAACTGTAATATTGTATTTTATTGTATTGTATTGTATTGTATTGTATTGTAATTGCATTTATATTGTGCTTGCTACCCCTGATGGGGTGTCAAAGTGCTTTTTCAGCGAGTACTACGCTACTCTGGAACCCATAATTAGTGAATTAGTATAGTGAAATATGAAAGTAATTTGAGTGTGGATATGTTAGTCAATTATTTGGATTGAGAAGGATAGTGTAGCGATTTCTTTACCACATCCCCGGTCTAAAGTGCTCTCTGAGAGGTATAAATGTACTATTTATTTAGCACGTCATACCCCTAAAAGGGTAACAGAGTGCTCTAGTTTTGGTCCTGGCTTCCTTCGGAAATTATGATTGGAAGGTTGTTTGGAGTTTTCTCTACACAGGACACGTTGAGAGAGGTGTGAGTCAGCTCTAACATAGTGAAGACACGGTGCACAGAAATGTCTGCATAAAAACACGTGCTGCAGGTGTGTGAGAATAGACTTAGTTGCACCTGCCTACTGCCATGGCCCGTATAGGGCGTGCCACCGGGCGGTGACGTAGGGCGGGGGAGGGGCAGTGTGGGGGGATGTAAAAAGCGGCAAACGGACGATTTCAGGTAAGTAACGGAAAAAAAGAAACAAATTTCGTTGCGCGCGCTGCATCGCCAAATGCGATGCAGCGCGCGCAACAAATGTTTTTTTGGTCTTTATCCGTTACTTACCTGAAATCGTCCAGTTGCCGCTTTTTACAACCCCCCACCCTGCCCCTGCCCAGCCCCACGTCACAGCCCGGTGGCACGCCCTATACGGGCCGTGGCTGCCTGCCTATACTTATCAGCTCGCAGGGATAAATAGTATTATATTTAGAAATCGCAATTCGAGGGCACCACTGGAGTCTACTAGGGTATGTGGATTCCACCTAGGACCGTCCACTTGAGGCGCTGTTACCCACCAAGAGAGAACTCTATGTAGTCGGACAAATATAAACAAGAGAACAAACTCTAATATGTTACCGTTAAGCTCCTAAAGACAGGACTGCGTACTAGCATGGACTTGTCCTACTTTTGGGTTCCATTCATACTCATTTTGTACTTAGTTGGTGGTCCTCATTCCCTTTATCTGAAACCCTATTAGAAATCCTTATAAATACATATCTTAGCTGTGAGAAGGTGGCCTCGTATATGCTGTCCACTAATTAAAGTGGGCACCCTATACCAGTCCACATGACCCTTATGATGTATGAGGTCAAAGATAACCTTTAGAAAGCTATCCTAGTGGTAGCTGTGGAGAGCAGCCTTCAGGCTTAATCTTGAAGGAATATAAAGCAGCTTGTTTTACCAGAATATCACCTACTAAATAACTAAATGAAAGGAGAACCACACAGTAGTTATATAAAAATATGTATTTATTAATATAACACTCTCTACTAGTCTCTGTACAAGACCAGGGCACGAAGTACACAATACTGAATCAATAGAACATTCGTAAATAGCAAAATACACAGCAGGCTCCAGGGGGAGACCGAACCATATACTAAAAAAATGATATAACAATAGCGACTTGACTAGACACAGTGCCTAGAGCACGTAGAATTGCTGGGACCCCAAGGAACCACCCAGAGGAGTGACACAGGGAGCCCATGGAGGACGGGTGCAGTGAGGAAACACGGACGCGTGCTCCATACAACTCTATGGGAAAGTCGCGGTTGTAAAGTTACAAGTTAAGGACACTTCTAAGAGGACTTTGAGCAAACCCTTTGGAACATAGGAGGTTCTAAGGCCAACCCACCAGTTAGTACTGAAGTACCCGTGTTACCTATCCCAGAGGAGCCGGGTGCATAGGGGTCAAGTGGTGTCGGAAACCTTTGTCGTTTTCAATGGAGAGTTGCAAAGAAGTACTGCTGCCAGGAGGGCGAAGAGTGTCCGGTGGAATCCAAGCCTGGATTCGAGGTGAGAGGAACATGAGAGCAGAGAGGGCAGAGTCTGGGTCACTTCAGGTGACATGGGGCTCAGTAGTAGAATGCCCACCAATGTCGAGTGCTTCAGGGATGAAGAAGGGTTGCTTGACTCTGCAGCCACGGGGACCAGGAAACGTTGAGGACAACCAGGATCTGGAGGTGAGCTGTCCCACAAAGGATGTCGAGTGCTGAGGGGTCTATGTCCAGCTGGAGCACCATCAAGCCTATTGCAAATGCAACCCACGCGGTCAGAGGAAACAGGTTACGGTGTAGACCAGCAAGGTCCAGGGTACTCTCCAAGCACTGGAGAGTCAGAGCACACCTGAAGCAACCAGGTAAGCCCAAGAACAAACAAGGTGAGCCTCGCCAGGACCCACAGGCCAACGGACCAGGGATTGCGAGGAGACTTCAAGCAAGTTTGCAAAGTGCCAGCCCACAGGACACTCAGTGAGTGGAGGCTGGATATCTTCAGTGCAAATACTGCTCAGGGTTGGGACTACACGGAGTCAAATGCACATGCTCGGGAATTGTCAACAAGCATATGCAATTGCAAAAGTATGCGGTGCACAGGGGTTTGGGTTGCACGGTCCCCACAAGGGATACTGGCCTCAGGGGGGCGCTAGAGGGCGCCGAACCAAGATGGCCGCACAAGAGTGAGGCTCCCGCCAGACCGGGCGCTTTCACGATCCTTTCAACTATCCTGACCAGGCTATCCTTGACCTCACCTCCACGGCTGCATCCGCTGTGACCTGCGCGACGCCCCGATACCCGCCACGTCTCTGGAGCCCGCCGGGGTGCTGAGTTATTCGGTGGAGTTCCCCCGGCCGTGAGCGAGGGCTCGTCTGCGGCCGGCGCGCGGTGGGGGACGTGCTCCACGGGAGCCCGGTGCTCCGAGGCCTTCGCGACGCTGGACTGGTGGAGCTGCGATTGACGCCGGAGGATCGGCGACCATTCCTGCCCGGGACGGGAGCTCTACGGAGGGTAGGCGAAAACATCTCCGAGGCTGGGTTACACTGGTGGGCCATCCGCTCGCTCACCTCTGTTTGAGGCCTTCACCCGGGACCTACACTCGCAAGCTGCCGCTGACCTCGATTGCGTATCCGGGCTCGGGCTTGGGGGCCATCCTATCCCTCCCCTCCCCCCTCACGCATCCTCGGGAGGAGAGACCCTTCCCCGGGGCTTTGCTGCTGGATCGCACCAGGAGAGATTGAGGAGTGCTGCCTCGTTGGTGCCCGCTGACCCACATTGACCGGCGGTGCGATCTGGGAGGCCGCGACGCCTACTGCCCCCCGCCTCGGCGGCTGGAGCTGCGGGTGGGGAGGATCTGAGGCTCCCGGGACGGTGACTGCCTGGAGCCCTTTGCCCGCCCTGTACTGCGGGGGCCGCGCATGGGCCGGCGGACCACCGACCACGCTGACCACGCCTAGCTGCTACTGCTGGCCTCCCTGGGGGGTTGCCTGTGCTGGGCGGGCTGGGGCCGGACGCCCCCCCCCCCCCACTCCCTACTACCCTGCGAGTGCGGGCTGTGGACTGCTGGGCAGCCTCGTCTGGATCGCCTCCCCCCTCCATCTGGGCCGCAGGGGGCATTACCGTGCTTACTTACTTACGGCGGGGTCGCCCCCGCCCAGCCCTCCCTGGTTGAGGGGGCTGCCCCCGGACCGGCCGTCTCCCCCGCTTCCACGATCCTTGTGGCTTGATTGAGGAGCCGCACCACCCCTATCCACTCGCGGGGCTGTGGCTTGACCTGTACGGGTCCCCCCCGCCGCACCTGGACTGCCGGCAAGGTGGACTTGGCGAGTTCTACTGGCGGGCACCATGGGGCGCAACGATGCGCGACAGTCCAAGTTACCGTTTGACGCCAAGAAGACCCCCGTGCCGGCGGCCGAGCCTGGCCCTTCCGCCGCTGGCCCTCCTGACGAAGACTGGAAATCCCTCCTGTTGGGATTGAAACAAAGCCTAACGACCATAGATTCTAAAATTGACACCATCACTACCAGGCTGGATAGTGTAGTGGCCAAACTGGAGCGGCACGATACCCGCATCAAAGAGACGGAGGACAGGATCTCCACATTGGAGGACGGCGCCACCTCTATAAACCGACATGTTACCCAAATGGACCGTCTCCTCAAGGTAATTGCGGACAAGAATGAGGACCTAGAAGCGAGGTCCCGTCGCAACAACGTCCGCATCCTGGGCCTTGCGGAGACCACCAACACCGGAAAAATGGAGGTCTTCGTCGAGAACCTTATGGCCGACCTGTTCGGGCGGGAATCCTTCTCCCCACACTTCATCGTGGAGAGAGCCCACAGGTCCCTCGCTGCCCGTCCTCCCCCTGGCAGCCAGCCACGGCCCATAATTGCACGCTTCCTTAACTATCGAGACCGGGATGTGGTGCTCAGACGTGCGCGTGAGATGGGAACAGTGCTCTACTGCAACACTACGCTGTCCTTCTTCCCCGATTTCACTGCATCTGTACAGGAGGCACGTCGGAAATTTGCTGGGGTAAAAAAGAAACTGCAGGCCCGGGAGATTCCGTATGCAATGCTATTCCCTGCTAAACTGAAGGTCTCACACCAAGGCAAACAATTGTTTTTTCAGCAGCCACAGCAAGTGGACGACTTCCTCAGGCGGCATCGTGGGGACTCGGGCGGGGGGACTGCTGGGCCGCGGCCCTCTCGGTCGCCCTCGCCGATGGAGCAACAGGACTGAACACACCGGGGGGCTGCCCCCCCCCCTGACTCACGCTCCTGTTGGGACTGCACTTGCCCGAATGGATCAACGTCACTCCTGGTGAGGTACCTCTCTTTGTTTCATGTCAACGACACTAGGCTTGGTCTTTGTTACATTTTGTGCCCGGTCGCCCACCTCCGTCCCACATTGAGGGCCTAGTGTAACTCTGGGTTCCCGTGGGTGCAAGTAGGGAGGTTGGATGGCAGGTCTGGCGCCCCTAGAATACGATCCCCCAATGGGCGCACCCCAATGCACCCCTTTCCTCATCAAGGCAGGGGTAGTTACTGTATTTTTTCTGTTTGTTAGGTTGGGTTTGTTAGGGGGGGGTGGGGATGGGTGGGTAATGTATACCCGGCCAGTTGGGGACGCCGGCGTGGGGGGTCGAATACTCCGATCTGCATCTGGGTTATCTGTCTCCACAGTACAGAATGCGGGAGGACGGGTGGGGGGGTAGTTCACTGGGGTTTTGTTATGGAATTCGTTACTGAGAGCTACGAGCAATTGCAAGCTGCGAGAACATGCCACTTATGCCTTCACGCGGGGGAATGGGGGACTTAGCTGACAAGCGCCCTGCGCAGAACTTTCAGTTGCTCTCATGGAACGTGCGCGGGTTAAACAACCCGAGGAAGAAGAGGCAGGTCCTGAGCTACCTTACTCGGCAGGGAGTGACCGTGGCCATGCTCCAGGAGACGCACCTACAACCGGGGATGGCCCCCCCATTTGCGTCACGATGGGCTGCGAATAGGGTGTTCTCGTTTTACTCGAGTTACGCGAGAGGAGTGACCATTCTAGTGAGACGTGGGACGGGGTTTACACTGGCGGGAACTGAAGTAGACTCTGGAGGGCGGTACTGCATGGTTTGGGGGACATTACACTCACATACGATACTGTTTGCATGTTACTATGGCCTCAACACGGATGACCCTTCCGCGCTCCTCGCACTGTGGGGTAAGATTCAGTCCCTTGGTATCTCCCACATTATACTGGGGGGAGATTTCAACACTGCACTCAAGCCTGGGATGGACAGATCGCACCCGCAGGCGTCGCACTACACGCACACACAGCGCGCGTTGTTGAACATAGTGGACGAGCACCGCTTAATTGACGCTTGGAGGCACTTCCACCCCACGCTCCGGCAGGGCACCCACCACTCCGCAGTACACTCCACCTGGGCGCGTATTGATTACGTATTCCTTTCATCCGGCCTCTCCCCGTGGCTGGGTGGAGCTCTCCATCTGGCTCGCACATTCTCTGACCACTCCCCGATCCTGCTGTCCCTGCGTGTTCCCCTCACGATCTCCCCATACCTGAGTTGGCGACTGAATCCTGCACACCTCACAGATTCAGTGTTTCAGGCGGAACTTGAGCAAGACATAAAGGACTTTTTCGAGCGCAATATAGATTCCGTATCCAGCCTTACTACAGTCTGGGAGGCGTTCAAAGTTACCGTGAGAGGTTGGTGCATAGCTAAGGGAGGTGGTGTCCTTAAGTTTCTGCGCGGAGATTTACGCAGGCTCGAGGCTGAACTTCGTAAGTTAGAGAGTGAAATGGAGCGTAATGGGCGAGAGCCTGGCACTGCGGCGCAGTTGCGAGAGAAGCTAAATGAATACACGGAAGCCGCAGCCAAAGAGAGTAAGTTTCTGGGGCGACCCTATGTCTCTCGAGTGTATGGCGAGGCCGACAGACCTGGCAGGGCATTGGCCACCGCAACTCGCCCCCCTAGATATAGTAACTACGTTGCTACCTTGCTGGATGAGCATGGCACCCCGCAGCGGGATCTTGCTGACCAACTCAAAGTCCTCACGGATCACTACACTAGGCTATACACCTCCCACAGGACCGCACCGATTGGATTGCATGAATACCTCGATGACACTGCGCTTGCATGGCTGGGCCCCACACAGCAGCAGTTCCTCCATCATACACTAGAACTAGATGAAATAACGGATGCAATTATGTCCATGAAGTCGGGAAAGGCGCCGGGGTCGGACGGGTTACCGATTGACTTCTACAAAGCCTTCAAGCATGTGCTGGCCCCCATTCTACAGCAGGTGTACTACTCTTCATTGGAGGAGGGTTCCCTGCCAGCCACGATGCGCGAGGCCCTCATAACGTCTTTGTTAAAACCTGGTAAAGCGCCGGAATATTGTGACTCCTACAGGCCCCTTTCGCTATTAAATACGGACGTTAAAATATTAGCGAAGGTCCTGGCTACGCGCCTTAACCTCTTGATGGAGCGCCTCGTGCTCCCAGATCAGGCCGGGTTTGTTCCCAACCGTGCAACTTCTCATAACTTGCGCACTCTTCAGGCGGTATTACAGGATATTGACCCGACGAGCGAGGCTGCCGCGGTCTTTCTCGACGCCACAAAGGCGTTCGATTCCCTTGAATGGGATTACCTCCTGGCCTTGCTGGAACGGATGGGCATGCCTTTCAATTTCCTGGATTGGATCCGACTGCTGTACAGTCGGCCCCGAGCAATGGTGCTGCTTAATGGTGCCCGCTCCCCCCCCTTCGCGATTCACAGGGGTACCCGACAAGGATGTCCCCTCTCCCCGGTGCTGTTCGCACTTGCCATAGAGCCCTTAGCGGCCAAACTTCGGCAGCATCACAATCACTGATCTCTTATATATCCTGAGCGCCAACTGCTCATTGCATTATATGCGGATGACATGACTCTTTATGTGCATAAGCCGCGTGAAAACTTGAACCCTTTGCTGCGGGAAGTCACTAAATTCGGTGCCATCTCGGGGATTCAGATAAACTGGACGAAGTCTGCCTTGTTCCCCTTGACTGACAAAACTACGCAGTTCCCCCTGGATTACCCCCTGGTGTGGGAGCAAGAGGAGATCAAGTACCTGGGCATCCAGGTGACCAGAAATCGGGAAGCCCTGATTAGAGCCAATTATGGGACTGTTGTGGATAAAATCACGGACAAAGTTACCCAATGGATTCGCCTCCCATTGTCAATGGCGGGTCGGATCTCATTGATCAAAATGGTGGTCCTCCCCAAGCTGCTGTATCTCTTTACAAACATACCATACAGCCCGGGCGCATACTTCTTCCGTGCCCTCAACTCCCAGTTGTCGCAACTCATCTGGGGAGGCAAGCAGGCCCGACTCGGGCTGCGGACCCTTATGCTACCTTACCACCAAGGGGGGTTTGATGTCCCCAATTTCCAGCGATACTATGATTGCGCACAGGGCCACTTCGCCGCCTATTGGCTTCACCCCCCCCTTTATGGCGCACCTGGCAGTCGAAGATGGATATATGAGGCCGGAACAACCCTCCGGATACTTGTACATGTCAGCCCGCATAGACCATAGAGATCCCACCACGGTCGACTGCACTGTCAGTGCCTGGAAACGACTGGCGGAACACATGGAAGTTAAATTCCTATACTCTCCTCGCATGGCGTTGGCACATGATCCAAGGGTGAGCGTGGCCCGTGAGGAAATTGGCCGTAAAATGCTCGCAAAGCTTGCGATCCGCACCTGGGGTGATCTATACCACCTGGGGACTTTCCGCACGGCGACGCACTTCTTCGGGGATACCACTCCTTCCGTTATGGATACCTTTCTTTACATTCGGCTCCGGCAAAATATCAAGGCGGTCACGTCCGACTTTCCGTGCGAGCCTGATACCGTGGCGCCCCTCCATGCCCTGTTGCAGAAAGGAACGCCGACACATGTGGTCTCCATGTTGTATACCCACGTGCAGGCGGCCTTGTCCCCCCCCTCTCCGAGCGCGTGATGACTGGGACTGCGATTTGGGGGAACCACTGTCGGACGCTCAGTGGGAGGAGAGTTGCTCCCATACCAGCGCGGTGACAGGAAATGCCCGCCTTCGACTGGTGCATTTTAAATTTCTGCATCGCCTCTACTATACGCCCGCTAAACTACACCGTTTCGGACTCCGGGACAACGATTGCTGCCTGCGCTGCAGAAGACCAGGGGCGGACTTCATGCATCTGGCGTGGTCTTGCCAGGCCGTCGCCGCCTATTGGGTGGAGGTGTTTGCAGCTCTCACTGAAATGATTGGGGTAAGCATTGCTCCTTGTCCTAAGATTGCCCTGCTGGGTCTCTCTAACCCCGCTGTTAAGGCGCACCGGAAATTCTTCGCGTTGGGCCTTCTGTTGGCAAAACGCCACGTCGCATGCAGGTGGGAGCGAGGGCGGGCGCCTAAATTCAAAACTTGGCTGGATACGATGACAACTTGGCAGGAACAACTGCACAACTATTCGGACCTTTTACCTCACAAATCGCGCCCCAGGGACCTTTGGGGTCCTCTCACTGCGTATCTTCTAAAGACGCAGTTCACAGACGCTCCCACGACAGGCGCGAGTGGGGAAGAGACAGTGGAGGGCCAGTCCACCTCGTCGGCACCAGCACCTAATCCACTGCCAGCCGACACTGATTTAGCCCCCTCCCCTCCCGCACTCCTTTAGTCCCCCATACATGCTGGGCCTGCGCTCTCGTCACACTCGGCTGGGCTTCACACGTCCCGCGGGATCACCTAACATCCACAGGATCCATGGGCGGGAGGGAGCTGCGAGCTTACTGTCCCTCCCCCCCCCTCCCCCACCCCACTACGGCATAACATGCACGACACTACAGGAAGTAGCATCCTGTCATGTTCTCTACTAGGGCCATTGCCACACCCTCCCAGATCACTTGACGGTGCCTTGGGGCGTGGGACGTCAACGCCCAGGTTACTGCCTGCACCCCATAGCGTGATACTCGTCCCACACAGCCAGGTACCACACTGCCATAAATGCCTCGTACTGGGTATGGTGGATCTCTGCTGGAAGGGCACAGTTTGTGTAGCACCTGTTTGGTTCCGTTATTAAAGTTGAATGAAACCTCATGTTCCTCATGCTCGATCACCTCATGTTGCTCTGATTGCTCACTACTACATGCTTAAACAGTTCTAATTCCTATGCTACGCGGCCGGCCCGTCAGGGTTGTAGGCGACATGCTGTGTAAACCAGTGGCTGCTTTTCAAACTATGCTTATCGATGCCTCCACTGCATGTTGTCGCTGCCGGCCTGATCATTCAGGATGTAGGTGTACAGCTGTGTACTATTTCTTCATGCTCAATAAAGGTTTTTGAAAAGAAAAAAAAAAAGGGATACTGGCCTCAGAATCACTGAGAGGGCAGATCAACCTCAGGGACCTTTGGGAACCCACCTCCTGTGTTGCTGAAATCTTTGGATTCCTCAGGAGCTTGGGAAAAGCAAACTGGTCAGATGCGTTTAGGTGCCTGCTTTTGCAGGGGAGTAACTCCTTTACTCCAAGGGAGATTCTTCAGTCGTCCAGTGTCGTGCAGGCAGTTGAAGTACTTGGTTTGTTCTTAGCAGAATCTTGTCCAGGTAAAATTCAAAGTCCTGTAGTCAGGTAACCCACTTTATACCCATGGGAAGGGGTTGGAAAGATTATGTGGACCCTCCTAGGGGAGGGGCAGGACAGAGGGGTGGCTACACCCATGTCCTTTGTCCAGTTTCACGCCAGAGCAGGAGCCAATGGCTCCCAGAACTGGTTTGAGCTGGACTATGCACAGGGACACTAAATGTGCCCCCAGGGCAGACTTTCTAGCACTCTCAGAGTGCACCCACCTAGCCCCATTACACTGAACCCTGTCTGGGAGGTGGTCACACCTCCCTGTGACAGGATGCCTATTGTCATGCCTTCCGCTGCTCGAGCTTGGCTCAGCAGCAGGAGAGCAGAATCATGTCTGTGGCTGGCAGCATCCTTTTTGTGCTGCCCTGGTCGAGAAAGCTGGTACCGGGTAGACCGGTGACCCACATATGTCCCTTTGGAAGGGTGGAATCATACCTCCCACTCCAGTTACTGGTGTGGAGGTATGATTCCAATGTGTTTGACACCAAACACGACATGTTTCTAAGCAGCCGTTTTAAAGTTAGCATTTACCGCGAGGTTATAATGCACTTAAACATATATGTCTGGCTGCATCACAGACAACCCCGGAGAATGGTCTCCGAAGGCTTCAGAGGGGCTCTGCTCTTGCAGGGGCACCCTCTCATGTAAAACCCAGCACCCTGCAGGATTGATAAGGCCTGCCATAGGGGTGACTTATAGGTATTTAAGTGTAGTGATTTAGATAGATATAGTGAACCTATATCTTAAGTAAGTGGTTCAAGCACCAGCTTACACAGTCTGCTGTAGCAGGCTGGTTGTGTCAATTTGAATGGCCTCTCAGGGGTGGCATAATACATGCTTCAGCCCATGGAAGGCCTATGGGGTACCTATGCCCTGGGTACATGGTGTACCATCTACCAGGGACTGATAAGGGTACCCCAGTATCCAATCTGGAGTGTACCTAAAGTACATGCATAGCAATTTAAGGGAGAAAGCAGATAGGATGGGGTCCTGGATAGCAGGAACCCAGTCAGACTAGTCCAAAAAGAGTGTGACATCAGCAAAAAGTGGGGGTAACCATAAGAAGCAGATACTACTTTCCTACTTTAGCAATAAAACCAGGGTAACTTATGTCCATTGGCACATATTTTTTAAATCACTTTTCTTCAGCTGGGTTCTTAATGTACCACCAATGTGAGGTGCATCTTTATAAAGGCTCTATAAGCAATTGTAGACTAAGTGACCATTGGCGAACAAATCTTGTCACTAGAAGGCAGATGGAAAAGAGCCTAACATCCCGCTCATTGTAGTAGTTACATTAATTCACTGGTCCTCGGGTCATGGTTCGTGATCATGGGCAGCATTATTATGAGATCTGTACATCTGGTTAGCAATAACAGAAGCACTTCTTGGCACAGAACAGGCAGGCTTAACTTAAGAGCAAATGTGTAAAGTATTTGTGCAACACACATACATGCACACACACAGTAACATAATGATAACATCACAAAAAGACTAAACACAGGTTTAAAAAAATAGAGAATATTTATCTGAGTAAAACACGAAAAGGAGTAATTTCATACCAGCCCCTGGAGCAGACGAGCACAGCAGCACTTTAGCCCTGGTCCCTGGAGGGCCGTTTAAAAACTCGGCGGCGGTCCCGCAGCGCGGGAGACCGCAACACGAAAAGGAGTAATTTCATACCAGCCCCTGGAGCAGACGAGCACAGCAGCACTTTAGCCCTGGTCCCTGGAGGGCCGTTTAAAAACTCGGCGGCGGTCCCGCAGCGCGGGAGACCGCAACACGAAACGGAGTAATTTCATACCAGCCCCTGGAGCAGACGAGCACAGCAGCACTTTAGCCCTGGTCCCTGGAGGGCCGTTTAAAAACTCGGCGGCGGTCCCGCAACGCGGGAGACCGCAACACGAAAAGGAGTAATTTCATACCAGCCCCTGGAGCAGACGAGCACAGCAGCACTTTAGCCCTGGTCCCTGGAGGGCCGTTTAAAAACTCGGCGGCGGTCCCGCAGCGCGGGACGCGCGCCCGGGCTCGGCCCGGGCGAAGACCGGGCCAAGACGGGCCCATCTACGCCCGTCATAGAATGACAGAGGCCGGGCTGGGCCACAGCGCTGTCATATTCATCCTTGCAGTAAGGGGGGCTTTTGTAGGGCTTTCTGTGACTTGAAAACAATTTGGACACTGTTTTTATTATTCTATTCATTATTTATGCTGTTTGTAATTGTTTAACGATATTTCATTTTTTGTATTAGCCATTTGTTTGTGCTACTGTGAGTATGGGGAAAAGAAAAATAGTGAGCACGCAGAATAAGAAATCTGCCAATGCAGGGGAGCACTCCCGCCAGTCCTTACTTAGTTAGCTTACTGGAGCTGTAGGTGCTATAGAACGCCAGATTACTACAGTTGAGGAGGCTTTAAAACCTGGAGGGGAGGCCTGCACCACAATGAGAACTGGCCCTGATACAAATGAGGCTCAGAGAAGTACTATAGGTAGAAATGGCTGCGTGGTGAATACTGTTGATCACTTATCTGGTAGTGAGCAGGAGTATGACGTATCGCAGCAACCGCCAAATAAGCGCACTAGGAATCCGGATACTTGTCCTAGCGTTATTGAGCTCTCGGGCCTCCCAATTGAAAGGCCCTCAACTAAGACTCGTAAAAGAGCACCTAAAAGGGGAAAATCTACTCCAGTCACCAAAGTGGAAAATTGGGAAAAATCTGTAATTAGCTTAAATATGGGTACTCAGAGTGAGGTAGGGAAATTAAACGCAAAGTTGGATGCTCTGGATACATTGATTAGAGTAAGCCTATGTAAACTGACAACTAGATTAGACACCATGGAGGCCAAACTAGTCAAATGTTTGGATACTCTTTTTCCACTAGCACCTGATAGAATGATACTGTCTGGCAATGACGCGAATGACGAGAATCTTAATATTAGCTCTAAGTTAAACCATGCTGGTTCTGCAACAGCTACACTTAATGCCCCTGGTAATATGCCTCTTGCAAGTATCGAACAAACCCCTTCTGCCGACACTGAGGTACACCTTTCTGCTACTATACCTGTTGTGTCTAAGCCTACACTTACTCCATTCTTAGCAAACACTAATTGTGTAATTATGCCCCAGGGGAAACAACAGGCTACACACCTAGATATACCGCCAGCTGCTACACCGTACGTAGTGGTGCTAGTTAATGTACCTACATTGGCATATGAGGCGGTAGAATCCTGGGAGAATCTAAGGAATAAGTCCCTACAGTGGCTTGGCACTAGGACAGGTTTAACCGAGAAGTTATTTGAGGAGTTTAAGATGATAAGTAGAGTGGGTTGGTTAGGAAGAGGGCCTAAAAAATTTCAAGGAGATTGTGTTGTACTGTCATTCAAAACACCAACACTAGTGAGACTGATATTGAATAGGACCGGTGCTAACTTCACAGGAAACTCATACATTAGTGTTGTTCCTTTAGGATTTTTTTACCAACTGCCACTCAGGAACAATATCAGACCTAACCAAGAAAATTCTACCCCACTTTACAGGAGTCAGTTTAATATTCCAACCCAAAACCGTTTTGATAGACTCAACTATCTCGAGGAAGTAGACTGACTGGGATTAGAGGACCCTACTCAAGGCACAATAACCAGAGGCTTGGAGGATTGTTGTATCAAGGGCTATTTAACAACAAGTCCTGGAGTCACAAAAGTAGTGCAACCACCCCAGGTGACACCGGTAAATATAGTAGCAGTTGAGGCTATTAATACAGAGGAGGTGGTTGCCTTGGAGTATGCCCCCATGCCCCATAATGAAGTTATATCATCATCCATTGAGGGAATTGGGGAAAATAATGGCAGTAAAGGGAAGAACGACAACTGTAAGATTGTGTTTTGGAATGTGGCTGGTTTGAGAACAAAAGTGGCCAATAAAGTATGGGTGGATTTTGTAAATAACTTTGAGATATTAAGTATACAAGAAACATGGGTGGAAGAGCCTATTCATATGTGTGGTTTTAAAACATTTCATACTCCAGCAATTGGGTCTATTCACGGCAGAGCAAGAGGGGGACTTTACACTTACATTAGCAACCACCTAAATATAAGGAAAGTTGCATTAGTTGCTAGTAATAGTCACTATCAAGTCGTTAGTATGGATATAGACCAGGCATCGTGCGTGAAAATTTTGAATTTTTATAATAACGCCTCCTTGGTGACGCGGGAGGAAGTATTTAGATCTTTGAATAGAGATTTGATTAACTTACAAACCAAAACAACTAAAGATGCTTTTGTCATTTAGGGAGGGGACTTTAATTGCCTTTTATGTCAAAATGGTGACAAGGGCACCTGTGGGATATCACATGGAAAAGACACCAGTCTTTCGCATTTTTCCCATACAGTAAATGGAGACCTCTTGATTGACATTGCATTCTCCTGTGACATGGGATTCGCTAATAATATTTGTCTACCTGAGGTCCCATTTAGTCCAACTTTTAATGGACGAGGTGCCTTTTCAATAATAGACTACATTATGATATCTAGTAGACATTCTCCCTGTGTTAGGAACTTTACCACCCATGACATCGCTTTAAGCGATCATTTTCCACTAAGTATCGACATTATGGTGTCTAATAAAGATTTTAACACAAAAGGCAGATCCACGCAGCTTTTGACGACCATTACCCTGAGTAGGCAAAATGGTTATGCATTGAAATGGTCGAAAGTAAACCCGGAGGAATTTGTCACCAAGCTACTGAAGAGGTGCAATAATATGTTTCAAGCCTGTCTTGATGAAAATTCCTCCTACGCAGTAATTATAGAGAACTATCTGACTATATCAACCCAAATTAAAGATATTCTCTGGGTAAATGCTACAAAGAGGGAGAACCATCACGAAGGGTGGTTTGACACCACCTGCACCAAGGCCTATACTAAACTTAAACATGTACTAAAGGCAAGAGTGAAGGATCAGGACCTTATTAGGGAAGCCAGAAGGAATTATAAGATGCCATTGACTGCCAGGAAGAATCATTTAAGAGAGAAAGCCTGGAACGCTTTGCACGGGGCTTCGATTGACCGGGATTCTTCTGCATTCAGGAAGGCGGTTAATGCGCCTTTTTTGTCTGACAAATCCAAAGCCACTATAGAGATAGCTATCCCAGAGTCAGACTGGATTTCTCATTATTCAAAGCTTTATTCTAACCAAATAATGGATACACAGGGAAATTTGGTACATGAGGTTGCCCTGGAGTCCACACCAATTTTTCAGGACTGTGGATTGGTTTTCACTTTGTGTGAGGTTAATGTGGCTATAACAGCCAGTTTGGGTGGCAAGGCGCCGGGCCGGGATGGTATTCCGGTTGACCTGTTTAAAAATAATATGGAACTATGGGGACCAATTTTAACACAACTTTTTAATGCATGTTGTTCCAGGGGGTTTTTATCGTCTTGGTACGAATCTATTATAGTTCCTATTTTTAAAAAGGGTGACAGGGCTAATCCGGCTTCTTACCGCCCAATCTCACTATTAGACTCTACAGTTAAGATTATAGGGCGTGTGGTTTTGGACAGACTACAATTGTGGGCGGAGGATTGTTCCATTTTAAGTGATTTACAATATGGTTTTCGTAAGGGTCTGGGAACAATTGATCAGGGTCTAAATTTACATATTCTTTTAGATAAATACACCAAAGCTAAAAAGGAAAGGCTGTTTTTAACTTTTGTCGACTTAACATCAGCATTTGACTGTGTAGTCCACGAAAAGCTTTGGCAAATTTTGGAGGGGCTGGGTGTGGACAATTCTATAAATTCTTTTTTAAGGCAGTTATATTCGGGGGCAAAGGCGAGGGTTCGTTTTGGACAGGGGGGAGATTGCACTAAGCACTTTGGGGTCTCGGGAGGAGTACGGCAAGGCTGTGTCCTTGCCCCATTCCTATTCTCTTTATATATCAATAATCTTGAAGGTATTTTAATTAAGGAGTGCAGGGATCTGCCATTGGTAGCTACTCGCCCTATCCCTGCACTCCTTTATGCTGATGATGCGGTCCTGATGGCACGTACGCCCATTGGTCTCCAAAGGGTAGTAACTTCCTTTACAAACTTCATGACTAATTTGGGCCTCACAATTTACTGCTCAAAAACGTTTTCTATGAAGTGTGGGACTGGGGCTATTAAAAAGAAAAATACTGTTTATATTATTACTAGGGCATTAGAGTATACTAAAACCTTTTCATATCTGGGGATCCTATTTGATCAGTCAGGTTCTTGGCGCAGGGCTATCAAAGCAAGAAGGCTGTTATTTAGTAAATCACTGATGGCTTTAACCAATTTTAGTAGGAAATTGGGTAGACGTTCTCCCGAACTGTTATGTATCTATAAAGCATCATGCGTAGCAATTGCCATTTATGGAGCTGGTATTTGGGGATACGCTAATGTTAACTTACTTCAATCGGCAGAAAACATCTTCCTCAGGTATCTTTTGGCTGTACCCGAGAGCACGTCAACATTTATTTGTCATACTGAATTGGGCTTGCCATATATAGGGGATGTGATTAAGATACAGCCTGTCCTTTTGTGGCATAGGGTGTGGACGACTGAAGAATCTGCTTTTAATCGCCATGTTCTAAAGGATGCACTGGGTATTGACGGGGTAAAACACATAAGATGGTTGAAATATGTCAAAACATTTTTGACTCAAATAGGCCATGTCGAATATTATCATGACCCATCTACTATGTGTAGGGTATCAAGGAAGGACCTCAAAAATACGTGCATATCATATATGAGTGAAGCTAGAATATCGAGTGAAATGGCCAAGACTTCAGTGGCAGCACATTACCTTACCTTGACCTCGGTAAATATACAACCATATATTCTGATAACCATTAGGGACTATGATAGGTTTTTGTTAACGCGCCTCAGATTAGATATTCTGCATAGATCTCTGAGTTTCCCTGAGGTAAATGACTGGTCAAGAACACTCTGCAATTGCCCATGTGATGATGCATCAGCCCAGTCATCTATTCATATATTGTTCTTTTGCACATTTTACGCTAAGCCTAGGAAAACATGAATTATTCCTGTCCTTAAAAGATTGGAATTGAGACAATGCCGTCCTGCATTTTTGGCGCTGCAGTATTTGGACAATGCCTATATTATTGCCTCTGTAATTGCTTTTAAAAAAAATGTTTTTAGATCCCGTAAATCAATTGTGATATGATTATTACGTTTTTATTTGCATTTATTGATTCTTTTCTTCTTTCTGTAAAAATTGTGGAACTTTGGTGTGATATTTAAACTTTGCTTTTATGGTTATTTTTTTAATAACCGAATAAAGTTCTTTGAATTGAATTGAGTAAAACACGATCAAAATGACAATAATCTAATCAGAATCCGTAAAATTCGAGATAGGAGTTTTTAACGAATAAATGTAAAAACAGTGCTTAGAAGTCAATAGTGTTAACAGGTTACATGAGGTCCTGAGGGACCGGGGTGAAACCACAAACTTCAGGCCGATCACGATGGAGGGCAGGCCAGCTACGAGACTCATGCAGGTCCTGCTGAAAAAGGACGATGTATGGAGCAAAGCGTCAACGCTGAGGGCACATGCATCGATCTTTATCAACGCAATTGGGTCACTGAGTCATTGTCGAGCGTCATTAAGATGAAGGCAATGTGTCATTGTTGAGCCGCACAGAGTGTGTAGTTGTCGAGTCATGCAGACAGTAGACCAGCTGTCGTCGGAAAGCCTCTGCATCGGCGTCGAAGGGAGATGCATCAGTTCCGACTGGCACCTTGGTGATGATGTGTCAGTTTTGTCAGAAACCAGCTGCAGAACCCACTTATGAGGCCCAGGACTGGAGGAGGCACCTCAGGTAGGACTCACAGATAACAGAGTTCAGCAGCACCAGCAGGATTGTAGCAAGTCATTTGTGTCCCTGAGACTTACGAAAACAGGAGTCAAACCAGCTAGCCTTTGGAGTCTTTCTGGGTTCAAGTAAGATGGGTCCAGTCCTTGTCCTCAGCAGAACAGCTTAGCAAAGCAGAGAAGCAGTTCCTCAGAACAGTCAATCAAGGCAAAGCAGCAATCCTTCCAGGACAGCAGTCTTTACTCCAGAGTTCTTCCCAGGTCCAGTATTGTACTGATTTGGGAGGGTCAGAGCCCCAGTACTTATCCCAAAATATGCCTTTTGAAGTGAGCATTGACTTCAAAGAAGCTCTGTGAAGTGCACAGTACCCCTTTCATCCCAGCCCTGTCTGCCAGGGTATCTGTGTGTGTGTGTGTGTGGGGGGGGGGGTAATCAGTCCTTTATGTGAGGACAGGACACAGCTTATTCAGATGCAATTGTGAGCTCCCTCTCCCCCTTCCTGCCCAAGTAGGTTGTCACAATGCAGATGAATTCAGATGAGTCCTCTGTCACACCCACCCTTCCTGTGTTTGTGGCTGTCTAGAGGGAATGCACAAAGTGTAGTTGTCACCCAGCCCAGACATGTATTGGAGACTGGCTGCAGGCACACAGAGCAAAGTTACGAGCAGACAAATGTCCGTTTTCTAAAAGTGGCATTTCTAAAATTGTAATGTCAAATCCAACTTTACAACTTGTGAGGATTTATCACTACCGTTCCAAAGTTATGAAACATGATTTAACTACTCCTTTCTAATCAGGCATTACAGCTTAAAGGTGTTTTAAGGAGTTCCCAATGTTAGCCTATAAGAGAAGTAGACCTCACAGTAGTAAAAAAACAAATGTAGCTGTTGTCATTACCAGGACATTAACAGTACATGTCCTACCTTCTTAATTACAGAGCACCCTGCCCACAGGGCTACCTAGGGCCAACCTTAGAAGGGACCTTTGTGTGATAAAAGGGGAGTTTAAGGCATGGAAAGTGGTTTTAAATGGCAAGTAAAAGTGGCAGTAAACTGAACACACTGGCCTAAGACAGGTTTGAAAGGCTACTTGTGTGGGTGACAACCAGTGCTGCAGGCCCACTAGTAGCATTTAGATTACAGGCCTTGGGTATGTGGTATACCACTTTACAAGGGTAACTGACAAAAAAACTAAATATGCCAATCAAGTATATACCGATGTCACCATATTTAGTGGAAAAGCACATGCACTTTAGCACTGATTAGCAGTGGGAAAGTGCTCAGTGTCCAAAGGCCAACAAAAAGCTGCAGCAAAAAGTGGAGGTAAGCAGGCAACCCATGACAGGTTTGTGCCATTGATTTTAATTTTCTTGTAGGCACCTCTGTGCTCTTTTGGAGTTGTCTGGCTCCATCTGACTTGGGCACCATCTTAGAGAGAGGCATCCCTTTTATTCTCGTTTTATGATTTCTCCTTTCTCCCCTTTGCAGTGTTCATTTAATTCACCAGTATTTCCTGTCTTGCAGGGGAGCTTGCAATCTACAAAGGGGGTTAATGACCCCCACTTATCTTTGATAT
Source organism: Triturus cristatus (assembly GCF_964204655.1). NCBI lineage: Eukaryota > Metazoa > Chordata > Amphibia > Caudata > Salamandridae > Triturus > Triturus cristatus. Next base: position 328,441,713 of record NC_140580.1, read on the forward strand.
CCCCCACCAGTTTTCTTGGTCCATGCTGTCAAAGCGCTGTGATTGGCATGCCTTGGACATGCCCCTCTCCATTATGGACTATTTAGGGAATCTTAGAGCGTGTCTGCACAGTGGATGCGCCGCTGGTGTGCCGAATGCGTGCCTATGGCAAGCTCCTCTGCACTCATCTGTGTCTTGAACGGGCCCAGGACATCTTAGATTGCATCTGCTCAGCCTGTAACAGGTTTGTGCCATTGATTTTAATTTCCTTGTAGGCACCTCGGTGCTCTTTTGGAGTTACCTGTCTCCGTCTGACTCATGCGCCATCTCAAAGAGAGGCATCCCTTTTATACTCGTTTTATGATTTCTCTTTTCTCCTCTTTGAGTTGTGTGTTTTATCAGTATTTTTCACCTTGCCGGGGAGCCTGCGATTTTCGAAGGGGGTTGATGGACCACTGTTATCTTTGATTCCTATCACCAATTTTCTCAGTCTGCGCTGCAAATGCGCTGTGCTTGACATGCCCCCGGACATGGCCCTCTCCATTACGGGCTATTTAGGAAATCTGTGTCTGCGCAGTGGATGCACTGCTGGTGCGCTGAAAGCACACCTAAGGCAAGCTCCTCTGCGCCCGTTCGTGTCTTGACCGGGCCCAGGGCCTGTCCCCCTGGCCGTTTGGACCCGCAGGGACTCCCCAGGAATATTTACTCAAGTGAGGCAATTTTAGCACTCAAACCCTCAGGTACAATTTACATCTCTCTGCTTCTCAATCCCACTGCACCAGACACCATTCAATCTTGCTGCCATGATTGTCACATTAGAGTCATTGATTGAGGACCCCGAAGGGTAGGAGCTTTACCGGATAACGGGATAGCGGGAGGCTCAACTAAAGCTGGGTCATTGAGTCCTAAGATCAGCTGCATTTTGAACAATGCCAGGTCACTGGTTAAACACCATGTTGAGTTTCCTGAGTTCATAGAATCGCATCATGCTGATATAGTCTTTGTCAGCCGACAAGACCTCACACCCAGAAATGACAGCGGCTGTGCCAATAGGCTACACCATCTTTAGTTTAGATAGATCTCACACAAAAAAGGTGAAGGAATGGTAGTTATTCTTCATAACTCCTTAGCGGTATTTACACCAGCCTCATTGGATGCACAAGAAGCCCTGCTGTTTCATATTGAACCAGCCAAAACCCAATCCTTTAATGCACTTTTGATCTACCACCCGCCCGGGCCTAGAAGCCCTTTTATTCAAGCCATAGAACCACTAGTAGAATCCTCCCAACCAAATCAGATTTTTCTCTGTTAGGAAATTTTAATTTCCATCTTTAGAACTAGTTGGACCCCGATACAGAAATTTTGGTTGACACCATGGCCTATTTTTAGCTTTGCTCAATAAGTAACCGGTCCTACACATTTGGAAGGGCATACACTCGATGGAGGGTTTACCAACAATTCATTCCTCTTTCTCTTGCCCTACTACTCTCCCTCTAACCTGGACAAACCATAGGGCAATATACTGGGAAATTTTGCTTCCTAATAAATCCCTTTCTATCAAAGTGGTCAGGAAATCAGTGTCCAGGCTCAGGGGTTGAGCTCTCTTCTTGCTGGTTCTTAGCCAAAAAAACCAACGACATGGATACAATGATGGCAAATTTCTCATGATGACTGAATTCTGTGGCTACTAAATTAGCTCCTGCAAAAGTTAAAACAATGAGGAGAAGCAAACTCACCACACTATTGTTTACTGACACCCTCATGGCTGCAAAACAAGGGTGTCACAGTGAAGAGTGAAATTGGAGAAGAGACTATGACCTGTTAGAGAAATACAAATATAAAACTTGCATCGCACAGTACAAAAGACTTATACTTACTGAAAAATCCATCTTTTGTACTCAGCAAATAAAATCAGCCAGTAATTCAACTAAGGCATTGTTTCAACTGGTCATCAAACTAACAGCGCCAGCCACCCGCAATGCAGCAGGAAGTAGTCAGGATTTTTGTAACGCCCTGGCGAATTTCTTTTCACATAAAGTGGAGGTAATCTATACTAGATTCCCCTCCAGTGACTTTATTGACCAGAAAAGCAATGAAGTCAATTCATTGATCTTGGATAAGTCAATCTTTACTGAATTTGCCCTGTTATCAGAGGATCAAGTCATGCTGGCTTTTTCCAAGACAAAATCTGGATCTCCATTAGATTCTTGTCCGCCCACGAATTTCCACCTAGTTTGCCGTGCAGTGGCCCTGTGTTTGATCAAGATCCTTAATGCCATGTGTAGCTCAGGGCTGATTTCAAGGCAGTGTAAGGCAGCTATGGTTCTTCCACTGCTGAACAAACAGAACTTGAAAAGAGCAGTACCCAAACAACTGTCAACATATATACAGGCTTCCCTTCCCAGCAAACTGGTGGTGAGAGCCATAAATACTAAATTAAACACATTTTTAGAAAACAACGGCCTGCTTGATGAGACAAAGTTTGGCTTCTGAAGTGGCCATGGTACTGAGTCAGCACACGTTGTGCCCACAGAGGAAATCAGGCCCCCAGTGGGAAGAAGTCGCACTGCCACCCTTATCCTGCTTTACTTATTAGCAGCATTTGACCCAGACAATCATGACCTTATGATTGACTGGTTACAGAGCCTAGGGATCCAGGGTTTAGCTCTTGCCTCACAGATCGTATTCAATCGGTATCCTTTAAAAACCTCCCATCTGAACCCTTTAGCTGCCATGTGGGGTACCACAGGCCTCTTCATTGAGCCCAACGCTGTTCAACCTTTACGTCACTCCCCTTGCAGCCTTAATTAAGTAATTTGGGCAGTTGCTAGTTTCCTATGCCGACAACACCCAGAATGTGGTGTCTCTATCTGACAAGGAGTCAGACATGAGCAACATCTTGCGGAACTGCATGGGTGCAGTGAGCCACTGGATGGACTAAAATTGTTCTAAAATAAACTCGTCAAAGATCAAAGTCTTCCTGTTTAGCAATAATCCCACCTTCTGGTCCCCTGCATGGTGGCCTGATGAACTAGGTTCCTTCCGACGCCGGTTAAGAAGGTAAAAAATCTCAGAGTCTTACTCAATGACAGGCTTACATTTAAAGATCAAATAGACAAAGTCATCACCACTTCCTTCTTCTTCCTGTGCATTGTGAAGAAGATTGCTCAATTCATATAATTTGACATGATAAATACAGTAGTCATTGCATTAGCTCTATCCAGAGTAGACTACTGTAATGGCTTGTACCAAAACCTGCCCAACAATTCTTAGAGTAAATTGCACATTATGCAAAACTCAGCAGCCTGCATGCTGCTGAAGGTCCCTAGATTTGGCACGGCCTCCCAAGCTATTAGCAGACTGTATTGGCTACCTATAATGCAGCGTACAGTCTTCAAAGGCCTTTGTACCACATTCCAGGCACTTCACATTCTTCGCCCCACCTATTTTAGAGACAGGTTCATGTCGTATCAGCATGGTAGACCTCTTCGTTGTAGCTCCGCTAGAAACCTGGTAGCCTCCACTTGCAAATTGTTCACCTGTGGAGGCAGGAGCTTTGTCATCTGCACTGCCTAAAACTGGCATTGCTTGCCTCCGTAGCTAAAAACCATCCATATCCCTTTTAGGGTTTAGGAAATCATTGAATACCTGGCTGTTTTGCCATAATTAGTTATTGTGTGTTCACCTACTCACCTGTCACCGGTACCGTCAAGACGCTTCCGGGCATACAATGCGCTTTACAAATGCTAAATCAAATAAATCAGAAAGTTGGGGGAAGACCACCCTAAGGATGATCGGTCTAACACATATCCCCCTAGCTGAAAGTGGGGAGATCTACCCAACCTCTAGAGAATTCTCAACACTAAGGCGGAAAAACCTGGGCAGACTGTCAGCATTGGCGTGGTTTACTCCTGGTCTGTGTTCCACTCTGTAGGTAAGTGGACCACATTAACAATTTTGGATTCTCCCCCCTCATTTGCATGAGCCAGCCAGGGGGCCTGTGGTCAGTATGAAACAGGAAGTGAGTGCCAAACAGGTATGGCCTCAACTTCTTCAGTGCCCAGACCCCAGAAGAAGCTTCTCTTTCTATAGCACCACACCTCTGTTCCCTAGGGAGTAACTTCCTGGAGATGAAGGCCACAGATTGGTCCAGGCCATCTTCAATTAGCTGTGATAACTCTACCACTATGCCATGTTCTGAGGCATCTGTCTGAATGATAACCTTCTTTAAGAAGTAAGGGGACCTGAGCACAGGGGCTGTGCACATGACATGCTTCAGCGAGTCAAACGCAGTTTGGCATGCCTCTGCCCAAATCACGTTTCTGGGCTGCTTCTTAGGAGTCAGCTCTGTCAAGGGGGTAACAATGGTGCCATATTCCTTGACAAACCTCCTATCGTACCCAGTGAGGCCCAAGAATGCTCAGACCTCAGTCTGGGTTTTCAGTCTGGGTTTTGGGGGGCTCCCAGGCCATGACAGTCTATATCTTTGCCTGGAGGGTCTGCACCTTACCCCTGCACATCAGGTGCCCCAAGTACACCACAGACCCCTGCCCTAGCTGGCACGTACTGGCCTTGACAGTCAGGCCTGCCTGTTGCAGAATCGGAAGCAGTTCCTGGAGATGAAAAAGGTGGTCCTTCCAACTGCTACCAAAGACAGCAATGTCACCCAGATAAGCAGCTGAGAAGCCCTCCATACACCTAGTACCAGGTTCACCAACCTCTGGAAGGTGGCAGGGGCATTTTTTAGTCCAAAGGGCATCACTCTAAACTGGTAGTGGCCCTCTGGAGTGGAGAATGCTGACCTCTCTTTGGCACCTTCTGTTAGGGCGATCTGCCATTACCCTAATGTAAAATCAAAAGTACTTAAGTACTGGGCAGTCCCTAACTGGTCAATCAGCTCATCTGCCGTGGGGATGGAATGAGCATCAGTCTTTGTCACAGAATTTAGCCTTATTTAATCCACACAGCACCTCAGTTCAGGAGTGGTGCCCGCTGGGGCAGCTTTTGGTACCAGAACCACAGGACTGGACTAAGGGCTACTGGAGGGTTCTATCACCCTCAATTACAATATCTTAGAGCACAGCTTTCCAAACTTTTCATGTTGGTGACACACCTTTTAGACAATCGCGACCTAGTGACACGGTAATGCGAGCGAGCGGGGTTCGGGGTGGTTCTCCCCTGAGAAAAGTTTGAAAAAATAGTGGGCAAATGGTGCATTTTCAAGCAAATTCGAGAAAGCAGGAAGGTTAATAAAGCAATTGTGAATCTGTTCTAACAAAGACAATGATTGGCAAAACTGGGTGTATGGTTAAGTTTGTGCCTGAAACAAGAATATAATCATGCACACATTGACACATGCCCCAGTGATTTACGGTACAAAAAGGGCGGGTGCACGCACAGCCAACCCTTTAAGCAAGTTGGATGAAGACAATACAAACATGTAAAATATACATATATGTCTTGCCAATGTATATTGGGATCACCAAAAGAGAAGTGCTGTGAAAGTTAAAACTAGCTCAGAGGTGTCACTGCTCAAAAATGTATTCTTGGACCCCCTGGCCAGGACTAAAAACGTGAAGGATGGTGGTGATAGGAAAGAATTAAGTCTTAATTCTTTCCTATCACCACCATCCTTTCTGAAGGTCGGATACCCCTATCGATCCCTAAACCCTTTAAAACCCCTATATACCCCTTACCCTCATCCACCCATGAACCCTAAACCAGCCGCGGCGTGGAGGGAGTTCCGTGGGGCGGAAAGGTGGGGCGGGGAAGGGGCATGGTGGGGGGGTACTAAAAACCAGAATATGGATAATTGGCGGTAAGTAAACAATTAAATAAATAAAACAAATTTAGTTGTGCGATGCAGAGCGATGCAGCGCGCGCTACGAAATTTGTTTTAATTAATTGTTTACTTACCTCCAATTATCCATATTCCGGTTTTTAGTACCCCCCACCCTGCCCCGCCCCGCCTTTCCACCCCACGGAACTCCCGCCACGGGCCGCGGCTGCCCTAAACACCCCTTATAACCCTTACGACACTGAAACCTTACTCGTCCCACCACCTGAACCCTTAAACCGCCCCCTTTTTAATGGCATAAATATTATGACATTGAAAAAATACCTACTTGGTAAAGTACTGTCTGGTAAAGTAACAAGAAAAGTCCCACGTGTTACTTTACCCTCGTAATTACGTGCTGCTGGTTAAAGACTTCAGGCTGCTTACTGACTGCTCCACTGTCGCCCTATGCATAATTGCATTCACTCTGCCACGTAATGCTCTTGTGCAGTCAGTGTTGTCTGACTGCCTGCTTTACTCAGGCCCATAGTACTCCGAAGGGGGTTTAGGCGCGGGGCATACAAAATGTGATACGCCTACAATAAGTAAGTCTGAAGTTCCTTTTTAAAGCCTATGAAGGATTAGCTAAGATGCAATTTGTAAAATAGTAGGTTCCAAAATTAGGGGAAGGGGGGGGCTAAATAGAGAAGGCCCTGCCCGTTTAAAATGAAAGTCACAGTATTAATCAAATTTTGTTTTTAAAGGCACACGGCCGGGCAGCATGTCAGACATCTTCATCATTTTTATCAGGAGGAAATGGGGTTTCACTGGCATGCACTATCGCCGCTACATACTCTTCTGACGTGGCGTCTTCATGTATCTTCCTTTTATCTATTCTAGGCTATTTTTCAGTGAACACAATGCATTCAATGCAGCACTCTCTTCCCCCGTGATCAGCTCCATGTATTAAGTCCCCATTTTGTATGTATTTGTCCCATCTCGTCAACGTCACGGTGCTCGATTATTGTGGGCCGCAGCAGAGTCAGAAACATATTAGACTTGTTCTGCCATAAGGCCAGTGGGACAGGGACAAATGCAATCAGATGTCATCCTTGTGCCTTTGAAATATTGCTATTAATAGGGAAAAGCTTGCAGCATAGTTGTTTGCAGTAACATCTGTAAAGAATTCACAAATTACCAAAACCATATTATCAATTGCATTATCGCCGGTTTAGCAGCAGTTTCCTGACGCTAAAGCGGCGAAAATGTTATCGCCGTTACTTGATGATATGGCCCCTCATTCGTGTACACATAGCCGCTGTACACATTTTGTTTTCTAGTTCACCCATCAATCTGGTATTTCAGTACCTCCAGGAATAGTGCACAATTCCCACCCAGGGAAAGCAATGCTGTTCAAAGAGAGACGAGAAAACAAAAGTAGCGCTTCACTGGCAAACACTGTGAAGTGGCGCTAATGTGTTTGTGTGAATAAATCAATCTGGCCACCTTACAACCACTCTGTCTTGATTGAGTTAGTTATTCATATTTTGAATGTTTTATTTCTCTCCACCCCGAGGCTGCACTTAAAAACTGAACAATTTCAGAAATACGACGTTTTCAGCAAAAGTCTTTTTCTTTTTTGGATCCATTTCACAGGGGAGCAAATAAACGAAAGGAGCAAAGAGTAGGTAATACCTGTTTCTTGAAGTCTCGATTTTCACCAAATGAGGAGGCGTGAGACAGAAGGAGAGGGAAGAGGAGGAACAAAGAGAGGGGGGTGCGTGCAGCTGCCAGCGGCAGGAGAACTGGACACTTTCCTTGTCTTCTCTGCCCGTTCTGCCTGTCCCCAAAGCCCAGCCTTAACTATCGTCCGTCGTGATTTCTCGAGTCGGGTAGGCATGTTAAAAAACAGAAATTGGGGAACGGACTCTGTGAAATTAAAGAATTACGGGCACGCCGTGCCCTGCCGATCCTGCTCACTTCGACCTCTGGTCCTCATAGAGACAGTGTTCGGAAAGGAAACACTAACGGCTCTGAAAACAGGATCACAGATTATACGGATGAGGATGCTTACTCCTGAATAAACAGGTCCGTCACGCACTTACGTCACTGTAGGTCCTAGAAAGAAAGAATAGAGCATCTCCTTGTCGTTGCGCGACACACCCAAGCACGGCAGGCGACACAGTACTGTGTCCCGACACAGAGTTTGGAAAGCTCTGTCTTAGAGACTTCACTCTTGATGCTGTCCTTCCCTTATCTGACAACCTGTAAGATTTAGTCTAAACAGGGAGGTTGTCCCCTGTGTCCACACCATGGGTATACAGGTGGAAAGTCCCAGGAGTAAGGGAGAAAAGAGAAAGGTACTGCCCCAGCCGTAACTCTGCTGTTCAGGAGTTAGAATGGGGAAGAGGATTACTCGTTTCACAGACCCATCCTTCTCCTTGGAGTCCAAGAGGTTAGGAAGAGGTCCATTCTCCTCTTTCTCTACTCCTTCTGCCACCAACAGCATAGAGATCTCAGACCTCTCAGTGTGAGGTTTGATGTGATTGAGCTGAAGCACCTGGTGGGGTTGCCTGGGGGATTTAAGGTCCACCAGGTAGGTAACCTTACTCTTCTTTCCAATCGCCTCATAGGTCCCAGTCCAATGGTCCTGGAGGGCCCGAGTTCCACAGGTTCTATAACCCACATGTTCTGTCCAGGCTGTAATTACACAGTGGCAGAATCTTTGTAATACCACTCTTTCATCACAGCCTGACTGACTTCCAAGTTGTCAGAAGCTTGGTTCCACAACTTAGCTATCTGGCTTCTGAAGGACAGTATGTTGCTCACTAAATCCTGGGGTGTCGTCCTAGGAGCTTACTCCCATCCTTCCTCCAGCAGACTTAGAGGTCCCCTGGCAGGGTGCACATAAAGAAGATCAAAGGGGCTGAAGTCCACTTCCTTTTGTGGCACCTCATTGTCAGCAAACAACAGGCATGGTAAGAGGATATCCCACTTATACTTTGGGGCTCAGGCAGGCCTTTCAGGGTCTTGTTGGATCTCTCAACAATCCCATTGGTTTGTGAATAGAGAGGAGTAGAGAATTTGTAAGTTACTCCACATTCCTTCCTCACTGACTGCATATAAGTAGACATGGTTTGTGCCCCTGTAAGATACAACTTCCATGGGAAAACCCACTCTGGTAAAAAGAATCCCCATCAGCCCATCAGAGCCTTTGCCACTGCAGATGTAGTCATGGCCCTCAGAGGGATTACCTTTGGGTACAGAGTGGCATGATCCACCAGAATCAGCATGAACCTGCTGCATGAAACAGACTGGGGATACATAAGCCCTACAATGTTGGTGCCCACGCTCTCGAAGGATGTGGCAACAACTGGCAGTGGGTTAAGGGGGCTTTAAGCCTTTTCCCTGTCTTTCTACTAGCCTGGCATGTAACCGGTCCTGCAGAATGCACCTGAGGATGTCCAGATCTTGGGGCAAAAGAAATGTGGGGCAAGCCTTGCAAAGGACTTATCTTGGCCCAAGTGTCCTTCCAGGGGAATCTCATGAGCCAGCTCTAGTAAGATGGTCATGTAGCATTGGGGGACCACCAGGTCCCTGTGATTTAATGTACAGGAACCTTAGACTCACTGTAATGGAGGTTGTCCTCCCAGTAAATGTGATAACTCCCAGAGATATCACCTGCTGCTTGAGATTCAGTCTATTTCCTCATGCACTCAAAGGTTGGACATTCCCTCTATGCCCTACAGAACTCCATGGTGGATCCTCCTTCTACATTCCATTCAGCAAGTGTAGGCAGGTCACCAAGGACAGCAGTTCCCTTCTGAGTGGTCTCTAGGGTGGCCACCGCAGGTGCCCCATCCACCTCACTAGGAAGACACTCTGGGGCTGATTTACCACACCCTCTGCCTTTTCCCTTTTTAGCAGCTGGCTGGGCTATTGTTCCAGGCACCAGCCTTTTTTTACTCATATCCTGGGCAGCCATGAACCTTGTCGATTGCACAGATCCAATCAGGTACCCCCAACATCTCCACATCAGCCTAGACCTCCTTCCCTTCCGTAAACTTCTGAAAACTTGTTTTTTTTCAAAACCCCTCCTATTAAGCTGTCATGACCTGCCTCTCTCTCGGCTAGCACAGGGACGCCTTCGGGTAGGCATGCGCTCTACAAATATCCATAACATAACATTTCTTTCCAGATAGTGTGCTCAAGGTTATTACCCAACAAACAGTACACAGGCATGGCAGGGCCTACAGCAACTTTAAGAAGAACTGTAACCCCCCCCCCCCCCAGCCCCACTCAAAGGGAACATAGGTCACTGGGTAGGGACCTTCTCTGTTGTCAGCCACCACAATGCGGTGGAATGCATTATAAATTACCTGCTCTGGGGATACCAGCTGACTACTTACCTAGTCCTACTGGCTCCTGTATCCCTCAGAGGAGCTTCAACACCTTGCCTATTGATGGTGACCCATTGTCTGTACTTTGTAATATTTGAGGGCACATGGATCTTAGGAACCATCTCACTGTCACTCAGGGACACTAGGGTAACCCCACTAAACTCCCCCCATTAACTGGTACAAACCCCTCCCCCCCCAAGCAATACACTAGCCACCCCTAAATTATTTTCTCCAGTGGGAGGTGGTACTCTTTTTGTACACTTGGCATCCCCCTTGTAGAGTCCATACTTGTAGCACTGATAGCACTTAATGGGCTTGGGATGCTGATCTTTGTCAGGGTAAGTTTTCTTCTGGTGGTTAGACTGGGAATGTGAACCAGACCCTCTACCCTTTGAGTTGTTTTCGGAGCCTTTAGAGAACTATGTCTTTTTATCTTACCCCTCTTTCTTCTGTTGAGAACTCTGACCACCCTTTAGGAAGTCCACCCAGATGCCTTCTTAGATATTCTTGGGCTGACCCAGATGTCCTCCTCCTCAGCAAGTTTCCTGGGGTCAGTTAACTTACTATCAACTAGGTTATGAAAAAGCTCTGGAAAATAAACATCAAGCATGTGCTCTTTTAAAATCAAGTTGTACAGACCTGAATAGGCATCTCCCTTGCTGCCCCTCACCGTGCCATTCAGTGCCTTGCTGGCATAATCCAAGAAATTGACCCATGTTTGTGAAGAGATCTTGTGGCTTCCCTTGAATATGAGCCTATATCTTTCAGGGGTCTGTCCTAACTTTCTGACTAATATCGCCTTCATTGCAGAGTAGCATGTCTGATCCTCTACCTTTAGTGTCAGGAGTGTGTCCATCCCCACAAACGACCTCCCCCCCCCCCCCCCAGAACTCCTCTGGAACCTTGTGCACTCTCAGAGCAACTTTGTTGGCTGCAAATCATTTGTCTATGTCATCTCCCTCCACATTTCTGGGCACCAAATCATTTGGGATCCTGACTCTGGATTCCCCAGTGGCCACTATAGGTATGCTGCCTCTATTGCTGTTGCTGGACTTTGCTTGTAGAGTTCTTATGTTTAGCTCTCTGGGGTTTAGCTCATGGGACATCTTCCTCTGCGATAGAGCCAACCTCCCTTCCTCGTTCTTTCTCCAATTTATGTTTGACAAGCTTTTCTTCCTGCTCTAACTTAGCAGGCGCCAGTTTAAGTTTTCGCTCCTACCTCCTGTCTGCCCACATCCCTGGGGAAAGGCTCTTAGAAGAGACTCTTCTCCCTGCGCTGGTAACCACTACTGCTCCTGGGAATCTGTTGGCCCATTTGACAGGTAGTTGAAGAGCCATTTCTGACTCAAGAATCAGGTTACTTCCTCCTCAGTAATCTTCTGCTCCTCCTCTGGGATGTCATCCCCTGTATCCTAGGTCTCCATCCATCCCCTCAAAGCGTTCTGCAGCTAGCTGTACCTTCCTGGTAAAGTCCTTTGTAGAAACTTGAAAGTCCTTGCAGAAATCTTTCAGCTGCTGCACAGTGTAATATTCCAACCTAGCCAGCTCAACCTCAAATCCTGCAGGTGCGTCTTCTCCAGAGAAAGACATAATTTAGCAGAAAATTCAAAAAGGCCAATCAGGGAGAGTTGAAAAAGGCTCAACTTGGTCTAAGGTATAAAGTTGCAGTGAACACTGAATTACTATATGGTATTACACAAACACAAGTCCTATCTTCACCGCTGATCACCAGTGTTAGACATCGGGTTTCTAATTGTCAGAGGTTTGTACCCTGTCCAAGTAGGAACCACAATCCTAGTCAGGGCAAGCTAGATACACACTTTAAATTAACCTCTGCTCACCCTCTGGTAGCTTGGGACAGAACAGGCAGGCTTAACTAAAGAGGCAATGTGTAAAGTATTTTTGCAACACATACCCACACAGTAATACAATAAAAACACCACAAAAAGACTCCTCAGAGGTTTAGAAAAAGAAAGAATATTTACCTTAATAAAACAAGACCGAAACGACAACAATCCTATCAGTAGAAGTTGAGATATGAATTTTTAAAGAATAAATGTAAAAACAGTGCTTAGAAGTTAATAGCGCTAAAAGGTTACTTGAGGTTGTGAGGTACTGAGGTAAATGCAAAGTTCAGGCTGACCACGATGGAGGGCAGGCCGGCTACCAAACTCATGCAGGTCCTGCTGAAAAAGTACCTTGGATGGAGCAAAGCGTCGACGCTGAGTGCACAATGCGTCGATCTTTTCCATGCAGTCGGGTCACTGTGTCGTCGTCAAGCTTTACTGAGATGAAGGCAATGCATAGTGGCCGAGCCACGCAGATCATCATCGTCGGGCCATGTAGGCTGTAGAACCGCTGCCATTGAACAGCCTCTACGTCGAACGGTTGATGCGTCTGTTCCGACCGGCGCAGTGGTGACGATGTGTCAGTTTGTAAAAAAACAGCTCTAGAATCTATTTCTGAGGCCCAAGGCTGGAGGGGGCACCTCAGGCAAGGGTAGGACTCACAGATGGCAGAGTCCAGAAGCAACAGCAGGATTGGAGGAAATCTTTTGTGTCCCTGAGACTCCAGAAAACAGGAGGCAAGCCAGCAAGCCCTTAGAGTCACTCTGGGTTCAAGTGAGATGGGTCCAGTCCTTGTCCTCAGCAGGGCAGAGATCAGCAGTCAGCAGGATAGCTGAGCAAAGCAGGGAATCAGTTACTCAGAACGGTCAGTTAAGGCAAAGTGACAATACTTACAGCACAGCAGTTTTTACTGCAGTACTATTCTTCCCAGGTTTAGTAGTGTGCTGATTTGATTGGACCAGAGCCCCAGTATGTATGTCTGAATGTGCCTTTGAAGTGGGGGTGACTACTTCAAAGCAGCTCCTTAAAGTTCACAGGCCTCCTATCATCCCATCCCTGTCTGCCAGGCTATCTGTAAGGTTTAATCAGCCATTTGTGTGCGGATAGGACACAGCCTATTGCGAAAGGGTTTCAGAATGCAGATGAGTCCTCTGTCACACCCACCCTTCAAGTGTATGTTGCTGTCATGAGGGAATGCACAAAGTGTAGCTGTCAAATAGCCCAGATGTGTATTGGAGACAGGCTGCAGGCACACAGAGCAAAGTTAAGAGCAGATAAATGTCCACTTTCTAAAAGTGCAAAAGAAACAATTGATGGACAGAAGGCTGGACAATGCTAACATTCACCTCCAGTCACAAGGATCTGGGTTAAATGCATCATTCTTTTGCTCACCACACCACCCCAGTGGTGGGGGTGAGCGTCTGAAAAGTTTCAGCGCTCTGTCCATCATCTCCTTGTGTTTGCTTTGTTCGTCCTAAGTTGGCAGGGTATGCCCAGACGTGGGTACCTTGCTCACTTTGACACTGGGTTCAAGCTATCCTGGCTGATGATGGGTGTTACCCAGAAACCGCTCCCAGGATGCTTGTTTCTAGTCCAGGGAAGACATGGCTTGGCAGTTCGGGCTGGACTGTTTCCATGAGGCAAAGGGTCAAGACTGATTTGCATATAGCTGGGTCTGAACTGCGGTGGCGAAGTGAGCTAAAGAATGATGATAGATTCAACCAAGATCCGTGACTGGAGGTGAGTGCCTGAAAAGTTTCAGCGCTCGTCCATCATCTCCTTGTGTTCGTCACTTTCTAAAGGTGGCATTTCTAAAATAGAAAAGTCAAATCCATCTTTACACTAAAGAGGATTTATCACTACCATTCCAAAGATATGAAACATGATTTGGCTACTCCTTTCTTATAAGGAATTACAGTTTAAAAGACTTTTAAGGAATTCCCAATATTAGCCTATTAGTGGAGTAGGCCTCACGTTAGTGAAAAACAAATTTAGCTGTTTGTCACTACCAGGACATGTCAAACTTAAAAGTACATGTCCTACCTTTTACTTACACAGCACCTTGTCAACAAGGCTACCCAGGGCCTACCTTAGGGGAGACCTATGTGAATAAAAAGGGTAGTTTAAGGCTTGGCATGTGGTTTTAAATGCCAAGTCGAAGTGGCAGTAAACCTAAAAACACAGGCTCTGCAATGGCGGGCCTGAGACAGGTTTGAAAGGCTACTTGTGTGGGTGGTACAACCAGTGCTGCAGGCCACTAGTAGCATTTAGATTACAAGCCCTGGGTATATGGTATACCACTTTACAAGGGACTTACAAGTAAAATAAATATGCCAATCAGGTATATACCAGTGTCACCATATTTAGTGGATAAGCACAAGCCCTCTCTGTTTAGCAGTGGTAATGTGCTCAGAGTTCTAAGGCCAACAAAATAACAGCAAAAAGTAGAGATAAGCATGCAAGAAATGGGGGAAGACCACTCTAATGATGACAGGTCTAACACTTAGCATCCTATCGGCAGCTTGTTCAGCTAGGGTGTTCCTCTAGATCTTTTATCTTGGGCAGACTGAAGAGCAGCACATAAAAAAAATTATAGATTTTAGAAGGTAATTGAAGAGTATCAAGTGACAGTTTGGCAAACCCACATCAGTGAGAACAAGGCATGGTTTATTGATGTGGGTTTTGGTAAGGTTGCAGTAATGGGGTTCGCCATCAACACAATATGTTTTGAGGCATGGGTAATGTAGGCAATTGCAGGGGTGCCTCTACCTGCACATTTCGCATGATATTTTCTAACATGTATCAGACTATAGTGACCGAGACAATTAATTACATGATCAACAGAAAACACAATTCCTGTACGTCATGATTTATTTGACTGAACAAACCTCATGTCATTAGAATCATACACACTAGTATTTTATTACCAACATAGTCAATCACTATTAAACCAATCAACACCCAGTGTGGGCATAAGCAACCTTAATATCCATGTGCGCTATGTAGTCAGCCGTCACCACAATTTTGTGAACACAACACAAATATAAAATATTAATAGATACATGGAAAAAGAAGAAGAAATCTAAAGAACTGTATAAGTCCAGTCCGGATTTTTCATAACCTTAAGTATGGTCAGTTTCCATGGAAAAGAGCCTCCTTGAAAACTGTACTTTGACTATAACATAGGATTACGTCAGGGAGCAATGGCATATTCCTGTGGGAAACCCATCCTTTGACGAATGTCTGTTTTCGTAGTGGGTATCCCTGAGAATTCCTACATGATTGCCCAACATAGTAGAGGCAAATTCAAAGTTGGGTTGAAGTAGGTATTTCTATTACATTATTGGTACATTTTAGGGCAGCAAGTCTTTATGACGCCCTCATAATGTAATCGTAGACCCCAACGGAGATAGCTTTTAGTGGCAAATCGCAACATCTTTTTGAGTGCCTGTACGACAAATCCCAACTTATTATCCAAAAGGTCAATTATCGGCTGCATTGATGGACTCAAAACCTGAGCTTTACCTTTTTTGCGATGTTGCAGTGTAACCTTAGTTCAGATGTGTAACAGCTCAGCTGGACTGTCCGGGCCACGGCTTCTTCCTTGTTTCTCAGCATTGTAGTGGGTGTATATACGGAGGTCTGATGTGAAGATGTCATGCATGGGGGAATGATTGGATTTATGGATCCAAAGACACTTTCTTTATTAAACACTAAAAACAGGCTCTTGCAAGTTATTTGGACAGACCCTGTGCATACCCCCGCCCGCAACCCCCATGCATGCCCTACCTCCAGTAGTGCACGCCTTCAGCATGTGGACAGGTCTTGTGCCGAACCCCCCATGGATGCGCACAGCTGACTATGTGATATATAGGTTGTCATTTAAAGTAAGGCAGTTCTAAAAAGGGTGTCATTTAAAGTAAGGCAAACATGCCAACTTTATCAAAGGGTCAAGACACCAAAATATAAAAAGCAGACATATATATGGCAGACCTATTGTCTTTGTCAAAAAGTCCCTAATAACTATAATCAAATGTATATTTTATAAATTCACACACTGCAATGTTTCATAAAAGTGATCATAATAAAATATTAGTAAAGCATCCCAAAAAAATAAAAAACATCATGTCTTTGAGTCTTTATTTGAAAAAATTTTCAGGCCACAAAATACCTTAGAATGCACCACAAGGGTCCCTGTACTTCGGCTGAGGAGCACATAGCTCCACATCGGCGTGCTTTAAAGAATATATGATAAGTGCTCTCCGGGCCATGGATTCAGTGACCCAGGAGACTTATTGTGTGTGGGTTTTATTATGCTGCTGTGGGTCTGCTGCATTCCCATTAAAGAAATGGCTGGTGGGAACCCCGCCCTTTCTTGGGGCACCACCAGGAAGAAAAAATATATTTTACATAAGCCCTAGGGCATTATCAGGTGCTCCTTGTCCGGAGCAGTGAATAATAAATTAAGTAATTTATTATTCTTTTTTATTCTTTTTTTTAAGTGGGTGCCCCATTGCCCACCTGGGGCTCCCACTACATATCCAAATGTTGGGGGCTGGGTGGGGAGCTCCAATGTCCCCGCGGTCCTTGCCGGCTCACCAGCCAGCACCCATAGCAGATGTCAACGAGGGCTGGCTATTTTGTTTGAAAGTGTGTGCCCCGGTGCCCATCAAAGGCACCCACAGCACATGCAGGCGGCCTCCAAACCAACACCCATACGGCTGCCGACGAAACCCGCCATTTTATTTTAAAGTGGATGCCTGTGTGCCCACCCTTGCCACCCATAACAGCCACACAAGTTGGGTACTGTTTTTATCAGGAGACGTGTGGGAATACAGAACATTAGAACATTTGCTATTATCAAATGAGTTTCTCAACACTTTTGGCTTCCAAATGTAAGCCACCATGCAAGAAAGGTCACATTTTGCAAAATGTGCTGAAAACAGATCTCTAGGGTAACCCCAAATTCAGAGATGTACAAATAAACAATATACTCCTAAAATCTTTACCTAGCTCATATTTAAAATGCATGGGTCTCCTTCATATCCAGGTGCCTTGTCCCAGATGCCGCACATCTTGGACAAGGCATCCTCTAAGTGCTCAGGGAGAAGCTTATCATTAATTGCCCTCCTTTTGATAACACTTAAAACTAGAGGTCCCGGAGCTGTGCACACAGGCAGGGGATACCACACCTCTAGTGTTTGCAGAGCAAGGTTTTTTCTCCGCCCAAGTGAGATTATTACTCTTTAGTTAAGGACTGGTGCCCTACGTTGAGCGATCAACTGTTCATGATTTATGTATTTTGTACTATATGTTGATGTTTCATGTGCACTTGTTAAACATGTATATTTGTGAAATGTTTATGTAACCAAAATTGTTTAATACAATTTTTTGTTATCCTTGACGATGACATGATATGAATTAATCCAACTTTTCCAAAAAAGTTTAAGAAAAGTGAAATAAATCACACAAGCTTGTGAATTAATTACATTGGCCCTTTATTTGAGTAATTTTGTTTGAGAATCAGAGCTACTGGATATTTTGTAGTATACAATTTCTGGATACAGCACACTACTTTTGTAAACTAGCCATCAGGGAAAGAAATTACAGGCGGAATCACCACCTGTTTCTTTTCCCTGCTTATTAGTTGTCAATTTCAACAATTAATTTCTTTTGTAAAACCATGAGCAATCTACTTAAGTGACCCCATGCTGAATTCTGAATTGTGTCTCCTTTCAGAAATGTATAGCTTTCCAGATTGAGCCTTTACATCTGTCTCCACCACAAACTGCACAAAGGGAGAGACCACAAAAAAGAGAGAATCGTCTACCACTTAGAAACATTTTAAAATTGTAGGTGAACATTTTTATTTTTGGGTACAACTCTGCCTGCTCATGCCAGCTGGGAGAGGGTGATCTTAGCGCAGAAAACCTTTTGTTGACATCATTTTTAGACGTTCTTACACTTTCTCAGCCCCCCCTAAAGAAAACCGACCTTTTGCTACATTTTGGCTATTTTCGTGTTTCTCCTCAGAGACTCCACAAGCCCTGGGTATTGTTAGAATCCCCAAAATGGGGGGGGGGGGGGGGGGGGGGGAGCATGGAAATATGGCCTGAATATCTGTTGTGGACAAAAAGTTGAAGGGCAAACTGTCCCAAACATCAAAAAAATGGCTCATCAATGGGTGGGGGGGACTAACAATTATGGGGCTAACCTTGCCCATTCTTGATGGATGTGCATAACACTTGCAATATTAACAGAGGATTAAATAGGCTTGATGTCTGTCAATTTGTATGTGGATTTCTCCAAGTATGTCTTTTGACGCACCTTTTATCTGTACCCACCCAATGAATGGGCACAAATATTAAAACAATACTCAGAGTAAGCTAAACATACTTAGAATTGCCCACATTTTATGCAAATTTGTTAGACGATGCTAAAGTTATGGGTAAATCAAAAAACACCGGCAGTCAAAACATTTCTAAATTTTAACTCTTCGATGCATGCCCACCTGACACCTTTCTCAAATGCTAATAATATTCAAACTACAAAACGGATTTACACCAAACGACACAAACAGTACAGTTTCTGATTTAAATTCTGCTTTCATGTCTAGTTTGATGTAAATCCCTTTATCAGGATTTTACAGTATTGGAGAACAAAATGTTCCACAGAAGATAAAATTGGAAATGCATTTTTGCTATCTCTTTAACTTTTTTCTTCTGTACAGGCGTGCATGAAACGTGGCATGCTGAAACTTTACCAGTTTTGCTAGGGGTGTGCCAAATTTTGAGCAGATTCATCAAACAGCATTAAAGGTACAAGCAAACCAAATAATGCATTTATGATGGGTGGAGTGATGGGTGGGTGGGTGGGTAGGCGGGTAGATAGGTGGGTGTATGAATAGATGGATATTGGCTAGATTAGTTGGGTGAATGGATGCTTAAAACAAAACAGAACCACTACTAACCACTACCAATCCGGAGACAGAGATGAATGGATGAATGGATGGATGGGTGGGGTATGGGTTTTGGATGCATAGATAGATGGATTCAATGACTGTCGATCGGACTGGCCTGTAGGGCCATCAGGTAGTGCCTGGCAGGCTGATCTGACAGATCAGTGTGGTGGCCGACTTTTTGGCTGCTTGTGGATCTGTTTTTCTGGTCTGTTAGGCTTGCTTGTACTGCCGCTTTCATGCTATTAAAATTAAAATTTCCTGCTGGAAGCTCACATCAATGCCATCTTCTATACCTTGCAAAACACTTACATGGAATGTATTTCAAGACTGCCCCAATTTGCAAACATAGGCTACTTTTTTTAGTTATCAAATTCTTTAATGGAGCCACTTTTAGTTTCGTGCCCGGGCCTATTTTCTGTCCCAGTTCAACTCTGGACAAATGGATGGATTGATGGATGGAGGGATGGATGAGTGGTTGGATGGATGGATGGATGGCATACATAACAGGTGTTTTGTGGCGTATTAATTCTCTCTTGGGAGGGCCTCTTGGTGCTATTAACAGATAATCAGTGTTATTCACCCCTGAGAGAGCCACTTGATGCTACTGACTTGACTGATGGAAAGTGTTTATTTTGTTACTTAACTCAATTATATGGATGAATGGTTGGATGGACTGGGTTAGTGAGACATATGGATGGGTAGATGGAAGCAAATAAGAACATGGTTATTTGAATTACCCCTTAGCTGCCCAGTGCCTGTAGAAATACCACCATCCATATTTGAAAATCAGTTGCTAGAATGTCTCGCTGTTCCAGTCTGTCCTCCTTGTCTTTATCGTCTTTGTGCTGCACCGGTCCTCTGTGGCCTCCTTCTGTTGCAGAAGTGTGCAGCAAGCGTCAGATTAGAGGAGAAGTGCTCCCTTCCCGGCCGGGCCGTCCCTTCTCTGGTTCCTAGCGGGGAGGCTGGCGTCCTCCGACCCCTCACTAATTATCGTGTCAGACTTCAATGGCCATCAAAGCCACTGAGATCCTCCTAATTAATTGATGGGTGCGCGGAGCAGGCCGGCATCCCAGACTCCCCCGGGCCTGCCAGAGGTGGGCCTGTGACTTCACATTTGGCCTCCCTGCCTGACCGCACCATAGAGAGGCGCCCAGCCTCATCCGGGCCTGTGTTTTCTTATGAATGAAACTTTCTGGCAGTTAGAAGTCTGAGAGACTCTTTATTCGGCGGGCAGGGGAATGTGTGAACACAAGGCCTAATTGCAGAGAGGCCTCTGCCAGTCAGCTGATATCTCATTAATTTAAAGTGGCCTCTTGTTTTAAACCTCCCAGCCAGGAGAGAGCTCCATTAAAGGAGTGCCCTTATTGTGCCTCCTGCCTATACCCCCACAACCCCCCGCATAACCCTAGGAGATTAGGCGCCTACAAAGAGCAGCAAAGGGGGGCTAAAAAAACTTTTAATTAGTTATTTTCAAAGCTTTCCTTTCTCAGTTTCTTTGCTGTGAAAGATTCTCTCCGCTGGATTTTTTTCTGCTTGAAGGATCTTGTCTTTATGCTGAAATCCAACATTTTTGGCTGCTGGTGACTGAGGGTTTAGAGACAATAGAGAACAGACTCAAAGATTACCCCTGACGAGCACGCTTTTTAGCAGATATTTTTTCAAAACGTTGGTGAATTAAGTATATCCTGAGTTAGTGTATTGCTAGTTTTTTTGTGTGCATGAAAATGTGCTGGATTTGGGTGTTTTAGGAGTTTATGTCAATGTATAAAGTATTGAAATTATTCTGCGTTCTAGAAGATGGCAAATGATTAACCTTTGTTTCTTTCACAGAGAAATAATTGGGTGTCGAATTTGGAAGCTCCATCCACTCAGAAACAGATTCTGATAAAACTGTCAATCTTACTTGTCCATCATATAAAGGAACATGGTAAAAGAGGACCCTATAGGAGCCACAGAGCTACAGACTCTGGGCCTCATTTACGAGACCTCCAGCTGCACTTTTGCCCTGCCGGATAATCACTTTTTTGACGCTCCAGTGGCGCAGTGTGCCGCAGCATAGTTACAAGTCCACGCAAAGCCATTTTACGTGGCTTTCCATGGCCTTGTAAGTATGTGCCTCTTTCACGCACAAAGGGAGGGTCCATGGGTGTTGCTGTTGCATCCATGGAATCTGAAGCATTCCCAGATTTAAAAGGAATCTTAAGCCTGAGAATGCGTCAGATTCTAGCGCCACCCCTGGGGTGGCGTTAGGGAGGGACAACGAGGAGAAATATCCTTATTTCTTCTCGTTTTTTCCTCTTTTTATGTGCGCTGCATGCACACAGAGAAAGAGGAAAACACCTCTCATGATTGTTTTTTTGTACAGGAAGGTGTCCCTTTACCGCTCAAAAACATTCACCCCTACAACGCAGGCACGCTTGAACCATGGCGGAAGGGTGCCTGCGTAGGCTCATGGCAGCCCATTGTGCACCAGCGCAGGGGAAAAGGACAGCAATGCGCCGTATCTCATAGATGTGGCGCATTTCTGCCCTTTTCTTATGACGCAGGGTAGCGCAGCAAGATTCCTTGAGACCCTGCCCTGCGCCAAAACCCTTTAAATTAAGACCTCTGACTTTTATCCTGGGGTTTGGTCTTATCACCTTGCTGAGGCTGTTCCAAACAGAATTCCCCGCTGAAGAAACAACGTGGAAGTGATTCTGAAAGTAAATACAATAAGTGTCTTTAAGCGGCTAAAGCAAAGTTTAGTCATCTTTGCGGATTATTCCCCTGTATGGGTACAGAAGCTTTCAGCCGATCCCCTCTAATCTGATCTGACTCTAGTAGACCCCTCTTCTTTCAGTGGTCAGCCGACTGGTCACCTCCACTCTCTACAGAATTCTGTGCAAATGAGAAGTACATACACAGTGAGGTCTCTCACTCACTTGACTTTACCATGGTAAGTGGGTCCTTGCTTTAAATGAGGGCGCCTCTTTGCATTTGGGTTATCCAGACTTGTGATTCTAACTACCAGTGATTAAACAGAGGAACGAGAAGCCGTCAGTCTAGGGGATAAGCAAAGTTTGGATGCAATTGTACTGGCTCCATCTGCTTTACATTTTGATTGAAATAAACCTTAATGCAGTAATGTAACAGTAGTCAGGCCTAGTTAACTACCTTTACACATTACCTGCGTAGACCAATGTAGAGCAGCAGTCTTGACTATTCTGATGATGAGCGGACATTTGGAGTAAAAAAAATGTTGTCTGCCTCTTCCCAATGATGTACCAGCTAAAATATATTATATTATAGATTATATCAGTGGAAGGCCAACTGGCCAACATAGACATTTAAATGCTGCTCTCTTAGGAGATAAAAGTTTTTTTGAATATTTTTTTAAAAAAAATGAAATCCTTTTCCTAGCTGACATTTAACTATGTTTTGCAATTACCATTTGTCATGAGCCATTTTTAAAAACAGCCTGATAATGTGAATTTATTTAACCATATTTATTTATATATTTATTTATTTAAATATGTAGGTGGTTTCTATAATATTTATAATATTTATTTAAATATGCTGCTTAACTTGTGTGATAATTTAACATAAGAGGTGAAATGGTTGTTCAGTATCAATGTATTTTACAGACATTTGAACTTCTCATGACTCCTACTACTGAAGATATCTGTATAGTATGTTTTCCATGTTCATCATTAATTGCTGGGCAGTATGTCACTTACTTGCACTTTAAATATTTTACAACTTCCTCACTCATGTCATGTGATCAAGGCCCCACGTTGGCTGAAACGCGTCATGGCGGTGGTATCGGGCACTCAATAAAATATATGCACCATCAAAAAAAAGGCGGTGGTGTCGGGCACTCAGTAAAATATATGCACCATCTATTGGGTTTGCCTCGTCTATCTTGCAGAGCGTGACCGTATCCGAAGGACGATTCAAATTTATATATATATATACATATATATATATCAAACAGGAAATGCGCCACACCCGGTTCCTGGACAAGTTGCTTTATTTAAATTTGCACAGGCAGTCATCACGAGGATCACATGGTAACCTTACTGCCTCATGAAAAGCATTGTGGGAGTTGGAGTGTTATGGACAATGGGGGCGTGTGATCAAGCACTACTGGGTCATTGCACTCAAGAGAACACACCTTGGAAAAAGGCTATTTGCCGAAACGCGTCAGGTGCCTCTGACACGTGACTGCCTGTGCAAATTTAAATAAAGCAACTTGTCCAGGAACCGGGTGTGGCGCATTTCCTGTTTGATGTTTAATTGCGGGAACCGCTGTCTCCCGTATTAGCCATGACCGCCCTGCAGGGTTGTGGGTCCCCGACGACAGCAAATTTTGGAGGATTTATATTGGGGGACATGACCCGCTCTCCCCATCACAAGCCTGAGGATTGCCGGCGAATTTTGTGTATGGTGGTGAGAAAGGGAGCTGAGCGAGGCTATCACCTTGTGAAGCAGGTCCTGGACCCAGCGCTGATTTTAAAGAGTGGCAACCGCGTGTCTTTGTAAGTGCACCAGCCCCCCGTTGTGTCCCACCTACCTGTTGACATCGAGACATTTGAGGCAGTAATCGAGCAACATCACGAGGATCACATGGTAACCTTACTGCCTCATGAAAAGCATTGTGGGAGTTGGAGTGTGATGGACAATGGGGGCGTGTGATCAAGCACTACTGGGTCATTGCAGTCAAGAGGACACACCTTGGAAAAAGGCTATTTGCCGAAACGCGTCAGGTGCCTCTGACACGTGACTGCCTGTGCAAATTTAAATAAAGCAACTTGTCCAGGAACCGGGTGTGGCGCATTTCCTGTTTGATGTTTAATTGCGGGAACCGCTGTCTCCCGTATTAGCCATGACCGCCCTGCAGGGTTGGGGGTCCCCGACGACAGCAAATTTTGGAGGATTTATATTGGGGGACATGACCCGCTCTCCCCATCACAAGCCTGAGGATTGCCGGCGAATTTTGTGTATGGTGGTGAGAAAGGGAGCTGAGCGAGGCTATCACCTTGTGAAGCAGGTCCTGGACCCAGCGCTGATTTTAAAGAGTGGCAACCGCGTGTCTTTGTAAGTGCACCAGCCCCCCGTTGTGTCCCACCTACCTGTTGACATCGAGACATTTGAGGCAGTAATCGAGCAACATCACGAGGATCACATGGTAACCTTACTGCCTCATGAAAAGCATTGTGGGAGTTGGAGTGTGATGGACAATGGGGGCGTGTGATCAAGCACTACTGGGTCATTGCACTCAAGAGGACACACCTTGGAAAAAGGCTATTTGCCGAAACGCGTCAGGTGCCTCTGACACGTGACTGCCTGTGCAAATTTAAATAAAGCAACTTGTCCAGGAACCGGGTGTGGCGCATTTCCTGTTTGATGTTTAATTGCGGGAACCGCTGTCTCCCGTATTAGCCATGACCGCCCTGCAGGGTTGGGGGTCCCCGACGACAGCAAATTTTGGAGGATTTATATTGGGGGACATGACCCGCTCTCCCCATCACAAGCCTGAGGATTGCCGGCGAATTTTGTGTATGGTGGTGAGAAAGGGAGCTGAGCGAGGCTATCACCTTGTGAAGCAGGTCCTGGACCCAGCGCTGATTTTAAAGAGTGGCAACCGCGTGTCTTTGTAAGTGCACCAGCCCTCCGTTGTGTCCCACCTACCTGTTGACATCGAGACATTTGAGGCAGTAATCGAGCAACATCACGAGGATCACATGGTAACCTTACTGCCTCATGAAAAGCATTGTGGGAGTTGGAGTGTGATGGACAATGGGGGCGTGTGATCAAGCACTACTGGGTCATTGCACTCAAGAGGACACACCTTGGAAAAAGGCTATTTGCCGAAACACGTCAGGTGCCTCTGACACGTGACTGCCTGTGCAAATTTAAATAAAGCAACTTGTCCAGGAACCGGGTGTGGCGCATTTCCTGTTTGATGTTTAATTGCGGGAACCGCTGTCTCCCGTATTAGCCATGACCGCCCTGCAGGGTTGTGGGTCCCCGACGACAGCAAATTTTGGAGGATTTATATTGGGGGACATGACCCGCTCTCCCCATCACAAGCCTGAGGATTGCCGGCGAATTTTGTGTATGGTGGTGAGAAAGGGAGCTGAGCGAGGCTATCACCTTGTGAAGCAGGTCCTGGACCCAGCGCTGATTTTAAAGAGTGGCAACCGCGTGTCTTTGTAAGTGCACCAGCCCCCCGTTGTGTCCCACCTACCTGTTGACATCGAGACATTTGAGGCAGTAATCGAGCAACATCACGAGGATCACATGGTAACCTTACTGCCTCATGAAAAGCATTGTGGGAGTTGGAGTGTGATGGACAATGGGGGCGTGTGATCAAGCACTACTGGGTCATTGCACTCAAGAGGACACACCTTGGAAAAAGGCTATTTGCCGAAACACGTCAGGTGCCTCTGACACGTGACTGCCTGTGCAAATTTAAATAAAGCAACTTGTCCAGGAACCGGGTGTGGTGCATTTCCTGTTTGATGTTTAATTGCGGGAACCGCTGTCTCCCGTATTAGCCATGACCGCCCTGCAGGGTTGTGGGTCCCCGACGACAGCAAATTTTGGAGGATTTATATTGGGGGACATGACCCGCTCTCCCCATCACAAGCCTGAGGATTGCCGGCAAATTTTGTGTATGGTGGTGAGAAAGGGAGCTGAGTGAGGCTATCACCTTGTGAAGCAGGTCCTGGACCCAGCGCTGATTTTAAAGAGTGGCAACCGCGTGTCTTTGTAAGTGCACCAGCCCCCCGTTGTGTCCCACCTACCTGTTGACATCGAGACATTTGAGGCAGTAATCGAGCAACATCACGAGGATCACATGGTAACCTTACTGCCTCATGAAAAGCATTGTGGGAGTTGGAGTGTGATGGACAATGGCGGCGTGTGATCAAGCACTACTGGGTCATTGCACTCAAGAGGACACACCTTGGAAAAAGGCTATTTGCCGAAACGCGTCAGGTGCCTCTGACACGTGACTGCCTGTGCAAATTTAAATAAAGCAACTTGTCCAGGAACCGGGTGTGGCGCATTTCCTGTTTGATGTTTAATTGCGGGAACCGCTGTCTCCCGTATTAGCCATGACCGCCCTGCAGGGTTGGGGGTCCCCGACGACAGCAAATTTTGGAGGTTATATATATATATATATATATATATATATATATATATATATATATATATATATATATATATATCTATATATGATTCCTCCAGGCTTAGGTAACTGCCACCGCACTCCTGAACAGAGGGTGCGTCGTCGAGGCGGACCACCCAGGCTCGGTCCGTAATAAATTTCGAAAGTTCCTCGTACCACAAGGATGACGACGCCGTGTTCTGGGTCAGAAATACAGGGCTTGTTGGTGAACAAGCCTGCTAGTCAGGCGAAACGCGTCCTACCAGCCGATTGCAATAAAGTTTTTGACCAGAACACAGCGTCGTCATCCTTGTGGTACGAGGAACTTTCGAAATATATATATATATATATATATATATTTTGTAATTATTTTTTTCTTTTTTTTTTAAAGCAATCACAAATTGCTATTTAGGTACTTTTTAACTTCTAAAAGTTAGAGTATAGTTTGTAAAACAGTACATTTAGCAAAAAACGAAAATGGGACATTAGGCTGAAATAGATTCCAAAAACATGTTGGCTCAAATTATGTTTTAAGTTCATTTTTTCTCACAGTATATCCAGTATGTAAAATTTAAAACATTGAATTCAATCCTGCAGTTGGTGATATTTCTGTATAGGAGGTTCCCCAACTCTAATACAAGGACAGAAGGAAATATAAGCCTAGAAAGTTAAATTCTGAAGAAAGTGGGAGACTATGGGCCTCATTTACAAGAGGTCACATTTTATGACCCTCCGGTGGCGCAGGCCTCTCAATCATATTTGTGAGGTGACAAAGCCACCCTGCGTGGTTTTGCATGGCCTCATAAATATGGAATCGGGCAAGGCAGCGCAGCGCTGCCTTGCCTTACTCCACGTGAAGGAGGCGTTTCTTGGTTGTTGGCGTGGGTTAACCCATGCAACACCCATGGATTTTGAAAGATTCCCAGATTTACAAGGATCTGTAAACCTGTGAATGTGCCAACACCAAGGGAGGCGTAACGAGGAGAAATAACTGCATTTCTCCTGGTTTTTCTCCTTTCTGTGTGTGTGCAGCACACATAGAAAGAGGAAAACACCTCCATTGATTGTTTGTGTGCAGGGAAGGTCTCCCTTCCTGCACAAAAGCAATTGTGCCAGCAATGTAGACACCCTTGCACCATGGTGCAAGAGTCTCTACATTGGTGCTATACACCAATTTGTGCACCGGCGCAGGCAGGAAGGACAGGAATGGGTTGTATTTCATTAATACAGCGCATTCCTGCCCTTTCCTTTGGATGCAGGGCAGCAGAGCAAGAAACCTTGCGGCACTGCCCTGCGCCAAAAATTTGTAAAGGGAGCCCTGTATTTCTGACCCATCCTATAAAACACAGAGAAACGACCAAGCAGATTTAGATTTGTTTAAACTGTGATGTTAGTAACCCAAGTGAAAAAGCACATACATTCGGTATGCCATCTGCAAGCATTACCCAAACTAAATCAAATTAATAAAATAAATGCGTCGCTAACAGATTGTTATACTGAAATTTGGAATCTAAGTTTTTAAAATAATATTTTGTTCAGATATTCAATGCAGTCTTACTTGGAAACTATTCATTAAACATCTGAACCAAATTGTTTTAACCCTTGTACAACATAAATGTGTTGGTTGCATTACACACAAAAACTTCACTGGAGTGATCAAATTGACAATCTTGAACTAGATTTCACATCATTATGTATACTTATCGGACATTTAAGGATTACAAAATAACATTCAAGATCGGCTTAACTTCATACCGTGAGATATTTACTTGTGGTTTATGTTTCCACAGCTAACTCAAAGCATTGTGACTTTAATCAAGTGTGTGACGTTGTCTTTACTAATTTCATCCTTTAAAGCAAAAAGAAGTTGGTGAACCTTTGCATCTTTTAATTAAACCTTTTGTCCCAGTGGTCTTTAAATTCCTTTTGCTCAATATCCCCCTAGGTCAGTAAATCTCTGTTTGTTGCCCTTACGCACTCAAATGTCCAAACGATTCACATTTTATCACAATGGATATTTAAAATGTCTGCTATTTTGTACTAAGCAATGGAATTTAATATTTACACATGGAATATGCGGGTGGCTTCGTCCAGTGTAATATAGGCAACAATAATTTGCTAAGGTGTCTATCAATTTCTCACAATAATTATATGAAATGTGAAAGATTGCAGGCAAGTGGTTCGATATTATCTAATGTCCCTTGGGTGATATACTCGAAGAAACACAGTTCAAACACACTTACTTTTGCGACAAACATATAAAACTTAAAACATTGTGAGCAAGCTATATATTTCCCCTGCGATTTGAGGTGTCCTTTGGTAGGTGATTTGAAACCTTTAATAATCTCACCATAAAATATTAAACTTTTCATACATTGGGATGATGTTCAATTGTTTTGATCAATATCACATTTTACTATGTACATTCTCAAGTCGCAAGTGTTTTTCAGAGATATGTAAAATGAGCGAGTTAGTGAAACCTCATGCTCTCTCAATACCGTAAAGCCTATTACTGCATTTAGCCTCTAGCTATTAAAAGCCATAGGGTTTTTATGGCCCCAAGACTTTATCCGATGACCCACCATGGGGCACGTACCATTCTTTGCAGACAACTTTCTAATTCATTATATGCAGAGGTCAATAGTCACAAAATTGAAGTTTTACTATCAAACTGCACTTATATTACACATACAGTAATGACTACCACTACATTGTCAAGGTAAATAGATGTGGAATTAGAGTAGTTAAGCTATACTTCCCCATACATATTTACCTTGATGATATAGTGGACACTGACACTGGTATTGACCGCAATATTTTGAAATATAACCTTTCCAATGTTAATGATATATCATTTGACAACAAGACCGCAAGCGAAGCGACCCACGCCAAGACTGCTTAGGACTCGGATCTCGAGCTGGGATTTGACTTGATTCTATACCCTTATTTTGGTTAATTGCCTGGTGACGATACAGCGGTTTACACTGGAAACTCGGTGAATACACTATAAAATACATTAAGCCCTGATGAAGTTCCTAGTGTGACAGGAACAAAACACGTTGGCGGATTTTAATTCATGTGCAACAATTAAAAAAAATAAAAGAAGATGTTGGACTGAAATTTGCCATATTGAATTTATTTCTGGTGCACCTTCCATTTTGAAGTAAATTGTGTTCTCTGGTCTCCAGTGGCGCTAAACGGTCGCAAGTGCCGGAAGAGGATGCACAGGACATTAAATTTAACATGACAGGGACTGAGGTGCAGAACCTGTGGTCAGCTGCTGTTAGTTTTGTGCTTATTCATATCATTTGACAACATTCTGCCCATTTCTGAGCACCAACCCTGTCATGTTTTGAATTATTGGGCAGTCAATGGCTAAATAGAAGTACTACAGACTAGCTGTCTACAGATTCCTGAAGCTAAAGTGCTTCTCTATACCATTTACTATCATCCAGGAGTCACATTCTAGAAGTGTTCTTTCCTATCCATTCTTTTACTGCTGTGATGTTCACAATGTACACTTCCATTATGTCTGACGAATTCCACTATTTCAAAATGAATCGAGCAGGAAACAAGATGGCGAACGTGTCACGTCACTGCTGTTCGGCTCTCTCCTGGCGGTGTGCAGTTCTTGGAAGTGGAGAGATGCGGCTTATGGCAGCAGAGCAGCATGTGGGGCACCTCCGCACTAACCACTGGCACCAGGATTATTCACTGGACTCCCCTAGGGGTAGAGGTCCGAGCGGTGCTGCTTGTAGCCTCCGAAGTGCTTCACCTGAAGGGAACAGCTGGGGCTTGCAAGCGTAAGTCTGTCAGCATCAGGCTTACTGCTGGGCACACTACAGCTGTAGTCATGGCACGGAACAACAACATAGCCACTCATGACAGGGTAGAGGTATCGGCCCCAGGATCTCGCACCGCACATACCCGTGCAAAACAGGATTGTGCCTGCAGCAGAGCCGCAGGTAGGAGAGTCGAATCAGCCCATAACAAAAGCGCAATGGATATACCGGGTTTAACGGTGAAGAGGGCAGCAGGATCAGAAGCTGCAATGCACTGTATATTGCTTTTATAGATTTAAAGGCAGCCTTTGATTCAGTTCCTCGAGCCTTATTGTGGAAAAAACTGGTCTTCTGGGCCATTTCACAGAATTTGCTAGATGCTATTATTCTTCTTTTCACCAATACTTGGGTCGAGGTTAAGCTAGCTGTCTGTGATACCATATTACAAACAATTAAAACCCATAATGGCCTAAAGCAAGGATGTGTCCTTGCTCCTTGTCTTTTTAATCTATTTTTGTCAGACCTTCCTCAGCATTTGGAATCTGTTACCGCCCATTCCCCAAAACTAGGTGCAACTTAGCTATTTACAATACGCAGACAATACTATCCTGCTGAGTCAACCCCCAATAGGTTAACAAAGACTGATAAATGCTTTCGATTATTATATCTCAATGAATGGCTTGGAACTGAATGTTAAGGAAACTAAAATCATGAAAATCGTCCTGGCTAAACCAAAGACCAATTCATGGAGGGCAAGAGGAGTGCCAATTTAAGTGGTTAAAACGTATAAATATTTAGGAATTTAATTTGATCACAGAGTTTAAAAAAATAATAATTTTAAAGATTTAAGGGCAAAATCTGCAACTCTAAATCATGCTTTCAAATGGTTGTATAAATCGCTGAGATGCCAATCATATAATTATCTTCTTAACCCCTTCGCTGCCTGGCCTTTTCCCCCTCCTGTGCCACGCCCTTTTTTGGCTATTTGGGGTAGTGCGCGCTGAGGCCCCTGTAACTTTTTGACCACATAAGGTATCCACGCAAAATTTGCGTCCTTTTCTTCCAACATCATGGGGATTCTGAAGGTACTCAGGGTTTGTGGACTCCCCTGGAGGGGTCACAGAAATGAGCCAAAATACAGCAATATTTAGTTTTTGGGGGGGAAAATGGGAAAAATGGGCTGCAATGAAAGCATCTGGGGGTTTCCCTGCAAGTTTTATCAAAAAAGGGTTTGTGGGGCTGAAATCACAATTTTCCCAGATTTTAGGGGATACCAGACTTTTGTCTGAAACCCAACATTTTTTACACAGTTTTGGCATTTTTCTGGGACATAGCCTATTTTTGCTATTTTTTGTGCTTTCGACCTCCTTCCAGTTAATGGTAGAAATAGGTACAAAAGCAATAATGGATCCTGGAAAGCTATACATTTTAGAGAAGTAGATAAAATTCTGAATTCAGCAAGGGGTCATATGTGTAGATCCATCAAGGTTTCTTTATAGAAACTAACAGTTAAATATAGGATAAATTGAAAATTTGTTGAAAAAAAGCGCCTTTTGTGTCAACGTTTTCACCTGTAACTTCTTCTAATTATGACAGCTCTTTGCAAGCAATGTACCGTTACATCCGCTGGACATTACTGGTTGTGGGGATATATAGGACTTGTAGGTTCACCAAGAACCCGACGAACCCAGAGCCAAAAACTGAGCAGCAACTTGCAATGGTTTTTTATTATGTACCGGGTATATAGTAATTATTCTGTAAAAATGTGTACATGGAAAAATCGGTATGAAAGACACCTATGTATTTCTGAAATGGGAACAAAATATAGAGTTTAGAAACAGTAGATATTTGCACATTTCCGAATTTGGGAATACTCATACTAGCATGAGAATTATCAGTAATTTTTTAGAATGACTTCTTTTTTACACAATGCCTTTCATTTGGAAGGCAGAAATGCATCAAAAGTCAATAGGTAATAACAGGTCCTTTACAAATCTGAATTACCCTAAGTCTCCCGATAAACATGGTACCTCACTTGTAGGGGTAGGCATAGTGCCCACGACAGGAAATGGCTCAAAACCCAACGTGAACACACCACATTTTCACAATGCAAAATTACCATTTTTTAGCAAAGTGCCTAGCTGTAGTTTTTTAACCCTAGCTCTGCCGGCACCTAGGGAAACCTAGCAAACCTATACATTTTTGAAAACTAGACACCCAGGGGAATCCAGTATGGGGTGACTTGACTGCCTCCCACCAGGTTCTATTACCCAGAATCCCTTGCAAACCTAAAAAATTGCCCAAAAAAACACTTTTTTCCCACATTTCTCTGGTGGAAAGTTCTGGAATCTGCGTGGATCCACAAATTTCGACCCACCCCGCGTTCCCCAAAGTCTTCCGAGAAAAATGGTACCCCACTTGTGTGGGTCAGTCTAGTGCCCGCGACAGGAAACGGCGCAAAACGTAACGTGGACACACCTCAATTTTGTAGCGAAAAATGACCCTTTTTAGGCAAAGTGCCTAGCTGTAGTTTTTGAACCATAGCTCTGCCGGCACCTAGGGAAATCTAGCAAACCTATACATTTTTTAAAACTAGACACCCGGGGGAATCCAGGATGGGGTGACTTGACTGCCTCCCACCAGGTTCTGTTACCCAGAATCCCTTGCAAACCTAAAAAATTGCAAAAACAAACACATTTTCCCCACATTTCTGTGGTGGAAAGTTCTGGAATCTGCGTGGATCCACAAATTTCCACCCACCCCGTGTTCCCCAAAGTCTTCCGATAAAAATGGTACCTCACTTGTGTGGGTCGGCCTAGTGCCCGTGACAGGAAACGGCGCAAAACGCATCGTGGACACACCTCAATTTCGCAGTGAAAAATGAACCTTTTTTGGCAAAGTGCCTAGCTGTAGTTTTTGAACCCTAGCTCTGCCGGCACCTAGGGAAACCTACCAAACCCACACATTTCTGAAAACTAGACACCCGGGGGATTCCAGGGAGGTATGGCTTGCGTGGATCCCCCAATGTTTCCTTACCCAGAATGCCCTGCAAACCTCACTCGTGTGGGAGGCCCAAGTACCCGCCACAGGCAAGGGCCCAAAACGTATTGAGGCGACATGAAAATTGCCTAAATCAAAATGACCTGGTTTTGCAAGGGGGGTCACCTGGGTTTTTGTCCCGGTGCTCGGCGGCCACCTAGGGGAACATACCAAACCCACACATTTCTGAAAACTAGACACCCGGGGGATTCCAGGGAGGTATGGCTTGCGTGGATCCCCCAACGTTTCCTTACTCAGAATGCCCTGCAAACCTCAAATTTAGCCCAAAAATTCACCTTTTTCACACATTTTTGTGTGGGAAAGTTGTGGCATCAGCGGGCTGACACAAATTTCCTACCACCCAGCGTTCCCCCGGGTCTCCCGATAAAAACGGTGCCTCACTCGTGTGGGGGGCCCAAGTACACGCGACAGGCAAGGGCCCACAACGTAGTGAGGCGACATAAAAATTGCCTACATCAAAACGACCTGGTTTTGCGAGGAGGGTCACCTGGGTTTTTGGCCCGGTGCTCGGTGGCCACCTAGGGGAACCTATCAAACCCACACATTTCTGAAAACTAGACATCCGGGGGATTCCAGGGAGGTATGGCTTGCATGGAGCCCCCAACGTTTCCTTACCCAGAATGCCCTGCAAACCTCAAATTTAGCTAAACAATTCACCTTTTTCACACATTTTTGTGTGGGAAAGTTGTGGCATCAGCGGGCTGACACAAATTTCCTACCACCCAGCTTTCCCCCGGGTCTCCCGATAAAAACAGTGCCTCACTCGTGTGGGAGACCCAAGTACCCGCGACAGGCAAGGGCCCACAACGTAGTGAGGCGACATGAAAATTGCCTACCTCAAAACGACCTGGTTTTGCAAGGGGGGTCACCTGGGTTTTTGGCCCGGTGCTCGGCGGCCACCTAGGGGAACCTACCAAACCCACACATTTCTGAAAACTAGACACCCGGGGGATTCCAAGCAGGTATGGCTTGCATGGATCCCCCAACGTTTCCTTACCCATAATGCCCTGCAAACCTCAAATTTAGCTAAAAAATTCACCTTTTTCACACATTTTTGTGTGGGAAAGTTGTGGCATCACCGGGCTGACACAAATTTCCTACCACCCAGCATTCCCCCGGGTCTCCTGATAAAAACGGTGCCTCACTCGTGTGGGAGGCCTAAGGACCCGCCACGGGCAAGAGCCCAAAACGTAGTGAGGCGCACTACGTTTAGGACCCTTGCCTGTTGAGGCGCACTACGTTTTGGACCCTTGCCTGTCGTGGGTACTTGGACCTCCCACACGAGTGAGGCACCGTTTTTATCGGGAGACCCGGGGGAACGCTGGGTGGTAGGAAATTTGTGTCAGCCCAGTGATGCCACAACTTTCCCACACAAAAATGTGTGAAAAAGGTGATTGTTTCAGCTAAATTTGAGGTTTGCAGGGCATTCTGGGTAAGGAAACGTTGGGGGATCCACGCAAGCCATACCTCCCTGGAATCCCCCGGGTGTCTAGTTTTCAGAAATGTGTGGGTTTGGTAGGTTCCCCTAGGTGGCCGCCGAGCACCAGGCCAAAAACCCAGGTGACCCCCCTTGCAAAACCAGGTCGTTTTGAGGTAGGCAATTTTCATGTCGCCTCAATAAGTTTTGGGCCCTTGCCTGTCGCGGGTACTTGGGCCTCCCACACGAGTGAGGCACCGTTTTTATCGGGAGACCCGGGGGAACGCTGGGTGGTAGGAAATTTGTGTCAGCCCGGTGATGCCACAACTTTCTAACACAAAAATGTGTGAAAAAGGTGATTTTTTCAGCTAAATATGAGGTTTGCAGGGCATTCTGGGTAAGGAAACGTTGGGGGATCCACGCAAGCCATACCTCCCTGGAATCCCCCGGGTGTCTAGTTTTCAGAAATGTGTGGGTTTGGTAGGTTCCCCTAGGTGGCCGCCGAGCACCGGGCCAACAACCCAGGTGACCCCCCTTGCAAAACCAGGTTGTTTTGAGGTAGGCAATTTTCATGTCGCCTCAATAAGTTTTGGGCCCTTGCCTGTCGCGGGTACTTGGGCCTCCCACACGAGTGAGGCACCGTTTTTATCGGGAGACCCGGGGGAACGCTGGGTGGTAGGAAATTTGTGTCAGCCCGGTGATGCAACAACTTCCCACACAAAAATGTGTGAAAAAGGTGATTTTTTCAGCTAAATTTGAGGTTTGCAGGGCATTCTGGGTAAGGAAACGTTGGGGGATCCACGCAAGACATACCTCCCTGGAATCCCCCGGTGTCTAGTTTTCAGAAATGTGTGGGTTTGGTAGTTTTCCCTAGGTGGCCGCCAAGCCCGGGGCCAAAAACTCATAGGACCCCCTTTGCAAAACCAGGTTGTTTTGTGATAGGTAATTTTGATGTCTCCTCAATAGGTTTTGGGCCCTTGCCTGACGCGGGCACTAGGCCTACCCACGCAAGTGAGGTACCATTTTTCTCTGAAGACTTTGGGGAACGCAGGAAGGGTGGAATTTTGTGGACCCACGCAGATTCCAGAACTTTCCACCACAGAAATGTGAGGAAAATGTGTTATTTTGGACACATTTTTAGGTTTGCAATGGATTCTGGGTAACAGAACCTGGTGAGAGCCAGTGAAGTCACCCCATCCAGGATTCCCCTCGGTGTCTAGTTTTAAAGAATGTACAGGTTTGCTAGGTTTGCCTACGTGCCAACTGCGCTAGGGCCCAAAATCCACAGGTATGCACATTGCTAAAAAAATCCGGAGCCCAGTGGCCTTTCTGCCGCCCTGGGGGGAATCGGGGAAGGGGGTTTCATCCTGATATGCACCTAAAGGGGCAGAAAGACTGTGGCTATTTTTTGTAGGGGTGGGGGTGGGGGCATTGGTATGACCATTTTGGGCAGCCCCCACCCCCACGCATAAAAAAACAAGCCTGCGTACTCGCTGGCGCCTAGTGGGCTTTCTGCCCCCCCAGGGGGCAGAACAGGGGCCACTGCCACCATCTGCCCTCCCGGGGGGGCAGAAAGACTGGAATTTCTCTGGGGGTGGGGTGGGGTATTGTCATGCCCATTTTGGGGAGTCCCTACCCCTACACTAATAAAACCATGGTTTCTAGTGGGCATTCTGCGCCCCCAAGGGGGGCCAGATTTGGGGCTACAGCTCCCATCAGCCTCCTGGGGGGGGCATTGGCGTGCCCGTTTCGGGCAGCCCACACCCTAAAAACAATTGCGCAAAAAAAATCCCTGGTGTTTAGTGGGCTTTTTGCCCCCCCGGGAGGGGCAGATTAGGGGCCAATGCACCATCTGCCCCCCGGGGGGGCAGAAAGACTGTGATAATTGGGGGGTGGGGTGGGGGCATGGGCCTGCCCGTTTTGGGTAGACCCCACCCCTATTTTATTTTTTTTACAATTCCCTGGTGTCTAGTGGTCTTTTTGCCCCCCGGGGGGGGCAGATTGGGGGCCAATGCCCCATCTGCCCCCCAGAGGGGGCAGAAAGGCTGTAATGGTGGTGGGTGGGTGGGGGAATTGGCATGCCCGTTTCGGACAGCCCCCACCCTGGAAAAAACTGAAATAAAATCCCTGGTGTATCGTGGGCTTTCTGCCCCCCCCCCCGAAGGGGCAGATTAGGGGCCAATGCCCCATCTGCCCCCCAAGGGGGGCAGAAAGACTGTGATTATTGGGGGGTGGGGTGGGGGCATGGGCCTGCCCGTTTTGGGCAGCCCCCACCCCTTTTTTTATTTTTTTGAAAATTCCCTGGTGTCTAGTGGGCTTTTTGCCCCCCCGGGGGGGCAGATTGGGGGCTACTGCCCCCATCTGCCCCCCAGGGGGGGCAAAAGACTAAATAATGCCACAATTATTTGGGGGAGCAAAGGCCCTTGCCAAAAGGGCCGCTCCCCCCTCCCTGGTGTCTAGTGGGTGGATCCCTGCTTGGGGATCGCCCTCCTGTGGCGATCCCCAAGCAGGGATCGCCACAGGGATCCATTGGAAAGGGGAGATTCTCCCATTTCCAACGATACCTCTCCCGTCTTTCTACGTGCTCAGGGGGCTGAGATAGTCCCCTGAGCACGTACAAAGTGAAACTGAAATGAGCCTCTTGGCTCATTTCAGTTTCACTTTCAGTGTAATGACGTCAGCGCGACGTGCGCGCCGATCGTCATTACACTGAAAGGGGGGGGGCCTCGGGAGCTGGGGAAGCTCTTCCCCAGCTCCCGAGGCTATTTTTAATTAAAGGGAATCCCTCTGGTGCCCGCACCAGAGGGATTCCCCAGGGAATGCCTCATGACGTGCTGGACACGTCATGGGCACAGCGCGACTGTGCTCCATGACGTGTCCAGCACGTCATGGGCACACAAGGGGTTAAAGTTATGAGAGCAAAACTCCAGCCAACTATTACATATGGCTCGCCTATTACCAAGGGTAACGACGTAAAACTATTGGATCTATTGGTAATCAAGGCATATAAAATAATTTTTGGGATCCCCAGGTCGGTAGGCCAAGCAGAAATAAGACTGGAGTTTGGTCTTCAAAGACAGTCTATGGTGTCGCAAGGGTCATTTTTGAAATGCATGTACACCATGTTTAC
The DNA here is from genome assembly GCF_964204655.1 of Triturus cristatus. NCBI lineage: Eukaryota > Metazoa > Chordata > Amphibia > Caudata > Salamandridae > Triturus > Triturus cristatus. The sequence continues at coordinate 328,479,218 of NC_140580.1, forward strand.
ATCTGACCCTGTTTCTCTAGCGAACATTTGTTGGCATGAAATAATCAACCTTGCCTATACTGTTTCCTGGCCATCCTATATTTCATCCTACCTTCAGAGTTTCGGTCTGCAGATAGGGCCGATTGATTTGAGAATGCCCAACTTTAACCAAATCTTTAAAAAACATATTAAAGTTAGCTCCCTTAATACGGATAAAACAGCTTTAGCGGCAAAAACCCATGCATAATCAGTGATTAATTCACATCAGGCTCTTCGAATCCAGCCATACCCAAATGCCTATTTCTCGGCTCGAATAAAAAATACATTTCTAAAAATTAGAATGGGTATAAACACAACTAAGGAAGGTAGGCCGACCTGGATTCAACACTGGCAAAGCACTAATTGTAGACTGTGTGAGTGGACAAATGAAACCCTAATGCACATAGGGGCCGATTCCGATCCTGTATTTTTTTTTTCCGTACGACTCGTATCCGTATTTTTTTACGTACGAATCGTACAAGGACCGCACAAACGGTGAAGTACGATTCATACGGGAAAAATACATACGAATCGGCTCGGGAAAAGTCTACGAGACGTCCCCGGACAGTTTTACGTACGAGTCGTAAAACTGAAGTCCGAGCGCACAAGTCCAATCCGTACCGGCGTTCCGAATGCACAAGCGTATGGAAAACGTCCCGTATGGAGCGAACTGTGTACGACCCCTACCCCGGGTACACTTGTGCCCGGGGTACGAGTCGTACGGCCCCCCCACCCCCCGTATGAACGGACCGTGCCCCCCACCCCCGTACATACGGGGCTGGGGGTACGGCTCATACGTACGGGGGAGTGGGGGGTACGGCGCGTACATACAGGGCTGGGGGTATGGCGTGTACATACGGGGCTGGGGGTACGGCGCGTACATACGGGGCTGGGGGTATGGCACGTACATATGGGGGGGTGGGTGGTACGGTCCGTACATACGGGGGGTGGGGGGTACGGTCCGTACATACAGGGGGGTGGGGGGTACAGTCCGTACATATGCAATGTTGGGGTACCCACCATACATGATGACACGTATGATGTGGGTGATGGCGTGTACATCGCGTAGCGGGCCCCCTTTTCCTCGTGCATCGTGGCGTACTTAGCTTTTCCGGCACTTTTTGGCTCCCGTAAAAATATAGCCGTGCGGAGTGCTGTGGGTACGAATCGTACTTGCTGGTCCGTAAAACGCTGCCTGACTCCGTGCGGACGTCGCGTACGCGCTGTCCCGGATCGGAATTGTGGGTATTTTTTCACCGCACGTAGTTTTTTACGATTAGTACGGAAATGGTATTTCTGTACGAATCGTACTTGCTGGTTTGTAAGGTGGAATTCCCGGGTACGAGTCGTACAGAGAAAACGCTCCGTACGACCATTTGTACCCGGGTTTTACAGGATCGGAATCGGCTCCATGGTGTGTGCACGTCCTAAACTGCCTAAAATATGACAAACCTTTTTAAAACCCATATTTCTTAAGGCTGGCATAAGATCGGCTAGCCAGGCCCTTATTTTGGTGCCGATTCCGATCCGTTAAAAATATTCCCCGTACGAATCGTATCCGGATTTTTTTACGTACGAATCGTACAAGTCCCGTACAAACTGGCAAGTACGATTCGTATGTTAAAAAATCCATACGAATCACATTGGGAAAATTCCCCGACACGTCCTCGGGTCTGAAAAAGTGTCCGACACGTCCCCGGACAGTTTTACGTACGATTCGGGAAACTGAAGTCCGAGCGCGCAAGTACGATCCGTCCCGTCCGTCCGAATGCACAACCGTATGGAAAAAACACCGTACGGAGCGAACTCCCATAGCAACCATGGAGACGTCCAAACATGTGCCCGCATACGCGCCGAACACCCCCCAGCCCACCCCCCCAAGTACGTGCCGTACCCCCAGCCCCCCATGTACGTGCCGTACCCCCACCCCACCCCCATAGGCATGGAGCGTACCCCACCCCGTAGGTATGGAGCGTACCCCCACCCCGTGTAGGTATGGAGCGTACCCCCACCCCATGTAGGTACGGAGCGTACCCCCACCCCGTAGGTACGGAGGGAGCGTACCCCCACCCCATGTAGGTACAGAGCGTACCCCCACCCCGTGTAGGTACAGAGCGTACCCCCACCCCGTAGGTACAGAGCGTACCCCCACCCCGTAGGTACAGAGCGTACCCCCACCCCGTGTAGGTACGGAGCGTACCCCCACCCCATGTAGGTACGGAGCGTACCCCCACCCCATGTAGGTACGGAGCGTACCCCCACCCCGTAGGTACGGAGCATACCCCCACCCCATAGGTACGGAACGTACCCCCACCCTGTGTAGGTACGGAGCGTACCCCCACCCCGTGTAGGTACGGAGCGTACCCCCACCCCGTAGGTACGGGGCGTACCCCCACCCCGTGTAGGTATGGAGCATGCCCCCACCCCGTGTAGGTACGGAGCGTACCCCCACCCCGTAGGTACAGAGCGTACCCCCACCCCATGTAGGTACGGAGCGTACCCCCACCCCACCCCGTAGTTTACGGAGCGTACCCCCACCCCCCGTATGTATGGTGTGTACCCCCAGCGCGTAGCGCTGGGGGTACGCACCGTACATACGGGGGGTGGGGGTACGCACCGTACGTACGGGGGGTGGGGGTACACACCGTACATACGGGGGTGGGGGTATGCACCGTACATACGGGAGGTGGGGGTACGCACCGTACATACGGGGGTGGGGGTACGTGCCGTACATACGGGGGTGGGGGTACGGTGCGGACGTGTAGGGATGGGGGTACGGTGCGTACCGGGCCCCCTTTTCGCCGTGCATCGTGGCGTACTTAGCTTTTCCGGCACTTTTTGGGTCCCGTAAAAATATTGCCGTGCAAAGTGCTGTGGGTACGAATCGTACTTGCTGGTCCGTAAAACGCTGCCTGACTCCGTGCGAATGTCGCGTACGCGGTGTCCCGGATCGGACTTGTGGGTGTATTTTAGCCGGTCGGTGTTTTTTACGATTCGTACGGAAATGGTGTTTCTGTACGAATCGTACTTGCGGGTTTGTAAGGTGGTTTTCCCGGGTACGAGTCGGACGGAGAAAACGCTCCGTCCGACGATTCGTACCCGGTTTTTCCAGGATCGGAATCGGCCCCTTTATGTCTATTGGGTCAGTCGATTCACCTGCTATGTCAATTGATATAGTTTTTAGCCATTGCTGAAAAACACTTGATGGCCCATTAGGATGGCGGGCAGACTTCAGTCCGCCCGCCACCCTAGCGGTGATGGGACCGGCCACCAGCGGTGCGGCGGTCCTGCACCACCAATTAGGATGCGACCGCCACCCTGGCGATCGCATTCCGCATTGTTGACAAAGAGGCATATTGTGCATTGCCATGCACAACGTGGCAGGCACCGCGCGGTGCCTGCCACCTTGTGCATGACAATGAAGGGGGGTACCATAGGTACACCCCAAGGGCAGCCCCCCCATCCCCCCGAGGGCGCACTACAGGCCCCCAAAGCAATTCTCCGCCAGCCTTTCCATGGTGGCAAATCCGCCATGGAAAGGCCTGTGAAACCCGCAATCATAATATGGATGGTGGTGCCTTCTAGGCACCGCCAACATATTATGCCCCAGCTTTGCCCGGCCAGCAATCGGAACGATTTTGCGTCCACCGCGGTACACCCGCCATAGTAATATAGCGGGGGTAAATCTAGTTGGGATGGCGGGCGGACCGCCACCGCCGAGCCGGCGGTGGCGATCCGCCTGCCATCCTAATGACCCCCCCCACGTATCTGCAATTTAAGGGTTTCCTTAATTAATTAAGAATTAATAAGGGTGTTCTAAGGTCACTAACATTCTGTACAACATAGTGTCAATACTGCAGTCATGGCAATTAGTTCCAAATGTGATTAGGGAAGCCCTGATGTATTTTCTCAGATAATTTGCACAATGTGCATATCATAGTTTGTTTGCACAATGGAATTTATTCAGCATAAATCTTATGAATTGGGTCAGTCTTAGATAATAGGTTTTCTAAATATACTGAGACACCTTGCTCATTCTGCACCTTGCATCATAATGATACAGCCGGTGTTCATATGAATTTTATAGCAAAAGTGATTGTGAAAATGTTGATGCATTTTTATTGCTTATTTGTACAATGTAGATATCCTGGATGAGTTAGTGCCTATGCCACTATGGTATTCTGACTTAAGAGACATTTTTAAACACCCTTAAATAGCTTGTTTGCACAATGAGATTTATTGCGCATAAATTCTATGAATTGGGTCAGTCTCACATAATAGGTGTCAATTCTGCTGTTATGGCAATTAGTTCTAAATGTGATTGTGAAAACCCTGTTGTACTATCACAGACTATTTGCACAATATGGATATCACAGCTTATTTGCACAATGGAATTTATTTTGTATAAATTCTATGAATTGGGTCAGTTTTAGATAATAGGTTTTTAGAATATACAGAGACACCACTCCGCTTATTTGCACTTTGAATTATAATGATATACCTGGCGGTCATATGTATTCTATAGCATATTTGCACAATTTTATTTAATATTAACTGTTTTTATCATTTATTCTTAGGTACAATTAAAATTTGTTGATAGATTTTATTGTGCTGGTTTTAAAAAGAGTATTTCAAGTGGTCTTAATGTATAGGTTTTGCATGAACCTTACATTCTCCCTGAACAGGTGCCTATTGTCTTATGAAACTGGAATAGTGTTTCTTTATATAAGTTTTAAAAGTTTAAACTGCAATGATTTTTGTTAATCAAGCAGTAAAGAATTACCCGACAAGAAGTCATCTCTTCTTTTTCTGGGGCCAGCAAAAGCTGCTTCTCTACAGTCTACAGCAAAGCAGCAAAAACGCCAAAAGAAATCAAAGGAAAAATCAGGTGCATCTGCAGGAGTGATAGTTAAAGGGCCTCAGGTGGCTGTGGCTTTAAAGTGGGATTATTCGGCTACGTAGCATTTGTACCCAGATGGTGAAAATAAGGTATTGTCACCAGCCAAAGAACTGAGCCACTCAGTTACCGCCGATGATGCTGAAGAACCCACATTAAAGCTTAAACATCAATGTAAAAAATATCGAGAAAAAAATATAGAATGCAAAAATATCGACTCCCTATACTTAAACAGGTAAGTACAAAAATGTTGAATCAAAAACATTGAAGTTAAAAATCTAGTGGAAAAAATATCGATTAAAAAATATAAATCAAATAATATATTAAATATATAAAATATTAATATTATCTTTAACAAAATTAAATAAATGTAATATACATTTTAACTAAATATAAAAAATAAACATAATTATAAAATATAAACACGCAAACATAATCATTTAGACATATACATATATTTACTTTAAAATAATTTATTCACTATTATCTTTATTTAGTTTTTAAACTTTTAAATTATATAAAAATAAAATATATACATATATCAATAACCTAAAATAAAAAAACATTCTTTAATTAATTAAAACATTAAACTATTAAAACAAAATTAAAACGTACATTTCGCAATACAGTAAATACAACAGTAGGGAAAATGTTGGATAGCGAAATAATTAAATGTACTATTCCAACTCCAGAGAGTGCAACAGTAGGGAAAGTCTTGGATAGCGGAGGGGTAAAAATTACTATTCCCTCTCCAAAGAGTGCAACAGTAGGGAAAGTGTTGGATAGCGGAGGGGTAAAATTTACTATTCCCACTGCAGTGAGTGCAAAAGTAGGGTAAATGTTGGATAGCGGAAGAATTAAATTTACTATTCCAGCTCCACAGAGGACAACAGTAGGGAAAATGTTGGATAACGGAGGGGTAAAAATTACTATTCCCACTCCAGTGAGTGCAACAGTAGGGAAAGTGTTGGATAGCAGAGGGGCAAACATTACTATTCCTACTCCAAAGAGTGCAACAGTAGGGAAACTGTTAGATAGGGGAGGGGTAAAAATTGCTATTTCAACTCCAGGGATTGCAACAGTAGGGAAAGTGCTGGATAGCGAAGGGGTAAAAATTACTATTCCCACTACAAACAGTGCAACAGTTAATAAAGTGTTGGATAGCGGAGGGGTAAAAATTACTATTCCCACTCCAGTGAGTGCAACAGTCGAGAAAGTGCTGGAAAGCGGAAGGGTAGAATGACTATTCCCACTCCATTGATTGCAACTGTAGGGGAAGTTATGGATAGCGGAGGAGTAAAAATGACCATTCCCACTCCAGTGAGTGTAACAGTAGGGAAAGTTTTGGATAGCGGAGGGGTAAAAATTACTATTCCCACTCCAGTGCGTGCAACAGTAGGGAAAGTGCTGGATAGCGGAGGGGTAAAAATTACTATTCCCACTCCAATGAGTGCAACAGTAGGGAAAGTGCTGGATAGCGGAGAGGTGAAAATTACTATTCCCACTCCAGTGAGTGTAAAAGTAGGGGAAAGTGCTGGTTAGCGGAGGGGTAAAAATTACTATTCCCACTCCAATGGGTGCAACAGTAGGGAAAGTGCTGGATAGGGGAGGGGTAAAAATTATTATTCTGACTCCAATGAGTGCAACAGTAGGGAAAATGCTGGATAGCAGAGCTGTAAAAATTACTATTCCCAACCCAGTGAGTGCAACAGTAGGGAAAGTGTTGGATAGCAGAGAAACAAAAATTACTAATAACATTTAAACAATTGAAAATAATTAAATAATTTAAAAAATAAATAAACAATATTGAATATATTAAACATATGAAAAGAACACATATTATGATGTTAATTACACATAACAAAAAGGTACAGATATTATATAAAATACATTATTAAATACATTTATAAACAATGTTTTTTAAAAGGGGCAAATATTAACAAACACATTATTTAAAACATAAATGTATTAATTTTATTTCCTACCCTATAACACCACACCAATAAAAAAAACTTCAACATTTTTATTTAAATGTATTTCCATAATTAACATAATTAATAATGAATTGAAGAAATATTATTAATAAACAAATATAATAAACATTCATTGAGTACACATTCTTTAACACTATAATATCCACAACACACACCTAAAATAATTACACAATTACCATAATTAATTATTAAATAATTAATTTAAATTACTTAACAACTAATTAATAATTCATCAATAAAAAATTAATTACTTCCCACACTTCCTACCATTTACACCTATAAACACCACAACACACACCTAAAATAATTACACAATTACCATAATTAATTAATTTAAATTAATTAACAACTAATTATTACATAATTAATAATACATTAATGTACACATTTAACACTATAACATCACAATTAAACAAATATTAGTAAATAAAAATTATTCAATACATTTTCTATATTTAAATTACTTCCCACCCTATTCCTCTATAAACTCACAACCCGCTACAGAACTAAAAATGCTAATTTCGAATAAATGTTTTTGAATAACTACTAAAAAATCAATACATTTTATATAATTAAATTACTTCCCACCCTATTCCCCTATAAAGCACAATCAACCTGCTACGGAACTAAAACGCAAAATTCAAATAATCATTTTTAATAACTTCCAAAATTTAACAGATATAATAAAAATACAAACAATTCTTATACAAAAAAACAAACATCACACACATATAACATATATACTAAAATACATAGCATTACTAAAAATTCGATATTTTTAACAATTATATCTGTGCAAACAATATTGAAAACTTCGATATTTTTTAAATCGATATTACCTACCTAAAATCGATATTCTTGACCATGAGAATTTGTCTGTCGATATTCCTGACCCACGATATTTTTGCCACGATATTTGTGCAATTCGATATTTTTTACTGGATATTCTGTCTCTGCACCCTATGGCTCGATCAGGGAACATTAGGCTCAAACTCTCCCCGATAGTTGAAGGGCCCGGCTGGCAACAAAGCAGTTGCAAGGAGCATTAAAAAATGTCTCCAAAACGTGCATTGAGATTGGGGAAAAGCTCAAGGTAGTTGAAGAAAGAACAGCTGCCGTGGAAACCGATGTAGGGGTCCTAAAGCGCCATGTGGCATCTCAGGAGGTGCAGATAACTGATATTATGTGGAAAATAGAGGATTTTGAAAACCCTCAAAAACAAAATAACTTGAGTATTCTCAAGATAACAGAAGGGTCTGAAGGCAATGACATTAGGACTTACATGCTGGATCGTCTCAAGGGTGCCTTTCCTGAGCTCTCTTTGTGGAATTGGGAGACAGAGGAGCAAAGAGTTTATAGATTTCCGCTAATGCTCAAGAGGCAGGAACGCTCAGCCGGAGTAAAGGAGAGTCAACTCAGAGCCGTCCTGGTCTACTTAGGAATGTCTTATTAAGACAAGCTATATTTGAGAAGCCCATCCGGATTCCCAGTGGTGTCACAGTGGTCAATCATTGTTTGTGCGTCCCGACTTCTGCCATGTCATGGAGGAGTGCAGAGGGTGATTAAGACAGTTCATTAAGCCATTTCAAGATGCTGGGGCAGAAGCAATTCTTCTAGCCCATGCCTGCTTGAAAATCATCTTCAAAGACAAAACCAGTACTTTCACATCTGAAGCCAAAGCCAAAGAATGCTTGAATGAACTTGTACCAAGGCACCAAGGAAGTCTCTCTAGAGCTGAGAACTGAATACAGTCTGGTTTGGAATGGAGTTTAGTTGTGGTAGGGAAGGGACCACTATGCCTCTTTGGGTAAAACAAAGTTTTAGTTTTTTCTTTTAACACTGGTTAGGCTCGTTCTCTGTCTCCTACATTAGTATGGCTTTTTATCTGGAAATCCGCTCCTACTTTTCCGTTAATTGCAGTAATTTGTGGTAAAGATGGATATGGGAGGCGGGGGAGCCCACAAAGAATGCACATGGGAGCCATCATTCAGGCCATGGCGGGGTCCGATTGCTTCATGAGGTTGGCGGGGGAAGGGGGTGGGAGGAGGGAGGAAAAGGGAGGCTGGGGGTGGAGACGGGGTTTCAGGGGATGGGCAGGGTCAGATGGGTGAGGGTTGCAACCTGTTGGCAATGGGGGGAGAGTGAAGCACACTACAAGGGGTGGTTTAATTATACACAAAAATTGTAGAATTATGGTTTTCAATGCACTGGTCAATAATTCAGATCTAAGGGGCCGATTACGATGGCAGGCAGACTTAAGTACGCCCACCATCATAGCGGGTACGGGACCACCCGCCTTTAAGGCGGCGGTCCCGCACTCCAAATCATGATGTGACCGCCACCGTGGCGGTCTCATCCAGCGATTCTACATTGCAGACGGTGCTGCTGGAAATCGCATATTGTCCATTTCCATGCACAACGTGGCAGGCACCAAGCGGTGCCTGCCACCTTGTGCATGGAAATGTGGTACCCCCCAGTGCACATACACCCTCCCCCCACACAGAGGGTGCCTGCAGCAGGCCGTTGAAACCCAGCCTCTGCTAGTCTTTCCATGGCAGTTCCACCACCATGGAAAGGCTGGCTGACACCAGCATTGTAATCTGGTGGGCGGTGCCTGCTAGGTACTGCCGCCATTTTACCCATGCTGACCGCTCCGCCAGGGAATTGTGATGATTGCCTGTGGTGTAAGCATGGAGGGCGGTCTTTGCGACTGCCGCGGTGACAAAGCGAGTCCCCCCGCCATCCTAATGTGGCGGGGGAAATGAGAGTCAGATGGTGGAGGGATCACCACCGCCGGCCCAACGTTGGCGGTCCTTCCGCCATCATAATGAGCCCCTTAGAGATGAGGGCATAATGGAAAAAGTCTCCAGATGAATAACTGACCATGACCAGTTATATGTTAAATTTACGTATTGCCACAGTAAACTTCTGTGGTCTGAATGACGGGGCGAAAAGAAGAAGGGTAGCGGAGGATTTGAAAGCCTTGAGGGCATCTACTGTCTGCAGGAAACACACATAGATAGGGGTAGTAGGAACCTGCTAGACACACTAGGCCTAACACTGATAACGTGTACTATCCAAGATACAAAGACTAAAGGTGTTGCTATATTTGCACTGAGTAAGGCATATGTGTTTAGGCGTAGCTCTGCAGATAAAAACAGTCGATGGGCAATTATGGAGTGTTGTTTTAAAACAGGCTCTTTCACTTTATGGCCAACTCTTAAATGATCCAGATACCTTAGATTTTCTGTCAGTTGAGCATGCTTTGTGGCCTGCTCCCTGTATAGCATATGGGGATTTCAATATTAATGGATCCGGGGGCACTTTTTTTGATAAATCCTGTACTTACTCAGGTAGCAACCCAAGAGTGTTTAGAACCTTGCGGAGCCTGGAGAGAGAGCAAGGCATGATGGATGCCTGGATTAAGTCAAAGGCACCAGGTCCCGGTTATTACTCTCGCCTCCCCCCCCATGGCTCTTTTGCCCGGCTTGCTTATTTTATTTTGACACCAGATTTTTTCAAAGGGTGCCAAATACAATTATTCCCTTGTGTTTTGTCCGATCATAACCCTTTCATAATTGAACTCAACTTGGCAGGGCAAGCATGGACTTCCTAGAGTTGGTCCTTTGAGATAGGCCTCCTATTTGACCCAGCCCACATTGCACATATGAACACTTGGATTCCTGAGTTTTACACTCAAATAGAGGGAGCGCTCCATTCGAGGTAGTGTGGGATGCCTTTAAAGCCGGGGTCGGGGAAGGAAACCTTAGGTTTAGTTTGAACCGTCAGAAGTGCACTCGATTGCTTCTTAAGGAATTTTACCAAAAACGCAGGATGGCGGAACCTCATCTTGTCTTGGCCTGGAAATTTCTGCTGGGATTGACCATCAACTGCCCAGCAGCAGATAGCAGTGCTTAAGTCAAAACTCAACAAAATTACTGCAAAAAAGTTAGAGGAAGAATTTCTGGCTAGAAGGCAGGAATTGTGATGAATACAATGAGCAGGTGGGGCATCTTCTAGCTGTACGTACACGGCAAAAAGTGGCGGTGGGTTATATTGTGGAAATTAGGTATGGCCAGGGTAATTTGGTCATGGACCCTTTTTGGGACTACTATGAAAAGTTATACTGAGCTCATTGTCCAACAGGAGAGTAGAATATAAAACATTTTTGGGACTTAGTGGCTTCAGATAGAATCACCCAGAAAGATAGGGATTGTTTGGATGCTTTTTTTCCCCTAGATAAAATACAGGTAGAATTCAAAGACCTTCCCACTTGTAAGGCCATGGGGACTGACCAGATTCTGTTGGAGTTCTATAAGGTTTGGGCTTAAGCTCAGATAAGATGGAGCTCTTTCTTCAAGTGCAGAAAGGACAAAGGGCCCCCAAATCATGGTCCATTGCCAACATCATTGTTTTTTTAATGAAAGGGAAAACTCGCCATGAGCCAGGATCATACTGACCAATAACTATCTTTAATAAATAGCGATGATAAGCTATATTCTAAAATGTTGGCTTGTCGTTTGGGCCACATTATCGATAAACTGGTCTCCATTAAACAGCATGGCTCAATTCCTGGGAGGGGCACCAAAGACCACATTCTTAGGGTGGTCACACTCTTTGACATGACTGCTATATTGGGCGAGCCCATGGTGGTAGCCCTGTTACCTGCAGATAAAGCATTCAACAGGGTAACCTGGAATTATTTATGGAAAGCTATGGGCTTGTTCACATTAGCATGCGATATATCAAAGCTGTGTAGGCAATATATTACAGACCAGTAGCTCGGATGCCGATGATGAGTGGTCAATCGGGACCAATTTATATTGAGAGAGTAACTAGGCAGTGGTGCTCTTGCTCCCCCATGCCTTTTGCACTATACAATGACCCTTTTATCTGTAAGCTTGAAGCTAATATAACCATAGTATCAGTGCAGCGATGTAGATGGTCGACAAAAATTCTAGGTTATGCAGATGATATCGCAGTTATAACCGCAAATTCATTGCAGGTAGTCATGGAAGAGGCTGCTAATTCGCTGAATAGGAATAAAACACAACTGGTAGTGAAGAGGCAGGTTTCAGTTCAAGATGCGCTTATGGTCGATCGTGCGGTATATCTGGGGTCAGCATCAGCACGGAGTCAAATCAGACTGTATAGGCCAACATTGCTCCAATTATCTGGAAAGCTAAAAGTGATTTTGAGAGATGGAATAATTTACATTTGTCAATTGTGGGTCACTGCACTATTATTAAAATTTTATTTTAGCCAAAGGTCTTGCATCTCTTTTGGGCTATTCCCCTTCAGTTCAAAACATTTTGGTTGAAGAAAATGAATGCAGTGGTTTCTGGATTTATTTGGTCATACTCCAGGTATTTGTATTTGCCCAGGGAGAGAGGGGGATGGGCCATCCCAAATCTTAAATTGTATCAACTTGCCTCCTCTTTTTAAGTTTTGCAACGTCTTTTAAGAAGCAATGTTGGGGGTCAAGGATCTGAGGAGCATGTACCCTCAATTTATGAGTTGTTAGTCAGAGAGAATGTCAAGGACTGATTATTAAAATTGGTTGAACCTAGTTAATATAAAAAAAAGTTCACTTCAAGACACTGGGAGCAGCCTTTAAGATTTGGGCTACCAGGAGGAAAAAGATGGGCCTGGGCAGATTTAACTGTTCAACTTCTTTAAAGAGGAACTGGCTACTTCCTGACATTTTTATGATGCCTGTATGCTAAGGTGGGAAAGGCATGGGCTATCAAAACTAGGGGATTTCAATAACCTAACCTGTTATCCTTTGAGGAGCTACATACCAGATTTGATTTAAATCAAAGAGATTTTTTGTAACATCTTCAAATATGTCATATTCTGTACAGGAAAGATGGGGAACAGAATGGGTTTTCCAAAGACCCATTAAAGGAATTGCTATTGGGGATGGAGAAATGTACAATCAGTCACATTTATGAAAGTTTGGGTTACACTATGCCGGACGATTTAAAGAAGCACAATAGTAAATGGCAGAAGAGACTCAATTCCTCAGATCTTAGGTTTTACGAGTCTTTGGAGCTTAGTTGCACTCTACTTTGTTCAGCAGGAATGCAGGCCCAGCACTATAAAAAAGGCTTTGATCTGTATCACATGCCTGCAAAGATCGCTAAATGGAGGGGAGGGGTACTACTGGTATATGTTGCCCACGGTTTCAAAGTCTGGAAGCAGACTTGGTCTATATGTTTTCACATGCCCAGGTTTAGATGTACTCAGACTTGAGATTTAAATTTTTTTCTGTAATGTTCTTAAACTGATTTTGCATTGATGCCACATACTGTGCTCCTAGGGGTACAGGAGGCACGGGGAGTTAGAAATTGGGAGTTTTTAGTGTGTATCACCGCATATGTATTATGTATTGCTTTGGCGTGACTAGATTCCCAACCCCCTTCCTTCCAGCAATGGTAGGGACGCTTGTTGTCAGTGTTTTCTTTAGAAACAGCATTATATGAGCGTAAAAGTAGGAAGGCCAGATGAAAGAGAATCTGGAGGTCCCTCTTAGATTGGGTTAACTCCCGGCTAACTGGCTTATTTATGCCAGATGGTCTAATAAACAACAGTGGGCAGTGGCGGCCCGTGCAGGTAAGAGCAGTGCGGCAGTGGGGTGGTGGAAGTGACAAACGACGGAATAGTGAAAAATAAATAAATAAAACGACGTATCTTGCACTCACTGCATCGCCGACTCAGTGAGTGCAAGGTAAGTGGTTGTATTCACTATTCTGTCGTTTCTCACATCCGCCCCTGCCACGCCCCACCGCGCTTACCTGCACGGGCCACCACTGACAGCTGGGTTTTTCTAGAACACACTAGTTAACAGTGACTACGTTTAGGCATGCCTTAAAGCACTTTATAAATATTATGAACTTGATTTAATTCCTGTTTTGTAGCCGAAACCAACCTAAGGTTTTTGTGTTTTTTTTGTTTTACATTTTATGTAATGTCGACAGTGATTTCTGCTATGCAAACTTAACTCTTTTTAATGATGAATATGATGAATTGGAAACAATCTTACTTAAAATTTGAACGCAAGACCATGGGGACGTCTTTACATTTACAATGATTTTTATATAGGCTTTTGCCATTTGGAATAACTGCTGAGAATCACCCTTTGTCACACGTTATCTATTTTGTTTTGGCTGCAGGATGACATAAGAATTAATAGAAAAGAAAAAAAAAAAAATACTCATTGGAACTGGCTCCTCATTTGGCATTTGCATCATCAAATCCCATTTTACACCAACAATGAAATCAAGATCATTCCAAGGTCCGGTCTCACCAAGGAACTTGGGCTGCTGTTGTACAAATTACTATTTACTATTCATTCTCCTAGTTCTAAGTCAAACTTGTAAAGTACTTCCTGCCCATGTGAGCAGATTTGAGCAATACTGATTTCATTAATATATAAAGAATAAATGAAGTGCTAAAGGACATTTGATATATTTTGTCAGACTATCAATAATCCCCGAATTAATCTGCCGTAGATTTCCTTATCTTTCGACTTTCATGTTGAAATGTAATTTGTACCCATAAACGTTCCTCTTGTCTCATAAATACTATCTAACAGTTAATGCCGAAGCTCACATGGAGCCACCATTTATGTTTTATGATGGGGTTTCTTCTAATCTGCATTGGAAATAGAGCTCTCTCCTAGCACACCTGCACCCAATGCAACAGTTGCATCTATTTACAATTTTGGGGAAGGTCTGAATCTCAGAAAAGCTAGTTTATTTTCTAAACAATCAATTCTTATCCGTTATAGATGGAAAATGTGTCTTCCTGCCCATTACCTTCCACTTTGGTTAATGTCATTGGTTGTTCTCCCAGGCAATGATCGTCAACATTAGCAATAATACAATTTAGATTTGTTATGCACCAGCTTGATGTCATACTGTGTGCAAGTAAATCACATTACAGGGATGAGCGTGCATAACAGGGCCAGGATGCTTTGAAATTTATGCAAACACCAAGAAACTTGCCAGATTGTGGTTATTCAAACTGTTGTCAAGGTCAGTAGTACATCTAAATCCAGGGTTCAGAGTGTGTAGGACACTCCTCTGTAATTGGTGGGACTGATGTGGTAGGAGTTTCTGCACACGTACAATTTTTTGCCTGAGGAAAACAAAAGAAGCAAAGTTTTTAAATCACAAATGCGTAAATATAAACCTGAAACATTAATTTACATGCACATTTTTATGCATGAGAGTATTAAAAAAAAACAAAATATATATATATATATATATATATATATATATATATATATATATATATATATATATATATATATATATATATATATTCACTGAAAAATCCATAGATTTCAGGGGCGTTATAGTTAGCTGGACATTTCCCTCGTACAAAACCTTAGAAATTCCCCCGTTATAGTTAGTTCAGCTAACTATAACTCGCGCCCCCGCAATGCACTGCTGATGACGTCACATATTACATCACTCATGACATGGTCATGTACGAGGGAAATGTCCAGCTAACTATAACGCCCCTGAAACCTATGGTTTTTTCAGTGAATTTCTAAGGTTTTTTAAATGCCAATTCCTAACTATAACGTCCCTGAAACCTTTGGTTTCTTCAGTGAATTTCAAATGTTTTTTAAATGCCAATTCCTAACTATAACGTGCATGAAACCTATGGTTTTTTTAGTGAATTTCAAAGGATTTTTAAATGCTAATTCCTATCTATAACTTATCTCTAAAGATATCATGTTTAATGATTTACATTGGATTTCTATATTTTTCAATTTCAGTGTGTCAATTTCATTAATTATGTTTTATGGAAATTCTTTTTTAACACTATTTTTTAACCTATTTTTTAATTTAAATCTTTTCAAAATTAAAAAATAATATTTGTTTTTATTGGGTTTTTCAAACATATTTTTTAAAAAAAAATTTGAACTATATGTTCAAAACTTTATTTTATATTTTTGTTTCCAAGTTTTTGGGATCCGCGCACCCAACGCGTTAGGAACCGCTCACCCAACGCGAGAGAATCCGTGCACCCAACGCGTTAGGATGCGCGCATTTCGCCGTTTTTTTTTTTTAAAGGGGGCCCCAGGGGGTCCTTCTGGGACCCCCTAAGCACCTCTAGAGGGTCAGAGTATTTCCACTCTGCCTCATGTTTTACACACTTATTCCCCTTGCTTCTTCAGCCTCGCTTCTACCGAGGCAGAAAATGGCTGCCAACAGTTCCTGCTTTCGAATGCAGACAGACACTCGACAGCCAATTAGCATTCAGCGCGCGATCGGGAGAGTGCGCGCTCGGTTCGGGGAGGGTGCGCTTACGGGGCGGGTAGGGTGCGCGGATCCTCCTCGGCCATAGATATCACTAACTTTTTTACCCTTATTTTCTCAGAAACTACTGAACAGGTTCACACCATTTATGCAAAAGGCACGAGTCTGAACTGAGGACTACCTCTTTGCCAAATTTGGTGTCATTCCGTTCAGCGGTTCAGGCTGTAGCTGCGACAACAGATTCTATGGGAAATTGCATGGGGAAAACGCTTTTTGGGACCCCCCTTTTTCTCGGCCCCCGCTTGACGAATCACCACGAAACGTTTAGGGTAGGAGCGGAGCGGAGCTGGCCAAAAGTTTGGAAAATTTTGCGAAGATTCGTCAACCGGTGCCAGACTTATTGGGAATAGAATGTTGCGGATTTCCTATGGAAAATAGGTCCTAACTATAACTATCTACTGGTGACCGCCAGTAGATAATTTTATATATATATATATATATATATATATATATATATAGATATATAGATATAAGATATATTACCTACTGGCGGTCGCCAGTAGGTAGTTATAGTTAGGACCCTGTTTCCATAGGAAAACCGCAACATTCTATTTGGAATAACTTTGGCGCCGGTCGACGAATCCTCGCGAAATTTTCAAAATAGGTGGGGCGCTACGCTCCGCTCCTACCCTGAAAGTCTCGGGGGGATTCGTCAAGCGGGGGCTGAGAAAAAAGGGGGGTCCCAAAACGCGTTTTACCCATGCATTTTTACATAGGACCTTTAGACACAGCTACAGCCCGAACGGCTGAACAGAGTTACTTGAAATTTGGCAGAGAGGTAGTCCTCAGGTCAAGGAAGTGCCTTTTGTAGGTCTGGTGTAAATCTGTTCAGTAGTTCCTGAGAAAATAGCATTTAAATCAATATATATATCTGTGGCAGCTTACGGTGCGCTTACGGTGCGCTTACGGTAAGCTTACCGTACGCGTACGGTGCCGTGCGCGTGGGCGAATCTGATTGGCTGTTAGATCTTAGTAAACATTCGAATCGGTCGAAACCAGGAAGTGGCGGCCGCCATTTTCTCTCTCGCACTCTGAGAGGGGGTTAAAAAACAAAGGCCAAAAACATGTAAAGGGGCTGTTTAGACAGCTCCTAAGCACTTAGCCATGTTGAGGGAGTCCCCAAAGATCCCCCAAGGCCAAAAACGGAATTTTAATTTTTTCGATAATTTCGCCGATTACGCTTACCGTACGCGTACGGTAAAAATTATTTAAAAAAAATATATATCCATACTCTCCCCACCCCATGTGCAAATGGTGCCCGAAGTGCACTATTTGCGCATGGCATATGTCACCTCTGAAAAATTAAAATATTACCTTTCACAACGAAGCGCATCATATGTCCTCCATGTGCGCACGGTGCGCGAAGCGCATCGTGCGTACAAGGCCCCTCAAGCGTAACGTGGGCACGCGGTGCGCGTAGCGCACCGCGTGCCCACCGTGCGTGCACGGCACTAACTGCGTAAAGTGGGCGCGCGGTGCGCGAAGCGCACCGCGTGCTCACAGTGCGCGCACGGTGCGCGAAGCGCACCGTGCGCGCACGGAACGAACTGCGTTAAGTGGGGGCGCACGCCACGAATGGCGTAAAGTAACTTAGCATTTAAAAAAACGTACAAATTCACTGAAAAAACCATAGGTTTCACACACGTTATAGTTAGGAATTAGCATTTAAAAAACCTTGCAAATTCAGTGAAAAAACCATATGTTTCACACATGTTATAGTTAGCTGGACATTTTACTGATAAAAAACCAATGAAATTCCCCCGTTATAGTTAGTGCAGGCAACTATAACTCACGCGACCGCAATCCTCTGCTGATGACATATGTGTCTTTATGAAAAAAAAATATTTGTAATATATGTATAGCTAAAATTTAATGGAAGAAGACATGGGCAAATAAGTGTCTAAATACAGTATTAGCATCAGCAGAGGATTGCGGTCGCGTGAGTTATAGTTGCCTGCACTAACTATAACGGGGGAATTTCATTGTTTTTTTATCAGTAAAATGTCCAGCTAACTATAACATGTGTGAAACCTATGGTTTTTTCACTGAATATATATATATATATATATATATATATATATATTCACTTAAAAAACCATAGGTTTCACACATGTTATAGTTAGCTGGACATTTCACTCGTAAAAAACCAATGAAATTCCCCCGTTATAGTTACTGCAGGCAACTATAACTCACGCGACCGCAATCCTCTGCTGATGACGTCAGATATTACATCACTGTATTTAGACACTTATTTACCCATGTCTTCTTCCATTAATCTTTAGCTTTACATATATTACAAATATTTATTTTTCATAAAGACACATATGTCATCAGTGATGTAATATCTGACGTCATCAGCAGAGGATTGCGGTTGCCCCCGCCGATACTATTCCTGACTCTGGGGTTGAAACGGTGAGGGGACCGGAGGAGGTGTTCATTTGATTCACAAGTAGGACATGGATTTTAACTGCACGCACTAATCCCTGCACCCTCGCACAACCACAAGGTCACAACTTCACCCCTACGCATCACCTACCTGGGTCCTCTACAATGGATTCTGGGTGTTGGAGTTCAAGTCTACTTCTTGAGCCCTCACAGGTGAGCGGGATAAATTGGGGGCAGTGCGTTTGCTAATCAGCATAAAAGGAGGCGGGACTTACATTCACGTTGCTGCAGACCTCCTGGACACTTGGGCGCTGACGAAGGCTAGATGAAAAGCCGAAATGCATTCGCCAACATGATTCAAATAAAGTGCTTCCAATGGTTCTTCCCCTGTGTGGCCTCTGCTCTTTCCAAGGATGGAGGTTGTTGGATATTTTGTCGCGTCAGCCAGAGACGCGTACAGAGGCACCCGTTTTACAAAGATGGCCTGGATATCACTGGCTTTAAGCTGCGGCTGCAGTTTTTCTTCGTGGTCCAAGGTATTGGAAGTTCCAGGCACACCTCGGATGCTGGGAGGAAATCAAGCGGTTGTGGGGTATTTACCTCATTTTGGGCGGAGTACATTTGCACTGCTGCCCCCGCCGATACTATTCCTGACTCTGGGGTTGAAACGGTGAGGGGACCGGAGGAGGTGTTCATTTGATTCACAAGTAGGACATGGATTTTAACTGCACGCACTAATCCCTGCACCCTCGCACAACCACAAGGTCACAACTTCACCCCTACGCATCACCTACCTGGGTCCTCTACAATGGATTTTGGGTGTTGGAGTTCAAGTCTACTTCTTGAGCCCTCACAGGTGAGCGGGATAAATTGGGGGCAGTGCGTTTGCTAATCAGCATAAAAGGAGGCGGGACTTACATTCACGTTGCTGCAGACCTCCTGGACACTTGGGCGCTGACGAAGGCTAGATGAAAAGCCGAAATGCATTCGCCAACATGATTCAAATAAAGTGCTTCCAATGGTTCTTCCCCTGTGTGGCCTCTGCTCTTTCCAAGGATGGAGGTTGTTGGATATATATATATATATATATATATATATATATATATATATATATATATATATATATATATATATATATATATATATATATATATATATATATATAGTTTTGAAAATTTCGCGAGGATTCGTCAACCGGCGCCAAAGTTATTCAAAATAGAATTTTGAGATTTCCTATGGAAACACGGTCCTAACTATAACTACCTACTGGCGACCGCCAGTAGGTAATAGTAAAAGTAGGAAAACTGCTAGTGTTTGAATTTGGGGGTTTTGCATGTCTACACTATGATGAGGAGTTCAGGGACAGAATGGTTTTCATTTCAGATAAACCAGTGGGGGGGAGGCAAGTAGCTTAGCGATTAAGTATCAGCCCTTTCTGGGGTGAACGCATCTTGGGGTGGTTGGATCTTGGGGAAGAGGGCATAGTCCCAACGCAGGTGCTTGCAGGAGCTTCAACAGGGGTTACTGCTGGGAAATTCGTGTAAGTATAAACAAGAATGTTCTAAATGTAGGGAAAAATATGCAGTCCTCCAGTGTTTAAGGAGCAAGCAAATTTTGGGGGCAGTGGGCAAGGCAGAGGTAGAGGGATCCTTTCAGTCTAAATACAAAGGCTTTTACACCAGTGAAATTGAATGTTTTGAATTATTGATTAAACTTTCATCCTGACAGAATTGCGGCAACTAGATTGGATTGGGGAGGCTGCTGAGCCTGCCTGGCTCCAAGATAGTGGCTCAGTAGAGTTGCTCCGTGAGCTCGGCTTACCATCCAACATAATCCTAGCGCCCATCTAAACTTTTTTGCACCTAACTTATTTAGTTTATCCCCTGTGCATCTGACATTAAGAGCTGCCATGAAATTTCGTCTGCAAACAAAAACAGGGACGCCGGAAACATCGCGGTCCCTAGGGCGGCGACTGGTGCGGCTTAGTTTCCAGGTGGGTAGCTGGGCCTGGCCCTGCTGGTGACGGAACACCGATTGCACAGAAACATAGGAGTTGTGAAACCAATACTGCAGTGGTGAGCGGGGAGTTCGGAGGGCTGCCGTGGAGCTTGTCGCTTGCTGGCTCAACGAGCATGGCCCCGATGAGGCGGTCGGCCTACCCGAGGGCATGACCATATGCCGTATGGAGTTGCTGCAGTACAAGTGGATCCACGATGTGCCAAGCAGATGCCTGCCCTAGCAGCACTACACTGTGAGACCCAGGGCAGAGGTAAGAAGAAGCTGACTAGATTGCTGTGGGAAGGTCTGGATTGCAGCCATTGTACTATCAGACTTTGCCCAGCAACCCCCGATAGAGACATTATAGAGCAGCCTCTAGCACTTTCGGCTCTGTTGTGGAAGCTGGACCCCTCACTGGGACTAAGTCTGATGGAAATAATCTTACTATTGGCGCTGACATGCGGCCTTTGGGGACCATATGGTTGCTGATCTGTGCTTGCTGGAGTTTGACACCCACTGGCTGGTCCGCTCTCCTTGCTCTGCAGAGTGTGGATCGGCAAGTCATAGCTGTCACATCTAAATATTGCCTGACCCAGCATAAGTCACAGCGTATGTGCGGTCTTTCTACTCATCACCTCTCATTCAATTTAGCGTGACGCGATTATTGGAGATTACTGGGATGCCTATACCTGTGGTGGTGCTCTTCAGCCAATTATACAACACTCTCGAAAGGGGTCAACATGTGCAAAATGGATAGATCACAATCTAAACTCTAATTTGAGCCACGTAAGACACCCAGGCACAAATAGGCTACCGTCGACGCAGCGGATTCAGGCTCCCGGATCCCAATCTGGATTTGGACTTAAAACAGATCATGGCAACGATGCAGCCCAGCCTGCCAAAGACTGATGGGAAAATTGATGCTCTCTCTTTCAAGATGGACAGAATGACAGAAAGATTAGATAAACATGCGGAGAGGCTGGATAATGTGTAAAGAAGATCTGATGCCGAGGACATAATAACTGAAGAAGCAACTGCGCATACAAGAATGGATAAAACTGCTTCAAACACTTCAAGCCAAAGCAGAGGATTTGGAATCTCTCTCTAGGCGTATCAACTTAAGGATTGTGGGCTTGGCGGAATCAACTAACATCAATAATATGGAACAGTACATGGAACACCTCCTTATAATGTTGCTAGGCAATGACACATTTTCAGATATCTTTGTTATGGAGCATACTCATCTCTCATTGGTCCCTAAGCCGATTCCGGGGGCCAACGCCCGCCCAATAATTGTGCGGCTCCTAAATAACAGAAACCGTGATTCTGTCCTCAGAAAGGCAAGGGAGTTAAAGGTCCACTCCACCTAACAAAGGAAAAGAATATGGGGCTTATTCAGAAGCCCCGTGCACCGCCTGTGCGTCACTTTTAATATGGGAAAAAATGACATTCGGTCCCTGTATGGGGTGTGGGTGGGGCAGGTCCCTAATCGACCCATCTAATCTCGTCTCCCTCTTTAGCCCTCTGTGCCTAACTGCGAACTTGAAGTTGGCCCAGCAATCCCAAATCTACCTGCATCAGTTTGGTTTTTTTGACACTCAGGCAAAAAGGGGCTCAGGGGTGCCGTACGCGCACCACCGTATGCCCCCACCAATGCGAACATAGGCAGCAGCGTATCCACAATCGAGCAGTCCAATCGAAGCGTTGATCCAAACCCCTGGGGCACTAATGCAGCTTATCTGAGGACAACCACGTTGAAACCATGCTGCCTTGTGTGTTATGTAAATTCCTCTGCTGCTGCCAAAAAAGAGGAAGAGCAAGATAGCGAACCCAGCTAAATACTCCTTCCACACATGCCAACCCTCCTGATTCAGGTGGGAGACTACCGATTTCAAGGCAGTTCTCCTGCCTCTCGAGTCCTGCATGCAAAAACCCAATTCTTCAATGGGCTTCTGCCAGCAGGGACTCGTTTTATGTGACTCTGGAGTATGCACTGCCGGCAACTTGCTCCTGCAGGCCAGTGCACAGCATTGTGTCACACTCTCCCTGCCTACTATAGTACTTTCTCCGTGCTCCTGACAGGTTAAAAAAAGTAGTTTTGCTTTTCTTATATCTGACCTTGCAGCAGCACACTTACAAGTCTCATACATGACAATAGACCCGATTAACGCCTTACCCTCAATGGGAGAAATACATTCTCACGATTATTATTTTTTAAATTTCCTGCTTTCTTCTTCTAAAATGTAGGCATGTAAGCCCTTCCAACCCCAGGGCCAGACGTGATGTCATTCGCCCAGGTTCAGGGGCTGAGATCTCGTGCTGGCCATGGCTAGTTTGCTTAGTCAGGTGGCCACTGTAAAAATACTATCCTCTAGGCAGTGAGAAAACACTAAAGAGCTTTCCCCTTTAATGTCCCGCTGCATGACATCGCCATCTACCTCCCCCTTCCAGAGGCCCACATTAGAACGGTTGTGGAAGAGCATGTGTACTGCTCCTACAACAGCACACGCCAGCGGAAAGTTTTTTTAGTGCTAATGATTTTTAAAAAAGCTTGGGAAGTTTTTCTCACGATTTGCACTCCAGCAGAGGCCCTGCGCACCTGGAAAGAGTAAAGTGCGTACACACCCTACAGGGAACATAGCACACAGGACAAGGAACTGGATAAAGAAATAGACTGAAAAGAAAAGCAACTCGAAACACTGCAGGCAAGGCTACACACAAATAATACTGTGTTACAACAAGCACAGTATGTGGGAGCGGATATATTGCAGACACTCACTGAAAACGAAACGGTATTCAATACACAATACAGGTAAACTCTACATAACGATGGCAACAGGTCTGGTAGATTACTGTCTTGCCTTCTATGACGTGAGAAGGCCCCCGTCACTATTACAGAAATTCAAGATGACCAAGGCATCTTAGTTATTACACAAATCAATACAGTGTTCTATACATACTTTAAGAGACTGTACACACAGCCATGTACCACTGAAGACAAGATTATCCTGTATTACACACATTGACAATACAAAAGTTAACACAGGATCAGTGTGACCAGTTATAAGAACCTATCACTGTAGCGCAAATCAAGTCTACTGTAGCGAATATAGATACCTCTAAGACACCCTTTTGAAAACAGACCACATGATATCTTGACAACGACATATATTATGGTACCCAGTATGGGGCCTGATGATGCTGGTTGTAACTTGGGATACCAATCATTTGGATACGCAAATTACCATGGGTACACGATTTGATTATTAAAATTCCAGAAGCACTATATTCTATACTGATAAGAGCCCTGATGAAGTTCCAGGTGTTTATGGAATGAAACGTGTTGGCTGGATTTTAATGTTTATACTGAAGGATACCAATTAAGAAGAATTTTGAATAAACTACATTGGATGTGGACTTTTTTCCTGGTGCACCTTCCTATATTGTATAAGTGCCTCTAAATCACCAGGACCTGATGGTTACCCAGCAGAATAGTATCACATATATGCAGGCGACCTGGTGGACAGAATATTACAAATATATCAGGAAGCACTGGACAATGGAGATCACCTCAAAATCCTGCCATTTATTCCACTAACTCTCAGGAAAACGGTAATCAGAGCTCTTGTCCTTTCTAGAATAGACTATGGGAACGCATTATACCTAGGAATAGACAAAGGCCAGACTGCTAGATTGCAGTCCTTGCAGAATGTGGTAGCTCGTGTGCTGCTTGCTCTCCCCAAACATCACCCCACGTCTGCTAGTATCAGGCAGCTTCATTGGCTCCCAGTCCCTCAACGATTAAAATTCAAAGCCCTCTGCCTTGTGCACACGGCACTATATGGAGGAGGTGCCAGGGACATTCAAAATCTATTTTCCTGGTACTTGCCGCAACGGTGTCTGAGGTCAGCCAATTCAGGGTTGCTACTGGTCTCTAAGATAAAAAAAAAAGTCAGATGGGGTGGCAAGAGCTTCTCCCACCAAGCAGCCAAGCTGTGGAACTCCCTTCCGACCCGGATTAGATTACAATCCAATAGGGCTATCTTTAGGAAACAGGTTAAGACCTGGCTTTTCCCTTAAGCGCTTAGATCAGCGAGTCTGTGCATCGGTACCAATTCACCTCAGTGCCAAGACCCCTCGGCAATCGAGCGCTTTATGAGTATACCAGTCAGTCAGAGTCAACCATTATAGTGCTCCTAAAACAAAGAAAAGACCTGACAAACTGCTCGGCCTACAGGCCACTATCAATGTTAAACTCGGACAAAATACTGGGGAAGATCCAAATAAGAGGCTAAACAAGGTAATAAAGGATCTAGTATAGACAGATCAAAATAAGTGCATACCAACCAGATGCACATCATTAAACATCAGGGGACGTATTATACATTTTCATTGTTTGCGCATTCATTGAAAACACAAAGCAGCTGTTGGAAGCTGTTCCATGTTTTCACAGTGCAGGTGGCAACCCGCCTGCACTTTTGAAGGGGATTAGAGATCCCATTGCAGGCGGGCGAAGTCTCTGACTGCACCACCTGCACAGGGATGTCTGGGGGTCCATAGGACCTCCTTTCCACCCTCCAGATGGGTGCTCTCAGGAGGCGCACTCACAGTGCGCCACCTTCTAGGTGGCACCTAGAAGGTGGCACACTGTGAGTGCGCCCACTGAGAGCTTCCTTGCCTCTGCGCCCTCGTCTGTAATATGGCACAGGCGCAGAGGCATAGGAATTCCCTCATTTGCATATATGACACACCCCCTGAAGGTTGCGCTGGCGCTTCAATTGCGCCAGTACTATCAGTATTACTGAAGAGGACGCATAAGCACCCGGGTGAGCTACAGCGACAGAACATGCTCCAGAGTCCCCCCTCAACTGTCCAGCTGACCTGCTGCAACTGAACCCACCTTGACCTGTAACTGGATCTGCCTAAGCATTGCTCTCCTCTGCTTGAGTGAGTTTCTGATCTCTAAGAGGTGCCTCCAGATCCTGGGCCAGTGGCATTAGTCTGAGCACCTCCCAAAAAGGAAAGGTTAAGTCCTGAAGTTTGGACGTTTCGCTAACGTGAATGGGGCCTCTTGTGCCACCAGGACTCTGCAGCCTGCGACAAACACCAATAGGAAGCTCCAGTGAAAACGTGCTTGTTGCGCAGCAGCGACCGCCAGAGATGACCCGCAAACCGAGATCTGCACTTCGCGCTACAGCAATGACTGCCAAAGTAAGCTCCAACAATGACCTTGCACAACACCCGAGCAGCTCCTCACATCACAGCGATGCCAGGCCTGCTCTTCGTGACACAGCGACACCCATTAGCAACACTCACCCTGATCCTCATGGCCACCGCCCCCGTGATCAGAAACCTTCACACCTGGCTTTGAGAAGGTAACTCCTTCTGCAGGAGTAACTTGGTCCCTGTATCCGACCAGAACTTGTGACTTTCCCCGGTCTAGCACCACCAGATGAACAAGACTGGCACTTTGCGCTTTTAGTTGCATAAATTACTGAAAACATTGAAATTGCATATCTCCGGTTCTACTGATTGGATGTTTGTCATTCTGGCATCATTTTATTTATTAAAATTTACTCTATGTTTCTACATTGGTTTAGGCTTTTTCTTGTATTGCGTTTGCACTTCATTACTTTTTATGTGCTGCCTAAATACTTTACAAATTGCTTCTAAGTTATGCCTGACTGTTTTGTGCCAATATACAAGAGTTTTAAGCACAGGTTAATTTAGTGGCTTTTGAGTTTCACCCTGACAAGGTTTGTGGTTGTTGTCTGATTGGGGCTTCCACTCCCTCAACCAATAGTCTGATATCCATCCTCCATCGGTATCCTGTGCGCCCTAAATATGGGCTAATTGTAATAAGTGTTACAACAAGGTATCATGTTATGATATATTGTAAAGTTAATTATGTTAATAATTAACTTGTGATAGTTTGCTATAACTAAAATGAAAATCTTCGGTCAAAAGATATTTTAAAAAGTTGATCCATCGCCCTAATTCCGAGGTCTGGTTATCACATAGGTAATTATATATCAAGTAGATTATGTTTGGCTCTGGACAAACGGACTGCTCTCAATTGAGACCATGTTAGTGAAGGCCACCAAGGACATCAGAAACATTTTGGATGAAGGAAGGGTAGGCGCACTGATTTTATCTGACCGGTCAGCAGCGTCTGACACCATATCCCACTCCCTCTTTCTTGAGAGGTTAGAATCAGCTGAGTTTGGGGGCAAGGTACTTACATGGTTTACTTCTTTCCTATCAGAGCGGATGCAAGCATTCAAGCTGGCTAAGTACAGATTTTCTCCACAAGGGTCTGTGCTAAGTCCTACCCTTTCTCCACTAGTCAAATTGATTACATTCTTTAGTGTTATTTACTACTCTTATGCTGATGATACTCAATTGATTATTAGCCTAGAAAAGGCCCTCAGGAGAATGCCAGAAATTATAAGATCGGCCTTGTGGAGGTTTCCAGCAGGATGACGGACAATTCTCTGATTTTAAACAAAGATAAAATAGAGATTGAGTCTTGGTCATGCCTCTTTCTGGTCACAAGAATGATAGCCAGACTCATTTGGGTCACTACCTTTGCCATAAAACCAGGCCTGGATTAGGGAATCTAGCTAGATTCCAAACTCTCCCTTTAGAGAGCACATTAGCACCACATGTAGAACAGGATTTAGGCTCCTGAACATCATCATGAAAATCCTACTTTTTATTCTGACCTCGGCGAGAACGTATATGGTACAAGCATTGATTTTATTGAGAATTTACTATTGCAACTCTCTTCATGTAGGTCTCCCTTTTATCTTTTGCATAGACTTCAATTGCTACAAAATGTGGCATCCAGGCTGGTGCTTGGTCTGCAGAGAGCCTTTCCAATCTCGAAGGAGCTGGTGAAACTACACTGGCTCCCTCCCAGTAAGGCAGAAATATCAACAGAAAGTTATTTGCCTATACCACAAAATTCTCCATAATCAATATCAGTTCTCCTATCTTGCCCTCTTGTTTACTTAGTAGCTTCCAACATGCAAAATTAGATCAGGCCAAAATGGCAAACTACCACCGCAGACCCTTGGGTGTTTTCCACAGTTCCGGGTTATTCTATTGAACTTCGTGCAATTCCGTTTCCAGTTTCTTCCTCAGCATCTGAAGTTTACCCACAACCTAATCACTTTGGTACTCCAAGAAGTTTAATCTCTATTACAAAAACAAGCAATACAAAAACGACCCTTCATCCTTCAGTTTCGTAAGTACTATAGTTTTAGTTTAAAAGAAAACAAAAAGATGAGTCTAGTTATAAACAGGGTTCCACGAGGGTTGCGCTCACAGATTTTCCCTACGTATGATGATTTGGAAGAAGATTTGCTTCTCATATGGGAAAAAGAGCTTAATGATAATAGTTTTAGACTCATGAATATTCTGATTGAAAATGCTGAACGTAAGGTTAATAAAACATCCTCAGAAGTGGATTTATTGGAGAAGGAAATTACAGACCTTAATATGGTTGAGCCTACCAAAAAGAATTATGCCATTCTAGATGAAATAATGGTCAGATATGAAGAAGACATCAAACAACGTAAAGCTCGCAAATTAAGGCGTGATGAAATTGATTATGCCAATGGCAGGGTATTTACTTTTGCAAAAAAGCTTGACGATATTATCAGGAAAGATCAACCCAAACCAGGCAATAAGACACCAACTGTCAGTGGTACTAGTGCCAGCTCATCTGGAAATAATTCTAGTAGTGGGGATGAGGGTTCCAGTAGGGGACCAATGGTAGCATTGCCTGACAACTCTTTTTTAAAGGAGGTACAAAGAATCAGAATGGGCAACAAGGGGAACGAGATGAGATTGAACCAGGATGCCAAAGGAAGACAAGGAGAGGAAAAAGGGGTGGAAGAAGAAACAAGGGAAAGAGAGAGGGTACATACGAGGTCATGAAACAAGAACAGATAATGAATAATGGGTCGAGGGAGGATGTATAGGTAGTTAATTTGTCTAGTAAGGTGTTATCTAAGGACTTGGTTTCAGCATTACAAAAAGGGACGAACTACTGTCCCACCTGGATTTATGATGTGACAGATGTCAAGATCGATGTATTCAAATTTGTCAGACATTTGAAATTAAAAAAGCATTTTGAGAACAATACCAAGGTTATTGTACATAAGAAATGTGATCAAATTACTGGTGATATGTCGATTCATGATGTAAACAATGTGACTATGTTGTTGTCATTGGATGAGGATGCAAATGTACCAGTGAATGTTCTTGATGTGGCTTCTGATTTACAACATCACACAAATTTGAGTGTGGATAGTGGACTTAAGAACAAGTCCCGTTGGATTCCCCAACTGGCCCCAGGGAATAATATTGATCTTTTTCATAAAATGGTTAACATCGAAATAGACAAGTGGGATAGACACATGACCACTAACAACCTTACCCCTGGGTCCCGTAATCTGACTTTTAAAGAACGAAAGGCCCTTAATGACCTATCTAAGGATTTTGACCTTATAGTAAGAGAGGCTGACAAGGGGGGCAATATGGTCGTAATGGATAAACTAAAATATGACTTGGAAATCCTATCACAACTTAACAACCCAACCTGGTACAGGAAGATCGACAACAACCCTATGTTCGCTATAGTTAAACTCATTAACTCTAAATTAGCCAACTGGCATGAACAAGGCCTCCTGTCACTTGACGAGTACTCTTACTTAAAGATAGACAAACCAAGATATCCTTGCATGTACTCTCTCCCAAAAATTCATAAAAACATGACCGCCCCTCCAGGTAGGCCCATAATATCTGGAATTGGAGGACCTACAGAAAAAGTTGCGGAATTTGTGGATACATTTCTACAAATTTATGTAAATAACCTCCCTTCCTACATTAAGGATACAAAACATGTGCTGAATATCCTTAACGATCTCACATGGGATCATGGCATGAGATTTGTTACGATGGATGTGGTTTCATTATATACGAATATCTTGCATGAACACGGTATACAAGCTTTAAAACACTTTTTATACCGACGACCTGTAGAATTGCTGGAACATTCTGAAATGTTGATTGAGATGTCACTCCTTATTCTACAGAATAATGCCTTTCTTTTTAACGAAGAGTGGTACATGCAGATCTGCGGCACTGCGATGGGTTTGAGATTTGCTCCGTCTTTTGCCTGTCTCTTTATGGGATGGTTTGAGGCGGAGCACGTCTGGGGCCAATCGGGAGCTAGGTGGCATGAATAAATGTTGTACTATGGACGATACATCGATGACTGTCTGCTCATATGGACAGGCAGTAATGAGGCCCTCAGAGAGTTTTTTGTACATATGAACAACAATACCCATAACATGTCATTCACTATGACGTCGGATCTGGAGAAGATCATCTTACTTGATCTAGAACTATTTCACTATGAGGGCAAAATACAGAGCAGGATGTATAGAAAATCTACGGCGTGCAACTCTCTATTACATGCTAGGAGTGCACATCCAAAAAGCCAAATTAATGCAATACCCTTTGGGGAGATGTTGAGAGCACGTAGAAACTGTAGTAGAGAGGAGGACTTTAATAAGAATCTGAGGGATATTGAGACCAGGTTCCTTGTTAGGGGATATTCAGAAGACACGATTCGCAAGGCAAAAAAGAGAGCCATGCGACTCCAACGATCAGACACTTTGAACAACATTCCTAAGAAAACAAAGAGATCAGACATGAATGTGAGACTGGTGACCAATTATCATCCTTGGTCCCACAAATTATATGGAATATTCAAGAAAAATTGGCCATTACTAACTGCCGATAGTTCTTTGGAAGAGTATATTACTAAATCACCTAACATTGTATAGAGGTGAGGTAGAACCATCCAGAGTCTCATCAGCCCTAGCTATCCAAAACAATTGCCAAATAAAACCTCTTGGCTGAGACAGATGAACATTGGATTCTTTGCTTGTGGTACCTGTAATATGTGTAGACTGGCCGAAAGAGGTATAAAGGCATTTGACTATAATGGTTCACGCAGATATAGATTGTTTGATGAAATATGTGGTTTATGTTATCCAGTGAAAGTGTAAGAAAATATATGTGGGTAGTACCATTCGCCCTCTTAAAGAACAGATGGCTGAACACTTTCGGGTGTTAAAGAATCTTGATGTAAGATATCCATTGGGCTATCATGCATCTATTTGCCCTAACCAGGATAAATCACTTGGTTTTCGTATTCATGGCATAGAGGCTGTTAGGATTGACTCTCAAGGTGGTAATAGGGAGTTAAGACTACGCCAATGTGAGGCACGATGGATTCTCAAATTACGGGCAGTGGAATGTGGGATTAATGTTGATCATGAGTTACATTATTTCCTTCATGACTAAATATATATTGTGCTGTGTTCCACTATGTGTTTTTGATTACAGCAACATGTTTGACTTCCATCCGTCTGTATATGAGTTCAAGTATATGCACTTACTGACTGTAATAATCTAGAGGTACTACTGTATTCTTCTGCATTCATCTTGCCTTTTTTGATGTAAACTTTTACGGTTTCTCTGACGACTGTGATTATTTCAATGTACTACTTCATGTAAAAAAGTTTGGTCCATTAATTCACTTCTTGGGACTATGGTCTTTTCTTTCTCTCAAACAACACAACTTCTTCGACCACTGTTCTATAGTCTATTTAATTCCCTTTTCCTTACTTAATGGGAGCGTCATCATTTTCCTCTTACTCCTATTTGTGAATCTGCTTAGTTTTTTATCTTTTCCCCTTTTTCCTTTCGTTCTCTTGGCCTTACCGGAATAAGTAAGAACGGTTTTTGACTACTGATGTTATAACAGTAGTCACATTATTCTGTTGATAGCACATGATGGACGATTCTTAACTTACCTCCGTACTGTGAAAGAAGCCTTGGCTGTTTGCCCTATAGAGACACTATTTTCGTTTTGGTGCTATATAGTATTTAGCAGCTTGTATTTGGGTTATAGGACCGGTCGATTATCTATCTGATAATTCTAGTACCGATTGCATTTCCGATTAAGATAAACTCGAGAACTAAGAGATATGCGTGTTGTTGATACTGACCTAATCAAGATGGCGGCTATAATATGCCGGATCAATATATAAGATATTAAATTTAATAGGCTGATTTTTGATTTGGGATTAGTTTTATGATTTTGGGTTCTGTAGGTTATATTTGGAATCGCTCTTGTATGATATTCGTTGATGGCTTTTAATATTACGATATATACATCGGTTGATGTATATGGGAGATTTTCACTTTATAAGATGGCGGCCAGTACGGATGCTAAAAACGAATGGTCCTTCTTTTAATCATTTGGCAGAGTCGCAATTGTCGACCCGCGCGCTTACGTATAAATTTGAAACCAGGAGAGAGCTCGGCTTGACACATAAGGATAATGTTGGTGCCGACCGGAGTACTCTCCCCTTTCTTCTCTTAGGTAAGTTTTCGTCCAAGACTGGATGCTATCTCTGGTGCTTATGCTAGCATTATTTAGAAATATTAAGCAACTTGTACGACCACTCGGTCTTTTTCGTCTTTGCGTTACCAATTATAAGGCTTTGGTTTAAACCTGTAATGGCGTGTTGTCATAGCGCAACTTATCTGATATGTATGCCACTATTTGTGATAACAATAGACTGTGCTGACTATTAGCTAAACAATAGAGTCCGAGATATTGTTGCCTGTGAATCTCCGTTTTAGATAAATGAGAGTGAGGAAGTAGTCTGATACGCAGGTTGTGATTTTATCACCCGTATCGGACAACAGAACATATACTGTGTCTTATAGGTTATCTTTTAGACATATTGACATGAATATATACTTTAGTTGGGTTGGACAGACTGCTGGTGGTACTGACCTGTGGTAGATGCGCCTGACCTATACTCGGTCTTTTATTTTTCTATATACGAACAATCCCTATCATTTGATGCTTTGATCGGGACTGCAATTCGTTTAAGGTAATTTCTGTTTAATGATCTTCTAATATTATTAATACTCATTTTTTTGAGTGATTTTTATAAGAATACCATATGTCACAGGTAACTTGTTGAATAATATAGGCCGACTTTTTGGCGATTTTTAGGCGTTTTAGTTTTATTGATGTATTTAAATTGCTTGGAGTGTTATGCTCCTATTCTATATATAGGTTCTTTTTCGTTTAAAATGATGCTCAGGGAAGTCGTACAGATTTGACTAAGGTAATGACCTGACTTGTGGGGAATAAGACATAAGCTGATGTCCCTTCTCATGCTTTTTCCCCTTAGACTCTTATATACACATGAATGAAAGTGTATGGAACCACACTCAGAATATATTATAGGTGTGGCGGAATAAAAAATATATATATTGTTTGAGATTCGCTTTTATGGTGAGTAACCTTTCAGGGAGATTCTATGGACGTAACTGGGATATACTTCACTGTTTGTGGTACACTAGGACAGTCTTGTCCTCTTTTAATTTCACAGTGGTGTAAATTAATCAAACCCTTTTTATAGAGTCTTTCTTACTCTTTAAGTTGATCCTCTGCTGCTTTCTCTCGTTGGTATTTTCGGTGCTGGGTAGCACTTTAACTATTTGGTTAGTTTTCACTGGGTGGATACTTTCAGGTTTTCCAAACTTATGGTTACTTATTTTCTTCTATTTGAGTCACATCTGCACTGCTAGCTTGGATTTTTCTGTACACAGATTTTGTGAGAATATGATTTATGAGTGACAAAGGTCCTGAATAGAACAATTTTTATTGTTATTATTGTAGCCCTGAGGAAGTCGCCTGGCAACTCACTCGAGACGAAACACGTGTTGGCTACCGATTTGACTTTGGCGTTTATAACCATGCCAATATGTCACTATGGATTGACTTCAAATGAATGTGTGGAGAAGATTTGAGAAAGAAAAAAGGAGATTAAGGAAATAAAAGAAGAAAACTGTTTGTTGACTCATTGGACTCTAAATCACTGTTACTTAATTGGTATTGAGAATTGTTGTTTAAAGACTAAATTGCCTTGCTTTTGCTCGGGAACGTCTCTTTGTATTTCAGTTATTTTCCTTTGGTTACTTCTGTGACGGAGGAACATTGGGGCATAGGTGGCTGTTCCCCTTGATGTCCCCTAGAGCACTTTCTAGATATTTACTTACACAATTGACAGGAATTTGGATGTGCGCAAGGTTGTAACCCTGCCACGGTTTGAAGTTATATAGTTATAAACCTAAGACAATTGAATTTGTAGTCTACCATTATTGTAAAATAGAGACTATAATTTTCCTGAGAGATTCCGTTTTACAGGGGGACTGGGTGGTCAGGATAGATCTTCAGGATGCTTATCTGGCCAGGAATACTAATTTTCATACGTTCCATTCGGACTATGATCAGCACCCTGGTGTTTCACAAAAATCATGAAACTAATCATTTCAGTCCTCAGATCTCAGGGTATTCATTTGATTATTTATCTAAACAATATTCTATTAATGATCAGGACATACAAACTCTGAAGCAGCAGGTAAGAACCACATCTTCTCTTCTTCAAGATTTAGGCGTTATTCTCAATCAGGTGAAAGCCTTTTTGAATCCCTCAAGACAAATGGTGTTTTGGGGGTTAATAATAAATTTAGACACTTCTACGTTCCACCTTCACCAATCCAAAGTAAAGGAGAGAAAATTGGAAATTTCTAAAATTCTCCAGAGCTAAGTAATATCTCTAAGAATCCTGCGAGAATTGGTGGTCTTCTCATCTCCTCGACACAAGCTATTTTTCTGGGGCCTCTTCATTATCTAGCCCTTCAAAGACTGAAAATGTATCAGCTTTGCAAGGATTTAGTTTACTCGTACATAATAGCTCTAGATCAAGATTCTCAACTAGATCTTCCATGGTGGCTAGACCACTTAAATGATTGAAATGGTAGAACAATTTAGCTTCAGTCACAGGTATAGTATTAGAGTTAGATGCAAGTCTGGCAGGTTAGGACAGCCAATGTGATCAGTACTTGACTGGAGGTACATGGTCACAAGATGAGTCTAGCATTCAGTTTTCTAAAATATTTTACATGGCATGTGGTCCAAGCTATGCACAATTAGGACAATACACATCAAGGGAAAGCCTATTGGGAGGGTCAATATTTTCTCATATCTGGGAATTACATTTGACTCCTCAAGCTCATGGACACATTGCATATCAGCCAGATGTTGAAAGATTAATCAATGAATTGGAGTTTAGTCAGAAACACACCAATCAAGGCTATCTTAGAAATGTATAAATGGGGCAGCGACCTCTAGGACTTCCACCCAGTTGTCCTCAGTGTTTTCTACATGAGGACTGGGATTAAGGTATGCGGAGGACCAAGTTGATTTAGCTCTAATGTTGCTATGGCTGTCAATCCGGTGTAACAAAAGGAGCATATTAAGTAGAAAAATCAAAGAGGATTGTCTAGCCTATTTATATGGCTTTAAGATCCCGTGGTCCCAGCATATTAAAGCAATAGTTAATATGCTCGTTAGGCCTGGTTTGCAGATAAACCCACAAAAGATTACTAGGGAAGAAGTTTCATGGGTAAAGGATAAATATAGGCTATATTCTACAGTGACCAGCGAAATGAAAGAAATGAAACAACAGTCAATTCAAGACTAGACAATTATCCAAACCAATGTCGACATCGAGCCATATTTTCTTTTGGTAAATGGCCTTTGGGAGAGATCATTCGTAAGCAAATTTCACCTAGGTAATATTAGGAGCCATTTCAGCTATCCATTTGGTTATTATGAGTCCTCTTCTATTGTATTGTACCCCTGTGATGAATCATCCCCACCGGCACTGTTGCACTCTGTCTATTTTTTACATTTTATAAACTTTACACCGTCAATTTTAAACTATTGTTCTGAAGATGTGCAGTTTTCATAAAGGTAATTTATTTTTTACAGTCATGGGATAACCCCAATGAGTGTAAAGCTGTAGGATGTTTTTTAAAATCAGCCGTGCAGCATCATAAATCAATGTTTTTTTATCACTATGATATTGATATTCTGTATGGGTCAATTCTTTTTGGTATTTTGTTTTTTATTGTAAAATTTATTTTATATAGATTTAATAGTCATCAGTACCCTTTTCCACATGGATGTCATCCAAACTCATAGCCTGAGACCCTGTCACCGTAAATGTATTCATTATCCGATTGCATTTTTTATGCTTTTAGGGGATTATGAATGTTACTGCTGTACCTTTATGATTATTTTTTTTTTAAACAATCGAATGAAGTTGAATTGAGTCTAGCATGCTCGTAAATTGCTTAGCGAAGTTTGCTGACTCCTTTGCAATTCAGAGTTTTGCTAAAGACAAGATATGTTGCTCCATTCTCCTGATTACCGACAATCTAACAGCAGTCAGGTATATAAATCATCTAAGGCAAACTCGATTCAAACATTAGTAGAATTAGCAAAACATTTTAGGGAGTTTAGCCTTTCACACAATCTGTCCGTTTGAACAGAATATCTTCCTGGAGATTTCAATACAGTGGAAAATTGGCATTCAAGATATCTCCAAGAATCAAGCGATTGGAGGATTCATCCTTTATATTTTCAAGAATCTATGTCAAAAATGGGGTGCTTTCTTAATAGGTCATTTTGCCTCTCAGCAGAACTCACAACTTCAGTCCTTCATTAGTTGTAGACCAGATCTGTTAGCACTGGCAATAGACGCTTTCCACCAATTGGTTTCAGGCCAACAATTATGTCTTTACTCCATTCATTATGATCAACAGACTGCAGGCTCAAGTCAGACGTCAGAAATCTTTTTTAATACTAATTGGTCCCTTTTGGCAATCCCAAACTCTGTTGGAGCTAGCAGTAGACTTTCCATTCCTCATGGCACTTTTTCACAGATTACTCCCCAATTCCCAATGCCGTGATCACAACCTAATATTGAGCAAAACTCTAACTCCAACAACTTTGAAAGTAACAGTCAACCTGGTCCACTGCAGGCTTTTAGTGGAAAGCTGCACAATATATCCAAAACTCTTGGGGCCCCGGCACTACTAAAGCATGTTGATCTGCCTAGGCTGTTTGGGCAAGCTGATTTTTTCGGAGGGCATATTGATCCCTTTCAGCCTACTGTCACCCTAATAGATAATGTCCTTGCATCACAGGCTAATGATGGTAATACTTTTGGACAGTTAATATTTACTGGCCTACATTTTCAGCAAGTCTCCCTCCTGTGAATGGTAACCTAGCTAGAGAGCATCATCTTGCCTTCTGCCTCTTAACGGGAGTAAGATTTTGTAATTCTCATTCATTCAATCATTTGTGGGATGTTAATTTGGTCTTTAATTTGCTTATCAGTTCATCAGACTTTACTTACTTGTCTCTTTGAAATGGATTCTGCAGAGCTAACAATTTTATTCTGTTCAGCTTCTATAAAACAACTTTCTGATGTAAGAGCATTAGACATTTCTGATAGACATGTGACTCCTATTGGAGTGTTCTGTAACATTAGAAGAACACTTAAAACAAATTTGGCTTCTGTTTTTTTATCCCTATTTCCTAAACAAATCTAAACTGTGTATCTGTAACTATTTAAAAGTTTATTGCAAAAGAGCAGCCATCTCAGAACGTCCTCTGATACGCAACTCCTGATTGCCTTTAGGAAATCCCAAGAACCCCTAGCTAGATGGTATCAATGGATAATCTCATTGGCTGGTATTGAAACTCTATTTTTGGTGCCCATTCCTCTAGATGGACAATGGCATCTTAGTCAATATCACATCTAGAAGCCATTCTCAGATCAGCAGGTTGGTCCAATGATAACGCTAGTCATACAATATGTGGCAAACCTAGGGCTATACTTACTTATTTGGTAGAGAACATGTTTTAAACAAGCATAATATGAACCTGCAGTCTTTCCACAAAATATAGATTTTTCTACCGTTTAATAAAGAAAAATCTATGTTTTATTAAAGACAGGTAGGTATGTATTAACCCAACTCTTTATTCTGATTAATAATTTTTGCTCCCTGCTTAATTTTAGTGTCAGTCAGTCAGACCAATTCTGGTTCATATGAGGTTTTCGGATTTACCTCAGCGACACATGGATCTACTCTTAAAGGAGTAACTGTATTAATCATCATCAGGACATGACAATCTCCAGGAGGTGTTGAAATTCCAAGCATTATTTTACAGACTTTTCTCAATAGCCTTTTATCTTGCTGTTGGTTGTTTCTATAGTTTTTATCATTCTACCTTTAATACATAATACGTAGTTTGCTTTCTCGCTCAGCAAAAGATTACTGTTTACAATTAAGATAGGTGTTTCAGGTATTCTTTGACATTGAATGGTTTTCCTTATTAGCCCTTCTGATGTTTTCCCATTTGCCTGTTCTTTTTAAGCCTCTTGGGAAATGTAGTTTTTTTTTTGTTGCTTTCGGTTACTTCTTATGAAAATAAAGCAAGATTAGAGAAGAATAACTCACTTTCGTGCCTTTAATAACATTTAGACTTTCCTTTATTAAACACTAGGAAAATGTATATTCTACTGGTACTGTATATGTCCTGGATATGAAATGTGATGGCAAAAGTTAGTTCCTGTGCTGCACACCTTTATACATTATGCAGTTTTGTATATTGCAAAATAAGTTGCCTTTTGGCAACTTCTCAGGAGTTTTGGTTCACAAAGGCTGATGGGGGTCCTTGATTACGTATATCATCTCTTTCTAGGATATTGTGTAGGTGAGAGCAGGAATGCCCCCAACCAGCGTTGGGGTTCCTATTCACATCATGTAATAGCGGAAATGCTTAATTTGTGTAAGTGCCTGAAGGTGGTGGGCACCAGATAGTATTTTCTGGCACTGGGATTTATTTTACGTCATCAGACTTTGACACAGAGCAAGAGAGACAAAAACAGAAAAGGGAGAAATAGGGATGATAAATAAGATAGGAAAGTAGTGACAAAGGAAGAAAGCAGGGAGAACAAGCATTGGCAGAGTCAATAGGTCGCGCCTATGCAAGAACTATAGCTTTGTTAATGTCTTTTAGCCATGTTGCAGAACAGTGCGGCTGCTGTGCTGCATGGCTGAAAGTTAAGCACTACGGCGCGACCAGCACTGACGACAAGGGAAGTGATCCATTTTCTTAGTATGGGATTCTTCTCTAACTTAACAAAAAAAGGAAAAAACGTTTTCCAGAACAAATGACAATAACGCCTTGTCAGCAAACACAAACCAACAAGAAATTAAAATGCACATTCGTGCATCAATCCCATTTTAATATTGGCAGGAAATGTGAGCCAAAGGCTGAGGGTGCAAAGCAAAGCACAAATTAAGCAATGATAAAAAAATTCTTGTGGTCTAAATTTTTTAAAAGCTAGACGGATCATGGCATGGCTGCGATATCTGAAACACACAAATTCATAAAAGGCATTCAAGGGGAAAAAAACTCAACTGTTCACTTACCTCCGAGCTGAAATTCGCTGTGTTGACCCCCACGAAGACAGTGCAAAAATGCCTTGCAGAGCAGGAACTGCACTTTTGTAGCATCTTGAAACCCCTTGGCGTGAATTTTGTGGGGTTTTTTATCTGGTGAAATTGCACGGTGGCAAGCAACAAAAAGGTTGCGGGGGGCTGACAGGGCAAGCGACAAAGGGGAGGGGCCGAGGAAGACTGGACAAGCAACAGAACATGAGGAAGGTGGGGGGCAGGGACAAGCAAAAATGCAGGACGAGGGAAGGGGGTGCAAGAAAAAGACAAGCATTTGCAATGCAACAGGTCTCGCATTTACCTGAGCATGAGCTATTGGCATTGTAAATAAAAAGGCCTTTTATTTATGTTTTGGTTTTTGAAATATAAATAAAACGCATTGTCATTTACAATGCTAATAGCTTAAACTCGCGTAAATGTGAGACATATTGCATTGCAAATGCTTGTTGTTACCAGTCATTGGTACATGCTTTTTCATCCTTGCCTCATCTGTCGACGTTCCATTTATAACCAAAAATTATTCCACCAGTTTATCTACTCATGTTCTGTATTTTCTGTTAACTTAGCTATCTGACACATGCTGGTGATCCAACATCCTTAAAATTATTAGCTGATTTTGCTTCAACCACAACCATAAATGTTTTCTTAATGAGCATTACTAACCCTAATGCTGCCTAGGCGAGACCTAAAAAAATATGTTTTGTGGTGCTAAGAAAGCAGTTTATATTCACTTTATGCTGTGTAAAAAGCATATTTGAGGAAGGTTGTTAGCAATGTATGGTTTACCACATTTTGGAAATCAAGCATTGGTTTTGTAGCCATGAATACAAATTAGAGACTGAATATTTTTTACATTTTGCATTTTTTCCATCAGGGAGCAATCACAAGGAGGCAGTGCCACCTATCGCACCACCATAAGTTTAAGATGTGGTTATAAATATATGGATCTCGGGAAAAAGAGTGTGTGTGTGTGTGCGAGAGAGAGAGAGAGAAAGAGCGAAAGAAAGAGAGAGGGGGAGGGAGAGAGAGAGGGAGAGAGAGAGGGACAGAAAAAGTGAGAGGGATAGAAAGAGATGGAGAGAAAGAGAGAGGGGAGAGAGATAGAGAAAGAAAGAAAGAGAGAGAGGGGGGGAGAGAGAGAGAGAGTAGAGCGAGAGGGAACGAAAGAGAGAGAAAGAGAAAGGGAGAGAGATAGAGGGGGAGAGAGAAAGGGAGAGAGAGAGGGAAAGAGAGAGGGAAAGAGAGAGGGGGGAAAGAAAGCTAGAGTGGGAGAGAGAAATAGAGAGAGAGAAAGAGAAACATAATGAGAGAGGGAATGAAAGAGAGGGGAGAGAGAGGGAGAGAAAGAGAGGGAGAGAGAGGGAGAGAGAGAGAGAGGGGGACAGAGAAAGAGAAAAAGAGAGGGAGAGGGAGAAAGGGAGAGAGGGAGAGAAAGAGAAAGAGAGAGAGTGAAAGAAAGAGAGAGGGAGGGAGAGGGGAGGAGAGAGACAAAGCACAGTGGGACAGCAAGAAAGATGGAGAAAAGTCATCATGGAAGAAGCGAGGGGGGAGAGAGAGAAAGAGAGTGGGAGAGAGAAAGAAAGAGAGTGGGAGAGAGAAAGAGACGAGAGAGAGGGAAGGAAAGAGAGAGAGAGGGGGGAGAGAGAGAGAGAGAGAGAGAGTTTACATCATTTGGAATTGCTCCCAAGTGTGTTTTAAAAGGGAAAATGCAAAGGATGCTTGAGAGGTTAGCGACCAAAGTGGCCCTGCTGCGAGGAGAGCCTTGAAGTGCATGGACCCACAGTAACACACTCAACTGGTGTCAGACACGCACATAGGCCGTCGCGCCAGCGGAGGTGTCCCTGACCTGAAGGGAACCCTCTGGTCCGAGGGAGGCCCTGCGGGCCCTGGAAGTAGTGGTGGATTCTCCACAAGTCACCTCAGGGAAGCACGACAGCACTCCGTGGGGCATGACTGCCTGCCAGTGTGAACACCTAGCGCAAGCCTTTCCAGCACAGAAGCCAAGTTACGCAAGGCGCCTGTGCTGTGCCAGTCCGCGCGCTTTTACCGAGCCTGCCTTATGCGCACGCTGCTGACATATTCCAAACTGGTGCGTTTCCATGTTTTGTTGCCTCCCGGTGACAAACACCGGATGCAACAAACATTTCTAAACGGCGCTCGTCTGCGGCTACACAAGCCGTGGCCGCGCTCAGCGCCTGTGCCACGGAGGCCGTCAGTCAGTGGAAGCCACCGGCCCTGAGCGGGCCAGGAATGCGGCAGCCGAGCTCATTGTGCGCCACAATGGGCGCGGGCCCCCACCCCCGGGCACCGCGCTTTACTTTCAAGTCTATTGTCAGAGCAGCCGGGACAAAGCTTCCCCTGCAGCTAGACAAAATATGTGCGCCAAGGAACAGAGCTCTTCTGTCCGGCTTCACGCAATGAAAGGTGCAGCGCTGGGATTCCAGGCGCCGTGACGTGCACCCGCTC
The DNA here is from genome assembly GCF_964204655.1 of Triturus cristatus. NCBI lineage: Eukaryota > Metazoa > Chordata > Amphibia > Caudata > Salamandridae > Triturus > Triturus cristatus. The sequence continues at coordinate 328,520,794 of NC_140580.1, forward strand.
CCACGGCGGGGCCACCTAGCTCTACACACGTCCGTCAATATTCACTCTTCGTGTGAAAAAGCACGACCGCTCTTTCTGGATAAGTTTTACCGGCGCGATAGAGGCGTTTCCACACTACAGGCGGCGCCTGGTATCCGAAGTGAAACACAGTAAGAATACTCTTGAAGTAATGGGACTTCCTTAAATGCATCAAAACTCACTTCTGACCAGGCCAGATCTGCTATGCTATGGCAGCCAACAAAACATGTTCATGTGTTTATAAAGCATGTATTACTTACAAATGATATTTCCCAAACATACTCCCTTGATTGTTTGCTATTTGTTTCCGGAGGCATGTTCATGAACAACAAACCAGCAACAGAAACACAATTTACAATTCTGCATGTAAGAAGTTACTTCTTTGTGGGATGTAACTATTTTGAGGCTTTACAAATTAATCTTAAGAACATTTTCTTCTCTAAAACGTAGCCGAAAAAATACGCTTTTAGAGCTTGTTAAAGTGCGGCCGCGAAAGTGAAAGTGATCAAACATCAAAGCGGCCGAGCGGCCGCGAAAGTGAAAGACAACGAGTGCTTTCAGGCTGCCAAATGGTGCGCGCGCCCGGAGCACATGCACTGTAGTTGGCGGCCTGAAAGCACTCGTTTGCACTTCCAAAAGTGCTTACTATAAGTCTCGCCAGAGCAGCGCTAAAGCGCTGTCTCAGGCGAGACCTAAAAAAAAAGTACCACTGAAAGTGGCGGAATCTTGGAAGGCAATGGGCAAGAGAAGCAGTAATTGGCCATCCTCCATTGTAGGGACAAACATACAAAGCGGAAGACAAGCTGGCACTCACTGGCCAAAGGAAAGCAAAGAAATAAGATTGACGATGAAGTCAACCAATGGTAGCAGTGGGCAGGTTCTAAGCTCCTGCAAGTAACCAAAATGTCTCACATGTGACAGCGCATGCGCCGTCTCAGGTGACACCAAAAGTATAGAGTGAGGGGGGCAGGAAGGGGCAAACTGTCAAAGAGGTGAAGATGCCCACCAAACATACCAAAGGCCATAAAGCAACTGACAAAAACATTTAGGGACGCTAGAGTCATGGTAGAAGAGTGTTTAAAGAAAGGGCAGTAAGCGTCCTGCATGAGGGGAAACAACCTTTACCATGCCGAACATTTACCTTGCAGTCTTTCCACGCAGGTAAGTACCACAGAGGTACATTTTGGCACCTTTACTACGCAGGTAAGCATTTATTTACATACGATGGGGGCGTGGCTAGTGGCCGTTCATGGCGGACATGGATTAAAAAGGCTCCTGAGCCCGAGCATAATTATCCTGAATAAAACATAGAATTTCGACCTGGTTGCACTGTACCAGGTCGGCGGAGTGAGAAAAACGACGAGCGACAACCCCTGCATGTCGAAACCACGCTGATTTCTGGCAAAAAAGCAGATCTGGGACCGCGACCTGCGGGGCGGCTGCTGGCTACGGAGAATGGGCGTAGCTGCACACTAAGGAGGCGAGACCTGAGACAAACCTTGTGCTGCCACTTGGTTGGAGAGAATCACCTGAGTGGTGGATGTGGAAGACCCAATGGCGCAGGACTGACCCCGAGCGGAGCAGCAGCGGCTATCTGGCTCTCAAGCCCAGATCCTGTGGTGCGGCCTGTGAGTGCTCCCGACCGGCTGGAGCTGCGTCACGGTGAGACGTTGAGCCTCGGGGGAGGGCCTGCCTAGCCCACGAGTGCAAGCGGTGGGCCCCTTGCTGGTGGGTGCCGCTCGCTTTCTGGGATACTGAGAGCTGCTGGAGCACCTTACCCCCATAGATTGGCAGCTCACACCGCAGCGGCCCGTGACGGAGAGGGCGACTGCGGACTAAAGACCATTTCCCACTCCGTTTCCTTCCAGCAGCCCGGATGGAGAGGGGGTGGGAGTTAAAGCAGGGAACTCTCCCATGGGGGCGGCCCGGACAGGATCCCTCAGCACAGCCTAAAATAAGAGCGGCACGCTCCCATTTCATCTTGTGGCATCAGGGGGATGACTGGAGCCTGGCATGAATACGGAGGGCAGGCGCCGGATCCAAATTTGATTTTCTCGCTCGTAAGGCCTGCAGGTGGGATCTCTTGGGGGGCACGTTCGGGAGAAGGGCAGTGCAAACTGCTGCGGGGATACTACACCGTGACTTCTTCTCTCCCCCTCCCTCCCTGCATTGAGAACTGACTGGAGAGCCGCCAATATCTCCGGTATGGCAGGTGATCCCTGGGTGTATGCTGATCACTGGCTCAAGTTGGACCCGAAACATAGCTCCTGGCGATTCCAGGGGAGACCAGATAATCACAAACTCCTACTGCACCCCCAGTCCCTACAGCGGGTTACACTGGCTTCTTGAGGGTGGGCTCCACCGAGACTACATCTATGCAACGGGCCCGCCAGTAGGATTGGTTCCGCCTACCATCTACTCTAGGGCCCTCTCAGCGACAGTGGGAAGGAGAGCGCACGCTGCGCATTGGAACCGGGCCGCCATCTTCGCTGCTGCGGAGCCGCTCGGATAATAAGCATTGCTACGCATTACAGTGGAGGTGTGTGGCGAGCAGCGCTCATACAGAGTCATGGGACGCCTAAAAGGGAAAATATAGGAGGCAGCCGCCACTAACTCCCAGGACGTAGATGAGAGAGACTCAACTGTGAGTATGCAATCAGTTAATACCATCCCACCTACAGGCGAAACGGGAGCCCCGGAAAAACTGGACTTGATTCTCAAAGAGGTGCGAGAATCCCGGAGAGCCATAGAGCAGCAGATAGGCACCCTCACTACAGGTTTTACCCTACTCAAGGCAGCTCATGTCAAACTAGCGGACATGGTGAAGGATCATAGCTCCACCCTAGAGGACTTAGTGCCGCAACATAAAGACAATACGAAACAAATCCAGGTCCTCCAAAAACAAATCACAGGACTGATGGACAGGGTTGAAGATGCTGAGGGCAGAGCAAGGCGCAACAATATCCGCGTCATTGGGCTACTGCATGGCAAACTGAGGGGACGAAGGCGACCACCTACATGGAGCAATGGTTCCGCACGCATGTGGCCCCGGAGGGTCTCTCTGATTTCTTTTGCATTGAGAGGGCGCATCGCATACCCACGGGAAAGCCAAGAGTGGGGGCCCCACCGAGACCCTTGATAGTGAAAATCCTCAACTATAGGGACCGCGATCTGTTACTTCAAAAAGCACGAGAAAAGACACAGATTCAATTTGAGAATTGTCAGATCTCACTATATCCCGACTACACACTAATGGTCCAGCGTCAGAGGTCCTCATACCAAGAGGTGAAGAGAAAGCTGCGCACCATGAACCTCAAATATGCACTGCTTTTCCCTGCACGTTTGAAGATCATATATGATCAGAAGACATACTTCTTTGAAAGTTCGGAAGATGTGGAAGAATGGCTGGAGGTTATGGACCCAACGCAGCTTTCAGGTAAATCCCTTCCGAACCCGCCACGTGGTCCTGGGAAAATGGGATATCGACGATCTCAACGGACAGCCGAACCCGCGGGTACTTCGCCATTTTCTGGTCCGACACAGAAACAGGCCCAAGCAAGCAAGGAGTTGGAACTGGCAACTGCGAACACTTTTAGAGACAATTTCTCTCGTAGGAACTCGGGATCATCGGTTAGAGCAGGCTCTGAGAACAGTTTAACACTCTTTCCTACCGTGACACCTCAAACGGCAGATGACCTACTGGGGCTGTAACCCTCTTGAGAAATCTACAATGCTAGAAAATGCCGTGGATGAAGGCGCTGCAGGCGTACATGCCCCAGGACTAATATATCCCTTTTTTGCTCTGGTTTTATATAAGTTTCCTGATAAATGTAATGCTAGGCAGTATTTGCTCGGGCTCGGAGGATCTCTTGATTGCATGTTTCTTTACATGATGTCTGTGGCTGCCAGTCCCCACTTTGCGAAGGCTACAGTTTATTATGTATAAATTCAATGGATATTTTGTTTGGTCTGGCCTGGTTTAGTTTATAGGCGAGACCTGGTATTGTGTTTAGTTTTGGGGTTACAGGGCTCTGGCGCAATGCAATTGTTATGTCCCATAAGAATGCATGGTCCACCACCTAGAAGAAAGGAGGTACGGTTAACTCAGGATGCAGGCACTTGACAAGTATAAATTTGTTACATGGAATGTCCGTGGAATGGGCTCCATACACAAAAGACAGAGTACACGCACAACTATTACGTCAGGGAGCAAAGGTGGTTTTTCTCCAAGAATCGCACCTGACAGAAGCGGAAGCCACAAAAATGAGGAAGAAATGGAGAGGGCAGGTGATCTCCACAAACTACTCTGCTTTCACCCGGGGGGGGTGACATCTTCCTATGTGGCACGTTAGATGGAGTCCTTGGGAACATTTATGCTCCAAATCACGATCAACATAAATACTTTACAGGCTTGAACTCGATTTTGGCGGGATGGGAAACTTATCCATAGATAGTAGGGGGTGATTGTAATGCGGTCATGGATGTCAATATGGACAGATCGCACCCCCCTTGAGAGACACAGGAGCCAGTAAACAGGCAGAAGCATTATGCAACTGGGTGGAGGGCTGGTCCCTTAGCGATACATGGAGGCTTAGGAACCCACAACATAAGGAATACTCCTTCTTTTCCCCGGTACATCACCTACATACCAGAATAGACTGAATTTTGTGTTCCGGCTCCATAGCAGACCAGGTGACTGACACTACTCACCTGGCGAAGACTTTCTCTGTCCACAACCCACTGGAGACGGTCTTTAGCTGGGGAAGAAGACCCACCCCGGTTCCTACATGGAGGTTATGGCCCCAATTGCTAGAAGACACTGTGTTTCACAGCACGCTCTCCACAACACTCCAAAATTATTTTACAGAAAACCGGTACACTGCCTCCACAGTCTTAGTCGAATGGGACGCGGTGAAAGCGGTTATACGGGGAACGGCAATTAGTGCTACGGTGGGAACCAGGCAGGAGACACATAGGAATCTGAAGAACATTGAGGATGCCATTTCAAAATTAGAACAGGAAGCAGCACACGACCCCACAAAGCAGGCTCCACTGCAGGAAGCACGTATTCAACATGCAGAACTGCTTGAAACTCTCAGATTGATAGATTATAAGTCATATACTCAAATGCGGCATTCAGACGTAGACAAAACGGGAACCCTTTTGGCGAAACTAATAAGGAATGACACTCGTACCACCGTTATTAGCTCCATAAACTTCCCTGGGGGGGCACTGCAGACACGCAATAAGACATTAATTAAGCCTTCAGTACATAATACGAAAGATTATACAGTGAACCGCTCTGCTCGGAGGGGTCCCATACTGACAAATTCCTCATGGACCTGCCATACCCACAGACCCCGAGGGGTATGAAGGAGGCCCTGGCGAGACCCATTACTAGGACAGAGAACAGGACAGCAATAGCTGGGCTCGCGCGTAATAAGTCACCGGGCCCGGATGGGCTGCCGGTAGAATTTTTCGCTACATTTTCAGAAATACTAATACCACAACTGGAAGAGATATAGAACAGTGCTCAAGCACTCGTGATATCGCTGCCCAAGCCCGGTAGGGATTTATCAGATATGTCGGGTTACCGCCCTCTGTCACTTCTATGCACTGAATACAAAATCCTAAGTAAGGTGTTAGCTAATAGAATTCAACCATATCTCAATAAGCTGATCCATATAGATCAATGCAGATTTATACCAGCTAGGAGCACGTCCCTAAATATACTCAGATTACATCAGATTATGTCTACAGATCTTACACAACACCCACGTGCTGGCTGCATATCATTAGACATGAGACAGGCATTTTACACTGTCATGGGAATACGAAGCTATAGCACGCTTCGGTTTACCCCCTGAATATGTCCAGTGGATAAGGCTATTATACGCAGCTCCAACGGCAAGAGTCAGATCCGGGAAACATATTTCCAGAGAATACTACATTCACAGGGGCACACGACAAGGATGTCCCCTGTCCCCAATACTCTTTGTCTTGGCACTAGAGCCATTGGCTCTCCGTCTAAGGATGGAGGCTACCCATTGGGGAATACCTGTAGGCGCATCGATGCACCTGGTGTCGGCATACGCAGATGACCTGATTGTATACGGGACAGACATACTGGAGGGACAGGGTCCGATTCCCCGTATTTTTGCTGATTTTGAAAGAGTATCTGGCCTATTCATTTACGAATCCAAATCTAATGCTTTTTTCTTCCATGACCAAATACACCCGGACAGTATTGCTTTTGGGAGACTCACAATACCAACAGCCCCACATACCTTTAAATATCTGGTCATTAACATCTAGCGGTCGCAGGTGGATAAATTAGAGGGCAATCTAACTAAGGCCATCCGAGGTATATGATCTCGGGTAGCTTTCTGGACCACACTCCCCCCTATCGGCTATAGGCCGGGTGGCTTTATCTAAGATGGTGGTACTTCCTCGTCTCCTATATTACTTTACAAACGTGCCCTTGCTGGTACGGGCCACTATTTTTAACTCGCTAGATACCATACTGATAGACCTCATCTGGGGTGCAGGTCGTCGCAGAATAAGTCTTAAGAAACTACAAATAAGTACACAAGGGGGAGGCCTGGGAGCGCCTGACTTTAGAACTTATTACTATGCATGCCAGCTGCAGTGGTTATCCTATTGGAAAGCAGGTCGTAACCTGCAGGAGATCGGATACACATCCAGACACATAGAACAGGGAGTACTCCACGCTCTACTCTTACCCCATAACAAACCCCCCCCTGTAGTGCCCACTCTACTACATACCGCATTGCAGTGTTGGAAGAAGGCCCTGAAATACACAGATAGCGGTGGGCTTTATGCTGATAACATTCCACTAGTGGGGATACCGCTGGCGAGTGGCAGGCTGTCGACACAGGCACTTGGGCCCTGGTTGGAGGTGGGGGTGGAGACTATTGGGGCACTTTTTGGTGACGGGTCACTTATGGATCATGATACCTTTACACATGGCACAGGAGCACCTAACACGCTGTATGTAACACACGAAGCTGTGCTGCACTATGTTAAGAGACAGTGGTCCCCACAACGAGAGGAACCCCAAGTGTACGATTTTGTTGAAGCTCTTTATTATATGGCACAAGGCAGCCATCGCATTAAATAGTTCTATATTAGTATTCGTGCGCATGCAGGAATCCCTCTAGATTCCACTCGGACGCACTGGACAGAGGACATAGGATGGGAATTAATGGACAGGGAATGGTTAGACATATTGGAATACCCGCGGAAGATACAGCGCAATGCCAAGTTTAAGTTTATACAATGTATGATTGTACATAGAGCTTACCTGACCCCGCATAGGCTACAGATAATGTACCCGGCCACTGCCCATCAATGCCCCTGATGTAAAATGCCAGAGGCAGGTCTCTTCATATGTAATGGGCACCCACGTCTAGTTGGGTTTTGGGAAGGAGTTATGAAATTGATTGAAGATACTACTCACCTTTCGGTTGAGGGCGCAGCACTGGAGTTTTTATTGGGTATCCCGGAGACCTCCCGGAGACCTAAGAAGACACAAAAGGTACAGCTACGCTTCTTGGACTTGGCCTCCATAGTTGCAAAACAGGTCAATACCATGCACTGGAAGTCAGCCAGAGCTCCTACATTACGCATGTGGCATAGAGAATTGATCAGGTGGGAAGGAGCTGAAAGCGCTGCGCTGCGTAGGGAGGAGGCACGCGGCCTCAGGAAAAATGCAATTTCCCTAGATTGGGACACGATGGTAGAAGCCTGTAAAAACAACATACCCGATGATGCCTCTTATGTTCCACATACTCAATAGTAGATGGAAAACTGAGATTGTTAAGAGTAGCTATGCACTACTGGTTCTGGACGTAGCAATATGACAACTGATTGTAATCAAAGAAGCTTGTTTGGAGAGGGACAAATGTTAAGGACATTGTAACACACAGAGAGAGCCTGGGAGGTGGGGTGGGATCCAAAGGGGAGGAGGGTGGAGTTAATGGGTATTAGTTCAATTATGACATTTAGGAATGGTTTGCATTCTGACGTGTAGAAGGGATACTGTGTACGAATTCCCCCCCTTTTTTTTTTCTTGCACGTTTTATTTAAGCTTTGCAGGTAGTTATCGAGGATAATAATGCTCATTGTATGGAAGCATTCTAGATAGAAGATGTATAATCTCATAAGATAATGTATGCCTTATGTTTATTACTTGATAACAAGGACAAGAAACAATAAAAAACCAATAAAGTTTGTTTAGAAAAGAAAGCATTTATTTACATACAAAACTTTTAATGTTATTTAAAAAAAATGATTTTATTTTTTAGAGATGGGTAGAGGTAAAAGGTGGTATGGGAGATTTTATGGTTTGGGAGTGGGTAGAGTTAGATGGAGGTAAGGGTGATATTAGAATTCGGGGGAGTAGAGGTAAAGGGATATAAGGGTGATTTTAGAGTTCATGGTGGTAGAGGTAGAGAGAAATAGGGGTGAATTTAGGATTCGCTAGGCAGAGGTAAAAGCAGGTACAGGTGGTTTTAGGGGTTAGGGGTGGGTAAAGGGAGGTAAGGCTGATTTTAATTATCAGAGGTGTGTAAAGGTAAAGGGAGGTAAGGGTAAGTTTAAATTGGGGTGGTAGAGGTAAAGGGAAGAAAGGGTGATTTTAGGGTTCGTAATAGGTAAAGATAAAGGTAAGTAAGGGAAGATTTAGCATTCAGGTGTGCGTAGACGTAAAGGGAGGTAAGGTTGATTTACGGGTTATGGGTGAGTAAAAAAGCTAAGGATGAGTTTAGGCTTCAGTGATGGGTAGAGGTAAAGAAAGGTAAGAGTGAATTTATGGTTCATGGGTGGGTAGAGGTAAAGGGAGGTTAGGGGGATGTTGTGGTTCTGGTGTGGGTAGTAAAGGGAAGTAACGATGATTTTAGTATTCGGAGGTAAATAGAGGTAAAACTGCTTTTAGGTTATGGGTTGGGTAGAGCCGATAGAGGTAAATAAGGATCATTTTAGGGTTCAAGGGTGGGTAGAGATTAAGGAAGGTAAAAGTGAATTTAGGGTTCAGGAGTGGGTAGAGGTAAAGATAAGTATGGGTTAATTCAGGATTCGGGTGGGTAGAGGTAAATGGAGGTAATGTGATTTTTTGATTCCGGGATGGCTAGAGGTAAAAGTAGGTAAGGGTGATTTTAGGGTTCAGGGTGGATAGAGGTAAAGGGGAGTAAGACTGAATTTAAAGTTCGGGAGTGGATAGAGGTAAAGGGAGGTGAGGGTGATGTTATGTTCCAGAGGCTGGGTAAAGGTATAGGAAGGAAACAGCAATTTAAGGTTCTGGGATGGGTAGGTGTAAAGTAGGTAAAGTTGATTTTAGGGTTCAGGGGTAGCTAGAGGTAAAGGGAGCTAAGGCTGACTTTAGGGTTCCGGGGTGGGTAGAAATAAAGGGAGGTAAGGGTGATTTTAGGCTTCAAAGATGGGTAAAGGAAATTAAAGGTAGCGGTATATTTAGGATTTAGGATTCAGGGGTGGGTAGAAGTAAAGGTAGCTAAGGGTGATTTCAGGGTGGGTTAAGGCGGAAAGAATGGTGAATATAGGGTTCCGGGATGAGTAGAGGTGGGGGAAGGTAAGGGAGATTCACAGTGGCTAGAGGTAAAGGGAGGTACTGTTGATATTTGAGTTCAGGGAAGGGTAGAAGTAATGGGATGCAAGGGTGATTTTAGGGTTAGTGGTAAGAGGTAAGGGTGAATTTAAGGGTCAGTGATGGCTAGAGATAAAGGGGGTAAGGTTGATGTTGGGGTTCAGGGATGGATAGCGGTAAAGGGAGGTAAAGGTGCTTCCAGGGTTCAGGGATGGATAAAGGTAAAGGAAGGTAACAGTGATTTGGGTTTCATGGGGGGGGGGTAGAAGTAAAGAGTTGTATGGGTGATTTTAGGGTTGAGGGGTGAGTAGTGGAACAGGGAGGTAAGGATGAATTTAGGATTCACAGTCGAGTACAAGTAAAGGGAGGTAAGGAAGATTTTAGGTTTCAGGTGTGGGTATATGTAAAGAGAAGTGAGGGTGATTTTAGGGTTCAGGGATGTGTTGAGCTAAAGGGAGGCTGGGTGATTCTAAGGCTCAGGGGTGGGTAGAGGTAAAGGGAGGCAGGGGTACTTTAGTGTTCAGGTGTGGGTAGGGGTAAAGGGAGGTAAGGGTGATCTTAGGTTTCAGGGGTGAGTAGAGGTAGAGGGAGTTAGGGGTGATTTTAGGTTTTGGTGGGTATAGGTAATGGTGAATTTAAAGTGCAGGGATTGCTGAGACAAAGGGAGGTAAAGGTGATTTTAGGGGTCAGGGATGGGTACCTAAAGGGGGGGGGGGTAAGGGAGATTCTAGGGTTTAGGAGTGGGTACCAGTAAAGGGAGGAAATTATGATTTAGGTTTCAGGGGTGAGTAGTCGTAAAGGGATGTAAGGGTCATTTTAGGGTTGAAGGGGTGAGTAGTCATAAAGAGAGGGAATGATAATTTTAGGTTCAAGTATGGGTATATGTAAAGGGAAGTGAGGGTGAGTTTAAGGTTTCATGGATGTGTTGAGGTAAAGGGCAGTAAAGGTGATTTTATAGTTCAGGTGTGGGTAGAGGTAAATGGAGGAAGGGGCGATTTAGTGTTCAGGTGTGGGTAGGGTTAAAGGGATGTAAGGTTGATTTTTGGGTTCTGGGGTGAGTAGTGATAGAGGGAAGTAAGGGAGATTTTAGGGTTCAGGGATGGGTAGAGGCAAAGGGAGGTAAGGGTGAATTTAGGCGGTAAGGGTGAATTTAGGATTTGAGTGGGTAGAGATAAAGAAAGGTAAGTGTGATATTAGGGTTACTGTGTGGCTGGCAGTAACAGGAGGTAAGGGTGATTCTAGGGTTCGATATGGGTAGAGGTTAAGGGTGATTTTAGGGTTAAGGGATTTGGTGGGTAGTGGGAGGTAAAGATGATTTTAGGTTTCAGGTGTGGATATATGTAAATTCAGTGATGGGTAGAGGTAAAGAAAAGTAAGGGTGAATTTATGGTTCATGGGTGGGTAGAGGTAAAGGGAGGCAGGGGTCCTTTAGTGTTCGGGTGTGGGTAGGGGTAAAGAGAGGTAAGGGTGAAATTAGGATTCAGGAGTGGGAATATGTAATTCTAGGGTTCAGGGGTGAATACAGGTAGAGAAAGCTGAAGGCGATTTTAATGTTCAGGGGTGGGCGGAGGTAAAGGAAAGTAAAAAGGTTTTTGGGTTAATGGATGTTTAGAGGAAAAGGGTGGTAAGGATAAATTTGGTTTCCAGGGATGGTTAGAGGTATAGGGAGGTTAGTGTGATTTTAGTGTTCATGGGGTCCATAGAGGTAAAGAGAAGTAATGTTTCTTTTAGGGTTATGGCCTTGGGGTGAGTAGAGGTAAAGGGCAATAAGGATCATTTTAGGATTCAGGAGTGGGTGGAGGTAAAGGACGGTACATGGGAATTTAGGGATCGGAAGTAGGACGGGGTAAAGCAAGGTATGGGTTAATTTAAGACAAAGGGGGTAGAGGTAAAGAGAGGTAAGGGTGGTTTTAGGGTTACGGTGTGGATAGGGGTAAAGGTAGGTAAAAGTGGTTTTAGGGTTCGGAGATGAGTACAGGAAAGGGTGATTTTAGGTGTTAGGTGTGGGTATATGTAAAGGGAAGTAAGTGTGATTTTAAGGTTGAGGGATACGAAGATAAGGATGATTTCAGGATTCAGGGATGGAAAGAGGTAAAGGGAGGTAAAGGTGACTTTAGGGTTCAAGAGTGAGTATATGGTAAGGGAGGTAAGGGTGAATTTTAGGATTCAGTGGGTAGAGGTGATGAAGGTAAGAGTGATTTCAGGGTTCAGGGGTGGTTACAGGAAAATGGAGGTAAGGGTTATTGTAGGGTTTAAGGTTGGATAGAGATAAAGCGATGTAAAGGTCATTTTAGGTTTCGGGTGAGTAAAGGTAAATGGAGGTAAGGGTGATTTTAGAGTTTGCAGGCGAGTAGCGGTAAAGGCAAGTAAGGGTGAATTTAGAGTTTGCAGGTGAGTAGCGGTAAAGGGAGGTAAGGGTGAATTTAGGGTTTGCAGGTGGGTAGAGGTAAATAAAGGTAAGGGCGATTTTAGGGTTCAGGGATGGGTAGAGGTAAAAGAAGTTAAGGATGATTTTACGGTTCGGTCAGAGAGAGGTCAGACAGGTAAAGGCAATTTCAGGGTTCATGGGTGAGTAGAGGTCACAGGCGGCAAGAGTGATTTAATGTTTATGGGCCAGCTAAAGGTAAAGTGGGGTAAGGGTGATTTTAGGGTTTGAGGCGTGTTAGAGGTAAAGGGAGGTAAATATGATTTTTGGGTTTGGGGGATAAGGGTGATCATAGGGTTCAGGGTTGGTAGAGTTAAAGGGTGGTATGGCTTCATTCAGGGTTTAGGGGGTACAGGTAAAAGAAGGTAAGGGGGATTTTAGGGTTAAGGGTCAATAGAGGTAATCAAAGGTAAGGGTGAAACATAAACCTTTTTTATAAACACTGAATTTTTGAAGATGAATAAAACATCCTATAAATTATAATAGAGGTAACCAACAAATAAGTGAATGTAGCACAGCCAGAAACGTTAATTCAGAAAAACACATACTGTAAGGCAACAGTCATAAAAAAGGGAGTATGTTTACAACTTCATCATCAATTAAAGCGACAGGTGGCCAAAATGTTTTTTTCGGTCATATGTGACAAAGTTTTGAAGTTTCTAGTTTGCGTTCAGCTCTTGGAAATACCAGGAAGCACAAGCTTCAACTGGGAAGGTTTCAAATTGTCATGCAAACAAAAGCAACAACAACAAAAAACAAGCATTCACCTATACAAGAACTATTGGCATCGGCAATGTTTTTTAGACATGTTCCAAGTAAATAAAAATAAAGTGCTATAGCGCAGCCAGCATTGACAGAGTAATGGTGCTTTGTTTGTTTACTTAATGCCATGTTGAACAGCAGCCTGGCTCTATGACATGGTAAACACTGGCCATGCCATTATGCTTTGTTTTTATATACTTTAAGATATGTTGCATAGCAGCCCACGCTGCTGTGCAATACCTTCTTAAAAAAAACATTAGCAAGGTCAAATAGCTCAACGAAAGTTGTTTGGCTTCATTGATGTTTTTTGTGGCTGACTGGAGGGCCAGAGGGGGCATTACAAAAAAACAACATATAAAACAAGCCACACGAGGAGGTGAAGAGGAGGAGGGAGGATGCAGCAAGGACAGATAGCGAGAGGGAGGAGTAGGAAACAAATACAAGGGAAGTGCGGGGAGCCATAACGTATATTGGGGGAGATGGGTGGAAGCACCAACAATGGACACTGTAAGGATGGGGATGGGGTGGGGAAAGCTACACAAGTGAGCGGAAGGAGGATGAACAAGCACTGCACAGACATGCATTCTTTAAGAGTACATGTTGTGGCCAGTGGAAGGACTCTGGTCGCAAACAGGAAACAGTAGTTGGTCCATGCTCCACGGCAGGGACAGTAACTTGCAGCCCAGGAGGACGACGGAAGCCCAGGAAACTTCTGACCAATAAAAAGCAAGGAAACAAGAGCGATGTGCAAGCCATCCAATGGTAATTAATGGTACGTAAGGGGTGTGCTCTAAACCTCTCAAGTTTTTTTGGGGTTATCAAGAGGTTTTGCATGGACAGCGCATGGACTACATGCACTCTTCAGACGGAACCGAAACAAAGTACCACAATCCAAGTACAAGCAGCGCAGAAGAACAGTAATCAAGTAATCAATCTGTACTTCGTCCATGCTTCAGGCAATAAAACAAACATTTTGAGAAAAAGTGAAGCCCAAGTGATTCCGACAAGCGCTGAGATGCACTCAGCAATGAAAAGGAAGAAAATAAGAGTGACAATGAAGCTAACCAATGGTAAGTAATGGGCTGGCTAAAAGCCCCTTTTTAGAGTTTTATGTTTTTTTAAGAAACAGTTCGTCGCGACAGCACACGTGCTTTCTAAGCTAAGGCCTAAAAAGAAATTGCAAGAGTAAAATAAAGACAAAGAAAGGGTAGAATTGGGAGGAAATAGGCATGTGGTGGAATCAAGTTTAGGCACCCTTGGAATTTGGGATCCCGGCGAGCTTCTAGAAAAATGTTGTCCTTTGGCATTTTATTTTTACAAACAAAGATTAAAAATAGGGTTGGTTGGATTATGCTAAGGCTTCCCAGGTTGCAAACAGAAGTAAGGTCTGATGTAGTCAGTCCTCTTGGGTGACCACTCCATGAGGACATTCCCTTTTTTGACTTATTTTTCACAGGGCTGTCAGCAGTGTATTTCTTAAGGAATGTCTGAGAAGGAAGCAAATGATTGCTGTTCATCAAATTACTATCAATCAAAGGATTAATCAGATTTAGGGCTGCATTGCTTGCTATTCCAGGCCTACCTGGTATTAGGAATGTGTACGCAAAAATAAATCCAGTATTTGTAAAGCGCGAACAGCTACCCGAAGGCAACCCGGCGCTGGAGGCCGTCTGGAAGATTAAGCAAGCTATTGCCCAGAGTCACATGGTGCTGGGCTGACCTGCCGGCAGTGCCAGGGATCGAACCGTGAGCCCCAGATTCCAGCATCAGTCGCCCTGGCCGCGGGCAATCGAACAACTCACTTCAACTCAGAGTAATAGTGAAGGTTAAAATGATAGATCCAATCATCATCATAAACTTTATTCAGTTTTATCCAAACCATCAAAGTATACATAAATAACAATTAATAATTAAAATGCTCTTGCAAAAATTCCAGTTGAAATACAACATGAATGTAAAACCTCCATAAAACAGTTTGAAAGATTGTAGCCAATGACATTATCTCTTGTAGTCAAAAGTGTGTTATATAAATAGTTAATCATGACAGAAATTATCACTCATGACTGGCATTCAAGTTGTGTGGACTGCTTGAAAAGCCAGATCAAAATAAATACCACCTAAACAATCTAGGTCACAAACTTCTGACGCCTAAATCAGACATAAAATTAAAAGCTGCTTACAGCAAAGACAATAGGATTAGATGTATCGGTCTTTAAAATCCTAAGAGCAACTAATGTCTGGTTGCCAGGTGGATGCAAATTGGTCAAACCCATTGACAGAATACAGCACACATAGAAAGAGCAAAAAATTAGGAGAAATAAAAGTATTTCTCCTCATTGCACTACTCCTGCACCTTCCCTGGGCGGCGTAGGATTTAGACGCATTCCCAGGTGCGTGCGAAAACCCTCAGTAACACCCAAGGAACGCCCCTTTCACGCAAAGTAATGCGTGAAAGGGGCCCATATTGACAATGCCATGAAAAGTCACGCAGGGTGACTGTGTATGGCCATGTAAATATAGACAGACACACTGCACCGCCTAAAAGAGTGACGCATCAGCGGCGCAATGGGCTTGTCAGTGACGCCCTGAATCAGACAAAAAAAAATTGTGCTGGTGGTAACCCAGTGCAAAATGTTTGAGAATCTTCCCCAATATACCTTCAGGACCCTGCGTAAGAAGAGAACGCCCTTTAATAAAACTACCAAAACAAGCAGTAGAAGATAACAGAACCAGGAAGTTGTAGGGTATGCATTTGGAACGAGTCATTGCCACAGACATTTGGTGCTTGCCAGGAGCTCCTCTTCCTTACAGACCCTGGGGGAGTGCGGGCCTTCGCACTGAGTGTGTGTCGATGTGTTTTCAGTTGTCCTGCTCTGCAGATTAATGGCATTAACGAAGTTTCCATTAGCGTCAGGGATTGGAGGGGGGAGGGGCCAAAGGCGTCGAAGCGGAAAGCCACATGACTGCTGAATTGATAAGGCTAAAGATGAAACGGAGCTTCATTGTCAGAGGAGCGGCCAGGAAGTGCCACTACAAATTAGCCCAGAGCCTCGTGGTGCTTCCCTTCATTATCCAAGCCTCCTCAGGAGAGGGGACGGGGTTGTGACCCTCCTCTGCCCCTGCCTCTGCCCAATTGGTGAGCCGCGGGACTCAGGCCTTGTGTATACAGCCAGCCAGGCCTTGCGGTGAGAGAGACCGTGAGCGCGCGCGCTCGCGCGCGTGCGTGCGTGTGTGTTATACAGGCACACGCGCGCAGGTGGCTTGAGTGGATTAACCTTCTTCCAAATGAACTCTGACAAGGCCTCAGAGCACGGAAAGGCTTAATTCTCGGATTTTAATAGGCCACTGACTGTACTGAGAGCTGCAGGGGAGTCAGTGTGTGATGGGGATGTTTCCCACAGCAGCTCATTCTGAACACACCGTTCTACTGATTTTAGGTACTCCTTCAGTTTGGGATGAAAGCAGCTAAACTGCCTGGTAATAGCACAGCAATTACATTTGTTTAAAATAAAACTGTGAAAGTGTCACACTGGAAGGCGTTCCGGTGGCATCATGTCACTGGGGTGCTGTGATTCCCATACTGGGATCTCTTTTCACAAAACACTGCATTCTAGAAGTTATAGTCCCCTCGGTTTTGTTGTAAGAGACGATTCAGGTGATAGTGTACCTTGCAGAATACAATGGCTTGGAATTTCAGGATTATTACCTTGGTGTTATGGAATGTAACATGGAGTCATAAGTTGGGTTTCCGACACTTAGAACTGGCCTATTGTACTAGTTATTTATTTTGTATAGTGCTTCATACCCCACTGAGAGGAGATGAAACACATGATTGTACGGATACCATACCATGCCTGACGGAGTGTTTGATTTGAAGCTTGTATCTGCAGGGGGCCTCAGTGGGAAGCATTTTGGTGCTGTCCATGGGTGACCAGAGTGGTGCTCTTATGTAGTCTTGGGCCACGGCACTTAATGGAGTCATGGAGAAAGGATAAATAAATAAAATCCGTATTTGTAAAGCGTGAACTACTCACCCTTACGGGTCTCAAGCCGCTGGGGGCCATCATGGAAATTAAGTGAGCTATTGCCCAGAGTCACATGGTGCTGGGCTGAGCTGCCGCCGGAGCCGGGGATCAAACCGTGAACCCTGTGCTCCGAAGTCAGCTGCCCTGGCAGCATCATTCAGGTGGATTGATGGTGGTTGCCTGACTGTATGGACATATCTTTTGGTGGTTGACTGCTTTCATAGTTCCAAACCTGGGTTAGAGAGCAACGCTCTGGTCTGTTCTGGTAACCGCAATTCGAGCCAAAAATGTTTTAACGGTGCCACCAAGAGGGTATAAATATCACCCACCATGCACTGCTTACAGATGGCTGTGATCTAGTCCACTGTGGTGTTCTTGTGACATTGGGGCACGCTTTGTCAGGATGTTCTGTTCAGGGGCACCAGATCAGTTCTGCATTTTGTTCAACATTAAGAGCTGGGTTTTTGCTTCATTTTTTAACTTCAGATGACCTGGAATATTTTGGGTCTTAGTTGGAAAGGAGGTCCAAAGTTTTGCGACCTGTATTGAGAATGCTATTCCACCACTGGCCTTTCTGGTTCTCACCTAACAGATAGCACCACACTCTCTGGTTGCGAAATACCGATTGTGAACTTACAGCCACACCATTGCTTACCTTCGGTTGGCTTGATTGTCACTCTCATCTCCTTTCTTCATATTCAATGGCTTGCCTTCCTTTTCTTGTGTTTTCCTTCCCCTGGAGCATAACCTCATTACCATCCTTTTGATTAGCTGACTTTATACTTCCACTGCTCACTTTTAGGGAACTACTTTTTTCTTTTTGGTCATGCATACCATGAGATAGCACGCATTTTCTATCTCTCCTTTGTGTGCTTTTCCCCTTAAATACCATTGAGCTCTCCATGTTGCTTTCTCACTTGTATGCTGCTTTCTCATAAGTCTGTTTCTTTCTCCAAATTCCGCATTGTCACAATACTACGGGTTGCTCTCTCCCTCATGCACTTCTCAATCACCCCCAGTTTTGCTCTTTGCATTGTGTGTTGCTCTCTCACTTGTATGCTTCTCCCCTAAACTCATCCTCCTGCTCTGTGTTGTTATCTCCATTATGCATTTCTTGCCCCGCCCCATGCTGCTCTCTATGTCTCTCTTATGTACTTGTTCCCCATCAACCACCCCTGCCCTGGTTCTCGGTGTCGTCCTCTCCATCGTGTGCTTCTCACACCACCCTCCATGTTGATCTCTGCCTCTTGTGTTTCTTTTCTTCTCCCCCACGCACCCACTCTCCCCACCCACTCCTTCTGTACTCCTTCCGCATCCCACTGTTCTTTTTTATTTGAATTTTGGGGTGTCACACTAAAAAATGAAAATGGCAGCTGCACCATTATGTGGGATGGAACATGCATGTTGATACATGCAGGAGCCTACAGAATGATAGAACTGGCAACAGGGGTCGCGTGATTGTGTCTTTTTGTTTTTTTTTATCTTGCCAATGATGTGTAGCATTGGCTTTGCTGCACAGCATTTGCAAACTGCATTGCAAAGCCAATAGGATCAAAAGGTGAGATCTTTTGGCTTTGCCGATGCGTATTCTTCTAGGAGGGGACAATGGGTCGAGGTGCTTGTCATTGGTTGAACTATCCCAATTAAATACCATTCATGGTTGAGATTTATCAGTTGTACAAAGACCTGTGAGTCTTCTGGAAAAGACTTGTTTTTAAAAATGTTTTTCAGAATCAGGGTGTTTTCCCCTTGCCTTCACATGTTTTCAAAAGATGCAAGAAGCTGTGATGTGACAGCTAGAACATTTTAAACAGTAACTGTTGGACTTGGCCCTTTTTGCAGGGTCATCCCTGAACTTTTTGCCTTCCTCTTGTATTTTGTCTGACCTGTTTTTGTTGGTTTTATGACTCTGGGCACTTTACCACTGCTGATCAGTGCTAAAGTGCATATGCTCTCCCTATTATAAATTGATGTATGGATTAGTGACTCCATGATTGGCTCATTTGGTTTACTTGTCAGACCCTAGTACAGTGCACTGTGTGTGCCCAGGGCTTGTAAATCAAATGCTGCTGGTGGGCTTGCAGCACTGGTTGTGCCATCCACAGAAGCAGCCTGTAAAGTATGTCTCAGACCTGCCATTGCAGAGCCTATGTGCAGTCTGGTACTGCCATGTTGACTGGCCAAGTGCACCCACTTGCCAGTCCCTAAACCTTCCCTTTTCTTCATATCAGACACCCCTAAGGTAGGCCCAAGGGCAGGGTGCATTGTAAGTAAAAGGTAGTCCATGCCCTGATGTGTGTGGTATGTCCTGATAGTGAATTACAGCCATTTTCGTTTTTCACTATTGCAAGGCTACCTGTTCCCCATTGGCCAGAATGGGCAGTTTGATTATAACATCTTATAATCCTAACTGACTCAGGGATCTAGGTAGAAATTCGCGTTTAGTATGCCTGAACTCAGAATGATAAAATACATCTTTTAGTGAAGTTGGTTTTAACATTCTGTGTTTGAAAATACCACTTTTAGAAAGTAGGTATTTTCCTGCCTTACTATCCAAGCCTGCCTCTGCTAGGTTGTGTATTCCTTGTCTGGAGTTTGAGTGACAGGGGCTGGGGGATTCCAGGAGACAGGGTGAGTCAGCACAGGGCTGAATAGAGAGATCTGCATGTAGATGGGTGGGAGGAGTTGCACCAGGGACCTGAATAGGGCTGTGCCTTCCCTCCACAATGCTGGCTCCACCTCCTTTGGTGCGTCTGATGTCCCTGGCCTACACATTGAAAGGAAAGAAGAAGTCTTGTCAACAAAGTGCTCCAGGACTGACCAGAACTGGTTTGGACTAGGCAAAGGCCTCTCTGCCTTCAGAGAACAAAGAGAAAATGAGTATAAAAGGGGGGACCCTGACCCCAGAACTTTAGATCACTTTGGGAAACAAGAAGAACCTTTGCTGAGGAGAGGAACCAGAGAAACTGAGGAAGAGACTATCCCTAAGCTGAGTGCTGTTTGGGGGATTGGCCTGCAGTGGTTGCCTGACTGCCAAAGAAAGGAGAAAGGAACTGTGTGCTTTTCAAATCAACTTGTGAAGGATCTCCCAGGGCTTGAGATAGAGCTTGCCTCCTGCTGAAGTCTCAGGGACAACAGACTTCACCAACCAGCTCCCCTGCCTTCCCTTGCTGGGAATGTAAGTGCCTGCTGTTGAGCTGGGCCTTCTGAGAGACTGCGTGTCGATGGGAGCTGGAAGCGCGACTCAAGACGAAGAAGCGTGTCGCCGCCGCAGCCGTTGTCGTCGCATCACCGGAGAAGAGTGTCGCAGCTGTAGCCGATGTCGTCGCATCGCTGAGAAAGCGTGCCACCGCTGCTGTTCTTGCATCGTGTCACCGAGGCACCCCGCATCCCTGGAGAAGAGTGTCGCCGTCGCAGCAGACGCTGTCGCATCACCAGAGAAGCGTGTCACAGGGCCTGTCGCAGCTCAGAAGATTAGTTGAGGCGCCGCACGGCCGTCGGGCGTGCACGCATCGTTGTCGCATCATGAAGAAGACGCCATTTGGTTTCATTGCACCGGATCTTCATCGCATCATGGCGTTGTGGGTCGCACCACCACAGAAGCGCAGTAAGGAACCGACGCATCACCTCCCCATGCAGAGAAGAACCGACGCATCACCATCCCCTACGCAGCAGTAGGGAACCGATGCATCACTGTTTGCGTGTAAGTAACCAACGCATCACCTTCCCTGCAACACTTTCGTTGTATAGCGTTACGCATCCAAAGGTGCTTTGAACTTAAAGTGTTGCATTTACCATCTTAAGAGAACTAAGCTATTTCTACCATTTTTAAAGTACAGTATTATGGATTTTTGTCATTTGTGGTCTTGTGATAAGTCTATATAAAGAATACTTATTTTTTATATAAAACGTGTGTGGTCTCCATCTGTAATGTTGTCACTGGATTACTGTATGTGTTCACAAATGCTTTACACACTGCCTCTGAGATAAGCCTGTCTACTCATGCCAAGCGGCCAAGGGGGCCAGTAGGGCTTATTTTAGGAGTGTACCCCCTTACCCTGACTAGAAGCAAGGGTTCCTATTTGGTCAAAGGTACCTACCTCTGTCAACTAGAGACCCCCAGTTCTAACAGTAACTGGTACCAGACATTTCACAATCAGTTTTATCCACTTTCACAAAAAATGTGCTTACCATTCAATAATGCAAATTTTTTACCAACAGCCATGTCTTCTCATTCTCCAGCCCACTCTTCCGAACCCAGGAGTAGATTAAGAAAAAGAAGGAGAGAGAGGGATAGATTAAAAGAAAGAAAGAGGCAGAGAGAGATAAAGATGACCAGTTTTGAACAAGACTATAGAGAGGTGCAACTGAGTATCACGTGTGTAGTCAAGGCTAGGGTGACCACCTCCCTGCAGGTCACTATGAACAATCTTCTAGTTTGACATTTTTGTGATAGCCTAATGCATTCGGGGTGTTGTAGTCTTGTTTAGCTTCCGTTGAACTAATTAGACAAGCACACCTGAACTCAGTGATTTGTTTATGAAAATTCAGGAATGGAGACGGTGTCCGTAATGACCTGGTGTAAGGTGGTCATCCTACTATAGGCGTAAGTATTGGCTGGTAAGATTGCTCAGCTGGTTAATTAGCCTACTACATAGACCTGAAAGTTACAACTTCAAGAACGGATGGAACTGACTCAAACGTTAACCGTTCAAAGTTTAACAGTAATAGCACTGTTACCTTGAATTTGAATAAAGTCTGTAATTAGAGAGCATTGTTAATGAAGATCTTAAAACCAATTTTTTAAAAAAAAGTAAATATTATGGATTTTTTTGAAAAAATGCGTAAAATCATGAGTGGATTTGATTGGACCACACACAAGTAATCCTGGCTGTATATGTATGTTCATGTATATTTTGTGTAATTTATAAGTATGATTTCCTTTTTGTGTATGTGATGTGTTTTGTGTCATGCTTTTATGATCTTAAGCAATCGAAATAAAGTTCTTTGATTGATTGACTGTATAATATGAACTGGTTTGAAAACGTAAAGTAAAAAAAAAGTATACCTAATGCACTGCACAAGTACATTTTTTTTAAATACTAATGGTCCAATTCATTCAAGTTCAGGAAAAAAGTCAGAAATTGATCTCAGTATACTTACCCTTACTGTAAAGCTAAAAATCGGACTTTTTAGGAATTTACAAGTTCCTGGAATAATTCTGAAATTCTGCAACTGTCACAAATTCCCAGGAGTTCTTCCTTGCTTAGCTGCTCCCACACAAGGAAAAGCGATTTTCCCATACACAAGTGTAAGAAAAAAGTGCATTTGCACTTTATATTGTTTTTTTTCTCTCAGGGTAAATATGTTTTCCTAGTAGGTGCCCTTCCTCTACGTCCATAGAGTCCCTAGGGTCCATGTTTCCTCCCCATCCCAAAAGGACACTTATTCCTACACTAAGCAGGGTGGGAAATGACCCTAAGTATATAGTGAATACTCAAGCTAGTCAGATTATGGGTGTCTACTAGCTTTTTGTGGTCGGCTCCAAAGAATTTCCCAAAAACCCATTCAAACATATGAGTGATTCTTACCGTGTGCCGTTGTGAAGTGTGTAATGGATCATGCACACTCCCTCCACATATCTGTGCATCTGTGTGATTTGGACTCTCAATATTTTGCACTTCCCTTTCATTCATCTGCTATATTCTCGCTATAGTCCTCCTATATCTGAAGCACGCCTCTTACCTCCCCATTGTTCACACTCCCTTCTCTGCCCTACATTGGTACTGATACAAAGTTTACCTAAATCTGCCTTCCACTTTCTACTACTCTTACCTACAGCAGGCTGTTTTACACTAAATATGTTCCTTGCCATGACCTCATTGGCCCTTGCTAACTTCCTCTTCCTGTCTAGAGTATCCAGCCACCTGGATTAGCACACTCTTCCCACTCCTCTGCTGGCTTGTGCCAGTCTCTTTCATCCAACAAAAAACGGTCTGTTCATTACAGCATATCACCATTCTCACAAAAGCCATGATCTCTTTCTTCCACCTCAGCTCAATACTCTTGGCAGCGACAGGCCAGATTCCAACACCCAAACCATCTGCCCATGCTGTGGAAAGATGCCACAGGCTTCATTAACACATTCTTCATTACAGAGCATTGCAAGTCACATTCATCCTCAATCCTATGACATTTCTTCTCATATGAAGAAATGTCATCTGACATAAATATTGAGTTGCTAATCTACCATATTTTGGTGCCATACCACAAAATGGATACCTCCCACAGACATCTGCTGGTCTCTGTAACCATCGTGTCACATTTTTGCAAACACTACGTACCTACTGCAAAGATGTCTTTTTATGATCAATCACTACTAACTGCTGCTGTCATAATCTCCGACCCTCCTTTACCCTCTGTGATACCCCTGTCCTCATCTCCGGTCTAAATAAGACACAGACTGTGTTTATCTAACCCTCCTAGTCCTAATGAATCATTCTTTGATGGTTTCCTATAATATTCCCAGCTAAGTGCACAAATCCATCATCTCCATCCATCCCACTTTGTGATATAAAACTCGGTCTCAAAAATGAAACCAAATCATTCAGTTATTTCAGTTTCAGTCTGACCACTTCCTCACCTACATTCTCACTCCCTCTTCTGACTCAAGGAATGTTTCTCAGTGAAACATATTTTGTCACATACACTGCTCCACTGCTTACAGACTCACAGTTTCTACATCTGACCCTTTGGTCCATATGCATCTGGCCATCAGTGTACCCTGTTTCTATCGCCCTAGTCTAACTCTCCAAACTCTAAGCAGCAGAAAACCTACCCTGACTAAAGCCCATCTTTCCTAGTCGAATCCACAGTGAACTTGCCCTACTGCATAGCTCCAACCTCCCTTCAGTTACGTCTAGGAGCATTTCTTGAAGAGCATTTCCAACACCACACCTTTAAAAAGCCTGCCCCACTTGCCAGCTTGGTATTTCCTCTGATGGAGCGCAATGGTGATCTGTTATTTGTAGGAGTGCATCATAATCACGAGTAGTCCGCACCCGCATATATTCTTTTGTTGTGTTAAAATTTGACCATTAGACAGTGTTCAATAATAACACATGAAGGGGTAAATGGTGGGGAAAAGTGTTGTACCATGCAAAGAAACAACGTAGCATTCATGTTATAATATCGTAATCCATAGTATTTGATGCCATTTTCCTAACGAAATTGTTCACATGAGATGTAACGCATTTTGATTTAAATGTGCGCCATATTAGAGTTACACGTAGATGTCATTAATTATGTTTAACTTGTAGGATTTCATAAGTTGTTTGCAATAAAAATGATTTTGATGTGCTTGTAATGCAGTAATGTCGAAAGGCCTATCAGAAATTTTCACTCGTGTGTATTTGAAAGGCCTATGCGTTTTGCTATTATGTTGGCCGATTTCTGTAGGCCAGAACTGTATTTTCCCTGGGGGCTCACGAGTAGGGTTGCTAGAGAAATTCATGTGCATGTTGAATTTGTTCTGTTCTTACATTTCTGTTGCAGGTGGAGAAAGTCGTCTTTGTTAGAATAAAATCTTTTGTTTAGGAGAGTTAAGCTCGGGAGGATGTGATACAAATGAGCAAAGAGAGCTGATAATTGGGAGACAGTGTTCTTTATCCCTGAAGGGAGGCCTGGGAATCAAGGTCATCGAGCCAAGAGCTGAGAGCACCGACTCAAAATGGAAAATCATCTATGGGAAGTGTCAAGCGAGAAGAGGTGATCTGTGGGCGTGTTTTACATTTTGTGTTTTTGTATTAGGGACAGTGCCCCGGGGTGGAGTCGGGAGATGAGGTGAGGAGATCGAAGGAGAGAAGGAGCATCTTAGAATGAGCTCCATAGCTTTTGGCTACTTGACCCATACAACGTGAGTGTACTTCTTAGGAAGTCTTCATGCACTGACATCTTTTCCTGATCTTGCCTGGGAAATGCTAAGTAGGGATGTCACGATAGTGTTAGTGTAGGGATAGACTAATGCTCTTTATTCATTCGCAGGTGAAGAAGGATCTCGACGTGGTGGCAATAATTGTCTGTGTTCTGCTTTTGGAAATTGCCATTCTGTTTTTGATTCATCACATAAGATTAGCTCATAGGTTTGGATTTGTATTAGTACACATGTACTTTTACAACCTCGTAATGAGGTGCTTGTACATCCAGTTGTGTTTGGCTTTGTAATAAACCCACTAGCTTGGAATTCGGAGTCTGTGATTCTTCAGAGTTATGGTTCTTACAAATTGTGCTCCTGTTTAAATTAGTTATTTCTCCCCTCTACACTTCTCAGCAGGCAACAAAGGTCCATCGGCCATGAGTTCCACAGTAACTTGGTAGGGAGGAACTCAGCCCATCACCTCATACCCGTTGAACTCAAAACATGTACAGAAACTCTCTACATTCTGACAGAAACAAACCTAATTACTAGCAGGACGTAATGTCATTACCTTTAAACTAACCAAAAAAAACTGAACACAACCAATTTTATTGCTGCTCTCCCCACTCAAAGCACTATTTCTCAGGCTGTTCGAATTTTTTCCACTTTGTGGTTCAAAATATTGCAACCACCCTCTCCTTAGTGATCACTCCTTGGTGCCTCTTCTTGCACCCCCAATACAGGGCCCTTCGTGCCACATTCATCTCCATCCTGACGAGATCTCAAAATGAGTCAACCCCAGAACTGCTGACCCTGTCTGTATCCCCTCCAACATGTTCTGTCCTCAAATCATTAAATCCCCTGGTTACCTCTTTGTGCTTCCCTACCGCTCTCTCTCCTGGTCAACCTATCCCTAACAACCTTCGCCGACTCAAAGTGTTTCAAGTCCACAGCGGAACTACCACACTGGAAATAAACAACAGCATGTGATATTTTTGAAAACAGAAAGAGTTTAAGTTCCTGAATTAGATAATCTCTTCATGTTCTGAGATACTTACTGAGATTGCTTACTGGTCATGAGATGGAGATAAGTGGGAAACTGCTTTTTCTCCTTTCACTGTGGTGAACAACTCAACATAAACTCACTGTATGTTGTGGGCAGCTCCTTTTTTCCCTGAATGATAATAGTCTGAACCTTTTGGATTTTGCACACCCACAGTAATGGGAAAAGGAGACCAAAAACAGAGCAACTTGCCCTTTGAACACAAGAAATCATCCAGGATGACTGAAGCAACTGACTCTGAACAAGTCATTATGGTCCAGAGGAAGACACGTGACACAATATGATGGACATGAAGCAAATGCTGCTGAACGTGGTAACGTAGATACCCTTTCCACAAGGAAAACTAAATGAACATTCGGATAAGCACCACACAAGATTATATTGGAAGAACACTGCATATTGGATGTCGAAGATGATGTCACTACTGTAGGGGATCGATTTTGGTGTATGTAAAAAGATCTGATCCTGAAAAGAGAAAAAAAAATATCTTAAGGCCCATTGCCACATAAAAAAGGATAGTGGACTGGTGAAATCCACAAATATGGAAAGGTTTGTGATGTTTGTATAAAGTTTGTGATCCAACATGTTGGAAAGATCCAACTTCTCTGCTATGATTGTGGTGGAATGAGCACATCGATCATTGGTACCCAGGCCAAATTATCTCTGGAGTTGATCATGGCTGACATGCTAAAGTCTTGCAACTGGGATGTGGTCCTTGCACTGGCAAGGGGAAAGGGCCCACTGCAACACCTAAGTTTACTTGTAGCATTATACTCAAAGTTACAGCTGCAGTATAGGACGCCAAAATGAGTTCAGGGGTGTTAAAAACGGCCAAGGGCTCAAAAGGTCAGACACTCATTGATTTATCCAGCAAAGCTGAAAATCACCTTTAATAGCAAATCATTTTCTTTGCAAGTTCCCTTTGATAGATTAGTTTCAGAGCACTTATACAGTATTAGTTTCTAATTCACTCTCTTGCATAGCAAGTTCCCTTTGATATACTATCTGCATAGCACTAATACGGTGTTAGGGCCTCATTTACTAGTTTTTGACGCAGGGCAGCGCAGTGCGGCAAGTCACTATACTGTGCTGCCCTGTGTCAAAAGAAAAGGGCAGGAATTCACTGTATCTGTGAGATACGGCACATTCCATTCCTCTTCGACTGCACTGGTGCACAATTGGCTGCCTTATGCCAACGCAAGCACTCTTGCACCATGGTGCAAGGGCGTCTGTGTTGTAGGAATTATTGTTTTTGTGCAGGAAGGGACACGTTCCTGTACAAAAATAATCAATGGACGCAGTTTCCACCTTCTATATGTGCAGCTGCAGCACACATAGAAAGAGGAACAAAATAGGAGAAATAAAGATATTTCTCCTCGTTATGCCTCCCTTGGGGAGGCATAGGCTTTTGACACATTCACAGGTTTACAAGTCCTTCTAAATTTGGGGATGTTTCAAAATCCATGGGCCTTGCATGGGTACACCCACCCCAACGCCCAAGGAATGCCACTTTGACGCATAGTAAGGCAACACAGCGACTTGCTTCTTTGCCTTACTCCATATCTACGAGGCCATGAAAAGTCATGCAAAGTGGCTTTGCGTGGCCTCGTAGATATGGATCGGCACTCTGCGAGGAGGCATTTGACTCACTGGAGTGGCCATTTCTTTGCTGAATAGGCTTAGAATGGAGGACTACCTCATTGGTTTAATAAAGCTCTTGTAATGTACAGCAGTAGTTAGAATTAATGGCTTTTTGTATGAATCATTTGTAATTAAACTAGAGACACAATGGGCTTCCGCTCTCCCCCTGTTGTTTCTCAAACACACCTAAAAGAATTTAGCTCCTACAATTAGAATTTAGGATGCTGCTCTGCGTGAGATATTAGTACATCTGCCCCATAGTTTCATGCAGCTCCAAAAAAGCAAAGCTCCAGCCATGCACCTAAGCTCCAACTGCTCATAATGTTATCTAGGAAGTTGTCGCTTTGCAATAAGAGTGTATTTCTTGTAAAATAAGGCTCACAAGGAACACCATTGGGTTATTTTACTTTGTGGATTCATAAAAGCCAACGTGTACACCCTGTTTTTTCACCTAAAAAAGTCCCTGTTTAAGTAATCAGCTATTTACATATTTCAGAGATGTGGGGAAAATCTTAGAAGGAAGATGTATGCCCCAAAAAACACTTGTCGCCACCTACCAGAAATCCGTGTGTGGGCTTGGATGGGACTGATTTGTTTGACTGGCGGTGGCATGACGTATACATGAGGCAGACACAACTGAGAAACAAAGCGCTCGCGCTGGTCAAGGCCCTGCTCAGACATCTATGTAAATTGTGTTTATGGAGGGCAGTGACCTAATCCCATTGCGGGTCGTTGCCTCTTCTTATCCAGGATTACACGGAATGTTGTGTCTCTGTTGCTGACTGAAAGCACAAAGACAGATGGAAGAAGGAGCATGACTGATTGGAGCTAAGCCTCCTAGTCTTGAAATCGGGAATCCAAGCAGAAGAAGCTTGGATTTTTTTAAACTTTTGTTTTTTCTTACTTGACGGATTTCTTAAACATCCTCTTAATCCGGGCTCCAGCCTCATTCCTATCCTTCAGCCTCATGGGTCAAGCGCCATTTCCTGTCAGTTGACCAGTTCCCCAATAGTATGGATAGACCAAAAACTTGGTGACGTTATGATGACCAAGACCCAAGTGATACATTACAAAGCAAGCGCCAAGAGCTACAAGAAATGAAGCAAAAGCAAAATAGAAAAATACAATATTACAAGGGAAAGTGAAATATATGTGAGGTTACATGGGTCTCAAAAAGACAGTATTAAAAACATGAGAAAAATAATTCGTATTACATTTTTGGATTTATTTGTACATATTTTTTTGTCCCTAGAAAATGTCCCCATGCTGGATTAACTATCAGGATGGCTCACTGGGTTGAGCGCTCGCTGTTGATTTTTTAATGTATGTCTAACAATCCTGAGGTAAATCCTGGCAGTGCTAATTGAGATTTCTGTTATTCTGGGCTCCATAAATTAAGTAATTGTCACATCTGTTAATTTACAGCGGTTAGAGATAGGAAAACCTTTGATATAAGCTCTATGTAAAACAGTTAGTAGTATATGCCTGTGGGCCACTGTACTTGAGGGCAGCCAGCACTGGTTTTAATAGGAAAACACAGAGGGCCTGATTACGACTCTTGGCAGTGTGGGGGCGGGCAGCACGCCACCGCTGCGCCCCTGCACCCCCAAGAGTGGCTGCCGTTCGTCCACCAGATGACAAAAAAGGCACCGCAATGGGAATGAAACACAGGCTCCTGCACTGTATGGACTGTCAAGTCTATGCCGTGCAGGAACTGGGGTGCATACACAAAGGGGGCACATGTTGTGCCCCTCTGCATGCATCCCCAGGCTGAGGGGGAACAGGGTGCCCTGTAGGGCCCCGCCTGTTTCAGCACCGCCAGCCTTGTCATGGAGGAAAGACCTCCATGAAAACACTGGTGGTCCTGAAACTTGTAATATGCATGGCGATGCCACAGCAGCACCACCTGAATCTTACAATGGCCCTGACCACCGCGTCACGGCGGTTCCCTGGCGGAGCCAGCAGCCGAATTACGTTCTGACCCCCCAACTTGCAATAGGGTGGTCGGACCGCTCGTGAGGCGGTGGCGGTCCAGCCACCGCAAGTCTGGGTGTTCTCAGACTGCCAGACTCGTAATTAGGCCCTGATTGTAGAGTGATCCAATAGCACTAAGTGCCTAGTTAATTAAATTGGACTAGTGGCAATAATTTGCACTGAGGGGGATATTTAGCACCACTTACATAATGAAGTGTGTGCTTATATTTTTCAGGAACAAAAAATAAATGTACGCATATGTGCAATGGTTTTTTTTCTGTTGTAAAACAGCACCCATGACCCTAAAAGCAAAGGTAATAAAACAGCATATTGTTACCGAATGTGATCCAGAGAACACAAACGTGCAAATTAGCCCCAATGGGAAGTGTATGCAATGCATATGCAGCTTGAAAGGAAAATGTGAAAAAGAGGGGACCATAAAGGCAAAAAGCAATAGGTAGATGTAAAAATGAGGAATAATGGGTGACGGGTGGGTACATGTTACCTCTGTTGTTCGGAGGCACACTTTCTTGGCGATGCAGGTTTCTTTGCTTGAAGCTCTTCGTTCTAGGTGGATAGCTGGGTGCACCGTGATCGGGTACTGGTGACTAGCAGTAGGTCACACAATCTCTGTGAGCGTGTTGACTTCTTTGTTGAGTCTGGGATCCTGGCCATGCTATTGCTCCTCTTCACCCTGTTACTTTTAAGCTGAGTGAGTCACAATTTGAGGAGGCTGTAGAGGTGCCTCAGGTCTTGTGATCTTTATGAGTGTGCTTGCGGGGCTAGATTGAGGACTTGGTACTGTTTTGCTTTCTTGAAACTCTTCCTGGTGGTAAGTAAGGGGGGGTCGCTGCGACTGGCTGAAGCTGCAGAGTAGTGATAGGTCAGTACCTCTGTGAGTGTACTGGTTTGAGGAGCAAGACCGAGGCGTTGTGGACTCTAGATATCCTTCGGGATCTAGCTTCTGTGGATGGAAAACTGGATAGGCCACAATTGACTGGGGCTGCAGGTTAGTAGTGGGTAATGTAACATCATTGAGCATCATTGAGCATACTGCTTCTGCGATTGTCATGAACACTGTAACAGGGCCCATTTAACTCTGATCTATTGTTATTGTGTGCTTGCCTTCAGACTCTTTTATCTCTTTCTAACTCCTTTAGAAAATTTGGAGATTAGGTACTTGCTGAAGTGTTAGCATTATGTCTGCCTCCTATCGAGGTCGATATAATTTTGTTATTTAGATCATGGTTGCTGCCATGTTAATTAGGGCTGGACTCGCCTACCAGGCACTAGGCGTTTCGGTGAGCTGGCAGGATGGGTGCCAGTTTTGTTGCCTTTGGGGCCAGTTTGGTTTCTGGGGACTCGACAGTCATGTTCCTTCTTGCAGCTCTTCTAAATAAACAACTGCAAGTAGGAACATGGTCGGCAGTTCCCCAGCAACAAAACCAGCCCTCGCCGGCAGAGGAACAGGCCCCACCCTGCCAGCCCACCAAAATGCCCGGTAGCCACTCTTGCCCTAATATTAATATGGACACTTACAGTGGAGGCTAAAATGTCTAACTGTGACTTGAGATGAAGCATTTATCGCCATACATATTTTGTCCTGTTGGGACTTTAGAATTGCCAAACTTATAATCATGAGAACAAATTGGTGATCAGATATAATAAAAACCCAGGTATCTGACCATTAGTTGGAGAGGATTCCCAATGGAACTATCAGGTCAGTGTCAAGCCGGTTTGCTGCGACAAACCAGTCTATTTGTGGTGCAGAGAAGTGTCCTTCAGGCTGCTATTGCTTATTGTTCCATGGCAAGGGCTTCGATAGAAAATAGCTAAACAGCTATTTCTTACTAAGAAAAGGTATGTTCTGTGACCCATCTTAATTTATAGGCTTGCTATTTTCTGCTTCTGCTAAATTTGAGCATAGCCCTTAGAAGTAGCAATAGGGGTGTTATGATGTTAGGAACTTGTTAATAATGTGGGGAATGCTCATATTGTTATTGCTGGACATGTCATCCACTATGGCATTTATTTTCACATTCTGTGTGTTTACCTTTCATATTCTATGTGCTAGACTTGGGTTGTATAAATAAACATTTTTAAGTTGTATCCTGCGTTTCTTAGTGCTATTTTGAGTGTGCTATTCCTTTACAAACGAGGTTTTGGACTAATCTAGGCTAGAAAACACCACATGCACAGTATTGCTTAGTGGGTTATGTACAGGGTGCAGTCCAACTGGATTTCTAATTTGTGTTTGTGCATTGAACTTGGTCCTTGCAGCTCTGGGTGGAGGGGACACTCAGATCATAACAGGATGAGGCCAAAGATTTGAGCTTGCTGGTTTTGATTCATAAAACTACTCTGGTGATTTGAAAGCTGAGTGAGCTGTGATCAGCTGATGCTGCTGACTAGTTGTAGATCATGTGACCTTTACGAGTGTGCTGTGTTGTAGCATTGGGTACCTTGCTTGGCCTCCTTGAATTTGTTCCTGTTGGTGGGAAAAACTGTTTGGAAGGTGTATGTCTTGGGCTGTGGAGTATCAACAGGTAACCTGACCTCTATGAGCATGGTGGTTTTTTGTCTTCTTGAGCGTGTTTCTCATGGCAGGATAACTGAGCGGGCTGTGATTGGCTGAGGGTTTGGAGAAGCAGTAGGGTAAGTGACCTCAGTGAGAGAGCTGGATTGTAGAGCAAGACACACTCTGGATATGCTTATTGCCCTTCTTGAACGTGGCCCTTATGGTAGGATATCTGAGTGGACCATGATTGGCTGGGACTGAGAGGCCACGTGACCAACAAGAGTATGTTGACTTGTTGGGCTAAATTAAGGCTTTGGACATATGCGTTGGCCTTCTTGAACCTGTTTCTGCAGGCAGGAAAGGTGGTTGGGTTCACAATAGACTGGTGCTGTGAAGTAGTGGTAGATAAGTTGATCTTCGGGAGTGTGCTGGCTTGTAGAGCAAGAAAGGCTTGGGATCTGCCAAGCTGTCCTCTAGACACGCGTCACATGGTCGAAGGCTGTATGCTTAACCACCCCAAGCATACCTAAACACAATGCACCTCCACTGCAGTGTATGGGCATGTCTTTGTCCAAGCACTCTTAGGCGGACTGATACAACTTAAATCCTATAGCAGGACTGTGAGAAAGCAAGACACTCTGATTCATCTAAAAAGATGAAGAACTGGATACTAGCAATGGCTGAAATGGATGATCTAAACCTACCTGAAGGTGCCTGGCCTAGAGCCCATCTCTGTGTATTTCTGTGCTGAGCACTGAGAAAAACTATGGTTGTGCCAAGTCTAAAAATAAGGCATTTAAAATTCGAATGAATGTTCTGTGGTGTCCTTGATGAACCTCACCTTGGGATCATTTAGTCTTTAGTTGGACTTTGTCACTGCCACAAAAATCCAGAATCCATCATTCTCTGAACCCATTTAAAGAGTTAGTACATCAATGGTCATATTAGAATAAGTACAATTTTATTAACCAGCGGCTTCCCAAACTCAAACATATTAAGGGACATTGAACGTTTTTTATGCTTTCCTCTTGGAAACAATATCTAGGATCCCTGTGCACTTTAATAGCTAGCTCATCTTCTCTGAAAGGCCTTTAGATGCAGGTGATGTTTTGACTGAAGCTGTACCATTTTCTCAGAGACTTGTTAAACAATATATGATAAGTTATATCCCAAATGCACTAAGGAGGCAAGGGGGTAACCAGAAAAATAATATACCTGCTACTTTGAAATATATGGTTGCCACTCTGTAATTGTAAGAAATGTGATTATTATTTGGTGTGAGTGACAACCCACCTCAATGAATAATCACAACCCTTGTCAGGGTGAACCCTCAAAGTCACCAAATTAACCTGAGTTCAGCTCCCTGGTAGCTAGGGTGTGCAGAGCAGACAGGCTTAATTTAGGGCACTGTGTAAAGTATTTATGCTGTACCAAAACAGTAAAAATTCAATATGCAAAACAATACAAATCCCAAACCAAATTAGAACATATAGTAAATGTAATAAACAAAATGACACCAAAGTGACAAAAATCCAATGGGGGAACCGGAGATATGAATTTGTAAAGATTTTAATAGAAATAGTCCCAAAAAAAGACAAAACACCAATGATAGTCTATGGTCACAGTAGACCAGCACCTAGGCACGAGTAGAGGCTGACCGCAATGGAGCAGCGGCTGGATACACCAATCAGGTTTGTCCAGGTTAATCCTGTAAATCCTAATCCAGGATCTCAGGGGAGTCACTCAGAGATTCACAGTGTGTCAGGCAGAGGTCAACAGCAGAGTCCAGTCTAGGTCCAGTTTACACTGGTCAGCTGGGTACTTCCAGGAAAAGGACTCTCGTATCTTGTTGTCTCCATGTAGCCACACAGGAGGTCAGCCAACTGACCCTCAGAGTCCACTTTTTTGACCTGGGCACAAGGTGGACCAGGTCCAGTCATTCAGAGCTCCTATCAGGTCACAGATAGCAGGTCTAGTCCTCTTCTGATCTTCCACCAGTCCAGAAAGCGTTCTGAAGTGAGTGATTTGAGGTACCACATTTATGGACTAGTTAGTGATTGGGAATAACTAATAAACGTTACCGGGGTAAACCGACCCACTAGGGGCATTTTCAAGATGGTGAAATTCTTTGGCCAAACTAAACTTGGGCTCTGAAGGCTAGGGGTGTGTGTTGGGAGTGTACAGGGGCAATACGAGTGTCCTTCCACATCTCACACTAAAATTCAGTTTTAAGCAAGCACTGTACCCACAACAAACCCAGAGGCAGACGTCTGGTAGGAAAAAAGCAGGATCCTCAGCAACCAAACAGTAGATACACAAGAATTGTCTTGGTATCCTGTTCTCTCCCTTTCAAGTGTGCCCAAGTGTTACATGTGGCTCAACAGACCTGTCAAATAAGATTTGATACCGTAGTGTCAAAAAGATTGCCGGCAGCCATCACCCTGTATATTTTGTGGAGTACAGAGGAGTCATCTCTGCCCATTAGGTCAGCCTGTTGCTTTCACTAGGGAGACATTTTAAACCTTTTTCACATCCATTCGGGGCTGAACACAGTCTGAGAGCTGCCTGAGACGTATGCTAATTAGCCTCGGACAGTTTGGGCAGGTAAAGGGTAACGTTTTCGAAGTTACTTTTCCTTAATATTTATTACAAATCTGATTTGCCACTGAATTTGGTTTTTGGTTCTATTCCTGAGATACAGTATTACTATTTTAATCTGTACTCTGGCTTTCTACATAGGATAGCTAAGCCCAACACAGTGAAAACAGCACTTTTAAATACAGTGCACCTTAACTGGTGGGCTACAAGGCCTACATAGGTGTGACTTAATAATATTTAAATGGGAGGCTTTTACATGTCAAAAGGTGGTTATTTTGGCCATTCACAGTGCATGTTTACACTGCAACAGTCAGGCTACTCAGGGTAGGCCGGACGCCATGTTTGCACTGCCACCATAGTGATGACATAACAGTTGCTGCAGTCTACAAATGGTATTTAACTTTCAGACCCTGGGTGCACCTTTTACACCATATGCTAGGGACTAGCAGGCAGGTTAAACGTGCTAATCAGGAATACACCAATTTAACCATGGTTAAATGGTGAGCACAGGCACTTTACTGCTGGTTAGCAGAGATCAAGTGCACCAAGTTCTAAAGCAAGCAAACAATAATAAGGTCCTGCAAAGATAAAAAATATTGGGTGCTCGTGCAGAAAAGGCAGGTTTCCTACAGTGATGAAACGTATGATCCCCACCCTTTCAAGAAAGGTCAGTAGAAATTGTTCCAAAATAGAATGTGTCCCACATTCTTTCGCCATTTCCTTCTCTTTTCTCCTTTTTGTTTGTATTTCAGTCTTTCCATTTTTTTATTTGTTCCTTACAACCGTTTTTCCCTCCTAATTTCTTTCTGTTACATTCTTTCCTCCTCCTCTTTTCGTTTGTGTTCTTCTTCCATTTGTATCTCACTTACAATTTATTTGCAATTTTCATCATTTTGATTTCCATCTAAAACCATGTTTGGTTCCTTTGACATCGCTTACCCCCACCACACAACTGGGTCATGGTATCTTCTTTTTTGCACTATAATTTATTAGCTTCATTTCCGGCAGTCAAAGTTCAAAGTTGAGAAGATCAATAAGAAACAGTTTTATCTGTCCAGTGACACCACCACTCAAGCTGATATACCAGGTGCTTCACTAAAAACAATAAAATATCATGGAAAGAATGACCATTAGGCTTGGTAGTGTGCTGGAAAAATGGCCTTTGCTGTAAAGGGGGAACAGTATCACAAGCTGACATACAAGAAGCTAAAAGCTGTAAATAAAAAACCCAGGAGACACATTTAGTGTGTCTAAGAAATCAATAGCCCCTTCTCCAAGATTCCCAAAAATAAACTAGGTGCCACATGGCTATGGACAAACCAAACAACCCCAGTTTTACAACATTTCATATACAAAAATGAAGTTCCCAAAACTCCTTTGATCCTCTTAGATCTGTTTTGGTCTCAGGTTTCTGCTACTCTCACAAATATGATAAAGGTAGTGAATGACCCCCGCCAAGAGTGCTGAAACTCCATTTAGTAGTTGTATGCAAAAATACTATTCAACACTGCAGCCAGGTTATTAGACTTGCCAAATATCACAGGTTCAATTTTTTTTTTTTTAAATCTTGATATTGTGATTTTCAACGAATACATTGAGAAACCCAGTATGCGTTAAACAAACAATAGTCACGCAACCCACCCCTCTAAATCTCCACATCAACATAATCATGGTATGTGCTCGCTACTTCCAAGGCATGTCCACCAACAGCAGTTTAATGTCAATTATATAGATATTCCATACTGTCACAAGAAATATATAGCGGGCTGAAATCCTGTAGTGTTCATACAGTATAATGCTTCTCACCTCTCTTGCAGAAGAAATAGTAATGTCATGGGTTCTCCATTGCATGTCGCTGTCATCAGGTCTAGAGAACTCTTGCATAACATTGGCCCAAACCGTCTGCTCATCCATCAACTTGTCTTGCTTCCTGACTCGACATATTCAGATCTCCTCCACCAAAGTCCATTCCACTGAATCCCTCACCCATAACCCTGTCTTAGGGGGCTGCCTATGACTGTTATTCGTGTACTGCACTGAGCTTCTGTTGGAGGTCTCCTCTGCCCCTATAGTGGTCTATCCTTGATCACTTGGATTTCAAGACAACAGAAACTAGACAACTTGACCAACATAATATTTTTGCATTATTGATAGAACAAAATAATTATTTCAAACAATGAATCTGTCCCAGTCCTAGTTCATTAGGCTTTGAGATACAAGAATACGTAAGCGTACCAAGGAATGGAGTTGTTTTATGTCATGTCATACATATTTATCTAGTGTACATTCTCTCATAGGTATGGCATCACACCTCTAACGTAGGGTCCAAGTTATAAGAGCTTGTCGCACGCAAGTCCCAGCAATAATGCATGTTTGGAGGACAAGGGTCAAGCAAGGACATTTCACTATGTGTAGTCTGATCTCATGTGCCTCAGTCTGAGGGAAGAAGTAGTGATGCCCCTTTTAACTTGAACTTTGAGGAGAAGAGGAGGAGTGGATGGTGCAGCTAAACTAAACTAGAGAGATACAGCTCGACGGATTGCCAGACTCCTGGGTTTTTGGGGTGGAGCTGATACAAATGCTGCTGGGGAGGGGGGCACACAGATGATTGCAACTACAAGCCATCTCTCACTCTTTTCAGAAAATCAGTAAAAAAACAATATAATGTTTACCCTTTTAGTGCAAAGTATGTGACCTTCATATCCTCCACACTACCTTTTCAGTTCAGAGGAGGTAGAGGTCACGCCCTTTCACTGGGGTGTGGTAAAATCTCTAGTGCTCATACTAGAGGTTTCCCCTTTAGGGGCTGAAATGGAATTGTCTAGGGCCTAATGCATCTAACCAAGCACATCTAGTAATAGGAGAGGCACCACTGGAAAGGTGAGTGTCCAAAGTTTCAAATGGCACCCCTAACCAATGGATTCCTTTTAGGAATCACTGTAGAACCAAATCACCAAGCAGGAATTCAACCCACAAGGCAACTAGAGTGATTACAATGGTGTAGCAGGTCCCCCTTGATATAGGCTACAGAGGTTCCCTTTTTCAACACTGCCTCTCCGATACTTTTTTCTGTCTGAGGTGCTGAATTCTTTGCCTTCTTTGATAACACATAGTATCAACTACTATTGTATTAAGTCACCCCAGCAAAGAGATACAGTAGGAAGGACAGGTAGATTTGGAAAGGAAAGTTACTCCTCTTTTGAATAGTGTACCTCCCACAAAAGGTGCTTGGGCATGACCACAAAACCCTCAGATGCCATATGGCTTAATTTGTGCAACATTTAGTTTGATAATATTGAGTTTCCTGTCATATGAGGAGATTACAACAGGATAAAATTGTCTTGGGCTGGGCAGAATATCTGCTAGAGATGCTCTAGGCCTGATTTATAACCTTCCAGATGGCCCTTTGTCCAGGACAACAGACTAAATTGCTCCCTCACCTTGGTGGAGGTACTGTCTGCCAGATTTATAAATGACCGCCAAGGTGGCAGTCATGTATAAAGAATTGGCAGGAACCACCACCAAGGCAGTTCTTGTCAGTGTATTTTACTGTGTGGTGAAGGGGGGAAACAACCTCTACAACACAGTCATTACATGGCACTACATTTACAACGCAGTCATTACATTGCAACATCCTTTACAACGCATGTCACTACAACACAGCCATTACATTGAATGTCACTCCAATGCATGACATTATAACGCATGTCACTACAACGGATGCATTACATCGCATGTCATTACAACGCATACCATTACAACGCATAGTACCCCTACACTATCCAACACTTACCCTACTGTTGCACCCCCTGGAGTTAGAATAGTAATTTTTACCCCTACACTATCCAACACTTACCCTACTGTTGCACCCTCTGGAGTTAGAATAGTAATTTCTACCCCTACACTATCCAACACTTACCCTACTGTTGCACCCACTGGAGTTAGAATAGCAATTTTTACCCCTACACTATCCAACACTTACCTTAAATGCAATGCAATGTAATGGTATGCGTTGTAATGGTATGCGTTGTAAAGGTATAATGCGATGTAATGGAATGCCTTGTAAATGTAGTTTTAAAAAATACGTTGTAATGGCATGCGATGTAAAATGATGCGTTGTAAAGGATGTTGCGATGTAAAAACTGCGTTGTAAGGGCATGTGTTGTAAATGTATGCATTGTAACGTCATACATTCGGTGAAGGGCTCTATCAACCCGACAGAACTCTGCACCATACAGTTTTCTTTTGTATTTTCAAAAAGAAAATCTCATTTTATTTTTGAAAATATAGAAAAAATGCTCCTTTTGTCATGAGAGTCATCTCCCATGGCTAGGGGAACATTTAGCAGTTTTCACTGCCCATACCCGCTATGGTTTTCCTGATGGAGACGGGCAGTGAAAACTGACCTCTAATTCTGTCCACCTAAATCAGGTGGGCAGAATTAGAGGTCTACCTCTGACAGTCCTTACTCAGCTGGCCCGTTGGAGGAGTTTAATCACGGCGAGAGATGTAGTCTCCGCTGTGATTATACCTATGATCTGCTGTTATATAAGTCAGGTGGACGGCCATTATCTTGGTGGTGTAGATACTCCGTCGCTGTTGTGATGGAGTATATATATACCACTAAGATATAAGTCTCTAAGTCTCCTTTATTTACTTAATACCTTGGTGTCTAACGCACATATTTGCGCGCAGTAACTCACCAGTCACACAAACACCACCAACATGCATCCTGCCTACACCCAGTGTGCCGGCCACTTCCACCAGCATACACACACCCCAAGACATACTATCATGCATGCTCCTCAGCACCCTCCCTCTCAACAAGCATACCTTCTGGGACCTGCTGGACCATGACCCCCCCCCAGACCTCCTTTTCCTCACAGAGACATGGCTAACCCTCATATTGACACCAGATATCCCCATGGATATAATAAACCTAGAGGAGGAATCTCAAATCCTCAAGGAAACCATCAGCTGCCCCACAGCTTCAGGGAGTGAGACTGCGTTTGTGGGAGTACCTGCACTTCAAGCTACACATTTTGACAAATCACACCCCGAGCAGAACCCTATGCTACTGACCACCCATACCATGAGCAAACTTCACCAATAACATTGCAGTTTTGCCCCCCTCCCCCATCGACTCCAACCGATACATTCTCCACAGGGACCTGAATTTTCACCTGGAAGACAAGATTGACCCCAATTCAGCTGCATTCTTTAAAAGCATAGGAAACCTCAGACTGACTCAACATGTCACTGGACCCACCCACACCGCTTGGCACACCCTCGACCCCATCTTCTCTTCCTTCGCTGGCATCATGGCCACCCCAGCCATGCCGATCACCTGGATCGACCTTTAGCCTACTCACAGTGTGCTCAGGAAACCTCATGAATACTTTCAAATCAACCAAGGAAGAAAAAGCTAACATCATCAGAATCATCCACTCCGGAGCCACAGCGGACCCTTACTCTCACCTCATCTACATCTTGGGTATTCCGATGGTTAGAAACTCACTCACCCGCTTCCTAAACACCTTCATTTCACCACCACCACCCGGAAGCCTGCAAACATGCAGCAGTCACTGCACTACTAAAGAAACATTTGGCAGACCCCCACCCAGCTGGCAAACTACCACCTGATTGCACCTTTGATCGTACCCAGTCATGGTCATGGTAAAAGCAATCAACAAGAGGCTCACAGATGACCTACACCAGCTCCTGGAGACCAATCAGGTTTTAGATCCAAACACAGTACCGAAGCAGGCCTCATCGCAGCAATTGACGACATCAGGATGATCCTCGAACGAGGAGAAAAAGGTGCCCTCATCCTGCTTGACCTCTTAACAGCCTTCAGCACAGTCTTTCACTCTACCCTGTTCAGAAGACTTCACAAAACAGACATCCAAGGACCAGCTCTGAACTGGATCTGATCCTTCCTAGCTGGAAGAACACAGAAAGTCGTCATGCCACCCTACACTTCAAAAACAGGAGTCTCATCTGCGGAGTCTCCCAAGGATTGTCACTCAACCCAACCTTATTCAACATCCACATGGCTCCACTAGCTAACATCGTCAGGTCGCACAGCATCCACATTCTCTTCTATGCAGATGACACACAAATGATACTCTTCCTTACGAACAAAATACTTGTGACAAGAACCAACTTCTCCACTTGCATGACCCTAGTAGCCACCAGGGTGAGATCCAACTGCTTCAAGCTCAACTCTAATAATATCTGTCCATTGAACTCCTCCTTGTGGCCAGCAGACCAAGAACCCACAGCCACCCCCATTGCCCATGTCTGAAACCTAGGAATCATCTTAGATGACACACAACATGACTGCCTAGGTAAACTCAGTGATCTCCACCTAATTCTACATCCTGCGGATGCTCACAAACAATCTTTAAGTGGCTACTAGAGAACACCAGGAAAACAGTCACACAGGCACTCATAACCAGCTGACTCGACTACAGAAACATACTCTATGCCAGAATGACCAAACAGCTCCTAAACAGACTCCAAGCCATACAGGACGTAGCAGTAAGACTCGTCCTGAACCTACCTCGCTGCTCCCAGATCTCACCAAACCTCAGAGAATTCCAGTGGCTCCCCATACACAAACGCGCCCAATTCAAACTCATCATGCACGCATACAAAGCCCTATTCAACATTGGCCCTGCATACCTCAACAGCAGCATACATTTCCACCAACTCTCCAGACACCTCAGCTCGGTTGGACTCTCACTTGCACACATACCCCTCCTACACCGTAGCAGAGCAGGAGGCTGTGATTTTTCTTACATCTTTCCCAAAGCATAGAACAACTCCCACAGCACATCAGAGCCTCCTCATTGCTTCTTCAGTTCCGCAAGAAGCCTAAGACCTGGCTCATTGAATAACCACAAAGGAGTCCTCCGCCTACCCTCCTGCTTAGCGCCTGGATACCCTCATGGGTGATTAGAGAAATATATAAATCGGCATAACATAACATTTGAAGTTGGTCATAAACAGAGTAGCCACTTCGAATCCTAGTTTTGTACTTTTTAGTCTGGTATCTATACTTGCACATCTGTGAAGGAAAAAGTAGTATAAGGATGGATAGAGTGAACCGGGACTAGTGGAACATTAGGGGCCAGTTTTGTGACGCAAACGCAGCGTAAAATGTTTTTTCTTAAATTTACTTTCCAGTGCAAAAGATGTTTTGTCTGGAAAGTAGCCTGAAAGTAACACAAACCTGCTCAAAGCACTGCTTTACATTACTTAGCATTAAGGGGGCGTTGCCTGGGTGATACATGGGCGTTCCCATGCAACCACCCATTGTTTTTGATGCGAAACCCTATCTACTCTGAAGAATGCCCCTGACCAGTATTGGCAAACATAAGGGCAAAAACATGTTGGCTTATGATGGACGGTGGGACCATTGTACCTGTATCCCATCCTCTTATTATTTTTTAAATATATCGGAGGTACTCATTAATAAAGGTATTTTCCTGGGTTTATCTTTAGGTATTTTTAGTTTATCTGGATTTCTTCTTGTCCAGTTAGTTTTATCTAAGAATATCTCTCTTAATTGAGGGTGAGTCCACTCTGGTAGTATTGTCTTACCAGGGTGGGACGAGGTCACCAGTGATGAAGCATGCCACAAAGAGTGGGTTATGCCTACTCTTCTAATATAACAGGCATCTCTGGCTAGTAGTGTCTTTGGAACCCACTTCTGAGCACCCATGATATAGAACAAATTGGCCTTCAATCAAAAGCAATCGCACTTGTTTGCGATATCTGATTATTAAAGGAACATGAGTGGGGTGCGTTCCAGCTTGCTTCACTTCATATAATGCAACATTGAGGTTCTAGGAAATTGAATGAAGTTGAATAGTCAATTCTAAAGTGTAAAGACAGCTTCAAATGGAACTACACGTATACATATTTTATTATACGTGAGCCAAAGTTTTTGGACTTTTTCAAGTAAATGGACATACAGTGATGGCACTTGTGATCTGTTGCCCAGGTCTGTATGTAATGCTTTTTTTGGAATTTTGGAATGCTCACAGTTTCTGATGAGTGGGTCCCAGGGACTCCTTGATTAACCCCCATCTTTCTACTACACCATGGAAGGAGTTGCATTTTTTCAAATGTTGACTAGATTTTAATCATTCACATAACCATTAAGGAGTCTAATTCCACCCTAGGAGTTCTCCTGTCAAACACAGTGAACATGCTAAAGGCTTAAGAAAGACAAGCACTCCTGGGCCTGTTTAGGCTGCCTAGGGAGAGTCAGTAATGGCTCATTTGTCCACCCTCTTAATTTTAGTGAAGTTTCAACGTGAGGCAAAGTCACAAAGATATAGTCAGACCTTAGCATATACTTGTTAATAAAAGGGATTTCATGTGTAGGTAGAAGGCAGTGAATCAGGAGAGGAGGGACACACAGGCCATTACACACATCTCTACTTACATGGGTCATACTACAACCACACATATATCCAACCAGGCATTCAGGAGGAGTGCCTATAATCATTCCCCACCAGCAGCACTTGTGTGCTATTCAAATGCCTGACAGCACAAAAAAGGAAGTTCCACAGTGGTAGATGGAGGACCCTATGATGAAGCATGCCACATCTTGTGGGTGAGAGTCTACCTTCCTATATAACTTCTTTCATGAGACCACAAAACAACACATAATAAAGAAGTGGGGGGATTAATGTGTACTCCACTAGTGAAACGTCTGCATCTATGTTTACAGCATCAAATTACCTGCCAAGGAGTAATGTTATACCATTAAGCATTTCCACACTTCTGTTAGCTAAATTTGTACCAGACGCGTGTTTTGTACTGGAGAGGAAAGGTCTGAAAATGCACCCATATTTACTCAATGCTAACTTCATGTAGACTGCGGCTGCAGTATATGGGTCACATGTTGATTGGCAAGCAGGTAATCCTACCAACCCCAGACATTTCTGAAAAACGAGACAATTTCCCTTGCCCAGAATGCCCACCAACATCAAAACTACACATAACATCAGCCAGTTAATTGTTTATTTACAATGGAGATGGCTGCACAATTTAAAGCT
Organism: Triturus cristatus; assembly: GCF_964204655.1. Taxonomy (NCBI): domain Eukaryota; kingdom Metazoa; phylum Chordata; class Amphibia; order Caudata; family Salamandridae; genus Triturus; species Triturus cristatus. The sequence continues at coordinate 328,564,429 of NC_140580.1, forward strand.
GGTTGACCAGCACCCAGGGAACACTATCAACCTGGAAACATTATGGAAACCAGAGAGCAAGTGAAATCCAGTGTGGTGGTGACCTATGTTAATCCCAGCAAATGTTCTTACCAAGAATGCCCAGCAAACCTCAAAACATCAACTAAAAAGCCTCATTCTTCTTTTGATTTTCAAGGGGGATGGCTTCACTATTTGGACACCAGGTCGGCTGGCACACAGGCAACCATACCAAACCAAGAAATCTCTAAACACTAGAGACACATGAGGAATGCATGAGGATATGCTTGCATGGATCCTAGCACATATTCATACCCAGAATGGATTGCAAATGTCAAAATAAGAGTGAAAAAACTAAATTTCCACACATTTATGTGACAGAAATCTCCCGAACACACACAGACCATGGCAAAAATCTTTTCATACTAAATTGCTACACTTCTCCCAATGAAAACAGCCCCCACATATTTGAATAGCCCTATTGCACCTCACAAGAATGGACCACAACTGTAACTATATGAATACCAAACTCACAGGACATGGACTTTTGTGTTACACTGATCCGCATGTTTGTCATATCACTGTGTAATGCTACTATAAAACTCAATAAAGATGGTTATAAAAACAGCACCTGGACTTTGAAAGCTCACAGTTTATATCCAGACCTGTATGATGTGGGGTACTGTTTTCATAATGAGAAGTATGGAGATGGAGGAAAGTAGGACTTCTGCAGCTTGCTGGAAGTTCTGGTCACATATGTTCATCATATTTTTTATCATTACCGTTTTGGCATTTGTTGGGCACACTGGATAAGAAAACATGCCATGATCCATACAACCCACCACACCATTTCCGTAGCCTCCAATTCTCAGAAATCCCCATGTTGGTAGCGTTTCCTGGGTGTCAACCGGCCCAGTACCCAAATATTGTAGTAAAAAAACTGCACTTACGTTTTTTTCGGCGTATATGGATGCATGCTGAGTATGCAGGGTAAGAAAATGCTGTGGGCTCCACATATGCCACAAACCCTTTACTACCTCTGGTTTCTATTTGATTGGTGAGTTCACTGGTGCAAGCAGATCCCGGGTCCAAAAACTGCAACTACCCAAATTCCAAGAATAATTATAATTCAAAGCAAAAGTCTTAATGTCTCAACAGTGAGTTTTGAGGCCTTTCCTGTCCCAGGTGATAGGCCCATCCACACAAGTGAGGGTAGAGTTTTTATCTGTTGAAGTGTGGAAAGGCTGGGTCGTAGTACTTTTGTAATTCTCCGCTGGTTCTGTATCTTGATCTCATAGAAATCTGAGAAAATTATGGGATCTTCCCAAAATGTGATGTTTGCAGGACATTATGGTTTAGAAAAAGTAGAAGAATTGATGCAGGGCACATCATCCACACAACAGTCTATCTTATCCAAGCATAATTTCCTTTCTTGCCATGGTCAGGTTTTAAGGCCTTTCCTATCCCATGCAATAGGCCCAGTCACACATATGGGGTACCTTTTTATCAAAAGAAGTGTGATAATGGTGAGTGATAGGACATCTTCTAATCTACTGAATTTCTCTATGTTATTCACTTTTGATTGTAAGTCAGTGTATACAAAAATAAGTTTTAAAAAATACACCCAGAGTCATCTAATATTACGGATAATCTCAGATTCACAGCAGTACCAATAACCCTCCATTCATTAACTCAGATTCTTGGACAAATTTAAAAATGACCGACATCATAATCTCGACAGCGGAAACCCCGTCCTTAAGGGATTATGAGCAGCTTCCATCTGGCCGACGGGCTCCTTGAGACAGTGAGAATCCAGTTATTTTTTCCGGCCGGTTTACACTCCAACCACGACTTTATAATTCGGCACTCGGAATGTGAACCTACCATGTTGGTCGGTGAGCCTCCGACGAGCGGTTGGAAGTTTACCGACCAACATCAAAATTAGGCCCTCTATATCTATATGACTGTAGGAACCTGACGAACATAAAGGTATATTATTTTTAAGGACTGGCCCTCAGTGCACTTACAGATTAAAACAATGTTACTTATTGTTGTACATGTTGTTCTGTTCAATAAAGTTGGTTTATTAAGGTTGCATGCACTTCACAAGCCACCTACTTTATGTGGCTTTGTGACGTCACATAGAACCTTCGTGTTGTATTTAATACACGTCATGGAATGTTTGGTCATTCGAATGCTGTTTTCTCTGCTGTTCTGCCGTGTTTACCGCTAGCTGCCTAAGGGCCTCTTTAACTTAATAAAATATTAAGTTATACTTCTTCGTGTCATCTCGCTTCATATTGATGTCACTTCACTTATTTCTTCTATTTTTGCTTCTTTCACTCTTTTTTAACTTTCAACAATTAGTTTCTGTATTATAACCTTGAACCATCTGTTTAAATCTGAAAAGCAAATATTGACCACCACTTGGAAAATTGAAAGAATTCTGGTGAATAAAATATATATTTTTCCCTACTCTGGCTGTTTCCCGAAAGCTGGGAAGAGGGCAAGCTTAGCACTGAAAACTTTTTATACAAGTAATTTTTATACAGAAACACTTTTTTGCCACACACTTTCCTCCATTTTTCATTAAAAAAATTTTTTTATGTATCACAGTTTAGCTATTTCCTCAGATCGTATGTGCATACAACACAAATCCTGGGTGCATGTACAGTATCCAACATATAGGGAAAAGGGCTGAAACTTTGGCCTGGATATCTTGTGTGGGAAAACAATATAAAGACAAAGGGCAGACCACATCACTTTATGGGTTAAGTGTGGAGCATTTGCTTTAATCGGTGAAAAACAGCCTTTTTTTAACCAAGCGTACCTCCTGTTTGTTTTAAATGCTTTCATTTTATGTCATTTATAGAGCAATAACCCCTCAGTATTTGAAAAATATACATGTCATTTATAATAGGTAAAATGTATTTAAACATTGGCTAATTTTTCCGAAAAGGGTGCTATATCTTTCTTTTACACCCCTGAGATGAAATGAAACATTTCAAAAAGAAAGATGAATTCACGATTTTCTATAAGTAAACAGAAGATGCAATTCTATTAAAGGCACCGAGCCTTCTCTTTAGAAAATGTCCAAGCAGTTCCCACTCCCGTTCTGCCCACTCCTTTCATCGATCCACTCGCTCTCCTTCTCTCCTTCTTTCGCCTGTCAAGGCTCTCTCTCCCTCACTCTCTTTCTTCCTCTCGCTCCCTTCTTAAACCCTCACTGTAATGGTTGCAGTTAACCTTGTGGAGCTGCAGAGAGTGACATGGATGTCCCGAGGCCTTCACAAACCAGTCTGCAATGTCTCCAGGCTCCAAGGGAAATGTCAGACGGGATGAATGGCAAGTGCATCAGTGTACGTTATTCCTCTCAGTGACCCGGTCAGCATGGTTGATGGCACACTTCCCTACTACCACTAGGTACTAGACTTAGGGGTGATTTTTATGTTGGCGGTATGTAAACTCAGTTACAACAGAGTATACATACTGCCAACATAAAGGCCCGCCCGATTTAAATGCGGACAGACCTTCAGTGTGTCCACGGTGGAGACTACTCTGTCTCCACCATGGCCAACGGCCCTGGGCAGTAAGGGCCATCGGAGAATGGCTACATGTTCTTTCGCCCAATTTATAAATTGGACAGGTGGCCTCTCCACCATGAGGACAGAGTAATTTACTCCGTACCCATTACGAAAAGGAAGGTTGTCGGCCCAGACGTCAATGCAAAAGACACACAAATGGTGGACGGAATGCGGAACAAATAAAATATTCACCCTCAGTGAGGAGATCTGGGTTACATCCATCGATCTTTTGCTCATCATGTCACCCCAGTTTAGTCCCAGCCATATGCAAATCTGTCTTGACCCTGCTCCTCATGGGAACAGTCCAGCCCGAACGGCCAAGCCCTGGAACAGAAGCAAGAAGTTTGGGACTGGTTTCAGGGTATCACCCCTCATCATAAATTCAAACACAAATATCTCTACCTATTGATTTCAACACGTACAATGTATCGTCTTCATTAATGTGCCCACAATTGGACTAGGGCAGTATGATTCAGAACAGTAAACAAAAATAGATTTTAATAATTTTATTATCAAATTAAATTAATTTGCGAAGAAATAAATTCAGTGCATAAGAAATTTTTCAAATGACAGAGAGCAAGCTTTTCGGGGTCCCAGACACATTCAAACACACACTGACAAACACACTCAAACCAGATTCATTCTACAGCATAAATATTAAAGTCACACAAACACATATATATCTTACAAAAAAAGAGATTTTTTCAAAGTGTGGACATGATTCAATAAATGTTCAACATTGTATTGGCTAGCATGTGTCCACAATTTAAGACAAAAAAACAAGGTTTTAGGTGGGCCTCATGTATGCGCCGACGCGCGTTTCGGTGAATGCACCGAAATATAGGTGCCACCTTCCTCAGGGCGAGCAGAGACCATGTGTCAAAGGGACCTGTGGAGTCATGAGAAGCGAGTAACACAGGTTAGATGCCGTCACTCAGGCCAATAGTTTGAAATAGTTCTACTGACGGGAAAACCCGCTCTCAAGGTTAGTTGTAAATCTCTTGCTAGGTGTGCTCCAGGTGCGGAGTGATTGAATGGCCGATTCTTAAATAACAAAGCTTGAATGGATAAATTAGGAACTTCTGACCAAAATCTTCGGAATTATCGCTTGAGGCAGGGTTAAATCAAGACTGATACGGTACGAGTCAGCGCGATGCTCCAAGTGAAGCGAGAGTCCTCAGTTGAAACGAATTCGGCCCTCATCAGTCAGACTAGCTTGAATCCAGTGACACAGTGAGCCCCGGACCCAACTCTGGGCATACCCTGCGCACTTAGGACGAAAAAGCAAAAGATACACTAACATAAATCAGGTCTTTTGTCTGCAAGCCGAGTGATTTAGCATCCTCCTTCTTTAGACAATTTTGTGACACATAGGAGTATATTTACTAGGAAAGGGCGCAACACTGCGAGCAATTTAGCAGCACCGTGCTGCATCATTTAAAAAATGCTGGGATGAGCCGTATTTACAAGAATAAGGTGCACCCCTGTGTTTAGGTCTCGCCTGACCCAGCGCATGCGCTGGTCTGGCGAGACTTATTGAGAGGGCTCCAAAAAGTGCTACCAGGCCAGCCTGGAGCTACAGGGCGTGTGCGCGCTTTACCGCGCTTTACCGCGATTACTTTCACTTTAGCGGCCTCTTTGATGTTTGATCGTGATCGCAATCACTTTTACTTTCGCAGCCGCACGGCCGCTTTGCATAGCCAATAGGTCTCGCTTTTGGGACCTTATAAGTATTTAGTTATGCAAGTGTTGCATGGCTAAACACTTATAAGGTCCCAAAGGCGAGACCTATTGGCTATGCCAATGCTTGTTTCCCTTGCGCAGGTGCTAAAAAAAGTGGCCTAGCGCCAATACAGACACCCTTGCACCATAGTTCAAGGGTGCCTGCATTGCAAAGAATCATCCCTTCAATGCATTTACCCGTGCACCATGTTGCAATTGTTGCAGGGATGATTGTTTATGTGCAGGAAGGGACACCTTCCTGCACATTAACAATATTTGAAGGCGATTTGCTCTTTCTATGTGTGCGTAATGCAGCACACATAGAATGAGCGAAAGCAAGGAGAAATAAAAAGTATTTCTCCACGTTGCACCATTCTAATACCTGCTATTCAGTGGTGTTAGTTTTTGATGCTGCTTCAGATATACAGATCATGGTAAATGTGGGGCCGCGTCAGAAAGCAATGGGTGTTGTGGTGGAAAACCCACAGCAAAGCCCATTGCACGCCCCTTTCATGCAGATATCTGAGTGAAAGTGGTCGGTATTTACAAAGCGGCGTTAAGCCACTCAAAGTGGCTTAACATCGCTTTGTAAATATGGATAATGGCATTGCGCCACCGGAACGTTGGAAAAACTGATGGCGCAATGCCCTTGTAAATATGCCTGTAGTTTAGGTTTAAACTTAAACTCCTCCAAGAAAATATATCTAGTAATTCACACTTCCTTCTGATAAACAGCATAAGGCTGTAATATGAAAGGGCTTGCAGATCTGGGTAGTACCAGCATATAAATTCCAAAAGATCGTGCTACACAAATATCATAACCAAAATATCAACCTCAAAAAGATTGAGTAATTAAATACATGTAGACAAGTATAGATTCACTATAATTAGCTCCACATTTGTATCCCTTGTTGTCATATAAATATTTAAGAAAGTTATATTTGGAATTAAGAATAAAAAGGTATTTTTAAAAAGTAAATTTCAAAATACTTTTGTATATTTATCTTCACAATAACTTTGTGGTCAATATTTTTGTTTCATGATTTTGTAACAGAATATTCTCTGCAGTTTCCTGGTTCAAGCACAGTGCAACAGGTGTCTGTAACCTGGGCCTTAAACTGTCATGTGTAGCAGAAGCATGGATAGATACAGTGTTTAATTTGAGTCAGTGGTTGTCAGTGGAGGCCACCGGCACTCATTTTTGGGGACCATCATTTATTTTTCCTGATCAGACATTTCTTGAGAGCAAGAAGGGAAAAACGCACAAAGGGGAAAGAAGGAGGAAGAGAGAGACGGAAACCCATCACAAAGAGAGAAAGCAGGAATTTGCAAATCGAGAAAATGGGGAAAGAAGTGTTTGGCAGTGCATTGGAGAGGTACGAGGTGAATAAGAGACTACGCAGTCTTGGTATTCGGTGCACTGAGAATTTATAGCATCGGCTTCTGAGCAGAGCTTTGGGCACCGGCACTCATTCTTTTACAAATTAAGCACTGGATAGGTCTAACCAGAGAGGATGTGGCCTAATGGCTAGAGCGGTCGACCTCGAAGCTGGGGAACCGGGTTTTAGTCTTGGCAGGGACTCTCAATATCCCGTAATTTTGGGCAAATCACTTAATCACCCCATTCCTACCTAAACAATGAATGTGTCTGTCTGTAGCGTAACTGGTGCTCATGTAAAGTGCTTTGATACCTTAGGGTCGATTTTGTGCTAAATAAAACTCTAAAAATATATATATATAAAAACCAGTTTGTCCGACAGTTGGGCTGTTAAACTGTCTTTCTAGGCAGTAAGGCAACATCTCTAGCTAATTCTTGATGTCAAGTGTGAAGGAAATTACCTGAAATGGGTCATTCGGGTCACTTACAACCACCTCTCTGCCTTCCAAGCAAAGGAAGAGTCAGGTAGACAGTAGACAATACAAACCAAGCTATTTATTAGTAATGTGCTGCAGCGGACTCCGGTCTGACCAGCCTCATGGGACAGCTGCCGAGGGACTGACTCCCCTCAAGATAAAGGCTGATATTATACATTCCCAATTTCCCAAGAAGACGCCCAGACTGGAAAATTCCGGTCCGGGCAATGGTGAACAAAGGTAGCAAAGAAGGATGAGCCACGGTCCTGAGACTGAGTACACACTATCTCGGTTTTAAGGCCGTTCCGCCTGCTTCTACCATTATAAGATGTGGGAATGAGTTTATCGAACAGCGAAGGTATGCAACAATAAAGAGTACATTCATTAGTGCTGCAAAACTCGGCCTTGGGCTGCACAAGCTGAGGTTACAGGAGACAGTTTTCTGCTGAGACAAGCAAAGTAAGACAGAAGCTAAGTTGCAATCACAAAACAAAATGTCGGGTAATAACAAAATGGTGCAATGAATGCTAACTTAACACGGAGCATAGCATAAGCCTCATGATAAGAACATTTCAAATCTAACAGAACCTCCTTTTAGCATTCATGCTAATTTTATTGCTGCCATCAGGTAAGGGTCTTTACAATTCTAACGATAGGAGGAAAGTGCCAATGGAGGTAACGGTAACTATCTTATGAACTACTAATCAGAACTAAATACTCTTTAAGACCGGATAAACTTGATCAATATTCAAAAATGCCTTTGTCTATTCACATCAAGTCTTGGATGTCCTGCATCATCATGACTCTGTTCTTAGAATCGTGTTCCAGGTGTTTGGGGGATGGTGTCAACGTTTATACAAAACAAGCACAACAGGCAGGGAGGCAGTGTATGCACAGACAAGAGGCCAAAATGAGGCCAGCTATGGCCACCAGAAAAATAATAAACTTCCAACCCCAAGTGGTAAACAGGTCCCAAAACCACCCCATGAAAGACCATGTGCCATTCGCCTGATGTATGTCAGAGGCGATCTTATGAAGCTTTTGTATAGCAGCATACACAGTTGGAGCGTGGTCCGGTATGTATACGCAGCAGCTACTGCCGATGACGAAGCAAGCCCCACCCCGATCAGTAAGGATGACATCTAACACCATCTGGTTCTGAAGGGCAACAAGCCTTGTAGCATGGACCTCTACTAGCATGGACCTCTACAGTAATGTTGGTCAAGATCCCTGCTGTAGTGTTAATAGCTCCTTTCACCACCCGGGTGAGCTGCCGAATGTTGAGGCTATTGGCCATAGGGCCCCATTATTATACCTTTCATAGCATCTGTAAACTGCTGTAAAGTGGTATCTGTTTGATCTATATCGTCTGTACTAATCATTCTTTTAAGCCAAAATGCATGGGCATCTCTACGCTCCAAGCGATGGTCCTTATGATAATTGGGAGGGGCTATGTAAACTGGTGTTAGAAGGTAAGAAAGATAACACTCTCCTGACCACCCCTTCAGAAGCCATACATAACCGTAAGAGCTGCACACAAAGTAGACATTGGGTGGTAGTATCAGGGCCGGACTATCTGTTATTCTCAAATGATAGGTGGCAATGCACTTACTCTCTCCCACCTCTATTTTCCCTGCCCCTTGGACACAGAAGGCTGCTGTAACATTAACCACGGAGAAGGGTATTGGCTTATCTTCAGTAACATTATGGACCTGGACTGACTGGTAGTATTCTGATGTGTTGGACTGTAGGAAATTATTCATTTCCTTTTGGGACCAATTTCCCTTTCTTACTTTCTCTCGCGGCATGCATGCAAGAGGTCAGAAACTACCTGCTGAACGACTCTCGTCCTGTGGGAGCCTCGGGGGTGTTCTATGCTGAAAACGTACATTCTGCGTTAGGGTATGAAAATTAGAACTCTTTTGCTCTAATGTATCAGTCCGGGGAGATGAAAGTACCATACTAAGCATTATACACCACCCTTCACAGCTACTGACATATGACAAAGGCATGGACAACAAATTCTCACACTTCTATGAGTCACCGAGTGCAACAGCCCACATACCCAACATTTTGTCATATTATAAGCAGTGAGCATCTGCTGCAGGGTTTGAATAAATACATTATCCCTATAGGACTTTCGGTGCTCCTCTTTGTGAGGGGCCAAAGTAACAAAAATATGTTCTGAGGGAATAGGCGTAGTACCAATCAGGGTGCACAGGATATTTTTCTTCAAGGAAGTACGTTATCCCAAGGACTATTATAAGGGAGATCAGGATCACAGTTACAAAGACAATTTTACTTTTAACAGACCAGAAGAACCAAACAGACCCGTCTCGTTCAGAATGCAAAGCTGCAGAGGGCCGTTCTTCCTCCTGAATGGGGCGACCAAAGGGATACATTTTCGTAACCAGAGGAAAAGACTTACACTTGGAGCCAATGGGGATAAAGCAAGAAAAATGGGGCAGTGTTCCCAGCATCCGTTTGGGTCCCGCTGGTGGACCCCTATTGTTCATCAAGCGTAGGCACTGTTGAGCACCAGTGATGGAGCTGGTCGTCTAGCTCAGACCCAGATCCTATGTTGCAGGGCAGGGTTTTTCTTTCTTTTAGAAGCGCAGTCCATTTGCCATGATCGTTAACTGTCCGAACAATGCACCAACCTCCCTTTCCCTAAGCTATCGTTGGTACCACGGACAAGGTACTTTCGCCCTATTCTTCATCAATGCAGTCCATCCCTACTAATGTGACTTTCCCTTTGGTGCACTGTTCCCCCGGCGGGGGCGCAAGTTGTGCCTCAATACCCCAGACACAGAGGGGTCAGGAAAAAGGGGGTCAGGCTCAAAGGGATTAAGGGGCAGGGGCTCAAACACAGGCAAGCCAGCAGATTGGGACTCAATAGGTCAGGGCTCAACCACTGCTGGACCACCAAGCTGGGGCTCCTGGATGGCCTTAATTTCAGGTAGGAATGTATGACGTTACAATGCATACATTTACAACGCATGCCTTTACAATGCAGTTTTTACATTGCAACATCCTTTACAATGCATACATTTACATCGCATGCCATTACAATGAATTTTTTAAAACTACATTTACAACGCATTCCATTACATCGCATTATACCTTTACAAGGCATACCATTACAACGCTTACCATTACATTGCATTTAAGGTAAGTGTTGGATAGTGTAGGGGTAACAATTACTATTCTAACTCCAGGGGGTTCAACAGTAGGGTAAGTGTTGGATACTGTAGGGGTAAAAATTACTATTCTAACTCCAGGGGGTGCATCAGTAGGGTAAGTGTTGGATAGTGTAGGGGTAAAGATTACTATTCTAACTCCAGGAGGTGCAACAGTAGGGTAAGTGTTGGATAGTGTAGGGGTACTATGGGTTGTAATGGTATGCATTGTAATGACATGTGATGTAATGCCTGCATTGTAGTGACATGCGTTGTAGTGTCATGCGTTGTAGTGACATGTAATGTAATGGCTGCGTTGTAGTGACATGCGTTGTAAAGTATGTTGCGATGTAATGACTGCGTTGTAAATGTAGTGCGATGTAATGACTGCATTGTAAAGGTTGTTTCCCAACCCGTGGCACTGCCTCATTCAGCATCGCGTGGCTCTTACTCAGTAGGTGCCCACGTCAGGCAGGTGTCTGAAAAGGGAAAGAAACGTAGCACCTGCTCTGTCTCACAGTCACCAATCACATCCAGGACCCACGGGTCGTAAGGTTACGGCAGGGGTGCCCTCTTGCAATGGGAACTGTGAATCCAGTTCTTCCGGCCGTTGACCTTCATCGCTGTTCTGGTGGCAAGAAGGACTTGAAGAGGCCCCCTCCAGTGGGGCTCCAAGCTGTTCTTCCTCTGGAAGTTGCAAACAAGGACCCAATCTCCGGGTCATATCTCGTGACCCGGCCCCTATGGATTTTGCGGTAGGGTTTCGGAAATCTGTTGGTGAATAGAAGCACATTTTTAGACAACTCACAGAGATAGTCCACAAGCAGGGGGTATTCCATGTCTGAAAACTGTCGAGGTTGCGGGACGCCCCAAACATTCGCCGGGTACCCAAACACAACCTCATATGGTGACAGTCCTGTTCTAGAGTGGGCAGTAGCCCGGGTGGACAACAGCGCAAGGGGTACTGCATCTGGCCACTGCAATCCTGTGCTCTCTTTGATTTTTGCCAATTTTAGCTTGAGAGTACCATTGTACTTCTTCACTAAGCCTGCCAATTGAGGGTGGTTTGCGGCATGAAATTTTTGCTTGATGTGTAACCCATCGCATATCAGCTGTATTATTTTCGAGGTAAAATGACTTCCATTATCACTCCAAATCAAACGGGGCATACCGAAGCGTGGGAAGAACTCTTTCAAGAGCACCTTCGCCATCGCCATGGCTCTATTCTCTTTAGTGGTGTAAACCTCAATCCATTTACTGAACGTACAGACGACCACTAGCACATACTTCATGTTGTTAACTTGTTCCATTTCGGTGAAATCCATCTGGAGAACCTCAAAAAGTTAGGAAGGTGGTGCAAAGCTGCCAGACGGGGTAGAGGGGCCTTTTACAGGGTTGTGCATCATGTACACCATACAGCACCTCACCAGGTGGTCAGCAACCTTAGGGATATTATCATTCTGCCATACAGAATCCAGCAATTTTAGTATTCCCTTTGCACTAATGTGTGCTGGCCCGTGCGCCATGGTGACTACAGGGCGTACATATGCATTAGGTAACATCCATCGCTGCTTCTCTGACTTATCAGTCCAGCACCCATCATCATCAAAACGCCCCGTTCTCTCCTGCCATATTGCTAGCTCCTCCATTGTTGCCTCCCTCTGGATCTCTTTAACATTCTCTAATGTATCTTCAAACATTGCATCGTCAGGTACCCATCTAGCAGGACCTGCCACAAACATCCCTTTCATTTTTGATCGGGCTGTTTCCTTAGCTATCTGATCTGCAAACAAATTTCCCCTTCCCACATCGTCCGTAACTGTCTTATGGGCACTGCACTTCACTATTGCTAACCTCTTGGGAACTGTCAGGGCTGACAAAAGCCTAAGAATCAGTGGGCCATCTTGTATTTTTAATCCATGTGAAGTCAGGAAACCTCTCTCTGCCCAGACCCGCCCAAAGTTATGAGCAACTCCAAATACGTACTGACTGTCTTTGTAGAAATTGACAGCCAGTCCTTCACTCAACTCACAGGCATGAAGGAGGGCAATCAATTTTGCAGCCTGGGCCGAATGATAAGGAACTTGTGATGTCCCAACAACTGTGTGTAAGGTAGTGATGGCATACGCCGCAGTTGTTGTGCCATCTGGTAATTTGAAACAAGAGCCATTGACATCAGTCAAGTCTACCCGTCCCTTCGTCTCCTTCTCAGTACGGAAAATGCAATCATGCACGTCCGCATCCTCACTCTCAGCAGGGAGGAATAGTAATGTGGCTGGGGTCAGAGTGGCACATCTTTTTATGGTGATGTGAGGTGCAAACAGGGTCAACTCGTAGCCTGTCAGACGTGTACTGGTAAGGTGCTGTGTCTTTGTTCTGTTCACAAGTGTGTACACAGCATGCAGTACCATGACTGTGAGATCCGTATCAAGGACGAGCCCTGGTGATTGTCGTATTGAGGCAGCCACGGCCGCGACCGCTCTTAGACAGCTTGGGGGGGCTCTGGCGACTTTATCTAGAAGCGCAGAAAAATAGGCACACAGCCTTTGCTTACCTCCAAAGGATTGTGTTAAGACAGAGTGCACGCAGCCAGACATTTCATGTACATACAACACGAACGGCTTCTGGTAGTCTGGTGTGTCAAGCACAGGCGCAGAATAAAGCGCAATTTTTTGTTGTTCAAAAGCTTGTTGACATTCATGAATCCAAGGCAAGGGTTCATGCACATCCTTAGTGGTTGAGTTGCAGTAGGGGTTTCGTTAGTAGGGAATAGTTAGGGATCCAGTGGCGACAATACGAGGTAATGCCTATAAAGGCTTGCACATCCTGCTGTGTCTTAGGGATGAACATTCTTACAATCGCATTAATACGCTCAGGTGTTGGTCTCCTTCCCTCCTTCAACAGTAGGTGACCTAGATAGGTGACCTCCTGTCGAAAATGTTGAAATTTTGAAAGGGACACTTTATGTCCGTGATGGGCCAAATGCAACAACAGTTTAACCGTCGCATCTTTGCAAGCATCTTCAGTATCCGCAGCGATCAAGAGATTGTCCACATACTGCAACAATACATTGCCTGTGGGAAGGACAAGGGAGTCCAACTGACTTTTCAGAGTCTGACTATAGATGCTAGGACTTTCAGTATTGCTTTGAGGAGCCCGACAGAATCTAAAACTTCTGCCGGCAAGTGCGAATCCAAACAGATACCTACTGTCTGGATGTATGGGAATGCTAAAGAATGCATTCTTCAAATCAATGACGGAAAAGTATTTGGCAGAGGAAGGAATCATAGTTAGAAGAGCAGTGATGTCAGGGACCACTGGGAACTGAGGGACCACAATCTTATTCACCTCCCGCAGGTCAATCACAAACCGATAGACATCAGGGTGATCAGCTGAGGAACCTGATGGTGCCCTCTTGAGAATAGGAAGGATAGGGCTTTAACGCACATTTGTCGTTCTGAAACTACAAGTCAGTCCTCATACTGCATAAAAAAACAGGCTCAAGCCCCAGGTGTTTTCAAGAGTAATCCAAATTCAGTATGTCGCCTGGCAGAGCATCCGCAGACGCTCTATATCTACCTGGTCCGCAGACCTACCAAGTTCAAGCAAGCCAAGAAATGGTCTTCAGACCATACCCAAGATTATTTAAAATTGGTGCTAAAGTTGCCAAAAAAACAAGATAAACTCACCTGGTGCACACAGATCAAGCAAAGTTATTCTCCACTGCCGACTCTTCGGACCAACGGTCAGATCCAAGGGTTTCACCTTTTCAAGACCCCAGCCGGGATGACCACTGGGCGAGGCATCGCCCAATCAGGCAGGCGAAGCAGCTGCGAGAACTAAGCTCTATTGTGTGGGGATCGCCGATCCGCCCATCCGACCTGACGCGACCCCATCCTTTACACCCTGTTGAGGGTGAGATGGGTCACCCCGATGGGGTCCCAGTTTGGTCACCAACTGAAGGAAATGACCCGAAAGGGATCATTCGGGTCACTCACGACCACCTCTCTGCCTTCCAAGAAAATGAAGAGTCAGGTAGACAGTAAGGAATACAAACAAAGTTATTTATTAGTAATGCGCTGAAACCCTTGGGTCCTACCGGCGGCGCAAGGAGCTTCTAAATAAGCTCCTCTGTTTGCTATCGCAGCACTCCGAATGGCTAGCTACATTGCTTAATCTAGTAATGCTATGAAATAATGTACTTATTGTATTGTTCTTACTCATAGTTGAACATTTCTGGCCGAAAAATAAGTGCCACCTTCCCACGTAATTATGCATATACCTATAGATCTGAACATGGAATGCTTGGCATTCACAGCTTGGCATCCACACACTATACATGCCACGTTCCCCTTTAGCATCCACACAACAGGTAACAACAACAACCACCTTGAATTTGTAAAGCGCACAGCTACCTCCAAAGTGGTTTCCCAGTGCTGGGGGCCCTCGGGATCATTAAGCGAGCTATTGCCCACAGTCACATGCTGCTGGGCTGACCTGCCGCTGGCGCCGGGGATCGAACCGTGAACCCCGTGGTCCGGAATCAGGCACCCTGGCCGCTGCGCCACACGTCTTCCACAGGTAGAGGGTTGTATTAGTAGAACTGAAAACCTATTGTAATTACATCGAGGGGACTGAGGAAACGAGAGGTGCACACATATTTGTTTTTAAGCTGAGTGATGATCAGGAGCTCTAAAAACAGAGCTGCATGTGACAGAGCTGAAGAAAGTTTGAGTTTTAGTGATTCTTATCGAATCTCTGTTAGGGAAAGTACCTTGTGCAAAAAGTGCTACATAAATGCAAAGTGCTAAACTTGATGCAGCTACTGAAAAGTGAGTAAAATAAATGTCAGCTATTCCTCCCACCACCACCAGGACATGACTTCTGAGTATACAACAGAGAACACTTGGGCCAGATCACTAAATATTTTTGACTGAGGATCTCAATTGTTCCTGGTAGTAAGACACTGTTTGGTGCAAACACTTTTTCATCACTCTATTATGAAAACAGATTCGGGAAGGTGATAATATGTGTCAAGAGTGTGTATGCATACTTGTTGTGTTGCATTTTATTGTGGTGGTCAAGTGTTTTGTATTTTTTGCTACGTTTTTATGTTGCATTATCGCAGTCATTTTTGCATTGTGTTATTCTTGTGTTAGATGTTGGTTGATGTGCTGTCTTCTATTTTGGCTCTTTTGTTGTGCTGTGCTATTATGTTTTTGTTGGGATATTATTTTGCTTTGTGTTCTTGTAATTTGTTGGGTTGTGTTGTTTTGTGTTCAGCTGTTTAATTATTTTAGAGATGACAACAACTGCTGCAAGATTTCCAACTGAAAGCAGCACATTCCTTTAATTTCCAGTGACAAACAACCACTTATGTATATGTATGGATGTGGTATCTGTAGAGCACAAACCTGGCCAAGAGGCAGAGGAGTGCTCCACAGGGTCAAAGCAAGGACACAGTGAGTGACAGGAGTGGTAGATGGTTCGTGGACTGGTAATGCATTGTGCTGTTTTGTTGCTTAAAGAGGTGCATCTTCAACTCTTTCCTCAATTGGAGAAATGTTGAGGGTTGGATACGGGATGACGCCCCAGACCCTGGGTGCATGGAAGCACAAGGCATACTCCCTTGGTTTACCACTGCCTGGAGTGGTAACATTGTCACTGCTTCAGCTCTTCCGCTATTTAAAACACCCAACAGCGGCAGAGAACGCCTCTTAGGTTAGCAATTTCATTGCCTACTTTATGAGATACGGTCCCTTGTGTGCTGGAACAGCACAGCCAGAGAGGCCCTAAAGGAATCTACATTACTACTGAACATATACGGTGGCCATTTCGAATGAAGTGACATATGGCTAAAAGGAGGCCTGGCCAGCGAACGGTCGGATCATGCTGACTTCACAGAGGGGTCCGCGTTCCTCTACTGCATCACTTATGCTATACCTTGAAGCCTATTGTCTACAGCCTTAATTATGAACTCTTGAACCCCATCACAAAACAATTAAGGCAGTGGATAATCTATCTCACGTTGCATCGTTAGCAGCATATTCACATCTCATTAGGTCGCACATCGATAGATCCGCCGCGGACCTGCTTTGCTCCACGTCACTAACAGCGGGTGGAGTCCAGTTATACAGCGCGCGGGGGCAGTTTGAAGAGAATCACTGAGCGGTGACGCAGTGACGACATATGGGTCTGCGTCGGCGTGATGCGTGTCCAGTAAAGACGGGGGCCTGGGACAACTTGCAATGAGTGTATTCCATCGCACCTCACGACTTGAAATTACCTGCTCATTTTAACTAACAATTAGGCGGCCAGCAACCCTTCCAAACTTACTGTTCCACAGAAACAACGAACGCCCCCCCCCCCCCCCCTTCGCCAACTGCTCCACAGAAACAGCGCCCCTCCCCCTTTTGTGTGGTTTCTCTCTGCAACTCATCCCATGATTCGGCTGCTTGAATGTCATCAGTCCTCTGGGTCCCCATGAGCAAATCTTTACCATGAGTCTTCACCTTCGGTGTTGTCAGCTCTATGAGTCCCCTGGAGTGTTATCAGCTCTATGAGTCTACCCTGGGTGTGTTATAAACGCTATTACTCTCCCCCTCCAGAGTGAAATATGTGAGTATCCCTTTGAGTGTTATCAGCTCGATGAGACATGTCAAATACCGCGGGTGTTTCGTGGGAACACCCATCGTAAGTACCATGGTACACCTCCCCATCGCAGTGGGAGGCAACGCAGGGACTTGCGCTGCATTGCCTCACTCCATATCTACAAGGCCTTGAAGAGCCACGCAGGATGGCTTTACGTGGCCTTGTAGATATGGTCCTGCAGCGTGCGCCGCCAGACCATCACTAAAAGTGACGCCAGGCCTAGTTCTAGAGGGTGGACAAGGTGAGCCAGGCCCACAGAAGGAAACCCTGGCCCACCCAAGGCCAAATCAGAACTGAAAAACAAGCATTTTTCAACTTAATGTTTCCGTGGGATCTCCCTTATGGTATATTTTAATGATTAACACCTTTGACATAGGATACCTTCAGACCCGGGGAGAGGTGTTAAGTCAGCAGAGTTTACTAGCTGCGGTGATGCACAAATGACATGGAAATTCTGAAAACTGAATTATGATTCTGGGCTTCTTGCATCGTATTATTAAACTTCAATGCTTCGCGAAGTAAAAAGCTGCTAAAGTTTTTAAAAACATGAACAGTTGTAAAGTAGCTCTGTACGGCAGCAGAAACATTTCTGCTGCTACACATGACCAGGAGAATGCTGCAGTTTTAAAGATTTGACAAGCTGCGTCCCTCCCCTTCCCCAAGCCGGAAGCACATCAGAGAAAACAGCTGTTTGGATGCTTATTATTGTGTTAGTATTGTTAAATGCAGACAGATGCGGATACCCAGGGCCGGTGTGACTGCACTGGGCGCTGGACTGTGGAGGGAGCGCTGACCTGGGGGGGGGGGGGGGCGCTGTGTTCACCAATAACTTATAATTGGAGAGATGAGCGGCACTTTTGCCCGGTGGAAGTGAGATAGGCCAAGGAGCCGGTCATAGGGCATGGGGGTGCCAAAATCGATTGCCGCACCGTGTGCCACCAGCGCTAAAGCCGGCCCTGCCGATACCTAAATTATCAGATCGATTAAGTAGTTTCTTGTTTTTTGGCCAGTACCCACTCATCTTCATGGCCCACCCATACTTCTTTACGGGCCACCCAAAGAAAAAATTCTAGAGCGGCGCAATGGCCTTGTAAATGAGGCCCTGAGTTCCCCCATTGGGCCTTGTTAACTCAATCAGTCACACCCATGAATCCTTTCTGCACATGGCCGCCCTCTTGAGTCTTGCCCGCCATACGAATGACCCACTGCGTTCTTGATTCACTTAAGACATCCCTGTCTCGTCTCTTCAAATCCCTTCAGTCCCATCTTATCCTAACCACGGTACCTTGTTCATGAGTCCTCAGGTGTTTTTCCTGTGAGAAAGCCACTCCACATTTCGACCCACTTCATACTGATTTCACCATGGATACAATGTAATGAAGTCGCTCTGACACTCTGGACACCATGGGCATGCGTAGCTATCATTAGTGCAGCAGGTGCAGTGGCACCGGATCCCACATCGTGAGAGAATCAGTGCACCCAATTATTGCTGCCTTTTACTGCTACGTAAGGCGTAAGGAATCCATTTTCTTTGCGTCACTTGGCAACCTTGACAAAAACTTGCTGCGCTGAAGCAGCACAACTGCCAGAGATTAAGATACCCTTCCCCATCTTTTTAAGTAAGGCACAGGGAGCTCACTTCCGGTTACTGAGCTCGCGCGTATCACTGCATACTTCAAAGACAGCCTTCCTTGGGAAATAGAAACCTCTCTAATGATTTAGTGCCAGCTGGAAAGGATAATATTTCATACCTCATAAAGGGATAATGGGCATTTCAAACCCAAGAGGTCGAAGGCAGCGCTTTAATCCGCTGAGAGTGCCAGGCAATGCTTTCAAAAAGCTTAATATCAAAGGCTGTACTGAATTGATAAGAACTCTGGCCTAAAGTCTTATTAGCCAAATATCAACATAGTAGCCAAATTGGGATCAAGTCGTAAAAGTTAGTCTATGGTGCAACAGGATGAATGTGTAGTTGTGGCGCGAAACGAGAGTTGGCTTTGAAAATACCCATGAAACTTAATCTTACTAAAGTAATAAGGCAAGGGCACTGTCTCTTTAATTAAAGCCCGCTCGTGGAGGTTGGGAATAAGAACAGGGTCTGTGGGCCAGGTGTGCCTCTGAAAGGACAGGAAATCTGACGCCCATCACCGAGAGATGGAGAACAGAGAGGAGGAGATAAGAGCGAGGAACAGGGAGTCGGGCACTTGATTAAGGTGTCACTCCAGCGGTGGCAGATCGGGATGAAAGGCTTTGAGGAGGGGACGAGGTGGGCGAGCAGCCTGTGCCCTCCCAGCGCTGCTCCGCCCTTCCCAGGAACAAGAGGAGCGTCTTCCCAGAATGCCTCAGCCTGCCAGGAGCGTTGTATCGCATCAAGCAAGACAGCGTACAGTAAGGGAAGACAAGCCAAAGGGATGTAGTGTAAGACGTTGTAGAGATAAAGGGCCAGTTACCAGGATGCTAAGTGCAGTACTCACATTGTGGATGTATGTGGGTGGTTGCAGCTTTTGGGTGGTGGCAGGCATTTGTGAGACAGGGACCTATTTTTTTAATCACCAGTCTTTAACCCATACCAAGAGAGAGATAAAGGAGGGAAAGTGAGAAATAACGGGGGAAAGAAAGATAGGAAAACAATGCCACTGGGAGATAACAGTAAAGAAGAAAAAAAAAACAGCAAGAATCAGATCAAAGACAGGAAGTGTAGGGTGGTGGAAGAAAGAGGCATGAGGTGGAATTAAAATTAGGCAGTACCCAGAGATCTCAGAATTTGGCAGATCCGGAGGTGGGCTCCTAAGAAAACGTTTGGGCAACTGCACTTACCTTTTACAAATTAAGCATTGAGTCCTCACGCACAGACAAGGAGCAGCACAGGATCGTATAGTATGGATACAAAGCTGATCTGAAGCAGACATCTTGTGTATCTGTGAAACCACATGAGTTTTCTGTGTTAGCAGAATACCCTCACACTGTGTGCAACATGTACATGCCGCTGCTTTCTTCACTTACTGTGAATAATATCACAGCACTCCACCCATCGTAGATTAAATCCTTCCAAGACGGCGCCCTCATGGGTGAATATGTAAAGTCGGTTATCCAGTTAGCCCACTTGTTGTTGCCCGGAAGAATGTCTCCCAGAGTTTGGGTGTCTACAAACATGAAGCCTTAAGTCTGGCAATATTAGAGTGGCTTGTCTCTGCGTGTTCTCCCATTTTCGTCTGCAGGTTGGTGGATGTCAACACCTCAGTAGTTCTGACATTAATACAAAGTATCAAGTGTGTTCCATGGTAAAGCTCTCAGTTTCACATTGTAGGTGGGCGAGCATCAGTCTGCCGGAAGTGTGCAGCGTTACCACCTCGTTGCGTACTACAGGCTGGCAGGTGGGTGTCAGCGCGCCTACAGCTATGGGTGTAAAAAGGGGAATCCTGGGGTTAGGATTTCGTAAGGAGTACAGAGTGAGAAGCATACGTACAATATATGATATTAGCTTGTTGTAATGGAACACGTATGCACCTGCTTCTAAGGAAACCTTCTACCAACATTTAAGAACCCACTGGAAACAGGTGTATGCAATCTTAGTTTACTGAAGGAGGCCAAGGAATGTTCACATTGCTCTCCAGTTCCCATACCATGTTATACACCATGGTGATAGGGGGGTGGGTCCACACAAGCTGGCATTTCACTGTGTCACAGACCACGGCCCGTCCCAATGATAGCATGGGCAAGATGCAACGAGGCTGTGCTCTGTCTACTGACCCCCATGTGTATGCAGATCAATGGCCCTCAAACCATCCTACCTTTTGCATTTGTCAACCCCTAGGTGCCCATCGTACGTGAAGCAATGTCATCCACATTTGACAAATGGTGGCACTCATCTTGGCATTGGACATCTACATTATCTGATAATGACAGACCACACAGTGTATAACAGCAGACATCCTTTGGGCTGTGCATTTTCCTATGGTAGATGGGAGGTAGAGTGGTCATTGGCATTCATCGCTCCTTCCTTTGCCCAGTCAAACTCTATGCGACCCAAGCGACTCGACCAATTTAAACTTAACAAGCATGTGCCCTCACCTATGTAAGGATTTAGAGCCATCATCTTCTAATGGAAGCTGGGTCATGTATTTGTTCCACAAGGGCTTAGTTGACTTTTCCTGTTGTTTTAGAGCTGTAGGAGAGTGCAATGCAAATCAATCAAATCAGACATGAGTATCTGTAGAAGGCTGGCTTAGTATATGGTGCACCCTTGTTTAAGTAAAGCACCCTGCACTAATCCAGACAACCCTTATGTTGATTTTGGAGGTCTTAGACAACCTTAGAAAGCTCTCTAAGTGGTAGCTGTGCAGAGCAGCCTTCAGGCTTAGTCCAGTAGGAGTGTTAAGTAGCTTGTTTTACCAGTACTAATCATGTAGTGTAGGTTAAAAGAAAAAGAACCACACAGTGTTGTTATAAAAATAGCAATATTTATTATACACACCTACTAACACATTGGTATATTTCCTACCCGTAGATATAAACACAATACACACAATATTTCAAAAGGAGAACAGGTAAGTAGCACAAATATACAGTGGTCTCCAAGGGGAGACCAAACCATTTACTAATAAAGTGGAATGTGAACCGCGACCGAAGTCGAGACTTGACCCAGAAGACTTAGAAGAGCTGGGGACCCAAGGAACCACCCAAGGTAAGTACCCGGGAACTCCACGGAGGCCGTTTGCAGAGTGGAAATACAGCTGTGTACTCAATGCAAGTCAATGGGGCAGTCGGAATTGTAGTTTTGCAGAAGGACCCTTCCCAGAGGAACCTGAGGAAACCCTGTGGCGTATGGAAGGTTAGAGAGTCACTGTGCACATGGATACCCCAGGAATCAGGATACCTACACTAGGGAAGCCGGGTGCATAAGTGCAAAGTGACATTGGAAACCGCCGTAGACCACAATAGAGGACTTCAGTGAAGATGCTGCTGGCGAAGAAGGTGGAAGAGTCCGGTGGAATCAAAGGGTAGATTCTAGAAGAGGAGTACCTGCAAGCAGAAGGGAACAGAGTCTATGCCACGCGGGAGTGACCAGGAGGCACGGAAGACCAATGACCACCGATGACGGAAGATGCATAAGGGTTGACGGTGACCTTGTCGCTGCAGCTGTGAGGACCAGGCAATGCTGTGGAAGACCAGGAGCCATTCACGAGCTGTGCTATGTCGGAAAATAAGAACCAGGGGGGCGGTGTCCGGCAGGAGCACCAACAGACCTTGGCAGCTGCAACAGACGTGGAAAACGAAGAAGGTGCAGTGTCGGGACTAGCAAGGTCCAAGGGACTCAGTAAGTGCAGGAGAGTCAGAGCAGGCCCAAGCAAGCAGGGCAGCCCACTGGAGCCAAAGAAGACCCTCAAGAGGACCCACAGGCCGAAGGCACAGGAGTCGCAAGAGGGCCTCGAGCAGCTCACCAAAGATGCAGGCCCACTGTGCAAAGAATGCAGTGAGGAAAAGATCTTGGCAGGAACAGATGCTGGAGGCTGGAGCTTCTTGGAGTCCGTAGATCTCTGGAGCAGAGAATCAACAAGCCTTGGCAACGGCAAGTCGACACGGTGCACAGGGGTGCTGTTCCAGCGGTTCCAACAAGGGATGCTGGCCTCAAACTCGGTGAGAAGACCTTGAGGGAGTTTCTCAACCACCACCTGTGTTGCTGGGCCTTTCGAAGTCCGGAGGACGTTAGGAGCAGGAAACCGGTCAGCTTAGTTGCAGTGCCTGCAGATGCAGGGGAGTGACTCCTTCACCTTAACCTTTTTTTACTGTGATCTTTTTATGGCCTGTGGCCAAAACAAAGTATTAAATGAATGACTCCTTCACTCCAAGGGAGATTCCTTCGGTATCTTTGATGCCCACAGGCCTGGAGAAGAACCTGAATGAAGCAGAGGCACAGATGACGCAAAAGAGTGGCAGGAAGACAAGACCAGGAGCAGCTGGAGTCTTCCCAGATACAGTCACAGTTCCCAAAGTGAAGTCCAACAAAGTTCATAGTGCCCAGACTGTAGAAATAGAAGTAGTTTTGGATCTGAATCTTGTCCCACAACGAATCTGAAGAGCCACCCACAGGTAAGCCCTTAAGTATCCAAAGGAAAGGGTTGGAACGATTCAGGGGTCCCTCCCACAGGAGGGGCTGGACAGAGGGGAGGATTCTCCCATGTCCTTTGTCCAGATTCGTGCCAGAGCGGGAGCCAACAGCTTCCTGAACTGGTTTCAACTGAAGTATGCAAGGAGGGCACCAAATGTGCACTTCAAAGCAGTCTGGTGGTGCTGGCAAGCGCCCCCACCCCAGCCCAATACACTAAGTCCTGTCTGGGAGGTGGTCACACCTCCCTGTGACAGGAAACCTATTGTTCTAACTTCCCCTGCTCGAGCTTAGCTCAGCAGCAGGAGGGGAGAATCTTGTCTGTGGTCGGCAGCAGCACTAGCTTGCTGTTAGACCCTGAAAGACTGCCACCAAGAATACAGGGGGGCTCCCACGAGGAGCCCCCAGTACATGGGATCCTATATCCAAGACTGGAATCGGTGTTGGGGTAGGATTCCAACATGTTTGATACCATACATGACCAGTGTTGGTGCAGCCAATATATAGTTAGACATCTCGTAATTGACTTATTGTCCACTATAGGTATAAAATGACTGACCACACTTACAAAGCCTAGAGAATCGACTCCTGGTTTTGTAGGGGGTGTCCTGTTCATTCAGGGCACCCTAACACTTATAACTAAGCACCCTGCCTTCAGGAATGAAAGGCCTACCTTAGGGTGATTTATTGGTTTTAAGCGCAGTGACCTCAGATATAAGGAAACGTATATCTGTTGTGAGTGGTGCTAGCACCAGCTCACACAGGCTGCAATGGCAGGCCTGTAGTCACATTTTTAGTGGTCTCTCATGGGTGGCATAATATATGCTGCAGCCCATGGGAGACCCCTGGTGTACCTATGCCCTGGGTACCTCAGTAACATATACTAGGGACTTAGAAGGGTACACCAATAGGCCTTTAGGAAGGTACCAAAGTAGTTACCATAGTCCAATTTAGGGCTGAGAGCACAGTAACTGGAGTCCTTACTAGCAGGATCCCAGTCAGACTAGTTAGAAAACAGAATGACACCAGCAAAAAGTGAGGGTAACGATGAAAGCAGATCCTGCTTTCCTACAGTATCGTTGAAGATAAATTAGCTAGCGGTGCAGGGGAAGTGGCAATGGGCCATCAGAGTTGACTCAGGCATTCCTAGTGGTGCCAATTTTCAACTCAACTAAAAAGGTCTGCATGGAGGACCCACAGACTAGTAGTAGATTTGCAGGTGGCTGCACTTAGGAGGCATGGATAGCATTACATAAGTCTATGTACACTATTGTGCAAGAGAGTCACCCGTAACTCAACATGAAAGGCAGATAGGACTTATACCTGGGGAATGGGCATGGTGTTGGCAGTACACAGTAGGGTCCACTGATGTTGGAGAAGATGCACAAAGTTATGCTTCAACAGCGGTCCTGTCTCATCGTCAGACAGGTACAATCTCAGCTTATCGATAGTGGCAGCACAAGTACATATCTGTCTGTTCATGAGTCTGCTTTGTCTGGCAAATTTCCCATAATGCCTGTTCAGTACAGCACCTTGAGCAAAGTGCTTGTTCAGCCAGTGTGGTAAGTAGCCAAAGCCACCTTCTCCCCTCCTCTGAACAGGCCATGTCTGCCTCTATCAAACCCCACTGCTAGCTGTTGCAGTGGTCATGCCTTGTGATATGAGCAGTAATTCCTACTGTCCATGGGTTCCTTTTCTTGCCTTTACAGGTAGTAGAGGTGGAGTGTGCCGAGTTACTTAGTGAAGGAGTGTAGCTATAGTCATTCATCTATTGGTAGTATCCATCCAAAATCTGAGGATTCCCACTGTTTCCAGTGCCCCAGTAAACAACCTTAGCTCTGTGTGCCTAATAGTTCCGGTGCTGGACATGATAAAAGTAGGCCATAGTAGTTTAGGATTGGGAATCATAGGTTTATCACTATGTTATGCAGCATGAGCTACACCTGTAGAAAGTTTTCTGGCTTCAGTGGCTCCACTTGGGTCCTGTATGACTATTGAGAGATATGAAATATCACATTTATTCACTGGGACAGATTTGTAGTAGGGCATTATTAACAGCACCTTCAGTGGATATCCACTGTCACCTGTTGGATGGAAGCAAGAAAAAATGCCTTTCATACCCAGCCAAAGTACTCTAGAAGGCCATCAACTCACAGCTCACCAACTACCTAGAACAAAACCACCTACCTGATGCATCACAATCAGGTTTCCAGGCCAACCAAAGCACTGAGACAGCACTCATCGCCTCAACTGACGACATCAGAACCCTCCTTGACCAAGGAGAAACAGTGGTTTTGATTCTCCTCGACCTGTCTGCAACATTCTACACCGTCACCCACCATATCCTCATTGACAGACTCCACAACATAGGCATTCAACAACATGCCCTCAAGTGGATCATCTCATTCCTCTCAGGGCGCACTCTGAGCATCTGTCTACCTCCTTTAAACTCCACTCCCAAGGACATCATATGCAGTGTGCCCAAGGATCATCCCTCAGCCACACTCTGTTCAACATCTACATGACCCCCGCTTGTGGACATCGCCAGATACCACGGACTCAACATCATCTCCTACGCCAATGACACTCAGCTCATCCTCTAGTTCACATAGGGACCCATTAACACCAAAACCAACCTCCACAATGCCTTGACTGACATAGCCGACTGGATGAGAAATAGAGGACTCAAACTGAACTCTGACAAAACAGAGGTACTGATCTTCAGAAACAACACCTTCGCCTGGGTCCACAGCTGGTGGCTGGAAGAACTCGGACCCACACACACCGACTGGCCATGTTCGCAACTTCGGCATAATCCTGGCTAGCCAACTGACCATGAAACAACAAGTATACACAGTCGCTTCTTCCTGCTTCCACACCCTCTGCATGCTTTGCAAAATATTCAGATGGATCCCAGTAAACACCAGAAAGATTGTTGCACAAGCCTTCATTACCCGCCACCTCGACCACGGCAACAGGCTCTACACTGGTATCTCCACTCAGCTCCTCAGAAGACTCTAGACAATACAGAACATGCAGCCAGATTAATCGTGGACCTCCCCAAGTGTACCCACATCTCACCTCACTTCAGAAACCTCCACTGGCTCACTGTCCAGAAACGATGCCAGTTCAAGACACTCACACACGCCTAAAAAAGCCCTTTACAAACAAGCACCTTCCTACACCAAACACGGGCTAAACTTACATCTTCCCTCGAGACACCTGCGATCCACTTCAGTCACACTTGCACATGTCCCCCGCATCCATCACACCCGCAGCAGTGGCCGTGCATTCTCCTACATCTCTGCCAAATCCTGAAATGTTCTCCCACTACACCTCTGAAAGGACTCAATCTTATTATGTACTGCAGTTAGTTCAAGTTCTATGGACACATATCTTACCAGAGAAATAAGGCACAACAATAGACTAACTGAGTGACTATGAAAGCAAATATATGCATGTTAGCTCAAGTGTATTCTCAGGCTCTCTGCCCCATCATAACAAGACGAGGATATAAGAAAGAAACAAAAAATGTAGGTAAGCATTAGACCCCCAGCTCAACTGCTGCACAAAAATCATATCATTGTTGAGATCAAATATGAGGACAGACCAGGACAGTGAGACCCCGACTACTCTTGATATACATTTTCTTAATGGTCCCCAGATTTACCCAAGAATCAATGTTCACCTGTACCCAGATGATCAATGGACTTTTTCCACCATGATGGCCAAGTTGGGTAATACATGTTCCAGCACAATCCTGGGTGGAGTGGAGTTACATAGAGAAATGGGTCTTTACCCAGACTGGCAAGGCAGACCACCAGTTGGGAGGGATGTTCCTTCCTAGGAGAGAAGGAGAGAAAAGGTCCACATACACTGGTGGGCATGGGAACCTGTGAAATTATACACCCTAAAATGTTACCTCAACATTACGTCCATGAGTGGATCAACCGGAAACAGTGTTAAACCTCAATTTCATGAGGCAATGTGTCACAGAGCTAAGGTACTATACAGCATATCAAAATTAAAATAAATTAAGCAAAGACAGACTCAATAATTGAGTTCTAGGTAAGGAATAGAAATTTAAAAAGATTTACTGCAGAAAAGGTTCAGAAATTGTAAATGAAAATGCATGAAGCTATTGCCACGAAGACACTCAATAAGATAGCAATTCAGAACAAAGTGCAAAATCAGAAACTCTCTAAGTCCCAAATGAGAAGCAAAATCTATAAGAAATTGGGCTGTATTCCTAGTAGCATTGGAAAGTCATCAGGAAGTCTCTGGCTCACCCCCAAAATCTGAGGTTTAGATGCAGTTTTCTTGAATAGTAAGGTATTAATTTCTGTAAAAACATCATGGCGTGAGCAAAAAAATTACACTTTTAGGAAATCAGAGTACTTTTCTATTAAACATCATAGTGCCTTACCATTTGAGCAGTATCTCACTACAGGAACATTGATTGTGCTAACTCTATGCTAAAGTCATCCGGAAATGGCGGCGGGACAAACTCGTAACAACATACACTAACTATTGTGAATGAATGCAGTACAGTGAGCTAGCAGAAGGGTTTTTGAGAAACTGAAATATCACTGTGCCCATGTTGGAAAGATTTCATTGAGAACAGCAACAGCAACATCAATGGGAATAAACAAGCATGGCTTCGCTTGACTTTATACTGCAGAAAAAAAGAACAGCGAAAATGCTGGAGAAGACATCCATTTAGAACAAGATGACGCTGAGGCCTGACTGAGGCTAGTTAGCATAAGAAAGAAAAAGGCACTTTAGCAGCTAACTGCAGAATTGTTTCAAATGCAATAGCACCAAGTCAATGTATACATGTAAATTCGAGAATTAATCCATATTCTTCACATTATTAATAATGCACAGTTTAATAAAATGTACAAAAAACTCTTACAGACTCTACACAGACATGAGAGGGTGTGTGAAAGAGCTGCTTGCTGCTGCCATCTAACACTACTCAGAACAAGACCAACTAGGAAAGATCTTATTTGAGGCAAGTTCCTTTACACCATTGAAATTTGGATATAAAAGGTACCAAAGGTCACAAAAAACAGAACCTAAGTTTGCATTAGCAATGTCCCCATGCAAATGAGTAGTGCTGGGTGGATGGAAGATGGCAGTGTGGTCTACCAGCATAGATTCTGACTGGTGAGCACTATGCCAGGTTCCACCCCTTTTAGATGATAGGTGACAGCTACCATTTGCCAGTAGGCTCCACCACATATATGGTTAGGGGAGTAGTGTTTTATATTTACTGGGCTTACCAAGGTAATGTAACATGCTTTGTTACAGGCACACTGTTAGCATAACATAAAGGCATTGGTTTAACACAAAATGATTGGACACCCTGCAGAATGAGATGAGAGCTCCTTGTGTCTCGCATATCTCACAGATTTCACAGGCCTTGAGCTGACCAGAGGACCCCTGAAGAGTTTGGGTCTCCTTGAAGGGTTGCCTCCCCCCTGCATCGCAAGGGCTGCAGGGCCCTCTATTATGCCCCTGCATAAAGGCCTGTTAGTGGAGGGCCCGTTCACCCTCTCTTGGTGCTACGGACCAATGATGAATGTGTGCTGCCCAATGCAATGTTACTCGTATTCAAACTTAGTTCAAGGTAACCCTTGTCTTAGCCATCCTTCACCCCTCCCTTCCTCCATTGTGTCAAGCCAATCCCTCATTTTGTCACTCACAAACATGTCAGGCGGTCTCTCACCTAGCCCTATATATCTACAGCTTGATCTGTACACCTGAGATATGGCCAGTGTCCTTTCCATCCCACCACCGCCTGTGGGTGCTGTTAATTTAAGACCAGAATCTCAACCATTTGAGACAATATCAGTCTTCTATTCTGAACTGAAATACATCCTACAATGTGAAAGGAAAACAGATTTTTGAATTGTTTTCCATAGGATTTTGTGTCAAGCGATAATAATAATAATAACAATTGGTGGAATTAGAGCTCCCATGTGGGAGCACCTAGGTGAGCTGGAGGAGACATGTAAGAAAACGAGTCCCACCCTGACCATCTACTAAGTTGAGCGTTCCCTGGTAAGGTGTAGCACACTGGGTGCACTCTTAGGATGTCCATATCAACAAGCAGCGTTAATTGTATTGGGCGAGTGGCCAGTGCCCAGGGAGATGCTATCTGCTGTGGCTCGCCAGTCACTAGGAAAGTCTACATGATGCACTGATGAATATTTACACTCTAGTGCCCAGTGGGATTACTAAGGAGTGTAAGGGTAAAGTAAAAATTGAATGTTATGTCTCTCATCAAGATTAATATTTCTTTATAATATGCTACCTATTTTATTCATGTCCATAATATAGGCAAGAGTATACCCACCAAGGAATATTCTCTCTAGCTCTGTGTTTAATGTGAAAGAAAATCTGTGCCAGAGTCTAAAGTTTTTCTTGGGAGGCCCCTACCAGGCGGTGCTGAATGCAAGGGTTGGCGGTCTCCAAGTCTTGATTCTATCTGATGCCTCTTCCTTCCCCCACCCTACACTTCCTTTCTCTCACTCTTGCTGGTTGTTTTCCATCCTCCCCTTCTCACTTAGCCACTGCTTTTCTATCTTTCTCTTCGTCCTTCCTTCTCTGTTTTCTGCCTTATTTTCTAATGGTATGGGTCAATGCTTGATGTTCAAAAAGTGAGTCACAATGCCAGAAAAATGAGTGCTGATACCCACAACCAGCACAAATGAAGCTCTCGGAGTCTAGCTTTGCCTTGACACGAGTGGCCACAGTGCAGCTGTTTCGCCCTCTATTAGCACCACCATAGCTAAATTGACCACATTCACATAGGCAAGGCAGATGGTCAAAAAGTTACCAGCCTCATGGTTCCCCTTACAGTATATGCAGAAGGTTCCCTTGATGCTGGTAATTCTATGACCTCTGCTTTGCCTGTGTCACAGCCACCACCTTTGGGTATAGCTCTTGTTGCAGCTTTCTTCAGACATCTAAGCCAAAATGTAATCTCCATTTAATGTAATCTGCTGCTTTCCCCACTTGTATTCTATTTATTTATGTATTTAATTATTTTTAGTTTTTGTGGGTGATAGTGTGCAAACCTAAGGGCATATGTACTAGAAATTGGTGGAGCGTGGTGTTACGCCAAAATTGGTAACGCCGCGCTCTGTCAGTTTTGAAACACAGGGATGTGCCATATGTACAAGATATTTTTGGCGCTGTTCCATACCTTGTAAATATGGGGCATCGTCAAAAAGCAATGGGTGTTATGGAGGAACGCCCACTGTAACACACCCATTGCATGCCCCTGTCACGGTAAGTGCTGCACGAATAGGGGCATTCTTAACAAGGCAGCGTTAAGCCACGTTAAGTGGCTTAGCGCTGCCTTGTAAATAAGGCAAAGGACTTAACGCCAGCAGAATGTGACATTCTAGTGGTGTTAACTTCTTTAAAATATGCCCCAAAGATCCTAGTTCTAGGTAGTAACCTTGTTTCAAACAAAAGGTTCCGTACATGGAACAGTACCATCTGTAGGATCTGCTTGAGACCAGATTACATAAATCATGGGGTGATAAGAAGACGAAAACATGTACTTGGGACAATTTTAAAACACAGTGTACAATGTTTTCTTCATTTCATCTCACATATATTTACATTATGCATATTTGGAAGAGGAGGCACAGTGTAATGAAGTAATTTGCTCAGTATCACACAATCGTAAAGTAGACCTGGAATTGGCTCAATAATTGTATTTATAAAAATGTGGAAAATACAGAGGCAGGTTCTCTATTCTATGTGTCGAGGAAGTCATCTCCTGGTGCCATTGTACACAAGTGTTCCCATAAATAGGTTAGGCATTCAGGCTGATTACAAGGATGAGGAAACGCGGCCACATTACTCACCTGTTGGTCTCACTCAAGTGGCTACTAATAGAAGCTTGTATAAACCAGGCTACAACTCCTCTTTACCTGTCCCAGAAACCAACCATCTCAGGTGGTCAGCAGACTGATAGGCCAAGAGACATTCTTCTCATAAAATGCGCCTGCGATACGTAGCACCCCCTCCCCCAGAACACTGCCTACTTACCAAATCTTCAAAAAGGGTCTCGATGAACTACTGTCCAGCGCTATGTGTCACCAGAATAGTCCTTGGGTCTGCTCTTCCTGACTAGTCTAGCATGGGTCATTTGTTTCGGATACATGCGAATGACTTTAGTCCGCGCAGTATCCTGCCCATCCCTGCAAGTCAACTTTACCATTTATATGGGAGCTTTGCCTTTAGCTAACCTCTTTCATTTGTATTATGTTCTACTCATTATATTATATTATATTATATTATATTATATTATATTATATTATATTATATTATATTATATTATAAAGCCACCCAACTGATTACTAATATTTGTAAAGCACCCTTTCTGTAGCTCTAGTTCTTACAATTTAAAACTGCGGATAAATAAATGTATAAACAGGTGAATGAAAAGAAATCACCTGTTCGAAGAATGGGTTGGAAGGTAATCATTTCATTGAGGACTGTGAGCGCACCCTTGATAATTGGCAGGGTGATTGTTATTGGACTAACTCCAGGTCGGTTTTAGCGGTTTTGGAATTCGCTCCACTCCTTTTGTGTCATGCCAGCAGCTGTTGCCCCTCTTGCGACCCCTGCCACTGTTTTTGCGACCTCTGTTCTCAGAGGTGGCAAAATCAGTGTCAGGGACACAGTCAGATT
Source organism: Triturus cristatus (assembly GCF_964204655.1). Taxonomy (NCBI): domain Eukaryota; kingdom Metazoa; phylum Chordata; class Amphibia; order Caudata; family Salamandridae; genus Triturus; species Triturus cristatus. The sequence goes on from NC_140580.1 coordinate 328,596,237, forward strand.
GTCCTTATGGATGTTGGTTGGGGCTTGACACTTTGTTTTCTGTCATTTTTTTTTAATTAAACTAATAGTGAATCATGTTACATTTTTCACTATTAGTATAATAAAAATAGAGTACAATTAGCTGGAATTCGAAGTCTGTGGTGGGTACAAAAATGCCATTAAATGTATGGTGTGTGCATGCTTGCTGGTGAAAGTGTGTTTATGAGAGAGAGTGTGTTTATGTGTAAACGTGTGTGTGAGTGAAAGTGAAGGTCAAAGGGTGTGTGATGTCACTTCTACTACCCCAGGCATTTTGGTGAGTTGACGTTCTCGAGCTATTAATGAGTTTTCTACTTAGAGCATGCACTTGTCCTTCATTGTTAGAGTCCAGTCTCCCTTGATAACTATTTGAGACTCCATCAGTCATCTGTTGAGGACTGTAATAGAGTCTAGCACATGACCAGTAGCCTTATTTGGGCAATCTTCAGCATGTATCCAATCATGGTCATTGATACCGAAAGGGGTGGAAGCAATAATTAATCTCCTTAGACCCAAATCTGTCTCTGCTCCAAATGTATCTCATTATTGTTGTAAATCGCACCATGAGACCTTAACAAGCAGTGTTCTAATTGGAAACGCGTTAGATGGATAGATAGAGAGGTAGACACAGGGACGGGCAGACAGACGGACATAGATCGATAGGCAGACAGGTGGACAGACAGACAGATAGGCAGGCAGATAGATATGTAGAGAGAAAGATAGATCGATAGATAGATAGATAGATAGATAGATAGATAGATAGATAGATAGATAGATAGATAGATAGATAGATAGATAGATAGATAGATAGATAGATCTTCACCCTGTCTTCAGCTCACAACTGAAATATTAATGCTGGTTTTTGCACCTAATCATAGATAGATCCCAGCTCTGTGGTCTCCCTAACCCCACTCTGGCCTCCATTAGGGGCATCCTGCTCGCCGCAGCATGCCTCATCAAGGGCCTGGAGAAATATGACCACAGCACTCTCACCCGGAGGGATCTCCATTGACTCCCTATGCTGTCCTGCACCATCTTCAAACCCAGCTGCATCACATACAAAGCCGTTATTACCGGCAGACCCACTGATCGTTGGCTGAAAAGCTCATCACCTCTTGTGTTTCTCAGCATACTCACAGCCTGGACTACAGCAGACTGTAAAGAAAAAAAAGAAAAAAAAAAAAAGAGGCCTCGTAGTCCTCCCGTTAGAATCTGGAACAACACTGTTGTATCATTAAAGACCACCGCAACCCTGCTCCAATTTAGCAAAGAGCTGAAGGCCGACCTCTTTAAAAAACACTACATGACAACAGTGTACAGTGGTACAGCTAGGCACTTTGCCGCCTGTGGTGGTACATGCCTTTGCCGATCTGTGATGGCTGCACTGAAGAGCAGGGGGAGAGGAGGGGAGGTCGGCGGGGGGGGGGGGGGTGATGCTTGCGATGATTCTTCAGTTCGCCGTCCCAGCAGAAAACGCATGTAAGGGGGGGCACCGCCCCATAACTCGTGCCCCGCCCTTGCTACGCCACCGACAGGGTAACAGGCCACCTCCACTTTTGAAACCCTCTTACCCCTCCAATCACACACTGACTGTACCCTTAACTTTGACCCCGAACAGTACTCCTTTTTAGGTCGAGCATTCAAGACCACTTCTATACTTGAGAATGTACTTATATGTGTGTGTACTTGGTGGGCTCTGAAGATCAGCCCTAGGACTTGTCTGCTTCCGCTTAGGGACTTGTTTTTACTGTTCAACTGCCTCTATTTAACTGTCTTGTTAGAATACGACCAGTAAAGGTCAGTAAAATACCAAAATTGCTTTCTGCTTGTTCAACTGCCTCTATTTAACTGTTTTGATAGAAAACGACCAGTAGAGGTCAGTAAAATACCAGAATTGCTTTCTGCTGAGAGATTTTCTTTTTTTAATTTTTCTGGCAACTGCCTCTATTTAAATTTCTTGATAGAAAACGACCAGCAGAGGTCAGAAAAAATACCAGAATCACTTTAACACTCTCTAGATTCCAGTCCATAGAAATTGTCTTCCACGAGTACCCATAGATAATAATACATTTTTCAAAGCTTGTATTTTCATTGATATGACCACCGAAGGTCCTGATTTGATATCAAAAACAGAGCTTTGGACTATACCATTTCCCGCTGAAAGGCAATATTTCTGTCCATGCGTTCCCATACCTGCCGTGTCATGCAGTTTGGTGCTTACTTTCCCTCCATGTTAAAGAACAGTAGATGGTTCAGCACCCAGGCTAATGTGCTGTATATCTAAATACATATAAGGTCCAAAAGGCGAGACCGATTGCATTGCAAATGCTTGTTAGTTATGTTCACGCTATACATAAGACAGACAGATAGATCTTCACCCTTCCTTCAGTTCATCAGTGGAATATTGACACAGTTTCCTTGCTCAAAATCATTGTGGCAGGAGACAGAACTGGCAACATTGTATGTTTCAGTAAAACCACTTTCAGCCTCAGCCCTTCCAGTTTCCAAGACTGAAGCAGCCTCTGGCATTTGACAAAACACGGGACACGTTCGGGTCAATTCTGCACAGCAGCTGTGGCTAGACGCCAGCGAGAAACTGTGAGATATGCTAACCTTTAATCAATAAGACATAAAAGCTGAGTAATTGTTAAGTCTGAATATTTTCTTTTATTCTCAGCAAGCTCTGTTAATCCGATAACTGGACGTTAAAGTGTCAATCTATTAAAATAAATCTCCCAGCCGCGTTCAATACTAAATCCATTTTACACGAGCACGGGACATCCATTTGGGAATGTATTCTGTTCCTGACTTGTGCAAATACTCGAACGTTCAGGCAGCCAGAGAGGATCATGCACAGAATGTTGCAGATTTTGCAATGTAATGCAAATGTACGTTGGATAGAGGGGAAGGTTTGGGCGGCTCCTCCGCTAAGGCAGAGGAGTGTCGCCCCACTACCTTTCAGCACTGCAAAAAAATCAAAATAAAATGATCATAATGCACTGTTGTTATCATTTTATTTTTCCGTGCTGAGGCAGTTTTGCAGGGCGGGCTAGGCTGGCCAGAGCAGGGGGAAGGGGTGGCACTCTCTAAGTGCCCATGACTGTTGGGCCGGCCGTGGTCGGACAAACAGTCATGCACACGTTGCATGTTCTCCACCCAAGCTGTATTACATGCCCAGGCAACAATCAGTAGAAGATCGTTGAAAAAGGAAGCTATGGCACATCTGGAGAACCTTAACTTGATATCTGAACTTCCAAAACCTTCAGTTGCAAATTATCAATTGATTTTAACTACTTTTAACATGCAGCCAGATCTTAAATTTGTTTTAAATTTGCGGCATTGATGTGTCCTTACACTTTTTCCACCGACTATGCACTTTCCCCACTATGAACGATTGGTTCACAAAACTGACAAACCGCCGCAGCGATAGCAGGATGCCCCAGAACACCATGCACATGGTTCTTCTGTGTAAATTTTACTCCCGCCAAAGGAAGCCGTATATTTTACCCATCATAAATCAGCTAGGCTTTACGCAATGTCGCCCTGCTTATTTGTACCTACAATCTGTGCCCTCTCTTGAAATTTGCTGTAGACTGTCCTCATTTGTATGGTCCGCTTTCTATGTTAGAAAAAGTATGATTTTAATTAATATTTAGAACAAGTCAACTGGTTCACATAACTTAGGGGCACAGCTAGTAAGTGCCTTGAGAAAAATTAAGACTGGAATTTAAGATGGAAAATATTGCATACTTGCACCTTTAGAGGTTATGGGTCACATTTGCATATTTAACAAATGGAATATATTGCTGCCAGATAATTTTAATAACTTGATTGGACAGTTTTAAATGTTTTGGATTGTTTTTTTTTTATATGAAATGAAATCGAGCTATGTTTATATTTCTGCAACTGCTTTTATGGATATTTTTTCATGACACCGAATAAAGCGTTATATGACTATGAATATGACATGCCCAGGCTCCCATTCCCTGTCTGAGCGCTGAGCGACGGCGCTCAGACCAATCACAATGCATTGCAGCATTGTGATTGACTTTGGGAGCCTGGGTGCTTCCTGTTAGCAGAGAAACCCGGGAAGAGGACAGAGGCAGCCAGCCAGCTGGCCGGCAAGTAAGTGATCTTATTTTTTTACACCCCACTCCTTGCTCCTCGCCCCTTTACCAATTTGCAGGAGAAGCCGCCACTGAAGGTACATCCTTCCAGCATATTTTGATACGTTTGTTCACAGAACTGAAAGCGATTATGTTAGGTGGCTTATGGTACCTGTCAGGGGAGTCTTTTCTGGCAAAGAACTGCATTGTCAGATATGAGTTCTAAGGGCATGATTTAGAGTATGGCGGATAGGGTAGTCAATCACAAATGTGATATAGCACCCTGTCCACCAAACTCTTGGACCACCTGCCTCATTTAGAGTCAGGCAGACCGTAAGTGTTCCATCAACGAAGCCCCTGTTAGCTCCATCAACAGGAACCTTCTATTCACGGACCCACAGAGTGGGGCCGTCAGAAGAAGGACTTTACACCAGCTGCCCTTTTTAGTGGCAACTGGCATCTAGGGTGGGAGGAGTGGACGTGCGGGTAAATAATATATTTTAAAAAACAAGTGCTCAAATAATATGGAAAAATAAACCACTTACCTTATACAAACATGACTTCCACTGGCCCGGACCTCTTCTTTCGCAGGAACTGGAACCAGATGCAGCAACTCCCTTGACCAATCCTGGCGCTGTTCTCACAAGCATGAGAGCAACGCTAGGATTGGTGGGAGCGGCCTCACTCGGCGCTCCAAATTGCTCTGGAGGCTTTGGCTTGCTCTCACCCAGCTGAGAGGTTTCAAGTGTGCATGTGTGGCTGGCCCTCACAAGACGGCCGGCCAAAAAGACATGCACACTTGAAACAGTGCATAGCCATCCCATCCTCCTCTCTGCTGCTGTCACTTAGCAGCGGCCCACCCCCATCCTGACACTCTGCTCGGGACAGGGCATGAAAAATAAAATGGTAATAAAGTACCATTTTATTTTTCATCTCTTGGCCGGGGGGGGGGGGGGATTAAGTGGGACAGCGCTCCACCACGCCAATGGAGGCGCCGCCCCTGGTTTAGGATAGACTGTGTGAAGTTATGTGTTTCCTGTCTGTCACCTCCAGGAAAAACCTGGCAGTAAGAGACAAGAAAAAAACAATAATGATTTGAAAACCCTTGCAGAAAACTCCTAATGTGCTGGGGCCATTAGTTTTTTGTTTGTCAACAACATACACCCTCTTTGGGAGATTGTTTTTGAAAAACAAAAATTTTTGAAAAGTGTGAAGGGCAGTTGTCATAGTTGACTGTACTCTCTGTCAAACCTTTATTATATTGAGAGAAACCACCAAGATGGCAGATCCTCAAAATGTACAAAGTTGTTCCCAACCAAGGAGACAACTCTAAATTTGGTGGGCAGAGGTCCTTCTGGAAGGTAGAGGTAATGTCCCCCTCCATTCTGATGGAGTAAACTCTATCTGCCAAACTATAAAGTAAATAGTAAACCACAATCTAACGCAAAAATGCAATGGATATATCCATTGCATTTTGCGTTAGATCGTGGTTGTGAATAAGTGATTTCGCATTTCATTATGCAAAAAAATTATACTACTCGTTCCTCAAACTGAAGCACCTCTCGTTTGTATCCAAATTATACCTGTTGACAGTAGTAAGCATGGGTATATTTTTGTTTTTTGCAGGAGCGAAAACATGTGACAATACACTCATTTGCTTGTGTACATGTTCTCAATTTGTGGTGCATGCTGTTTCGTAGTGGTTTGCAGCAGTTCTCTGGTTCGTGTGGAAGTGGGGAAAGCAGACACTCCACAAAAATTTGCTAAAGTAATGAAATTCTGCAAAATTGTGCAAAATCAGCCCAGCAGAATAAATAGTCAAAGTAGTGGCAAATTTGTTCCTCCTGAGAAATGTCTTACCTTGGTGATTTCACTTGTTTCATTCAATGTTTCACCCAAAGGATGTAGGAAACACCTAAAACATCGGACGTATTACTTCTGTTCCTCCCGCATTAGGGCATTGAGCGAGGAAGAAGACAGCAGCACACAGCAGCAGCAGTGTTACTAGAAGATGCTTACAGGAAACACCAAATGTAGAAAATGTGGGAAGAAGCTCACCTGACTGGCCCTGCTAGAGGAAACTTACTCTCACTGCCTCTGGAGTAAGTTCACACTTAGTGCACTGCTAGGAGAAGGCCTTGGAGTGTGCCAAGATGTTATGCATAATTCACAAAATTCTGTGGGCCTGATTCACAAAAGTGAACTTAGATCAAAATTCTGAGTTTAGACCTGAAGTCTAAGTTTAGACCTAAAGTCTAACTTTACTACTACTAAAGTTAGACTTTTGGTCTAAACTTAGACCAAAAGTCTAACTTTAGTAGTAGTTAAGTTAGACTTTAGGTCTAAACTTAGACTTCAGGTCTAAACTTAGACTTTTGGCCTAAGTTTACTTTTGTGAATCAGGCCTTTGATTCTTTACTGCTTTTTCACAGTTTTTGAAGGATAAGGCACGACTGAAACAGGGTTGTAATTTCTGAGTTTGAAGTATACAATAAGGGGCTACTTCTGTAGGTGTTTCTCTACTGCCCTTTTTTAAGTTGGTGGTACAACGCCAGGTGGCATTTGAACAGTTATTTAGGGATGAGTTTGTGGTGGATATTGCTTTTTAAGTAATTATTCAATCAATTGTGGGATAAACGTGCACAACGTAAATCTAATATTGAGATTCAATTAAATGACCATGTAGAATGACTCCAAGCTTAGGTCCACATGTATCAAAATATTATTTTGCGATTTCCAAATTGCAATTTTTACCAAATCCCTATTTGGTAATCACAAAATGCGATGTATGGAAGGAATCGACAAAGATTTCGCGATTCCTTAAAATCCGCATTGGCAATTTGTGATCACAAAAATAGTGATTCAGTAAATTGGTAATCACTAAATAGCAAATGTTGAAATTCGGTGCAGCACGATGGCCTCACAACCAGGAAGTGAGGCATTCCATGCTGTTTGCAGGGTCCTGAGTCAGAGGACGAGGCAGACTGTAGGAGCTCAGTTCCAGGGAGGCAGTTAGGAGCAGAGCAACTGTCTAATAAACACAGCATGGCGTCAGAGAAGAATAGCAAAGGAGGCAGGAGGGCGCAAGTGCAAACTCAAATTCAGTGAGAAGGAATTGGAGGTGCTCACTGAGGAAGTGGTGAAGAGCCATGACAAGCTCTTTGGTAAAAACTCATCCATGTTCTGGAGTCCACAAAGCGCAAGATTTGGCTGGATATCCAGTCCAAAATCAGAGCAGTGGGGGGTGTTGCAGCGCTCCATCGAGGAGATACGTAAGTGCTGGTACGACCTGAACAAGGGCCAAATGAAAGGTGGCAAGCAGGCTTCCACCAGAAGTGAGAAAGACCAGCAGAGGACTAACCACCCAACATCTACACCTTTGGAGGAAATGGTGGAGCCCACCTTGCAGACTGAAGCCATTGTTGGAATTACCGAGATTGACACCTCAGCCATGTCCAGCACCAGCCAACGTAAGCAACATGGGACACAATGGCCACTTAGGAAGGAACAGTTTAAATCTCTCCAAGCCACATTTTCCTTGCTACCCACCGATGCATAATGAGAGTAGTAGTCAGGAATAAACGAATTAAGCCATGTCAAAATATTTTGACTGTATAGGAGCATTGAAGTATACACAGTACGTCACATGTAGACACACTAGTTCTGTAATGTCACAGATACACCTGCACCACAGGCTAGCAAAACACAACCCATTGAACCTGCGGAGACCCAGGCACAATCAGGGGAAGAAAACATAGTGATCCCAAAACACCGGCACCAGCAAGATGCCGGCTTACAGTGGCTTCACTACCAGCTTTTGAGTAAGATGCAGATGTGACTTGCCAACCACACAAGCTGACAAAACACCCACCCAGAGAGTTCTGTCCCCCACACAATGCCACGACAATCACTTTAGGAGGCGTAGGGCTAGAGCATGACGTCCAGCAGAGTAAGGTGAGGGATCCTCTGTCTTCGGTAGCCTGGGGATCACAATGGTCAAGGTGCAGTGCCTCCAATGCAAACATTTGCAATCAATGCATGCACTATTGGTGTCACTGAATCACAACATGCGTGAAATCAAAGACAGCATCAGACAGCTGAATGCATCAGTGGAGGAAGGACAGAACACGGCGGCTGAGAACTTCAGGCAAGGATTGATTCTATAAAAGGACTTTGCAGAGTACTGCAGCATGAAAATGTCACACACTGCAGGCGGCACCACCAGCTACTGGGCCAATTGGATGGGTCCACTAGAGCCATCACCCACATAAGCAATGTACCAGCTGCGCTGTCAAGACGTGCTATCACCATGCAAGCTGAAATGGCCCATTGTTGTGGTGATGTGGCTAGGGGTTCGATGCAAGTCAACAACACAGTGGAGCAGTTGCAGACTGCTACAATTGCTGGCAACAGTGAACTAGGTTTGGGGGATATTGAGGAGGCCTCCAGTCTCAGTAGCATCACAGCCGCTGAGGTGGAATGCAGACAGAGCCGTTCAAGGCATAGTTCAGTTTTCAGGGGCCTCACCAAGGGAGAGTACAGCGCCCACTAAACGGGCTAGTGGATTGCGTGGCCACAAATAATAATATGGGCTTGAGCCATTGTTTGTCAGTTGCTGGTTTGACCTAATGTGTGTGTGGTCATGGGTGACGGATTTGTTTATACACAAGTTGTGCTTTTTGTCACACTAAATATTTGTTTGGGGCCCGAGTGCATATCTTTTCCTGAAGTCAAGGTAATAAAGTTTACAATAGCAGTAAATTCATGTTGTGCATTGTCTCATCCTTACGTCAAAAATATTTGTGCGTTATTTCTGCACGTCTATGTCTGCCTTCTGCTGCCCTTGAACCTTCTGCAGGTTGGCGGGGTCGACATGGCTCATGGTCTTCATCTGATTCCAGATCAGACAGGTCCAAGGGAATGTCTCTTGTCGTATTAATGTTGTGCAACATGTAGCCACAATTTTGCAGCTAGTTTCAGGACTGTACTGTAGTGCCTCACCACTTTTATGGAGAAAGCAGAAGCGACTCTTGAGCAATCCAAAAGTCTCCTCAATTATGTTGTGTGCGCTTTTGTGTGTGGCATTGTAACTGTGCTCACTTGGAGTAGATGGATTGAGATATGAGGGCGAGGATGAATGAGGGCACAGCATATGCACTGTCATCTACAGTGAAAAAGGCAAGCGGTTAATCACTGTAGTGTGTCAATGCATCCAGAGTGAGTGCTAAAATTTGTTACATGGACTTACCAAGTAGGTATCCTTCTTAGACGTGTGTCGTTTCCCCTATGGTGGGAAATGAATAAATTGCGTACTACCTGGGAACCTGGCCACTATATCCATGATGATATGTGCGGCATTGCCTAGCACTTGTATGTTTAGTGAATGGTAGCATTTCCTATTCCTGAAGATGTATTCATTTACAGTGGGGGACATTTTACTACATGTGTCCCATCAATACAGCCAATGATGTGCAGAAATTGTGCTATCTGGTAGAATTGCAATTTGTTTTGCTGCAAGTCCTGTGGCATTTTAGGGAATCTGATGTATTGATGGATTTTCTGCAACATTGCATCCAGGAATGCATTGAAAAAGCACGACAGGGCACTTTGGGAGACCCCTCCTGCTGCTGCTAATACCCCCTGGTAGCTCCCTGACGCTGGGACGTGCACATGGGTGGGAATTGCATTAGTCCAGCGAGTGTGACGCTGCAGTTGTGGTTGCAGTTTGGCTATTAGGTCTAATATAATGGTAGAGTGTAACCTATACATGTCATAGATTTCCTCCTCTTTCTGGCCAGACAATGTAATGCGCGTTCTAAAAATGCCCTCTTGTCTCTTCCTCTTTCTCTGCACACCAGTCTGGATCCTCATCCTCCTCGCAATGACGTAGAGCGCAGTCATTCTGGAACATGCTGAAGTACTCTGGGCCTGTTTAAATAGGTTGCACCTGGTTACCACCTGATTTGAGTTGGTGGTATTTCGCACATGCAAAATTGCATTTTATTAAACATTTGTAAATTGCGAATGGTTCCTACATGTCATTTGCGATTACCTAATTGCGAATCACATTTTGTGAGTCGCAATTTGATGTCGAATTTTTAGGAATCGCTATTTTTGCGATTACCTAAAAGTGTCATGCGAATGCAATTCATGCACTGATACTGCAAAAGGCCAAATTAAGCGATTTGCACTGTTTGCAAATGCAAAATTGGTTGATACATGTGACCTTAATCCTTACAACGAAATTATAGTTTCTAATCAAATATTTTATGATTTAAACAGAAAAACAGTGTAAAGAGCATTTTGCACTGAAAACTATAGAGTGGTATAATTTTCTACGCAATATTTTGTATTGAGTATTATGATTTTGATGTATACATAAACAGATTATATGTTTGGCTAGATTTGATTAGTCTTTCAGATTTTTAAAGCTCGAAAATATTTTTCGTCTGTATTTCAACGGTAACCACGTGAAACTTGAGAGAACGAAAGTAGCCCTGAAATCACGTTTGCAAATTTGTATTTATATGGGCATTGGGGCAGTTGGACAGGCATGTACCACTTGACCGCAATTTCAGTTACACACTTTTTTGCACCACTCTTTAAGGGTCAATGATTACCAAATTTAGGTTATATTAATCTTTGCCGATATTAATACAAATAATACAATAATCAGTTGTTTTAAATTTACTCCAGTCTTCATACGGATTTCCAGACCATTTAAAGGTTTACTTTACATGTGCACAGGTGTTCCTGTGATGCAAATGGGATATATTTTCATGCAGAGCGACACAAGTGTGGTACCAAATAAAACTAGGTACGGACAATAGGCAAGGGGAATATTTCATGATGTTCCCCCGAGTAACGTGCCATTTGTGAGAAATTACTTTCTGAGTGGTTGTCTAGAAATTTGTACTAAAATATGTACCTTCAGTACAAATGGAGTACAAGTGCTGCCTTCTGACGTTTCCGCTGTGGTGCAACACTTAATGCTGCTTTGATGAGAATTATTTTTTGCACAAGAACTGCTGATGTCATCATTGCCGCATGAATCTATAAATATGGTGCTCCACAATCAGTTATCATTTGTGCAACCCAGCGCAGCAAATTTTCACACAGTGCTACAGTTCACATTTTTTAGTAAACCCGGAGCTATGTTTTTGCAGAAATGGGCATCCCAAACAGAGAGTTGCTGTCTTCAAGAAAATAGCATTGTGATTGGCTTTCGTCCAATTTTAAAAGATGAGGAAATGAAGTAAAAGGGTCAGAAGAGTCCTGGAGCAGAGCTGGTGTATAGTTCTTGATCTCACAATGTCCCAGTATTATTAGCTAACTGAAGAACAGCACCACAGCATGCCTTTGAAAGGAGCACTGCTTCTCCCAACAAGCATGTGCAATGCAATAGGTCTCGCATTTACGTGAGTTTGAGCTATTGACAATGTAAATTACATTGCCTTTTATGTATGTGTTGATTTTTAAAACAGAAATAAAAGGCATTGTCATTTACAATGCCCATAGCTTAAACTCTTGCAAATGCGAGACCTATTTCATTGCAAATGGTTGTGTTTACAAGCATCCCATGCTGGGCTTTCACATTCACATCCCTTTCTTTAGATGAGCCGTGTCTAAAGAAAGGTCCACGGCTGCTGTTAAAGTGAAAGTGCAGTATGGGACGCTTTTACCAAAAAAAGCATTTGTTTGTGAAGTTGACAAACAAATGCATTTTTTGGTAAAAGCGCCCAAAGCTGCAGTTTCACTTTGATAGCTGCCATTGACCTTTCTTTACACACGGACGGTCTAAAGAAAGGGGTGTGGCCTCTATTGATGTGCAAGCGCAGCATGGGGTGCTTGAAAACAACCAAAAGTGAAATTGTGAGAAAAAAAAACATGCAGGTGTGCAGCGGGGGGGAGGGAGCAAGGAACGGACCATAGCGCTGAGTTACTATAAAACAGTTTTGGCAAATTAACAGCACCCGCTTCGCACGGCGACTGTGCAGCGGGATGGAGGGGGCATATTTATTGCCGATGCCCATTAAGTGAAAGTGCGCATAGCACGTTGCAACTACAGCAAAAAAAAAACTCCTGCCATTACTAAGGCTGGCACGCACACATAGCATTATTTACCATTAAAGAAAATAGTGCTCACCGATTTGTTTTTGCATTTCTCACCCCTAGTGGGATGGGTATGCTCAGACGCGAGTCCCGTGCTCTCCATGCCACTGGAATCAAGCTATCCTGGCTGAAGAGGGGTGAAACCCCAAAACCGGTCCTAGGATGCTTGGTTCCAGTCCAGGGAGGACCTGGCTTGGCAGTTCGGGCTGGACTGTTCCCATGAGGCACAGAGTCAAGACTGATTTGCATATTGCTGGATTCAAACTGGAATGGCATGGTGAGCAAAAAAACGATGGATTTAGGCCCAGATCTCTGTACTGAGGTGAATGTATGACATTGTTCTGAATTCTGTTCATCAACTGTTGTTTTTGCACCGATTAGATAAAGCAGACTGTTTAAGACCAGAATTAAAAAGTCCAGTTGTTATGGGAGGTCACAAATGCAGACAAGGTGGTACCAAGGAGGGACTAGTAAGCCTATTCACGAATGAAAAGCAACAATTTTGAAAGGATTGTAACAGGAGCCAATCGAAAAGATGGGCGGGAAATGGTTGGAGCTTTTATTCCATTCCTCAATACAGCATGCCTAACAGAGCAGCGCACGCGCTGCCCAGGCTCGACCTAAAAATGGCCTTCAGGAAGTGAATGCATCTTGAGGACACCTTATCCCAAGAGAAACGCCTTAAATAGGCTGACACATAACTAAACCACCAACAGGCGATTGATTTCACCCTTTAGGTAAAACACTTCCCGCAAACAAACAAACAACCAATAGAATGTATTGTGATGGTTTAACCAAAGGCAGGTCTGGAAATGTAGTGGCTTAAGACCGGCTACTATGTAACAGTTGATCAAAATCTATTTCAGACCCGGGCTATGATGTCAATCCTCCAGAAAGCTTTCTGTCTATTTAATTATGCATTTTATATTCAGCCAATCAGGCTAATATTTATGCCCCCAAGGATTATTTTTCTATTTCCCCTTTATTGAGTTTTTTCATTTCTCTGACATTTTTACTATTAAAGTGTTTACGTTTTCCTTTATTTAGGTTTGTATTAGCAAATTCATTATTTATTTTATTGTACTGTTGGTTGGTTGGTTTGTTGCACATAGTACCTCACTCATTTTTTGTCGAGATTACTGTGCATCTCAAGCCAAGCTACCATAGGCGAACCAAGATTATCCTTTGCAAAATGTTTTTAATTTTCAGGTCCTTCAATATAGTCTAAACCACAGCTAACATCTAGACTGGGATCTTACTGTTTAATACTCCCCAGGACTTAAGGGCCAGTTGAAATGCATTTCAGATATGTCGTTTCTATAATATGAAAGTGATAACAAAATAACATAATCTGTTTCTACTGATGTATTTTGCAGTGGCTTTTGCCCAGCTTGGAATAGTATGAAAGTATACTGAAGTGTACTTTTGAAATATTAAAGTCTGAAGCTGGGGCTGAAATTGTGCGGTCATTTTTCCCACAAGGCTTCACGCAAATTACCTACGGAGACTAGCTGTATTTCTGAAATGAGATACCAGGAACTCATTGTAAAGAGGGAGAAAATAAGAGAGAGAGAGAGAGAGAGAGAGAGAGAGAATGTGGTTACCTGAATTCCAGGTTAGAGCATTTGAGATTTTTTCTATTGGTACAGTGAGTGACTAGTGGACAGAGCTCTAAAATGCAATGCCTTAGGAGAGAAGCTAAAGTACTATTGCATAATCTTCTGCAACATCACAGAAAATAGCCAAGATACAGGAGTTTACCATGACTTGTCAAATTAACATGGTTAGGACTGAAAGCAAAAACTTTAAACATTTTATGACGCGGAAAGCCTTAAGCCTGATCTAGTGTTTGGCAGACTAGTCGTCATTCCTTATGTCATTGTGGAATTAATGAATCTGTCAGGCCTGAGTCCTCCCTACATAGGGTTTCAGATGACGACTGCAATCTGTCATCTGTGGTCAGTCCCCTCATCCTTTGTAGTTGGACAACACTCCATCAATGTTAAACAACACTCCATCAATGTTGGACAACACTCCATCAATGTTGATTTGGCAGACTTCTGTCAATTACATTTATAGCTATCAGAGAGGGGCAGAGGGATGCGCATAATGTAGGACAGCAATGGCAAATAGGGTATCCGATGGCAGACGTGTCCGTCAACATTGACGGATGCATCTGTCAAAACACATATGATAAAAATCAACTCACTAACAACAACTGCAGGTTCCTTTACATAATTCACTCCTCAAATTACACAAACCAGTTACCACTCACAAAATGAAGCACCAGTGCTTGCAAAATGATAGGCAAGATTCTGAGGAAATTATATAACTATGATAATGGATGAGATAATTAGGATTGAGCCCCAGGTGTTTGAAGTACTGGTCCAGATAACAACCATGAGCCAAAAAGGGGAATGTGTGCAGGAATCGTTCATAAGATGAATGCTGTCTTCAATGCGGACGCTCATAGGATGATAGCTACAAACAATGGAACGACATGTGGGAGAGAGTGCCTTCCCTCTCTTCCAGGGTACACCAAGATGCCCTGGCAACTGGTGGGTCACCTGGGAGGAGAAGGTGTTGTCCTTCATCAACACTGAAGGCATCGTCAGAATTGCATGTGAAGTGGATACAGATACGCACAAATACTAGCCCTCCCACTAACAAATTCACCCTCTCTGCACACTAGCACTCCTTATCCCTAATGCTAATCTCTCCACTGATGACAATCTCACAAGGATGGTACCTGATGTCTGTCACAACTCACCTCATGTCCTATGTAATCACAATTTACAGTTTCCTCTCTCTGTCACATCATTCCCTTTAACACACCTCATATTGGGAACACAATCAAACAGGTGTGACCTTAGATTTGGACCACAAATCACACCCTTCCCATTGTAATGGATATCTCTATCAAGTTACTCATCCACAGTAAGCTATACCAAATCATATCATATACAGATAGCACATACTAACTCTCAATACAATGCCATATCAAAAATAGGCAGTACCACAAGGCTGACCAGAAGAATTCATGTCACTGGAACAAAATTGTTCCAATTCTCGATTTTGATTTAGCATATCACAGCATTCTGGGAGTTTATTTTTCATATTTTATTTTGTCTATTGAATGAACAACCATGCTTCTAACGATACATAAAATCAAAGTCAATAAACCAAAAAGTGGTGTCACAGTCAAGTTGACCAATTGTTTCAACAAAATCATTCACTACTATGGGACACATTATCGTCACTTCTAACAGTGAGTAGACTTGTGCTTGAAAAGTGCAAGGACTACTCAGTTTAATTTTAAATATAAACACACATCCATTGCCCCATCTACATTGAAGTGGAAATAGAGTGATGTATACATAAGCCACTTTAGAGCACTGCAAAATAGCCTGTGTCTATAGACCAGAGTGGTATAACAGCATTGCCTGCTAACGGCCAGAGATTGTTTGTCATTCTATAAGAATAATACAGTCACAGATACTATATAAGAACCGAGGGATAGTGCTGCACCAGCACTGTGAATTTTGCTAATAGAGCCAACTACACAAAAAGGGTTTGGTTGAGTTGAAGGGAATCTAAAGTCTTTTTTTAGTGTAAGTGAAACATTGTGATGTCAATTGTCGGACTGCACTCTATCCTGTAGGATACAATAGGAGTGTATATATGCCCACAGAAACCTCAGTGAGAATCATGTGATTAATCACCATTACTAACACTGACAGTCAAGTGCTTTAAGAGTTGTACTTGGCACAGTATTACTTAGGCATAGTAGGATGGACCAAGGGACAAGAGAGGCCCCACAGTCCTAGGCTGTATGACTGCGGTCCACTAGGCCAGCCCTGTCATGTGAACCCCAAATCCCTTCACTTCACTCTGTATCTATAGGCCACTCAACTTTAATTAAAATCAGATCTGTCAATGCAATAGGAAGGGCAATGAACATTAGTGATGAGTTGTCTGATATTATAAACAGATTGGCGGCTGGTGACATTTGAAAGTGGTGAGGCGTAAAACAATTGTTGTACTTCACTGCGGCGAGCGAGCGAGCCAGAACCACCTACAGGGAGTTCTCCCCACAAGAACATTTTGAAGTTTACACATATCCACGTACAAGTATCAGTAGCCTCTGTAAGGAATCAAACTTCCCCTAGAAACATGCAAACTAAACACTGCCTGACTACAAGTTCGATACATTCTAATCTCTTACGAGGAACAGGCATGGCACATACAAATAACATTCCAAACACACATTTCGCATACATGGTATAGCAGACACATGCCAGGCTCACAACAGTGTCCCGTTTGCAGGCTCGATGCGTCTTGAGAGCCAGGGTGACCTTGGGAAGACATTCAACATAGTATCTCAAAACACGGATGATGGGATTCATTCCCCAGACTGGCACATATTTTGCAAGGAACTATTTTTAATAAGGAAAACGTCCAATCGGAAACTGATAACGGGCCAGTTACGTACAGTTGAGATTCCCTTGCGTGGTGCCAGGGCGACGCATATGAATGGTAATTATGCCCCTTAGTGAATATGCCCTGAAATGGACACAAGTCCCATTGCTTCCAAGACCCAAACATCACCTGCCTCCCGAAAAGAAAGAACCAACATGCCAACATGCCCCTTGATTCCGGGCCTTTAGGGCAATGGTGGCTCTTTTAACTTCAACATATTCACATCAGAAAAATAGGACTAAATACAATTTAGCAGAATTAAAAAGAAATGCAGTACAATCGAAATATTTTCAAATTAGTAGCGAAGCGGGAAGCTAGCTGTTCCCGCGTTTTGAATCGGGTTTTACAAGTTCAGAAATATTAATTTTCCGTTAGCTGAGTGACTGATAAGGATGCCATGCATTTTACATGCTTAGTGCACGAAACAACAAAATATACAAACACGCCTTTGAGTCGTTTTGTCCTCTACTTATATTTTTCTGATGTGCAGTGATTTGGAACTTTAATATCTTGCATTTTTGCAGATAAAGGGAGAATATAATTCCATTCGGAAATGCGCCCCCAACATACTAAAATAATTACTTCAAACTTCATTTGTAATTCAAAATTTAAACTCTGTATAATTGTAATAATTTCCAATAAAAACATATTTTAGATGATGCTGAATTTCACCCTGGTCCACACGCTCCATATGTTAAATGCGCGATGCGCGGCCAAATATTAGGTTGGGGGTAATATAGAAAACGTGGCTTTTTGATACAGTCATCTCAATAGCCATACTATTAGTCTCGCAGTAACCACGACCACCTCTGACTGGGCTCAGGTCGGACCGGTTTTAGTTTTCAAATTTAAAATCAAACTGCATTGTCTCACATGTAAATAACATAATCCCAGCCAAGTACAAGCGTGAAAAAACGCCAGGAAAACATAAAAAAAACTTGAGTATAACGCATGGAATTGCTGCCTTGGTGCTTAAATAACGGATGCAGTTGTTGTCCAACTTAGCAGGTGCACGTATTTATATTATCGGCCTGGGAAGGATGAAAGTCGGAGACTTCAATGAAGATCACGTACCATCCCATGGAGCTTTCTGATCATCAGTGAAAAGAGCCCATGGCATGTTCGGTCTCCTGCGTGCACCCATCCCACCCGCCCCTCAATTCACAAGGCTTCGTGGGCAACCACAGCGCCCCCTCCCCCACATACTCCTGTATGCGGTGTGAACCCGTGTCCGCCCGTCCCGCTCTTTCTGTCTGTGAAAGCCTCCTGGCTGACCACCCGGAGTCCGCGTTCGCTACTGCTTGGGGTTGAGCACCACTGTGCAGTCGCGGCTCGCGGGGGGGGGGGGGGGGTCGCGCACGGGGGAATGAAATATTTTTTTTTAAAACTTACCTCACCGCCCGTCCACGGGTCCACGGGTCCACGCCACCTCTCAGACCTCTGATTCCCTGGGCGCCTTCACTAACGGTACCGGAGGAGGGGCCTGCCAACCCCTCTCAGCCAATCCTGGCGCTGCCAGCAGATGAGGGCACAGCTTACGCTACGCCCGCTGCCTGCCCATTAGGAGACCGAGGGGCTCCTAATGGGCATGCGCAAGGCAGTAAAAACACAAGTACGCATGACTGGGCACGGAGTAAAAATTAATCTCCATGCCCACTCATGCGCACTTGTGCTACCTTTCCCTGGCTTGTGACAATGCATGTCAGTCAACATGACGCCGGACCGCCCACGGTCCGACGTCATGCTGACTGACATGCATTGTCAGTTAGTTCTCCCCACCCTCGGCGTCTCTGAACTTAAGTAAACTAAGTTCAGAGACACCGAGGGAGCTGCGGGCGCGGGCGGGGGGGCTACGCCCCAATGGACGATCCACGCCTGTATAAACATCAATAAAGGGAACATGGCCAAAGCATACCAATGACAATTTATGTAAAACTATAATTTCCAAAAGTTCAAATTTTGTGTTTTAATATTTTCTTCAAGGTGCACAGCAAGAGCACATTAATCAGCCTCGTCTGCTTTGTCCACTCTTCCCAAGTCTTCAATGAAAGCCGCACTCCTGCCAATGAGGATGGTTTTGAATAACAGCCTCGTCCATCAGAATTGTGTGCCAGTGCACTACGCTTATTCCGCTCCCTGAGGACACAAGATTAAGAACTTCTAGCAGAACCTTGTTCACATTACCACCAACAGTTCCCCCACAAACCACCTATGGCCCGACATCCCAACAAATATGGCCACCTCTGTCTTGACTCTTGTGACAACCACAGCTCTACAACTGTTATGCAGCTAGAGTATATTGTACCTGGGGCCACCGAGTCAAGGTCAGCGCTTAGTTTTAAAAGAGCAGGGACAGGACCTGCTGTAAAGAGGGAGTCTCAGGGGGTGCTCATTAGTGTGAACATCACGACTAAAGGCTAATGGGTGCAGCTATGTGGGTCAGAAAAAGACCTCCCTACTATCTCCTGAGGGTTCTGAATGATATCCAGAGGGCCCAGAATGATCTCCTGGAATGTCACCTAAGGGTTTTAGTTCTACACTCTGTAATAATGTATGATGGCTTCAGCACATTGCCTACATCAGTGTCTTATTTAGGTGACACTTCTTGTGGTCAAGTACCATCTGCTGGCAGCTCAACCCCAGAAACATCTTCAGCTGGCAGCTCTACAGAAAGCTAGTCCTGCTGTCCATGGATCCAGCCGTTAACATTCAGTTTGCTTTTACCAATGGTACAAATTCCATGAGAAAGATTAAAGCATCCTCTTCCTTGACATCAGTCCAAAATACCATATACCTTCTTGGGCAATTAAGAGAGGCACTCATCATTTCACCCACAAAAGGCAAAATACTATGCGACTATGAGTCTTGGGCAATGAAGTTCGCAAAAACGTTTTGCTATGAATCCTAGAGGATGAAAATGAACAATAAAGATTCTACACATCTAACTATGAGATATAGCAAACCAGTATACATGGTAAAATTGGTAAAGAAGTTATACTTGAAATTAATTTCAATTGTTTTCTGTTTATCTGGGAAACATAAACGTCCTTGTAGGTTAGGTACTTTATTTGATGCTGGTCCTGAAGACAGTTATCTTACTGCAACAGCAGCCACCAAAACATGTGTTGACCTATTTCTATTTTAGAGTTACTGAGTATAGAATAACAGTGTTTAGATCATTTAAATAACATGATGTACACCATTTACTGGAGTCCTTTGTTGCTGTCCGAATCCATTTTTTTATTTAGTGAGAGGAGTATGATTAAGAGTGTATGAATGTGTGACATTACAGATCAGGACTAAATAGGCAAAATGTGTTTTTGTAAATGTATTTTTGATAATGAGATATTTTCCCATGATATAGTATATTAAAGAATTTATGTAGATTGTGAATCAGAATTAATGTGTTGCATTATATGTGATATATCATGTGACATTGTACAATCTTTGAAGTGATAGAGGTTGAGAAGTTTTTATTTTTAATGTTATTTCTATAACACCCACTCCTGAACCTGTAAGTACAACTTAAGGGTACCCTTCTTACATATGTGAACACGAAAGAACCTACTACCAAGAGACACAAATGTGATGTGCTAATGTGAGCATCATCTGGACTATTCTCCTTATCTACCTGATGACCAAGCGTTCCCATCTATTCAGGGGCTGTTGTCTGAAAAAGGACTCTAAACCAGTGCTTCCCAAACTTTTTAGAACCATGACCCTCTTTTTAGTACGACAAACGTTCACGACCCACCCAGCTTAAATGGACATGAGGCAGGCGATGTTTTTAATGTAACCAAAGCATTGTATGGCAGCTCATTGTCATTTACAGACAGCACATTTTCCATTGAAATGGTCACTACATTTTCACACACATACACTATTAAAAATAAAACTATATTGCACACAAACAATAATGTGTGGAAATCAGGTTTCAGTGAATATTTATTATTAGTGCATCACCATGTAAAGTTTCTTTATTTGTTCTGATCGTATAATATTTGTTTCCATCTGTGAAGAATTGGGTTGTTGGGTTGAGGGTGGTTAAATCCTACTCAAGAAACAGCCATAATCCTTGTCAGACTGAACCACAAAAAGTCACTAAATTAACCTGTGCTTAACCCTCTGGTAGCTTCAGTCAGGCTTAATTTAAAGGCAATTTGTAAAGTATTTATTCAGCACTTAAACAGTAATAAAATAAAAACACATCACAAGAAAAATCCCACACCAAATTAGAAAAATAGAGTACATTTTTCTAAATTATTTGACACCAAAATAACACAAATCCAATCAGTAAAACCAGAGATATACATTTTCAACATTTTCGTGTGAGTATAGTGTCTATAACCACAAAGTGCCAACTGTGGTTAACCAGTCGCACCGGACAAGGAGAAAGTCATACATTCAAGTCAACCACAATGGAGTGCAGGCCGGATACAGTGACTAGTTAGTCCCATGAAATTTGTACCTTATGTCTGTGATGCAGAGCATTGCACTGTGCTGCGTCAGTTCCGATGAGGAACTGCAAGGGCTGCGATGCAGGGTCCTACCTCGAGTTGCATAGCACTGCATCAGTTCTGATGATAAGCTGCGAGGGCTGCTTTTTGAGGTCCTGTGTCGAGTTATGTTTTGCTACATCAGTTCTGATGAGAAGCTAAGACGGCTGTGGTGCGAGGTCCTGTGTCGAGCTGCATCGAGTTACGCCGTGCTGCATCGATTCTGAGAAAACCCACAGTTGGGCCAGAAGGAGTACACTCTGATGCTAGCCAGGGGCAGGAGGCACTTCATGAGGATCAGGACTCACTCAAGCAGAGGCCAACAGAATATCACAGGCAGTAACAGTTGAGTCTGGGCAGAACCATGACAGGTCTCTGTAGCTTGTTATGTCCCTGTAGCTCAGAACAGAAGGCCACTCAGCTAGCCCTTGGAGTCACTCTGGTGGTTCTGGGTTCAAGGAGCAGGTCCTGTCTTACTTCCTCAGGCAGCAGGGCAGTCCTTTCAGCAGCAAGGAAGCAGAGCAGTCTTTCTTTTGAGTCTTCCACAGGTCCAGAAGCATTCTGAAGAGTAGGTTTGAAGGTCCCATTGTAATACCTGGTGCTAGCTTTAAAATGGGAGAATCCTCTGCCGTTTTCCCCACACAGATGTATTTGGAACTTCCTGCCTCCCTGTCCTGGTACCAGTGTGTAATAATTAAAGATGTCTCGTAGACAGGCCGCTTAGAACAGATTGTAGGTTTATTTGACAGGTAACAAAGTTCATATAAAGATCATCAGTAAGGCCTCAGATCTCCAGTGGAGCCCCACCAGGAGCAGCCTCCCTGCTGCTCAGCCCCATCTCATCCAACTGCCAACTCCTCCAGTCCCTCACACCCAACATTCTAAATGACATCACACACATGGCTGAGCAGCAAGGGACAGAGTAGCAATGAGGAAGATGCACATAACACAACAGGTTATAACACATCTCCCTTCCTTACGAAAACAAAGCATAAAGATACAAATGCATAAAATCAAGATGTAACCAAAATACCATTGCAAACATAAACAGAAAATTCATTATGCAAGTAAAGACACAACAGATCAGAAAATACTTGCAAGACAATCCATAACGAACCCCATCCCCCTCCCTAGGAAAATAATTAGATGGTAAACACCACCAACAAACGAACAGCAATGGGGTAAACACACCACCCCATAGGGGAAAAACACCTCCCATAAACTTGGAAATAGGGAAAATAAACTTCCCTATGATACAAATTTCAGAAATAGGGGAACAACGTCACCCTATAGGGGAAAAAACACCTCCCTTAGACACAGAAATAGGGAAAATAAACCTCCCTATGATACAAATTTCAGAAATAGGGGAACAACGTCACCCTATAGGGGAAAAAACACCTCCCTTAGACACGGAAATAGGGAAAATAAACCTCCCTATGATACCAAACACAGAAATAGGAGAACCCTATAGGGGAAAAACACCTCCCTTAAACTCAGAAATAGGGGAACTACGTCACCCTATAGGGGAAAAACACCTCCCTTAAACTCAGAAATAGGGGAACTACGTCACCCTATAGGGGAAAAACACCTCCCAAAAGACTCCGAAATAGGGAAAATAAACCTCCCTATGATACCAATCACAGAAATAGGGGAACCCTATAGGGGAAAAACACCTCCCTTAAACTCAGAAATAGGGGAACTACGTCACCCTATAGGGGAAAACACCTCCCTTATGACACACCGAACACTGTAATAGGGGAAATACACCTCCCTAAGATACTCCAAAACTCAAAACACTGAAATCGGGAAAAACACCTCCCTATAGGGGAATTCACCTCCCAGAAAAATACCGTAACAGTGAACACAACTCCCTTGAAGATTGTAAGTTAAACATACATTATGCAAAAAAAACATGTTACTTTGAAGACAACTACTAGAGCATAAATAAGTATTAACACAGCCATAATAGAGGGAAAAAAAAACAATGAACACAAAAACAAGAAAAGATACAGGGAACACCGGTGAGCGAAGTCTCACCCGAGGCTTAACATGAAAAGAAAACCTTTTCAAGAGCTGCATGCAACTGCCGCTCTCCGATTCGCTGCTGCGCACATAGTTCACCTCTGTCAGTGTCCCCACACAGCGCTAAAAAAAACATCTCTATTGGTGGCTTCTCAACAACTGTGCATGAATATCTTCTCTCCAAGATGAGTAAGGTGACTGCCTTAGATCGCATAAACACTGCATTGTCCCCGAAAATCATGTCATCATGTCAAAACTTTATTTAACTACAAAAAAAACAGCGTGGTTGGCAGCCAAAAGCATCGATGGCAATAACGAAGGCAAACACGGTAGATCGCCTCCAAACACAAGATGGCGGCACGTTTTGTTACGTGCGCCGTGTGGCTCACGGCGCATGCATGCGCCAAAAACAACCAAGCAGCAAGAACCATCGGAGATCCTCGTGAAGGTAAGAACGCGCGCCAAGCAAAACACGCGCTGCATTTTCAAACCAAGACAGTGCGGTTAAACTGCCCAAAATGAGAGACTGCCAGGGACAATTAAAAATAACTTTAAAGTCTCACCATCCATAATTGCACCAATACGCCAAACTTCGGAAATGGCTGGAAGTGTCACCGGCAGAGAAATCGCCAGCATCAAATACACCACACTCACATCCATGCCAAATACCCACCGCTACGTTCCCCATGGAAAAACTTCTCAGGTGCAAGTCATAGAATTCCTGATATCGAGATCAGTACCAGCGTTAGTTTTTTCCAAGCTCCCAACACTCAGATCGCCTCAAGTCCAAAAACCGGGCATATATTTAGATGAGGCAAAAATTCCTTTTGTAGTGCACAAATATCCATTTAGATGTCAAAAGCAATATGCAGGCGCCTCTCAAATAGCGCTCACCACTGGCAGTAGACAGATTAACTGCAGGACAACTTTCCTTGTGAAACATGACATCTGCTGCATCCATGCTGTGTATACTCAATGTAGAAAAAACATTTCAAAAGAGTTGACTTTCCAATTTGGATCAATACTTGTGGGTGAAACGAAATGTAGGGACATTGTCCAGAAATTTGTACCATGTTGCTTTGTATAACAACTTCCAGGCACATTATTGGACCACAACTCATATCAGGAACAGCAGGTCTTTTCCATAACAACGGTCACAGAATAAAGTAAATCTCTAGGTACTTGGCAGCAAAGTTGCACAGGCAGGAAACAAAACAGCAGGCAGGAAGCAGGAACTGGCACTTAAATGGTAGGCGACCGATGGAGTGGTCACTGGTGGGGCTCAGGGGTGCCAGCTTCCTTAAATGTACAGCTAGTTCCAGTTCATAAGTTTCAATTTTTTTACTCACATCCTTAGTTCCAGTACAGTTTTCCTTCAGCAACACACAGGTTCTATAAACCAGTTTCCTCATTTACCAGTTTGTAAGTTCTGTTGAAGTTCCTTTAACTTGAAAGTCCTTTAGGTTTCACAAACCATAATCCATTGAAGTAGCACACGCCTAGGTTCTTCCAAATCGTCGCCAGTGTAATAATTAAAGATGTCTCGTAGACAGGCCGCTTAGAACAGATTGTAGGTTTATTTGACAGGTAACAAAGTTCATATAAAGATCATCAGTAAGGCCTCAGATCTCCAGTGGAGCCCCACCAGGAGCAGCCTCCCTGCTGCTCAGCCCCATCTCATCCAACTGCCAACTCCTCCAGTCCCTCACACCCAACATTCTAAATGACATCACACACATGGCTGAGCAGCAAGGGACAGAGTAGCAATGAGGAAGATGCACATAACACAACAGGTTATAACACAGTCTGTCTGTAGTCACAACAGGTTAGTGTGGATTTCTTTGTATATGGGCTGAGCCAGTGTATTTGAAGTGCAAGTAGGGCTGTGCACTGCCCCGCTCCCCCATTCTCACTTGACTTCTATTATGTGGCTGTCTGGAAGGAATACACAAAGGCCAACTACACCCAGACATGTGACCCAGGAAATAGCCTGCAGGCACCAATTGATTACGACAAGAAAATACCAACTTTAATAAAGTGTAATTTTTAGAATTGTGACTTAAAATCCAACTTTACCATGAAAGAGTGTTTTAAATTACAATTTCTCAGACACGAAACATAATATTTATACCTGCTTCCAAACAAAAGTTATCACTTATTAAGTGTAACAAGGTAACCCAATGTTATCCTATAGTAGAGGTAGACCTCACAGTAGTGAAAAACAAATTCGATTTTTTTTTCACTACCAGGACACAAAAAAGTTAAAACTACATGTCCAACTTTTTAACTACAATGTGCCCTGTCTTACGGGCTATTTAGGGCCTACCATATGGGTGGCATTTGAATTAAAAATCAAGGTTTAGGCATGGCTAAAGGTTTATTTTGCCAGGTTGAAATAGCAGTTTTAAAACTTCACACAGAGGCTGCAGTGGCAGTGCTGCAACACGTTTAAAAGGGCTACTTAAGTGGGTGACACAATAGGTGCTGAAGGCACTCTCATAGCATTTAATATACAAGTCCTGGGTACATGTAGGACCACCTTACAAGGGACTTGTAAGTAAGTTAAATGTGTCAATTGGGTGTAAGCTAATTTTACCATGTTTAACAGAGAGAGCACAAACACGTTAGCACTGTTTAGCAGTGGCAAAGTGCATAAAGTCCTAAAAGACAGCAAAAACGGGCTCAGAAAACAGGAGCGGTAATGGCAAAAATGTTTGGTGGTGACCCTGCAGAGAGGGCCAGGGCCAAGATAATCACACTTAAGAATTACAAAACAATTTGCTTCATTTTTGCTTTCTTAATTGCTGAATTTGTACAGTTCATTTACAGGTATTTACATTTGTTGTGTGTTATGAAAAAATGACATCCTTCTTCCTTTCCTTTCATAACTTTATGTATCCGAGCAAGACTGTCACATAATTCACTTTACTTTTCTTTCTCTGACTCTAAAGTGAGAGGAGTTTGTAAACACTAGTTCACATGTTAAAAACTATAAGCAGCAGAAGACATAGTCTAACATTTAACTTCTGTCTTTGAAGCTCAGCAAATGTGACAAGATAAATACAACATTTAAAGGCATCTTTAATTATTGCTTCAGCTTTTGCGACCCACCAAAAATCAGCTTGCGATCGACCAGTGGAGCCAGTTTGGGAAAACACTACTCTAAACAACAGTTGACTAATTTTAATTTTCTCAAACAACATCTAAGTTACCGTATTTTCGGACAATCTTAGTGAATATCAGCAAACTGTTTTGTTTCTAAATACAATGATTAATGAACGAAAATTATGGGGTCAATTATGATGCCGTCCGGAAAGGCTGCGAACGGCATCCGATTTGGTCGAATCCGATTCAGAAGCCGTGTTTCCGACTGACTCGGACACATTTCCGGACGACAAATCGTGATGTCCGGAAACCGCTCGAACTGTCCAACTCGGTTCCGAACGATATTCGGAGTAACGTTGTCGGTCGGAGCCGACTTGTACAGGTCTACTGGCCGCGTTTCCGGACGAGCGATTAGGATGTTGGATTCGGACAGCCTTTCCGAATCGGTTGTTCCGACATGGATCGAGTGTCGGAATCAGACTTTGGGGATCTGTGGCAGGCCCCCCCTTCACCCAGGGCCCTCCGAATCGGGCCCATGGGGCTACCCATGGGTCCCCCTTTCCCTTCATGCACAGTGTGGCAGGCACCATAGTACAAGTACCTCGATCAATCCAAATGTATATTTGATTAGACTAGGAATAATATTACCAGTATAGATAGCTAGGATATCAGTAGTGGTCTTATCTTGAAATGTAATTATGATATGGCATGTTTTATTGTAACCTAGTGATTTCTTGTATGCTTCAGTTTATGTGGTTTGGATAAGGGTAAGCATATGGCAATATTATCGGAATACATATTCAAGTATTTGACGTTAAAGAATTGGATACCTGCTGATTTTGAAGTTGATTGTAATGTAAAGCGCTCTGACACCCACATTTTTGGTCTTGTTTGAACTATAGAAAACATTGAATAAATAAATAAAATAGGGTGCCTGCCACAGGGTGCAAGGTTTTCCCCAACCACCCCTTTTTTTCAATGGGAGTCTGTGTTCTCGTTCGGAACACAGCCTCCCATTGAAGTCAATGGAAGTCCTACCGAACGGTGTTCGGACACACCGTAATCGGTCAGTTGGACTCCCCAAACCCAAGTCGTCCGGAAAGCATTCAAAAACCGATTCGGTTGGACTGCTTTCCAGACGACATCATAATCAGACCCAAAGTGTGAGTACCTTTGGTCATAACCCATAAATACTTTACATCAAAGTTAGCACATTTCAATTATATACTCTAAACAGACAATATACATTTCATGACCTTAAACAATTATAGTAACTCTATTGTCAGTGTATGAAAGAATAGCAATTTTAAATTGTCAACATTTTATTGTATTTTAAGTGAGTAGACATCCAAAAGCCCAGCAAAGGAGAAGCCATTTTAGCAATGTGTGCAGACATCTTTCTACATACAGACGATGCAGAAAAGACACATCATTATGAAGTGCATATCTGAATACAAAAGTTGGTAGAGGCACACTGAACAAGCATTTGCAATGCAATCGGTCTCGATTTTGGGACCTTATATGTATTTAGCTATGCAGCACATTAGCCTGGGTGCTGAAACATCTACTGTTGTTTAAGATGGAGGGAAAGTAAGCACCAAACTGCGCGACACGCCAGGTATGGGAACACATGGAGAGAAATATTGCCTTGTAGAGGGAAATGGTATAGTTCAAAGTTCTGGTCGGAAAATGCTTCAAAGGATTGCTTTTGAAGAGGAAGATGTCCCTTCCTGCAGTAAAACAATCCTGCCTCTATCCCAGGCACCCTTGTACTATGGCGCAAGGGTGTCTGTGAGGGCGCTCGGCTGCATACAGTGCGTCAGTGCAAGGAGAGAGCAGAAAGGCTGTGCACAGTCCTACTCTAAAATTTTACCAAACAGTTCAAATGTTCATGATCATAACTGACCAATTCACAACATACTGAAAGTATTTGGAGGGTATAGAAGTACATTGAAACATGAACGTGCATTCCAAGCATTCTACACAGAAATAAGTATTATAAGGAACCTTACTTTAGATGCTGCACCAGTTTTTTCATCTATCATATATATTTCCTTTCAAAATTTGCTCTGTCCTTCATGCACTCATTGTGAAAACTTTGTATATTGGCAAACTTATCATACCACCAATGGATAACTAATTCAGTTAACGTATGCTGGACTTTCAGCAAAAATTGGGAAACATATTGCAATATGCTTGTGAATGCGCACAATGTTTTATTACATTAATGTGCACCACATTTTCACTACATTTCCCAACCACCAATCTGACAATTTAGTGGCCTAAGTTCAAAACAACGTGTGCATAGTTGACACATACATTTTGCTGTAAGCACATAGACCTTAACTGTGCATGTTTTACGTAACTTGGAAAATCGCTCACACAACGCAGGGCTTCAAAAAGCTCTCTCAATAGGCTGAAAGATGGGTACAACTGTATATCATCAGAATTGGTCATCACAATTACTACTTCAAACTCTTTCTCCGTGAAATTGCAAAGGCAACTGCTTGGAAGTCATGTGAGCAATGAGTAACAATTCATCTATTCTGCCAGTGCATATGACCTTAAGGATCAGTGTAGATCATTTGCCTGCTGATAAAGGGAAGAACTGTTTCACCACTGTTCCTCTTTCCACAGTTAAACTTTATTTGAGCAACTAGTCTCTACAAAGATTAAATTATAGAATAATTACTTTAAAAAAGTAATGTATGTCAATACATGGACAATGTATTACTGGCAATTATTAACAGTTTATCACATTCAGCCATACACTTAGATATGCTGCAGGCAGCTGACATGTAATCTATCCGAAAAAAGCCCTTCACTTCAGCTTAAACCTGCTATGATGCATTTAGCTATGGATTGATTAGAGCAGTGGTTGTTAAT
This sequence comes from Triturus cristatus, assembly GCF_964204655.1. NCBI lineage: Eukaryota > Metazoa > Chordata > Amphibia > Caudata > Salamandridae > Triturus > Triturus cristatus. Next base: position 328,625,461 of record NC_140580.1, read on the forward strand.
TCGTGATCTGTAGGGTTTACTTATGGGGCCTGCAAGTGTTTTGCAAAATCAAATATAAAAAATAAAACAAATTAAAGTTTTTACAAATAAAGAAGTAAAATTAAAAAACAAAATTCTCGGTTTGACTGTAAATTAAACAAAATATTTCTATATTTGAGCATTTGTGTATACTTGTTTTGTGTATTATTTTGAGATTTCAAACATAGAAATTGCTTATGTGGGAGGCCCCCGACATCCAATAATGACTTAGTACGGCTGAGTGCACCTGCCTCCTACCCATGCTGAATTCCTGCGTGAAGGCCAGCGAGATAAGCAGGATCGGTAGCCCGACGGCCATGCAGCTGATGATCATGGCCAGGGCCAGCTCCTGCCGCAGCCCCTTGTATTTGTTCTCAGAGGCGGACTCCTTCAGCATGAAGTCCGAGAACACATTACTGGCCGGCAATGGTTGCGATGGCCATGGCTGCGCCTGCCTGTCCCAGGGCGGAAGGGATACCTTTGAGTGGGCTGGTTCAGGTTGTCGCCGCCGGGGCTCTGACAGAGCATGTGTCTGTCACACACACGCTCCGCGGCTCTTTAAGAGCTCGCCGCTCTCCACCCCTGCGCTTTCACTTTCACCTCGTCCTGGCAAGCATTGCCGCTTCCCTGTGTCCCTCCCTTCTCCCAGTCAGGAGCTGTCCTGGACTGCGTTGCCAAGCCCGTTAACCAAGCACAAAGCATGTCAATAACACCGAAGCTCCGCCAAAACATGCCCCAAACAAGCCCCGCCCACCTGTCAAGGTATATGTCAGAGACAAGAAAACATTACCTCTACTTAACCGTATTCCAAACAGTAGCGAATTCGAAAGTTTGCATAATTTCCGTCCTCTTATCCCTAGTGTGTGGCACGTTCATATCAGACCATATCAGACCTTCTTTGGTTTTTTTATGCCTATGACTCCGTTCACCATCCCTCGTACGGGCGGGACGCTCAGAACCAAGTAGTGCCACCAAACATCAAACAAGCATTCGCAATGCAATACGACTCGCATTTATGCGAAACCTATTGCATTGGAAACGGGAGGGCTGGTGGGTGAGAAGGCACGAATGGGATTGGGGGGGTGGAGGGGCCATGGCTGCGCCTGCCTGTCCCGGGTCGGAAGGGATACGTTTGAGTAGGCTGGTTCAGGTTGTCGCCGCCGGGGCACTGACAGAGCATGTGAATGTCACACACACGCTCCGTGGCTCTTTAAGAGCTTGCCGCTCTCCGCTCTCCGCCCCCGCGCTTTCACTTTCACCTTGTCCTGGCAAGCATTGCCGCTTCCCTGTGTCCCTCCCTTCTCCTGGTCAGGAGCTGTCCTGGACTGCGTTGCCAAGACCGTTAACCAAGCACAAAGCGTGTCAATAACAACGAAGCTCTGCCAAAACACGCCCTAAACAAGCCCCACCCACCCGTCGAGGTAAATGTCAGAGACAAGAAAACATTACCTCTACTTAACCGTATTCCAAACAGTAGCGAATTCAAAAGTTTGCATACTTTCCGTCCTCTTATCCCTAGAGCGTGGCACGTTCATATCACACCTTCTTGGTTTTTTTTACTCCTAAGGCTCCGTTCACCATCCCTCGGATGGGCAGGACACGCAGAACCAAGTAGTGCCACCAAACACCAAACAAGCATTTGCAATGCAATACGACTCGCATTTACGCGAGACCTATTAAATTGGAAATGGGAAGGCAGGCGTGCGAGAAGGCACGAACCAGAGTGGGGGGTGGAGGGGCCACAGAAGTCATGGACTGCGGGAGGGGGCAGGGGTGGAGACAGGGAAGAAAATAGTGTTTGAGGTAAAGGGGCCAGTAACCACGGAAGGATACATGGCCCTCATGAGGCGGGACTAACAAGCCTAAAACCAATTGGACGGCAGCATTTAGGACCTAAGCCAATGGACGGAGAGTGGGCGGAGCTTCCACGAAGCTTTCACGCTATAGTGTTACTGCATGCCTCGCAAAGCGGACAGAGCATGCGCTGCAATGCTAGGCAAGACCTTAAAATGAAATGCATCTGTTCCAATGGAGGTATATAGGGAATCCACTAATTGTGAACATATGAAGTCGGTGTTATATATCAGTGACAACTGCCATGTTAATACAGTAGGAGAACAAATGGTAGTCTACTGCCAAACATTGGGCTGTCCTCATGTTTTCCACAGACATTATGCTAAGATGCAGGCATAAGTCACACCAAATTTCCAGAGATCGGCTACAGCTAGTAATATCAAGTCCACTCTGAGTTCAAGGCTTTGACAAACACACATAGCATGTGTCAAGTACCTTTGATCAAACTCGTTTACATTGGCAACCCTTTATGACCGAAAGGAAGTGGACCCCTAAATAAAACTAGTATCTGTGCAACAGTCCAAAGTATCCACCAATGACTTGCTAGTGCCAGAGCAGATGACAGTATGACTTGACTTAGGAAGGATTTAGAAGAGAAAATCATACATTTTAGGCTAACATTCTTTTGATATTTGTTGTCGTTAATGCAATTTGTACAAGCCAACATAAAATACTGTAGAACATATTAGTCAATTAGTCATCATGTTTGAGGATGAATATATTTTTGTTTGTGAAAAATTAATAGCCTAAATTCAAACACATTATCAACTCAAAAAACAGTTAGTAAGTTTAAATTTCAAAAAGGATATATCCATAGGGCAGACGAACAAAGGACATGTTCATTACAGTCACTTACCAGCAGACAAAGATGTTTTCAATGAGTTCACACCTGAGGTCAGTCCCATAACTGTCATCTTGCTCATTCATGTCACCAACATCATCCTGGGGTTCCCAATGGTATTCAACATTAGGGATGAGTAGTATGTTCCTATGGAGGGCAATGTTGTGAAGTGTACAACATAATACAGCTATCTTGCTGACCTTGCCAAGAGAGTAGAGCCCATTTACTCTTGTCCATGCACAAGAACTGGGCCTACAGGAGCCCAAAGGCCTACTCCACAGGATCCCTTATTCACTCATAAGCCTTACTGAAGTGGACTTCTCCTGGTGTTTTCAATGGTTCCTCAAGGGTGCAGTAGCCAGGTATGATCCATATACCCTGAGTCCCTGAAATATACAATCACAAAAGCAAACATAAGTAAATTGACATATAGATGGGCACAAAACAATACAAATGACATAAACACAATGGCCGAGACAAACCAACAAATCAGGTCCTCCTCTATGAAAGGCCTGCCATCTGTTGTGGGATGCAGTTGTTGCATAGCACCAAGTCGTAGGCGGAACCTGGAAATCTTGCACAGACACTGGGGATGTAGATGTCAGCAATGCCACCCTCCTGCATATTGACTGAGTGGAAATGCATCCTATTGCAGTACACTTACTGGCACCAATGCAGTGTGGGTTCTTTCTAGCACCTACAACATATGGTATGCTTCCTAATCCATAGAATACAGTCTTGAAATTGTTCAGTGTAGCATTATCCATAGAAAACTGGATGTAGACATACAAGCATCTGAGCTTGATATCCAGGATCTGGTTGAGGACAGCACAAAAAGAAGACTTAAGACATTTAATAAGTGTCACCCACTGTATACTGAAATGAGCCAGTTGCACAGAATTTTAACACTGTCATAATCTTCACAAAAGGTGGGATGGCAGTCTGAATTCTGATGTCCCCCTGAAATCAGAATGAACCCCTCAAATGCTTGATTCAAGAAAGAAGTCAAAAGGATACTGATGAATTAATTCATGATCTATAGACTCCAGGGCATGACTTATCCCTCAGCCGGCACCCATGCTTATTTCTCGCAGACTATGTTTTTATTCGGTTTTACTGGTTGTTGCCCACCAGGAACCTGCGCTTCTCTCTCTATAGGATTCTCCCATACCTTATCCCTCCTTGATGATGTTGTTATTTTTATACATGTCGCCTTGAACAATGTAAAGTGCTCTGAAACCCGTAAAGGTCATTTTTGTGTTATATAAAACTCTATAAATAAAAAATAAAATAGATAAAGTACGGATAGTAATTGTTGTTCCAATGCCTCTATGGTGTTGACGTTCAGACTGCAATTGTTAAGGATGCTTCTTCTCTGCATCGTATCTAGATCTGGGCGGGCATAGTTTGTAAACACATTCATTACATTGACATACCCTTCTCTGCCCTGCCTGGGATGGCTGATGGGCTTATGAGCAAAGTATAAGTGCAATGTCTGAATGACAGAGGTATACACGTTTGATGGACACATTTGTAACATTTTTAGCTTGGCCATATGTGTAAATACAGACACATATAACATGGCGACAATGTGATGAATTTTGCTGACATTAGTTGACCCTTTAAAATATAATGTGCAACATACTTACATATAAATAACCAAATAATTATCCCCAAACTCACCAACATGCACACTCTAAGGCCATTGTTGTTCAATTTTTTATTAAATATATTTTTTAATAAATAAAGTCTCACATTTTAACATCTCAGTATAGAAATGTGTTAAAAAAAGTTATGTTTTTATTGACGTTCCATTTCATTATTTAATTTTTTTCCTTTATTTTTTGAGAAATCTGTCAAAATAGAGGATGGTGTAAATCTATTGATTGTAATGGGGATGTTTTTGTTGTTATTATGGGAGCAAAGTCATGGATGACACATGCTTTCATCAATTATGTACTACTGTTCCGCCATATTGTCAGGCTTACCCCTTGCTGAGAATGATGGATTTTGAAGACGGACCAAAGATGGCGGCTTCCTGACTTATTCTTCATGAACGATGGATAAGTAAGACAAGGCTGTACCTACCTTTTCCAGTAGCTGCAGTCCTGTTCTGGTTACGCTGGTTTATGTTACGCTGGTTTATGAGTGATGGAACCCGTGGTCTACCATGCAAGCATCCATTGACGGAAAACCTGTCACTTGGCATGCACATTTTTTAAACCTATGAGGTGACTTGCCTCCTAACCAACATATGTAGCACATTTCCTCTCTGCTGCTTCTCACTGACGTCTGCTTGGACCTGCCAGGCCTGAAGGCGCAGGTGAAAGCCTTATCAAGTTCACTCCAGAGGAGTTGAATATTCTTGTGGAGAGGGCACCGCCCACATACTGCCAGTAATATGGTCAAGCAGCGAGTCAACATCTATTTAAAAAGTTTTTTTTTTTAATTTGAATAATTAATATTGTGAGTGATCTAAAACTCTGACCCTGATGTTTAAAATGTCATAAACATTATAATAAAAGTGTCACTAACCCTCTGGTCTCGCTATTTGTGTTTTACACACAAGATACCATAACACAATTTTTTTGCAGTACTATTTGGGGCCTTTTCATAGAGATAATATTACACAATTGTAAACTACACGTATAAGTTCACTCTTACAGTTTTGAGTAACTTTACTACTTTTGGCTATTCACCATTTAAGAGTGTAAGGTTACTGAAAAGTGTAAACTTATATGACTTACCCCCTGAACCAGGGGGTGGAGCCTGATTTGCAAGCCTAAGTAGCTACAGGCAAAATGGAGCAGTAGTAAGTCTAGCACCATGCATGGCCAACCACTCATACTGCAACAGCCTCCCATAGAACAAAATGGAGTCAAGGACTTAAAATAAAACCTCTTAATAAATAATGTTAATTTAAAATGACTTACTCCAACTTTTTGAAAATATATATAAATTAAATTGAATATTGAAAAATGTAATGTATGTTTTTAAAATCATGAATATTTAATAGCGTGTTTTAATAACTTTTTAAATTAAAAAATAAATGTCATATATTTTAAAGAAAATAATTAAATGCATTGCAAATAATTCTATACATAAAGTTTTGTAATTTTTAAGAGATTTTTGTAATTTAATAACGATGTAAAAAACTAAGATAATAGTTTACAGTTGCTATTAGTAACTTTTCACATAAAGGCAGAGCTCTTCACCACTGGGGTTGAGATCTCCGTATGATACAATTTAGCGAAAAGAGTAAAGCTTTATTAAAATTCAAAAATAGAACAAAATATTTTAATTTAAACTATTAATGTTAAATAGTTTATATATTTATTTTACTTTAGAATAACAAAACACACCTTAATACCTTAATAGCATAATTTACATTTAAAATGTCATTGGTTTGAATATATTACATTATTTTATCAAAGTTTAAATTATAAAACAATATTGCCATGAAGTAAAAAAAAAGTTTTAATCATGTATTAAAATTGTTTAAAAGTGACGTTTAGAATATTTAAAAGTAAGTTAATTATATTTTATTAAAAAATAATGTTATCTTGATTCTTAGATTTACGAAAGGTTATAAAGGCAAACAAATATGTTTCATTTTTAGATTAAAAAAAAATGACATTCAATTATGTATGTCTGTGTTTTAATTTTATAGAGCAAGTGAGTACCAAAGGGTGTCCTGACACTAATTACAACAAGCTGGAAAATGAAAAAGCAGAAAAAGTACCCAATTGGTGTCCATGTATCTATATGTTTAAACAGTTTTAATAATTTAATGTAACTTTTTTTCCTATAGGGTTTTATTTTAAGTCCTTACCTCCATCATCTTCTATGGGTGGTTAGCCATGTGTGGTGTTGGACTTCCTCCAGATCTTATCTGGTGTACATTTACAACTGTTTCGGGTCCTTTTTGGCTGTAGCAACTTTCGAAGTGCAGTTTGTGAATAGGAATTAGATTACTGCTTAGCAGATGGGTAGGTGCATATCCCTCCCTTAACACCCCTTACTCCTCCATTAACCCATCCCATTTTCTAGTTAATTTTCCCAATTTTTCAGGCACTCCCCTCTCACATTAAATACATAAAATGTATACATGCATGTGCAGAGACTCTGCCCAGAAAAAGTGATGAGCTTTGTGAATACCATTAGGTAGTATGGTAATAGTACTATTGTAGTACTACTAAGAGTACTACAAAATGCAGTTTGTATTTTGAATTTGGCCACTTTATTTCATATTTTCGTTTCCTGAGAAAATTTAAATGATTGTGCTCCGGTCGACCACCCAACGTTCCCAATGCAATGACATGACCTGACCACAGACCCATAGAGTACTTTTTTTTTTAATACAGATCTGCCTGGAACACCACATTATGCCTGATATTGAATTTGGTATAAAGTAATACGTCAAAATTTGTGACATAATGTACTCCCACCCAGTACTAATGGAATAACAGCCATAAAACACCAACTCATGCCCAGAGTACTTTCCTTAAAGTTTACAAAAAAGTGATGGATGGAATGCTTGAATTAATCTCACCACTGGTTATCAGTTGGGGACGCATCCCAGTCCATCATTATCTTGCACACCACGCCACCTCAGTTTAGACCCAGCCATATGCTAATCATTCTTGACCCTGCTCCAATGGGAACTGTCCAGGCTGAACTTCAAAGCTAGGTCCTCCCTGAACCACAAGGAACCCAGGACCGGTTTCTGGATACATTGACTCTGATGCTGCCCGAGTAATTACCAGTGGCTGAGATTAAGTCAAACATTCTATCCATCACTTTTTGTATTCTTTTGTTTGTCTCACTAAGTGGAATGGGTATGCCCAGACATGGGTCTCATGCACACTGTGTCACTGGAACAAAGCTATACCTGGCTGATGAGCCCATAACTAGGGCAAAACCGGTCCTGGCTTGCTTGTATTCTGGTTCAGGGAGGACCTGGTCTGGCAGTTCGGGCAGGACTGTTCTCATTGAAGCAGGGTCAAGACTGATTTGCATATGAAGGGGGCATGGCCTAAAACATGGCCGAGCAGTGGCGGCTCCCCCATTGGGGCGTGGGTGCGTTGCCCCACTGCTTTCTCGCAGTGCGAGAAGGCAGAAACATAAATGGCAATAACTACCATTTTATGTTTCTGCCTTCTCGCACGGCGAGAAGCAGAAGTGCCTGGTTGGGGTGGGCGTTCCTGCTCGAGGGCAAGGGGGAGTGGCTTGCCCACTGTTGTGCCTAGTGACTGTTTGGTCAACCCTGGGGCCGACCAAACAGTCAGTATGCACAACAGTGGGCAAGCCACTCCCCCCTGCCCTCGAGCAGGAACGGCCACTCTCCCTTTTTCTCTATGTAGGCTGCAGCATGCAGCAGCCTACATAGAGAAAATGGCCCTGGTGGGGCGCGCTCCGCTGCACCTCACAGCGTTGTGATTGGCAGAGGGGAGGGAGGGAGGCTGCCTTTCCTGGCTGATGACATCACGATGAGAGCTGCCTGCAGGAATTTGAAAAGGCAGGACGGTGGTGGACGGCGGGAGTCGAGAGTCGGACCCATTCAGAAGCTGAGGTGGCTGCTGCTCTTGACGGTAAGTTAAGTTTTATTTAATGTATTTTTTTAATCAAACAAACCCCTCCCGCCTCCCCCTCCCTCCCACACGACCCCATTTCCACCCCCTCTCCCCCCACCCGCCCGACATGCAGGCCGCATCTGAGGCATTGCATGACTTAGCATATTAATTTGCATGCAGTACAACCTTGTTGGTCGATCGCTGGTTACAACTTAGTAAAAGTAGCAGGATTGGAAAATGTAATAAAATATGATTGAAAGATATTTAAATGTTGCCCTACTTTGTAGTTGAGCTATTTATAATACTTTTTGTAGGCAAATGGTATATTAGAAATAATTATGCTGTGCTATGCCGCGCATTGCGCTGTGTTTGTGCAGTGATTTCAGGGGTGCAGCCAGGTTTCTATTCTATGTACATACCACCTGGATATCAGATTATCTGAGAAGTTTGTGATAAAAGTTCAATTTTAGCAAGAAAGGGTCCACTGCTAAAAAAGGAGCTTTTACTGTTACAAAACATGAGGGGATGACAGCATCACGCAGGACTTCTGTGCCCATTGCCCTTTGATACCAAATTTCCCCAGCACCAGTATTGTGTCTGCTGCTTCCCCTCTGCTATGAGATTTATGAGCTGGGAAAAGGTAAGCCCGGACATGCATACTGTGCTGACTTTCAGAGGCTGGCTACATGATCCAAGCAAAACCAAAGGAAATGATGGACGGAGTGTTGATCATTGCAAGCACTCACCCCCAGTCAACTGATCTGGGTTTAATCCATCATGGTTCTTTAGCCCACTCTGCCACCCCAGTTCAGACATGGCCATATGCAAATCAGTCTGACCCTGTGCCTCATGGGAACAGTCCAGCCCGAACTGCCAAGCCATGTCTTCCCTGGACCGGAAACAAGCTTCCTAGGACCGGTTTCTGGCATTTCAGCCGTCTTCAGCCAGGCTTGCTTGAATCCAGTGGCAAAGTGAGCAAGGGACTCACGTCTGAGCATACCCTGCCAACTTATGGCGAACAAAGCAAAACCAAAGGAAATGATGGACGGAGTGTTGATCATTGCAAGCACTCACCCCCAGTCAACTGATCTGGGTTTAATCCATCACCGTTATTTAGCCCACTCTGCCACCCCAGTTCAGACATGGCCATATGCAAATCAGTCTGACCCTGTGCCTCATGGGAACAGTCCAGCCTGAACTGCCAAGCCATGTCTTCCCTGGACCGGAAACAAGCTTCCTAGGACCGGTTTCTGGCATTTCAGCCGTATTCAGCCAGGCTTGCTTGAATCCAGTGGCAAAGTGAGCAAGGAAGCTTGTTTCCGGTCCAGGGAAGACATGGCTTGGCAGTTCGGGCTGCACTGTTCCCATGAGGCTCAGGGTCAGACTGATTTGCATATGGCCATGTCTGAACTGGGGTGGCAGAGTGGGCTAAATAACGGTGATGGATTAAACCCAGATCAGTTGACTGGGGGTGAGTGCTTGCAATGGTCAACACTCCGTCCATCATTTCCTTTGGTTTTTGCTGTGTTCGTCATAAGTTGGCAGGGTATGCTCAGACGTGAGTCCCTTGCTCACTTTGCCACTGGATTCAAGCAAGCCTGGCTGAAGACGGCTGAAATGCCAGAAACTGGTCCTAGGAAGCTTGTTTCCGGTACAGGGAAGATATGGCTTGGCAGTTCGGGCTGCACTGTTCCCATGAGGCACAGGGTCAGACTGATTTGCATATGGCCATGTCTGAACTGGGGTGGCAGAGTGGGCTAAATACCGGTGATGGATTAAACCCAGATCAGTTGACTGGGGGTGAGTGCTTGCAATGTTCAACACTCCGTCCATCATTTCCTTTGGTTTTTGCTGTGTTCGCCATAAGTTGTCAGGGTATGCTCAACGTGAGTCCCTTGCTCACTTTGCCACTGGATTCAAGCAAGCCTGGCTGAAGACGGCTGAAATGCCAGAATCTGGTCCTAGGAAGCTTGTTTCCAGTCCAGGGAAGACATGGCTTGGCAGTTCGGGCTGCACTGTTCCCATGAGGCACAGGGTCAGACTGATTTGCATATGGCCATGTCTGAACTGGGGTGGCAGAGTGGGCTACATAACGGTGATGGATTAAACCAAGATCAGTTGACAGGGGGTGAGTGATTGCAATGTTCAACACTCCATCCATCATTTCCTTTGGTTTTTGCTGTGTTCGCCATAAGTTGGCAGGGTATGCTCAGACGTGAGTCCCTTGCTCACTTTGCCACTGGATTCAAGCAAGCCTGGCTGAAGACGGCTGAAATGCCAGAAACTGGTCCTAGGAAGCTTGTTTCCGGTCCAGGGAAGACATGGCTTGGCAGTTCGGGCTGCACTGTTCCCATGAGGCACAGGGTCAGACTGATTTGCATATGGCCATGTCTGAACTGGGGTGGCAGAGTGGGCTAAATAACGGTGATGGATTAAACCCAGATCAGTTGACTGGGGGTGAGTGTTTGCAATGTTCAACACTCCGTCCATCATTTCCTTTGGTTTTTGCTGTGTTCGCCATAAGTTGGCAGGGTATGCTCAGACGTGAGTCCCTTGCTCACTTTGCCACTGGATTCAAGCAAGCCTGGCTGAAGACGGCTGAAATGCCAGAAACTGGTCCTAGGAAGCTTGTTTCCGGTCCAGGGAAGACATGGCTTGGCAGTTCGGGCTGCACTGTTCCCATGAGGCACAGGGTCAGACTGATTTGCATATGGCCATGTCTGAACTGGGGTGGCAGAGTGGGCTAAATAACGGTGATGGATTAAACCCAGATCAGTTGACTGGGGGTGAGTGTTTGCAATGTTCAACACTCCGTCCATCATTTCCTTTGGTTTTTGCTGTGTTCGCCATAAGTTGGCAGGGTATGCTCAGACGTGAGTCCCTTGCTCACTTTGCCACTGGATTCAAGCAAGCCTGGCTGAAGACGGCTGAAATGCCAGAAACTGGTCCTAGGAAGCTTGTTTCCGGTCCAGGGAAGACATGGCTTGGCAGTTCGGGCTGCACTGTTCCCATGAGGCACAGGGTCAGACTGATTTGCATATGGCCATGTCTGAACTGGGGTGGCAGAGTGGGCTAAATAACGGTGATGGATTAAACCCAGATCAGTTGACTGGGGGTGAGTGCTTGCAATGTTCAACACTCCGTCCATCATTTCCTTTGGTTTTGCTGTGTTTGCCATAAGTTGGCAGGGTATGCTCAGACGTGAGTCCCTTGCTCACTTTGCCACTGGATTCAAGCAAGCCTGGCTGAAGACGGCTGAAATGCCAGAAACTGGTCCTAGGAAGCTTGTTTCCGGTCCAGGGAAGACATGGCTTGGCAGTTCGGGCTGCACTGTTCCCATGAGACACAGGGTCAGACTGATTTGCATATGGCCATGTCTGAACTGGGTTGGCAGAGTGGGCTAAATAACGGTGATGGATTAAACCCAGATCAGTTGACTGGGGGTGAGTGCTTGCAATGTTCAACACTCCGTCCATCATTTCCTTTGGTTTTGGCTACATGATCCAGCAAAATACGAGGGGCAGGCAGTGAAGGGGTTTTAGCACTGGCTGAGGCAATGAATGTTAGCTATGTGGAAACTGGATGGGCATGGCCCTAAAGCCCTAATAAAGCATACGCCTCTGACTAGTAGAAATGCAGATTGTGTCCCATGTTATTCAGAGCAGAGGGAGTGTGTAAGACATATCTATTTGTGATGAGTAGAAGGTTAAATCTTCGCTAAAAAATTGTTAAGACTTGCAAGATTGTGAAAAAAATAGGAAGGAGTAGGTGATCTTTGGATACCCTTTGGTATGCACACTTTTTACTGTAGGAAGGAGTCTTAGTGGAGGTGGCGTTTTTGAGAGTCTACTGTTTATGCCCATCAGCTTGATAAAACTTGTGAGTGGAGCTAAATCTCTTCCCACACCCTACTATGCACACCCACCATCCAAGAGAGGGTCTCAGCAGAGAGGCCAGTCCCTCCACACACATGGCCGGACTGGCCGTAGCGGGCATTTCCCCGGTGTGCCGCCAGGGTTGGGGGTGGTTTTGGGCCCCTGGGGGCCGATTTTGTTCCAGGGCTGTTTTTGCAGCAAAGCTGCAATATCAGCCGCTGTAACGAAATCGGCCGAAACCGGCCATGGCAAACAGCTCGGCCGCACCCTTAACTCCCCGGGGGGCCGGTCGAGCACTTTGCCTGGGCCGGTTTTGGTTCCCAGTCCGGCCCTGTCCAAACAGCCTACTAGGCACCCGTCATCTGAGGGAAAGGTCTTAACGGAGAGGCCAGTCCCGGCCTACACCCTACTATGGACACCCGTCATCCAAAAGAGAGGTCTCAGCAGGAAGGCTAGTCCCTCCCCACACACTACTATGCACACTTGTCATCCAAGTGAGAGGTCTAAGCAGAGAGACCAGTCTCTACCAGTCCCTTCCTATGCATACCTGTCATCTAAGAGAGGGGTCTCAGCGGAGAGGGCAGTCCCTCCACACACCTTACTACGCACACCCGTCATCTGAGAGAGGTGGCTGAAAGGGGAGGCCAGTCCCTCCATGTTCTCTACTATGCACACTCATCTTCTAAAAGAGGGGTCTCAGTGGAGAGGCTAGTCCCTCCACACACCCTACTACACATACCCACCATCTGTGAGAAAGATTTCAGTGGCGAGGCCAGTCCCTTCCCAAACCCTACTACACACACCTATCATCTAAGTGAGGGACTCAGTGGAGAGGCTAGTCCATCCACACACCTAGCTACACACAAGATGTCTTAATATGAGAGTTACAAGAATTGAGGACAGTGACAACATTAATGTTTTGAACTAAAAAAACACTGAAATTCAGCAGTTATATTTAGCAATGATATCTATAACTTGCTCCGTGCCACGCTTTGGTTATTACCTTGCATATGAAATCACTCATGACAAGTTCTATGGCATCACTGATGGCATCTGAAATGACATAATTGATTACAACACTGATGACGTCATCCAACATTTGTTTTCCCGCTTATTGGTCTATAAATTACTATGGCACTATAGGCCTGACAGTAAATCAAAAACAGCATAGTTCACATTAACAATCAACCACAGATATATAAGAAACCCTCATTCAGGTTGGTGTTTAATATGTATACAACTGTTCAGCAAAAGCCAAGTTCCTAAAAATATTTAAAATGTCAGTTCCAAAACAAATGACCTACTACGGACAGCTTTTATCTGTATAAAACACCTGAAACTCACTGAACCTACACTGAGAAATGAACTTGACATCAGTAGATAACTGGGTACTGTAAACAGTGCTTACACTTTGGACAGACTTTACTTTATACCAAAGTGTTCCCAAACAGTGAAACTTTCATAAGAAACAAACCACAGAGTATTAAAAAGTATCTACTAAGAACACTGTACACTCTATGCATCACCTGGCAAAAAAGACACTATTTGTTCAAAATAACCAAGATCGGAAGATGCTAAACATCCTACTACTTGCATCCTTCATGCCGTTGTGTAAACTTTACAGCTAGCCCATCTTGTCAAACAAAACAAGCACATGTATATAGGTTAGTACCTGGTGCACATAATCTTCTAAGTTATGTAGAAATTGTCATGCTGAGCAGAAACATACTCCTGTTGAAAGGTTTTTCTGCATAACCAAAAACTGTGTATGGAACATAATGAACACAGGTCAACTATCACCTGCACAAACATTTACTCTTCAATACAAAGAGTAATAGCGTGTTCAATACCTATACACGGATATGGTACATTAGGAGTGCATATGTTTTGTAAACATTCCACCCATCAGCTTCACGCAAGCTGTACAAAATTAGGAAGAAATGTAATATGTCACTATGTAAACTGTAAAACAACCTAACACACTCCTTGGATGAGTCATTGGTGATGTCATCATTGATGCCAACAATGAAGTCATCAGTGATGTCATAGAACAAGTCATGAGCAAGGTCATAAGCAGTTCATGGCGGGGGAGCAAGTTATAGTTAGAGCTGCTAACTATAACTGGTGTATTTCTGTGTTTCTTTTAGTTCGAAGCATTAATGTTTTCCCTGAGAAATTCACCTAACTATAACGTTACCGTAAACTATGTTTTTTTCTGTGACGATATCTCTATATATATATCTATATATATCTATATATATCTATATCTATATCTATATCTATATATATATATATATATATATATATATATATATATATATATATATATATATATATATATATATATATGCGGTGCAAACCACCGGTAACCTATTTGAGACGCACTCGAGCTGAGATGAAAGGTTACCAGCCTTTAATAAAGGGTATGGACACAGTTCAACATGCCAAACAATTTAAAACAGCCTTATGTAGCCTGACGCGTTTCGAGAGTTTTCTCTTCTTCAAAGGCGAGATAAGGTGCGTGCTTCGGCGAGCGCTGACGTCCCCTTAATTTATGCATGATGACACACCCCCATTAGGGCTGCTCCAATGAGACAGTGTACAAGCATTCTGGGAGTTGCAGTGTTCGTAATCCCTCCATTTAAATATGCGCACTCATTCCTGTTCGTGACAATGCAGGCCCAAGGTGAGCCTCGGCAGATGAACGTGCCCTCAATCCCACATGACAGCTCCACGTTGAGGGTGGTGAATCCAATCCTCGTGGCCCCCTGAAATCCTGGGGTGGTGCGTGCTCGGCGGCTAGGCTGCCGCCTATTGATGCAAACCAACGGTAACCTATTTGAGACGCACTCGAGCTGAGATGAAAGGTTACCAGCCTTTAATAAAGGGTATGGACACAGTTCAACATGCCAAACAATTTAAAACAACCTTATGTAGCCTGACGCGTTTCGAGAGTTTTCTCTTCTTCAAAGGCACACCCACACAGCATATATCTCCTTTATCTCCTTTATGCCATCTTAGTATAAATAAATGTAGCCTGATAAAACGTGTTTGTTGCAAGCGTGGTGATGAAGAGTCACCCATTTGTGACTTTAGTGCAGGGGTCACACGCCATGTTTTCACAACAGCAGAGCTCATTTTCTTGAGCTCTTGGTTGATCGCGCTGTTGCCTTTTCACTGCTCCAAGTATGGCCCATGCAATGATATTGTGCTTCGGTTCTGCTGTAATATATTTGTTTATACATGATAGACGTGAAAGAGCAACATGGCGTACACCATATATGCAGATTTTAGAGTGTAATATGAAATTTATTAGCATTTTTGGGAGACGGGAGCAGCAACATGACCAACATTCAACAAGGGTTGCACATGCACGTAGGCAGGTCGCTATATATATTTATAGTACACAGCTGCTGCATGTTATTTTTCCATTTAGTCAACTCAAAGCTAATTAATTTTATGAGAAACAACAACAGTTATCAGTATGATTGTGAAATTGAGTGAATCACTTTCCCTAAAGTGAACGTGAATGCCAACCCTCTTCCTTCCAAAACTGCTATGAATGCAAAATGTCTTCACCCCTCTCCCAACTCGCCCCCACCCTCATCTCGCTTATTTCCATTCCAAAAATTCTCATTTAGAACACTGCCTGGAGCAAAATCACATCTCCAATAAGAAAGAGCCAACTTCATTACAGTTTAACATAAAAAGATCAGCCGATATTGATCCATAATTTGGACAAGTGCCACGATATTGACAGGAAGACAAAATAAGTTAGGGCGGCCATGTTTCAAAAAGCCTGCATGTGTACTCAATCACTGGAACAGAAATTGCAGCTGGGTGTATATATAATAACACAGCCGTGCACTTTATTTCCCCTGTAGATCAATGCTAATATGAGGAGGGCCTGGGAAGATGGATGCGGCCGACAGAAAACCTCTATGTCATGCCACAGTGGATGGGTGGCTTACAGAGTAAAGTATGTCACCGCTGGGACTCTGGATGAGGTTAAATGAAATGTCCTGGCTGACGTATCTCAGTGGGATTTAGTGTTTCTGCCCTGGACAGCAGCACTCCATTACCCAGGTACATGCGAACAAGCCTGTTTGATAGCAAGGCAAAAGTAGTCGATTGCCTGCATGATCCAATTACCTATTTGCTAGTGGGGGGTACTGGGTGGGACTAGAGGTGAGAAACGGAGCAGACAGACAGAGCTATGCTGGCCCTGGATAGCCTCCAGGGCCAACTGGGAACCCAAAGCAGCCCTGGCAAGTTTGTAGGACCAGGCCCCACCACTGGGGGAGTGGGGGTCAGTGTGAAGCACTGCTGCTTAACAAAACCGGCCCCCAGCACTGCTGGTTCTTAGGTCTCGCCTGAGCCTACGCATGCGCTAGGCTGGCGAGACATTTAGTGAGTGGGCTTCAGAAATCTGACCACAAGCTTTTGCTTGTGGCCTAAAGCTTGCGGTTATGCGCGCGGGCATGCGCGCAGCCGCCATCTGCCTTTCCGTCATGCCTCATTAAGTGCATCGCTTGCGGCACCCTTACAGCGTGATCGGGCTCATTCACTCTCGTCGGGCACCCTTACAGCGAGTGATTGCGCTCGAGATCACTTTCACTTTCGCTGCTTAATAAGCCCTTAACCCCACATTGCTTACACGGCCGCACGGTGCGGCCAATGCTTATTTTACACGCCATCTCTCTCTCTCACACACACACCGGCACTTTCACCTACTTCCCGCTCTTACACTCATTTGGCAACCCCCGCCCGCGCTCCTTCCTTTCCTTGAATACCGCGCGCCCTCATTATTCAGGGCTCTGTCATTAGCACCCATCCCCACTGCCGGAATTATGAATGAAAAGCCTTGTTGTCCTTTACAAATAAACCAGGCTCCCTCAGTCAGTCAAATTCAAATGGAAGTGACTGCCAGACAAAGCAGCCCCATGACGAACAGTGCTCTCAGCAAGGGATCAGTACACACAGGATGTTTCCTGCCGCACAATGCAGATAGCGGCGTCGCACTCGCTTCCACCGGGAGCCGCGCCGCGCCGCGCTAAAGACCGAAGGGGTTGTTTGCTTGCTTGAATATGTGTAACTGAGTGTATCTCTGCTCAGCCAGTGCAGAGCATCTTACAAGCCGCCCCAGGCCTCCACGTCCGCATGTTCTTGTTTTGGCACTCAGTGCACATGTTTTCTGACCCTCTCCCCTCCTCCCTCGCAACACTTCTGCGTCGTTGCTTGTACCCAGAGCCCCCACAGCGTTGCTTGCACCACCCCTGTCATTCCTTGACTAGCCCCAATACCCGCTCCACGTTGTTTCACCAAGTCCCTTCATCACCCCACACTCGCCCCATTGTGTTATTCCCACCCTGCTCCCTGGTGTTGCTCGATTCCCCCATCCTCACCCGCCCATTCGCATTTTATTAAAAAAATAAAAATTGCTCTCAGAAGAGGCCATCTCGGAACGATATATAGCAAATCAACTCATTTACATATCAAACGGAGAGCTTCATAAAATGAAAGAGTAAAAAAAAAACACAGTTCGATTCTGTAAACCCGATGTCACACTCAAATTAATCATTAATGTGTACCTCCTCTAAACGGACATACCTCGTTGTACTTGTAAACAGGTTACAAGTAAGTCACTCCTTTACAGTGAAGTGCAGCTTCACGTGTTTTCCTTCCAGAGTATTCGTGTGTGACCGATATCCTACACAATGTGTTCCCCTAAAAGGCTCGATTATTGATTTGAAACTGTGGAAAGCGCCTCCCTAGTTTGTCACTTGAAAAAGCATAGGCATCATGTGCGTTCAATGCTGCTTAACAGCTGTTCTTATCAATGAGAACCTCGCAAAACCTTCAGTGATGTAGATTTCGGGGCAAAAAAGATAAATAAATTAATCAGTGCAATTTTTTGGGGGAAACGCCTTAACTGTTTTTTCTTAAGTAAGATTTCTAACCAAAGCAAGCAATGGCAAAGCAAATAGGTTCTGCCTAGGCAACAGTATTGACGGTCATAGCGGTTTTTTTTCGATTTTTTTTTTTTAACTTTAAGACATGTTGCACACCAGTTCGGGCTGCTCTGCAACATGTGTAAAAAGAAAAAAAACATTGACAAAGCCAATAGATCTTACATAGGCGAAACCTATTGGCTTTGTCAATGCTTGTTTTTTAAGATGGCTATGTGGTGATTACACCGTCTCTTAACTTTCGGGGGTGCCTTTTGAACACTCTTCAACGGTAAACGTATTCATGTGTTTTTCTGGCAATTAAACAGTATTCCACCCTTCCATTTTTGGAAATCCCCAACCACAGGTGTCAGGTTGAATGAGTTTAACAGTTCAATCTAGCAAGTGTTCTGGATTTCCAAGATACTACCAGGACTCGAAATGCACAAATAAAAACAAGATGAGAAACATAGTGTGTAAGTAGTCAGTTAAACAATTTGGAAGAGGGATGAAAGTATCCACGGAGTATGTATTATTAAACTCAGTGTCAGTGTCTGAAAGTAGTAGTGCACTAAAACTATCCCAGTGTAAAGTTTTTTTATTGATACTTGTGTGGCATTCGTTAGTGGCTTCCATTTATGACAGCAAACAAACAAGTAGCTACGGGGTGGAAGACTATGCCATTAATGTCCAAACAAGAGCTCTTAAATTTGGGGTACATGACATAGTTTATTTTTAAGATCGGCTTACAGACACCAGCTCATGTTTTTTCCAAAAACACAATAAATTATACATAGATATATGCATGCGTATAGCGGCTTTTGGTCAGTCCTCTGTGTCCATTGGTCTGTTCAAGTATCATACATATTTTGCCTCTGCCCAATAAAGCATACAGCATAGGACAATAGGTCAGCTGACTTCAGTCACTGGCTTTCTTCACTGTGAGTGATTGCATATTACCTGTGGACATGTGCATGGCCGCCTCAAAAGCTGTCCACTTCCTTGCCAAGGCTAGTGGGCCAATCTCTGCTTTTGTTTTGCTTTCACTTTATATTTTTGATTTATTTGTGAGGTTGGTCGCTTTTAATTTTTTTGTAAACATATCGCATGATTGCTTTGGACCTTAGCATTTTTAATATGACAGTTGAGCTTTTAATACCTATTGCAATGTTTGAAAAAAAAATGGTTTCAGGCTTGCCAAAGCCAGGTCTATTGGTTTGCCAGTGATGTTTGTCCTTAGTTGCGGTAAATTATTTTCAATCTAATGAATTTTGGAGTAAGAGAGGTAGGGCGTCTTTGTCCAGGGCACGAAGAATGGTTTGTTACAAGCAGTCATTACAGTTCCAACAACAAGCATTGGCATAGCCAATAGGTCTTGCCTTTGGGACCTTATAAGTGTTTAGCCATGCAACAATTGTTGTTGCACCAAGGATATTGTGCTGCATAACTAAATACTTATAAGGTCCCAAAAGCAAGACCTATTGGCTATGCCAATGCTTGTGTTACTTGTGGGCTGATATTGCAGCATCGCTGCAAAACCGGCCCTCAGTAACAAAACTGGACCCCACTGCTACAAAACTGTCTCCCACCCTTTCAGTCTCCCGGACAAATGCCTGATGCCTGCTGCGGCCAGTCTTAGCCTCTGTGCATGGCATACTACCCCTGCTTCCTCATAGTATAAGGGGTGAGAGCCAGAGGTAGATAGGAGCCACACAGGGGCAGCAACAGCTACCCTTATGAACTCCAAATGATGTCCTAGTTGGTGAGCCACGAGCAACATCTCTCATCTAATACCCACTTCTGTTGCCTTAACTAAGCTCCTCCCCACTACAGATCTTTAGATGGTTTTTTTGCCGCTAGCGGCAAGATGCTCCTTGGAGTTAACGTTGCACTTTAGAAAAACTCTCATTCAATCATTCATTCATGCATTCAAGAAACATATTCCCCCATTTCCTACCAATGTGAGGAAATGAAATGATTCTTTACAGGGCACTTAAAATGCAAATCTGTGCTCACCTAGATTTACATACAGGTAGAGTAGGTTGAGCACACCCCTAGCCACGTTGATATGAGACTGATACACTTTCAGTACACACACTGGTGTGTGAAAATTTAAAGGGGACATCTTCACAGTTGTTCAACTTTATTTAGAAAGGAGCAACCAGAGATACCTCACCATGGCTATTTCTTTGAGCTACTTTGACAGTGCTTTGATATTGACACTGTAGGGCACTTTCTTGCAATGATGCTCTTTGGTTCTTAACCTAGATATCACCCTTTAGCATCGCTTGAGTTTCAAGCTCAAGAAAGGTGGTGCTTTTCTCAGGTGTAGTGTTGTGCGTCTTGGACCCCATTGGGGGTAACAAATGACACAGGGGCAGAGTGCTGGTTGGTAACTGGAGTGAGGGCATGTGTGATGAGCATGTCGCTTATTAACAGGTTCATCTGACAAGTGACCCCCTGTGAGGGATGGGTGTGCAGAAGTTTAGGACAACTCTCTTGGGAAAGGGAGCACATAGTAATGTTTCTTCAGAGCGCTACATTCCTTGAAACCCCAAAGAAACGTTCAAAGATTCCAACAGGGGGGGGGGGGGGACCACCACTGTAAGCCTAGCAGTCTCATAGTGCATTGGCAAAACACCTGGACAAACGATGACAGCAGTAATGGGACATTGTTGCTCAAGTTTCTTTTTAGGTTGCAAACATCTAAAGATATCTTGAATACATTCAAAAGGTTGACCTAGGGATACTTACCATCAGCTTTGAAGTTTGTAACTCACATTTTCTGGCTTTCTAGTTTCTGGCTTTACTTGCTTTCTGCTGTCCTGCTTGAGATCTTCCCTCCTGTTGCCTAAACCTTGTTTAATGTATTCTTTCACAAACTTTCTTTCTGTAAACAGGCCTTTAAATCTTGCTGTTATCTTATCACATTTGCTGTGCATTCAAAGACAGATGTCAAATGTCAGGCTGTGTCTTTCAGGGAGCTTGGTGTTTATTTTTCTTTCTCTGACTTCAAAGAGAGGATTTATATGACAATCATGCTGGCTAGTAGGGGTCTGCTTGAGAAAGGCTGTGGAGATGTTATTTTCTTTTTCTAGCACACAATAGAAAATGAAATGTCTGTAAATTAATTGTGCTGACGATCAAATCAATACATTGGGTGATGGCACATTATCATTTGTGCACTGTATACATTTATCGGTAAAACTGTCTGTGAGTGCAAATGTAATGATCATTTCAATTGAAGTTGTGTTGCCTGTAATGCATACTTCATGTTACCCCACTCCACTTTACTCGGCACCACTCCACTTCACTCCATGCCACTGCACTCTTCTCTGCACCACTCCACACTACGCCATTCCACTCCACACTGCGTCGCTGCACTCTTCTCTGCATCACTCCACTCTACACCTCTATACTCTACACCACTTCACTCTACTCTATACAGGTGCAATCTACCCCACACTACTCTATTATGCACCCCTGCACTCTTTGCCACTGCACTCTACACCCCTCCGTGCCACTCCATTCTATGCCACCCTACTCTGCAACACTGCACTGTATGCCAGTGTACTCTACACCAATGCACTCTACACCACTTTTCTCAAAACCAATGCACTCTGTACCAATCTACTCTGCACCAAATTACTCTACACCACTATACTCCATGCCACTGCACTCTATGCCGTTCTATTCTACTCTGCACCACTGTACTCTATGCCACTGTTCTCTACGCCACTCTACTCTGTGCCACTGCACTGTACGGCACTCTACTCTGTGCCACTGCACTCTACACCAATGCAGTCCACACCACTCTACTGTACACCATTGCACTCTACGACAGTATACTCTGCAACACTGCACTCTCTGCCACTCTACTTTATGCCACTCTATGCCACTGAACTCTAAGCCACTGCACTCATCATCAATCCACTCAATGGCACTCTCATCTACTCTGCACCACTGCACTCTACAATACTCTACAATATACCACTGCACCCCACGCTACTTCACTCTACTCTGAAACAATCTTCCCTGTCACTGCAGTCTACGCAACTCTATTGCATTCTGCACCACTCCACACTATGCCACTGCACTCTATGCCAATGCACTCTACACCACTTTACTCAAAACCAATACATTCTACGCCCTGCACTCAATGCCAATCTACTCTGCACCACTGCACAGTACACCACTATACTCTATGCTACTGCATCCTATGCCACTCTACTCTACACCATTGCCCTCTATGTCACTTTTCTCTGTACCACTGTATGCCACTACACTCTACGACACTCTACACTCCAACACTACACTCTCTGCCACTGAACTTTCTGCCACTGAACTCTACGCCACTCTACTCTGCGAGACTCTACTCTGCCCACTTTACTCAATGCCATTGAACTCTACTCTGCACCACTCTACGCCAATGCACTCTACGCAACTCTAATCTACTGTGCACCACTGCACTCTATGCCACTGCACTCTACACCAATCTACTCTGCACCAAATCACTCTACGCCACTGTAATCTATACCACTGCACTCTATGTCACTCTGTTCTACTCTGCGTACTGCATTCCATGTCGCTCTAGTCTACTCTGCACCACTGTACTCTGCACCACTGCTCTCTACGCCTCTCTACTCTGGACCACTCTACTCTATGCCAGTTCACTCTGCCCCACTCTACTATGCACCACTGCACTCTTCGCCACTCCACTCTGCAACATTGCGCTCTACACCAATGCAATCTGCGCCACAACTCTATACCACTCCACACTACCCTGCACAATTCCACTCTACGCCACTTCACTTTACTCTGAAATAATCTACTCTATGCTACTTCACTCTATACCACTGCACTTTACCCTACTCTTTTCCACTCTGACCCACGCCATTCGACACCACAGCAATCAACGCTGTGCCACTCTACTCACCGCTTCTCTACTCTACGCTACTGGGCTCTAAGCCACTTTTCTATGCCACTGCACCCTACCATGCACCACTATACTCTACCCTGCACCAATCCACACCACTTCACTGTACTCTGAAACAATCTATGCTATGCAACTGCACTCTATGCCACTCTGGGGCACTCAACTCTACACCACTGCACTCAACACTGTGCCAGTCTCTGCCACTGCACTCTACACTATGTCACTCTACTCCAAACCACTGCACTCTATGCCAATTCACCCTACAGCACTTTACTCAAAACCAATGCATCCTACACAACTGCACCTATGCCAACTACTTTGCACCACAACACTTTACCCCACTATACTCTACCACATTCTACTCTATGCCAGTGCACTCTACAGCATTGCACGCTGCATAACTATACACCATTTTGCTCTATGTCACTGCACTCTATGCCACTTTTATTATACTCTGCACCATTGTACTCTACGTCACTGATCTCTGCACCAATCTACTCTCCACCACTCTACTCTACACTACTCTACACCACTACACTCTACTCAGCATGACTGCACTCTACACCACTTTACTGCACCATACACCACTCTACTGAACTCTACGCCACTGCATTCTATGCCACTGCACCACTCTACTCTATGCCAATGCACTCTACACCACTCTACTCTATGCCAATGCTCTCTACACCACTCTACTCTGCATCACTTCACTCTTATGCCACTGCACTCTACTCTGCACCACTCCCCTCTACTCTGCACCTCTCCACTCTACGCCACTTCACTCTACATCACTCTACTCTGCAACACTGCTCTCTCTGTGACAGAACTCCATGACACTCTACTCTGCATTGCTTCACTCTACGCCACTGTACTCTAAGCCAATCCACTCCAAGACACACTAATCTACTCTGCACCACTGCACTCTACTCTGTACCTGCCGCGGCCCGTGCAGGTAAGAGCAGTGGGGCGGTAGGGACGGGTGGGGGAGATTTCGACAGACGATGATGAGGGAAAAATAAATAATTTGTTTTCCCTCGTCATCATCCATCGGAGTCCCCCCCACCCGGCCCCACCGCTCCTGCCTGCACAGGCCACGGCTGCTCTATACCACTGCACTCTACGCTACTTTACTCTACTCCAAAACCATCTACTCTATGCCACTGCAGTCTACACCACTCTATTCCACTCTGCCCCAATCCACTCTACGCCACTCCACACTATGCCACTTAATTTTATACCACTGCACTCTATGCCATTGCACTCCACACCAATGCTCTCCACACCACTTTACTCAAATTCAATACACTCTACCTCACTGTACTCTATACCAATCTTCTCTGCACTACTGCACTGTACGCCACTATACTCTACTCTACGACACTGCACTCTATGCCACTCTACATCATTGGTCTCTGTCACTTTACTCTGCACCACGCTACACTACTGCACTCTACACCAATCCACTCTACGCCACTCTGCTCTTCACCTTTGTACTCTCTGTTACTGAACTCTATGTCACTCTGCTCTGCGCCATTTTACTCTATGCCACTATACTCAACGCCAATGCACTCCACACCACTCTAATCTACTGTGCACCACTCCACTCTATGACACTGCACTCTACACCACTCCAGTCTAGGCCATGCCATTCTGCGCTACACCTCACCACTCCACTCTGCAACACTGCACTTTATGCCAGTGCACTCTATGCCACTACTCTATACCAGTCCACTCTGCACCACTCCACTCTACCCTGCACCACTCCACTCTGCACCACTTCACTCTACTTTGAAACAATCTACTCTACGCCACTGCATTCTATGCCACTGCTGTCTATGCCACTCTACTGCGCACTGCGTCACTCCACTCTACACCACTGCAGTCAATGCTGTGCCACTCTACTCTATACCACTCTGCTCCATGCCACTGAGTTCTACCCTGCACCACTATACTCTGTCCTACACACTTCCACTCTACTGTGAAACAATCTACTCTTTGCCACTGCACTCTACGCCACTCTACTCAACTCTACGCCACTGCAGTCTACGCTCTACCACTGTACTCTAAACCACTGCACTCTACACCAATGCACTCTACACTTACTCAAAACCAATTTCCCCTCCGCAACTTCACCTACCCCAACTACTTTGCACCACTGCACTTTATGCCACTATACTCTACAACATTTGACTAAACGCTAAATCACTCTACACCACTGCACTCTATGTCGCTGCACTCTGTGCCACTCTTTTATACTCTGCACCACTGAACTCTATGTCACTGCTCTCTGCACAATTCTACTCTGCACCACTCTACTATGCAACACTCTATAACCCTGCAATCTGAGATCCGACTCTGCATGACTCCACTCTATGCCACTCACTTTCTGCCACTGCACTCTACTCTGCACCACTCTCCTCTACACCACTCTACTGCACTCTACACCACTACACTCTATGCCACTGCACTATATGCCACTGCACTCTATGCCACTCTACTCTACACCTCTGTACTCTGCCCTACAGCACTTAACTCTATGCCACCTCACTCTCTGCCTCTCTACTTCACTCTATGCCAATCTACTCCACTCTGTGCCACTCCACTCTATGCCAGAGCACTCTACGCCACTGCAATCTGCTCTGCATCGCTCTACTCTATGCCATTGCAGTCTACTCTACTCTACGTCACTGCACTCTACAACATTTCACTCTACACTACTTTAATCAAAACCAATGTACTTTACACCACTGCAATCTACACCAATCTACTCTCCACCACTGGACTTTATGCCACTTCACTCTAGGCCACTCTACTCCACTATACTACACTCCACTCCAGGATACTCCACTCTATGATGCTATACTCCATTAAACTCTGCTCCACTGGCACTCTACTCCACTCTATGACACTCCACTCTACAGCACTCTACTCCACTCTATGCCATTCTGTGACACTACTCCTCTTTACGACACTCTACGCAACTCCATCTACGCCACTCCATGCCACTTTACTCCATTCTATTCTATGACACACTACAGCACTCTACTCCACTACCCTCTATGACAATCTACTCCACTGTACACCACTCTCCTCAACAACACTCTACTCCATTCTATGCAACACCCTCTATGCCACATTCCAGTCTGCTCTACACCACTCCACAACACTCTACTCAACTCTGACATAGTGCTCGGCTCTACTCCACGAGATCGGAGGCTATCATTATGCATGTTTAAAGCTTTACATAACTATATTGCTCACATGCTTCACTGGTCTTCACTAGAAATTTGCAAAGGTACTTGCATTTGACCAACATGCCACTTTCATGATTTCAGAAAGGGTTCCACTAACCAAAAACACTTTGCCTGTAGCTGAATATGCACCAAATTTAAATAAATCTATGCCTGTCGCACTCATTATTGCTCTAACCCACCTAGATATTGTGACAGTAGATACCGCATTATATGGATTCACATAGTATATTAACATTGGATCTTCACCATCAGGACTGTATTCCAGCATTCTTAGTTTGTACACTTTCACACAACTTATCACAAACAGTTTTGGACAATCCTAAAATTGAGGATAGAAAACATTCCCATAGTTTTTGTTCTCTTCCAAATATCAAAATGTACACCATTTGATGAGTAAACTCTGTTACAAGTCTCCAGAACTTTAACATCTTATACCCTTCTGAAAGATACTAAGCATAGGAGGGTTGCTAACTTCTGAGATATCTGCTTCAGAGAGAGGTAATTATTACCTGGCCATGAAACAAACAGTTTGAACACCAAATTAATGTTCCATAAGGAAACATAATGAGCCTTAGGTGGTCTCTTAAGCCTAATACCTTTCATCATTCTACATATTAGAGGGTCACACCTAATTACGTTGTCACTCACCAAGGCATGATCAGCTGATACACCTGAACTATTACAATTGACGGCCCTGTAAAATAGGCCTGTTTGAAATAATTTGACTAAATATTTTGCCAAATCTGCCACAGGGGCTGTCACAGGATCCAGATTCTTTTCCATGCACCAACAACTCCATTTTCACCAAACTTCTTTATATCTCCTTCTACTGCTTGGTGCCCATGACTCATCCAGTAAATCCACACCACAGTATCTTCTAGAACCCCTGATATCCTCTAAACAAGAAGGTTCAACTTTCCTTTTACCACCAAAGGAGGTTTCTCTTCTTTTGGACCCAGAGGTAAACCCTGGTTACTGGTATAAAATAAGGCACCTCTACAGCAAGCTCCATTATACATGGGAACTAAACTTGTGAAGTCAAAAATGGTTTAACTAGGAAAATTCTGCACTTCTTTTTCCGAACCTTCCACAACACTCTATATCATGGCAAATGGCGGGAAAGCGTAAGCCTTCTCTGTCAACCATTCCTGTACCAAGGCATCCACTGCTATGACTGGATTTACTGTGCCACGTGACATGTCAGCCTGCTTGCAAACA
The DNA here is from genome assembly GCF_964204655.1 of Triturus cristatus. Classification (NCBI taxonomy): domain Eukaryota; kingdom Metazoa; phylum Chordata; class Amphibia; order Caudata; family Salamandridae; genus Triturus; species Triturus cristatus. The sequence goes on from NC_140580.1 coordinate 328,652,978, forward strand.
GATTTGCCTCTATTGGGCACCAAAGAATTCGCACTTTCATGAAAATTACTGGGTTCAATTGCAAGTCACTGAAATCCCTGAGATAACACAAATTCCTGTCTGCCTGCTGATTTTCTGCACCTGGAATGTGGTCTGCTGTCAAAACAATCTTGTATTCCAAGCAGGAATACCATATTTACTTTGCTAGATCAGCTAACTTCTTTGAACTTGAGCCCCCAAAGAGATTGATATAAGAAACTGCTGAATCTTTATCCATATGAAATAAAACAGTGCTGTTCACTAAGTAGTTCTTGAAACACCTCACACTGTTCCGTCCTGCCACTAACCCCAAACAATTTATGTGTATTAATCTCTCTTCCTTTGCCCATTTCCCCCTCGTGTCCAGGTTGTTCAGGCGAGTTCCCAAACCTAAAATGTTGGCTTTGTTTTCTAAGGTAAACTCTGGCAAATTTCCAAAAAATAGCTTTGCCACTCCAAATCTGTAGGCTGGTTAACCACCACTCCAAATCTGTCCTTGCTCCGGGCACAACATCTTCGAGTCTGCATACCATAATCTTTTCCTTAAACCTACTGTTTTTAACCTCTGAAGAGCCCTGTAATACAGGGGCCCAGGAGAGATTGCTTGAATAGTTGAAGACAGAAGACAACATTGCCGCAATTTAACAGGAGTTGTTTACCATTTCTCTCCACTCGGGTGCCATACCCGATTCCTGGAAGAGGGCGAATGTGGTCCCCCATCTTAGGAAGCCTAACACGGACCCAGTAGTACCAGCAAATGTTAGACCAGTCTCCATATAGCCAGCGGCAGTAAAAGTTCTGGAAAAGGTGGTGAATCACCAACCACCACCTTTCTGATAGACAATAATCTCTTAAATCCATCCTAATCTGGCTTTAGAGCCCATCATAGTATGGAAACTAAGTTCCTTGAGGTCTCTGAATCCATCAAATCTAGTCTGGATTCTGACCTCAATGTGGCACTGGTGCTGTTGGACCTGTCAGAGCATTCAATACGGTGGACCACAGCATTCTATTAGAAAAGCTGGAACATCTAGGAGTGTCTGGGCCAGACCTTGGCTGGCTGAGCTCTTTTCTGGAGGACCGACCAGTTGTCTGGACGAACCCCTGCTTTCCCAGAGCCAAATCATTGAAATGGGGTGACCCATAGGGCTCCTCTTTGAACCCCAACCTTTTCAATGTTTATATGAGCCCACCGGCCCGACTGGTTGAGTTTTTGGCATCAAGATCGTATCATATGCAGATTATATGCTGCACCTGCTCTCTTATAAATGGGGTAAGTGATTCAGTGAGCGCCAAAGAAACTTTTGCCCTCTTTATGAAGGCATTGTTAAACTGACTTCAGTCTAATAAACTACAATGCCACCCAGACAAAAGTGAGATCCTTTTGTTTGGGTTGAACCCTTATTTAGGGTGGACTGGAGCTTGGCCCAGAGATGTTGCCCATCTGCCCACCCCCCCAACAACAGTGGCCAGAAGCCTGGGTGTGATGTTTGACTCCCACCTCTCTCCTTCAAGGCCCAGGTTTTGGATGTGGTTAGATCTTGTCTCTGGATCCTCCGTGTGCTTTGGAACTTTCTGTATCTTCTCCCACACGAATCTCAAGTAACGGTGGTCAGGGCGCTAATCTTGTCCCGATTGGATTATGTCAACTTTCTGTACCTGGGGCTTCTTGACTACTTAGTCTTACGTCTAGAGGTAATACAGAACATGACAGTATGCCTCATCTGTAGGCTACCTAAATATACCTCAGTATCTCACTTCCATGAGAAGCTTCATTGGCTTCCAGTGCGTAAACGCATAATGTTCAAAACTATGACCCTGGCCCACCAGGCCCTCTACAACAGGGGTCCTGCTTACTTAAATGAGAGGCTCAAGGAGTACAGACCAGGAAGACCTCCATGCTCTTGTAGTGCTGGCCTGTTAACAATCCCCCATTTCCATAGGGGGGTACTACCTTTATGGTCAGAGTATGTGCAACCAGCTGCCTGATCACTTGAGATTATTAACCGTGGAAGCACCCTTCAAGAAGGCTCTGAAGGGGGAGGAGCCTAGCGCTTGACCAAGATGGCCACGTGAGCCCTGAGCTCCCGCTACCCTCGCGCCCTCCTGCACTTATCCTGTCCTAAATCCTGATTTTCATGCACGGAATCCTGCAGATGAGTCACAGCTGGGGCGACTGACGCTGTCCGGGCGAAGATCGCCCACCGGGGACCGAAGTTGTGCATGGCGGAAGACTGCGGCCTACTTCCGAAGGATGCCAGGGGCTTGCGTTGGCAGGATGCCCGGCCACTAATTGAACAACAGAGGCCCTGGGAGGTGTGAACTGACGGACGGATGCCGCCGCACTTTCACTTTCGCTTTCTCGCCCTTTGTTTGCTCTGGCTTGGGAGCGCTTCACGCATATCCTCCTCTGTCTGGAGGACTTCCACTCGGTCCTGACTGACTGTTGTAGTCCTATTTGACCCTGTTTCCTCTAGCTGCGTGAGGGACGTCCTTTGGCACTTGATTGTCCTGCTGATCGGGATGTCGACCAAATCGGAGGCGGACAGGTCGAAGTCTAAGACTACCCGGCGGGGAGGCTATACCCAATCCAACAATATGGATCGTTATGCCCAGCAGAAGGGGTCGCCTGGTGGATCGGGACAGTCGCTGGAAGCGCAGAAGGCCGATTCATCCCCTGCCTCGGAGCTATCGCTGCAGGATATCAAAGGGGCGATAGATGGGATGCAATCTTCGATTGGGCGACAGTTTGAGACCCTGGCGCACAAGGTGGACATGATTCTGATTGATGTCAACTTGATTCGCGCGGACCTGGGCAAAACCAATGAGCGGGTCAAGTCCCTGGACCTCAAGACCACTGGTCTCGCGGACGATGTCTCGGAACTTCAGGCTGAGGTTCGTAAGTTACGAACCGCGAGTGACCTCTCCGCCCGCCGGCTCGAGGACTTCGAAGGTCGGGCCCGGCGCAACAATGTGCGCCTTATTGGGGTCCCGGAAACTTCAGAGGATCTCTCCGTGGATTTACTTGTCGAGGATTTGGTGGTGAATCATCTTGCGCCTAAGGGCCTCAGCAAGTTCTTTGCGGTGGAGCGGGCTCACCGAGTGCCTGGAGGACGGCCCAAGGTGGGAGCCCCCCCCCGCGACCGATTGTTGCCCGAATCTTTAATTTTCGGGATCGAGACGCTATCCTGCAAGCATCGAGGGTGACAGGCCCGGTCCCTTTTCAGAACGCCTCTGTGAGTTTTTATCCTGACTTCACCCAGATGGTGCAGAAACAGAGGCAGAGTTTCCTGGGGGTGAAGCGGCGGCTCAGAGATATGGACCTGAAGTATGCCATGCTTTTCCCCGCCAGGTTACGTGTGGTGTATGAGGACCAGACTTTCTTCTTCGAATCACCGGACATGGCAGGGGACTGGTTGGATGCGCTCCCTCAGCGGCAGCCCGGCCGGGACAGCGTGGACGGAGCGGAAGGCGATCGTGATGGACAGAAGTGATACCTCCGGTGTTGGCACGTATTGACTCAGCCCCGGACAGTGACTCGCACCTTCCTGCAGTAATGGGAGGGCGGCGGGGGGAAGATAGGAGCTCTTTCCTCCCTTGGGGTATTTTTTGTAGATTTGTTTTTGATAGGGCGACAGGCACACTGCAAGTTGGGGGGGCTTTGTAAGCTGACGCAGGGGTGCAGGGAGGGGGGGGATTTGGGATGTTGGGGTTGTTGTTGGGGGGTGTGTTTTTCTTCTTGCAAGGCGTAGCAATTGTTGTCAGCACTGTCCGATCGTGGTTCTCCGGGGGGGGGTGGGGGTCTCTTTGTGTTCGGGGATGGGGGATAGGGGCTTAAGCATAATCAGCTGGAATGTTAATGGCTTAGGGGATCGTATTAAACGGGGGATAGTCCTGCAATTCTTGAAACGGACCTCGCCAGATGTGGTCCTCCTGCAGGAGACCCATCTTATAGGGAATACGTGTTATGCACTCAACAGAAAGGGCTATAAATTCATTGCTCACTCGGGGTTCTCCTCGGGCTCCAGGGGTGCGGGCATACTTGTTAGAGCTTCCCTGCCATTCAAGGTTGATTCCACCATTGCTGATGACAGGGGGCGCTTTGTGGCTGTGGCGGGGAGATGGGAGGGCAGAACGTTGGTATTGGTTTCTGTTTATGTCCCTCCTGCCCTGCAGGCCTCCACGTTTGCTGATCTGGGCAAGGCCTTGTTGGAACTCCCCGAAGGGATGCTGGTGGTGGGAGGAGACTTCAATGCGGTTGGTTCTGGAATGCTTGATAGGTGTCCGCCCAGGGACACCGGGGGTGCTCAGAAGGGGCTTCCCGATTTTATAGACACTTTTGGTCTGGTAGACTGTTGGAGGCTACGGCACCCCACTCAGAGACAATATACCTTCCATTCCGGGGCCCACGGGAGTCTCTCCCGGATTGATTACTTGCTCACTCTGGCTGCGCACGCCTCTTTGGTATCTGAGGCTAGGCACCTGGCACGGGGCATTTCTGATCATTCACCGGTGTGGGCCCGCTTGAATATTGGCCGGGTGGCGGGGGGCAGGGTGGCTCCCATTAACCCCTGGTATTTTCGTGACCCCAAGCTGCGCAGTGCGTTGCTGAAGTCAGTTGACCGCTATATTCAAGAGAATCAGGGTTCAGTTGAATCTGCGGTGTCCTTGTGGGAAGCTTTTAAGACTGTATTGAGGGGGGGAGGCCTTTTCCCTGGTAGTGGCCGCCAAGCGGCGGAGAGATGCCGAGGTGACGCAAGTAGAGGACGAGATAGCGGCTTTGGAAGTGGCCTTGGAAGAGGATGTTACACCGGCCACACTGCATAATTTGAGCTTGAAGCAACTGGAATATAGGGATCTGGTGACGAACGCTGCTAAGACCCTTCATAGGGAGCAGCAGGGTCGACTGTATGATGTCGGCGATAAGGCCGGGAAATTGCTGGCGTGGCTGGACAAAAAAGAGCGTGTCAATCGAGTGGTGCCGGAGTTGTCTACGGATGGGGGAGAGGTTGTTACTGACCCTGACGGTATAGTTCAGTGTTTCTCGGACCATTTTTGTACGGTATACACCTCGGTCTCGGATAGGCCGACTGAGGATTCGTGTGACCTGTTGCGGGATATCGCTCTGCCCTGCCTTTCTGCCATTGATAGGGATGACCTCGATGGTGATATAACTGTCGACGAAGTGGCGGGTGCCATCCGCGCGTTGCGCTCCGGTAAGGCTTCGGGCCCAAATGGTTTGCCAGTTGAGCTGTATAAGCTTCATCCGGATAAGTTGGCTCCTCACCTGCGCGCCATGTTCGTGGAGGCGCGGGTGAATGGGTTTCTTCCGCTCGACCAACGGCTGGCGACGATTGTGGTAATACATAAAGACGGTAGGCCCCGTGACAAGTGTGGCTCCTATCGGCTGATATCACTTCTAAATGCCGAGCCGAAAATCCTTGCTAAGCTCCTTGCTGGTCCGGGTGCTTGGCGACTTGATCCACCCGGATCAGTCGGGCTTTATCCCGCACCGTAACACTGCACTGAATCTTAGACGCCTTCATGGTGTGATTGCCAGGACGGGCACGATGCGGGAGCCGGCTGTTGTGGCGTCCCTCGATGCCACGATGGCCTTTGATACGGTGGAGTGGGCGTACCTGTGGGCTGTGCTAGCCAAGTTCGGCTTTGGGCCTGGATTTGTGGGCTGGGTGAGGTTGCTCTATGAGGGACCTCTCGCCAGCGTCGTGGTGAACGGGCGGGCGTCGGCACCGTTCGAGCTCAGGAGAGGCACCCGTCAGGGTTGTCCCCTGTCGCCGTTATTGTTCGCTCTTGCTCTTGAGCCGCTGGCGGCGTGGATACGATGGCACCCGGACATACGTGGGAATTGCTGGTCGCCTGACCACGAAGACCGTATTTCACTTTATGCCGACGACATTCTGCTATACCTCGCCTCGCCTAAGAAATCTCTGATAGTGGTTTGTGACGTCTTGACTTCTTTTGGTAGAAACTCTGGTCTTGTCATTAATTGGGGGAAGTCATACTTGTATGTCCTGTGTGGTGATGTCCCGCCTGTCCCGCGCAACTGCCCGCTCCAGATAGCCCAGCAGGGCTTTTTGTATTTGGGGATCTATATTTCCATCGATCCCATTTTGCGATACGAGAAGAACTTGCTCCCTCCCTTGGCGCGTCTGCGGCGGGACGTGGCGGGCTGGCGGCGGTTGCCGCTTTCCCTCCTTGGCCGTGCCGCTCTGTTCAAGATGATGTCTCTTCCCCGTTTCCTCTATGCCCTGCAGAATACTCTTGACTGGGTCCCGGCCAGTTACTTCCGTGAGGTTGAAAGCCACCAGCGCGCGCTATTGTGGGAAGGGCGTCCGCGTATAGCGATTGCTAAGTTGACGCTTCCGTGGTACGACGGGGGTATTGCGCTTCCGGACATCCGACGTTATTACTGGGCCACCCAGTTGAGTGCGATTAACCATGGTGTTTATGGTCCGGCGCTGAGCCCTGGTTTCGCCATGGACCGATGGTTGCTACGTGGGGGTAACTACTCCAGAGCGCTGTATTCGAAGTCGTTAGACTTAACCCTAACGGGGCCCACCAGGGTGGCTGTGCATGTATGGAAGGTTGCGACGGATTCCCTGGGCTGGAAGGGTAAGCTTACCCTCGCCACCCCTCTGTTTGACTCCGATATTCTGGGTAAGCTTTGGCATACAAAAGGGTTTGAGAAATGGGACCTGATCGGCATATCCAGGGTTGGAGACCTCTTGGTTATGGGTAGGATAAAATCATTCGAGGAGCTGCAGAAGGAATATGAGCTGGGGAGCACGGAGTTCTTCCGATACGCACAAGTGTTCCACGCCTTGCGGTCAGTTCTTGTAGAAGGGGAGAAGGTGCCTGAGTCCACTCCGTTAGAGGACCGGATCCTAGATGGCCATATGCCAGAGAGTACGATCTCGCTCATTTATAAGAAACTTATTAATGTTCGGGCAGATCTTCTTCTAGGGTTACGTGCTCAATGGACCAGGGATGGCCTTGAACTAGATGACGAGGACTGGCAGTACGCAGTTTCCTCTCCCAAAGAGGTCGCGATCCCCGCGCACCTGCGGTTGGTGCAGCTTAAAATACTCCATAGGGTCTACGTGACGGGGCCCAGGCTGGTCCATATGGGTTTTTCTGAGGAGGGCTTATGTAAGAGAGGCTGTGGTATGGTGGGCACCTTCCTACATATTATTTGGGAATGCGGTGCGATTATGGAGTTTTGGAGGCGCATCCACGAGGTGATGGGGGAGGTGACGGGCATCGTCATGCAGCCTGAGGCGCGGTGTTGTCTTCTGAATGTTTGGGGTCCTACTGACCACGACGCGGCACAGACTCAGTGGGTGACCCTGGGTAACATGATTGCCAAGCGCGACATTGCTCGTCTGTGGGGCTCTAATGGGCCTCCTACATTGACAGCATGGATGGAAAACATGGATTGGAGCATGTTTAGGGAGAAGAAAGTGTATTGTGCTCGAGGGCGCCCTCGGAAATGGCACTCTGTATGGGGGCGCTGGAACCAGTACAGAGGGGGCATATGCCTGCCCCCGGACCCGGATCCGCCCGAGGAGCAGCTTTCCCCTTAGCTTTCTTTCCGGCTTTGAACTTCTTGCTGATATGTGTATGTTTTCTTGAGTCTCTGACTTCCCCTCCCTTCCCTTACTACAGACCTGTGCCTGTTAGACGAAATGGGGCTCGCTTCCCCTGATGAGAACCCCTTCTGGTGCTTACAGTACTCATCGCCTTGCTTGTGTTTCGGTTTGGATTTGTGTTTATTTAAAACAGAACCTTCGATTCTTCTGTCATTAGAATGTTGACGCTAGCATGTGTTGTTTTTTAAAGCTGCCGTACCTCCGGGTTGTCGGCTGAATAGCTGTGTCACTGATCTTACAGAATAAAGGTTTTTACAAAAAAAAAAAAGAAGGCTCTGAAGACATATCATTTTAAGCTTTAGGACTCTGGAACAGCTTCGGGTACTCTGCTCCTCCTCACCTGTTCTTCTATGCTGAGCACCGGGACACTCTCCGAGTAGCTGCGCACTATATAAAAGACACTCATTCATTCAAGACCAATTATTCTTGCCAAGTCTCTGAGTGTTACCACTTCCTTTCCTAAGTATCTTACCACCTTCCTTATTTCATTTATCTTCTTTTGAGGTTGAATTAACTTAGTTCGCAAAGTGTCCACCTGAAAACCTAGGAACTCTAAAGTCTGACTTGGTACGAACACAGACTTCTCCACATTCCTAATGAAATCTAGATCTTTCTTTTCATCTGTAAGTGTTCCAGTTACTCCGTTCGCCCCCAACCCATTAACAAGATGTTGTCTAAATAAATTATTAAGCGAACACCTCTCTCTCTCAAAAAGGCCACAATCAGTCGTAAGACCTTGGTCAAACACTATGGAGCAGAGGATAACCCATAAGGAAGACAACAAAACTGGTACAACACAACTTTACATCTGAATCGGACATATTTAAGTGAATCTGCCTCCATAGGAATCATGAAGTACGTGTCCTTGAATTTCAGTTTTACTAGCCAATCCTTTTCCTGCAGAACATCTCACAAAAGATGGATTCCTTCTATTTTGAAGTGCATGTCTACTAAATATTTGTTTAAATCCCTCAGATTTGTTATTGGGCACCTACCCTTGCCTTTCTTTTTTACCAAGAAAATTGCACGTACAAATCCTTTTTCTGAGTCAGGAACCTCTATTAGTGCTCCCTTGTCTAGCATCAGATCAACGTTCGAATCCACAAAATCCATCCTTTCTCAGTCGAAGACAATCTTTTTGGGTTCAGAAATTTGTATAGGAACTTCCCATAAGTCTATCTTGTAGTCTTTTATAGTTTCCAGAACCCAAGGGTCTCTTTTCACTACTAAACATTTGTATGCAAACAGCTTTAGCCTTTTGCCCACCTTTACTTGGAAAGAACTAGTACAAACCTAGGTACTAACCGTCATGTCTTGCACCTTGAAGCCTTGATCTAGCTCCTCTGGGTCAAAATCCTCTTCTCTGTGGATAGAATCTAGTTGAGGATTGGAAATTCCTCCCATATCCTCTTGAATTCTGGGAGAAAGAATTCCGGTAGAAAAATTAGGACCTTCTGATACCAAGGTCGGCAGCCAGTCCCCTCCTGTCGGACCTTCCAAAAAAATAGGTGCCAAACACACATCTCATATTAAATTGAGCCTTACTCAAGGCTGTAGAGGTGGACACACACTTGCCCAAAGACTTGATAAAAGTGTGACTGAATAAGAGTTCATTGAGATCTCCTACCGTCTCCTTATTGGTCAACTCGGCAAGTTTTTGATTCATTCTAATGAGGATGGCCTTTTTCGTCTCAGATATAAGACCTGCGTTGGCATTACCCAACATACAAATTGCTGTTTGGCTCCGACCCCTCAAGAACTCAAAGTCTATCTCTGTGTCCTTTAAATGTACCTCCTCAGCCATATCGAAGATGCATGCCAGAGGGCCCAAGATGTCTAGAAGTCTGTCCTGGCATTACTCAAGGCACCTTTCAATGCCTTTTCTTGGGTCTTTACCTGATTCGAACAGGAAAGTAATAAGCTCAGTACTTGGGGAGGATCCTTGACTGGTTTTGAGGTTTAGGGTCATTGCAAGTTGTTATCCAGACTTTCAGAAGCATCTAGCTCTTCATCAGGGTTCAAAATAAACTCATCGAATTTCATATCATCATTGGCATCATAATTAGCATCCAGGCCGAAAGAGTCCTAGTTATCTCTGGTGCCACTGAGGACACCACTCTTTTTTTGTGCCTGTATAAATAATGTCAGTTCATGTCACAACTGACAGTTGGCTTCGAAATAATGGCGTTGCAATGATAACCAGTAATGATTTTCACACCAATGTAAAATAGTGGCTGATCTCAGACAGACCTCTTGTCAATTCCCCTTTTGATTCAGAGCAACTGCTCCGCGATCAGCCGGAGTAAGGGAAACGCAACAATCACCACCGCGGGCTGTCCTACACCGGGGTGGTGGAGCACACGTTCTGCTTGTGGCCGCATTCCAGCCCGCAGCCTCTGCTCCCGGCCATGACTCCATGCACTTTTATGCATCGGAAGCACCTGGCCAGGGCGCAAGATTTATTTCACAGTCACAGGCTGGGCCGGACAGCGACGCAAATTGAAACTGGGAGCACGCAAGCCTGGGAAGTCCTGAAACCGCGTCTCCCTTGAAACTGGGAGCGCATGAGTCTGGGAAGCTGCGAAGCCGCATCTCCCTTTGCGCCCACCAATCAGAGAACAGTGTACCTCGCCTCAAAGGAATCCTGCACTGACAGGATCTTTCACACGTGCGATGCACTCGCTAGATTCCTAGAGTTGGAATTATCACAGTCAGCCAGTAAGCCTTTGTACTGGATTAATTCCAGGTATTCTGAAGGAAATGCCTGAAAACCTTTGTATTGAATTACTTTCAGGTATTCTGTCTGAAAAAACATTGTTAATCTGTCAAGCTCTTATTTTAATTGTTGTCAATTTAACACCTTGACAAAGACCTTCCATAATATTCCTTAATTTTTTTTTTATATCGCTCTAATAGTTACTCAACAGATTTGAATAATGCAACAACAACAAATCAACTTAATTTGTCACCCTCTATATGGAAAAAGTAGTTATTAAATTATCAAGAAAGAAAGAAGGTGCTTATCTGAGAAGGAGCAGCCAATCAAAGACGAATATAGCTGAGTGACATGGACATATATACTGTGTTAAGATTCCAGAATGGAACTTTTAACTTTGTGATGTATTTTAGTTCTTTAAAGGGCTGCATGTGTGGTGCATCAATAAAGGTTTACGCAATGACATGAAGCGAGTCTCTACCCGACTTCTGTAACATAGTAATCATCAATACGTGGGAAGCAGCCTACCCTTTTCTCTCGCCGCTTTATTGATACTCAGAAAACAAGGGGCCAAGCGATATTTATATATGAACTCTGAGAAGAGGTCATCATACCCAGGGCCGGACTGGGAACTGAAAGCAGCCCTGGCAAATTTTTCCAGAGCAGCCCCCATCCGGCGCGCAGCGAGCGAGCACGGCCACTACTAGGAGGGTTTGGGGGGTTCTCCCCCCAAGAAAATTTTGGAAAAAGACAGACCACAATGGTGCATTTTACAGCACATTTTTCATTACAAATTTAAGTGTATTAACTTTTAAAGCACAGTAAATAGTATATGATGACCTTAAAGAGCACCTGGTTATCCAGTCATTATGACTACAATTAAGGCAGGTCAGGTGCCTCAGTGCCTGCCTGGTGACGAGGGGGGTGGTGGTAGACAGTGGGTGTGGCGCCGAAAGTGTACGCGGGCCGCAGCCTGCACGCACAGTGCAGTAGCTGGGTGGACTGGTATGGTAACTTGGGTTGAATTTAGTAGTGCGTGTGTGAGGCACATGCACTACTACATTCAATCCAACTACTGCACCGCAGCACCTCTGTCTGTCTGTGTGGGTAAAAAGCACCACTGCCGTTCGTGAGTGAGAGGTCACCTCACCAATGGCAGTGGTGCTTTTTCTCCACAGAGCAGAGGCAGGAGTGTACATTGCACTGTGCATAGTTGCCAAGGTTTCAGATTGCTATGTGTGACATTTTCAGAAATTCAGTGTAATTATGTGTGATATTCAATGACTATGAGTGACACTTTCTCGTGAGCATAAATCAAGCAATGAAGACAAGGGAAACATATAAATATCTGAAATTGCACCTATTTGAGCAACCAGAAACTCCAAGATCTTAAACTGTTGAACTAGTGCTGCTGGGAAATTCCATCTGTAACTGGCTCTGCGCGAGACTGCGATTGCACAAAACAACCCACCCACTGCTCTAGTGGTCTCAAAAGGACAGAATATAAAAAAAATGGTAATGGTCTGAAAATACAGACAATTAGAGCTTGTATTATAGCGGCTATAGTTAGTGGAGCGCTGTAAAGCTATGCAGGCCAATGGTTTGTCAAGTTTCCAGGATTTCACTTCTGAAATGGACTGAAAAGCGCCCAGATGCATTTTAACTTCCAGTACAGTGCTATAAAAAGTTTGCAAATAACTACAGTCAATAAAAGTGTATCATAATCGTTAGGTGAAATATTCATTCTAAATAAACCATTAATGTGAGGCAGGGCAGTACAAGAAGTTCAGACAAAAAGCTAACAGCAACTGGTGGCGCTGTGGTTTGAGTTTACGCGCTTACGCCAGACCCCTTTCTCATAGCTGCCAAGGTTTCATATTGCTTATGTGTGAAATTTTCTTAAAATCAGTGTAATTATGAGTGACATTTCAATGACTATGAGTGACACTTTATCGCGAGCGAAATCAAGCAATGAAGATGAGGGAAACATATAAATATCAGATATTACACCCATTTGAGCAACAAGAAACTCTAAGAAGATGTTAAAACTGCTGCATAGCACCAGAAATGGAAGAGCACTAACCAGAGGCAGACTGCATGACTGCGGTTCGCAATAACAGAGGGCAGACAGGCACTGCAGCAGCTCAGAAGATGATCTCATTGATCTGATCATTCATAGCCACACACTAACCTAAAAGATGAATTTATCGCATAGTAGCCACATTTTCAGATTGCTTATGTGTGAGATTTCCCTGGTTTAGTGTACTTGTGAGTGACATTCTACTGCCTAATGTGTGGCAAAATCAGTGGCACTTTCTCCCCAGTAGAAATAAGCAATGAAGTCCGTATTGAGAGTTAAATATCACAAATTACTCACCTTTTGGGCAATGAGGAGCACTTACCAGACAATATTGTCCATTTTAACACCTTTGACAGCCAATCAGAAGTAGCCTGACCCGCTCAGTGCATCCTAACTCCATTGACAGGATCAGAAACAGCCAGGGCCAGCCCAGTGTGTTGGAACCCTGAACACTTCCTGCAGAATTACCACTGCTCAATGCACTCTAACCCCCTTACCTCCATCAGAGCCATCCCAGCCAGCTGAATTTCATTCTAGCTCATTCATATCCACCAGAACTAGTGTGACCCTGCCCAGTGCATTCTAATCCGTTTAACCCTCAACACAACCATCCTGGCCCTGCCCAGTCCCATCTAGCAGCCTTTTCCCAGTATGATTTAGTCAGCCCTGCCCGGTGCATGCAAACACCAAATCTATGCAACCCAGTCAGTTTCAGCAAATCTGGCCCCAGATACAGCAACCAGAACCAGACTATAGAGTTGGTACCTGGCTGTTTTTAAATCTGGCTGATTACACTTTTAATGTCTCAGCACACAAATCACCAAAAGTTGGCATGTTTGCCCTCTTATCAGTGCACATTTAAAACAGCAAACATACGAGTAAAAGCACTTTAACCCCTTCAGTGCCCATGACGAGCTGGACTCGTCATGGGCTGCGGTGGCGCTGTGCCCATGACGAGTCCAGCTCGTCATGAACTCCGCCCGCTAATAAAAAGCACGGCACTGGGCGGGGAAAGGGGCGGGCATGCAAGGGGTTAAAATGTGTGAAGGACCTGCTTTGATGGTCTGTGACTAATAAAGTAATAAAAGGCAGATAGTCAGTGTTACAAAGGAATACGGACTATTTGTATAGAGTCCTGTTTATCATGTCTAGGCTTTTGGAGAATCTTCCAACATTAGAAAGTGCCGTTATTATTCCCTGGGTAAGGTGGCAGCCGTACTGGTCTGTCCCTCGTTACCATATCCCATTCACAGCACAACTCACCAGTGACAAGTGCCCCTCATTGCCTAACTGCCAGGATGAGCGTCAGCGTTTCCTCATTGGGCCGGGCTAGGGGCGACCGGACGGTGTTCTTCTGTGCTGAATATTTTTTTATTTTTTTTCAGGCTTAATGCATTTTTATTTTGAAGTTATTGCTGTGTTTGTATTTTGCTCCCACTGTCTGATTCTCACCACCCTCCAGCCGCTGTGTGTTTTTGCTCAGTGCACGGGAGTTTGTGAATGCAGTGATCAGAGAACAGGCTTAATGCATTTTTATTTTTTAAGTTATTTCTTTGAGACCCAATCTTACCTGCCTTCAGCTGCTTGAATGGATCCCTCAGAGCATAGCACTTATCCTCTCTCATCCCGATAACTACTGTCCTCAAGAAGAACCCTGCCCCTCGAGCCTCTGGCAGGATGTGGGACTTTGGGTTCGTGCTGCTGAAAACTAGTCAGTTGACCTGTCCGATTTTGGAAAATTCAGTGCTTTACCATGATTAACATGAGTGCCCAAGCACTAGTTAGCCTCTTCCAGCACGTTGAGATCACTGTGCGAGTGAGTCCAGGCTGCCTTACTTTAGAGCCTACAGGGATCGGTCCGTTGCTGCTAAAACAAGGCTGCCCTGCCACCCACCCCCTCAGACCTCACACTGTGTGTGAGACCTGGAAGTGACCCGAATGTCGGTAGAGAGCACGCGCAGTACTCCAACAGCGACGCTCTAATGCACCTCCTCGAATGTATGATTTCTGGCTGAGTTTTTGTCATATGGATCAGTAAAATACTAATTCCCCAGGACGCAAACACCTAAGCAGGCGGGGTATAGTGCTGCCGCCTGCAAATGTCTTTTATTTGTTTTATTGAAATGTTTTCGTCTTACATTAGGAACATTTCAGTGTGACTATTTTGAGGCGCCCCAGACGTGTCAGAAGGTCGCTGCTGTCTATAACTTTTGTTTAATCCCGGCCCTGCCCGGCCCACAGTGCCAATGCCATGATGAATCTGATGATTGCAAATGCAATTTTCAAAAATACAAACAACATTAGTGACTCACCTACGGGCGGCGGACAGCAGACAGTCGGCAGCATGGAGGGGCAGGCAGGTGCTAGAAATAATTTAAATTATGGGGTGCCTGTGCCTCCTCACTCAGTCTCTGGCTTAGTTGTTCTGGAATGCTCCTGCTCCTCTCGGCCTGGCCTCACGTCACGGGTCACGCGCACTTTTTAGTGCGTGAACTCCAATGCGTACGTCACCACCACCGGCCGCCCCTCCCTAAGGTGGGTGAACTGAGACCCTGCAGACAGACGCGGCGGCAGAGACATGTGCGCGCTGCGCGCGACTCACCCCCTATTAAATGGTGCACAGACATGATCCCAATGCATTATTATACAGATGGTAATGGTTGAGAAAGATTCAGAGATTGTGCTTTTTTTTTGCCTATGCGCGGAGCGAGTGAACTTCTCAGATGTATTTTATCTGACTAACGCCTGACCAAAAATCGCCCCCAGCAACAAAACCGGCCCCCTGCCAAAAAACCGGCCCCCACCCCTGGCAGCCTACCGGGGGATTGCCCGGTGCCCGGCCTTGCCAGTCCGGGCCTGATCATACCCCAGGAGCTTCACATTTGCCAACTGGTCCATAGCTGAGCTAATTTAAGGCACTCATAATGGCGCTTCTAGCTCCTCAGTCTGTTCCCTTGTAAGAATGTTATACCTGCCACCCTGAAACGCTCTTTTTGCGTAGATGCGTCTGCTATTATACCAATGTATCACAGGTGTGAGTAGCATACAGTAAATGGATCCTTAATGTGAATTTGTGAGCAAGCTAAATGGTCCTGTGGGTTTTGAATAGCTGTAATTGTATTATATAAGGTTTCTTCCTTGTTCAGGTGTGCTAATAGGTGGCCTGGTTTATCTCCTTCTGAATGTCGTTAAACCATTTATTCCTTCATTTGACCCAAATCTTTGTCTTGGATCAGCATGAAATTGCCTCTTTTCTAACAGTTCGGTGCTGTCAGTTTCTTCCCTCTGGTATCGGATTTCTAACACTTGCATCACATCTGCAAGCGTAGCAAGCTGTGCCTGAAGTGTTTCCCACACACCTATTGCGTTCTTGATGCACCTACCCTGAATGAAATCGTGGAATGCTTTCCACTCATTCAAAGTATCTCCGTTGGATCCGGTATTGGCCTTCAAATAATTTTAGTTTTTTATCTGCTACCATGGCCCTGTATGCCACATCTTCTGGGGTTGCTGGTTGTAGGCGCCATGTAGGTATTCTAGCAAATACACTGGCCCTGTGATTCAATAAAATTAAGTGGTATTGATCTGAGAGGGTGTGTGCTAAAGATTCAGCCCCATGTCTCCTCTCCAGAAGGTGTGCACTCAAAAACCTCAGGTCAATTTTGGTATTCACAGAATGAATGGATGAGTAGTGGTAGTATTCACCGCCCCCTGGGTGTGTAGACCTCCATATATTTCTTAGGCCCCAATTTATCAACCAGCGGCGTCACTTCTCGGCATGAGTCATGCCAGTGTTCCTAGTAGCAGAGGGTACCACCTGTCCATAGCCACTTCCAAGATGCAATTAAAATCCCAGCTATGATGAGAGGCTTGTAAGGGATCATAGTTAACAATTTAGTGAGGGTCTCAAAAAACATTACCTGGCCAAAACTGGAGAGGTGAACTCCCAGAAGGAGAAGTGCCTTTCCACCTAATCTACCTCCCACATATATATACATTCCTTCTGGGTCAACTATCTGCTTCTCTATGTGAAAGGAATCGGTGATTTCACCCTCAAAAGGACCCTTCTGGAATCTTCTGCCATACTCAGAATAGATTGAATTACATATTTGCCCTCTCCATTTACACTGTAGTCTGATCCCTATTGCCCTGGTAAAATGTGCCTCCTGTAAAATTGTAAATTATGGAAAATTAATTTTTAGATGAGTTCAAAGCTGATACTCAACCACATATTATTTAACTGAATTAATCAAAAATATACAACACAACACGGGGTATCTTTTTAGTGAAAAAATCACCGATTTTTTATATATAAACAATCAATAAAAAGGAGTACAAATAGACAATTGAATGTGCAGTGTAACATGAAAAGAGAGAAAAGAGTTGAATGTTATCCACAGTTCATGACACAAAATATCCAATCCAATAAAGAACACAGAGATCTATCTCATATTAGGAGAGCAATCAACTGTACATAGATGTTGTGGAAATGGATAATGCAGTCGACGTTTCGGTCTGTAAGGGCGTCAATCCGTCAGACCATCTTCAGGACAGTAGAAGTTTCAAAAGGGGACTCCTGTGTAAACATAGTGTCAATTAATTACAGCAACTAAAACATAATGGTTCTCTTCATACTGGATAGAGAAAAGAGAGATAGCCCGTGTGTGAAGAGCGATCATTTTGGATTAATGTTGTGAGAAAAAACACCACGTTCCAATGGTTTTTGCAGCATTTGTAATTACCGTATGGCTAGGTGAAAGGGTGAAAGCATGCTGTTGGTGATAGCTCAAAAGAGTCTGGCATTCAAATACTATGCTTACTTATGAATCATTGTATTCAGTTAAGAGGTGATTTTATCTCCTCGTCGAATTTGGTTATGCTGGTTCTATAAAACAATAGACAAATACAGCATACTAATTAACTTATCCATTGAAGGATGTGTAAACTCATTTATAGTTCTCTTATCAGGACCTACCCGGTCTTAGTTGGATGAAAGTATTCCTTTCTGGTGTCTACGAAGGAATAATGCAGCACTAGAAGGCAGTACTATGAATATACTGTTCTCGTGCGTCAGAGGGAGGAATTAGTCCTTCCTGGATTGAAGTTCTTAATTTTGCACAATCTGAAATGGCATCGGAATGGCAACATAATATCAGTGTAGGAAGTCGACAAAGTCAATGCCGTAATATCAAGCGTTTGGCGAATACAATGAATACAATGATTCATAAGTAAGCATAGTATTTGAATGCCAGACTCTTTTGAGCTATCACCAACAGCATGCTTTCACCCTTTCACCTAGCCATGCGGTAATTACAAATGCTGCAAAAACCATTGGAACGTGGTGTTTTTTCTCACAACATTAATCCAAAATGATCGCTCTTCACACACGGGCTATCTCTCTTTTCTCTATCCAGTATGAAGAGAACCATTATGTTTTAGTTGCTGTAATTAATTGACACTATGTTTACACAGGAGTCCCCTTTTGAAACTTCTACTGTCCTGAAGATGGTCTGACGGATTGACGCCCTTACAGACCGAAACGTCGACTGCATTATCCATTTCCACAACATCTATGTACAGTTGATTGCTCTCCTAATATGAGATAGATCTCTGTGTTCTTTATTGGATTGGATATTTTGTGTCATGAACTGTGGATAACATTCAACTCTTTTCTCTCTTTTCATGTTACACTGCACATTCAATTGTCTATTTGTACTCCTTTTTATTGATTGTTTATATATAAAAAATCGGTGATTTTTTCACTAAAAAGATACCCCGTGTTGTGTTGTATATTTTTGATTAATTCAGTTAAATAATATGTGGTTGAGTATCAGCTTTGAACTCATCTAAAAATTAATTTTCCATAATTTACAAAATAACTTAATCTTTCTAAACAAAATCCCTTGTTGGCACACTACTTTTTCAATCAAATTTGCCCAAGCCCTCAAGGGTATATTGGGTGTTCCCCTAAGACCTCCTGTAAAATAGCAAATTATGCACCTCTCCTTTTTTTTTAAACGTACACCTGACGGCGTTTTTAAATGTTCATGAAACCAATAATATGTTAGTAGTCTGTACCTGGTGCCTTGTTCCTTTGGGATAAACATTGTTACAGGTTGAGCATTAGGAATCTGTTGTGTGCATTTCTATGAAGTGTACCTGTTGCACTTGCCCCTTTCTGCAGGGTCTTCCCCAAACTTTTTGCCTTCACCCTCCTATTTTCTTAATCCATTTTTGTAGGCTTTTAGGACTCTGCGCACTTTACCCCTGTTAACCCGTGCTAAAGTGCTTGTGCTCTCTTCTTTAGACATGGAAGCATTGGCTTATACCCAATTGGCAAGTTTAATTTACTTATAAGTCCCTTGTAAAATGATACCACCTGTACCCTCATTGTGTCACCCATTTAAGTAGACTTTCAAACATGTCTCAGATCTGCCATTGCAGCCCATGCGTTCAATTTTAAACTGCCAATTCATCCTGGCAAGATCAACCTGCCAGGCCTAATCTTTTTTTTAATACATGTAAGTCATCCCTAGGATAGGCCCTACATAGCTCAGAGGTCAAGGTGGAGTGTATTTAAAATGTTGGACATGTTCTTTTAAGTTTTATATGTCCTGGTAGTGAAAAACTCAAATATCTTTTCACTACTATCAGACCTACCTCTACGATAGGATAACATTAGGTCACCTTATTACATCTAATAAGTGATAACTTTCAATTGGGAGCAGGTAGGAATATCGATTTTGGTGTCTAAGAAATTGTAATTTAAAATCCTTGTTAAGTCACAGTTCTGAAAATGCCACTTTTAGAAAGTTATCAAGAACAGTGGTCCCTAAGTGTAAGACAAAAAAATCATACTTTGGGTATAGAATTAATGCCCAGGAAGAGTATTACCCAATCAATAATTTAATCAAACAGAAGAAAAAAACACGTTTTTGTGGGTATGGCAACAACAGGGCTTTTATAGCACAGGCAACACATTTGTGACAAAAGATATTACATAAAATAACAGTGTCACACTTAATATTCCAACATCACTACTGCACCCAAGGAACCAATTAAAGATAGACATGCGGGTCTGAGTGATTCAGTCAACAACGTTTTGATCCACTATCAATGTGGGATCATCATCAGGACATATTAGTTTGCCTGAACCCATATTGCATTTACATCAAAAGGTAAAAACCTCAATGTAACCTGGCAATTCAGGAAAGCGAGCTGATAATAAACAATATTTCTAAGGGAAAAGGACGATGCCCTGATTGTGAGTATGAGCCAGCACCGCTTCCAGAGCCCAGAACAGTAACCTTGAGGTTCCTATTCTGGGCTCTAGAAGCAGGAGTCCACCTACCAGTCACCACAACAGTCTCCCTCGAGTATGTAATAATAAAGAAACATGGGCATCACAATCATTTTTATAAGTGCAAACCACCTGGCTTTGATGAAGGCACTTTGATCCAACGATCTAGCTGCATGGGGAGCCAGAACCCCACCAGGCCATAGCTGCCCAGTAGAACAACCTCTCTATCTCGGTAGAGCCTAATGCCAGGTAACAAGTTGAGTTCTCAATCCATTGAAGCAGCAACTCTGAGACGATCAGTTGTGTGGAAGGAGTCAGGCGGCCAGTCCCATCCTACCCAACGCTGTTTGTGAAATTCGCCATTCAGTAAAGTCAAATACCTTTTTGGTGTCCAAAAAGACATGATAACTGGGAGTTCTGGGTGGACCTGGTTCATCAGTGTGAAGAGCAAGTGGATATTGTAAGCAGTAGAGAGAGCAGGGATGAGCCGCGTCCGGTTTGGTAGGACCAAGCACTTCATTACCCATGGAAGTTGAAGAGGGCTATGACCCTGGCCAAAATGTTGATGCCTCCATCAAGAAAGGATAATTGGCAATAAGAATCAACGAGGGGGGTCCTTGTTGGGCTTCAGTAAAGGTATTAGGATGGCTTTCCATAGTGTCAGGGGCAAGCACCCTTTGTCAATGGCTTCATCAAAAACTGTGAGTAGATGTGGTCCGAGGGTCTCTTTTAATGTCCTATAAAACTTAATGGAAAAGCCATCCGATCCAGGGGCCCTGCTGGAGATGAGGCTTTTAGTAGCCTCAGTAATTTTTTTGTGGGACAGTGGTTTATCGAGTGGTAGTCTCTCATCAGTACCCAGTCTGGCTACTGAAATGTTATCAAGACATTCGACCATTTGGGCATCATTAAAATGTGCTGTGGAGGTGCATGTAATAATCAGTGAAGACCTCAGCAATCTGGGACGTGGTGATCCGGAAGTCTCCAGGATTATCACCTATGCTGGGGATGATGTTCCTTATTGAGTGTTTACTAAGTAGCCACCCTAGAGTATTCCCCTCGTCGTATCACCGGGCCTGCACGAGTTGCCTGCTAGATCCTTGATCTCCCTCTCAGCCATTTCCATGAAGGCCATTTGGGTCTCCTGCAGCTCAGAATCCAATGCGTCAGTTGGTGTCTGCAGCCGGTGGGCCTCTAGGTGTTTAAGTTTTCCCTTTAATTGAGCCAGCTGTTCTGGAATCCATTCCCAAATGCTTTCCTGGCTCGAGATGAAGACCCCATACTTACTGTCTTGAAAGCCTCCCATAATGATGCACAGGAATCTAAAGACCCAGAGTTTAAGCAGATATAGTTTTGGATAGCCATAGATAATTCCCTCTTTAAGGCAGATTCAGCAGCGCTCTGGAAGGAAATCTCTGTGGACTGTATCGCTGTGTGCTGGTTGGCAAGCATATTCACAGCCGAACAGGAAAGTGGTTTGAACACTGTTCCGTGGCTCACCACAACTGTGGAGGAGCACCACCAGAAGGCTGTCCTAGAGTAGGAGGCGTGGACCGGGTAGTAATAGCAGACGTCACAGATGTATAGGAGTTCCAGTTCCAGTTCATACTGCCATCCATCCATCATTGCCATGGAAGGGGAGGGAGGACACATCAGTGGCTAAATTCAGCCAATGATTTCCGGTGCTCGGCACCAGCACAAAATTGTGAGCACTGACTCTTGTGACAGTCCACCACATGATGGCGTTGTCTTTTTAATTATGAGATGAGCACAACAACTGTGTTTATTAAGTCAATGCACATTGAAAATAAATAACACCAGCCTCTCATGCCATTGTTATAGCTTTATGTGGCCTGAAATAGTATGAACTGTCATACTTGTAGGAGTGTGATGGCTAAAAGTTATGTTGGTACAGTCATTGGCAGTTCTGGCAGGGGCAATGGGTGATGCAAGCAGCAGTGACCTTACAAGAAGGGCCCTGAACCTTAATTGTTTACAAATTAAGCACAGGGACACATGCTGGGATCTATACCTGGATTGCCTGTGGATCTTGGTATACAGATTTGTATTTATAGTAGACGTTTTTCCGAATTAGTATAGCTACCCCTGGTGAGTAAGAGTTAAAGGATGCCAAATAGGAGTTTCTCCACTTCCCAGCTAATTTAGTTGAATTATTGTTGTGGAGGTATGACTCCTGTAGCACAGGTCGTGTCACTCAAAGTACTCCTGAACTTGCCTGGGTTTATTTGGGTTGTTTAGGTTGCGGCTATCTCTGGTCATCAAAGTTAGCACTGACGACACTAACGCAAGCAGTGTTATTTATATCTGACGGGTGGTAAGATGTGACCTCAGTGAAGATGGTGTGACACAGGATGGTGTAGTGTGATATTAATGGACCGTGTGATGTGTAAATGGTATGCTAAACACACATGAACAAACTGAAACTCTTGCCTAAAAAACCAGAACATAAACTACCCTCACCCATGTGCCTGGTGAGGAAAAACCAGTGCCCCACCCATAATGACCACCCAAACTGCCTGCGAATGTACCCTTACAAACAAAACACGTACCCATTGGCAAAAAAACTGCTACATATGAGGGTTGCAACCATCGGCCTCTGGCAGGGGAAAGGAAAGCAACATTGTCCTAAGGAATGGGTGTGAAAATACAATCCACCTCCTAAACACATGGCAATTAAAAACTGAGGATATACATTGCATCCTCCGACTCTACATCCAGTTCACTTGGCCGTTGCGTTGGTTCAGTCATTGTCACTCATGGTACCTCAGTCAAGACCAATGTTCCCTCTAATTTCATTTCTCTGTGCGGTGGAACAGATAGGCCGGTGAAACAGAGAAGGCAGTACTTGGACCCAGCCCCCTAGGGACTGGAAATGATGCAGAGAGAGCGCCTGACAACGGGGACTCCCGTGAGGGGTCCAAGCGAGTGGAGCACGGTGAGTGTTTAAGAATGCGGCACTAAGGGGCAGCCCTCTTAAAAGGGCCCACTGCATGCACCAGGGGCAGCCACAGTCCTATCCTTTCAGCCAGCCCGGTGCACAATTTGCAGCCGAACGTCAATGTAGGCACCCCTTACATGGTGCAAGGGTGTCTGTATTGTTGGGATGATTGTTTTTGTGCACTAAGGGGCACCTTCCTGCACAAAAATAATCAAGAGAGGCATTTTCCTTGTTCTATGTGTGCTGCAGAATGTAAACATTTCTCCTCGTTATGCCTGCTTTGGGGAGGCGTACGTTTTTGGCGCTGCCCCGGGCTTATGAGATTTTGTAAATCTGGGGCAGTGTCAAATTCCATGGTTATTGAGTGGGAACACCCACAACAACACCCATGGAATGCCTCCTTGACGTACAGTAAGGCAAGGCAGCACAATCTTACTCTCTATCTATGAGGCAATGCAAAGCCACGCCGGGTTAGGATATGATGGAGTGGCCTGAGCCACCGGATCCTCCTAAAAAGTGGCACAGGATCTTGTAATAAGGGCCTCTGTGTGCATGCTGCCAGTGGCCATTTACAAAATTCCTTCCCAGTAAGCTAGCTGTAGGGTTGCAAACAAAATAGGAGTGGTACTAGTAGACCAAAATGGAACAACTGTAAGGCACTTTTAGCAGGGTCAAGACTGATTTGCATATG